>NC_136422.1:167156697-168596697 GCF_052625555.1 Lactuca saligna | reverse complement strand
TCCACTTTTAGATGTCTGATGAAGGTAATAATGGTCTTCCTCATTCTTATGGAAATGTTTTTCCTCAATCTTCTAGAGACATTCTTCCAATTTCAAGTCAGGGTGAAATTATTTTCCCTTCCTTAGGAAATGGTGGAACTTGACATCATCTCTTTTTAACTCTTCCACATCCTCCTCTTGTGACTCTCATAACGTCACATTTCCTCAAATCGAAAGATATGAAACTACTCAAGCTTTATTGGCATGTACACACAAAGATGGAAATTATGTATATGCATATGTTCTGTAAATGAAATCGTACATTGACGGTATGGTATGAATGTTGGATAACGTGTCTAAATCCATAACTTATTTGGTATATACTTGACCCGACCCGACATGGTCCATTTGGGTTGCATTTCATCCAAACTATTTATGGATAATTTTATGAGAGTAATACACATATGATTATTAATATATTATGAGTTATAATATATTAATATGAAGTCATGTTATTTAATTAGTCTTAGTCTTAAATTAATTATGAATTAATTTAGAGATTAAAAGGAAGACTAATTAGATTGTGGGCTATTGGTTTTATATGGTGTGGGCTAACACTCATTTGTTAATGGGCTAGGCTTGTATGGAAGTCCATGGATGATCCATGGAGCTTTTAACCCATGGATCCTTGGAAAAGGAAAGGTCATGGGTTATTAGGGTTTCACCCTAATCATGTACACTATATAAGCATGCTTATGTTGCATGAAATAGCCACTAGTGTGACTAGAGTATGTGGTTTTGTGTGTGACCGATTTTATAGTGTGTATACACTCTCTCAAAGTTTTCCAAGAGTTTGTGGTGATTTGTGATTCCATTTGAGGCATTCACACTATTGGTGCTTGGCCCTCAAACTCCTTAGGAATCAAACTCATCATCAAAAGGTATGTAATCTCATCTAATTCTTTTATGTTTAAAAGTACCCCATGCCATGTTAGATAGGTTATGAACCTTGGAAAAATTATTATTTTGCATGTATTTAGACAAACATAGATCCAAGGTTTATTAAGGTTGTATGCACACTTAGGAAGTGTTAGATTGCTCAAAACCCAACAGTGGTATCAGAGCCTAGGCTTGCTTGTTTGATACTTGATGCAAAATAGTGAAAAAAATCGAAATGTTTTGCTGTCTGCATGATGGACTCGCCGAGTCCATGGGGGACTCGCCAAGTCCAAGGCAAAATTCATCCTACTTGCCGAGTAGGTTCGTGCACTCAGTGAGTAGAAGGTTCAGAATGCAGATTTTCGACTTTTGCTGCTGGAAATGGACTAGAAACTTTACCCTAAACTGTTTTGATGTTTTAAAACTTATTTTAGTTGGTGTAATGGTTGTTCTAATCCATTTACAATAACATATATCAAAATTTCATGCTTTGTATGTGTTCATATAATTCTTGAAACTTTGATAATCATGTTCATGTTCTTATGAATTTAGAAGATGATAGAAATTATTTGTTGAATTGTTTAGGATTAATTCTTGATCATTTATGTGTTTTAATGGAGTCCATAATTTGTCCTCAAGTTATGGATATCCAAAGGTCACTTTTCTTTAACACACATTAAAAACACATAAGTTACATAAAATGAAGAGTCTTCAATTTTATGAACCTTTAATTCATAAGTTATGAAATGAAAAGTTTTGAAGAGTTACAAAACTTTCCCTCAAGTTTTGGAATTTGGAAAAGTTTCACACACTTTAATAAACTTTAATTCTAACACTTAGAATTTTAAAAGTTAAAATTCAACACTTATACTATTTATAACATTAATGGTTAATTATATATATATATATATATATATATATATATATATATATATATATATATATATATATATATATATATATATATATATATATATATATAAGAACAAGTCGTTTTACCATTAGTAGGCCTCATTCACGAAGCCGATCTATAAGGTGGGTATAAGGTTGTTGCCTATAAAATGGCGACTTAATGGGTGTCCACTCTCACCCACCGCTTGCTTGATCGGTAGAGGGTCGTTAGCCGAACGGGTAGGACAATGACTTTAAATTCTCATTAAAAGTATAATGATTATTATAAAGTAACTAAATATTTTTTATTTAATTCCCAATCTTAGTTACTTTAGGAAAAATGTGAATTTGGTGCTAGCCCATGGAATTCACACTTTGTACCTTACCAAGTCGGTGGAGCGTGTGTGGTTAACCGGCACACTAACTTGGACTAGTAAGGACCACGAAGGGTGACTTAATGTTTGTCATAGATCAATGGAGCGTGTGTGGTTAACTGGCACATTGATTAGGTGGTAATATTAAGGGTACCAAGTGAATTGGTATGGTTATTCACACCCTGTTTTGTGATCCTCGGCATCCCAGTCACAAAATTTGAGAGGGCACACTCGAGATTGAAACATGTCATTGAAAAGTTCAATGAATCTCAAAAGATCTAGGAATTTCAAATCTAATTAAAACCTAATAAATTATTTCGTTTTTCATTGTGGAAATTGGTGAATCGTCATTCGCCTACCTTCAAATATTTTATAGCTTGGATTACGGCATCCCTCTTCCAAGTTATAAAATATTGTGTTGGGTCCTAGCCTTAATATTTCATATTGGGTGTTATATTAAGGACTTTGAATCAAGTAACTTGATTTTCTCCCATTATAGATGTCTGGTTCAAACAACTATGATCTTCCCAAATCTCTTGAAGATGGTGTCACTCAACATCATGCTTCACTTCCTCCACCTCCTTCAATTATTCTCCCTCACCCACAAGTTCTTGAAAAGTTTAAAGTCACTCAATCCCTATTGGCAAGCATAGTCTATGTGTGCTCACATCTTGGAGATAAAGTCACATATTGACAAGCCGGTAGAGTTGGGTGTCAAAGTCTCGTGAAAGTTGGATGTTCAATCACTTTCTTAGCAACATAGTGAGTCTCTTTGGGACTACTATGAGACAGACTATGACATGACCCTTAATGATGTTATCTATTTTCTTGGTGTTGTGGAATCCGCAATGATTTGGAACACCAGTAAAGCAAATTTGATTAAAAGAACAACTTCCCAAGTCTTAAATGGACATTGACAATGGTAGCATTGGATATCTAGAAAAAGATTTCTCTTCCTAATGGAAAGGGATCGGCTATAGTCAACTCGGTTGACCAAATGGTAAAGAGAAAGGCTAAGTCTGAGATAGTCTCATGTGCCATTACCAAAGGGTCCATGTGTTTTGTTGCCAAAGGAAGGGGCATTGGTTGCGAAGCTGCCCTATTCACCTGAAAGGTCATAAGGTTGATCAAGTCAAGAGGTTTGACTCTACTTCGGGTAAAGTCCACTATCTAACTCTATTAAGTTCCTATTTGGAGATTCTTATTACATAATGTGAATGGATCACATGCTGATGTTTTGAGAATCAAAGAAAAGATAGGAAGCTTAATGCAGTATATGCTGATTCTGATTGCGATGACGGGTTTCAATCGCATGGTTCGGTAATCAGAATTTTGAGATGTTGCTTAAGAGTTATAATATATTGCTTATGAATAGATAACAACAAGGTTTTCATGTGGATTGTAAGGATAAGTTTTTCCGCAAAGTTTTAAAATAAAAGAAAAAAGGGTTTTAATTTTATTTATTTTAAAAATATCCTTACAATGGCATCTGTGGAAAATTGTTGCTTATATGTTTCCAATAATAGCAATATTGGAAAGTGGATTTGATTATTTCATTTGTGGTAGTGTCTGAATTTACCAAGTGAAGAAAGTTTTTCATCACCCAAGCTTCAATTGGACAGAAACTTGGAATCATACAAGTTGTATTGTATGATGAATGAGAATTTTCATCTTTGAAAATTAAGACTAATTCTTTGATCACATGTATATGTGAGTCAATTTAAGGACTAAGGAATTAGGTACACTGGGTGTGTGTTGGTCAAGGTCCACCACAAAGATTGATTTGTCATGATTTACTAAAGATTAGTAAATATGATTATACTTATAAGGTTAAGTATAATTCTGTAACATTGGAAATGTTACAATATATGACAAAACAAATTAGAAGAATCAAATTAGGCAGAAAGATAAAAGTTCATCAAATCTGAAAGGATGGGAGAGTACTTTAGTATCATATTTCATGACCATCTTAATGATTATGAAACCATATCCCAAATTCTTACTCTAAGGACATCTTAGTGCATTGTTATGGCTAAGAAGAGAGGTCATGAATTGTTGGATTGGTTAAAATCAAGAAGATGAGTCATACTTCGTTCCAAAACAATTCTTAGAGTCATACTCCAAGATTGTAACATTGAGTGACATTAAGTAAGGTTTAAAACACTTATCAAATGTAGTGTAAAATGTTTCTACTCTTGTACATTTGAGATTGGTAAGTTGTGATGTCTTGGATGAGACAAAGACCAACTAAGACCAATTGTGTGAAGTGTTAGTCTTGATAAGAATCCGCACTATCCCTTGAATATTTGTTTTGTCAAGGAATGGTTCTTGACTGGGAAAACTTATATGTCAAGAGGATAGTGGGAGCCTTAAAGATCCTGAAAGAGTTTCAAGATTTAATAAAGAGTAAAACCTGTAATTTATCACTAGCACACGACTTAAGGTTTGCAACCTATCGTGTTGACATAATTCTTATTTCTGTACCTACTTCAAATAAGTTGAATTTGCATGTGAGTTATCAGAGTTCAACTTGGAAGCATTGGTGGGCCTTGTGCTACCAAGGTGACAAGAAACTAAGATTGAACAAGTTTAATCCATGTAAGGCTGAATTTGTCACTAACCTTATCTTGTGATTATGGTTTTGACAAATTCACATGGATAGGAACTCATACACTGTAAAATCTAAGTGTCATAAGGTTTCTCTCCGATTCATGAAAATGATGGCGAGGAAACGCTTTCACTAAGTAGATTTTACGTAGATATCAATTGTGTTATTTGCATTTTTAAAAGTCGTTAGTGGAGCGCGTGTGGTTCACCGGCACACTAACATGGACTTGTGTGAAATGGCAACGGTCTAAACAATTAAGACTATGATTACAGTATCCCTTTTCATAGTTCTGAAAATTGTTTAGACACACATGTGAGCTATCTAAGAAAGGGTGTATGAATCTAAATTTCAGAAGTCCAGTAGATTTCTGGAAATAAGTCAGAGCTAGTGGGAGCATAAGTGTTATGCTGATAATCATCATGTTAGTGGGAGCATGATTATTACGTTTAGTGTTGCAAGTTAGCAATGTTAATTATAGAAAACAAAGTTTCAATTCGTGAAGTTGCAGGGGTTGAAAAGTTGTTTTGCTATAATTAAGGGAGAGGAAATTATACTTCATTTCAATTCTAAAGCTTAGATTGAGATTTTAATCATCTTTAGTCAAATATATATATATATATATATATATATATATATATATATATATATATATATATATATATATACATATATATGAATTTTGTGTTGGAATGGTTCAACTTGAAGAAATTCTATATATATTGTGTTTTCAAAATTCGATTATGATTACGGCATCCCTCTTCATAGTTAAATTTTGAAAACATGGCAAATAAAAAAAATATTGTAGCAAAAGACTGGTCTAGTATCATGTCTTTATGTCAAACATCATGAATTGTGTCCCATATTCTTAGGATATAGGATCGATTACATGTGCTATAATATTCATTTTTTCTAAATTTTCCAAATGCTTAATGTAACATCCCGAAATATCAAGCATAGAGTTGAAGGGCTAAAAGAGTAAATTGGGAAAGAGTAACTCGACGAGTCCATGTGCGGACTCGGAGAGTAGAGTCGTGACTTGGTCGCGTGTTAAGTGGCCGACTCGGCGAGTCAGTGTAATGGACTCGACGAGTAGGCGCTGAGTGGAGAAAACCCTAATTCTCGGGGTTGAGCCTTATATAAAGATCATTATGTTTTCCTCCCAGCCTCTTTATCACCCCTTGAGCCCCGGAAAACCCTAAATCACGGAGAAGCACCATTGTTGACTGGATTGAAGCTTAGAGAAGTAATTGTTGAAGGAATTTTGGGAGATTGAAGGCTTGGAGCAAGGGGCTTTCCTTGGATTCGAATTGCATTGCAGTTGGGGCATCACTTAGAGGTAATATCTCGTTATTGAGTTGTTGTTATGTTGTTTCTTCATTTTGGGGTTTGTGAGAATTTGTCTATGGATGAAATAGGAAGTCTAGAGGTTAGATCTGAGGTTGCTACCTCAGATCTGGAAGGGAGAAGAATCAGAGAGCATGAAAGCCCCTATGTTGGAGTGTTTAGTGAAGCTTACATGTCCCTAACCCTATCCCAATGTGCAAACGGCTTAGATCTCTTTGGATTCACGTAAAGTTTGCCACTTTACGTGATGGATGAGTGGTAGGAGACTAGATCTATGTTTTGGAGCAGTTGCATGGCCTGGAATGCTTCTGAATGGATTCAGACCGGTGGTACTCGGAGAGTCACATGGGTGTACTCGACGAGTTGCTTGAAGATGAGCTGGGACTCGGTGAGTTGGAAGAAGAACTCGGCGAGTAGGTTGATGATAGCCTTAGACTCGTCGAGTCTGTTCTTGGACTCAGCGAGTCTTGTCGAAGGGTCCCGATGTTCTATGGTTGAGTCGAGAATCGGTGAGTCGAGGGATGACTCGGTGAGTTGTGTGCGAGTGGACTCAGAGTTGTTGGACTCGGCGAGTCTCGGGGTGACTCGGCGAGTTAGGTCGCAGATTGAGTGAAGTTCTGATTATGGGAACTCGACGAGTCACAAGGTTGACTCGACGAGTAGGGTCAGTCAGGGGTTGACTTAGACTGAGGACCTTGATTTTGACCAAGTGATCGTGAGACGGTAATATCATATAAATCTTCAAACCAAGAGATATGAGTTGTTACCTATGAGTTGGTTATGCATTGATTGCACGTAAACGCATCACTAACTTGATGTTATAAAACGTGCCATTATGTACAATTCAACAAGTAGTAGAACAAGCATATGAGTCGAAGTTTATCTGTTCCTTCTAGAAATAGAAGCGATATCTGGGCCCCTCGATGATTTTGCTATGACCTATGTACCGGCCGGTCAGAACTAAATTGATGTGTTCGATTAAGTTCTTTGTCAAACAAATCGAAAATCGGGAAACAAACTGCTGGACAACAAGTACGACGTTGTTCCATGTACTTGTCCGGCTGATATCATGAGAACAGAGGATTATATGATCACTTATCTAAAATGGCGCTTCATAGTTCAACAGAGTTTTCGAGAGCTACGATTGCTGGTTGGTTCCTGAAGTAACATACACAAATACAGTTATTAGACTTATCCAAGTGGGAGTCTGTTGGATAAGGTGTCTAAGTCCATAACTTATTTGGTATATACTTGACCCAACCCGGCATGGTCTATTTGGGTTGCATTTCATCCAAACTATTTATGGATAATTTTATGAGAGTTATACACATATGATTATTAATATATTATAAGTTATAATATATTAATATGAAGTCATGTTATTTAATTAGTCTTAGTCTTAAATTAATTATGAATTAATTTAGAGATTAAAAGGAAGACTAATTAGATTGTGGGCTATTGGTTTTATATGGTGTGGGCTAACACTCATTTGTTAATGGGCTAGGCTTGTATGGAAGTCCATGGATGATCCATGGAGCTTTTAACCCATGGATCCTTGGAAAAGGAAAGGTCATGGGTTATTAGGGTTTCACCCTAATCATGTACACTATATAAGCATGCTTATGTTGCATGAAATAGCCACTAGTGTGACTAGAGTATGTGGTTTTGTGTGTGACCGATTTTATAGTGTGTATACACTCTCTCAAAGTTTTCCAAGAGTTTGTGGTGATTTGTGATTCCATTTGAGGCATTCACGCTATTGGTGCTTAGCCCTCAAACTCCTTAGGAATCAAACTCATCATCAAAAGGTATGTAATCTCATCTAATTCTTTTATGTTTAAAAGTACCCCATGCCATGTTAGATAGGTTATGAACCTTGGAAAAATTATTATTTTGCATGTATTTAGACAAACATAGATCCAAGGTTTATTAGGGTTGCATGCACACTTAGGAAGTGTTAGATTGCTCAAAACCCAACAACGAATGGGTGTCGTATTCCTAAAGTAACAAGCCATTGATTTGGCTCCTATCTCGCTTCCTAACTCATATGATCAGTTTGTTAAAAACTTTCATATGAGGAATCTCGATGTCTGTAACGCCCGCAGATCCAGACTAGTCAGTTTTGAGATAATAGGGGTTGAAAATGAATTTTTGACAAAAGATTATTTAGAATAAATAACCTTAACCAAGTTCTAGAATATGTCTCAAGGGTTCCGTACATATAAAGAACGCCAAAATCCGAGTTATAACGAAGAAGTTATGGCATGTCGAAGTTTTTCGGCAAAACCGGCACGGCACCGGGAGACGTAAATAGTGAATTTTGATAAAGTACTTTTTAGCCTTAGTTATCTAAATAGAAGTTGTAGTATACGTTAAACCGAGAACATAAAAAAAAACAATGCCCAAATCTGATTTCGTATGAGGAAGTTATGAATTTTCTAAGATTTGACATTGCAGTGCACGACCTGAAACTCAAATTTTAGTTCGAGTGGTTTTTGGCCTACGCGTGCTAAATGAGAGTTGAAGATCTCATTAATAGGAACTCAACGATAAAAAGACATACGAAAACAGAGTCCATATGAAGGAGTTACGAATTCTTCGCGATCATTTAAAGTTTAATCTCCTCGTAATGTTAAGTTTAAGACCGGTTGAGAATTAGCCGATGGAGTCTAAATGAAAGTTGCAGATCTTGTTTTTACCTACGCGTGGAAAAAAATAATATCGAAAACGGAGCTCGTATGCAAAAGTTATGAATTTTTGAAAATCGGTTGATTTCCACCCTGTGTGCGATGCCAGTTGTCAGCACCAGGCTGTGCTCGGCTGTCTCCAGCGGGTCACGACGTGAATTTATGTTTCATGATGTAAAATGACCCCCATTCAGCCTATAAATAAATATGAAGGGCTGCCGAGTTATTCACGCCTTTTAAGCCATATCTCTCTCTCTCTAGAACCTCTCTCTAGCCTCTAAAACCCCCTAGCATCTGAAGGAAGCCTCGAGGTTCCCGAAGCCCCGAGAAAAAAAGTCTTTCGGCTCGGGAACGCTGCTCCAGTGGCGCTCGGTTTTGAGAAAAACCCGCTGTAAGTGAGCTATGCCTACGCTACTTTTAATGTAGCTTTTATTTAATTATAGTAACGTTATTAGGAACTTATAATAAATACTTGGGCTATAATTATGGGTTATATAAGTATTGTTTAACGCTTATATAATAGTAATAATAGCTAGACTATTAATTAGTCTCGTTAAATATTAAACTAAACCCTAGTGGTAATGATACTAGGTTTTGTTGAGAGAAATTGTTTTAAGAGTAATGAAGCGCTGTCTGAATTCAGAATCACCACCTTAACAAGTGAGTGCATGGTCCCTTTCATCTTACACATAAATATGAGGTATTTTATATAAATATGTGCTATGTGTGCATATTATCTGTATACTTGCTATCTATGCTGGATGAACGATTTTATACAAGTTTTATATGATTTAAATTGTATATGTATTAATATCTACATAATATGTTGGGTAAAACATAGGTAGATGAAATATGAGTTAGATGATGAGTTGAGAGGTGATATAGACAATGAGGTAAGGGTGAGAGGTGGAAGATGTGAGAAGCCTTGTTCCCAAATGCTGGCCTCGTCATCTAGCAAAGTATGGATGACAACCACAAACTATTCTAGACAATCCAGTGGAACAATAGCAGGCTCACAACCTGTAGGTGTTGTGAACAATGTGTTCACCGGTGTATTCTAAAAACCCATTGACATGTATTGCGAGTGGACTCTCGAAAACGATACTGTCAATAAACGAGATAACCCTAGCAGCTGTGCTCGAAGGACAATACTGGCAGTTGTGCCTCATAGAGAATGTCACAATTCTGGCAGCTGTGCTTAAATGATAGAACTAGACAAAAAAAGAAGCAACTTGGATAAAAAGAAACGAAGTGGCTTAGACAAATCTTTCGTATTTTTCCCTCCGCCTCGGGCTGTCTCGTGATACCTTCTACAGCTTGACCCGCAGCAGTACCTTGACCAACTCCAGGTCCAATAGAAGCAAGCTAGTTGTGCTTGACAGTTGTGTCAATGACAACGATGGAATTTGTACCTATTCCTTAGGATAATCCTTAGGAATGAATGAATGAGAAATAGCTGATTCTTAGGGTAGATCCTTAAGAGTAAATAAGATAATGGGGATGGGTAATTGGGTTATCTGTTTGATGATTAAACATAATAATTATATTATTATGGGTTTAAAACCCTATGTACTCACCAGGATTCCCGACCTGACCCACTCAGTTTATTTCTATCACAGGTGTTGATATGAAGTCACATTACACTAAGAGATTAAGGAGATATAAATCACTAGTGATAATGAATGTAAGTTCTGTTTATGCATATGTTTATGTATTGGCGATGACATCCCAAATGTTTTAAAATGAATAAAAATACTTTTCTTCAGAAAAGCTTTGATAACGTATTTATCATGTTTTACTAGGAACAAATTCCGCAACATTTTTATTAAAAGGGGTATTCTAATTTTTATAAAGCATAAACAAAATCGGTTTTTTCTGGCTGTGAAAATGGGGATGTCACAATGTGACCCTAAATGATATGACTGAGGTTTTGATAACTATAGAAGAAGAGATGCTTAAGAGAATGGAAGAAGAAATGCTTGAAGGATCTAATCCCAAATGCTCATTGGACGTTGACAATGGTAATCAATAAAAGGTTTCTCTTCCTAATAGAAAGGGTTCCGATCAGGTCAAACAGTTTGTTCGAATGGTAAAGAGAAAGGCTTGCTCTGAGATCATTCCATGTGTTGATCTCAGTGAGTCCATTTATTTCTACTGCCAATTGAAGGGACATTGGAAATGACGTTGCCCAAAATATCTGGAAGATTTTAGAGGTTGTAAAGTCAAGTCGTGTGACTCTAGTTTGTGTTACATATCTCGATGGTCATCATTTTGAGCTACTACTAAGGAGTTAAGGATAATTTAATATATTTTTATTCAAAGATGTATGGAAACATAGTTTTTTATTTTATCCTTTGTAAGGATAAGTTCCATTTCTTGTTTTATTTCAAATAAATGGTGAAGTTTTGGATTTCTTACTTGCCTTATTTTTATTTTCTTTTGTAATGGCATAAATGATTATGTTAATTATGATTCTAATAACATCAATATTAATAATGGATATTGAATCTTGTAAAATGTGCTTGTGGTATTGTCATATTTGACCAAGTGAAAGGAAATCTCATCACCAAGTTTCAATTAGACAGAAACTTAGAGTCATGCAATTCGAATTGGATGATTCATGAGAGTCTAATTCATTTGAAAAAAAATATGACTAATTCCTTGTTCACATGTGTATGTGTAGAAAGTGCAGGACTAATGGATCTAATACATGTTGATATGGACTATTCAAATCCACCACAATGGAAGATAACTATATTCTTCATGATTTGCTGATGCTTCAGTAAATATGATTTTGTTTATAAGGTTAAATAGAATTTTGATACTTTTGAAAAGTTCATGAATAGTAGAACAAATAGAAGAATCAATTAGGTAGAAAGACAAAAGTTTCTACAATTTGAAAGGAAAGGAGAGTACTTTAGTATCATGTTTTATGATCATCTTGGTGATTGTGGAATTATATTACAATTGATCATTGAAGAACACCTTAGTGCAATTGTATTACTAAGAGGAAGAATCATATATTTTTGGAAATGGTTCGATCAATGATAAGTCGTACTTCATCCACAATCGAGTTTTAGATTATGATCTAGTAACTCTAAATCATATCTTCAAATTCATTTCAAACTAAGAAGGTTGATAATGCCTCATAATATGTGGAGTAGTAGTGCTTTCTCGCTCAAGCACATTAAGAATTGGAGTTATGATGGTTTTCGGCAGTCAAGAAACAAAAGATGAATTGAATCCAATTATGAAGAGTGCTATCATGTCAGGAATTTGCATGAACTTTTGGATATTTTCTTGAGCTCATCAAAGAAGTTTTCTTGAGAAAAAAACTTGTACGTCAAGAAGTCAGTGGGAGTCGTATTGATTTTGAGAGTTTCAACTAGTGCATAGCCTGAGGTTCAAAACTTGTTGTGTTTATTGACACATTCTTATTTCTATTCACTTCCAGTTAATTCGGCAATGCTTATGAGTTCTATCTATTTCATTCAACTACAAAAGCAAAATGCATTATTCAGTGAAGGTACACTGATAAATACGGGTGAGCTGCTAATAAGAACAGAAGCACTCCACGCTTTAAGCTGCCAGAAAGCAAGAAATGAAGAATATCAAAGTTTAGTCCATGAAGGAGACCTAAATGTGATTTTGGTTTGTCCTAAAACTTGTATTATGACCGTGGGTTGAAAATTAAAGTTCTATATGGATGGGAATGTATGCACCTTCAAATATGGGTGTCAAAAGGTTATGCTCTAATTCATGAAAATGGTTATGAGGAAACACTTTCACTAATAGATTTTAAGGATCATATAAATATCAATTTGAATACTGGTTGTATTAATTGCATTCTCAAATTCCCAATATGATTATGACACCCCTCTTCGCATTTCAAATTGTGAGGAATGACAAGGAATAGTTTAAACTTTCATGAGATATATTTATCACGTCTTGAAAGGGTTTAAACACATACACTATCCCGATAAAGTGCATAAGCTTAAGAAGCCTAATTAGAGTCTTGATGAAGCATCGTGAAATAGGAATCTTCACTTCCATGAGAAAGTTAAAGGGTATTGATTTCTACAAGTCCAATTGATTTCTAAGTACATATCAAAGCTAGTGGGACCTTAATTGCTATGCTGGTATTGCATGTTGACAATACTATTCATAGAGAACAATGTATCTAGTTTGTAAGTTATAAAAGTTGGGAACTATTTCGCTATGGTGGACTTAAGGGAGAGGGCACTCATACTTCGTTATGAATATAAAGGTTTATATCATATTGTTTAATAGTACCTAGTCAAAATCATATATGAATAGTATGCAGAAATGTTTCAACATAGAAGATTCTATATGGAAATATTATAGCAAGAGTTGAACATATATCAAATTCTTATATAAGATATAATGATTCGAGTCTCATATGCTTCAAATATAGGATCATTTACATATGCTATAATATTCATTTATTCTAAATTTTCAAATCCTCGAAGAATTTTAAGAAAAAGGATTAGAATATTAAGTGACTAGTGTTATTAAAAAAACTGTCAAGAACATTTTGAGATTTACGGAAGATTGGTTGCTTGTAGGCAGGTGGAAGTATGGTATTTCTTTGGAAGGACCATAATTACCCGTTTTTTGTTTGAGATGATTCTTGGTCAGAATTGATGGTCATATGGGAATATGAAAATGATTCCATAATAGGAGATGGGTATATGGAAATGTTTCCATAATAAAAGTTGGTTATAAAATCTACATGTAAGTTGGAAACTTTAATGCAAAAGAAGTGTTCAAGGAGTTTGATTTGAATTTGAGACTTCATAACCATGGAATTGTTCTGAATAACAAGTTATAGTGGAACATTTTGTAATATCGAAGGCTTAGTATCTATGACTTTAGAGCACCGATGTCACAAAAGGACAATAGATGTAAAGAAGAAATTCCACTACATCTTAGATAGTGATGGTAGTTAGAAATTATGAAATGAACATCATTGGAGTAATATCCAGTCGATCTATTCACAAATGAAGGACCATAGAGAGACATAATATGCATGTTTAGAACATGGCATAACTAATGTTACTTAATTCAAGTAGTTAGATTATTACATGTAACAATCTACAATGGATAAATTCGCAATTGTTATGGTGATTAAATAATAAAGATTTATTTATAATAAAAGTGTTTGATGCCATAGTTGATTAATTTATTGTTGTGTTTCACTTTGCATGTTTTACTTCCTGAATATTTTATTATTCAAAATTCTATAGTCGATCATACTTTTGGAAATAAGTAGTAAATTAAGATGGTCATGAATAGTTGGTTGATTGTCTATAGAGATTAGACATTGCATGGGGATTAATGAAAAATTCACTAGTACTTGGAAATGGAGATTCTAAGTATTGGATAAACCCACATTTAGATATTACTTCATGGATTCAATCACAAGTAATTCTAAGTCAATAATATCTACTATTCATAAAGCAGAGATATATAGCTCATAGTTTACAAATCGGTTGTGCTTTGGATTACTTAAACACATCTCGTAACTAGATGTTATAAGGGTTATTCTATGTATGATTTGGTGAATAATGGTATGACTATATAGTAAATGTAATCATTAATTTTTCCTAAATAAGGAAAAATGATATCTTTGGGCCCCTCGATGATTTTGAGTTGATCTATAAGAACCACCCCTGGTGCGGACTATATTGATGTGTTCGATTTTGTCGTCAAAATTTGATCATTAAATCGGAGATTGAGAAACAAACAAATGAACATGATGTTGATCATTTAATCCATGATTCTGTTCATATGATATCTTAAAGAACGAAGGAATAGTTGATGACTAATCTTAGGGCGAACATTTATTTTGAATGAGACTTCAGCAGCGGCTTTGGAAAGCACTCTTTGCTTTTTGGTTATACTTCCAATTGTAGTTATATGCTTATCCACTGTTGGATTAAGGTGTCTAAGCTCATAAATAAATTGGTATAAACTTTCAAATAGAAGCAAAGTCCTTTTTGGATTGCCCTCATAACCAAAAATACCCAGAAATGATATGAGGAGAGAGAACAAAAATGATTTGTTAATATATTATGTGATTAATATATTAACTGGAAATAGATAATTGGCTTTTAATTTGTTATGTGATTAATAAATTAACATGAGATCAATAGTTAAATAACTGATTTATTAATTGATAAATTAATGAGAAATCAATAAGAAATAATTAATTGATAATCAGAATTAATATGAAGTTAATTTGGGATTAATTGGATTTAATTAAATGTGTAAGGGATGAATTGTAATTGTTCAATAGTTGAACAAAAGAAACAATTCTAGAACTATCAAAGGTATAATAGTTTTGGCTTGACTGGTAGGATTTCTGGAAGCCTCCTGGATGCAGATACAGAAATGATTTGAATTGGGATTAAACATTCTATTTAATTAATTCAAATTTGGCTTTGCCTTCAAGTTACCTAAACTATAAGTAGGACCCCCAAGACGAACATATTTCGTTAATACATTTACCTAAAAGCTTCGAAATTAAATTTCTATCCCTCTCCTCTCTCTCTTATCTTTATTCTTGGGTTTCTAGGGTTTTGGGTGTGAGGCATTAGAGGGATCATAATTTTGATGCTTTCTTTCTAAAGACACAAAAGAGAGGATCAAATATATATTTGCTATAATAAATCTAAAGGTATGTAAACCTTAACTCTTGAATTTCTATTTTCATAAAGATCCTTTAAGGTTCTTGAAGTTCATAGTGTGTTGCTATCAATTAGAGAAAACATAGATCCTTTATAGGTTACATGTGAAATTAAGTGTTACGATTTTCCACTTTATATGTTTTTGATAACCTGTAAAACCCATTAGATGCACCCTACAAATGATCAAAAAGATCATCAACCCTAGGAAGTGGGTAACGATTCTTCATCATCAAATTGTTCAACTCTCGATAATCTATGCACATACGGTGAGAGACATCGTTGTTCTTCACAAACAAAATCAATGCTCCCTAGGGTGAACTAATAGGTCGGATAAACTGCTTGCCCAACAGCTCCTGGAGCTGATACGACAACTCTTGCATGTCCGCTAGTGCAAGGCGATACAACGCCTTAGCAATCAGGGCTCCATCGGGGATCAAATCGATCCTAAACTTCGCCTACCTCACAGGAGGGACATCGTGTAAATCCTACAGGAAAACATCTAGAAACTCTATAACTATTAGCACATTAGTACCGAAACCTTCCTCTTAACTCAAGTGTCAACCACATACGCAAGATAAACCGAACATGCATCTTGGAGATGTTGTCTCGCCCTGGCAACCGAACAGAAAGCTGAACCCACTCTGGTACCCTCACCACAAATGGTTAGTTCTCCCCCATTGGGGTTCCAACTACCACTCGCTTCCTCTCACAATCAATCATGGCTCCAAACGTGCTCAGCTAGTACATCCTCGAAATCATGCACACTTCTCCCATATGGATGAGAATTAGGTCAATCGTGTAGGGAACCCTGAATATCTCCAAAGTACAATCGCGAAAAATGCCAAAAGCAGAAACCTTATGTTCATTGGCGATGGAAACTCACAACGAGCACTCCAACTCCCCAAGGGAAATATCGAAATCCGTATTGAAAGACTGAGATACAAAAGACGGACTCGCAACTAAGTCAAAAAGGACAAGAGCAGTTTAGGAATTCATTAAGAATGTACCTATCAGGAACCAAAACATAAGCATACAAAAATTTAACTTGACAGAATAATAAATGAATACATATAAGTAACGACGGTAGGTGTCACCCTAGCCTCCTCTGCTGTAAGCTGAAACACTCAACCCCTAGTCTTTGGGGACTCATCCCTCTCTTTTGGCGTCCATTTGTGATCCGAAGGGTAGTCGGAACCGGTGCTTGCACTGGTCTAGCAGCTAGCAATGGAAAATTGTCCTTCATATGGCTAACCTGATCATAGTGATAGCAAATCTTGGTACTCGGTGATAGAGCCTGCTGACGACACTCCCTCGTATAATGTCCCTCCCTACTATATTTGTGACACCCAATTGATGATCGACACATTCCCTCATGTACTCTCCCGTACTTGCCACAAGTGCGACCCTTATGGCCTCCAGATCAAGAGTCGGTCTTGTCGGAACCAAGTTGGATAATCGGCATGGGGGTGGACATACCATTAGCAACAATGGGTTTTGGTGGTAAATTAGTGCTATCAATGAAATTTTATAAATCCAATCCGTGTAGGAAAGATTTGATTAGAGTTTTCCAACTCATATAATTTGTGGATGAATGTTTTAGAGAAGGGGGGGGGGGGGGATTGAACAAGGGTGAGGGATAGTGTTTTGAGGGTAAGGTTTTGGATGATAGAGGATGGAGTGCTACCATCAATAGAAATGATTATGAGGATAAAGAAGAAAGAAGAAAGGTGGTTGTCAGAATTATGATTTTCGCTCTGATACCATATAAGTGAAGCAAAAATAGTTAATTTACATTGATAATTAAACGGGTACATATACAAGTGAAGATCCTAAATTTTAGGACTTGTTACAACATATAAGGAAGACTAATTCTAAGAGACTAGTTCTATGTATATCAACAATTCTTAGAACTTGTTACAACATATAAGGAATTCTAAGAGACTAGTTCTATGTATATCAACAATTCTTAGAACTTGTTACAACATATAAGGAACTCTAATTCTAAGAGACTAGTTCTATATATATCAACAATTCTTAGAACTTGTTACAACATATAAGGAAGACTAATTCTAAGAGACTAGTTCTATGTATATCAACAATTCAAATTAAAAAATGAAATATACACAATAAACTAAAGGTAAAGTAACATGTGTTTGTGTTATGTGTTAATAGAAACCAACGGAGGTTGGAAGCAAAGAAGAAAAATGGGGAAACGGGAGGGATCCGGCTTATGCCGGTTCAACAAGATCACAACTCCCTGTGCATTAGGTTCGACGGCTTTACCGGTTTTAGCAAGTTCGACGAGAACGATTTCATCCACTCATAACCCTTATGAGACTGTATTGATATCTAATTTATTTTATTAAAATTTAAAATATACACATGGAACTCTCTAGATCTATCGTTGGATATCTACTATACCCACAAGTCAAATAGGGCTAGCCACAATGTGCCTAACTAGTCTTGTCATGAGATCTTAATGTAATATTACCGGTTAATAATATGGTTTGATTTGGAAATTCGATGAGTGTTTGATTCAAAATGTCAACATAAAAACAAAATAGATCATTTTCAAATTGCAAATCAATAAATAGTCTCGTAAATTATTTAAAGTGGAATCCATTTAATGTCTCCTTTTAAGTTTTTGCATGAAAAAGTGTGAAGTCCTCTTTTGATTTGAGATATTTAATCTAAATTATTATTTTCATTTTCTAAAATTATTATCATATATTTATAATCACAAATCACAAATTATCTATTATTAAAAATTATAAAAGAATGAACCTTAGTTTTATTATATTCAATTCAGATAATGTTTATAATAAAATGATAAGAAAAATACAACAAAATTGATATATGGTTTAGTAATAGTTGTTTTAGTATTTTGTGTTAATTTTAGGAAAATTTTCTTTTCATTTATATTTTGATACAAACTCTTTTACGATCTTTTATCAATTTTTTATAACCCTATTTTTTTACGACCTCTTTTAAGATTATTGTTACAACTTTGGTTATATATTTTTAACAAGTGTTATCTTTTACAAATTCGTCTAAACATTAATTACAAAATTTTCATAACTTTTTATTTAAATTTTGAATATAAAAAAATTATTTATCTATAAATACATACTAACATCTTATTTTTAATCAATACTTTTACTTTTTCTCTCTACATTTTATAAAATTTAAATACTTCACAATTAAAAAAATAGTTTCGTTTGACCCGTCTAACGATGATAACGTTGAAGATGATATGTTCATCTCTACGATGTATGAGTATTGCACGAATGTGCTACTACAATGAGATCCAACCCCTCTATTAACCAGATGTGCGACGTTAAACAAAGATCGTGAAGGACACAAACGTCTAATTCACGATTATTTTACGGATAATTATATCTACCAGCACGTGATTCAAAAGAATGCTTCTTTTGCGAAAAAATATTTATGTACATATATCCAACGCCTTGGAAAGCATGTATTGTTTCTTTCAAAGTTTTGTAATTTATAAATATAGCTTTTACATAATTTAAACACATTGTTTTACATATAAAATATACATTTGGGTATGAATTTTTCGAAATGAGATATGATGCTAGACATAAGCAAGGATTCACAGGGTTGTAGAAATGTGATGCCGCAATTAAGCTTATGACTATGTGGGAATTGTCTGATTCGATCAACGATTATATGAGAATGTCTGAGAGAACTATAAGAGAAATTTTGTATAGATTGGCGAGAGGTGTTGTCGAAACATTCAGTGACGTTTATTTTCACAAACTTTCGTTGAATGATATGAAACAATTATATGTGGCACATGAAAAAGGACATGATTTTCTGGATATGCTTGGAAACATTGATTGCATACATTGGAACTGGAGAAATTGTCTCGTGGGTTGAAAGGCCAGTATGCAAGTGATCATCATGGAACACCTTCGTTAGTATTAGAGGTTATTGATTCCCAAAATTTATGGATTTGGCATGCTTTTTCAGGGTTGCGGTTTTCAACAACGACATCAATGTTCTTGATAAATCACCAATATTCGACGATCTTTTGTCAGCAAAGGCACCAGATGTTCATTTCACAGTGAATGAAATGAATATAAGTTTGGGTACTACTTTACGAATGGAATATATCTAACATATTATACATTCATGAAGGCGTTTCGACACCCAGTAGAATCAAGAGACAAATTTTTTATAGAGAAGACAACAAGGAGCACATAAGAATGTGGAACATGCTGTGACATCCCCAAAATCACGGCCATAAAAGACCGATTTCATATATGCTTTTTAAAATAATTTCAGAGTAAATCCTTTTGATTTAAAAGTGTTGTGGAATTTGTTCCCAAAACAAAACATGATGAAACAAAGCATTTCATCAAGAGATGCATTTTCATTATATAATCAAAACTCGGGGTGTTATGTTCCGATACAGACCATAAAACATAAACGATAGCATTACAAGTCATTCAACAAATATATACATATACAGACTTGTAAACAAAACAACTCGATGATTCATCCATCTTACGCCCTTGCGCCACTTCCTGTAATACAAATAAAACTGATTGGGTTAGGCTTGGGAGCCTGGTGAGCATATAGGGTTTTCATTCCACAATAAATAAATTATATTTAATTTCACCAACCAATCACTATCCCGATTACCCATTCCCGTTATCCTCACTTTACGTCCCTAAAACAACATCTATCTCAAGGGACCTAATCTAGGATTTTCATCGGGACAGACATTACTGCTAAGGGATTTCCTCAACAATAGATATCCTAAAGGCAACCATGAGGGGGATAGAGTACACCGGTGAACACGTCGTTCACAACACCTACAGGTTATGAACCTGCTAGCGTTCCACAAGACTATCTAGAAGGAGTCTGTGGTCGTTATCCATACTCCGCTGAATAACTAGGTCAACAACAACAACATCGAGGCCTCTCATCTGTTTATTACACAGCAACTATCTACCCATGTTCTACCCAACCTATTAGTAGATAAAAATATATATTTTTATACATAGTTTAAAACCTGTATAGCATTTTCATTCAATATATATTCCACATAACAGATGAGGCACACCCACATAACAGGTATTTCATAGAAAATAAATCAGATCTATGAGATAGAAGAGAGTGAAGATACATTCACACATATAACAACAAAAGTATACACATAACACGTAGTTCGTATAAAATACTTCATAATTATGCGTTAGAAGAAAGTAATTACACACTCACTTGATCAGAAGATGATCGGACAACACTACGGCTTGTAGAAGTAGTAGTCCTCAGCAGATCTGGAAGATCTCTTACAAAAATCGAACTTCTCGCGGACAGAGCTTCGGCTCGGGAATCGCACTTCGCGGGATCTTCGGGGCTTCGAAACTTGCTTCGGGGCTCGGGAATATTATCGGGGCTTCGGGGTACTTCTGGCACGCAAATCGAGGTAAAACGGGAGAGAGAAGAGAGAAAAAGAGTAATTGAGCCGGCTGCCCTCGCATCCTATTTATAGGAGGCTGGAGCCTCGCCGTACGCTGGGCGTACGCGTCCGAAATCGTCATGGCATTCGTCATCCGAAGAACTCGAGTGCGAGGGACGTCACGCTTCGCTGTACGCTGGGCGTACCTTGGATAAGCTTGGTGACTCCCCTTCGAATAAGGCCGAATTTCATAATTAAATTTAAATATTAATTATTTAGTAAACTTTGAAAATTCATATCTTCTTCATACGAACTCCGTTTTCGACGTTGTTTATATCCACGCGTAGGTGATACTATGCTCTACAACTTTCGTTTGGACTCTGTCGGCTAATTTTGACTTTATTTTTATTAATTATTTTTAATAGGCCGGGACAGAAAAATTCCATTATAAATTCATAAATTCTTCATTTGACGTCCTTTCTCGCCTAACTTTTCATCGCTTTGATACTAACAACGAGATCTTCGATTCTTGTTTAGATTGTCTCGGCTAAAAACCGCTCGATCTCAAATCGAGTATTTCGGGCTGCATACCGCTAAGTCGAAACTTCAATAAATCATAACTTCCTCATAGGAAGTCAGATTTGGGCGTTCTATATATATTCGGAAACCTCGTTTCAACTACTACAACATTATCCAAAGATAAAGAGTTTATTTTACACTTAAATTTTGACGCTTATTTTATTCTTAATTAATCAAACCACATAATTAAGCAATTAAGCACAAAACACATAATATTCAAATAATACACTTTTATTATTTCAAAATGGGGTACAAAGGTTAACCTAGACTATTATATCCACATTAATGACAGGCCCAGAAACACAGGAGTTACACATGCTTTTGGAGTTCTGAAGTTCAAATGACACATAGTTCAACATGCGCCATGACTATCTTAGTTAGACATTCTACAAGATATTATGTATGCATGTATGATAATGCAAAACATGGTGATTAAAGATAAATGAAAGAATATTGCGGAGTATTTGGCTTTGGAGCCCATACACGTGTGAAGGGTCTAATTAATGGTTTGGTCTAGGCTTTCATTGTAATAAGTTCTTTTGTGTCATTATGCAGTTCTGATAGCTTGTAAAGGTGTTTACGGCTAGGCTATGAGTTCACTGGTAAGATCCGTTTCAAGACCTTACAATTGGTATCAGATTAGAACCAGTGTCAAAGAATCCTACAATCGAGTTTTTGAACATATTCTTCACTATTTACGATTGAAGTTGGTGCCTGCTGCGAAAGGGTTTCAAGCTTAATTCAAAAATCACGTTTTTCTCGAATTTCTAGGAGATTATGGCTAGAGCTTACGGCTGTAAACACAGATTACGGCCGCAAACTCTACTCAGTTCTTGAACTGTAAACTTGGTTCCTAGACCGTGAATAAAGCATCTTCAACAACCGGAAACTTGAACTCATTGGCCGTATACAGTAACCGCAAACTATTTACGGCCGTAAACAGTCCTTTAACCGTGAACTCTTATTTGACCGGAAACTCAATTTTTTTTAATTAATAACTTAAATTTTATTTAAATTAATATTAAATCGATTCACAAAGTCAAACACATCACCATGAGTTGGACTCTGTAATGGGCACAACCACTCGAATTCCAAGACTACTGTCTGCTGAAGGTTTTCCTAAATGGAAGTACAGGATTGAGAAGTACATTAAA
This sequence comes from Lactuca saligna, assembly GCF_052625555.1. Lineage (NCBI taxonomy): Eukaryota > Viridiplantae > Streptophyta > Magnoliopsida > Asterales > Asteraceae > Lactuca > Lactuca saligna. Next base: position 168,574,001 of record NC_136422.1, on the reverse strand, counting down.
ATGAAGGACTTTTAAATTTGGAGAAGCATAATCAAAAATCATGTCAGAATAACCACCACTATTGCAGGGGAAGTGGGTGACAAAGCGGTTGAAAATTACACTGATGAAGACTTTGAAAAGGTTGAGGAGCAGGAAAGGGATTTGGCCACTTTGACCATGGCCCGGTCTAGCTCAAGGTTTTAGGGAGTAAACTTCTACTAAGTCTTTGTGGGAAGCCCTAATCGAGGTATATGAAGGGAATAAGGACATGAAGGAGAGTCACCAAGATATGTTGCAACAACGGTTTAACATGTTCAACTACATTCCTGGAGAAACTCTGGAGGCACAGCTGCATCGATTCACAACTCTTACCATTGAGATAACTGTAGCCGGGATCTTTTTCACAAAATCAGAAATAAGCAAAAAGCTACTGAATGCTCTCCCAAAGTCATGGGACATGAATGTGGCTGTTATCAAGAAAACTAAGGATCCAAGTCGGCTCGCTCTTGCTGAAATGATGGCGGTCATCAAGGCCTATGATATTGATGACAAACAGCGGGAGAAGACCAGGAAGAAATGGATATCACATGGCAAATTGCTACAATGATCTTGTAACTATAGATCTTCTGCCCCAATTGTCATTTGCTGATCTCGATCAAATTCATCCTGAACATGTAGAAGAAATGGATATCACATGGCAAATTGCCATGGCAGTTTTCAGGGCAAAGCAGTTTACAAAGAAGACCAGGAAGAACAATTGGGGGATGAGTGCTGACAAGAAGGTAGGGTTCAGCAAGGGAAATCTACGTTGTTTCAACTATCATGAGCCAAGTCATTTTCTCGTGAGTGCTCGAAGCCAGACAGAAGATTAAATAATGATCGGAAAATCGTTGCAGTAGGAAACAATCAGAGCGGTGCTCAAGTAAACAACGAGAAGGCTATGGTTGCGCAATCTTTTGACTGGGAGGATCAGATGCAGGCCCTGAACATATCAAGACTTGAAAATCCTCATTTGGCTCAGGTTGGTGATGATGCTTCCGTTGAGAGTGTTGCATTTGTAGATCAAACGATGGAGCTGCAGTTTGCACTGATCGTCTCATCTTCTTTTGAACCAAAGAAAAACAAGGTAAGTCTACCTTCATGCTCTCAAGCTTGTATTGATTATGTTAAAATTCTTCATGAGGAAATTGAAACACTACGTAGAGAAGTAGAGGACCTTAGATATGAGGGTTACCAACTCAGAAAAGGACAAAAACCTCTTAAGGCCCAATTAGAAACTAAAATAAAGGACTTTAGAAGACTTCAGGAAGACTATAGTAATAAATGTGAAAATTATGACTACATAAAGAGACAGAACGCTGAGTTAGTTACTGAACTTGAAACATTAAAGGGCAAATTTGAAACTGCTGATTTTGATTTTAGAAAATTTAATGTATCAAGTGAGGTAGTTGCCAACATGATAGACCACTGCATGCAATTTAAACATAATCAGTCAAAGGGTCTAGGGTATAACAAAGTGACTCCTCTTTTCAATCATTCATATCAGTTTCAACCTTTGTCCAAGGAGGAGATTGCCAATGAACCATCCATGGTTTATGGAAAGCCATCTGGTTTTATTTCGGGATGATTTATTAATGTTGAAGGTACTAAAATTTCTACTTCTCCTGCAGATCAATCCTTAAATTAGTCAAAGCATGAAGTTGAAGGGTCTGTTTCTGAAAATAAAACTGAGTCTGAACCTGAAGTTTTAGTTTTAAATAAAGACTTTAATTTTTTTGATGTTGCAAGTGACAATGTTTTTTGTGATGTTTCTGTACCTTCTGATACTGATTTGAATGTTTTTAAAGTGTTTAATGATGTGGTTGGAAATTCTAATGTTTGTGATGATACTAATGAAAAACCACCAGTTTCACAAGTTTCTCCATCTAATGCACCCTCACTTGTTCATGTGAGAAAAGCAAGGGTGCTGGTATGGAAAACAAATCTAAAAAATGCAGTACATGTATTAACAATAACAAACATATTTGTTTCAATTGTGGTATTGGTGGTCATATAGCTAGGAGTTGTCCTAATAGAATGTTTGTGCATTTTGAGTCGCCAAGAGGAGAGAATGAATTCAGAGGAAGGTCTTTAACTAGAAAGTCCTCTAGAACTCGTTCTCGGAATGATGATTGGAAGGACCATCGTAGTAGAAAATGGGCTGTTTTTCAAAAGCATAAAAGGGTCATTCATAACAAAGTCCCAAACAGTTTGCCAAAACCGAACATGGCTATGCCAAGGTCGGTTTCATCAAGAAGCAGCAATGGGTCTTCAACCAATTCTGGTAGAAAACCCAAGTGCTTAAGGCAAACTGATAAAAATCCTATTTCAAAACCACCCGGGACTGTTAGGAAACCTAATTATCAATGGTTGCCCAAAATAACCTTTAATCCATCATCTGTATCCTCTAAAAAGTTAGTAAATAATGATACATCTGAAAAGGCATCGGGACAACCCAGGAAAGTAATGAACTGGGTTCCCAAATCTAAATGAACCTGCACATTTTGCAGGGACAGTTGCAGGGGAATGTCGTCAGACCTTGGTTCGTCGACAGCGGCTGCTCCCGACATATAACAGGAGATATTTCTCAACTGAACAACATTCAATCTTTTAATGGGGGATATATTTCCTTTGTGGGTGGAGAAGGTGGAAAGATCACTCAGAGAGGAACCATCACAAATGGGGTGTTAAGTTTTGAAAATGTCAACTTTGCTCCCGAATTGAAGCATAGTTTGTTGAGTGTGTCTTAGATATGCGACAAAGGCTATTCTACACATTTGACCGATAAGGAATGCATGATTCTCAAGCCAGGATTTGTCATCCCAGAAGTGTGGATTCTTGTAAAATCTAAAAAGGATGGGAATGCTTACATCATTGATATGAATAGCAATCTTCTAGAACAAGTTATGTGCCTCTTTTCAAAGATCTTAGAACAAAATGCAATGCTGTGGCACTGAAGACTCGGTCATGCTAAAGCCAAGAACTTGAATCGTCTTGCGAAGAATGATATGGTCCGTGGTTTTCCTGTCAAAGACTTTATAACTTTTGAAAAGTGTGTGTCATGTTCCCAAGGTAAGCATCACAAAAAAACACACCCGCCAAAACAAGTTAACTCAATCAGTCAGGTGCTTCAATTGCTACATATGGATCTGTTTGGACCAGTCAACGTTCTCAGTATTAACATCAATTCATATTGTTTGGTTTTGATTGATGATTTCTCTCATTTTACGTGGGTTTTCTTTCTATCCAACAAAGTTGGAGTTGCTGATCTGAATAAGAAATTCATTGTGTTAATTGAGAATCAAACTAACAACCGGGTGAAGGTGCTTCGTACCGACAACGGAACAGAGTTCAAGAATTCTATTCTCGATCATTTTTAGAAAAGGGTATTATGCGTCAATACAGCTCCGCTCACACCCCTCAACAAAATGGTGTTGCTGAGAAGAGAAACAGAACTTTAAAAGACGCTGTAAGGACGATGCTGTGTGACTCCAAGCTACCGGTTTTCTTTTGGGCCAAGGCGATTAACACTGCTTTCTACATTCAGAATCACGTGTTGATCAACAAAGCTCAGATGAAGACCCCGTATAAGATTCTATATGGTCACAAGCCTTCAGTCAGTCATTTCCGTGTATTTGGCTGCCCTTGCTCCCTTCTTCACCTAGAGAACAACCCGAAGTTTAATGCCAAAGCCGATGATTGTTACTTCGTAGGGTATGCTGCAAGCACCGCTTATAGGGTCTACAATAAGAACACAAAGCAGGTTGTGGAATCTTATGACGTGCGCTGGTTGGAGGAATATGAGATGGATGCTTGAATGGGTTCGGATTGGTTGTTTGCTTACACATCACTTTTCAAATTCATAAATGTGTCTTCGGGGTAGCTCATCTGGATCTGTCTCTAGTTTGAAGAATGTTTGAAGACGAAGTCAAAGAAGTTTTCTACAGACCCCCAATGGTATCCTCTTCACCGCTTGAGGGGGAGTCCTCTGCTTCGCCTGAGGGGGAGTCATCTGTACAACCTGATAGTCCAAAATCTCCAGCTCAGAATGATATCCCTGATGGTGAAACTACACCACCTACTCCTATAGAAAGAGTTCATGTCTAAAGATGTTTCCGCTGTTACTTCAACCTTTATGGAACTACTCTTTCTGGAAAACATTCCAAATGAGTTTGTAGCAGAGTCGTCTGGAGCGGCTCAATCAGCAAATGAAGGAGGTGTCAATATTCACAATCTTCCTGTCTCGTTTAATGATATCAGCCAAGAGATACCCTCAAGTATTCAACACGATCATCCGATCGAAAACATCACTGGTTAGTTGGGCAAAGGCGTTAAAACCAGAAGTTAGAGTGGAGATGTCAATACCTGTCTTTACTCTTGCTTTATCTCTCAAATATAGCCCAAGAATGTTGAAATGGCTCTAAATGAGCCCAACTGGGTAGATGCAATGCATGCAGAGTTACATCAATTTGAAAAACTCGGGGTTTGGAAGTTGGTTGAGTTGCCAAAGGGAAAAAAGTCTCTTGACACACGATAGGTCTATCGAAACAAGAAAGATGATTCAGGGGTTATAGTGCAAAATAAAGCTAGATTGGTGGTTCGCGGGTTTCGACAAGTTGAGGGTCTTGATTACATTGAGTTTTATGCTTCAGTAGCTCACTTGGAGGCTATTCGTATCTTCCTTGCATATGCCTCTTACATGAACTTCACTGTTTACCAAATGGACGTCAAGACAGCCTTCTTGTATGACAAGGTGAAGGACGAAATCTATGTTGATCATCCCCTGGGTTCGTTGACTCAAAGTTTCCTAATTTTGTCTACAAGTTGGACAAGGCATTGTATGGGTTACATTAAGCTCCTCGAGCGTGGTATGCGACTCTAACAAAGTAATTGCTCGAGCATGGATACTCTCGTGGCACTATCGATCAAACTTTGTTTATCAAGCATGTCGGTAATGATCAGATTTTGGTTCAAATATATGTTGATGACATTATTTTTAGGCCGACCAGTCCGCAGCTTTGCAAGGAACTCAAAGGTGTTACGAAAAAGTGGTTCGAGATGAGTTTGTTGGGGGGGAAATGACCATGTTTTTGGGGATTCAGGTCAAACAAAATTCAACTGGAATCCTACTACATCAAGCCAAGTATGTGGAGGATATTATTGAGAAGTTCGAGTTTCAAGACGCTAAATTTGCATCGACGCTAATGGCTGAAAGACCTCTTCTGACTCCAGATACTAATGGCGATTTCGTAGATCAGACTCTCTACAGATCGATGATCGCATCGTTGATGTATCTTATTGCAAGCCGTCCAGACATCATGTTTGCAGTTTTTCAATGCACTCGTTATCAGGCTAATCCTAAACTTTCACATCTTATTGTTTTCAAAAGAATTTTTCAGTATATCAAAGGTTGCCTAAAGTTGGGTCTTTGGTATCCGAAGAATTATGAATTTGATTTATATGCTTTTGCTGACAGTATATATGGAGGCTGTGAGCTTGACAGGAAATATACTTTAAGAGGGTGTCAATATCTTGGTGATAGGCTAGTGTCATATCAGTGCAAGAAACAACACACTATCTCAACCTCAATAGCGGAGGTGGAATACGTTGCTGCATCTGCTTGTTTTTCTCAAGTTATCTAGATCCAACATCAGCTTTTGGACTATGGTTTGAATTACTTAAAACCCCCCATTTACTGTGATAATGAGGCCGCAATTCAAATTTCCAAGAATCCTGTCCAACACTCTAAAACCAAGTACATCGATATTAAAATTCATTTCATCAGAGATTGTTGTGAACGTTCACTTATCCGGCTGGAACAGGTTCCCACTGCTAATAATGTGGCGGATCTATTCACTAAGCCTTTTAACAAAGCTCGCTTCGATGTGCTTGTGGGATTTTTAAAAATGATTCGTTTTGAGGATTAGGTTTTTTCTGTTTTGAGGATGCGCTGGTAGGAACGAAAGATTTTAAATGGACTTGACTAGGGAGAGTTGAACTTAAGGAATTCAAGGACTTGACAAACATTGATCTAGTTAGATACGTTTAGCCTGACATTACGATGCTCGGATAAGTTGAGTAGGGAGTTATACATGAGAATCTACCAGTCACATTAAAAGAACCCGTATCTAGAACTGCAGATTAACTTTTCTCCGATGTGAAGATTCTATCCTTAATTCCAGCTTTGATGGGGGTGACTGGGGCATTCCAATAAACTAGGTCTGTAGAAGGTTATTTTCTTGCTTTCTGTCTGTTAGTCATATGTTGCCTCCTCTGCGTGATCGAGAGATCCGACCTAGACTGTAACATATGCAATTCTATCTCTTTGCATCTTCTCTCTATGCAATTCTTTATATCTGTTAGCCTTATACTGTCTCCTCTGCGTGACTCATAATCCAACCTAGTACACAGTACATACATCATTCTCTTCTCAATACCTCTAAAACTTTAGTTAGTCATATGTTTCATCCTCTGCGTGATTGGAAGAGATCTGACCTGGATGTATAGCATATGCATTCTAAATCTATCTTCTCTCTTAATAATTGTCTGCTCACTCGGTATAAGGAGTATTCTGGAAGTCCTTGATGGCTGGATCATATCAGGAAGCAGGAAACACGTTCTAGTACAATTAAGAATTGAACACATACACATTGTCTGTAGATCTCGCTGCTCAATTCAGGTGGACAACAATATCCTTGGTTGTAGTCAGTTAAATGGTCCCAAGGAAATTTATTTAAGAATAAAGGCTAAAGTGTCTTGTCATTTGTAAAGTGTCCAAATTCTATCACAAATGTTTCGTGCTTAAGTGGACCACAATACTGGTGACCGATCAGATGAAAACGTGAAAATAAGGGTACCGACAAGTGGAATAGGGCTGTCCAACAACTTTGATCCCAGTGTCACAGAATTCTTTAGTAATTAGAATTTTTAGGCTGTTTTTCTTATTTAATTTTAATTTAATTTTAATTTTTAATTTAATTTTAATTTTAATTTTATTTATTTATTTAATTGTTAAAATTTAATTGTTGATTTTTAAATTTTTGCAAATTAATTTTATTTTATATTAATTTTAATTTTAATACTTTTGTTTTTGAATTTTTTTTAATGTATTGGACTGTGCCTCACATTGTGTAGTCAGTATGTAAAAAGATCAAGGGTGTAAAAGGAGTTTACAGCCGGAATCTCCTTCACTTTTCAATTTCCGGCCGCAAACTCTCCTTCTCTCTCTCTCTCTCTCTCTCTCTCTCTCTCTCTCTTTGAAAAAAATTCTCATTTTTTGTGAAATTGTTCCGATCACTTCAAAGGTATCATGTTTTCGACCAAGGATATGCGTTTATTTCAGAGATTCGACGAGTTTTGAGCCTAAAATCGATGAAAATGGGATTGTCGGGGTTTACGGCCCAAGCTTACGGCCGTGAAGAGTTTACGGCCGTAAACTCCGTTTGCGACTATAGGCTTACAGTCACGGGTTTACGGCCGTAAACCCCCGTTGACCGTAAACTCCCCTTTGACTTGAAATTTAATTTTAAAAATTATTAATTCATATTTGGGTTCGAAATTAAAACATTTAAAATATTACTTGCTCAAATTTCTCTCTTGTCTTACTTTGTATGTTTTAGTGCAAATAAAATGACAGCATTAAAGTTTGCACACATGCACAACCTGGAAATGGTTCTCGCTGATCCTCCGGTGTCTTATGTGGATTTCAAATCAATGATTCATGGACTACGAGAATGCTGTTTGGCCTCTGCCATCACCATGAACACTGTTGTCTATCAGAAAATCATACGAAAGTTCTGACAGACTGCCAAAATGACGAGAGATGACAATGGAGATGTGACTGTAGACACAATTGTTCAAGGATGCAAAAATGTGATCAATGAGCAGTTCATCAGAGAAAAATTATTGATCAATGACCTTCCAAGCTTTCTCACCAAAATCGGTATTGAAGAAGCTCAGAAGATTTTGAGGAAGATGGGGTATGAGGGCAATTCTCCACCTACGATGAAAAAGCTTCTGCCACCCAACTGGAGATTTCTAGCTCATGTGTTCATGAGTTGCATCTCCGATAGGAGATCTAGTGCAGATGAAATATCACTGAGAAACACCGAATCTATAGTTTCTCTCGCTGCAGGAATTGGTTTTAAAATTTCAAGGTTTATTCTGGTTGAATTTGTGGTCAACCTCAATGCCATCATTCGGGATACATTCTTGATGTATCCTAGGTTCATTCAGATTTTCATAAACAAACAGTTCCCAGACATGATAAAGGAGGGTGATTCACTTGACATGAAGTCCTTGGGCCCACACACTATTGGGATAATTAAACAAAATCGCAAAGGAAAGGTTAATTTTCAAGGACTTTAGCCATTAGTTAAATTCGGACGATTTGCTGAGATGAATGAGGCGTCCGAGTCTCACGGATCCTCTGATAAAATATCTTCAAAACACACTTCGTCAGAAAAGGTGATCTCGAAAGGAGATGTGATTACTGTTTTGGATCAAGAAGGGGAGGAGATAATTACTCCTAATGTGGCTGTAGCCGAGGAGCATGACCTGAGATCAATGCGAATTGAAAGCGACTACAATGAAGGGTCTTCTATGAATGCAACTGAGACTGATCAATATGAAGACCTTGATCTTACTGGTTTTGGTCAAGGTGAAATTCCTACAAATTTCGTAAGCAATGATGACTTCTTGTCAAATGTCAACCTCAACACTCTGCTGGATAATATCAGTGATGTTGCTCTCCTAGCAACGAAGATAAGGGAAACTGGAGACGTTCTTGACTCAACACCCATTTCTAAAGAGCAAGCGGTTGGTTCTACGTCTCCTATGGTGACACTGTCAGGGATTCCTCCCCTTGACAGTGCCTCGCCTACATCTGAACCACTTTAGGGTGACCGCTCAACAGACCAGACCTTGCAGCCTCCATCCAAAAGAAGAAGACGTGAACCTAGGTTTGGGCCTTTGGATTCTGCGTGTAGGCGGAGATTTGGCTGTTCGAAGGGTATCCGGTTTCTTTGCTTGCTTACGAGGTGAGTCTTCTCACTATACTTACCTGAGTGGTAATATTGAGTGACCAGAGGGTCTTATTTGAGTTATCGACCAGAGGGTTCTGTGTGCTTATTTGATTTGTATGATATTATGCATCTTGTCTTTGCGATATATGCTATATTATTCTATGCCATACAGAGTAGGATCGGAGGGTCTGAGTCGAGTTATGAGACCGGAGGGTCTCCACTGAGATACAGGACCGGAGGGTCTAAACCCAACTATGGGACCAAAGAGTCTTGACTAAGACACATGACCGGAGGGTCCACACCGACCAGAGGGTCCATGTCGAGTTATAGCCATGAGTGGATTTTTATTTTTTTACGTGGTATTTTGGGGAACTCACTAAGCTTTGTGCTTACCGTGTTGTGTGACATGTGTTTCAGGTTCTTCTTAGGACCGCAGAAAGACACCAGCTTAATTGTACACACCGATTCGAGACTGTGTGGATGATTCTGGGATAGTGACATTTTTATATGGATTTGTGTTGGCACTTGAAAGAATTATGTTTTCTTGAGAAATATATTATGAGCTTTTATGTGTTTTAAAAATGAAAATTTTGGTTTGAAAATTTACATTGTTACAAGTTGGTATCAGAGCCTTGGTTTGAGGGATTCAGATATATCTTCGGGTGTGTCTGGACTCAAACAATGGATTTGAGAAAAAAATTTCAAAATAAATAATTTTTTCTAAAAATGAGAAAGAGTTTTAAAGAGAAAAACGAGTTGGAGGAGTGTGTATAATCAGCCAGAGCCCGAACAGTGATTTCCCAAAATACCCTTACTTAATTGTGTTATGAGATATTTGTGTGATGTTAGGGATGCATGCTAGAGGATAGGCTAGGTATTTCATATTTAGGGCTAGAGTTGCTTGATTTGTGATGCCTTAGCCTAGGAGTTACTGCTATATGATATTTGCTTTATGCATATACTGAATAGGATTATTTAACAGTAATCACTTAGAGAGAGATTTATGAGTTGAGGGATAATATAGTAGAGATACCTATATGAGCATATGAGAGGTCTACTGAGAGGGTAGTATGTTGTTCATGAGAGTTAGAGTACTTGTGAATTAGGATCCTAGGAGGAGGAATTGCGGTGACTACAGATTGGTATGGAAGGTAGTATTGGGCCCGTACTACTGAAAGCACCAAATCTGTATGCAACCCAAGTAAGAATCCTTAGGATGTTAAGGAACAAGTAGGGATGGGTGATCGAGTGTGAGTATGCTTGAGCGAGTCTCTAATTATTTTCCGTGTTGTGTTTCAGAGACATCATGGTGGGTAAACGCCCCAACCCCGGGAGCAGTGGGGCTAGTGATGAAGAGATCCACAGGATCATCCACAACGAGGTGCCCGCAACCATTCAAGAGGCGATATCAGAGATGTTTGGGTCTATTAAGACCACACTGATTGAGAAGTTTGACGAGCGATACACTGTCGTTACTAAGGCTACTATTGCTGCAGCCACTACAGCTGTTGCCACTGCTAGGCCACAAGGAGGTAACTCGTTGTTGTTCCGCGGGAGTTCAACAACACGAAGCCACTAGAGTTTGATGGGACACAACATCCGATTTCTACCATGAGATGGATCACTGACATTAAGGGACACAAGGAGGTAACTCTTTGCTTTTATATGTATTCATGTCTAGAGCATCTGAGAGTCCGATTCACGCTGAACTAGCTTCGCTTCACAGCGAAGGACTGGTGGAAGTTTGTGACGACTGATTTTACTCCCGCAGATCATGCGACAGTGACTTTGGAGAGGTTCACCGAGTTTTTTCGAGATAAGTATGTTCCCCAGGTGGAGAGGGAACATTTGGCACATGAGTTTCTATCTCTCAAGCAGAAGATAGAGTCAGTGACTGAGATTACGAGGATGTTTCATGAGAGAGCGATGTTCTGCCCAGAGCATAAGTCCACGGAGCAGGCACGTGTGAGTCGGTATTTGAGCATCTTGAGGAGGGATATTAGGGAGTTCATGGCGAACTCGTCATATCGGACATTGACTGAGTTGCAGACCAATGCCAGGAGGAGGGAGATTGAGTTAGAGATCTAGACCAGAGAAGAGGGAGAGCAATAGGGGAGAGATAGGAGACCGACACAGTCGCAACCGACGACTAAGCGGGCTAAGCCCGTTGATTCGAGAGCTGGAGGCTAGAATGGCCGCACTTATAGCAAGTGCAGCAAGACCCACGAGGGATCTTGCCGGGAAGGGATTTGCTACAAATACGGCAAGGAGGAGCATATGGCGAGGGACTGCCCCAAGGGATTTTCTATTTGTTTTCGCTGTAATCAGATAGGCCATCGGAAGGCTGAGTGTCCCTATCTTACCTAGGGATCAGCCCAGACCACCACTCCTGCTGCTTTACATGTTACTGATGGCCGACCAGGGAAGGTCGAGCCTCCGATGGCTCGTTGGAGAGCATTTCAACTGACAGTGGAAAAGGTTCATGCCACGCCCGATGTTGTTGCTGCTACGTATCTCCATATCTATATTGTTTTGAGATTTGTTTATACTTACATTGTGCTGTGTATAGGTACTTTTCTTATGAGTTCTGTACGTGATTTAGTGTTGTTTGACTCAGGTGCGAGTCGATCTCTCGTGTCCTTAGCTTTTAGTCACCACATCAGTATCCGACGTGATGCGTTGAGTCGACTTCTAAGAGTTTGTATAGCCGAAAAGCATGCGGTTTTTGCTATTGATGTATTCCGAGGGTGTATATTGGAGATTTTTGGTGTTGAGTTCCCGATAGACCTGGTACAAATTGCGATGGCTGATGTTTGTGTCATAGTGGGTATTGACTGGTTGAGTCTGTTTGGAGCTGTGATCGACTGCGAGTGTCAGATGGTGACCATACGAGTCACTAGTGGGGGAGTGCTTACGGTGTACGGCGAGGGTACCCGATCGAGATCCACCTTCTGCTATGCTGCCAGAGTGAGACAGAGTCTACAACAGGGTTATATGGGCTTTTGGGCGTACATGATGGATATGTAGGTTTGAGATCTGGATATCATCAAATGAGAGTCTGCGAGGAGGATATCCAGAAGACGACCTTTAGGACTCGTTATGGGCACTACAAGTTTGTAGTGGTGCCTTTCAGACTCACCAACGCACTGGCAACGTTCATCGTGTTGGGTTTTGAGCACTGCAACACTTCCTAAGTGCACATGCAACCCTAAATGCTTTAGATCTATGTTTTCTCTAATTATACATGCATTTTCTTTTTCCAAAGCATTCACCCTAGCTAGCATACAATTGTAGGTATATATAATTAAAATAGTTAGGATACATACCTCTTGAGTAGGGTAGAGTTCTTGACATTTGAAAGCTTGAGCACCTCAAGTGTGATGCCTCTAATGGTTCACAAACACCAATATGCAAGAGGAGGTTCTAATACAATAAGTTACTTGTCTCTATGGTTGCTGCAACCGATTTTGGTACATGGAGGGGTATATTTATAGTTGTGGCAAGTGCTAGGGTCACACTTTGTAAACCCTAATGATCCATGAATTTCCACATTTATATGATCCATGGGAATAACTATTGGATTAGGTTTCTAAGGGCATAACTATTTTGGTATGTACTTGACCCGATTATGAGCATGGTCCTTTTGGGTTGACTTTAAAATAGCAACTGATAAAATGAATTAAGGAGAAAGAGGATTAATTATGATTTATTAATATATTATAAGAATAATATATTAAAGGAGAAATCATATTTTTTAATTAATATTAGTCAATAATTAATTAAGAATTAGTTTTGTGACTAAAAGAGATTAATTAAATAAAGGGGACTAATATTGTAATTATATGATAGTTGCAATTGGGCTATGGGTTCCTAATGGAAATTGGATTGGACGAAATCTATGGGAAACCCATATGATTTTCTTCCAAGGGATTTTTAGAGGGACTCCATGGGTTGCCTAAGGCCTAAGTAGAGAATTAGGGTTTCACCTGAAACCCTAGTAGCCCTCACAAGTATATAAGGACTCCTAAGGTTCCCAATAACGTGGCTAAGTGGTCCCTAAGGGTTCTTGGAAGTTTTTGTGCCTTCTCCTACTTCTCCTTGTTCCTCTTGTTGCTCATGGTGTTTGTGATTCCATTAGAGGTGCAACATTTGAGTCACTAAGCTTTCTAGAGTCAAGATCAAGAAGAATTGAGATTGTTATTGCAACATAACAATGAAGGTAAGATCTAAACCCTAGTTCATATGTTAATTCGATTATTGTATGCTAGATCGAGGGTTTATGAGCTTTGGATGATTATTGCATGTTCATTATACAAACTAGATCCAATGCTTTAGGGTTTGCATATACACCATAATTGATGTAGTGCTATTAACCCATCAGTGGTATCAGAGCCTAGGCTGGTTGTTTGATGTATTTGATGCTTAATTGTTCAATGCTTGCTTGAAAATCGAATTTTAGGGTTTCTGACCGGCAGACTCGCCGAGTCTAGGAATGGACTCGACGAGTAAGTCCTACTCGACGAGTTCCATTGTGGACTCGACGAGTCCAAGGGATTGTTTCCGGAATTTTTGATTTTCCTGCTAGATTTTGTTGAGGATTGCTTCCAAAACTCGTTTTTATTGACTAAAATTGATTTTTAAGTTTGGAATGGTTATCCTCATCAAAATTGATGGATTTGGTTAGATAATGATAATATAGGATTATTATTTGTCAAATATTGGACCTAGTAATTTTGAAAAGTTTCAATTTACATCCTTTATGTTTTATAGTTTAAATTTGAACTTAAAAAGTTATATTTTTGAATTTAAATTAGTTAAACCCTACTATTTTGGAAAAGTTTCAAAATTTGTCCTCATGTTCTGGAATTTAAAATTTTGATTAAAAGTTTAATTTTGAAATATTAAATTCTAAAACCCTAGTTTTTGAAAAGTTCAAGTTACACCCTTATGGTTTTATTAAGTTAATTAAATGTATAATTAAAAGAGAGTTGTTGGGCTGAAGATCATTTTTGTTGATTGCGTCTTTTGGGCTCGCTTAGCCTAAGGCTTTTTGTGTACCGGTTTGGGTCTGTCCAACCGTGAACCTTTTATGTTTTGTATATATGTTTACGTTTGCATGCATATTAGGTTAAGGTTTTAGAGATCTGAGGATTGCGATACATCTAGACGACAACAGGTTTCTTTGATCGTTCTTGTAACCTTCCAATCCTCTACAGTTGATGTTCTTAATCGAGCTCTTCTGAGGATTTTGTTTAATCATTCGACACGTTTGATTCTATCTTGTCTCGTTCTTATTATTGTGTTTTATTGTCTTTGTTTACTTACTTGTTCAAGATCTAATCGATCTTCATAGATTAAAAGATTGTTAAATCTCATCAATTGGTATCAGAGCGGGAGGCTGTGTAATTGATACACATCTTTTCTGTGAAAAAGATTTCCATTAGGGTTTTTCCGCAATCATCAATATTTATTGAGCCGTCATCTCTTTATTGACGCATCTTGATATTTATTACTTTGCCCTAATCTGCTTTATTACAAGTCTGATCTTTGAACAGGTTTTTTCGATCATAATGGACGCGACACAATCAAACCTTATTAATATTTCCAACAGCATTGGTTCGACGACAAAGATTCCGATTTTATACACCCATGACTATGAAGTATGGGCACATCACTTCGAAGACTATGTTATTGGATCGGAGGAGAATGGGTATCTGATTTGGGAAGCCATCACCAATGGACCGTTTTCTCATTCTGCAACGTCCAGAATCATCAAGACTCAAAAAGAATACAATGATCTGCTAAAGGACGTGAAAGATATTGCACAAGATGAAAAGGATAAGTTCCAATGCAATATCAAGGCATTAAGATTGATCCGGTTCGCCCTTCAGTCTGATACATTCAGATTGGTTAGCTCATGCACGACGGCAAAGGATGTTTGGGATAGACTTCGCGAACTGTATTCTACAGACGAAGATCTTGAACATTCGATTCAAACTTTGCTTCTATCTGAGTTTGGAGAATTCAGGCAAGGGGTTGAAGAATCTGTGACCCAGACGTTCGATCGCTTCAATCATCTTCTCAGAAAGATGATCAAACACGATATTGAAAGGAAGCTCATCGAACAGAAGGTTACATTCATGAATGGTCTGAGGTCTGAATGGAGAGCAGTAGTTTCCACAGTTAAATCCCATGAGCAGTTTAAATCATACTCTTTGGCGAAACTGGTGGGAATTCTCAAGTCTCAAGAGAAGATCGTGGTGCAAGAAAAGAACGTCGTTTCCAGTCTTGGTTCGTTGGCCCTCCTATCAAAAAGTAAAGCTGTTATGGAGGATGAAGACCTCAACCTGGAAGAATATGATCTTACATCAGAGGATTATGCCTTGATGGTGTCTAATCCCAAAAGGTTCGTAAAGAAGAGATTCCCCAGCAACAAAAACCGAAACTGGCAGGGGAGTTACAGCTCCGAAAAGGTGATTAATGAACCGAAAGCTGAGGAGCACAAGAAGGAACCGAAGGTGGATGGCGACTCTGGAGTGAGCTGTTTCTATTGTGGTGGGAAAAATCATTATGCTAAGGACTGTGTCCTTAAGAAAATGGCTGAAAAAGATGATGGGAACGACGAAGAAGCCATGTTGCAGAAAAGATTGGATGAGTTGAGAAAGAAGAAGTCTGCTGCTAACCCGCCTATTAATGCTCTTATTGTGCAGGGTTCTGTTCTAGGTGATGAGTTCGGTAGCACGGAAGTTTGGTCTACCGACTCAGAAGACGAGGAAGTGAGGCAACCTACTCATGGAAAGGCCTACTTGTCTAAGGAAGAAAGCAGTGGTGGAAAATGCCTCATGGTTTCTGACGTATCTTAAATGAGGGGATACAACACCGATGGAGGCATTGATGGACAGAAAGCAAAGGAGGACATGTGCTTTACAGCCAAACCTCTCAGCCAGCAGTTCAATGAGCTCGATGAACTGATAAAGAAGGTACAATCTGTTTTTATTTCATGCAAAGTACCATCATCCTCTTATGAGAAAGAACTAAAAAACGTCAATACAAGAATATCTCATCTAGATAGTAGCTTAACTCAAACTCGGGTCACAAATTCTAACCTAACTGATCAATTGAGCAGGGCGGCATCGAAGAGTGAGGAGCGGAGAATGTGGATAGAGTTAAAGGAGTCGGAATTAGTCAAAGTTAAAGATGAAAACATTTATTTGCAAAGAGACAATTTGAAATTGTTAAAACAACGAAATGTTTTCTGTTTAATTGCTAAACGTTTGTATTCTAATATTACTCAGCTTCACTTGGATTGTGAAATAGGCCAAAGGATTCATCGCATGATCTTGCCCTTCCTAGAGTTTAAGGAAGATGAAATCGATGCCGAAGCCTATAATTGTGAGAGTGTGATATCGTCTGATGATGTCAATCCAACCTACATGTATGGACTGGACAAAATTGAGTCCTTCAGTAAATCCAAAGACCACAAGAACATGCTTAAAAATCTTTTGGATGAAAATGACAGACTTAAACTGAGAACCGAAACCATGCAAAAATTTGACTCTTTAAACGCCAACGTAAGCTCAGAAAACAAAATTGATGTTGAAAATGCATCTGAGCTTAACGAGGACGATAACATGAGCGAAATTTCTGTAGAGGACACGGTTGACTGCTCAGAATTTATTAAAACCGAGCCTGAAAATCACAAGAATCTAATTTCTGAAAATTCAGTGGAGTTCGCTCGGTTGTCCCATCAAAAGTCCCCAAAATTAGTTGAGAAAGCTGTTGTGTATCAAAAGGTCAGGACCACTCCAAATCAAGTATACAAGGTAACAGGAGTAACCGAACATCAAACAGCTGAACTTGTAGCCATTGTAAACGAAGACAATGCTGATGGCTGTGATGAGTACTTCTGGGAAGCTCCAATTGATAATGCAAACGAAACCATTGGTTTATCTGAAAGAACTTCCTGGAAGAGCAAAGGAAGATACATACCTGAACCCTTGAATAAGCCGAACAACTTCGATGAGCCGAGCACCAGTGGTACAAAAGATATTCCTCAGAAGAATGATCACTCGGCAAAAGAAGATATTCCCTCGGCTCCTTCAGCTCAAAGTAAAACTCCTGCAGTTCAAAAGGAACCAACCAAGGAGTCACCAAAAACGAAAGCAAATGTTCATCATCAACCTTCTCAGATGAGGAATAGGAAGATAGAAAGGAACAATAGATACAGGAAGAATCTTTCAGAAAGGAAACAATTCTGGCATTCCCAGAATGCATATTTCTCTCATCAAGACAAGAATCTAAAGTATGAAAACAATCCTAAAGGAAAGCTTGAAAGTCACAAAAACCGAAAGCCAAGGTTCGGTTCACAAGAAGATATCAACCGAAAGCCAAGGTTCGGTTCACAAGAAGATATCAATCGAAGGCAAAAGTTCGGTTCTAAAAAGGACTTCAACCGAAACCAAAGGTTCGGTTCCAAGGACAGTTCCAACCGAACGCAAAGGTTCGGTTCTGAAGTCAAAAGAGAACAAAACTCTAAGGTCATTCCCTCCAATGATCAAAAGCAAAAGGGTCACCTAGAGTCTCAAGCCCGGAACTTCTCTCAATCCAAACCCTCCTGTTCAAATTCTTCTCGTTCTTCTAATTCCTCTTCTCAGTCTCATAATTCTTCTACTCCCACCGATTCGTCTCCATCTTACTCTAAAGCTGATTTCTCTTGTTTTCAAAAATCTCATTCGTCAACTAAGCAAAAGTGGAAGAAAAAGGTCAATGAATCCCAACCAGAATCCAAACCTAATTCACCTAATCCTAACAAAATAAAGGTTTACACCATTAAAAGGAAAGATAAAACAACTCTTGTAAAACGAACTTATCTTGTTGATGTCTCTCTTATTGTTCCCGTTCCCATGCAAAGCTCACGTGGACCCAAGAAATTTTAGGTTCCTAAATCTGTCTAATTTTTGCAGGTGATAAGTGACGAGCAGTTCGACGAAGAATGGTACATCGATAGTGGCTGCTCACGTCACATGACAGGGAGGAAAGAGGAGCTTAGGGAATACAGATCTCTTGCAAATGGTGGCAACGTCAAGTTTGGAAACAATTCATTCGGCACCATAAAGGGATACGGGATGATAACCAGTGGGGACTTCACTATAAGGAAGGTGGCTTATGTAGAAGGACTCCAACACAATCTCATTAGTGTATCTCAGCTTGTTGGAGGTACAGGTCTCAAAGTCTCGTTCGATGATGAAGGTTCTGAAATCATAGAGAAAAAGTCAAAGAAAGTGATTCTCAAGTCAAAGCGAAAGGGTGAAATGTTTCCCTTAAACCTTAAACCCATCAAAGGAAACCCAGCTATATGCTTGTTGTCAAAAGCTCAAACCGACGAAAGTTGGTTGTGGCACCGAAGATTATCTCATCTTAATTTTAAAGATATCAACCGTCTTGTTACTGGAGGTCATGTTAGGAGCCTTCCATTGCTCAAGTTCGACAGGGATCATCTGTGCGCTGCATGCGAAATGGGGAAGCAGAGTCGTCAAAGTCATCCATCTATAATCAACACAAAAGTTGTTGAACCACTCGAATTACTTCATATCGATTTGTGTGGTCCTTCATCTATCGAAAGCATCGGTGGTAGCAAGTATATTCTTGTTATTGTCGATGACTTTTCACGCTTTACATGGGTGTTCTTTCTAAAGCTCAAATCTGAAGCGACTCAAAAGCTGAAAGTGTTTATCAAGCAAATTGAAGTACAGATTAAGAAGGTTGTTCGCAACATCAGAAGCGACAATGGTCTCGAATTCAAGAACAGGGAGTTTGAAGAGTTTCTTGCAGAAAAGGGAATAAGTCACAATTTCTCAGCTCCCTACACACCACAACAGAACGGAATAGTCGAAAGACGAAATCGATCTTTGTGTGAAGCTGCCCGAACCATGCTAAGTTTCGCTTCCTTACCTCTTTATTTTTGGGCTGACGCTATTTCAGCTGCTTGTTTTACACAGAACAGGTCATATCTCAACAAGAGGTTCACGCTAACTCCATATGAGATACTGAACAACAGAAAGCCAAATGTGAAATTTTTCCATGTGTTCGGCTCAAGGTGTTTCATCTTTAATTCTAAAGAACAACGCAACAAGTTTGATGTCAAAGCCGACGAGGGAATATTTCTGGGTTACTCGCTCACATCCAAGGCATACAGGGTCCTAAATAAGCGTTCGAGAAAGATTGAAGAGACATACTATGTGACCTTTGACGACACCTATGTCAAGAAGCTACAGGCCAAAGAAGACACCGCAGGGGAAATCTTTCCTCTAACTGGCCAAATCACAGTCTCGGTCGCCAATTTATACGAGAAATTTCTGGAGCTCTTTGACGAACCAGAGAAAGCTTCACTCTCCGAAGCAGGTGCATCAGACAACAAAGTTGATCACATGAAGCAGATTGTCGAAGATGCTGCAAGAAGAATGCATGAAGGAGAATCAACCTCTGACGACTCTCCATCCAACAAAGCTCAAGTCGAGGGGGAGCCAAGCGCTCAAGTCGAGGGGGAGCCAAGCTCACAAGTCCAGGGGGAGCCAAATTCTACATCTTCAACCGAAGGTTCTTCATCAACCGAAGAGGCCTCAACACCAGGAAGCTCAGTACCACAAGAAACACCTGAACCTCATGTTTTTCAAAGCTCATCAATTGAGGGGGAACATAATGATATGACGCTCGGTTACGATAGCCAATCTGAGCCAGAAGAAATAATTAATGCTGAACTAGACCCAACCTTTGATCCGAATTACCCTCCTCTTATCAAAGGGACCAGAGATCATCCTGTTTCTCAAATAGTTGGTGATGTATCTGAAAAGGTCTTGACTCGATCACAACTGAAGACAAAACAAACATCTTTATTTTCAAAAGTTGAGTTTTGTATGTTCAACTCATTCGTATCAAAAGTTGAACCGAAGACAGTTAACTCTGCCCTAGATCACTCTGATTGGGTTCAAGCTATGCAAGATGAACTGAACGAATTTGAAAGGAACAAAGTCTGGTGCCTCATTCCAACTCCTCCAGATGCTTCGGTTGTTGGTCTCAAATGGGTTTTTAGAAACAAAATGGACAAGGAAGGTAATGTTATAAGGAACAAGGCTCGTCTGGTGGTAAAGGGATATTGTCAGGAGGAAGGGATAGACTATGAAGAGACTTTCGCTCCAGTAGCTCGGCTAGAATTTGTTAGAATATTTCTGGCTTATGCTGCTCACAAGAACTTTGAGGTTTTCCAAATGGACGTCAAGTGTGCATTTCTCAATGGAGAACTCGAAGAAACGGTGTACGTGGAGCAACCTCCTGGGTTCGTGAACGAAAAGCATCCAAATCATTGCTATATTTTGGATAAAGCTGTGTACGACCTTAAACAAGCTCCGAGAGCCTGGTATGAAACGCTTACAAAATTTTTAAAGATGTCTAAATTCAAACAAGGTTCGGTTGACCCAACCTTCTTTCGCAAAAAGGAAGGTAACCACCTTATGATAGTTCAAATTTATGTCGATGACATCATCTTTGGCTCCACGAATCCCAGCTTAACAGCTGAATTCAGAAAGCTGATGGAGACTAAGTTTGAAATGAGCTCAATGGGTCCAATTAACTTTTTCCTTGGTTTAAACATAAGACAGGGACCCGAAGGCATCTTTATTAATCAGGAAGCTTACACGAAGACTCTCTTAGCAAAGTTTGGTATGATGGGAGACTCAAAAGTTAAAGTCCCAATGGCATTCGGCACCAAGCTTATCCCATCCCTAGACAAACCGGCTGTTGATATCACGCTCTATCGTCAAATGATTGGCTCATTAATGTATCTAACCGCTAGCAGACCTGATATCATGTTTTCTGTTTATTACTGTGCTCGATTTCAGGCAAACCCACGCGAACCTCACACGCTTGCAGTGAAGAACATCCTACGCTACCTCAAGCGAACCACCTCCTAAGGTTTATGGTATCCATCCAACTCAGGCTTCTTTGTTCAAGCCTATTCTGATGCTGACCTTGGAGGATGTGGACTCGACCGTAAAAGCACAACTGGTGGCTGTCAATTTCTTGACGGGAAGTTAGTCAGCTGGCAATCCAAGAAACAAACGTGTGTATCGCTATCTACTGCCGAAGCGGAATACATTGCAGCTGCATCATGCACGTCATAAGTGATTTGGATCCAAAGTCAACTTCGAGACTACGGACTCAATATGAAGAAGATCCCACTATATTGTGACTCTGAAAGTGCAATTAGGATCTGTCATAACCCAGTGCAACACTCCAAAACCAAACACATAGCACTGAGGTATCACTTCATCAAAGATCACGTGGAAGATGGAAACGTCGAAGTTCACTTCGTAAGAACCACTGATCAACTGGCTGACGTCTTTACAAAAGCTCTTCCTGAAGCATCATTCAATAAAATATTGCAAGGACTAGGTATGATGGAATCAGAGTCAGTACCTCATGCTACCTCTCAAACTCAAACATAAGAACCGAAACCAACCGAACGTTCGGGTTCGGTTCAACTATCTGACCCACTCATTTCTTCAAAGGTAGTTTTTCAATGTTGTATATTTCTTGTACAATTCTGTTTTTCCTCGTTTGTTTATAAAAAAAAAAAAAAAAAAAAATTCTTGTTTTCCTACATTCCCAGGTTTTTCAAAATTTTCTAGAACCGAAACCAATCAAAGGTTCGGGTTCGGTTTTTCAAAATTTTCTAGAACCGAAACCAACCAAAGGTTCGGGTTCGGTTTTTCAAAATTTTCTAGAACCGAAACCAACCGAAGGTTCGGGTTCGGTTTTTCAAAACTTTTCTCAACCGAAACCAACCGAAGGTTCGGGTTCGGTTTATTTCAAAAATTCCAAAATTTTTTCTTGTATGTTAGTGTTCGCTTATGGGGATACTTTTGATGAAATACCTAAATGTCCCTAGAAGCATGCTGCTGTATGTGTCTCAAGCCTCATAAGATTTTGAATAATGGCCTTCATGACCTGGTATACACAAACCTTGTCTTCCCTATAAGGCCAATTCATTTATTCTAATCGTGAGCTACCTCATTCTTTTCTCACATGAGTTAAGAATTTCCTGCTTGGTCCTTCTTTTCGCAGTAGAGGTACTTTGTTCTCTTACACCATCTCTTCATTACTTCTCCACTACACTCATTCCATCATGGTAACCCTTGAGACTCTCAGAAATTACCACTGAGGTTTATGGTTACACAACATCTGTGTTTATGATCTTAGTATTGTGTCACTACGAACTAAGTGAAACCCAAAATTCCACACCTAACGAATTGACGGTGAACAATTAAATTGCTCAAGTTCTCACTAAAGAATTGATGAAAGTACCCTATTAAAATCTCCAATTTTATGTGATTCCTATGAAATTGTTACAAACCCATAACATTTCTTCCCTTGGGATCTCGTTCTTATTTTTCTTTCTGAGATTTTATTTTCAAGCTAGTCGTTTTTAGCCTAATTAAAAGAAGCCTTTCAACATTTCTTTATAAATGGTTGATCGTAATTTCAACGGACATTCTTTTAAACCTTAAGTTCTTTCTTGTCCTGTGGCATTTAATGCGCGTGGTTAAACAGTAACGGCTTGTCCCTATGAAATGGCGCTTATTGGGCGGCGTGGTCCTAGGAACCTGACACTCTCTCTCCTACGTGATCATCGCACGTTCCAACTATCATCCATAAGAGATTTGACCCGATTTTTCTCTCTCTTATCACCCACTATAAATAGCCCGTTACACCTCCTTTTACCTCTTTACCACTTTCAAAATTTCCGAAACGCAAACACTCCCATACAGTTTCCTGTTCATCATCTTCTTCTCACCTGCATCAATGGCTGACTCCTCTTCAGTTCATGCAACCTCACAAATTCTTCCCATTCGCCCACAGCAATGTTTGGTCATTGATCTTAACCCAAAGGCATACGACCCCTACATGTCGCCGGTCATAGAGTGCTTAAAGTATTCCCAACTCGTTCCAGCACTTTCCAGAATCGAATCGGTGCCGATGGCGGCCCTATCGCAGGTCTACGCGACTGCATATTACGACAAAGCTGTCGACCGGGTATTTTTGGAGATTGGAGACCACAAAACCTCCGTCTCTCGCCCGCGTTTCTGCTCTCTGCTCGGATTTGCCACTGACCATTCCAGAGTTCATCCGGAGTCAATACAGATTGGTCATCTGTACAACATGTTTTACAACATGGGATACACAGAAGTTCTTACCTCCGTTGCAAAATTCAAAAAGTCATGCTTGCCGCCACAATGGAACGGTTTATTTACAGTCCTTTTCAAGGGATTGTCGGAGAGAAGTTCAGGTTCAGATGGTGCAAGTCGTCTGTTCCTCACCATCATGTACGGAGTTTACAATGGGATCAACATGGATTATGGGTTTGTTCTATGGCAACAACTTATTCAAAGCCTCTCTTCTTCATCCCGACACTCTGAAGTTTCGTTGGCCCGATTCTGGATACTGATAACTAAATGGGCCATGGACAGATTCGATGTTCCCACTGCTGAAGGTGCATCGATGTCTTCTGTTGGTACTTTCCATACCAGGAAGATCATCGTCTCAGATGCATCAAAATTCTCCTTTATTGGCTCTATCCCAGAGTCAATGTATGGTGATGTGCCTTCGGATAGCAGGTTGATTCGGCAGCTTAAGGAGCTAAGGCCATCTGGTCCAAGGGATCTGACCCCGGATATGCTCAGGTCTATTCATGATGCAGATAAACCGGTGAGCAGGGGTAAAAAGGCAGAAAAAGGAAGGCAAGCTTCCAAAGCTTCAAAGGGACCTTCACCTAAAAAGAGGAAACAGCCAAAGGCCGCACCTTCCCCACCACCAAAGAAGAGGAAGACCCAACCGAAGCGAAAGCTTGTTATACCCTCTTCTTCGAGTGACTCTGAGGGTGAGAGTTCGGGTTCTGACGACTCTCAAGGGGATGCATCTCCTCAAAGAGGCAATACACCACCTCGGTCCCCTACCCCAGAGATTGAACTACCCATTTCCCCAATTCCTTCCCCTCCACCAATTTTTACAACTACAACCGAATCACCACATGTAACCGAACCTCCTCAACCCAAAACCCACAGAACCGAAACTACTCATACTCAACCACCAACCGAAACTATCCCTTCACCCACTCAACCTGCTCCTACCAAACCCTCAACACCCCCAACCTCTCCACCCTCTTCATCTCATGGAAATGCAT
Source organism: Lactuca saligna (assembly GCF_052625555.1). Taxonomy (NCBI): domain Eukaryota; kingdom Viridiplantae; phylum Streptophyta; class Magnoliopsida; order Asterales; family Asteraceae; genus Lactuca; species Lactuca saligna. The sequence continues at coordinate 168,549,725 of NC_136422.1, read as the reverse complement.
CTGAGGATGAACAACCTTATCTTGGGGGAGAAAACATGAACTTTGATTCGGTCTACTATAGTCCGTTTCAAGTTCAAAGTGACGAGGAGGATGATGCTCCAGTAACCAAGAAACATCTCAAAGAGCTCAACGAGAAGATTGACCTACTTCTCGCCTCCTCGTCTAACCAACAGTCCACTTTGTCTGAAGCTGACCTTCAGAAGATTGTTGATGCCTTCTCCAGGGCTCAACATGATTCAACAGCCTCAGCAACTGCTGCAATTCAGGCATCTACCAGGGCATGCGAGGCAGCGACCGAAAAAGTCGATAAACTATTTTCTGATGCCTCTACCCTGCTGCAGTCCTTGCAGGAAAGTGCAGATGCCACAAAGGCATCTTTGGAACCAATTGTCCAACAATTGGTCAATTTTGTCTCATCGGAGTTGCCTTCGTTCGCAACTCTATGTCAAACCATAAGCGATGACAACTCGGCATTTACTGCCTCCATTGATGCTCGCCTCGCCAAGCTACAAGAAGATCTGGCAACCGAGCGTTCGTTAATGGACGATCTGACCATCAAAACAACTGCACTTGAGGTCAAGACAACACAACTCTCTCAATCCCAACAACAACTGGAAGATCTTCGCTCTGAACGGGAGGTGGTCAAGACGTGTGTTTCGGATGTCCACGCTGTTATATCCAACATTCTGGAAGCACACGATCCCATCCTAAACTTTTCGGTGCGGCGTTCCCTTGCTGAAAAGCTCTCTCCAGCCATCGATCTTCTCAACAAAGTCGAAGGCCTCCCAAGTTTTGTGTCCATTCCGAAACAAGGGGGAGATGAGAAGATAGGATCAAAACCACCTCCTTCCTCCAAAGCTACTCACACGACCGAACAATCTCCAACTGATCAAACTTTAGGTTCGGGTGTGAAGAACAAAGGCAAAAACATAGCTGAGGACGAAGATGAAGAAGGCGACAAGGAGACCATTGCTGACATTTTAAAAAGAAAGAACAGTCGCAAGGTTGGTGAAGATGCCAGTCGTGTGGCGCGTGAGGCTGCCGAAGCCGAACGCAAACAAAAAGAAGCCCACGATCTCCTTGAGAGCCGGAAGACTCTCTAACCTGCCTAGACCAGGGAATGCTTAATCAAAGAGGCCATTGAAACTCCCAGCATCTTATGGCTCGAGTCGGTTATATCGTTCGACTGCAGCAACTCTGTCGATTCGCAGTTCGATATGCCACTGACTCGAAAGGCGTTCATCTTCCACGTCTTCTCTAACATTTTTGAAGTCCCTCACCCGAACGCTGAGCTTGACAGGGAGCTTATTGACTTCTATCTGGCGGCTGCTCGTCCACAATTCCTTACATGGAGCGCCCAGAAGATTGTGAACGTTCGGGTGCTAAAACCTTATACTGAGGGACGTTTTATAAACGTTCGGTTCAAATTGATTCGGGGATCTGCAAAGACTGCTCATCTTATCTCCCTGGCAGATCTACCGAATCTAAATCCTCATGATTGGATCGTCCTGTATAATATCCTTTTGACTAATGAAGCTGAATATGGTCCCATTCTAGACCATGTCAAAAGGATGTTAATCTGCTACATCATGGAGGTTGCCCTAATGGATCAGGAGGTCGCCACAGTCTTCAAGAAGGAACCCAAAATTGCTCCTGTGGGATCGGCCAGTGATCTCAATCAAATGCTACTGGGCAGGATCGACCCGAGACGCAACACAGTTATGTTCACTCGAGCGGAAGGACAGAAATGTCTCTTCGCTTTAGCTGACAAGCATCTTTACACCACAACCTGTTTGGAGCATGTGCTGTTCATTGTCAAACGGTGTAAAGAGAACTCGGCCGATGATGTCAAGTATTTTGAAGATATGATTAACTGGTACATCCGGTTTAGACAGACCATTCTTTCAATAACCAAATGTCTGTTTAGTACCGTGAAGAAGGTATCCGTTTCAGCTGCTGGCCCAAGTAATAAGTGAAGGTCTCGCTCCAAATTGACGCAAAGGGGGAGATTGTTGGGCTGAAGATCATTTTTGTTGATTGCGTCTTTTGGGCTCGCTTAGCCTAAGGCTTTTTGTGTACCGGTTTGGGCCTGTCCAACCGTGAACCTTTTATGTTTTGTATATATGTTTACGCTTGCATGCATATTAGGTTAAGGTTTTAGAGATCTGAGGATTGCGATACATCTAGACGACAACAGGTTTCTTTGATCGTTCTTGTAACCTTCCAATCCTCTACAGTTGATGTTCTTAATCGAGCTCTTCTGAGGATTTTGTTTAATCATTCGACACGTTTGATTCTATCTTGTCTCGTTCTTATTATTGTGTTTTATTGTCTTTGTTTACTTACTTGTTCAAGATCTAATCGATCTTCATAGATTAAAAGATTGTTAAATCTCATCAAGAGTTAATAAATCCATAATGATATGGTTTATATTTAATTAAGTTAAAAGGTATAATTTGTTAAATTAGACCACCTTGTATTTTAAAAGTGTAAAATACACCCTTATACTGTATATAAAATTAAAAGTCTAATATTATATATGTATGAGTTAGAGGTCAACCATATCGTTAGTATGCCTCATTCATGAAGCTGGTCTCTAAGGGGTGTTTAAGGAAATTGCCAATAAATTAGCGATTGAAAGGGTATCCACTCTTACCCACCTCACTCTTGACTAGTGGAGGGTCGTTATCCGAACGCATAGGATAGGACACAACCTTCCATTATAAGTATAATGAAATACGAAGTAACTAAACAGTTTTATAAATTCCCAAATCTTAGCTACCTTACGAAAAATGTGGAGTTGGTGCTAATCCATGATATTGCACCTTGTTGGTCGTTAGTGGAGCATGTGTGGTTAACCGACACACTAATATGGGACCAATAAAGGATGATAGTGGGTAACTTGATGTTTATCATAGATCAATGGAGCGTGTGTGGTTAACCGACACATTGATTAGGTGATTTGTAACATCGAGAGTACAAAGCTAATTTGCATAGTTATCCACACCTTGTTTGTGATCCTTGGCATCTCAGTCACAAACTTGAAGGGCATAATCAAGATTTAAACATGCCATTAAAAAGTTCAATGATTCTAAAAACATCTAGGAGTTTCAATTCATTTAAAACTTAATTTTCCTTTTCGTTTTTCATGGTGGAAATTGGTAAATCGTTATTTACCTATCTTCAAATATTCTGCAATTTTTATTATGACATCCCTCTTCCAAATTGTAGAATATTGTGTTCGGTCCTAGCCTTAATATCTCATTTGGGTGTTTTATTAAGGATTCAATCAACTAACTTGAAATTTCTCCCGTTTTGTAGATGTCAATGTCTAACAACTATGGTCTTCCTGAATCCGTTGGAAAAAGTTGTCCTCTTAAAGATGATATTCCACGATTGGATTGTGGAAATGAAAATCATTCTTCACTTCCTCCACCTACTCCAATAATTCTCCCTGACCTATGTGTTCAAAAACTTGGAAAGTTCAAGGTCACTCAAGCCCTATTGGCGAAAAGACATGGAAATTGTAAGTCAGTATACGATCATGTATTGGATATGAAGTTGCATATTGATAGATTGGGAATGTTGGGTGTCGATGTCTTGGGGAAGTTGGTTGTTGACTTTGTTCTTCAGTCAGTTCCCGAATTGTATGGTAAGTTCGTTAGAGAGTACTATATGATGGACCACGATGTGACCCTCATTGATATGACTTATTTGCTTATTGCTGCTGAATCAGAAATGATTTGGCGCACTGGTCGAGCAAATTTGTTCGGTAAATCAATATCCCAACCTTCTATGGGAAATGACAACATTGGAAGTCTAGAAAAGTTTTCTCTATGCAAGAAAAAGGTTGAGTCTGAGATAGTCTCGTGTACCATTCCAAAAGAATCCATATGTTTCTACTGCCAAAAGACGGGGCATTGGTTATGAAGCAGCCCTGACTACCTGAGAGATTTAAGAGATGGGAGAGTCAAGATGTATGACTCTGCTTCAGGTAAAATCCACTATCTAACTCTATTAAGTTTTCTATTTTAGATTCTTAATACATTATGTGATAAGATTACACTTTGATGTTTTGTAGGATCGAGGAAAAGAAAGGAAGCTTAAAGGAAGAAGTGAAATGAGTCTGATCGTGAAGAAATGGATTTTGATCACATGATTCGATGATTGGATTTTTTGAGTTGTTGCTTAGAGTTATGATAGATTGTTTAGGAATATGAGATAGCATAGTTTTTATTTGAATTTAAGTTGTAAGGACAAATTTTCCGCACCTTTTATAAATAAAATAAATTTTGATTTTTGTCTTATTTATATCTCCTTACAATGTAATTTGTGAAAATTGAAGCTTGTGTGTTTGTATTATAAGCAATATTAAGTGGATGTGATTCTTAGTTGTGTTAGTGTCGTAATTTTCTATGTAAGGAAAGATTCCCATCACCCAAGTTTCAATTGGACAAAAGCCTGGAATCATATGATATGAGTTATGTAATATATGGATATCATGGTACTTAGAAAATTAATATTAATTGTTTGTTTACATAAGTATGTTAGTCAAGTGAAAGACTTGGAGGTCTGGTACGCAATGCTGTGCACTGGTCAAGTCCACCACAAATAACGATAAGGGTATTCCTCATGATTTATTAAAAGACTAGTAAATATAGTTATGCTTACAAGATTAAGTATAATTCTGAATCATTGAAAAATTTCAATGAATGGCAGAACGAATAAGAAGAATCAAATAGGCAGAAAGATAAAAGTTTCTCCAATCTGAAAAGATGGGAGAGGACTTTAGTATCATGTTTTATGACTGTCTTATTCATTATCAAAACCATGTAACAATTGATCTGCTAAGGACACCTTAGTGCACTAATATGGCTAAGATAAGGAATCGGAAATTGTTGAAATGGTTGAATCAAAAAGGTGGATCGTACTTCATTCCAAAATCAAGTCTTAGAGTCATACTCCAAGATTGTGACTTGAGTGAAACATCTTAAGAAGTTTTAATACACATCAAATGTGAAGTAGAAAAATTGTTTTTCTTACTCTTACACGTTTGAAATAGGTAAATTGTGATGTTTTGTATCAGACAAAGACTAACTAATACCAATTGTGTGTATTGTTTGTCTTGATAATAATCCGCACTAACTCTTGAATATTTGTTTGTCGAGAAATGTTTCTTGACAATAGAATCTTATATGTCAAGAGGTCAGTGGGAGTCTAAATGACCTTGAAAAGTTTCAAGAACTAATCAAGAGTAAACCTATTATTAAACACTAGCACATGACTTGAGGTTTGTGTTGGAATAGTGTCTAAGGCTGCAACTATATTAGGCAAGTATTTGACACGATTGTGCATGGTCCTTTTGGGTTGCCTTCACCATAGCAACTTGATAGGATGATTTATTATGAGAGAATAGATATTATTAATATATTATGAGAATAATATAAGAAATAATAATATTGTTATTTGATTAATATAAGTCATAGATTAATTAGTATTAATTTGGTGACTTAAAGAGATTAATTAAATAAGAGGGTATAAACTGTCAATTGTTTGATAGTTACACTTTGGGCTATATATCCTTTAAGGATAAGAGGGTGGACAAATTCTAGGGCTTGGGATAGCCTTAAATTCTTCCAAAGGCTTATCTTTGGGACAGATTAGGATTGCTTAGAGTTTAAGTTATCCAATTAGGGTTTAAGGGTGAAACACTAGGAGCCTTGCAAGTATAAATAGACCCTTAGGGCATGGGAAATCGGCATCTCTTCTAAAGCAAGGAAACCCTGGCCGATTTCTTCCTTAACCTCTCTCTCAAATCATTCTCTTTGCTAGTTGGTGTTTGTAAGCCATTAGAGGAGTGATAATTGTGACTCTAGAGCTCCAAGAACAAGAAGATCAAACAAGTGGTTCAAAGTAAGCTTCTATCTCTGATTTTGTGTTGTTCTTATACCTTATTAGTCATTAGAGGTCTTGGATTCAATGCATGTTTAATTAGAGAAACCTAGGTCCAAGCATTAGTGTTTGCATGTGCACATAGGAATGTTTATATGGCCAAAACCCATTAGTTTGTAACCTATCTTGTCAGCATATCCTTGTTTCTGTGCTTTCCAGTTTGGTCAACTATACATGTGAGTTCTATGAGTTATCAATTGATTGCATAGACGCAAGATACCCTGATCGATGGATAATACACTGATAGGTAGGGGTGAGCTGCTCAATAATTTGGAAGCAATGGTGGGACCCTTGAAGGCAAGAAATTAAGAATGAACAAATTCTGTCCATAAGAGTTTGGATTTGTCACAAACATTATCTTATGATTATGGTTATGAAAAATTCACATGGATAAGAGCACATACACCATAAAATCTAAGTGTCATAAGGTTTCTTCCCGTTTCATGAAAATGATTGTGAGGAAACGCTTTCACTAAGAGAGATTTTAAGGAGATAGAAATTATGTAAATTGCATTCTCAAATTCGATTATGATTATGGCATCCCTCTTCTTAGTTCGAATTGTGAGATTTGTCAATTAGTTTAAACATTTAAGACTTATTGCTATAAATGCTGAAATTGTTTAGACACACATATGAGCTACCTAAGGATAGGTGTATGAGTTTGAGAGCTTAGATAAAGGCTTATCGAAGCATATCGTATTAATAATATGAACTTTGGAATTCAATAAGTATTGCTTTCTAGATGTCCAACTGTTTTCTGAATACGTGTCAAAGCTAGTGGGAGGATAAATGTTATGCTAGTATGGATATAATCATCATGTTCGTGGGAGCATGATTATTATTTTTATGTGTTGCAGGTTAGCAATATTAATTATAGAAAACAAAAGGTTTCAACTTGCAAAGTTGCACGGGTTGAAAAAACAATTGTCTTTCTATAATTAAGGGAGAGAATATTATACTTGGTTTCAAAATCTAAAAGCTTGGATCAAGAAATTTTAATCAAATTTAGTCAAAGGACATATATGGATGTTATGTTGAAAAGATTCAATATAAAGGAATTCTATATATGGCAATATTATAGCAAGAAACTAGTAAACTATCCTATTTTTCATAATGAATCGTATCCCATACGCTTCGGGTATAGGATCGATTGCATATGTTGTAATATTCGAATGTTCTAAATTTTCCAAATGCCTAGGGCATTAATAGGGAAAAAGGACTAGAATCGAATTTGTCTAAAATAATTAAACAACTTCCAATGACGATCTAAGGTTCGACAATGATGGTCACTTGTGGGCATTTGGAAGTATAGTAACGAATGGACCATATTGACTTTAGTCTGAATAGATAAGACTCTATTTAGAATGAGTTGGCATATGGAAAATTTGGAAATGTTTCCATATTCGGAGTTGGACATTAATAATCTATGTCTAGATAAGAAACTTTTGTGCAATAAGGATGTTCAAAGGAATGTACTTTGAATGTGAGACTTCATATCTATGGAATTGCCTTGTAACAATCTCCAATAATGCTCTTTGTAATGTCATTGGCAAAGTCCTGATGGATTTGGTGTTGTTACATTATGAAAGGATCATTGCATAAAATGTTGAAATCTAACATATTCTAGTAGTGGCAAGAATTTGGTATTCTTACACTAACGATAAGGCTTAGGAGTTATGAAATAAGTATCATTGTAAATGTGTTCAATTGATCTATTTCACAAAGTAAGGACCATAGGCAAACATAGTGTGCATGCTTGGAGCATGGGAGAATTGTTGTTACAATTCAAGTAATATGTTGATTATCCGAAACATTATACAATGAATAATGAGTAATCAATATGGTGATTAAATAAATGTGTCTTATTTATACTCAAAAGTTTGGGGCCATATATGATTAAATATTATTCTTGTGTTTCACTTTGCATGTCTTGACTTCCCGAATAATAAGATTATTCAAACCATCCACAGTCACTCATATTTTGGAAGTAGGTATGAAAGAAGACTGTCATGAAATGGCTTGTAGATTGTCTAAAATGTACTAGACATAGCTGTGACATCCCCAATTTCACGGCCAGAAAAGACTGATTTGTTTATGCTTTGTTTTTAAAATCAGAGTAATCGTTTAAAGAAAATTGTTGCGGAATATGTCCCCAAAACAAAATATGATAAGAATTTATCAAAGAATTTCTTAAAGAAAAGTATTTTCATTATATAACAAAATCTCGGGATGTCATGTTCCAATACAGACACATAAGCATAAACAGAACTTATATTTATTTACACTAATGATTTACATCTCCTTTAATCTCTTAGTGCAATATGTCTTCATATTGATACCTGTGATACAAAGAAAACTGAGTGTGTGAGGCTTAGGAGCCTGGTGAGCATATAAGGTTTTCAACCGACAATAATATAATTATTATATTCAATCATCAAACAATCAACCTAATTACCCATCCCCATTATCTTCTTTATTTCTTAAGGTTTTACCCTAAGAATCGACTATCCTTCCATCATTTGTTCCTAAGGATTAACCTAAGGAATTGGCACAAAGTCCATTGTTGCCTTAGGTTAATCTACATAGTACTAAATCCATAGCCATCAAGGTTCATCTACATAGTACTAAATCCATAGCTACCATTGTTCATTTACACAATACTAAATCCATAGCTACCATGGTTCACGTACACTGTACTAAATCCATAGCTACCATCGTTTTATTATGAGGCACTAAATCTATAGCTACCAGGGTTTTTAGAGTACACCGATAAACATCAAGTCCACAACACCTACAAGTTGCGAGCTTGCTAGCGTTCCACTGGACTGTCTAGAATAGTCCGTGGTTGTCATCCCTACTCTGTTGAATGACGGGGGCCATCGTTTGGGTAAAGGTTTCACTCATTTTTCACCTGTCACCCTCATCTCATGATCTATATTATCTTTCGTCTCATCCTCAAACTCATCTTTCATCACACACCAACTATTTCATCTACCCATGTCCTACCCAACATATTTGTAGATATAGATCAGTCAATTTCGCTTGCCTAATTTTTCAGAGAGAGGTTTGAGGATTCGGTACTGACTCTGCTTCCATCATACCCAGACCTTGAAAATTTTTACTGAAGCTTGCTTCTGGTAATGGTTAAGTGAAAATATCTGCAAGTTGATCTGAGGACCGTACGGAATGGACTTCCACGTTGCCATCTTCAACATGGTCCTTGATGAAGTGGTACCTGAGTGCTATATGCTTTTTCTTTGAGTGTTGTACCGGATTCTGACAGATTCTTATCGCGCATTCAGAATCACAATAATGTGGAATCTTATTCATACTCAGTCCATAGTCTCTAAGTTGACTTTGTATCCAGACTAGTTGTGAAGTACATGAAGCAGCAGCTATGTATTCTGCTGCGGCTGTTGAGAGAGACACACAGGTTTGCTTCTTGGACTACCAGCTAACTAGTTGTGCTCTTTCTATATAGACCGCAGCCACCCAGATCAGCATCAGAAAAGGCTTGAACAAAGAATCCAGATTTAGCTGGATACCAGAGACCGAGCCACGAGGTACGCTTCAAATATCGAAAAATATTCTTCACTGCCACCATGTGAGGTCCTATAGGATTAGCTTGAAACCTAGCACAATAACAGACAGAAAACATAATGTCCAGTCTACTTGCAGTTAGATACATAAGAGATCCTATCATTTTACGTTAGAGAGTCATATCTATAGTAGGCTTTTCCAGAGATGTTGTTAACTTGGTGCCAAACGCCATAGGAACCTTCACCTTCGAGTCTCCCATCATTCCAAAATTTGCCAACGGATCCATCGTATATGCCTCCTGGTTAATAAAAATACCCTCTGGTACCTGTCTTATATTCAACCCAAGAGAAAAGTTAATTGGAGCCATTGCGCTCAATTCAAATTTAGTATCCATCAGCTTCCTGAATTCAACCATTAAGCTAGGATTCGTGGAGCTGAAGATGATATCATCGTCATAAATTTGAACTATCATTAGATGTTCGCCTTCTTTCTTGTGAATGAAGGTTGGGTCGGCCAAACCTTGCTTGATTTTAGAAAATTTTAGAAAGCGAGTTAAATTTTCATATCAGGCCCTTGGTGCTTGTTTTAGTCCATACACAGCTTTATATAACACATAGCAATGGTCGGGTTATTTCTCATTGACAAACCCTGGTGGTTGCTCAACATACACCGTTTCTTCTTGTTCTCCATTCAGGAAGGCACATTTCATGTCCTTTTGAAAAAATTTGAAGTTTTTATGAGCAACATATCCTAGAAAGATAAGAATCGATTCCAATCTGGCGATAAGAGCGAAGGTCACCTCATAGTCTATTCCTTCTTCTTGGCAATATCCCTTTACCACCAGTCGAGCCTTATTCCTTATAACATTGCCTTCCTTATCCATCTTGTTCCTGAAGACCCACCTCAATCCAACCACATAAGCATCCTTTGGTGTGGGTATTAGTCTCCAAACACGATTGCGTTCAAACTCATGAAGTTCATCTTGCATAGCCTGTACCCAATCATCATGATCAAGTGCAGTGTTGACTGTCTTTGGTTCGATTTTAGAGACAAACGAATTAAACATGCCGAATTCAACTTGAGAGAATAATACAGTTTGCTTCGCTTTCAACTAAGGTCGTGTGAGAAATCATTCGAATGATTCACCAATTATTTGTGTTTGAGGATGATCATTGGTCCATTTTGTGAAAGGAGGGTAGTTCGGGTTATAAACAGGGTCCAACTCTGCATTGATTTCTTCTTCAAGTTCTTATTGATCATTTTCGTCAGTTGTATTTTCATTCTCCCCCTCAAATGGCGAAGTGTGTTCCTTGTCAGGTTCATGATCCTCCCCCTCGGTTGGAGTTGGATTCTCTTGTTCGGTTGTATGAGACACAGATAAGCCCTCCCCCTCGAATATTGAGCTATTATTTGGAGGTTCATTTGAGGGTTGATCATCAGTTTGTTTTGAAGCATCCTTTGCCATGTATTTCGTGGCATCTTCAATGATCGTTTTCAGATGGTTGACTTTGTTGTCTGCTGCAGTTGCCTCTGAATGTATAGTTTTTTCTGGTTCAGGAAATAACATCATATACTCTTCAAACAAATTTGCAATAGGAATCGATACTTGTCCTGATTCAGAAAATAGTTCACGCATAGCACTTTCTTTTGCATGAACTTTCTTTATGTAGCTGTCATCAAAGGTTAGGTAATAGGTTTCCTCAATACATTTGGAGTGTTTATTCAAAACCCTATAAGCCTTTGAAATGAGTGAATATCCTAGAAATATTCCCTCACCCGCTTTTACATCGAACTTGTTTCGGTTGTCTTTAGAATTGAAAATGAAGCACCTGGAACCAAACACGTGAAAGAACTTGACATTGGGTTTTTGGTTGTGCAGAATCTCATATGGAGTGACTGATAATCGCTTGTTAAGTAAGGATCTGTTTTGAGTATAAAAAGCAGTAGCAATAGCGTCACCCCAGAAGTATAGTGGGAGAGAAGCGAAGCTCAGCATGGTTCTGGCTGCTTCACATAAGGATCGGTTTCATCTTTCAACGATTCCATTCTGTTGTGGAGTGTAGGGAGTAGAGAAGTTGGGAGACACTCCCTTGTCGGCCGGAAAGTCTTCAAACTCTTTATTCTTGAATTCAAGACCATTGTTGTTTTTGATGTTCCTTACCACTTTTCGTACCTGCAATTCAACTTGCTTGATGAACGTCTTTAACTTGGGAGTCGCTTCTTATTTCTATTTAAGAAAGAATACCCAGGTGAAACGTGAAAAATCATCTACTATAACAAGAATTAACTTACTACCACCGATGCTTTCAATTGTTGAAGGTCCACATAAGTCAATATGTAGAAGTTCAAGTGCTTCAACAATCTTGGTATTGATACGTGATGGATGGCTCTTTCTGCTCTGTTTACCCATCTCACATGCCGTACAGGTGTTCCTTATCAAACTTGAGAACTGGAAGTCCTCGAACATGATCACCAAGCACCAACTTATTGATATCTTTAAAGTTTAGGTGCGAGAGTCGTCGGTACCATAGCTAACTTTCATCTGAATTCTCCTTAGACAGCAGGCAAATCACTGGTTTTCCTTTAATTGGACTGAGGTTTACAGGGTACATCTCTCCTTTTCGTTTAGATTTTAACAAGACTCTTTTGGATTCTTTCTCAAAAGTTTCTGAACCTTCGTCATCAAATGAGACTTTCATCCCCATACCCACAACCAGTTGAGATACACTTATGAGGTTGTGGTGTAATCCTTCCACATATGCCACTTTGCGAATTGTAAACTCTCCGTTGGTTATCATTCCATATCCTTTGATTGTTCCATAAGAGTTGTTGCCATACTTCACGCATCCACCATCCCTAAGGGACCGAAACTCCCTTAGATCTTCCTTTCTCCATGTCATGTGACGTGAGCAGCCACTGTCTATGTACCATTCATCGTCAAACTGCTCGTCACTGATAACCTACAAAGTTAAGCAGATTTAGGAACCCAAAGTCTCTTGGGCCCTGGTAAGTTTTTCATAGAAAAAGGAACAACAATAGATATATCAACAAGATAGGTTCTTTTTATGAGTGTTGTTTCGTCTTTTCTTTTGATGGTGTACACTTTTATTTTATTTTTGTCTTGTTTAAATTTCAATGTGTTACATCGTGTTGTGATGGTAGGAGTCCTTCTTGGTTCCTTACGGTTAGCTTCCTTTTTATTATGATTGAGTTCTGCTTTAGAATCAAGCTTTCCTTTCCCTTTAACATCCTTTGTTGAATTATGTTTCTGTTGGGAAGAACCGAGACTTGACCTTCGGTTCTCAGTTTTGGTGTTGGGACCGAACCTTGAAGTTCGGTTCTGAACTCTGTTATTGAAACCAAAACTGGATGTTCGGTTGTGTCCTTTGGAGTCGGAACAGAGACTGGATGTTCGGTTTTGAGATTTGGAGTGGTAAAAACTGGGAATAAAATTATTCTTTCTGTTGATCTCCGATTTGTCATTTCCCACAACAACAACTTCTTTCTTTGAGGGAACACAGTTGGGATTTTGAGATTGCCAAAACCTTTTTCGCTCATTCAGATTCTTCATGTACCTCTGATTTCTTTGGCATTTTTGTTCAGCCAACTCCTTTTGAGATTTATGGATGTTGAAGCTTGATTTCGACTTCTCTTTTTGAGCTTCAGTTGAATTGGAAGATATATCCAAAGTCTTCTTTGATTCTTCTGGTTTCTTTCTTGGTTCTTCAGGAATATCTTTGGTTCCACTTGTGCTTGGTTTGTCAAAGCTTGAGGGTTTGTTGATTGGTTCAGCAACATATCTGCCCTTCACCCTCCATGAGGTGTGCTCTAACAGACCCACTGTCTCATCTGCATTATCGATAGGAGCAAACCAAAAATAGTTGTTACATCCTTCATCATTGTCTTTGTCAACCAGAATTTTTAGTTCAACTATTTGTTTTACAGTGACTCCTGTGATAGCGTAAACGAGATTTGGCACCGTTTGAACCTTCTGGTAAACCACTGCCTTTTCTTTGACGAATCCCTGGACAAACGAGCATATTCAACAGAATTTTCGGATATTATAGGTTTCTCGTTTTTGCTTTTCATGAACTCACAGCAATCAACTTCGTCTTCCACCGAAATTTCACTCATCTCACTATCCTCAACAAATTCAGACGTATTTTCTACATTCATTTTATGTTCAGTCATTAATTTTGAGTTTGAAGAGTCAAATGATTGTAAGGTCTCTGTCTTGATTTTCAGCTTATCATTTTCGTCTAAAAGCCTTTTAAGCATGCATTTGTTTTCTTTTGAGTCAATGAAAGACTCAATTTTGTCCAGACCGATTTTATAAGTGTCTTCTTGATTTTCAGCTTATCATTTTTGTCTAAAAGCCTTTTAAGCATGCATTTGTTTTCTTTTGAGTCAATGAAAGACTCAATTTTGTCCAGAACGATTTTATAAGTGTCAAAAGTCTCTTCTGAGGACATTATGGATTCACATTCAGCAAGGACCTCATCCTCCTTAAACTCAAGAAAGGGTAAGATCATATTATGAATCTTTTTCCCTATTTCACAATCTAAATGTAATTGAGTAATATTTGTATATAAGCATTTAGCAACTAAGCAAAAAATGTTTCTTTGTTTTAAAAAACTTCAAATTTTCTCTTTGCAAATAGATAATCTCATCCCTAGCCCTAATTAACTCTGTCTCCTTCAGCTTAATCCACATGCGTCACTCCTCACTCTTCGATAAGTCCCTGCTCAGTTGGTCAGTTAGGTTAGAGTTCATTAAGCGAGTTTGCATGAGACTACTACTGAGATTAGCGAATTTAAATTTAAGTTCGTTTAATTCTTCTTTGTAATTTGTGATGGGAATTTTAAGAGATTCGAGGATGGATTGTACCTTTTTGATCAACCAATCGCAATTGTTGATCTTTTCACTCATGGGCTTTGCTGCGAAACACTTATCCTCCTTCAAGTTCGGCTCCTTACGCTCATCTTCTGTTGGTACACCCGCAATCACCATCAAGCACTTCCCAGCCGAACCGTGAACTTCCTCTCTTACCACATATGCTTTGCCATGTGTAGGCTTCCGGACTTCTTCATCCTCAGAGTCGGTTGACCAGACTTCAACGCTTCCGAACTCATCATCGACTATGTTTTTTTGCACAATTAAGACATTCATAGAATTGTTAGTCGACTTCTTTTTCTTTAGCTCTTCCAGCTTTCGCTCATGATAAGCCTCATCTTCGTCACCATCCCCTTTCTCTGCCATCTTTCGTAACATGCAATCTTTGTCAAAGTGATTCTTGTCATGATAGTAATTTCAATCATATCTAGAATCTCCCACTAGCTTGCTTTCTTTCTTATCATCATCCTTTTGTGAAACGTTCTTCGATTCTTCTTTCACCTTCTCGGAGCTATAACTTCCTTGCTAGTTTCGGTTTTTATTGGCAGGAAATTTCCTTCTTGAAAACTTCTTAGGATTGGAGACCATCCTTGCATATTCTTCACCTGTCAGGTCACAATCAGACAGATTTGAGTCATCTTCTTCTTCCGTCGCATTATTCCCTTTCGTGATAAGGGATAACGAGCCCATGCTAGACATCATCTTTGCTTCTTTTGTCACTATGCTTTCATGGGATTTTTAAAATTCCCATCAGCTTCGCCAATGAGTAAGACTTGAATTGTTCATGAGCCTTTACAGTTGAGACCACTACCATCCACTCAAGTCTCGGGCCTTTCATAAATGTGACCTTCTGCTCAATCTCCTTTCTTTCAATACCATGCTTCATCATCTTGTTGAGCAAATGATTGTAGCGATCAAATTTCTAAAGAAGAGTCTCATTAGATTTTTGAGCAAAAGCACTGAACTCAGAGAGCAGCAAGGTTTGTATCGAGTGCACCAGATCTTCATCAGTCGAATACAATTCATTCAGTTTGTCCCATATCTCCTTTGCGGTAGTGCATGAACTCACCAGATGGAAGGTATTGGCATGTAGGGCAAATCTAATCATTCTTAATGCTTTAAGATTGCAATGTTTCTTTTCTTTTTCATCTTGTGGAATCTTCTCCACGTCCACTAAGAGCTGATTGTACTCTTTTTGAGTCTTCACTATCCTACTTGTTCCAGCATGAACAAACAGACCAACTGTAATAGCTTCCCAGATAAGATACCTGATATGTGCATAACTAGTTAATTATTTAGCTTACATTTTTATTCATTTTTAACTAATTATGTGTATAATGTGGACAAAAGATACTTAATAATGTTTAAATTTTGTTTTCAGTCCAAAAGACATGCTTGGGAGTGAAAGGGAACAAGGGGAAGCAATTACAGACCAAAGAATGAAGAATGAGGGACAAAAGCTTACCTACTCTGCGAGTACATTAGAATATTCCAGAAGATAAGTCAAGACTCCTGGTATAAGATGGATAACAAGCATCTACTCGGCAAGTTGGGTCTGCTACTCGCCGAGTACACCCTGTTTTGTGATAATTATAAATACCAAACCATTATCCGAATGGAAAAGACTTTTGGCGATTTTGAGAGCTGAACCTGCGAAAAAGAACCCTTGGAGGAGCTAAGGAACCCTAACCTTCAATCCTTTGAAGAATCAAGGCAATTAGGTTAATCATTCCACTTAGCTTTAGGAATTTAGTATGTTTAACTTAGTTAAATCTGCTTTTGAGTTTGTTTTTGTTATGACTATGAACTATATTTGTTTTGTTTCTGTTGGGGAAGACTAATTTACTCCTATGGTTTAGAATATACTTTTGGATTGATTGTTATTTGGTGATTTTATTACATTAAGATTGTGAAAGAACCTTATGCATTAATGACAACTATTTTCTGTTAACTGGAAGGTAATTAAGCTTCATGAACATCTCTTAATTATTAACCTCATATGTTATGTGAACACTTTATCATATGCTTAAGAGTAATGAATATGAAATTAAGATTAATTAGAGAATGGGTAAATTAATGTGTAAGCTTGTTTGAGAAACCAACAAACAAGAGGTTAATTGAAACACCAACTTGATTAACCAATTACAAATATTATTTAATCCAAACAATTGAACTAGGGAATTAATTAGTTTAAACAATTGGTCACTGCTTGAATTGATTAATTGTCTAATGTTAGGAGTAATGAACATGAACCTAACCACTATAGTTGGTAACCAATAATAATTAATTTATCATTTAAATAACCATAGGAGTGAATTAGTTGAACCTAAACAGAAACCCCTTTAATAAATTTGGTAAATTTGTCATCTGCTTTAATTGTTTAGTTAGTTAATTGTTTAAGTGTTATGTTTAAGTTTCTAGTCTTGTAAAACTAGATAAAAAAACCCTTTTACTTTTGATTACTTGTTTAGTTAAAATTAGTTATTAGATTAATTTTCGATCCCTGAGTTCGCCACCCTACTTATCCAACTATACCACTAAAAGACAGGTTCACTGCCTTTGTGTGCTTAATTTATTAACTAAAAGTAGGATTAAATCTAGCTCGTTTCACACACATCAAGTTTTTGGCGCCGTTGCCGGGGAACAGTTCTAAATAATTTATCTAATTTCTAATTTTTTCGATCCTTTATGTGAGCTTACTGGCACAAAGTTAATTTATTGAAGTTTAATAATTAGTATCTAGGTTTTAGCATCTAAATTAGTTTTTATTTTAAGTTTTGAATTCTTTCAAAAATACACTGCTACTCGCCGAGTGCATTCGCACCTACTCGGCGAGTATAGCAGACTTTTGCCCTTAATTTTCGTTTTTTTAGTTACATTTTTTGTTCTTTTTACGTTTTTATCTTGTTTTATTTTAGGACTTTCATGACCAGAGGATCAAACACCCCGCTGGTACTCCCGTTTGAAGATCCCAAATCCGCATTGAGAAGGAACAGAGGAAAGGACGTGGAAAGCTCGAATACACCAAAGAAGTCACCTTTGTCTAATTTAAAGACTGTTTTTGGGAAGAAGAAGAGCAGCAAATCAGGAGCATCCAACGCATCTTTAGCAAGCGAAGACCCGATCAAGGAAGACACCGAGAACGACACCGAGGAAGAAGAAGAACCTACATACGGGCAAGACTCCGATTCAGGCGACGAGTTAGCTCATACCGTGGCTAACATTGATGAAATCCCCATGGGAGAATGGAAGAAGAGGATCCGCGATGACACCGGCACGGGACTTGTGCAACCCGCAATTCCCACTACTACTACTGTTGAGCTAAAGGGCCACATACTCGTCCAGCTAAAGGAAATTCCTTTCTATAGAAAAGACCACGAGGATGCCTACAAGCATTTGGATAAAGTCAATGATGTAGCTAATTACTTCAATGTTCCAAATGTGCCTCGTGAGACTCAGCTACTTTGCATGCTTCCAGTGACATTCAAAGATGCTGCAAAAGACTGGCTCAAATCACTTCCCCCCGGATCAGTCACCACATGGGCCAAGATGAAAGAAGAATTCATTGATCACCTTTTCCCACCTTCCAAGATAGCCAAACTGAAGAAAGCCATTGCTAACTTTGAACAACAAGCTGGAGAGTCACTCTATGAAGCTTGGGAGAGGTACAAGAGCTTACTAAGAAACTGCCCACACCATGACCTTAACAGCCAGCAATAAGTCTCCATTTTCTATGATGGAGTCAATGTCACAACCAGGCAGTTACTTGACTCGCAAGGCCCGCTCACAAAGAAGCCACCCCCGGTGATCAAGGAATTGATTGGAGAATTCTCTAAACACTCTAGAGAATACCACAACCCAAGAAATGATGTTACTAGGGGAGCCGCATATACAGCTACTGAAGACTTGTCCGCGGTCATGGCTATGCTAAAAACCATGGATAGGAGGATGGATAAAATGGATCAAACGATCCATGCGATTCGGGTGGGATGTGCAAATTGTAATGGACCTCATCTTACTAGAGACTACGACTTGGATGAAAATGGCAACAAAAAGGTGCAAGTATGTTACTCATGTGGGGACCGATATGATGAAGACTGGCGAAAACCAAAGAAAGAGTGGCTCCCGTATGAAGAGTACAAGAAGGCTAAGGAGGAGAAGTACAAGCAGAAAGGAAGAGGTTTTTACCAAAAGGAGGAGCCAGCACAAGAAAGAAAACCAAGTTTGGAAGATATGCTTACCAAATTTGTAGCTGCTTCAGAAAAGAGACATAGCGATCATGATGCTGCCATTCAAGAAACAAGAACTATCCTTAGAAACCAGCAAGCATCCATTCACAACATAGAAATGCAGCTGGGGCAACTTGCTCAACAAATAAACCAAAGATCACTAGGCGAACTCCCTAGTAATACTAAAAATAACCCACGAGGCGCGCATATAAATATACTTCAACAAGAAATGGGAAAATAATCACTCCTCTGGCCCCTATTCAGAAAGAAGCACCCAAAGAATCCCAAAAAGAGGAGGTAGAAAATCAAGCAGAAAATCAAAATGTTTAATCTGACAGCTCTACTCGCCGAGTACAAAATATGGACTCGGCGAGTCCACTGCCAAATCCGAAGGAACAGGCCCCTGAAAAGCTTTATCAGCCTCCTATGCCATACCCAACCCGAGCTAAGAAGGAGAAGTAGGAAGAGGAGTACTAGAAGTTTCTAGATCATATCAAGGCTCTTCAAATCAACATACCCTTCATTGAAGCTGTCGTTCAAATGCCCAAATATGCTAAGTTCCTTAAGGAACTTCTCACTAATCGAAGTAAGATGGAAGAAGTGAAGAAGGTAGTCCTCAATGAAAGCTGCTCAGCTGCTATGCTAAATAAGCTACCAAAGAAGAAGAGTCACCCGGGGAGCTTAACTTTGCCTTGCCAATTTGGCAACTTGGCTACCATTCATGCCTTGGACGATTCGGGAGCAAGTGTGAACCTAATGCCATATTCATTCTTCAAGAAGATGGATCTCCTGGAACCTAGGCCAATTCGCATGGCGATTCACTTAGCAAACAAGACAGTCACTTTCCCACGAGGCATATGTGAAGACTTACTGGTCAAGGTGGACAGATTCGTCTTTCCCGCTGATTTTATAATTCTAGATATGGAGGCAGATCCTCAAGTCTCGATCATCCTCGGAAGACCCTTCCTCAACACTGCGAGTGCTATATTAGACATTAGGGATTCAAAGCTTACTTTGCGGGTAGGTGATGATTCAGTAACTTTTGGGGTTGATCAAGCCATGAAGTATGCAAGGAACAGTGATGACACAACGTTCTCAATTGACATGCTAGATGAACTATTGGAGGAATGCATAAGTGAAGATTCCAGCAAGTCCACAATTTTTGATGAAGAATTTGATGCAGAAAAAGACTTAATGGAGACCAAAAGGTTGCTGGAAGAAGCTGAGTTTGAAGAATTGGTCAAGCAATCTGAAAGCTCTACTCGCCGAGTAGGGCCGAGCTACTCGCCGAGTTCATCCTTAGAAAAGGCAGAATTCGTAAATGCAGCCACCAACTCGCCGAGTTCCTTACCTGCACTTGGCGAGTACAACAGTCAGAACCCAAAATCTAAGATCATAAAGTTACCAGGACATTTGGAGTATGCTTTCCTTAAAGATGGCAACCAAAAGCCAGTAATCATAGCCTCTGACATGTCCAAATCGGAAATAGTGTTCATAGATGACATTCCGATTTACTCGAAAATCCTGGAGGAACATGGTAAACACTTGCGAGAAGTGTTAGAAGTATTGAAAAAGGATAAGTTGTATGCTAAGTTCTCCAAATGTGATTTTTGGATTAAGGAAGTCCAATTTTTGGATCATGCGGTTAACCAAGATGTAATAATGGTTGATGCAACAAAGATTGAAGCTGTAATGAAATGGGGTTAACCAAAAAGTCCCACGGAGATTCAAAGATTTGTAGGATTAGCTGGATTTTACCGAAGGTTTATCCAAGGCTTTTCTTCGATAGCTGCTCCATTGACAGCTTTGACCCACAAAGGAGCTACTTATACTTGGAGTGAAAAGCATAAGGAAGCCTTTGACAAGTTAAAGAAGAAATTATGTGAAGCAACAATTCTTTCTTTTCCAGAAGCAGTTGTAGACTTCGCAGTTTATAGTGATGCATCTGGAGTTGGATTAGGTTGTGTTCTGACCCAACGTGATAAGGTGATAGCATATGCATCAAGACAACTGAAAGAGCACAAAAAAAACTACCACACTCATGATTTGGATTTGGCAGCGGTAGTATTCGCCCTAAAGATATGGAGGCATTATCTTTATGGCACAAAGTGCAAAATGTTCACTGATCATAAGCATCTCTAATATCTCTTTAATCAGAAGGAATTGAATATGAGGCAACGACGCTGGCTGGAACTGCTTAAGGACTACGACTGTGAGATACTTTACCACCCCGGTAAAGCCAATGTTGTTGCTTATGCTCTCTGTCGGAAGGTAAACCTTGAAAAGAAAAGGCAACATCATTGAGAATTGAAGTTGTCTCAACAATTTTGGAGAGTATAAAGAAAGCTTAGGAAGAAGCTTTAGAGAAGAATGACCGAAAGAGAGAACGTTTGGGAAAAACATTAGTGTTCGGTATAAACAGTCAAGGACTGAAGGTATTCCAAAATCGAATTTGGGTACCTAAGACAGGAGGAATAAGAGATCTTCTGATGGAAGAAGCTCACAAGACCATGTACTCGATTCATCCTGGTAGCACTAAAATGTATAGGGATTTGAAACCTTACTATTGGTGGCCGACGATGAAGCTCGATGTTGCAAAGTATGTGGCGGAGTGTGTGACATGTACGAGAGTTAATGCACAACATGAGAAACCATATAGGAGTTTAGAACCTTTACTTATACCTATGGGTAAATGGGAAGACATCACCATGGATTTTGTGACTAAACTGGCTAGAATGAAGAACGGTTACGACATGATTTGGGTGGCCGTTGACTGGTTTACGAAAAGTGCACACTTCATAGCAGCCAATGAGAAATGGTTTATGGATAAACTTGCTAATGCTTATGTGAAGGAGATAGTAAGACTTCACAGTGTGCCTTTAACTATTGTATCGGATCTTGATAGTCGTTTCACGTTGAAGTTTTTGAAAAGTGTAAAAGGGGAATTGGGTACAAAATTGTGTCTGAGTACAGCTTACCATCCACAAACCGATGGTCAGAGCGAACGAACGATTCAAACACTGGAGGATATGCTGAGAGCATGTACCCTGGAATTCCAAGGTAACTAGGATGAACATTTACCTTTGGTAGAATTTTCCTACAATAACAGTTTCCACTCGAGCATCAAGATGGCACCTTATCACGCTTTGTACGGACAAAAGTGTCGAACGCCGTCATGTTGGCTTGACGCTGGAGAAAAGCAATTTATGGGACCTGACATAGTCCATCATACTACTGAAAAGTTGAAAGTGTTTAGGGAAAGGATGTTAGCAGCTCAGGATCGTCAAAAGGGCTATGCTGACAAGAAAAGAAAACCGATAACATTCGAAGTTGGTGATTCGGTTTTCCTTAAAGTCTCGCCGTGAAAGGGACTTATAAGATTTGGTAAAAGGGGAAAGTTTATACCAAGGTTTATTGGACCGTTTAAAGTTCTTCAGAGGATTGGGAATCAAGCTTACAAGCTAGAACTACCAGAAGAATTAGATGGTATTCATAACACTTTCCATGTGTGTTATTTTAGGAAGTTCACGGGAGATGTTCCCGACATAATTCCAATTTCTGAGTTAAGACTGGATCAAAGAAAGAGATTAATCGAAGAGCCTAAGGCAATCGTTGACCGTAAGACTAAAAAGTTGCAATGCAAGATGGTCGATTTAGTGCTTGTGCAATGGAAACATACGAATTGGCCAAATATCACCTGGGAAACGGAGAGTGACATGATGAGTCGCTACCCGCATTTGGTTGTTGATGTGTGATTCCGGGGACGGGATCATCCTTAGGGGGAGAGAATTGTAACACCCGTGTTTCTATGCTAAAGCATTAATAATGGTGAAATAGTCTACATCAACCTTTGTAACTCATTTTGAAGTAATAAAGAGAAATTATGTGAATATTATGTAAATTATGTGCTTATTTACTTAATTATTATGATTTAATTAATTAATAATAAAAATAAGCGTTGAAAATAAATATTAGATAAAGCCGATATCTTTTAAGAAAGTTTTAGTGGTCGAAACAAAGGTTCCGGAGATATAAAGAACGACAAAATCCGAGTTATAACGAAGAAGTTATGACCTGTCGAAGTTTTGAGACGGAACCAGCACAACACCGGGAAGTGTAAAAAGTGAATTTATGATAAAGTGATTTTTAGTCTTAGCAATCTAAATGAAAGTCATAGTGTTCGTTAAACCGAGAGCGTACATAAAAAGAACGCCCAAATCTAACTTCGTATGAGGAAGTTATGATTTTTCTAAATTTTAGATTAGTAGTAGACAACTAAAAACTCAAATTTAAAATCGAGCGATATTTAGCCAATACAATCTAAACGAGAATCTAAGGTCTCGTCAATAGTGGTACAACGATAAAAAGACAGATAAAAACGGATGTCGGATGAAGAAGTTATGAATTTTTAACGGATTTTCCTGTCCCGGTCTGTTAAAATAATAATATTAAAAATCAAGTCAAAATTATCCGAAGAAGTCCAAAAGAAAGTTGTAGAATATATTCCCACCTACCTGTGCATATAAAGAACGTCAAAAATGGATTCCGTATGAGAAAGTTATGGATTTTAAAATGGTTGGGTGCAATTTCCGAGAAATTCGCATGGATTAAAGTCGACCACGCACCCTCACCCGCGAAGCGCCCCGTGTCTAATTCTGATGAAGCGAAGCGTGGCGGAGTCCGGATCCGATGCGTGTTTGCCATCTGTCTTGATCTCGCATAACTAGTCTCGTGGCCTTGCCTCGCATCGCCACCTGCCCTTCGCGTGTCCGAATCTCGCACGAGCCACGTCTCCCCTCCGATCCGAGCCTCACAGCTGCTACGTGGAGTCTTCTCAGCCATTTGAACTTCGATCTCGCACCCTATAAATAGGGGGGTTGCGAGACTTGCCGGCTAGAATTAGAAATTTTCCACTTTTCACCCCTAAAATTATATTTTGACTATTTTGACTTCCCCCGAAGCCCGGGAATCATTTCCAACACCCGAAACACGTCCTGAAGTGCCCGAAGACCCGGAAAAATTTATCTTTTCGGTTTTGAAGCTCCAACCTTGCAGAGCCCGTTTTTTCATTAAAGCCCCCTGTTTTATCATAAACGATCATTTTAAGAAACGAAGTGTTGCCCGATTATCATTAAATCAAGTGAGTGTATAGTCACTTTAATCTTACACATAGATATGAAGTATTTTATATGTGCTATGTGTATATATACTAATTTTTTATTTGAGATGGTTGTTGAATGAATGTTTATACAAGTTTTAAAACGAATATATATATATATATATATATATATATATATATATATATATATATATATATATATATATATATATAGATGAAATAGTTGTTGTGTGATAAATTGATGAGAGGCCTCGATGGTGTTGTTCCAGTCATCTAGTGGAGTATGGATGACGACCACGGACTCTTCTTGACAGTCCAGTGGAACGCTAGCAAGCTCGCAACCTATAGGTGTTTGTGGGCTTGATGTTCATCGGTGAACTCCATCCTCCACACGGTTGCCTTACAGAAATATATGGCTGAGGAATCCCCTTAGCACTAAAGTCCACCCCGATGATAAAATCCTCAGACTAGGTTCCTTATATAGGTGTTTAGGAACATAAAGTGAGGATAACGGGAATGGTTAATCAGGGTTATTATTGGTTTGATGAAATTAATAAATTTATTTTTGGTCGATGTAATTAATAAATTTATTAATATTTGTGGGTTGAAAACCCTATATGCTCACCAGTCTCCCAAGCCTGACCCAGTCAGCTTTCTGTTGTACAGGTAGTGGACCCAAAGCATAATTTGGATGATAATGATGGATTTTTTGGATTATAAGCCAGTAGTTGTAAATAACTGTTGTAAGGGTTATAATGTACTATTTATGCTTTTGATCTATATCTAACATGACATCCCGAGTCTTTTTAATGAAATACATCTCTACGGAAATGCTTTGATAAATCTTTATCATATTATTATTTTGGGAACAAATTCTGCAATACTTTTATGTAAAATGTTACTCTAATTTTCAAATAAGCATAAACAATTAAATCGGTCTTTTATGGCCATGAAAATGGGATGTCACAGCAAAGTACCCGGATAGAGTGTGCAAGCCTAAGACATCCATTTATGGATTGACACAAGCATCTCGCAGCTGGAACCTTTGTTTTGATGAGAAGGTCAAAGAGTTTGGCTTTTTGAGAAGCAAAGATGAATCATGTTTGTATGTCAGAGCTAGTGGGAGTACAATTAGCTTTTTGGTATCGTATTTGGATGACATACTACTCATGGGAAGTGACATCCTAAATTTGCAAGAGGTTAAGCCCTAGCATGGGAAGTGTTTCACTATGAAGGACCTTGGAGAAGCTTCCTATATCCTAGGATAAGGATATTGAGAGAAAGGAGTAAAAGACTAACTGGACTTAGTCAAAGCACCTATGTGGACAAAGTGTTGAAAAGGTTCAACATGCAAAATTCCAAGAAAGGTGAATTATCGATCCAAGATTATGCAAAATAGAGCAAGGCTTAGATCCCGAGTATAGAGGATGAGATAGCTGAGATGAGTCGATTACCATATGCTTCCGTTGTTGGCTCGATCATGTGTGCTATGACTTGTACTCACCCTGATGTGGCTTTTGCTTTGAGCATGGTCAACCGATATTAGGGGAATCCTGGCAAGGCTCACTGGACTGTGGTAAAGAACATTCTCAAGTACCTGCTAATGACTAAGGATTGGATTCTTACCCTTGGTGGGAGTGGTGACTTGAGAGTTGTGGGGTATAATGACGCTAGATTTCAGACTGATAGGGATAATTTTCGCTCTCAGTCGGGCTGGGTCTTTACCATGAATGGAGGAGCAGTTACTTAGAAAAGTTCCAAACAGGATACCGTAGCTTATTCTACCTGTGAATCAGAGTATATAGCAGCGAATGAAGCAACAAAGGAGGCGATATGGCTGAGGATCTTCATCGGAGACCTTGGAGTTGTACCAACTATAAAGGAGCCTGTGGAGATTTTATGTGATAGCAATAGTACGATTGTCTTTTCCAAGGAACTGGGAGATCATGGCAGATCCATACATATTGATAGAAAATATCACTTCATAAGACACAAGATAGAAGAATTACTCCTCGTAGCAAAGAGGATATCATCAGAGGAGACCCTAAAAGATCCCCCCACGAAGGGACTGACTAGGGTTATAAATTTGTAGCATGCGAGGCGAATCGGGCTAAAGGACGATATTAGTTTTACAGATTAGATGGTTTTGAAATTTGTAAAGTGTAATTGACATTTGATGATGAATAAAAGTTGTTTCTTTATGAGTAAACTGTTGCTATCTTTTGTCAATCGTTTACTATCATTTCATTTTGCATGTTTTGACTTCCAAAATAATTATGTTATGGTTTTCATATTATTCAAATTCTCCACAGTCGGTCATATGTTGGAAGTAGATATGAATCAAGACTTCCATGAAGTTGGCTTGGACATAGCAAGAGTTTCTACAACACTCATGAATGCTCATAAGTTCTGAGTATTGGATTCAACCCACGCTCGCTTGTATCGCTTCATGGACTTTATCTCGAGTGATCGTGAGACGATAATATTATATAAGCCTTCAAACCTAGAGATATGAGTTGTTGCCTATGAGTTGGTTATGTATTGATTGTATGAAAATGCGTCAGTAACTTGATGTCATAAAATGTACCTTTGTGTATAATTCAAAAAATAGTAGAACAAACATATGAGTTGAAGTTTATTTGTTCCTTCTTGGATTAGATTCGATATTTGGGGTCCTCAATGATTTTGTTTTGACCTATGTACCAGGCCCGGTCAGAACTAAATTGATGTGTTCAATTAAGTTATATGTCAAACGAATCGGAAATCGGGAAACAAATTGCTAGACAATAAGTACAACATTGTTCCATGTATATGTCCGACTGATATCTATAACAGAGGATTATATGATCTCTTATCTAAAATGGTGCTTCATAGTTCAACAGAGTTTTAAGAGCTATGATTATCGGTCAGTTCCTGAAGTCATGCTTGCATCTATAGTTATTAGACTTATCCAAGTGGAACTATTGGATAAGGTGTCTAAGTCCATAACTATATTTGAGATGTACTTGACCCGACCCGACATGGTCCATTTGGGTTGCAGCTCACCAGAACCATTTATGGATTATCTTTTAAGAATAGTAAGTTTATGATTTATTAATATATTATAAGTTCTAATATATTAATATGAAATCATAATATTTAATTAGTATTGATCTAAAATTAATTTGGTGATAAAAAAGAGTGACTAATTAAATATGGGCTCTTGTATTTATATAGTGTGGGCTATTGCTTATTTAGAATGGGATAGGCCTGCAGTGAAAGTCCATGGATAGTCCATGGAGCTTTAACCCATGGATCTCATGGAAACGGAAGGTCACGGGTATTAGGGTTTACATGAATGTAACCCTAATCCACCACACTATATAAAGGGGTCCTTGGCACTTGAAATGGCTACTAGTGTGTGTGAGAACTAAGGTGTGGCCGATTTTGAGAAGTGTGTTACTATTCTCTCAAGTTTCCAAAGTTTGTGGTGATTTGTGACTTCCATATGAGGCATCCACATTATTGGTGCTAGTCTCTCAAACTCCAAGCAATAAAACACTACTAAATGGTATGTAATTCTACTAGTGTTTTATGATCCAAGTACCCCATAACATGGTAGTTAGGATGTAAACATTGGACAATTATTATTTGCATGTATCTTAGAGAAAATATAGATTCAAGGTTTCTAGGGTTGCATGTACACCATAGGAGTGTTAGAATGCTAAAAAAACCTTCACCGAGAAATATCTTCTGGAGGTATAAATTCTCAACCTTTACAAGTCTTTCATGTAGTTTTATCTAAGTTATATTTGTTATGGTTTTGGACCCTTTGAGGTGGTTCTTGTGAGTAGAAGTTACTCCAGAGCCTTGGAGCTTCGTATTTGGTCTTTGTTGGGGTTTATAGAGTCATAAAATTTGGATCTTGATGAGTATAAACCTTCCATGCATGATTTGGTAGTTATTTGATGAAGTTTGGGACATAGGAATTTGGTTTGGGTCCCATTGAATTATGCTAAGTCATAAATTTGGAAACTTTATGACTTAAGAAGTTCCTTGAAATCAGATTCGGAAGTTTTGATTGAGGTCTTAAGGTCTTACGAAAATTTAAGACATTTTGGAGTGATTTTGACCTTTGGAGTTCATCATTGGTGATTGGGCTTCATTAAGCAATGCAAAGGCTTAAAGCCATCAACTTTATGGATAAAGTCACTTATTTTAGAAATTCTCAGGTTTTGGACGTTTGGATTGAAGGATTAAGTCATTGGAATGACTTTTGGGTGGCCGTCGGGAAAGTTGTACGTACCTCTGGGGAAGCTACGCGTTCCAGCTATGATGCCTGTTTTTGGACCAGCAACGTATGTCGTGCATACAAGCCATGTACGTTGTGCATACGTCTGATTAGATAGGAATTTGGCTTTTTGGATCATTGGACTTTGGAGCTTTAATTTTGGGCATTCGTTGAGTTTCCAGCTTAATTGGTTGGGCTGAGGACTTTCATTAAAATTGTATTTATCTATTGGGCTTTCCTTGTTGGACCTTGGTGGGCCTAATGTGCTTGGGCTATTAGTGGGCCTGATTAGTTAGACCATTTATGGATAAATGAATTTGGTTTGAAACTCAATTGCTAATGGGGCGTTGTTTGTTTGATAGTGCGGGATTTCTAGCAGATCTACAGCCAAAGATTATTCGTTGGTTTAACCGTTGAGGTGAGTTTTCCTCACTATACTTACAGGTCGAAGGCACCACTGCCGGCTCATTGGATTGATGTCCTGTTATGCATGCTTTTATGCTATTATGATCTACAATATCGGTATCTTGGTATATAGGATATTGCTATGTTGTTATGATCTGTTAGATCGGTATCCTGGTAGATAGGATATTGATATGCTTAGTGATCTGTAGATCTTCCTGATTGTCTGTTGAATAGTTATATGTTGATTTATGGTTGAGGTTTTAATGCTATGTGCGTGAATAAACCGACTGGGGGCATTCCAACCTGATGGTTGATTGGGCCCTAGGGTATTCCATCTCGAGGATGACTGGACCTGTTGTATATTGGCATTCCAACCTGATGGTTGATTGGGCCTAGGGTATTCCAACACGATGGTTGGTTGGACTCAATATGATTGTATGACATGTGGTGAGATTGGACTGCTTTATGCATCAGTTAATAGGTTTGGGGTATTACATCCCACGGATGATTGCAACCATAGTATGTTGGAATTCCAACCCGACGGTTGAGGGGCCTAGGGTATTCCGACCCGATGGTTAATTGGACCCATAGTATGTCGGCATTCCAACCCGATGGTTGTGGCAACCTGTGGTATTCCAACTCGATGGTTGATTGGACCCATAATATGTTGTTGTTGTATATGTGTTATTTGTTTGTGTGTAGGTACATTAAGGGAACTCACTAAGCTTTATGCTTACCGTTTTGTTTATGTTTTCAGGTTCTTCAGATGATTCGTGGTAAGGCGAAGGTGTGTCCATACACATCATTGGTTTTATGATAGATTGGATCTTGGGAGACTCTAATTTTCAATCATGTTTTGGAGATCATGCTTTTGTAAACACTTTTGTAAATAAATGGGTTGTTATGAAAAGTTTAAAATTTGACGAATTTTTTTGGAATGTTACATTTTCTTTGGTATTCACAACCCTTTAATGTTTTGGGAATGCTTGTTTTCTTTTCATTTCTTCTATTAGTAGTTAAAATATGGGGTGTTTATAATTTATATCGATTTTTTTAATTTCATAGTGCTTTAATATTTTCGAACTTAGCAAATGAAATGTTTCATAACGTGTTTTTCTTATATATTGTACTAATATTATGTAATAAAATATAGAAAATAGAAGAAAACTCAGTTGGAACAAATTGTTCCAGGTTATTTCATTCAATCGACAAAACACAGTATTTATACATCACTAGAACTATTCAGATAAGCCAAGGAATTAAATTAGAATCCTACCATGATATTAGGAACAAAATAAAGATAAGATAAACACAAGAGAAGATAAGCATCATCCTAATTATTTTCTTCACTCCCCCTTAACATGGAACCTGAAGATTGCAAACGCCCATCGTCCCTAGAAAAAATAGAATCTATCGGACCCAAGGGGTTTAGTAAAAAGGTCTGGCAGTTTGAACATTTCTCCGAACTCAACCCGCTCATGAACAAAATAGCAATAAAGCACAATACTTTTTGCATTCATGAAAGAGTGGGTTATTTTCAATATGATGCATAACTTATATATCACATTAAAGACAAGTGACACACTTGTCTGAGTAGATTCAAGATATTGTAGAAACCATCGAAGCCAAAAAATTTCACTCACAGTGGTAGCCATGGACCGATACTTAACTTCAGCAGAAGAACGAGACACCACATATTTCTTCTTTCTTTTCCAACGGATAGGAGAACCTCCAAGAGTAATAATCAATTTTTGAACATCACATGAAAGGGAAACCAAGCCAATCAAAATCACAATATACAAGCAACGCTAAATCACCATTAGTTGGGAGAAAAATACCTTGACCAGGGATGGCTTTGAGGTATCTCAACACATGGAGAGTTGCGTTCCAATGAGTTTCCCAAGGGGTTGAAACAAATCTGTTGAGTGTATTGACAACAAACATGATGTCAAGCTGGGAGACTTCCACATATATAGGATGACTAATTAGCCGCATGTATTTCCCAACATCTGCAAGTGGGAATCGTCTTCAGTACTAAGACGAATATCTTGTTCCATAGGGAAAAAACTTGGTCGACGACCTTCCAGGACACTATCAACTAATATATCAAGAGTATCTTTCCTTTCGCTAAGACCCATTCCATTTGGTGTTCGAGGCACTTCAATTCCAAGAAAATATTTTAATGTTCCCATATATTTCATATTGAACTTGCTGTTCAAAAAATCTTTGATTTTAGTGGTGTGGAAATCATTATTCCCTAAAAGAAAAATATCATCAACATAAATAAGAGCTGAAATAAAAATATCTTTTTATTTGAATATAAAAATTGAGTGATCAACTTTCAAATGCTTGAAACTTATTTGGAGAAGACTTTAGTGAATTTATTGTACTAGTTTCACGAAGCTTGTCGCACACCATGCAATGATTTTTGTAGGTGGAAAAACTCGAGTATCTCCTTCTTTTGGTAAATCTTGTGGAAGCTTCATATACACTTCTTTATTTAAGTCACCATGTAAAAAAACATTATTTACATTAAGTTGCTGAATCATCCATTATTTCTAAACAACAAGTGCTAATATGTTATTACCGTCATGAGTTTAGCAACGGGTGCAAACATCTCATGGAAGTCAACACCTTTAACTTGGGTGAAACCCTTTGTAACTAGTCTTGCTTTAGAGCGCTCTACCTTACCAGTCGGCTTGTATTTGATTATTTAGACATATTTTGAGCTGATTGCTTTCTTTCCAGGTGGTAATTCTTGTTGGATTAGTGTCTAAGTCCATAACTATTTTGGTATGTATTTGACCCGATGGTGCATGGTCCTTTTGGGTTGCCTTCACCAAAGCAACTTGATTGGAGAAATGAATAAAGAGAGAAAGGATAATATGATTTATTAATATGTTATAAGAATAATATATTAAAGGAGAAATCATATTTTTTTAATTAATATTGGTCAATAATTAATTAAGAATTAGTTTTGTGATCAAATGTAATTAATTAAACTAGAGGGGCTGATTTGTAATTATGTGATAGTTACAAAATAAGGTAAGGATTATCTTATTTATATGGTGGACGAATTTAAGGTTGGAAAGCCTTAGAATTCGAGTATGATAAGGATTCAAGGATTATCTTATTGGTTGCTTAATGGATAATCAACTAGATAAGGATAATGACTGAAACCCTATCTCTACACCTATATAAACACCCCTAGGGTCATGAATTCGTGTATCCCTTCCCAATAGGTCCTAGATACGAATTCTAACCTCTCACCTCTCTCTTTATACCTTCTCCATTTGTTTATGGTGTTTGTAAGCCATTAGAGGAGTGACACTTGTGACTCTACGCATTCCAAAGGCAATCCAAGGTGGAGTTGTGATTGTTATTGCTATATAACAATAAAGGCATGTTCTTAAACCTAATTATATGTTAATGTCGATTTCCATATGTTAGAATTAGGGTTTATAGTCTTGGATTCAAAGCATGTACAATAAAGAAACCTAGATCCAAGCATTAGGGTTTGTATGAGCACATAGGATGTCTTATGACCAAAACCCATCAGTGGTATCAGAGCCTAGCTTGGTTTCAATTGTATTGATGCATTGTATAACTGGAAAATCGTTTTTTGGGCTTTATGGCTGAGGAACTCAGCGAGTACCACAGTGTACTCGGCGAGTAGACCTCAACTCGGCGAGTACAGTGTGGTACTCGGCGAGTTCGAGCGTCAGATAATGCTTATCTCGGGATTTCTTGCTGTTTTTGCATTTGGATAGTTACCTTATCATTTAGATCAATATAAATCCGATTTTATGATATATATATGACTATATTCTTGATCTAATTAAAGATAATTATCAATTAACAAGATAATTGTTTCATTATAAGATAATTGATTAATTATTTTAAGTAAATTGATAAATTGTTTTGCAAGAAATCATTAAATAAATCAAATATGGATAATTATGTGATTAAATGTTAATTTAAAATTATTTGTTATTTGATCCTTGTTGTTATGAAAAGTTTCATATTTTACCCTTTAGGTTTTATAGTTTAAATTTGAACCCAAAAGTTTTGAAGTTTTGAAATTTAAATAGTTAAAACCCTAATGTTTTGAAAAAGGTTTCAAAACTTGCCCTCAAGTTTTGGAATTTAAAAGTTGATTAAAAGGTTTAATTAGAAATGTTAAATTCTAACACCTTAGTAATGTTTTGAAAAGTTCAAATCACACCCTTATGGTTTTATTAATTAATTAAGGAGTATAATTAAAAGAGGTTTAATAAATCCATAAAAGTTTAGGTTAACTATTTAATTGAATTAAAAGTGTAATTGTTAAAGTTAACCATATAGTATTTTAAAAGTGTGAAATACACCCTATACTATATATATAACATTAAAGGTCTAACATTATATATATGTATGAGTAAAAGTCAGTCTTACCGTTAGTAGGCCTCATTCACGAAGCTGGTCTATAAGGGGTGTTTAAGGAAATTGCCTATAAAATGGCGATGGAATGGGTATCCACTCTTACCCACCGCACTCTTGACTAGTGGAGGGTCGTTAGCCGAACGGGTAGGATAGGACGAAACCTTCCATTATAAGTATAATGAAATGCAAAGTAACTATATGTTTTTCAAATTCTCAATCTTAGTTACTTAGGCAAAAGTGAATTGATGCAATTCCATGAAATTACACTTTATGCCCTTGCGAAGACGTTAGTGGAGCGTGTGTGGTTTACTGGCACACTAAATGGTTCTAAGCAAAGGTAGCAAAGGGTGAGTCAATGTTTGTCATAGTTTGGTGGAGCGTGTGTGGTTTACCGGCACATCGAATAGGTGATTGTAACATGTGAGGGCACCATGTAGTTTGCATGGTTATTCACACCCGCTTTGTGATCCTCGGCATCCCAGTCACAAACTAGAGGGTCATATCGAGATTTAAACATGCCATTGAAATGTTCAATGAATCTCAAAGGATCTAGGAGTTTTCATAGATTTAAAACTTAAATTTCTTTTTCGTTTTTCATGGTGGAAACTAGTGAATCGTCATTCACTTACCTTCAAATGTTATGCAATTTGGGTTACAGCATCCCTCTCCCGAGTTGTAGGATATTGTGTTGGGTCCTAGCCTTGGAATTTCATTTCGGTGATTTACCAAGGACTCAATCAATCAACTAACTTGAATTCGTTTTTTCTCCCGATGTCAAAGTTCGACAACTATGGTCTTCTCAAGTCCCGTGGAACAAGCATTCCATATGAAGATGATATTCCACGATTCGATCGAGGAACAAGAAATCATGCTTCACTTCCTCCTCCTCCTCCAATTATTCTCCCTAACCCACAAGATTGTAAAATTGAAAGGTTCAATATCACTCAAGACCTTTTGGCAAGTAAACATAAAGAGGGCAAGTCGGTGTGTGCACACGTCTTAGGGATGAAGTCACACATTGATAGATTAAGAATGATGGGATCCGTTGTCAGTGAAGCGATGGCTGTTGATTGGGTTCCTGAGTCACTTCCTAACTCGTATAGTGAGTTCGTAAGAGAGTACTATATGATGAACCGCGACATGACACTTATAGATCTCACCTACATGCTTATTGCTGCTGAATCAACAATGGTTTGGCGCAATAGAAAAGCAAAGTTGATTGGTGAATCTGCTTTCAAGACCTCTATGGATATAGACAATGGCAATGAAAGACATGCAATGATCGAAAAGTTTGATCATAAGAGAAAGGCGATGTCTGAAGTAGTTCCATGTGTTGTTCCAAAGGAGTCAATTTGCTTTTATTGCCAAGAGAAGGGGCATTGGAGACGAAGTTGCCCTATTTACCTAAGAGATCTAAGAGATGGGAGAGTCAAAAGTATGACTACGCTTTAGGTAAGAATCCACTATCTAACTCCATTAAGTTCCTATTCATTGATTCTTAATACATGATGTGATAAGATTGCATTTGAATGTTGTGTAGGATCGGTGAAAAGAAAGGAAGCTTGATAAGAGAGCAAGATGAATCTAATCACAAGAGATGGATCTCGATCTCATGGACTTGAATATTGGATTTTGAGCTTAGATAGTTATGATAGAGTTGTTAGAAATTTTCTTTTTACATAGTTTTCAATAGATTTTGCATTGTAAGGACAAATGTTTTTCCGCTGCTTTTATAAATAAAATAAATTTTGTTTGACTTATTTATTTATTTGTTTACTTCCTTGCAATGAAATCGTTATGTGAAAATTGATGTTTGCATATTTCTACAACGAATGGATATGATTCTTAGTTATGTTATTTATGGAAATGTCGAGAATTTACCAAATAGAGAGAGTTTCTCATCGCCCAAGTTTCAATTGGACAGAAACTTGGAATCATGCAACTTGGTTGCATGATGAATGAGAAATTTCGTATTTGGAAATTGGACTAATTCATTGACAAAGTGTCAAGTGAAGGACTAGGAGATCGGGTACACAAAGTTGTGTGTTGATCAAGTTCACCATAAGAGTAACAAAGATATTCGTCATTATTTACTAAAGGCTTAGTAAATATGATTACACTTACAAGATTAAGTGTAATTTTGAATTGATTAAAGGGTTTAGATCAATAGCAAAATGAATAAGAAGAATCAAGTAGGCAGAAAGATAAGAGTTTCTCCATTCTAAGAAGAAGGGAGAGTAGCTTTTATGCTTTATGATAGGTCTTAATGATTAAGAACCATATCTCATTTGATCCTCTAATGAGTCTTGGTACAATTGTATGTCCAAGAAGAGGAATCAAAGATTGAAGAAATGGTCAAATCAAGAAGTCAATCATACTTCGTTCCAAAACAAGTCTTAAAGTCAAGATTGTGACATTGAGTGAATAGTATTAAGAAGGTTTATAACATTCATCAACTGTGGAAAGTTGTGATGTCTTGGATAAGACAAAGACCAACTAAGACCAAAATTATGAAGTGTTTTGTTTTGATATAAGCTACACTAACTCTTGAATATTTGTTTGTCAAGAAATGTTTTGATAAGAGAATCGTATATGTCAAGGAGTCAGTGGGAGTCTTAATAGTCTTGAAAAGTTTCAAGAACAAATCAAATAAGCCTTATTGATCATCACTAGCACACGAGTTGAGGTTTACAACCTATCGTGAAGACATTATTTTGTTTCTGTGCCAATCCAATCGAGTTAATTATGCATGTGAGTCCTATGAGTTCTCATTTGAATGCATAAAAGGCAAGGACCTTGATCAATGGAAAGTACATTGGTAGGAAAAGGTGAGCTGCTTAACTACTTGGAAAACGTGGTGAGCAGCTGTGCTACCATAAGGCAAGAAATCAAGATTAAGGAAGTTCGATCCATATGAGTTTGAATTTGTCGTAAACTTTAGTTTTAACAAATTCACATGGATAGGAACACATACACCGTTTAAATCTAAGTGTCATAAGATTTCCTCCTTCATGAAAATGATTGTGAGGAAATGCTTTCACTAAGAAAGATTTTAAAAGATAGTGATTGTAAAATTGCATTCTCGAATTCGATCATGGTTACGGCATCCCTTTCCATAATTTGAATTGTGAGGTTTGGCAATAAGTCTTAATTGTTAAGACACACATATGAACTATCTAAGGCAAAAGTGTATAAGTTCAAGAAGCCTTGATAAAAGATTATCAAAGCACTAAGTATTAGAAACATGAACTTAAGAAATTCAATAAGTATTGTTTTTCTGAAAGTTAAGATGTTTATGAATACACGTCGAAGCTAGTGGGAGCATAAGTGTTATGTTTTATAATAATCATCATGATAGTGGGAGCATAAATGTTATGATTGTATGATTATTAAGGCACGTATTGCATAGTTGGCAATATTAATTATAGAAAACAAGAGTCATACTTTGCAAACTTGTAAGAGTTGAAAGGTTGTTTTGCTATAATTAAGGGAGAGAATATTATGCTTCATTTCAAATCTAAAGGATTAGGTTGTGAAATGTTGATAAATTTAGTCAAAGGTACATAGTGTGTTCTTAAAGTTTCGATTATGATTACGGCATTCCTCTTCACAATTCGAATTTTGAGAACATAGAAAATAAAACATTGTGCGTCGTGTCCCATACGCTTCGGGTATAGGATGGATTGCAAATGCTTTAATGTTTGACCATTCTAAAATTTTCCAAATGTCTAGTGCATTTAGAGGGAAAAGGGACTAGAATCGGTTTTGACTAAAATAATTAAACAACTATCAAAGGACAATCCAAAGTTCGGCGAGGATTGGTCGCTTGTGAGTAGTTGGAAGTATAGTATTGGCAATTATGGAAATGTTTCCATATTGGATGGACAATATCGACATCATTACGAATAGATAAGATTCTATTAAGAAATGAGTTGTCATATGGAAAATATGGAAGCGTGTCCATATTAGGAAGTAAATATTGAAAATCTATGTCTAGATTAGAAACTTTTATGCAAAAAGGATGTTCAAAGGAATGTACTTTGAGTGAGAGACATCATATCTAAGGAATTGTCTTGTAACAATCTCCGATAGAGGAATTTGTAATATCATTGGCAATAGTCTTTGAGACTTTGGTGCAGTGACATTACAAAAGGATCGTTGCATAAAGTATTAGAATCTAGTATATTGTATAAGTAACAAGAATTTGATATTCTTACACTTAAGAAAATGGATTTGGAGTTGTAAAATGAGAATGATTGGAAATGTGTTCAATTTGTCTATTTCACAAAAGTAAGAACCATAGGTAAACATTGTGTACATGCTAGGATCATGGGACAAGTGTTGGAATTCAAGTAAGAAGTTGATTACCCGAAACGACAAATAATGAGTAATCAATATGGTGATAAATAAAAGGCGTTTTATTTATACTCAAAGGTTTGAGGCCATATGGGATTAGTATTATTCTTGTGTTTCACATTTGCATGTTTTGACTTCCAGAATAATTGAGTTTATTAAGAATAATTGAATTATTCAAACGGACCACAGTCGTTCACATGTTGGAAGTAGATATGAATGAAGATTGTCGTGAATTGGTGTGTGGATTGTCTAAAAGAGTATTAGACATAAGCAAATGTTTGCTGCAACGTTCATGAGTGCTTATGAATATGATTTGAGCATTGGATTAAACCCACGCTCACTTGGATCACTATCTCGAGTGATTAGTGAGACGATAACATCTTGTATTCTTGAAACCGAGATGTGTGAGTTGTATCTTGCTAATCGATTGCACATTGATAATATGTAAACGCACTAGTAACTTGGTGTTATAAAACATATTGTTGTGTGTAATTCGGTGAGTGAGTGCAAGCGAGCATTGTATTAAAGTTTATCCGTTCCTTTTATCCAAAGTAGGATAAAAGCGATATCTTTGGGCCCCTCGATGGTTTAGTGATGACATACGTAAATGCTCGGCCGGGCTAGGGCTAATTTGATTTGTTCAATTAGTCTGTCGTCATAAATCAGAAATCGAGAAGTAGTACAAAGAGAATGATTAGAAATCATATCTCAGACGATATCAAGAATGGAGGAATATATGATCCCTTATCTAAGGACACGCGTATCTGATATGATCAGAGTTGACAGCGGCATTGGAAAGCTACGATTGCAGATCAGGATCTGAAGTCATACACAGAATAGTTGTTAGACTTATCTAAGTGGGAGACTGTTGGATTAGTGTCTAAGTCCATAACTATTTTGGTATGTACTTGACCCGATGGTGCATGGTCCTTTTGGGTTGCCTTCACCAAAGCAACTTGATTGGAGAAATGAATAAAGAGAGAAAGGATAATATGATTTATTAATATGTTATAAGAATAATATATTAAAGGAAAAATCATATTTGTTTAATTAATACTGGTCAATAATTAATTAAGAATTAGTTTTGTGATCAAATGTAATTAATTAAACTAGAGGGGCTGATTTGTAATTATGTGATAGTTACAAAATAAGGTAAGGATTATCTTATTTATATGGTGGACGAATTTAAGGTTGGAAAGCCTTAGAATTTGAGTATGATAAGGATTCAAGGATTATCTTATTGGTTGCTTAATGGATAATCAACTAGATAAGGATAATGACTGAAACCCTATCTCTACACCTATATAAACACCCCTAGGGTCATGAATTCGTGTATCCCTTCCCAATAGGTCCTAGATACGAATTCTAACCTCTCACCTCTCTCTTTATACCTTCTCCATTTGCTTATGGTGTTTGTAAGCCATTAGAGGAGTGACACTTGTGACTCTAAGCATTCCAAAGTCAATCCAAGGTGGAATTGTGATTGTTATTGCTATATAACAATCAAGGTATGTTCTTAAACCTAATTATATGTTAATGTCGATTTCCATATGTTAGAATTAGGGTTTATAGTCTTGGATTCAAAGCATGTACAATAGAGAAACCTAGATCCAAGCATTAGGGTTTGTATGAGCACATAGGATGTCTTATGACCAAAACCCATCAATTCTATCAATGTACACGTGTTGTTATTTTCAAGAACTTGAATCTCCTTTCGCATAACGTCCTTCTAATGCTTACTCTTAATTGCGTGAGAAAAAATTTTGGGCTTATCATGAGAAGAGATGAAAGTTGAGTAAGCTTTGTGGGAGTTATTAAAAGTTTTATAAGACACAAAGTGGGATAAAGGGTATACCGTCGAGGAAACTTTGTTAACAATGGAGTGAGAATGGTAAATAGAAGGTGGTAAATCAACCTCAAATTCTTGTTGACGTGTTGTCTTGGTTTAAATTCATTAAGGACGAGTGCGTTGGGCTAGATTACAAGTTGAGTCAACCTTAGACTCACTGGTTTAGACCTACCAGCGGAATCTATCCCATTTGAACTGCATTTTGATAAGGAGTATCAAGAATGGAAGCTGTCACATCATCATAAATAATATCATGGGGGCTTGAACCTATATGGTTCTTGTTTTGATCTTCGTTTTTTATGCTATTCCCATCGACACTTTTAAAAGAAAGATACATTCTACAAATTTCACATTTCGAGAAACATTGATTCTTTTGTCTTGGATATCAAAAACTCAGTACTCCTTTCGTCCGTGTGGGTACCATATGAAAACACAAGGCCTCTCCCTTTCTTCAAACTTATCCTTTCCATCTCTATTTTCTTTTACATATGCTAAGCAACCCAAATATTTAATGTGATCATATCGAGGCTTATTTCTAATACAGATCATATGGGATTTATTTTCGATAGACTAATAAGGTAATCTATTTATGATGTAAGTAGCCATGAGAACATATTCACTCCAAAACTCGATTGGGGGACTAGCTAAAAAATGTAAAGCTCTAGCTATCTACAAAAGGTGCCTATATTTTCTCTCAACGATCCATTTTGTTGTGGCGTATGAACACATGAAGTTTCAAGTAAAATCCCATGTTATACATAGAATTTATGCACATTACTTGAAACAAGCTAGCTCCCATTATCACTTCTAATTCTGTTGATTTTCCTTTCAAATTGTGTTTCAATCATTTTGTACAAAAATACAAGGTTTAAGCTTGCATCTAATTTTTGTTTCAATAAATAAACCCAAGTTGAACAAATATAATCATCAATAATTGTTAGGAAGTATTGTGCTCCAGAAAGCAAAGGAACACGCTAACCCTTACCCCCATATATCACAATGAATAAGGTTAAGATGGGTAGAAGTTTTAATAGAGTTGATTTAAAATGGTAATCTAGTTTTATTTGCTTTAATATAGGAATCATAGTAATATATTTATCATAAATTAATCAAGAAACTAATATTTTGTAGTCTAGAATTTGAAGCATGTCCCAACCTTCTATGCTAAATTTGTATATCAACTTTGACTGCCATCTCCATGATGCTTGTATCCATCTCTTCCATGTTGTAAAGACCATTATCATATCCCCCTTGCCAATCAACTTCCTTTAATGTAAGTCATGTATGAAATAAAAATCTAAAAAAAATGTTAAAAAACAGTTGTGGTTCTTAGTGAGTTTACTAACTAATAAGATATTTCATTTAAAATATGGTATGTAAAGGATACCATTTACACTCAAATTGATTGGAAATTAAGCATTACCTATTCCATGAAGAAGGACAGTGTCACCATTTGGTATCTTAGTAGGAATGTCATCAAATGATTCCTTTAAATTAGACAAGATGGAATCACGACAAGATATGTATTTGGTTACATCGAACTCGATGACCCACAGTTGATGAAAATCGATCTTACCAGCCATGTTAACTTCATGCTTAGTGTCGCTACTTAACTATTACATTAGTTTCTTGCATTGTTCAAAAATTAGCCCGGGTATGGGGCTAGATTTTATTGCAACATCAACATCCTTGGCCTTCGCTTTTGTTGATTTATTTTGATCATTTGTGACCTTTCATTATCGACTTTCCCACAACTAGGATACTCGATTTTTTCAAAACACCCATCAATCATGTGACCAATTTTCTTGTAGTGCTTATACTTAAGGCCTTCATTATTGATTCGATTATTAGACTAGTTGGCTTCAATTTTTGGTGGTGATCAAATTTGATAAGCTACTAATTCGTCTTCAACCACTAAAAGGTAGATAGTACCCAAGGTTGACATGGATTTGGTGCTGAGAATTTGGGTCTTTACGGTCCCGAAATTGTCATCGAGACTCATATGAAATTCGTATATGCATTCTTTCTCTTTGGACTCCATAAGTCTTTTTCCTAGGTTTCAAGAATATTTGTTGCAATTACATGTTGGTGGAGGTGCGGCAAACTCTATTTCATCCTATACACTCCGCATTATTGTGAAGTAAGAATAAGCCAAGTGCTTGTCTTGTCTCATAGTTGTTAGAGTTCGCTTCAACTCATAAGCCCTCGGAGCAATTTCTCTTCCAAATATCTCTTTAATATCTTCCCAAATTTGTTGAGCAGTCGTTGTGTACTTTACACCATTTCTAATATGCTTTTCAATGGCAGTAGTGATCCATCCCTTAATATAACACCCGTAGATTTGGGCCATACAATTAAAATACAATAAGGGATAAAAATGACATCTTGATAGAATATTATTTATCATAAATAACCTTAACTAGATTTGTAGTATATATGATAATGATTCTGTACATATAAAGAACGCTAAAATCCTAATTTGTATAAAGAAATTATGCTTCCTTGAAGTTTTGCAAATAAACGGACATGACTCTGCAGAACAAAAAGTGAATTTTTGATAGATATCTTATTAGCCTAAGTAATCTAAACAAAAGTCATATTAATCATAAAACCGAGAGCATGCATATAAAGAACATCCAAATCTGACTTCGTGAGAGGAAGTTACGATTTTGTGATGTTTCAACGCAATAGTTTGGATACACAGAAATTGAAACTCTAGTTGGTTGATTGTTAGTCGAAACAATCTAAATGATAAGTGAATATCTCATAAATATAAACTTGTCAGTATAAAGAAAGTTAAGAATGGAGTTTGTTTGAAGAATTTATGAAATTTGCATAAACTTTGACAACCTAAACCAGTCTAAATATGAATATTTGTTAGAACAAGAATTAGGTGTTGAGAACTTAATAAAAGTTGTAGAGATCTTCAATAGGATTTGGGGGAAATAAATAACGTCAAGAACGTAGCTCATTTGCAAAATTTATGGCCATCCAATGATCTATGAAAAATGCACTTGGTTGATGATGTGGCAGCACTAGAGTGCACCATAGAGCCTAGTCGACGACCGACTCTCCATCAATGACATGGCAACGTGGCACCACAAAAACTTGACTTGTGGCACCACGATTCAATAATATATGGAATATTCTGAAGAGTGGAATGTGGCCAAACCAGATGACGACACATGTCGTACAACCATAGGAGACACATCACCTTGAAGGCGCGACACACCTATAGCCGGGTGCACGGCGTGCCTGTGCAGATGTATAAATAGGCTCCGGTTTTTGCATTCATTCCAAACCAAATTTCACTCTCTTTTTCTATGAGAAACTACTCCTTCCTAAGACTGGATTTTTTGGGGTTCCTTGGACCATTTAGTAATGTTCTAAAGGGGTCTAGGTGTCCAACAAATAGAAGCTTTCGGTTTCGGTATTATGGCTGTGCAATTTACCGGTTTTTGCTAAAATCTCTACAAGTTAAGCTCTGCTTATTTTATTTCAATTGTAACTTGTATTTCTGTACAAAGTCATTATTATGAACCTATAAATAAGATTTATCAGTGATTCAAAGTCATAATACTGATTGATTTTAAGGCTAGATTAAATGAGGTGTTTAAAGTAGGATTTCCAAACAATATACTATGTATACCAAATGGAACCTACCTCTAGTATGATCCTAACTAGTTTTTTGTTACTTGATAAATCTTGATGTAGACATTAGGATAATGAGGAATCTAGACTATCATTAGTCACCAGGAATATTATACTATGACCTAGTATAAGTCGTACTTAGGTCACATCAAAGGAAAAGCTAAAGGTGTTAGGAGAGCTTTTCCAAAATCATCAGTCATTGACCTAAGTCAAGTGAGTGCATAGTTACTTTCAACTTACACGTAGATACAAGTATTATACGTGCTTAAATGTTATGTGCGTTGATTTTTTTATGTTTAATATATTTGTACAATATGATATGATTATTACTTGATCTAATCATATATTATACTTAATAATATGATTCGATAGTAAAGGACTGTGTGAAATAACAAATGAGAGGTTGTGATAGGGTCGTGTGATATAGTGGTTGTGATAGGTTAGTGAGAGTTATGTGAAATAATAGGTTGTGACTTGTCGTGTTTATCCAAAGTACTACAACACTTCCATGCCTATCCAAAGTACTATTGTATTGTTGTGCCTAACCAAAGTAATATTGTACTGTCGTGCTTATCCAAGTACTGTTTGTACCATCGTGTTGTATCCAAAGTTTCATAATGTCGTGCCTAATCATTTAGGGAAATATAGATGACCGCTATCAATGATCCTTTAGACAAGGTCTCTAAGATTAGGAACTGAGAATAACGTGAATGGGAATGCTGAAGATTCTATAATTAAAGATTATAATATTGTGGGTTGAAAACCCTATATTATCACTAGGTTTCTCAACCTGATCCACTCTGTTTATTTGTATCATATGTAGCATTAAAAAGGTACTGCTAGATAATGTAATTATTTGTTGAGAGATTTAAAGAGTTTGTGGGTTGCTAAAATACTGATGTAAGGCATGTTTATGCTTATGTTTCTGTATCAGTTATGACATCCCAATTTTTAATAATCAGTGAAAAAATTTCTTTGGAAATACTTTTAAATTGGACAAATTCTTAATTTATAAAGACCAGCTTGATTTAAAATAAGTGTAAAGAAAAAGTTCGTAAATTTGGGGGATGTCACACTTGACTATGGCGCCACTGCACAACCATGCCATGTATTCTTCCGCATTGTATGCTGTTTTTGGAAGAGTTCCATCAATGAAGTTATCCCTATTCTTGGTGCTAATAAACCCACTCATCTCTTGGGACCAATCTACGCAGTTATTGTCGTTGAAACTATCATTCACATGCATTTGACGAGGATAATCTGTGGGGTGAATGTAGTATGGCGAATATGGATCAGAAGAGGGGTTTTCAACTTTATCTTTCCCACTCCCTTCAATATCATCTATCGGTCCAACCATGGAGGCTTTCAGTTTGCGTATTCAGCGGACCAGAAGACCTACTTATATACCACATCGAAAAACAAAACAAAACTAAACCAGAACAAATTGATTCCAGGCTATTTCATTCAATCGACATAAAATAGTATTTGTACATAACTAGAAATAATCATATAAGCCAGTGAATTAAATTAGAACCCTACAAGGAAATTAGGAACAAAATAAAGATACGATAAACAATAGAGAAGATAAACATAATCTTGATTATTTTCTTCATAAAACAGCTTATAACTATGTTTTTAGATAATATACAGTTAAAAATGATAATTTTAGAATTATATTATTATTAACTTTTTAATTTCAGAATAAAAATATTCAAATTGCATGAATGAAACTTTTATGTAATGAGTGTTTCTCCTGCATTGCATTAATGTATACACAATAACAATTGTTTTTCACAATACATGGATCGTGTTTCTCCTACAATGCGTTTTTCTCCCGCATTGCATTTTTCTGTATTGCTCAAAATAGTTATAATTGTGATTTTACAAACTTTAGCAATATAACTTTTCATGGTTTTTGCTTAACTATTTTCGTAATACATGGATGGTCCTTGTGGTTTGGGGGAAATGGTGCGCTAAGTCCATGAGCAATATTTTTAACTCGGACGATCCATAATGTTAGAATTTGTAACCATCCTGGT
Source organism: Lactuca saligna (assembly GCF_052625555.1). Taxonomy (NCBI): domain Eukaryota; kingdom Viridiplantae; phylum Streptophyta; class Magnoliopsida; order Asterales; family Asteraceae; genus Lactuca; species Lactuca saligna. The sequence continues at coordinate 168,505,000 of NC_136422.1, read as the reverse complement.
CCTTCCATTAATTTGGTTTCAAGTTTCTCTATTGAACACCCCACGTGCAAGGCACACATGGGTATTTTTGTCTTTTTAATATGGTAGAGTTAACACCGTGTTGTATACGAAGGGGTGATCATTTCTCAGTACTCCATTTCTCAATCCAAAAGACCCACACACAAATTTTAAACACTTAATCTAAGAAAAGTCTAATCGTCATTCCTTCGTCTATACAATATAATGGTGCTATGGCATATATGTGAAAATATGAAGGAAATTAATGTTGGATGTCGTTACTGCAAGTAACTCTCAAGCTTCTACAACTTCGATTTTTTTGAAAACTAAAATGATTTGTTTATTTCACAGGGGGGGACATTTGAAAATCTTTTCCATTCAACTATACCATGGTGGAGAGTTCACCAAATTTCATGAAAGAAAGTACATCAAAGGAAAACAAACTTATGTGGAATTACTTGACATCGATACTTTCTCAGTGCATGACATTGATGAACTGATAGAAAACTTGGGCTATCTTGATGAAGGTATACCTTTGTACTATCACTGTAGGTGAACTTTTTCTGATTTAGATTTTGGGTTATTTGCTTTGGGTAGTGACCAAGATGTTCGTCATTCGGGAACCTTCATTTTCAATCATAAATTAATTGAAGTCTATATTGAGCATGGTAAAATCCAATTACATGCATAAATAATGTCCCCAAATCACTCAAAAGTTTTATTAGAGCAAATTATTGAATCCCCGACGTGTTCTCATAGGATTTCTTAGATTGATATGATACCGGGGAGAAAAATGTTGTTGGGGATACTTCTAATGTACAAGTCTTACATGCTACACTTTATGAAGGGACTAATGTATATGACATAACTAGAAATGATAATGGGGACAATAAGATTGAGGAAGCCAACATTAGGGACAATAATGTTGATGATAACAAGGATGGAAGTCCATGTGCTGAATTTTAAAGTAAGGACAATTTTAAAGACATTAATGAAGTTGAATTTTGGGATGATAGTGGTTATGAATCCAGTGAGTCCGATGACATTGACTTTTTTGTTTACAATGACAACATATTAGATGACGTAGAAGTTAACTTGAAGGATTTCAATGCTAACATTGATGTGGATGCAGAGGGGGTTGGAGGTAAGAAGAAGAAGAAGAATGTGGCATATGAAGATAATGATGAAAGGGAGTTTAATGAAGTTCTAAATAACAAGGCTCTCTTGTAAGGCTCCTCTTCACATGAAGATCCTATTGCTTAACGAAATAAGACCATAAAAGCTATCAAGAGAGCCCATGAGAATAATGAAGCAAATGTGGGTGAAACATTTTATATCCTTCAACCCTTTAATACATCCCAATATTTTAAAGAAAGAGGTAAACTTCATGCTATCGAGTCAAAGAGGGAACTTGATTTTGAAAAAAAAAATGACAACAATAAGGTAAGAGTTGTGTGGAGAGGGACAATACCAAAACTGGGAAACATAGACAATAGTGGCGTCGGTCAACAAGAAGTCAACAATAAAGATGAAGAGATGTGCCCGTGGGGATTTAATGCTATAAAATGGGAACATGATAAAAAATTGGATGATTAATTCTTATAACAAAGAACATCGTTTTCTCCAAACTTGAAATGTTAAAGCTTGTACTTATAAGTTTCCCGATAAACAAATTGCAACTTAGGTGGAATCTAACCCCACCGTATTAATTTGTGCTTTACAAGAACAACTAAAACATGATTTCCATGTGGGACTTTCCAAGATGAAAGTATTTAGGGTTAGAATTGAAGCTCTCAATCAAGTGCAAGGGGATTATGTGGGTCAATATGATTTATTGAGAGGTTATATTCTGGAACTTCAAAAACATAACCTAAACACGATTGTAAAGATTGATGTAGAAAGCGAACCAAATATAGATACAAAAACTAGAACTTTCAAGCGCATATGTATCCACCTTGGCCCTTTAAAAAAGAGACTTTCTACTGGAAGAAGGGACTTTCTTAGTATCGATGATACTTTTATGAAGGGTCCATACCTAGGACAAATACTTTCAGTTGTGGTAGTTTTTTTTCATATGAAATACATTTTTTTTGTTAATTTTCTTAATTACGAAATGTTTACTTATGTAAGGAACTGATGTTAATAATGGAACATATACATTGGCTTATGTTGTTGTGGAAACTGAGAATACCAACTCGTGGAATCAGTTTCTAACTTGTCTAGGGGATGGCTTGGGTTTAGGAAGCAACTCTAATTTTACAATTATGATAGGCAGATGAAAGGAATTAATTAGAATGTGAAATTAATAGATTATATAAAATATACCTTAAGAACTCGAAATTTTGAGAAAATTGACTGTTAGTTAAATATTGACCAAAAGGAATCTGGTCAACTATGAGAAGGAGATGAGTATATGAACTTGTAACTTCATGAAAATCGCTAAGAAGAGTTTGAGTCACTTAGAAGATGTTAGATGAGTAAAATCAAGAGAAAGAATGCATGAGAAGATATATTTATGGATAAAAGGGTAAAATAGGAATTTTATGCTTTTTGGGTCAAGATTATGACCTAATAGATTAAGACCTGTATTAATTCAGTGAGAAGTAACTTAATAGATGCATATAGTATGTCCCCACCTTCTCGTGGTTATAAAGAACATCAAAAATGTGTAAGAAATGAAGATGATATGAAGGTTAGAAGTTGGATAAAAATGCCCCAAAGATGGAATGGAATCAGCTAAAGGAACTACTGTCAAGCAATTTCTCAAGGCGAAAAGTGTATGACCGTGATGCGAAGAGTGGCAGAAAATTTTAATAATTTTTCTTTATAAGATAGAAAGGGAAATGTACTTCGGGTCTGTGAGGCGGTATATGCGTGCCATGATGCTATGGCCAAAGTAGGATGCCTTTGAGAATGAGTGCCATGATGTGGCAAGAAGATGCCTACAACATGGAAAGCATTTAAGCAGCCATTGAATTTGGGTCAAGTGGTTGTCGTGGAGTGGAAAATATGCAACTACATCATGGTTATGAGACAAATTAAGAGATGATAAGCCCTTCATTCTCTTCATTTTTCACCCAAACCCCTCCATACCCAAGCTCTGGTGATTTCGAGGTTGGAGAATTATCAAGAAGAGATAAATGGTGCATATGGAATAGACTGAAGGTGGAAAGATCATGAGGCAATTGTCTCCTCAATGCTTGAGCTAATTAGGGCTATATGGTGATTTTGAGTAACTGAGTTAGTTATGATAGATAAAAGTAAGAAAGCTAGTTAGTAATGCTAGAGAGAATGTTTAGATGTCATGAAAAAGATTTATATGTGATTTCCATAGAGAAATCAATGTATGAGAAGCTAGGTTTTGAAACGCTAACTTATGAGATTATGTAAATAGATACATTAGGTGATATATTATGATGAATTAAGTATTACAGGATGCTTAGTTCACTAATTGGATGAGATTAAGAGACAAAGAGTGAAAAGATAGATTAAAAAATAAAGGGTGAAATGATAGATTGAGTATTATAGGATTCTCAATTCATCCTACATAACATACATTAGGCATAGCCCTTCCTGATCCATGGACCTAGAACAACATACATATGGGCCTAGCCCAACATACCATGCAAGAGTCACAAAGAAAACTAGAATAATAGATCCTAGTGGGATGACATTGGTGCCATCGACCCATGGGTACAGTGAGGAGACTCACCTCAATCCAAGATAACCAAAACACACATGCTGCTGCTACCAGGATCCCCACATTGAACACAACCAAAATATCCCTAATCAATAACTACAGTAATTTCCCAAAATCAAAGTCCAATCTATATTCTATCTTTCTAATGGGTGAAAGACCATTTTACCCTTCCTATATGTGATCCAATAACCCATGACCTAAACTCCAAAAAGACCCAAGGCCTAGAAGGCCCAAAAGAGCATTTCATATGCCATGCATATTGCCTGCTGCTACACAATCTACAACCCACCAAAGCCTGGAAATGAGGAATATATGAATTACGATGAGCATATGCATACGTACGCCCAACTTACTCTCCAGGGGACCAAAACTCTCAATAAACACTTAATGCTTAAGACCTAAATGTCCAAACTCAGATCTAACCTCTAAATAAGGTCTTAATCCACAAGGTTGCCAACTTTACTCCTTTGCATGTCTTAATGGGATCCAAACCTATTTTTATCCATCTAAAACCATAATACAAACACCATCTTTAGCATGATTCAGCAAAACCCATAAAATAACATTTTTATGCACCAAAAACCTTAGAAATTATAAATTCTTGCATTTTATGCTCCCGTGGTAGCGCATACTCACAAGGATGACTCTAAGGACCATGATAAACCCAAAAACAACCCCTTGACTAGATCTAACACATAGAGACATCAAGTTAGCATCTTTATACCTCTTGAAATTTGATGAAGATAATTAGAGGCTGGTTTCACAAGCTCCAAGAAAAGCAATGCTTCTTACAATATCTCTTCTTCTCCAAAGCAAACAAAAAAAACACACACCAAGGCTTGAAATTCACACAAGAGAGGCTAGGGTTTCAAATTTAGGGTTAAATGGGATGGAGGTTGAAGATAAGTTGGTTTGAGAATGAGTTAAGGCCTTTAAATATGCTCCAAAACTCTAAATTAGGGTTTGAGACTCAATTATGTATGCCCATCGTATATTCGGTATGCCTAATATATGCGAAGGAGCCTTCGCGGCTACTCTAGCCCAACACGCCCAACATAGATTCCTTGTAGCCCAGCGTACTCGGCAAGCCCTTACCAATCTGTATTCTAATGGCTATAACTTTTGTGTCATGGCTCTATTTTTGACGATCTTTATATCTACAGAAAGGTAATGTGGAGCTTTACAACCTGATCAATTACTTTTGACATAAAAAAAACTCAAACTAAAATCCTTAATTCAATAAAATCCCAAACCATCACTTTTACCATTATACCCTTGGGCTCCAAAGCACACCTAAACTATTGGATCACATAATCTACATTACCTACATCCAAATGGGTCCAAACCTCTCTTTCTCCAAGGCCGGAAGCCTTATGACAGTTGATCTTTAGGTCACGGGCTTGAATTATGATTCGACTCAAAACAGGTTATTATAACTCTCCCCCACTTAAATTAGATTTCGTTCTCAAAATCACTCCTTGCTACCTTCCAGACAATCAGATGATCCAACTAATTTTCTCAAACTCCACTTTATCGAAAAGATTGACGCATGCACACGACGACCTCTCAATGCTACCATCAAAACCCAATCATAGCAGGACCCATATGCCATGATAGGGATCGAATTATCGATCCATTTAGGCATAAACTTCTATGATACGGAAAACCAATACTTCACTACTATAATTCTGAAACCCGAAAACTTTACCAGACCTATACACCAATAGGACCATTCCAAACTCAACCACTAGGGTCTTTCTCCGCAATCTGTACCAAATGATATCCTTTCGATCCTGATTTATCCAACTAAGACCCTTAGCGGGAAAATCCTTGACCATACCTTGCTGATGAAAATAACTTTTATATACAAAAAGATGACTCCCGACGTATGTTTCATCCATTTGCCAACCCAGAACATAACTCACATACCAGAATCCAAAGATTTACACTTGTATATTATCCGAAATCTTTTGGTTCCATGCCGACCTTCAGTTAACTAAGATATAAAATCCCCAATCCACCGTAAAGATTGGCAGTCTCACACCTAGTCCCACCGCCAGGCTCCTACTAAGAGTCTAACTGATATGGCTACCGTAGACTATACATCACGCGGATACCAATCATCGACCACACAGTCATCCCACTCTAAACATGATCCAATACCTGGCTCCAACCAATTTCCACTGGGTCTCACCCACTCGTATCATAATCATACGGGCCTCGTCCATGGGTTTCACCTAGTTTGTACAAACGACCAAGCCTCGCTCACAGGTCTCACACAATAGAGTTATGTAAAGGACTAGCCTCACCTCGGATCTAATGATCCTCATCTTAACAAGTAGAAATCCTCCAAAAATACTATTCGCCTTGACCAAGCCATGCACTGATCCTCTTTCAACCCAACGACCACTCCTACTATGGCCCAGTTCATTATTGTGAATGCTACAACTAGCTCACAGACTTACAACACTTCCCTGACAGCCTATCATCCTTTTCTATGCTACTTCTACCCCATAGTCATACAACACTCCCCTATCAGCCGTGAGCCGGACTTATAATCTTTTTCTTCATCTACCATCCCAGACGATGATCAAGCACCGATCTTATTCTCCATCTACCACGAAAACCCACGATCCAGCCAACCCATGATCAAACACTAGCTAATCAGGTGTTCGGGTCATGCTTCAAACCCTAAAGCCTTAGTTAGACAAGAATATGCAGTGAGCCTCTAACATAATCCTTAACTTGGATCCAACCTCATATCTATTATCCATTACAATGAATGCGCCAACCTATCGCTAGAAGTTTCTGAACCCCCAACCTTACGCAACCTCTATCCAGACTGCCACTTGAACTGACTTCCTTCTCGACTAGGATGTACAACTCTCCTTAGTTCCGTACCTAATTCAATCCACAAAATCCAAACGGTTCCCCCCACTTGGATATAACTACACCTTGCCAACCTTACTAAGACAAAAAATAATGTCCCTTTTCCGGAACTGACAAAATCACCAACCCAACATCCTACTTACTGAAGGATCTATGCATTCTACCCATCCTCAACTGATACAATTTTGAGATTTGTTTGACACTTCCAATATGTAAACAAATCTACATGACCACCATCATCATCCACTTCCTACTGAGAGATGCAACACTTTTGAAGTCTGACTTCATTGTTAAACTAATCAAACTAATCCGAGTACTGATCTTCCAAGCGATACTCCTGATTTGTTTCCACCATTGGCCTACAGCAATCCACCTGACCATCTAAACCCAACTCAACAAGATGTGCCCCAATCGTAACTATCGGCATTCAAAAATGGCATATAACAATCCTTGATAATATCAATCAAGAAACAATATAGAACTATACCATAGATAATGCCTTACACATACATGAACATGATTAAAACACACACACACACACACATACATATATATATATATATATATATATATGTATATGTATATATATGAATAATAAGGCACGAAGAAAACAAAAGATAAGAACACACACACACACACACACACATATATATATATATATATATATGAATAATAAGGCACGAAGAAAACAAAAGATAAGATACCCACGATAGCATCTGATGAAACTCTGGCCTCTTGAGTATTAGTGATCCTCAAAGTTACTGGAACAGGTGCAGTCACTGCTCCACCTCTCAACATCGAATAGTCGACCTTCTTGTGGCCCAGCTAGTTGCAGTGAAAACACATTGAACAGATTCACAAAGGAAATCCCTACTAAAAGACCCATCAGACCACAACTAAAACACCCCCTTGTTGTCACCCGATGGCCTCCCTCATGGGTCCTCCTACACTTGGCACAGTGGCCCCGACCCTGATGGTCTCTCAAACACGAATCCTGAGTCTTGGGCCTCTTTTCTGGCTCACTGCGATCTGAATTTGCTCTAGATTCCTCTTCCTTAGGTGCTCTAAATCAATCTCCTACTATGGGGCTCTAGCTATCATATCCTCTATACTCCGATAAGCTGAAAAGATAACAAATTTCCGTATATCGTCTTGCAGCATATCATGGTACCTTGTCTTCTTCATATTCTCGTCTACAGCATACTACATAACCAAAAGAGCCCTCTCCCTAAACTTGGCACGTTGGAAAATATTTGTATGTGATTGTCACTTGAAATAAGTTGAGTTTATTTCTATATCTATTTAACAAGCATTATCAGAATGTTTCAGGTTTGAAAGATCCCAAGGATCAAACAAGAGTTTGAAGAATTAAATATTGGAGCACTTGAAGTTGGAATGGAGCACTTGAAGTTAGCATGGAGCACTTGTAGCTTACATGGAGCACCTGCTGGAAGCTAGTTGCATCAACATGATCACAAATGGCATATCTAGATCATATGTTGAACATTAAGATATTGGTGGATCATCTGGAATATTGATGGACCATCAGAAACATTATTGGCTTATACACAACTCTATAGCTCAACAAGATGGTGATGGATCAACATGAATACTTTGTGTCTCATATCAAGTCAATGGATCAACATAATCACATTGATGGCTCAAAAAGATTGCCCATGGTATTAGGTCAGAATTCGTTGGTTTGGGCTAGGTATCTATCTGTATAAGTCTGACGTGCTTCTAATCGAAGAAGACCTAAGTCCATCCTAGCTCAAATCAAGGGGGAGATTTTCAGGTCACAATTTTGTGATTTGAGCTAGGCATTCATCTTGTATAGGTATTGGTAGGGTCTTGGGGTTTGCTTTGTTGGTTGTAGTATGTTAGCGAGTGTGTGCGGCCATATACGTGTGTGCGGCCGCACACTCTGTGTGTGGCCATACACATGTGTGCGGCTACACACTCGTGTGCTGTTAGGTGTGCTATAAATAGGTTGTGTTAGTGCGTGAGTACGAATGAACAGTGACGTGTGTGTGTACCTTTCAAGGTGTACCTGACATTTATGAGTAATAGATGTGTGCATGCTTGATATTATTTCTCTTCTACTCCTTCGACACTCTATTTTGATTGTTATTACCTCATTGATTACTGATTTGGATCTATAGTTTGGGACTAACAATTGGTATCAGAGCCAATTCGGTATCAATTTGAAGCATTTTAGAGTGTGCGGTTGCAAAATTTTAATGTTTTTGAAGTGCATTTGTACTTTTTGATCAAGGAACTGCTGCTAATCACTGTTTTCAGTAGTTTGAAATCAAAATTCCATCAAAAATATGAGATTCTTGTGTATGCGGTTGAGATTTTTGCATGTGCGATTGAAGCATTGAAGGTGTGCGGTTGAAATTTTTTGAAGGAGTGCAGTTGAACGTGTACGGTCAGGTGTGCGGACTACATGTATGGTCAAGTGTGCAGCTGCGTGTGCAGTTGGAGTGTGCAGCTGCGTGTGCGATTGAGTGTGCTGTTGCGTGGGCGGTGGAGTGGGCAGTTGTGTGTGCGGTTGGCGTGTGCAGTTGTGTGTTCAGTTGGAACTTTGAAGGTGTGCGGTTAGAGTATGCGGCCAGTGTGTGCGGTTAGAGTGTGCAGTCAGTATGTACGGTTGGAAGTGTGCGATTGGTGTGTACGGTTGGCGTCTACGGTTGTAATCCATTGTGCGGCCATAAACCCTATCAGTTGTTGGGACCCAAGCTTGTAATGACCTGGGTCCCCAAATCTAAATAATCTTGCTCATTGAGCAGGAACAGCTACAGAGGAATGTCTTCAGACCTTGGTACGTCGACAACGGTTGTTCCAGGCACACGACAGGAGACATCTCCCCACTGCGTGTCATTCAGACTATTAATGGGAGCTATGTTTCCTTCACGGGAGGATATAGAGGGAAGATCACTCAAAAAGGAATAGTTATAAATAGAGTGTTGAGTTTTGGGAACGTCATCTACGCTCCTGAGTTAAAGTGTAGCTTGTTGAGTGTCTCACAGATCAGCTTATGGACTACGGATAATGATATAAGGTTAAGCGGTAAAGACCCCGATGCTTTCTTTGACACTATCCATGATGTTGTGCAACCTAGACAGAAGGAGTTAGTTGTGTTCTCAAAGTGACGTCTCCAACTTTTGATCAGATGGCCAACACCTTTCAACCGATGTGGATACAACATCAAGGATTCCTCCCCTTCCATTTGCTATTCCAACTTCATTGCCATTTGATGAGTGGTCAGATACTGACACAAACCTCCCAGCCTCCTGTGAAAACAAGATGGCTTGATCAGAGGCAGGGAGATCTTATCCAAGAACAAGCACCACCAGTCCAACAACCCTCCATAGTTGCTACACCAACTCAACCAACCCTAAAATGACCAAGTAATGTTAGATCTTCGTTTGAAGACGGGAGTTCTTCTACTCCTGGGGGTTTTTATCCTCCACAACCTGCACATGATGTTGCCTTTGTGAGGCTTGCCGGGTTTTTTTTTGCTCAACAAGATTCGGATCCTTTACCTCATGGCAAATGAATATCCATAGGTGAAGGAAGTTTAGGGGAAGCAGACCCATCTATCTCAAAGCTCAAGAAGGAGATTACTACTCTCAAACAGAAGATCATTGAGAAAGACGTTTTGATCTGAAACCTCAATATTCGAGTTTCCGAGCTTGAAAAAGAAAACTTTTCAGAAGTCTAAACAGATCTCTGATCTTCAGCTTAATCTTGGTGCCCTATCAGCAGGCTACTTTGACTTAAAGAACAAGATTATTGCATAATTTGATGAAAAGTTCAAGACCACGGTCGAAGAGCCTTGTGCTACTGCAGTGATCAAGTTGCGAGATAGAAATTGCACTATTCGTCCTGTTGATGCTAAAGATCTTCTGCAGTTCAGGAAGTGAGACATACACACCTTGGTGATGCTAATTAGAAAGACTGGGTCTATGCTAGCCACAAACAAAGGGGGAGATGTTAGGTCAAAATTTGTTGGTTTGGGCTAGGCATCTATCTGTATAAGTCTGACGTGCTTCTGATGGAAGAAGACCTGAGTCCATGCTAGCTCAAACCAAAGGGGAGATTGTTAGGTTACAATTTTGTGGTTTGAGCTAGGCATTCATCTTGTATAGGTCTTGATAGGGTCTTGGGGTTTGCTATGTTGGTTGTAGTATGTGAGCGAGTGTGTGCGGCCATACACGTGTGTGCGGCCATACACGTGTGTGCAGCCATACACGTGTGTGCGGCTGCATACTCTGTGTGCGGCTGGACACTCGTGTGCTGTTGGGTGTGCTATAAATAGGTTGTGTTAGTGTGTGAGTACGAATGAATAGTGACGTGTGTGTGTGTACCTTTCAACGTGTACCTGACATTTATGAGTAATAGATGTGTGCATGCTTGATGTTATTTCTCTTCTACTCCTTCCACACTCTATTTTGATTGTTATTACCTTATTGATTACTGATTTGGATTTATAGTTTGGGACTAACACATGGCACATCATGTATAATGATGGCACACCTACGTTCTCCATGGCACATCTAGTTTGTACATGGTCCATCATGAACACGTGGTTGTACATCTTCAAGTTCAAGACAACTTCCAACATTCAAGATTGCCCATGGCACATCATGTTGCTCATCACATTTTAAATGTTGATAAAGAAGGATCTAGAAACATGAAGACTCAAAACTTGGATGGAACCCTAACAGATTACTAATGGAATTGGAATATTACATCCATTCTTCGTTAATTAGGGTAAAGGTGTCAACTGATGACTAAGTTGTGATGACTTGATAAATTCTGATTGGTCAAGCCATGTCATGGGATTTTCCAAAGCCTATAAATAGGCCTCTTGGGATCAATTATAAAGTTGCTCTTCCTGCTCAGTTCTGCTCATTACCTGCTTCTTTCTGCTCATTCTGCACACTTTTCTGCTTATACTAGTTTTCAGAGAGCCATTTGAGTGTTTTAGTGTGTTTTACATTCAAAAACCTGTAACTGAATTCTGATGAATATGAGACACTTTTTAATCATTGATCTTAAGCATAAAAGATGTTTTGTCATTAACTTGGTTGATTCATAACTCTTTATTTTCCACATTACTTGTCGCTTGTTGATTTTGAAACTCTGTTTCAGTATTTTTCAACACTTGGACCCTTCTAGTCAAGGTTTATTGATTTTTTTTTTCTCAATTCTTCATGCTGGTGATCTCTGCTACAGTCTCTGTCGTCTAGAAAAGCTCCAAAAACTCCCTCGCCAACTGTTTCGCCATAATGGCTGGGGAAAAGTCCGGCCTAAACTAGGTAACAAACTCATCCCAAGTCATCGTGTCAATGACATTGCCTCCTGAATGGAAATCTACCTCCTTCCACGAATCTCGAGCTCTGCCTTTTAGAAGACAGGAATCAACTTTGACCTTAGACCCCTCCGGGTAGAAAATCATTAGGAAAGCGTTCGCCATATCCATTAACCACCTCCTATTAGAAATGGGGTCATTCTCCCTAAAGAACTCGAGAGATCTACAAGCACGTGCTGGATCTATATACCCAAGAATCATTATGGAGTGATATTGCTAATAACATATGATCCTATAGGGTCACACCTTTATCAAGTTGGCACATTTTGTATATTTATTATTAATATGATTATTAATAAATAGTATCGATTTTGTGTTTTAATTGGGGGATTATTATTATTTTGTGAAAATAATAATTATAAGAGAGTATTAGTAGTTATTATTGACGGGTTTTGAGCATTCTAACACTCATATGGTGTACATACAACCCTAGAAACCTTGGATCTATGTTTTCTCTAATATACATGCAAATTTGATTTTTCCAAGGTTCTCATCCTAACTAGCATGTTATAGGGAACTTGTAATATAAAAACTAGTAGAATTGTAAGTCCCCAAATCTGCTTGTGTATCAATCAAATCCGTTTTGATAATGTGGAATCCCAATCAAACGGATGATTTTAGATCTAACAGAATAAAAGGAGAAGAAGAAGATGATGATGAATCTATGATGTATTCAATGAAATAAGTGAAGTTCCATACACATAGTTCACACACTCTTCTCACTACAGTTTCTCTCACACCTTTACATACACTTAAGCTCCTTGGCTCTTTTCTTACCCTCACATGGACTCATCACCCTATATATATATATATATATATATATATATATATATATATATATATATATATATATATATATATATATATATATATATATATATATATATGGACCTAAGGCCAATCCCAAAATACAAATAATCTAATACTATTTTCGGCCCAAATAATAAATACAATAAATGCTTAGAAAAGCAAAGTATAAACCATATTTTTGACCCAACAAGAATTACATACCTTTGTGTGTTGCTTGGTATCCTTAAGACTTTGTGAGCCTAGCATCCTAAATATGATTCCTCAAATGTTTCACACAACACCACAATACTTGGAATAACTTAAGAGAAGAACACTTTGATCACAAAATTGGCTAGCCCTCACTCTTATTGTCTTAGTGCCGATCTTGCTCTATATGAGGTTCATTATATAGTGTGTCACATGCAGGGTAAACCCTAATATGCATGGATTTTCGTTTCCCCCATGATCCTTGGGTTTGTAACCTCCATGGAGCATCCCTGGAGCACCCAATGGGTCTTAGCCCAATCTACTGAATCATGGACCTTAAGCCCATTATATAAGAATGAAAGATTTACATAATCAATCCTCATATATTTAATTAGTCTTTTTTGATCACAAAATTAATTCCAAATGAATTCTTGATCAATACTAATTAAACAATAAGATTTCATATTAATATATTAACAAATCATAAGTGTCCTTATTCTTATTTTTGTCTATCCAAATGTTGAGATGCCATGCAACCCAAATGGACCATGCCAAGCTGGGTCATGTACATACCAAATATAGTTATGGACTTAGACACCTTATCCAACAGTCGCCCACTTGGATAAGTCTAATAACTATAGTTACAAGTATGACTTCAGGAACCAACTAGCAATCGTAGATCTTTCAAACTCGCGGAACTGAGATGATGATGATGCTCCATTTAAGATAAGGGATCATATAATCCACTATTCAAGATATCAATTGGAAAAATACATGGAACAATGTCGTACTTTTTTTCCAACAGTGTGTTTCTCGATTTCCGATTGTTTGACATAGAACTAAGCTGAACACCCAAATTTGGTTCTGATTGGGCCCACCACATAGGTCAAAAACAAAATCACTGAGAGGCCCAAATATCGCTTTTAATCCTCCAATGACTAAAAGGAACAGATAAACTTTGACTCATATGTTTGTTCTACTGCTTGTTGAATCATACACAAAGGCACGCTTTATAACATCGAGTTACCAATGCGTTTTCGTACAATCAATGTATATCCAACTCATAGTCAACAAATCATATCTCTAGGTTTGAAGACTTATATGATATTACCGTCTCACGATCACTCAAGATAAATTATATGAAGTGATACAAGTGAGCGTGGGTTGAATCCAATACTCAAATCGCTATTCTAGGAGTACTCATGAACACTACAGCCCCTTTGTCCCAGACAAACTGCAGACCCTTCATGATAGTCTTGCCTCATTACCTACTTCCAAAGTATAATTGACTATGGATGGTTTGAATAATATGATATACCATAACATAATTATTCTGGAAGTCAAAACACGCAAAATGAAATGATAGTAAACGATTGACAGAAGATAGCAACACTTTACTTATAAGTAAACAATAACTTTTACTTATCATTAAATGTAAATTACACTTTACAAATTCCAAAAGCTATCTAATTTCTAAAACTAATATCCTTTTTTAGACCAATGCGCCTCGCATGCTGAAGATGCTTAACCCTACCCAGTCCCTTTGTGAGGGGATTTGCTGGGTTCTCATCTGATGATACCTTCTTTGCCATGAGGAGTCCTTCTTCTATTCGAAGTCTAATTAAATGGTATTTTTTGTCGATGTGTCTGGATTTTCTGTGATCCCTTGGTTCCTTGGCTAAGGAAACTGCACTTTCATTATCACGGAAAATCTCAATAGGCTCCTTTATAGCTAGTACTACTCCATGGTCTCCAATGAAGTTCTTCAGTCATATTGCCTCCTTTGCTGCCTCGCTTTTTGCCATATACTCCGATTCGAAAGTTGAATCAGCTACTGTCTCCTACTTGGAAATTTCCAAGTAATTTCTCCTCCATTTAGGGTAAAGACCCAGCCCAACCGAGAGAATAAATTATCCCTATCATTCTGGAAGCCAGCATCACTATACCCCACTACTCTCAAGTCATCACCCCCACTGAGGTTAAGGACCCAGTCCCTAGTCCTTTGTAGGTACTTGAGAATATTCTTCACCGTAGTCCAGTGAGCCTTAACCGAATTCCCTTGATATCTGTTGACCATGCTTAAAGCAAATACCACATCGAGGCGAGTACAAGTCATAACATATATGATTGAGCCTACAGTGGAAGCATACGGTACTCGACTCATCTCAACTATCTCATCCTTTGTACTGGGCTCTGAGTCTTACTCAGTTTAGCATTATTCTGGATTGGTAAGTCACCTTTCTTGGAATCCTACATGCTGAACCTTTTCAGCACCTTATCCAAGTAAGTACTTTGACTAAGTACAATTAGTCTCTTACTCTTGTCTTTCAATATCCTTATCCTTAGGATATAGGCAGCTTCTCCTAGGTCCTTCATAGCGATAAACT
The DNA here is from genome assembly GCF_052625555.1 of Lactuca saligna. Classification (NCBI taxonomy): domain Eukaryota; kingdom Viridiplantae; phylum Streptophyta; class Magnoliopsida; order Asterales; family Asteraceae; genus Lactuca; species Lactuca saligna. The sequence goes on along the minus strand of NC_136422.1, from coordinate 168,489,651 downwards.
TCCCAAGCCAGGATTTAACCTCCTAGAAGGTTAGGATGTCATTTCCTATGAGTAGTATATCATCCACATACAATACCAAAAAGCTAACTATACACCCGGTAGCCTTAACATATACACAGGACTCATCTTCACACCTTATAAAACCAAACTCTTTGAATTTCTCATCGAAACAAAGATTCCATCTGTAAGGTGCTTGTTTCAATCCATAAATGGATTTCTCAAGCTTACACACTCTATTAGGGTGCTTTGTATCGAAAAAAACCCTCTGGCTGACTCATGTAAACATCCTCAGCTAACTTTCCATTAAGGAAAGTGGTTTTGACATCCATTTCCCATATTTCATAATCATGAAATGCAGATATGGCTAGCAACACACTAATAGACTTAATCTTCGCTACTGGTGAAAAGTTCTCATCATAATCAACTCCCGGGGTTTGAGAAAAACCCTTTGCAACCAGTCATGCCTTTTAAGTGTGTACATTACCATCCATGTTGGTCTTCTTCTTTAAGATCTATTTACACCTGATTGTCTTATGACCTGGTACATTATCAACCAAGTTCCAAACTTGATTTTCATACATGGACTATATCTCGCTGTCCATAGCCTCTTTCCATTTAGCAGACTCAGGCCCTTCCATAGCTTCCGTTTAGCTGTTAGGTTCATCCAGACTTACCAGTGTACTATCACTGATAAGTGTATCACCTTCTACAGTAATATGGAAACCATAGTAATGCTCAAGTGAATTTCTAACTCTCGTGGAATGTCTCAGAGGTACAGACTCTTCAGTCAGATCAACAAGAATTCCTCCTCAGGTTGACTTATATGGTTTGAGGTTCCTTTATCACTTGACTCTTCAATTTCTTCAAGGTCAATTTGCCTCCCATTGTTTCCTTGTCTTATGAACCCTCTCTCGTGAAAGACTCCTCTCCTTGCTAAAAAGACCACATTATTACTAGGTCTTTAGAAGAGGTAACCAAAGGATTTCTGTGGGTAGCCGATGAAAATACACCTCTCACTTCGAGGTTCGAACTTATCGTGAGTCTCGTACCTCACAAAAGCCTCACAACCCCAAATCTTGATGTGGTCTAAATTGGGAACTTTCCCAGTCCACATCTCGTGAGGTGTTTTGGCAACCTTTTTGGTAGGGACTAGACTATGAATATGGGAGGCAGTATTTAAGGCATACCACCAAAATGAGATTTGTAGCGAAGCTCGACTCATCATGGAATGAACCATGTCCGACAAGGTTCGATTACGCCTCTCAGCCACACCATTAAGTTGTGGTGTTCTGGGAGGTGTCAGTTGTGAGACAATCCCACATTCCATAAGATAGTCAAGGAACTCTGTACTAAGATACTCACCACCTCGGTCGGATCGAAGCATCTTAATGTTCCTACCCAGCTGATTCTCCACTTATTGTTTAAACTCCTTCAATTTTTCAAAGGTTTCTGACTTATCCTTGATTAAGTAGACATATCCATATCTACTATAATCATAAGTAAAAGTCACATAGAAGTGGTTAGCATCCCTTGTGGTGGTAATAAAGGGTCCACACACATTTGTGTGTACAAGATCCAACAAACCTTCACCCCTAGCACATGTACCAGTGAAGGGTGATTTTGTCATTTTTCCAAGTAAACAAGATTCATAGCTATCCTCCGACTTCAAGTCAAATAACTCCCAATCTCCATCCTTTTGGAGTTGTCCTATGTGTTTCTTATTCACATGTCCAAGTCAAGAATGCCATAATGATGCTTTATCCAAGTTAGTGTAAGAATCGATACACAACACATTATTTCCTAGGTTATCAACAATCGACATGGTTTCATATACACCAGCACAAGGTAATGCTTTAGAATAAAGAATACTTTTAAAGAAAGCATTAATACCACCACATTCATTATCAAATGAAAAAGTAAATCCTTTTTTAAACATACCATGAAATGAAATAATATTTCTCTCTATTTTATACGAGTAACAACATTTATTCCAATCTAATGTTAACCCACTGCTTAGCAACAATGAATAAACTCCAATCTTGGTGGCAGGTGAGGCTTTCTTATTCCTCATGATTAAGTTTATCTTCCCATGCTTCACATTCTCACTTCTTCTTAGTCCCTGCAAATCAGAACATATGTGAATACCACAACCTGTATCAAGGACCCAAGAATTAGAATAGGGTGGGTTGTTAGACAATATAGTGCAAATACCTACATAGTTAGGTTTTACTTTCCCATCCTTAACATCTTGCAAGTACTTTGGGCAGTTTTGCTTCCAGTGCGCATTTTCATGGCAATAGAAGCATTCAGCCTCTTTAGGGTTGGCAGAAGGAGTGATAGAACCACCTTTGGTTCTACTTGAAGAGGATCCATCAATAGACTTTCCCATGGTACAATTTTAAGGGCTCTTCCTCTTCTTCCCTTTACCTTGCCCGATGGCCAGAACAGGGGTGGCGGTAGGAGTAGTAGTGGTAACGAATGATTTACCTTTAAGACAGGTTTTGGCGGTCTTCAAAAGTCCTTGAAGTTTGTTGGGTGTGACCTCATCCTTGTTCATGTGATAGGTCAATCGGAATTGATCATAACAAGAAGGTAAGGAGTACAAAATGATATCAATTGCCAACACCTCGGGAAAGTTCACATTCAATTTCATCAAACGGTTTACCTTTGCATTTTCTGTAAGTGGCATGTGATGGATTCACCATCCTTCATTCAGGTTGTTATCATGGAAGAGATGATATCATACCTCTCTTGAAGAGCACTTTGATGGTAGCGGTCCATCAAGTCCATGTGCATCTCAAAAGGGTAAAAGTCCTCATAGGACTTCTAGAGTTCTGTGGTCATTATGGCCAACATGATACATGCCACTTTGGTAGCATCTTTATCATGTGCCCTAAAGTTAGTGATCTCCTCTGGAGTAGCAGTAGACTCATAAATTTCCTTTAGCTCCTTGTCAAGGACATATTCCTTATCCTCATAACGAGTGACCATCCTGATGTTCTGGATCCAATCCATAAAGATGGAACCATCGAAGATGACTCTCCAACAAAGTTTTATGAGAGAGAAGGAGCCTGTAGGGTTTGATCCAGAAGCAACATTGTTGGAAGACATCTGAAAAGAAGAAAGATAAGTTTAGATTAGATATAAAGATAGTCCTTAATAATACACCCAAATGTAATATTAAGGCTAGGACCCAACACAATATTTTATAACCTAGAAGAGGGATGCCGTAATCCAAGCTATAAAAATATTTGAAGGTAAGAGAATGACGATTCACCAATTTCCACCATGAAAAACGAAATAAAATATTAGGTAATTGGATTGAAACTCCTAGATCTTTTGAGACTCATTGAACTTTTCAATGGCATGTTTAAATCTCGATTGTGCCCTCTCAAGTTTGTGACTGGGATGTCGAGGATCACAAACAAGGTGTGAATAACCATCAAAATTAACTTGGTACCCTTAATCTTTATCACCTAATCGATGTGTCGGTTACCCACATGCGCTCCACCAATCTATGATAAACATTAAGTCACCCTTTTCCATTCTTACTAGTCCATGTTAGTGTGCTGGTTACCCACCCACGCTCCACCAACGACTTGGTAAGGTACAAAGTGTAATTTCATGGGTTACCACCAAATTCACATTTTCCTAAAGTAACTAAGATTGGGAATTTATAAACCATTTAGTTACTTTCTAATCATTATAGTTTTAATGAGGATTAAAGTCATTGTACTACCCGTTCGGCTAACGACCCTCCAACAGTCAAGGAAGCGGTGGGTGAGAGTGGATACCCATTCAGTTGTTATTTTATAGGCAACAACCTTATACCCCCTTATAGATTGGCTTTATGAATGAGGCCTACTAATGGTAAAACGACTTGTTCTTATACATACATACATACATACATACATACATACATATATATATATATATATATATATATATATATATATATATATATATATTATTAACTTATAATATTATAAAGAATAAGGGTTGAATTTTAACTTTTAAATTTTTAGGGATTGGAACTAAAGTTTTCTAAAGTTACTTTACATGTTCCAAAACTTAAGGGTAAGTTTTGTAACTATTCAAAACTTTTCAACTTGATAACTTATGAGTTAATGGTTTATTAATATAAAGACTCTTCATTTTATGTAACTTATGTGTTCTTTGATGGACTTTAAAAGAAAGACTTTTGGTAATCCATAACTTGAGGAAAAATTATGGATTCCATTAAAAACATTTAGATCAACAATTAAACTAACAAACTATTTGCAAATAATTCCTATGATCTATCAAACTCATAAGTGTATGAACATTCATATCAAAAATTTCAAGAATCATAAAAACACATATAAAACTTGAAATTTTGATAATAACTATTGTAAATGGATTAGCATAATCATTACCACATCAAAAACAGGTTTTATAAGTCCAAACAAGTTTAGGGTAAGATTATAGCCCATTTCCTGTAGCAAAACTTGAAAAACTGCACTCTTGGCCTCTTACTCGTCTAGTGCATGAACCTACTCGACGAGTAGGATGAATATATACTCGTTGAGCCTCCCCATGGACTCAACGAGTTCACTTAGCAGAATGAAGAACATTTGAGTTTCTTCAATAATTTGCATCAAGTATCAAGAAAACAAGTCTAGGATATGATACCACTGATGGGTCTTGAACATTCTAACACTCCTATGGTGTACAACAACTCTAGAAACCTTGGATATATGTTTTCTCTAATATACATGCAGATTTGATTTTTCCAAGGTTCTCATCCTAACTAGCATGTTATGGGGAACTTGTAATATAAAAACTAGTATAATTACATACCTTTGTGTGTTGCTTGTACTCCTATAGACTTTGTAAGCCTAGCACCCCAAATGGATGCCTCAAATGTTTCACACAACACCACAACACATGGAATAACTTGAGAGAAAAACACTTTGATCACAAAATCGTCTAGCACTCACTCTTATTGTCTTAGTGTCGATTTTGCTCCATATGAGGTTCATTATATAGTGTGTCACATGTAGGGTAAACCTTAATGTGCATGGCTTTTCATTTCCCCCATGATCCACAGATTTGTGACCTCCATGGAGTATCCATGGAGCACCCAATGGGTCCTAGCCCAATCTAGTGAATCATGGACCTTAAGCCCACTATATATGAATGAAAGATTTACATAATCAATCCTAATATATTTAATTAGTCTCTTTTGATCACAAAATTAATTCCAAATTAATTTTTGATCAATAATAATTAAACAATATGATTTCATATTAATATATTAGAATATATTAACAAATCATAAGTGTCTTTATTCTCATTTTTGTCTATCCAAATGTTGAGATTCCATGCAACCCAAATGGACCATGCTAAGCCGAGTCAAGTACATACCAAATATAGTTATGGACTTGGACACCTTATTCAACAATAATTTCATATGGTACGAATTAATAAGTCATACACAACATTTTGGACTGTTGGATTTTTTTATTTTACCTAAAGACAAAGTTTATATTTTATAAACTTGGATTTTATAAAAAATAAAGAATATTAATTTTTAAAAGGCATAATGATGGTGTGGGAGGTTGCTTTTCCAGCTTTCCACCTTTTGTTTCCCATGCTTGTAAAGGCTACCATTACTTTAGATTATTTTAATTGTTAGACCTTACTTTTCATGGGCTATATAAGAGATGCATGACGCTTGCATTTTTGTAAGAGTGAAGTTTTTCTTCTTCCTCTCTTTTCTCTCTAGAACTGTTGATTCTTCTTCTCTTCTTCCCCTCTCTCGTTTGAAGTTAGTTTGGTGTTTAGAAGACCTCTTGAGTTGTTCCCTTTAGTGGTTAATTGATTTAAGAACTTAAAGGCTTTAGACACTCAAGAATAGAAGAAGGAACTAATATTCCAAGTGTCTTACTCTTGATGGTGTATACTTGTAGAGAAATCATACACTTTGATTTTTGCTATCTTCATTAACACCCCAAAACCAAGTGGGTTCAAAGGATTCAATGTTTATCTCTAAAACATCCTATGTTGTTTTTATTTCATTCTAACATCTATAAATGGATCCACGGTGGTGTGGTTTTTTATGAACTAAAAATAAACTTGTTATTTTTAAAGTCTTTTGTTGCCGGTTTTTTGTGAAAACAAACTTTTATTACATATCAAAACCCAACAGTGGTATCAGAGTCATTTTTTATATGTTAGAATGATTTTTTATGTTTGATATTCTTTGGTTTTTGGAAAACAGACATGAATTTCTTTTGGTTAAGAAAAATCCATATTTTTTTTCTTTGACAACTTCTTGATTAAAATTGTTTATTTTTGTATATTACCATTTTTCATGCATTTTGGTTATATAAAAGTTGCCTTAGAAAAAATAAAGATTTGTTTGTTATAATATTTGATATGTTGTTGTGTATAAACAAGGCATTTGGACCTTTGTGTTGTGTTTGGTTAATATTTATTTATTTATAAGATGTAATAGATAAATAAGTATTTTTAATTTGTTGATTTGATGTAATAAATTAGTTAGACTAGTTTTATTTACTTTAAATGTAACAAGATGAAGAAATTACCACCTTGAAGATTGTTGAAGTGTCCCTTATGTCATTTAGGAAAGACTTAATAATTCTTATAATGGCTCACAAAAATTATTACTAGACATGGCTTGGTTTATACACATTATAATGCATGCTTGTGATGTTTATTTTATGTTAAATATATGTTATGTTTTATGTATGAAAATAGTTTTTACATGTCAAATAACATATTTTCATAAGATAATATCACCAGGAGTTTGAGTAAAAAATATTTAAAAGATAACATTAGATGTTTATAAATGGATATTTATAAAAACGTTTTACCGGTTTACCGGTTAAAACTCATTTTTTGTTGAAAATAGTTTTATTCTAAAACTTATAAATACACAAATTTAAAATATTTGAAATAGTTTAAAAGATATTTAAACTTTATATAAACTTCATGTATTTATAATAAATAAGAAGTTTTGATTGAAAAGACTAAAATCAGTGTATAGCGTTATAACGGATAATAATAAAATTAGTGATTATTTTTGCATCGAAACGTAATATATGATATTGGTGTTTTAAATGTGACACAACATGGTGTATTATGTTTTATGCATGCTAAATGAGATTAAAACATAATTATCACCCAAGTTTTGGTTTATCAAAATATGACTTTTATCATAAGATGCATAAAATTGAGTTTATAAAATAAAATGAGTTTATTTTATAAATCATGAAGTCATAATATTTTATTGTTAAAAGGAGATTTAAAATATTGATTTTATAACTCATCAAAAAGTCCAAGTCTTAAGCATAAAATAAAGTTTTATTAAGATTTTTACCGGGTTTTAAAACCGATCTACAACTAAACTTTAAAATACCGGATTTTAATTTATAATTGATAGCGGTTAATGGCAATAAAATGAAATTTTATTTGGCAACTAAAGAACCTCATAACAAGTGATTTTACAAAAGGGTATATGAATTGTTGGATGCACGCAATATTCATGAGACCATGTTTGTATAAACTATAATTGTAAAACATATATAAACACGTAATTACAAAATATCAAATCTACGCAATCCATTTAAAATTCATATGGATTTTAGGGCCACCTTATTCATTTGAGTTGTCAAAAATAGTCAATGTGTTTTTGTATTTGCTTGTGAGATAAAGGTCACCTAACCATTTGTGAAATATAACTCACATGTTTTTTAAATGGATGATTTGATCAATTTCTTATGTGATAAAGGTCGACTAAGCATCAGAGTACTTTTAAGGCATAGATGGGATTAACATGTCAAGCTAAACGATAGTTGTTTAGGAAACCATAATCAAGGAGTTACATATCATATGTGATTGGTAATCGTTATCTACCGAGTTTGATTAAGTTTATGGGATAAAGGTTGCCTAACATTTACTTGTTTCATTACTTAGATCCTAGACTTTAATAAATTATTGTTTTAAGAAACAATATACGATATTAATTTTTAAAGACTAAATATTGAAAATACTAAATTAAACTTTGTTAAATTCCATTGATAACTGTTAATAAATTTACGCCCTGCAAAATCTCTCTCTTGTTGAGTTTCAAGAGACAGTAACATTTTATGGTTATAACTGTAACTAGTATAATATCTTGGGGTTCTACCTTTAAGACAAATAGAAATTATATGTACTGAAATATCTCATATCTGAATAACCTCTACAACCAGTTAGTCTGATCATGATACTTTGATGGAAGTATTATTGTGATGATGATGATATGTCTCACATCATACTGAAGAAATTAACCATGACTTGCAGAAAGTCTTGGATAATTATAAAACATATCAGATGTCTCAGCAAGTAAAGCAGATATTCAACCATAACACTAGAAATAGCTTCAAGTCTGTTCAAGCATTGAATAAAAGGAAGTCTAAGAGATTGTGTACTCATATAGACTAATAGTTCAGTTAAGATAAATACAACATAAACCCAGAAATCAAGAAAGGACCAAATGATTAGTGTTGCTTCTATTGTGGAAGAAACTGAACACTAAAAGTGGAATTGCTCCTCTCGTCTCATCGAGTTGAAGAAGTATGACTTGGACAAGACTTCATACATCTATATGATAGAACTATTTATTTTTCCATCATTTACTTGAGTATGTTATGCTTCAGGTGACACTAATAATTGATATTATGTGTTGATGATTGGAATAAATAATCAACTGATTACAAACGAATGGCATTTCATGTTGAAGATATAACAAGTGTTGTTATAGTCATTTATTTAAAAAATAGATGTATTGTACCTATCCTTATAGTGACACGTAATAGTTGTAATTCATGAATAAATTCATATTTAATATCGTTTAATGAATGTTCACATTCATGTTCTGAAATGATGTATTATGTGTTAAATAATATTTTCTCATAATGTTATTTATGAAGTAAATCTATAATCTTTCATTAAATTAATAGTTTTGATCATAACACCTATATAATCAAATGATATTTGATTGGAACTCATCTATGTCATAATCATCATGACAATATCAATAAGAAATACATATACCCACTTCAAAAGGACGGAGTTTTTGAAGGCAAATGAGCTTGATTCATTTGATATATGTGAATCCTATTTACATGGGAAGATGATTAAAAGGTGTCTTTGTCTATTAGTAGTTAAAGAACAAAAGGCTTGACAAAGAGTTATACATAAGTGATGTATGTAATCTTTTTCAATCCATGAATAGATTTGGTGATAGATATTTAATCAATTTCATTGACAACTTTTATTCGTTGTTGATGGAACCTTTTGATTTGATAAAAAAATTTCATGGTGAAGATTGAAATACACATTAATGAGATCATCATTAACCTTTCGTTGTGATAAAGAAAATTAGTTTTGTAAGCCCAGTCTTCTTGTAACATCTTAGGAATTGTGGAACTGATTCACAACTCATTTCGACAAAAACACTCACTTGTCATTAGTATGGTTCTTGTGGCACTGGATCACCTGGTCACTTGAATCTATCTTTTGATATTCAAGGTAGCCTTCGATTTCTCTAGTAGGATAGGGTCACCTAGCTACTAGCTGAATGTTGATAGTACAATTTTTGAAGAGTATAAAAATAGATCTTTTAGTTTATTATATGATGTTTTAAAAGAAGTATTTACTTTATAAATTTTTCGGAATTGTGTTCGCTGCAACAAACATTATATATATATATATATATATATATATATATATATATATATATATATATATATATATATATATATTCCAACCAATCAAGTGGATTAGAAGCTTATATTAGGCTAAGGATAAAATGGTTTATCCTTATCTAAAAGGTATAGAGCTTATGTTAGACAATAAATTTAACCACTCTAGCATCTACTAACTGCATTCATATAGAATATCCTGAATGATTTTTAGGATGAAGTTTCTACTAATCCCACTAATATTCCTTCCTAAGACAAGTGATTAGAAAGTCCATTTTTTAAGTGGGAGTTATATGGAATTTTAAGATCTTAAGAACCATAAACTAAATGCATCATAGTTTAGAACTAGCAAGTTTTTCAACTGTTGTTGAATCTGATTAATGGTTGATCAGAAACTAATAAAACACATAGAGATGCATTCATGTATGATTATCAAGTATTGGATTGATTAATCTTCCTCGATATAGTTTGACTATAAAGAGTAAGTGAGTTTTCAAGGGAAAAAACATATATGATTGAAAATCTTCTCATATTTAAGCTAACATCTCAAAGTAAGAATCTTCTTTCTTATAAGTTAAATACATAGTGCGCTTTAATTATAAATCAAGATGACTCTTGTGTTTTTTCTACAAAGCTAGTGGGATCATAGTAACATTCTTAATGTTATATGTAGTCGACATATTAATTCATGGAATAGGGATCTATATAGTTAGACCATGGTAACTTAAAAGATTAAGTAAAATTGCATTAATTGTCAATGATCTTAAAAGAGCTTAAGATAAAGGACTCTAAGGGAGTCATCTTGTCAAATACCACATGACAAGATGTTAAGCAAAATCCTAGTGCAAATGTTTTTGAACTATATTATATGATTATTTTCTATATGTTGATGCAATTGGAGAAATCATATATGTCATGATTATGCATAGAGGCTAAATAAGTCGTATGGTTAGAGCATGTCGAATGATACCAGTATAATTCGAGAACAAGTCATTGTGTGACTTATAGGAGCATTCTAAAGAGCTTGCTAAAAGTAGAGAAATAGTCCTAATCTGCGAAGTATTTGAAAGAAAGCTATGTTTAAAGTTGTTACACATTTGCTAAATTTTCTAATAGATTCAGATGTCTCTTAATCACAATCGGGCGTGTCCTCATTATTAATGAAGAGATGGTTACATGGATAGTTGTTCCATGTAGATTTTAATTATAGTTACACATCAGAGTTAGAGTACCTCGTGGTTTGGAGAACCACGTACAAAGATGCTTAATGTATAGTTCATTATGACTATGAGTAATCCCATTATGCAAGTATTGGTATCTAAGTCATATTCAAGCATCTAATTCATTCTCAATAGTTTTTCTTTATTTATGAGTTATATATAAAACTAAAAATGATTGTATTCGCAAATTTTACACAAATAAAGTTTGACCAATCTACTTAACAAAGCTCCATCATTGGCTAAATCATGAAAGTCAAGCTGGTGCTATAGGGCCTTGTCGATATAAGTAAATGTATTAATTGAACTTTAGTATTTGGATATTGGAACAATAAAGACAACATATACTGTAATGAATGATATATTGGATATGATTCGTTCATTAAATAATTGTTGTGTTTTGTATTAGCATGTTTAAATCCTTGAATAACTAGGTTATTCTAAATGTTCATAGTCGTTCATAGTTGTGGGAGCATCTATGATATCATACTAATATGAGTGGATTGGTGGATTCTCATGGAGATGAGAATATCAAAGAGCTTCTACAAACTTCATAGGTAATTGATTAGGAGAATAAGTATTGGACTTGACCCACATCAAAAACACTTTATGGATCATAGTCAAGAGCGATGTTTTGATCAAGGTTTTATCTTTTTAATCTTAGACCTGAGATACATATTTGGGACTTGAGGTGATACATTTTTATGCTTACACATGGTTTAACATTGTTTCGTAAAAAGCAATCATAAGGGATATTGTTGGGTATGACATGAACTGTATTGATGGGCGTATATAGTCAAGATGATCTTTCTATTCTTAGACATGAGATACATATTTGGGACTTGAAGTTTAGGAATTGTTGTGCTTAGACATGGTTTAATGTTGTTTCGTAAAAGGCAATCATAGGGGCCATCGTTAGGTATGAAATGAACAACATTGATGGGTGTATGTAGTCGAGATAGGATTTGTCCCTCTTATTCATTGAGAGCATGACATCTAAGGCCTTAGTTAAAGTTGAACAGTAAATGAGATTGATCGCAATCTATATCTCATGTTTGACATGATGTCTGGGACAAATGGATAATTAATACCATACCTTTAGTAACAATTGTAGCTTAGATCTCATGGAATTGGATGTTGATGAAATGGCACCCTTCATATGTTTTTAGGGGCACTAGCCAACTGCTAAACGTTAGCTACTGTCTATGTCAGTCTATAATGAATCTTGTGCAAGTGGGAGATTGGTGGATCTATATGCCCAAGAATCATTGTGAAGTGATATTGTTAATAATATGTAATCCTATAGGTTCACACCTTTATCAAGTTGGCACATTTTGTATATTTATTATTAATATGATTATTAATAAATAATATCGATTCTTCTATTTTTATTAGGAAATAATTATTGTTTTGTGAAAATAACAATTATAAGAGAGTATTACTAGTTATTATTTAATATGGTATGAATTAATATTTCATGCATAACATTTTGGACTAGTTGGATTTTTTATCTTTTACCTAAAGACAAAGTTTACATTTTATAAACTTGGAGTTTATAAAAAATAAAAAATATTACTTTTGAAAAGGCGTAATGATGGTGTGGGAGGTTGCTTTTTCAATCTTCCACCTTTTTTCTCCCATGCTTCGAAAGGCTACCATTACTTTAGATTATTTTAATGGTTAGGCCTTACTTTTCATGGGCTACATAAGCGATGCATGAGGCTTGCATTTTTGCAAGAGTGAAGTTCTTCTTCTTCCTCTCTTTTCTATCTATAACCGTGGGTTCTTCTTCTCTTCTTCCTCTCTCTCTTTTGAAGTTAGTTTTGTGTTTAGAAGACCTCTTGAGTTGTTCCCTTTAGTTCTTAATTGATTTAAGCACTTAAAGGCTTTAGAATCAAGAATACAAGAAGGAACTAGCATTCCAAGTGCCTTATTCTTGATGGTGGATACTTGTAGAGAAATCATACACTTTGATTTTTACTATCTTCATCAACACCCGAAAACCAAGTGTGTTCAAAGGATTCAAAGGTTATCTCTAAAACATCCTGTGTTTATTTTTATTTCATTCTAACCTCTATAAATGGATCCATGATGGTGTGGTTTTGTTATGAGCTAAAAATAAATTTGTTATTTTTAAAGTCTTCCGTTGCTGGTTTTTGTGAAAAACAAACATTTCATATCAAAACCCAACAACATGGATATCAAGGAAGGAAAGAGTGTGAACTCCCACAATAGCCATAATCTCAGTGCAGAATGTGCCTAGACGCTCACTAAAAATCTCCATGATCCCCTCTTTGACCAAACCGAAGATCACAGGTGTCTGTTCCAAAATATTGCGAGTGATCTCCGACAAGATGAACTCCTGCATCCGCTCATCAATCGGCCCAGTGCCAACACCTGATCCCAAACACGATTCTCCACCACGAATGCTCATCACCATAGTAAAAATCAATCGTACAATAATCAGAACATACCCAAAAATCCTCATCCATAGGCTTCCTAGATTCTCCGTGACTCCCCTCGATTCAAGTACGGATCCTATTCTTTTAGTTGCCTGATCATGTGGAATAGGAAAGTGTCGCTTGTTGCCAAGATTGGAGTTTATTCATTATTGCTTAGTAGTGGGTTAGAATTAGATTTGAATAATTGTTGCTACTCGTCAGATATAGAGAGAAACAATATTTCTTTTCATGGTTTGTATAAACAAGGTTTTAGATTTTCATTTAATAATGAAATTTGTTCTACTAATGCTTTTTATAATAGTAAATTTTATTTTGAAGCATTTCCTTATAATCGTATATATGAAACTATGATGGTTGTAGACAACTTAGGAAATAATGTATTGCATATTGATACGTCCAATGGTTTGGACAACGCATGCTTGTGGCATTGTCGTCTTGGACATGTCAACAAGAAGCGCATAGCCCAGCTCCAAAAGGATGGAATGTTGGATTCATTTGACTTAAAGCCGGATGACACATGTGAATATTGTTTACTTGGAAAGATGACCAAGTCACCTTTCACTGGTACTTGTGAAAGAGGCGAGGGTTTGTTGGATCTCATACACACCGGTGTATTTGGGCCCTTCAGATCCGCCATAAGGGATGCTAACTGCTTTTATGTGACTTTTGCCGATGATTATAGCAGATATGGATATATCTACTTAATCAAGCAGAATTCAGAAACCTTTGAAAAGTTCATAGAGTTTAAATAAGAAGTGGAGAATCAGCTGGAAAGGAAAATTAAAATGCTCCACTCCGATCGAGCTGGTGAATATCTTAGTATTGAGTTCCACGACTATCTTAAGGAGTGTGGAATTGTTTCACAATTGATGCCACCTAGGACACCATAACGTGTTGTACATGGATTCATTCCATGATGAGTCGAGCTTTGTTACCTATCTCATTATGGGGGTATACCTTAGATACTGCCGCCCATATCCTTAATCTAGTGCCAACTAAGAAGGTTACCAAAACACCTCACAAAATGTGGACAAGGAAGGTTCCCTTGTTGGCACATATCAAGGTTTAGGGTTGCGAGGCTTTCATAAGATGAGAGATTCACGACAAGCTTGAACCTCATAATGAGCGTTGTATTTTCATCGGCTACCCACATAAATCCTTTGGATGTCTCTTCTATAGACCGATTGACAATGTTGTCTTCGTTGCGAGGATAGGGGTTTTCCACAAAAGAGAACTCATATGCCAAGAGGACAGTGAGAGGCAAATTGACCATGTAGACATTCAAGAGTTATGTGATGAAGGAACCTCAAACACTAGCGTTCAACCCAAGGAGGAAACTCCTGTTGAACCAGTTGACGATTCCGTACCTCTAAGACATTCCACTAGAGTTAGTGTTCCACCTGTGTTATATGGTTTTCATATAAGAGATGAAGGTGATACGTTTATTAGTGATAGTACATTGATAAATTTAGATGAACCTAAAAACTACAATGAATCCATGGCAGGTCCCAAGTCCACAAAGTGGAAGGAGGCAATGGACAGCGAGATTCAGTCCATGTATGAAGACCAACATGGATGTACCAGGTCGCAAGACATTCGGATGCAAGTGGATCTTCAAGAAGAAGACCAACATGGATGGGAAAGTACATGCATATAAGGCGCGATTGGTTGCGAAGGCCTTTACTCAGACTCCTGGAGTTGGCTATGATGAGACCTTCTCAACAGTAGCGAAGATCCAATCTTTTAAGAGTTATGTTAGCCATAGTTGTGTTTCATGATTATGAAATATGGCAGATGGATGTCAAAACCACTTTCCTAAATGGAAAGTTTCCTGAAGATGTTTACATGAGTCATCCAGGGGGTTTCGTCAATGCGAAGTACCTTAATAGAGTGTGCAAGCTTGAGAAATCCATTTATGGGTTGAAACAAGCGACTCACAGATAGAATCTTTGTTTCGATGAGAAAGTCAAATAGTTTGGATTTTCAAGAAGCTAGGATGAGTTTTGTGTGTATATCAAGGTTAGTGGGAGTATAGTTAGCTTTCTGGTTTTGTATGTGGATGAAATACTACTCATAGGAAACGATGTCCCAACCTTGCAGGAGGTTAAGTCCTAGCTTGGGAAGTGTTTCGCTATGAAGGACCTCGGGGAAGCTGCTTACATTCTAGGGATAAGGATATTAAGAAATAGAAGTAAAAGACTAATAGGACTTAGTTAAAGTACCTACTTGGATAAGGTGTTGAAACTTTCAACATGGAGAATTACAACAAAGGAGAATTGCATATCCATAGCAATACTAAACTGAGTAAGACTCAAAGTCCAAGTACCGATGCCGATATAGCATACATGAGCCGAGTACCATATGCTTCCGCCTTGATGTGGCCTTTGCTTTGAGCATGGTCAGCAGATATTAGGGGAACCCTGGTAGAGCTTACTGGACTGCAGTAAAGAACATTCTTAAGTACCAACGGAGGACTAAGGATTGGATCCTTACCCTCGTGGGAGTGATGACTTGAGAGTAACAGGTTATAGTGACGCCCGCTTTCAGACTGATAGAGATAATTTCTGCTCTCATTCGGGCTGGTATTTACCCTAAATGGAGGAGCAGTAACATGGAAAGTTCCAAACATGAGACTGTAGTTGACTTAATGTGCGAATCATAGTATACAGCAGCAAGCGAAGCGTCGAAGGAGGCAATATGGTTGAAGAACTTCATCAGATGCTTTGGAGTTGTACCAGCTATAAAGGATCCTATGGAGATTTTCTATGACAACGAGGGTGCGGTTTCCTTAACCAAGGAACCGATGGATCATGGCAGATCCAGGAACATCGACAGAAAATATCACTTCATAAGACATCGAGTAGAAGATGGACTCCTCGTAGTAAAGAGAGTATCATCAGAAGAGAACCCATCAGATCCTCTTACAAAGGTACTTAGTAGGGTCAGGCACTTGCAACATGCTAGGAGTACTAGGCTGAAGGACGATATTAGTTTTAGTGATTAGATATCTATTTAGAAACTTGTAATAGATAAAATGTAATTGACATTTGATAATTAAATAAAAGGAGCTTTATTTATGAGTGAAGTTGATGTCTTGTGCCAATCGTTTACTATTGGTTCATTTTGCATGTTTTGACTTCTAGAATAATAAGATTAATCAAATTTTCCACAGTTGATCATACTTTGGTAGTAGGTATTAAGGCAAGACTTTCATGAATTGACTTGTAGATTGTCTTAAGCGTTTACACACATCAAACATTTGCTACAAAGTTCATGAGTGCTCCTAAAATAAGATTTGAGTATTGAATTAAATCCATGCTCACATGAATCACTTCATGGAATTTATCATGAGTGATTGTGAGATGATAATATCATATAGTCTTCAAACCAAGATATATGAGTTGTTGATTATGAGTTGGTTGTACATTGATAGTATGAAAACACATCAGTAACTTGGTGTTACAAAATGTTTTCTTGTGTATAATTTAACAAGTAATTAGTACAAGCATATAAGTCGAAGTTTATCTATTCCTTTTATCCTAAGAGGATTAAAAGCGATATCTTGGGCCCCTTGATGATTTTGTTTCGACTTATGTGTTGGGCCCGGTCAAGACTAAATTGATGTGTTTAATTAAGTTCTATGTCACACAAAACAGAAATCAGGAAATAAACTGTTGGACAATAAGTATGAATTTATTCCATGAGTTGTCCACACGATATATTGAAGAATAGAGGATTATATGATCCCTTGTCTAAAGGACGCGTCAGAGTTCGACGACGGCTTTTGAGAGCTATGATTGCTAATCGGATTTTGAAGTTGCATTGGCAGTTATAGTTATTAAACTTATCCAAGTGGGAGACTGTTGGATTAGGTGTCTAAGCCCATAACTATAATTGGTATGTACTTGACCCGATAGTACCATGGTCCATTTGGTTTGCTTTCACTAGAGCAATTTGATAGGATAGATATTTGAGAAAGAAGTTATTTATGATTTATTAATATTTTATAAGAATAATATATTAATTGAGAAATCATATTATTTAATTGGTATTGATCAAGAATTAATTTGGAATTACTTTAGTGATCAAAAGAGACTAATTAAATTAACGGGGACCAATTATGTAAATCAGTGATACATATAGTATGGACTAATGATCCATGATTGATTAGTAATGGACTAAGCATATCTGAGAGTTCATGAAGTGTTAGTCCAAATGAGTTATTGGATTAAAAGCCTAAGTGAATGAATTAGGGTTTACAAATGACCCTTGGAATTCTACACTAAAAATGTAACCCCTAAGCCCTAAAATCGGATACAAGTGTATTGTAAGAAGAAGCTAGCCGATTTTGGTGCCTCCAAGCTCTCTCTTGTTGTCCTTCATTGTTCTTGGTGTTTGTAACTTATTTGAGGCATCACATTTGAGGTGCTAAGATCTTGTAAAGCCAAGTTCTTCAAGCTACAACAAAGAGGTAAACATCTTACTTGGTTTTATGTTTCAATTATTAAAGTTGTATGCTAGTTAGGCTTCATGCTTTGGAAAAATGAAAATTTGCATGTATAAATTGAGAAAATTTAGATCCAAAGCATTACGGTTGTATGTGCACCATAGAGATGTTATAGTGCTCAAAACCTATCACAAACTACATGTATTCTCAGGAGATTAAGCTAGAAAGGAGATGGGCAAGTTCCCGGTGATGCAGTAGGAGGCCTATGTGTTTTATTTTGTATCGTACCTCTACCTTCAACACCTATGTAGCTTAATTTACCTAATGAATAAAAAGTAAAGTTTTCATAATAATTGTGTACTGTTCAGTGTGACTTTGTATTTATCATCCATCTTCCTAATGTTACACAACTCAACGTTTGCGTCACCGGCCTGGGGTATGATAGTCAGAGGATTTGGGAGGATTCTTGAGGAAAGTACCACTACAAGAAAATATCGATATTGTTGGGGAAGATTGCTATGGAACATATGATATCTAATTGCACTTCACGCTCCAAAATTTTGATTATTCAATTAATCTTTCATGGGCGAAACAGATGATATCTCAATTGGGGAGAAAACGGAGAAATCTCATATGACCCAATATATCTGACAAATCGCACTATATGTCAACCCAAGATGCATCTTCCTCTCAAGGACTTCGAAAAGGTACTTTTAGAACACCAATAGACATTAAATGAAATAAAAAAGAATTCAGTACTATATTTTACTTTGATGTGGAAACGTCACAAAACCTTTATTATATTTATAATATTGTACTTTATCCTAATCATATTTTACTCATAAATTAGAAAATTTTATAAAGAAAATAAAAATAAAAATAAAAACATAAGGGAAAAATTATTACGTATAATATCATTTAATGATGAACACGCATGGAAAGATTCGCTCATATCAAATGACATTGTATTTTGGTATTTAACGAGTATAGAATAAATATTCTTTTATTTGTTCCTACGAATAAAATTCGTTACATGATTTCTTTTTCATAGGACATGGTGGGGTAGTTGGCACCCACATATTATATCATTTTCTTTTAGTAAATAAATAATAATAAAAGTTAAAAAAAAAAAAAACTCAATAAGAGTAATTAGTCTTTTTTATATTGATTAGGGATTAAAATCCTAACAATCACAAACTATAGGATGATCCAAGTTAAAAACTCTTTATACGGATCATTAATACATATTATCCCAAACTATAGAAACCATTGATGTAGCATTATATTTACTTAAACTTTTTATACGGATCATGGCTAGGTTGGGCTCTTTTTTCTTTCTTCTCTTCTTGCTTGTTCAAAAATAATAATAATAATAATGATAATAATAATAATAATAATAATAATAATAATAATAATAATAATAGCTAATATACTTTGGGCCTCAAACAATAAACAAATCACGGCCTAACAAAAGATGCACGAACTGTCAATACTGTCAGATAGATTCTAGAACTTGTGTATCCACAACGGATTATTGTGAGTTTTTGCATTAAATAAAATGGTTAATGAGTTTGCCCACGGTTTTTTATTTATTTATTTATTTATTTATTTATTTTTTTTTTACATATTACATCATTATGGATTTTTATAACCGTTTAAAGATAGGTATTTTATCATTTCATCTAAGTTTTTTATAATTTATATTAGTATCTAGTTAGATAGTTTTTATCATTTCATCTTGTGATTTTAGTTGCCCATTCACTATAACCATGGTTTCAATTGAAATGTTACATAACATTTTTTGTCATTTATAGAAAAATAAATAAATAAATAAACTAATAATAATCAAAGCCTTACTGATTAAAGTTATGTTTGGCGCACCACAGCTAGCTGATAAACTAGTTTATTTTTCGATATTTTTTAAGTTGTTATGTTTAGCAGCTAAAAAGTAGTTTATAAGCTAACGTTTTAAAAATTATTTAGACTAGTTTTTTAAAAGTTTTTTTTAGTTTCCTAATATACCCCTTAATTAATTAAGAAAACATATTTTTTAAATGTCCGTTTATATCATTATATAATTTTCAGATAGTTTATAAGCCCAGAACCAGTGTCAAAGTAAAAGAGTATTCCCGATAAGTAATGGGGTATTCTCGATAAGTGATGACATATAAGGGATACCCCATTGGTGGAGCCATTACTTATCGGTGATACCTCATTACTTTTCGCGGATGCTCGTTTACTTTGATCCTCACTAGCTTACAAGTTATCTGAAATTTATATAATGACATAAAAATACTTTCAAAAAACATATCGTTTTGATTAATTTAGGGGTATACTTGGAAATTAAAAAAAATTAAAAACTAGTTTAAATAGCTTTTTAAAATACTAGCTTATAAGCTACTTTTTGGCTTGTCAAACATGACAACTTAAGAAATAAAAAAAAAAAAAAAAAAAAAAGTAAACTAACATATCAGTTACCTGTGGTGTGCCAAACATAAAGTTAATCATTAAGATTTTGATTATTACTAGTTTTTTTTCGTAAAAATGATAAAACAAAAAAAATGTTATGTAGCATCTCAAATAAAACTGTGGTTGTAGTGTATGAACGATTAAAATGAGAAGATAAAATGATAAACCATCTAATTAGATACTAATATAAATTATAAAAGAGTTTGATGAAATGATAAAAATATTGAAAATATGGACCTAATGTAAACAAAATTAAAACCTTATTACATCTTTTTAAACGGTTATAACAACCATGTCGTTGTAATATGTATAAAAAAAGGTCTTAGAGACCTAATGTGGACAAAATTAAAACAATATTACCTTTTTTAACGGTTATAACAAATCATATTGGTGTAATATGTACAAAAAAAAAATTAAAGAACATAATTTGGACAAACTTAAAACCTTATTATCATCCTAAAGTCATTCATTTTTTGGATAAACATAAAAAAACTGAAATCAATAACCATATACTTACTAATGTTTTGTTATTTTATTAAAAAAAACATAATTATATGTATTTTTTCTTATTTTAATTTTTGTATCATATTATCTATTTTATTGTACTTTTATTTTTTATGCTACGTAGTTAATTCTATTGTTAGGTAGTATATGCTTGAAACTACTCGTTTCTTTAGACTGTTACCCCACTTGTTACACTCGCTAGAAGGCCTTGAACACCGCCCCCTAGCGCTCGCTAGGGGACGCTAACCTTTGTTCGTTACAAACTTGGCGATAAGGTCATCTTCAATGGTAGTTTAATGGGAAGTTTAATCCCATTAAACTCAAAATCCCCATTTTGGGTTAATAACATGGCACTTAATAGAATTGGGAGTTCAACTCCACACTCTCTCTCCTCTCACACATATAAATGATGTGGTAATCCATTAAATTGTATTGTGTTTAATGGAATGTAGAGTTTAGTATGTAAAATTGTATTGTGAGTGGAATGTACATGTGACAATCCATTAAACTCATTTGAGTTCAATGCATTGAAGATGGCCTAAGAGAGAATTGGAAGAGTGGATCTGATTGGTCGAATAACTAAAATCAAAAGTCAACTTTCTCCATTTGTGGTCCGCCGCTCCCACCACTACCACCGATCTACAACCCCATGCTTACACTGACGTAGTTCCGGTGGCTTTCGACAAAGATTCCGGCAAACCGGTGGCCAATTCCGTTTTTGTTCCAGCGAATAAGGCCGTGGATTGCTACTGTTTAAGACTTGCTGCAGAAAAGGACGATGGCTTTTTGAAGGAGATCGTGGAGCATGGGGGCGGGTGTATGAGACAATGAGGGGATGAGGGTAAAACCTAATTTGGATGGAGTGGATCTATTCTATGGGCTATTTCGTATGAATAAGTCAAGAGTAATTTTAATTGCTTTTTGTTTTTATTTTAAATGTTGATTTTTAGTTTCTTAACATCCATGGCACACGAGGATTTACTCTACCACGATCTACTACCATTTGATTGTATGTCAACAAGAATTTTTAATTGAATTTTGTTTTTTTGTTTAGTTATTGATTTTTCTTTTTAATTTCCATAGGCACAATGATATTGTACTCATAAGCAACATAGAATTTCCATGGTATTGTATTTTTTTTTACGTAAATCATATTTAAGAATGACTCAACGTATGTAGTTTTTAAAAGACTACTAATTTGTTTTTTAATTAAACAAACCATATATAATTAATTTAATAAAATATGTTCAATATTTGAGTATGAAAAAGTTTGTGTGTATAAAATAATTAAATTAAATTAGAAAAAAAAAATCAATAAAAAATGAAGTGCTAACAATGTTAGCACCATTTCCTACGAAATGCTAAGGTTAAGTGTTTAATGAACAAATATGAGTTGACATTTAAAAAACTAACGTAGCAAGATGTTAGGAGTATTATCACTCCTTTCGATCTTAGTATATATATATATATATATATATATATATATATATATATATATATATATATATATATATATAAACGAAGAGAGACAAGTGCACAAAATGCAGTACAAGTAATGTAATTTCAAACACGTATTATTTAATTTATTCAAAGGAGGTAAAATTCTCCTACGTGCTAACCTACTACATGTCTCATGCAGTCAGTAGGCTTAAAATAAACCCTCTCATTTACCAAATCATATCCCACCAACAAATTCTGTTGTAACAAATTCCCAAAAATAGCCAAACCATCCGCCGGAACAATCGTCAAACAACTCAACCCTTTTTGCACTTCCAAAAATGTACTAGTCGCCGGCAACTCCACGTCAGCACCGTCAAACCTGAATGTCATATTCGGAACACGTGTCAACTCCAGATCTCTGTAACAAACCTCTAACAATCCTTGTGGGTCCTGAACAGTTTGAACTCCAATGGCATCAGTCAAAGCCGACGTCAACGCACTATAGAAATCCGGATTGACAAGTGTGAGTGTCGTACCAGAATCTATTACAATGTTACCTTTGACAACCTTATTTCTCGAAAAAGATCTCTCGTATGACACACTAGTGTTTCCAACCAACACGCTTTGTAATGTAAGGTAGTAGTACGTCGATGGCTCTTTTGGCACAATGGGAGTTGAAACGACGTTTAATGCGTTGACTTTAGCAAGATCACCGAAGTAAATCTTACTTGTTTGGTTTGTGATGTCGTTAAAGTGTGGAATCAAACAGTATGAAAACTGTCCCTTCACGACTGAGTTTAATTGGTTGACTACAGAAAGTTGGCCGCCACCAAGACCAATGATCCCAGAAACATTCTCGTTAAACGTGCCGTTATTATCATGTCCACAACCAAACACCACGTTTTTCATATGGGTTAACCCGAACCAAAAAGTGTCCATAGCAAGGTCACCTGATGTGTAAGACCGATCCCCATACATCATTTTGTAATGGCACGTGTTTTGTGAGTCACATGCTGATTGGCTTTCTTCTAGGGCTTCACATCCCTTTGATTGGCATGATAGTTGTTGATAAGTGGATGAAGAAGAGGGCACGAGATAGGGCACACTGATTTGCTTGTAGCAGTTCTGGCAAGGTTGACACTGGGCCCACGTGAGGTCGGACCCGGTGTCAGCAACTCCAAGAACTTTTACAGGTGGGGTTCCAATCTGGATTGACATTATGTATTCCCCTGGGACCTCATAAATGTTTGCTTCTATTTTCGTGGTAAAACCTGCCCTTCTTGAAAGCGTGGAAGCTCGAGAAATGGACCGATTGAAAGCATTTTGAACACGGTTTGATCGGGAATGAGTTGGGTTGTAGAGAGGTGATAGTGGAGAGTCTCTATGAATAAGATCAGCTGTAAAACCTTTAAGTTTTCCACCGCCACTACTGCCGTCGCTGTGGTGGTTTGATGTAGAGAGAGAAACCGAAAGTGTGAGTAAGAGATGGAGAAGAGCGAGAGCTTTCATGTTTAAGAACTTAAGATGACTATGAAGGATAAATGAAGATTAGATCGATATTTATAAGGTAAAAATTAAGTAATTTAATATGAAGTTATATGAATTTGGAAGGTCAAAAGTTAATTACGTTAATTGTTAAATATTATAGGAAGGAAATACTTATATATGCTTAAATAGTTATTACAGCAATTATTTGCATATATAAATACAATCAGTATACTCCCCTTAACGTTTCGGTTCAAAATCGAAATATGTTCCATATATATATATATATATATATATATATATATATATATATATATATATATATATATATATATATATATATGAGTCAAGTCATACATAAACTTTAAATATTATATAAATGTGTGACTAAGCCAATCAACTTATAAAGGTATTATAGTAATTTGGTTAAATAAATTAATTGATACCTTAATTAAATCCTATCTTTACGGAAGATAATTTAAATTACAAAATCAAATCCCTATATTTACGTATTAATATCATTTGTTGTGTAAATTACCATCTGCGATCTTTCCACGATCACTATAATTCAACCTTCATAATACAACATCAATCATAAGCAACAATCATCAGTCGTGAATCATCTTTGCCGATCAATTTCTTCACATAGACTTTGCAGGTATGTATCATTCTTTTTTCTTTATTTTCTTATGTTACCCGTATATAAGTATCAAAATTGCGTAGATATGATGTATTTTTTTTCTTCTCCGTTTGTCCTCTCTGCCTTTTTTGATTATGCTATTCATATTTTGCAAGAAAAAATTGTCATTGATGTTTTTTTTATTATGTTATACATATTCAACAAATAGAAATTTGTCACATTATGTTATTCGTATTTAGCAAGCAAAAATTGTCATGGATGTGTTTTTTTTTATTATGTTATCCATATTCAGCAAGTAGAAATTTGCTATGAATGTATTTTTTTGAGAATTGTAGATATGGGCAAATTTTGATTATTTGTGCTACTATTTTTTTAGTTGGTGAGGTTTGTTGCTAATATCATACTTATATCCAAAAAACTCTCAAAGTTTCATTATCAAGATAGATAATAGAATTAAGATTTTGTTTTTGACATTGTGAGGTTGTTCTCAAAACAGTATAAATTAGTCTTGTGCTAAATGATTGAATTCTTCTATGACCTACTGTTTTATTTTGATAAATTACTTGTTTTTATGCTAATTTAAAAAGTCAAATTGGTGAACAGGTAGTAGTTGATATCAATCAGAGAAAGATGGAAATACAATATGTTTATGGTGGCATTCTTATACAAGTAGATAGTAGGAGAGAACAGTAATGCAGGTAGTAATAGACATGGATCGAAAACACTGGAAACACAAAAGTTGTAAACATTGTACCTTACCAAGTCGTTGGTGGAGCGTGTGTGGGTAACCGGCACACTAACATGGACTAGTAAGAGTGCCAAAGGGTGACTTAATGTTTATCATAGATCGGTGGAGCGCGTGTGGGTAACTGACACATCGATTAGGTTCATAAATATTAAGGGTATCAAGTCAATTTGCATGGTTATTCATTTGACATCCCCAAAATCTCGGCCAGAAAAGACCGATTTTCATTTATGCTTTTAAAATAAATTCAGAGTAAATCCTTTTGATTTAAAAGAGTTGCGGAATTTGTTCCCAAAAACAAAATGTGATAAAAGAATGTTTACCAAAACATTTCATAAAAGAAATGTATTTTTCATTATATAATCAAAACTCGGGGTGTCATGTTCCGATACAGACCAATAAGCATAAACGATAACATTACAAGTCATTCGACGAATATATACATATACAGACTTGTAAACAAAACAACTTGATGGTTCATCCATCTTACGCCCTTGCGCCACTTCCTGTAATACAAATAAAACTGAGTGGGTCGGGCTTGGGAGCCTGGTGAGCATATAGAGTTTTCAACCCACAATAAATAATTAAATTAATTATTATCAATCAACAATAACCCAGTTACCCATTCCCGTTATTCTCACTTTACGTCCCTAAAATAACTAACACAAGGGAGCTAATCTAAGAATATTTTCATCGGGGTGACAACACATGCTGCGGGGGTTCCTCAGCAATATAAGTCAAATAAGGCAACCATGAGGGGGATGGAATACAGCGAATGAACACCCAAGTTCATTAAAACCTACAGGTTATGAGCCTGCTAGCGGGCAGAGCTTCGGCTCGGAAACCGCACTTCTCGGGATCTCGGGACTTGCTTCGGGACTCGGGAATATTACCGGGGCTTCGGGATATTTCTGGCATGCAAATCGAGGCAAAACGGGAGAGAGAATGGAGAAAAATAGCAAAGAAACTCGGCCGCCTCGCATCCTATTTATAGGAGGCTGATGCCTCAGAGTACGCGGGGCGTACGCCAGTATGCGGGGCGTACGCCAGTATGCGGGGCGTACTGGTCCGAAATCGTCATTGCGTTCGTCATCCGAAGTCCTCGAGTGCGAGTGTCGACATCTTCGCTGTACGCGGGGCGTACTCCGGATGAGTCCGGTGACTCGTCTTCGGATAAGGCCGGATTTAATAATTAATTTTAATTATTAATTATTTAATAAACTTCGAAATTTCATATCTCCTTCATACGAACTCCGATTTCGACGTTCTTTATATCCACACGAAGGTGAGACTACGCTCTACAACATTCGTTTAGACTCCGTCGGCTAATTTTGACTTTATTTTTATTATTTATTTTTAATAGGCCGGGACAGAAAATTTCTTTATAATTTCATAACTTCTTCGTTTGACGTCCGTTCTCGCCTAACTTTTTATCGCTTTGATACTAACAACGAGATCTTCGATTCTCGTTTAGATCACTAAGGCTAAATATCGCTCTAACGTAAGTTTCACTTTTTACGTTAATCAGCGTTGCCGGTTCTGTCGCGAAATTTCGACAGGTCATAACTTCCTCGTTATAACTCGGATTTCGGCATTCTTTATATCTTCGGAAACCTTGTTTCAACTACTACAACATTATCTAAAGATATCGAGTTTATTTTACACTTAAATTTTGACGCTTATTTTATTCTTAATTAATCAAACCACATAATTAAGCAATTAAGCACAAAA
This sequence comes from Lactuca saligna, assembly GCF_052625555.1. Classification (NCBI taxonomy): domain Eukaryota; kingdom Viridiplantae; phylum Streptophyta; class Magnoliopsida; order Asterales; family Asteraceae; genus Lactuca; species Lactuca saligna. The sequence goes on along the minus strand of NC_136422.1, from coordinate 168,462,759 downwards.
CACATAATACTCAAATAATACACTTCTATTATTTCAAAACGGGTTACAAAGGTTAACCTAGACTATCACATTGCTAAAAATGGCAAGCCCAGAAACACAGGCGTCACAATTCTCCCCACCTTAGAATAATTCTGTCCCCGGAATCACACCTCAACAAACAAATGCGGATAGCGACCCATCATGTCACTCTCCGTCTCCCAGGTGAGATTCGGCTCATTCGTGTGTTTCCATCGGACAAGCACTAACTCGACCATCTTGTGTCGCAACTTCTTAGTATTTCGGTCAACAATTGCCTCTGGTTCTTCAATCAACCTTTTGTTCTCATCGATTCTCAACTCCGAAAGTGGAATCATGTCGGGAACTTCCCCCGTGAACTTCTGTAAATAACACACATGAAAAGTGTTATGAATTCCATTTAGTTCTTCTGGTAGTTCGAGCTTGTAAGCTTGGTTCCCAATCCTCTGAAGAACTTTAAACGGTCCAATAAACCTTGGACTCAACTTTCCCCTTTTACCAAATCTTATAAGTCCCTTCCACGGCAAGACTTTAAGCAAAACCGAATCCCCAACTTCAAAAGTTATCGGTCTTCGCTTTTTGTCAGCATAGCTCTTTTGACGATCCTGAGCCGCTAACATTCTTTCCTTAATTATTTTCAACTTTTCAGCAGTTTGATGAACCAACTTCGGTCCCATAAACTGCTTTTCCCCAGCCTCAAGCCAACAAGACGGCGTACGACACTTTTGTCCATACAAAGCTTGGTAAGGTTCCATCTTAATGCTCGAGTGAAAACTATTATTATAGGAAAATTCTACCAACGGTAAATGTTCATCCCAGTTACTTAGGAATTCCAAGGTACATGCGCTTAGCATATCTTCAAGTGTTTGTATCATCCGCTCGCTCTGACCATCAGTCTGCGGATGGTAAGCTGTACTTAAACACAACTTGGTACCCAATTCCTCTTGTAGACTTTTCCAAAAACTTGAGGTGAAACGACTATCACGATCCGACACAATGGTTTGCGGAACACCGTAAAGTCTCACAATTTCCTTCACATAAGAATTCACAAGCTTTTCCATAGACCATTTCTCCCTGGCTGCTATGAAATGCGCGCTCTTAGTGAATCGATCGACGACCACCCAAATCATGTCGTGACCATTCTTTGTTATGGGCAGTTTAGTGACAAAATCCATAGCAATGTCTTCCCACTTACCCATAGGTACAGGTAAAGGTTCTAAACTCCCATACAGTTTCTGATGTTGTGTCTTGACTCTCGCACAAGTCACACACTCGGCCACATACTTTGCAACATCAAGCTTCATCCTCGGCTACCAGTAGTAGGGTTTCAGGTCCCTATACATTTTAGTGCTACCGGGATGAATCGAGTACATGGTCTTGTGAGCTTCTTCCATCAGAAGATCTCTGACTCCTCCTATCTTAGGTATCCAAATCCGATCTTGGAACACCTTCAATCCATGACCGTTTGTACCAAACACCAACGTTTTGCCCAAACGTTCCTCCTTCCGGTCATTCTTCTCAGAAGCTTCGCTTTGAGCTTTCTTTATACTTTCTAAAATAGCCGAGACAACTTCAATTCTCAACGTTCTTGGCCTTTTCCTTTCAAGATTGACTTTCCGACTGAGAGCATCAGCAACAACGTTAGCTTTACCGGGATGGTAAAGTATCTCACAGTCGTAGTCCTTGAGTAATTCCAGCTAGCGTCGTTGCCTCATATTTAACTCTTTCTGATTGAAGAGATATTGTAGACTCTTATGATCAGTGAAAAGTTTGCACTTCGTGCCATAGAGGTAATGCCTCCATATTTTTAGAGCGAAAACTATCGCTGCCAACTCCAAATCATGAGTCAGGTAGTTCTTTTCATGCTCTTTCAGCTGTCGAGATGCATATGCTATCACCTTTTCTCTTTGGGTCAAAACACAACCCAATCCAACCCCAGACGCATCGTTATAAACAGCGAAGTCTTCGACTCCATCGGGTAGAAAAAGTATCGGTGCCTCGCATAGCTTCTTCTTTAGTTTCTCGAATGCTTCTTTATGCTTATCACTCCAAGCATAAGTAGCTCCTTTGTGGGTCAAAGCTGTCAATGGAGTAGCAATCGAAGAAAAGCCTTGGATAAACCTTCGGTAATATCCGGGTAATCCTAAAAAAGCTTCGGATCTCCATGGGACTTTTCGGTTGTTCCCACTTCATTACAGCTTCAATCTTTGCTGGATCAACCATTATTCCTTCTTGGTTGACCACGTGACCCAAGAATTGGATTTCACGAATCCAAAAATCACATTTGGAGAACTTAGCATACAACTTCTCCTTCTTCAAGACTTCTAAGACTTCTCGCAAGTGTCTGCCATGCTCCTCCTAGCTTTTTGAGTAAATCAGAATGTCGTCTATGAACACTATCACGGATTTATCAAGGAACAGATTACAAACCCTATTCATTAAATCCATGAATGCTGTCGGAGCATTGGTTAGTCCAAACGACATAACCAAGAACTCGTAGTGTCCATATCTAGTTCTGAATGCAGTCTTCTCTATATCCTGCTCTCTTACTTTCAGCTGATGATATCCTGACCTAAGATCGATCTTCGAGAAATAGCTCGAACCTTGCAATTGATCAAACAGGTCATCAATCCTTGGCAACGAATATCTATTCTTTATTGTTGCCTTGTTCAGCTCTCGGTAATCAATGCACATCCTCATGCTTCCCTCTTTCTTCTTCACGAATAACACCGGAGCTCCCCAGGGTGATGAACTAGGTCTAATGAAACCTTTGTCCAATAACTCCTGAAGTTGCATCATTAGCTCCTTCATCTCCGTCGGTGCTAATCGATAAGGTGCTTTTGCTATTGGCGTTGTTCCTGGTAACAAGTCTATTCTGAACTCTACTTGTCTATCAGGTGGTAATCCAGGAAGATCTTCGGGAAATACTTCCGGATAATCACACACCACAGGAATACTCTGCATCACCTTCTTCTCCTTCTTAGCATCAATCACGAATGCAAAATATGATGTACATCCCTTGGTCAAACACTTTCTGGCTTTCAATAGAGAAATGATTCCAGAATTCACTCGGCGTTTGTCCCCATACACCATAAACGAATGTTTTCCAGGCGGGTTCACTTTAACTATCTTCTTCTTGCATAAAATTTCGGCATCATTGGCGCTGAGCGAATCCATTCCCAACACGATGTCGAAACCATTAAGTTTGATAGGTAATAATTCCTCGTGAAACTTATTCCCATTAAGGTCGATTAAGATGTTTTTCATACGGTGGCTAACAGGTACAAACTTGCCACTAGCAACTTCGACTAATAAAGCATCATCTAGTCTATCAACAGGCAAAGCTAGTTTTCTACCAAATTCATGCGATATAAAGAAGTAGTTGGCTCCAGAATCAAATAAAATTTGGGCAGGCAATGTGTTTACGAGAAAGGTACCTGAAGCGACATTAGCTTCATCCTTAGAAGCTTCCAGTGTCATCTGGAATGCTCTCGACTTCGGCTTTAGTGGAATGTTGGGCTTACCTGCCTCCTTCTTCTTCGGATAGTCTTTCAAAATGTGCCCCTCTTCATTACAACCAAAACACATCCTTTTGTTATTCGGACATTCATTGGCAAAATGTCCAACCTTCCCACACATGTAGCAAGTTACATCCTCGCTACATTTCCCAAAGTGCTTTTTTCTTACACTTATCACACCACTTCGCTTCTCCTCCTTTTCCCCCACCAAACCTTTTCGAATCAGATTTCGAAAATTTGCTTTTCTTACCGGAACCAGATGTCCCCTCAAACTTCCTCTTCTCACCAACCTCAACCTTGTTAGTGGTTCTCCCCTTTATCATGTTCTCAACAGACTTGGCAGCCCAGATAGCTGCCTCTAGAGTATGTGCCTGACGTACTGGCACCTCGTACTCCCATGGGAGTCCCTTCGCATACCGGTCCACCTTTGTCAGCTTGTCTGGAACGATACGCAAGGCAAACTCCATCTTATCGGTGAAGTTATTGGTGTATTCATCAACTGACATGCTGCCTTTCGTCAATATCAGAAACTTGTTCTCTAGCTCCAATAGATTTTGAGTCGAGCAGAACTTGCGTTTGAACTGCACCAAGAATTTTGCCCATGACAATTGCAGTGACTCATTTGGGCTCAAAGTCTAGAGTATTCCACCAACGAACGGCTCCACCTCGGAATTGACGCACTGCATAGATGGTCTGTAACTTGCCTCTGCAGCCACACGTCATGAAGGCCAATTCCATTTCAGAGATCCAATCCATAACTCCAATCGGATCCTTCATTCCATTGAAGGTAGATGGTTTGCAAGTTAGAAAGTCCTTGTACTTGCATCCCATTCCATCATTCCTTCCATCATGGTTGTCTCGTCTAACTATCGGTGGGTTGGCTTGACCAACTGATCCACTGAAGTTTCCACCTTCCGAGTGCCCTTCATTTAATTCAGGCTCTTCCACATGAATTGACAGTTCTTCACGATTCTGTTGAAGCATCCGTCTAGTTTCGTCCATCTGACGATCCAACATTGTTTGAATCATCATTTGCACACCAACCATTGTTATTGGCTCAGGTGCTGCTGCTACAACAGGTCTTTGTTCAATCACTGGTGGTTGATTCCTGTTTTCATCAGCATTTCCAACTCCACTTCTTGTTCTCACCATTTTTGATGTACACACCGAATAAGGTGAAATTAGATCCTTATTCACGATAGATTTTCAAATCATCCTTATCACTCCGAAACGTTTACATGCTAGTTCTAATATCGTAGACGTACGCTTAGAATCCTACACACATAAAGTTTCTAGATCCGGTCGGCAACAGACCATAGATCCGAACAAATAACATCATATATGGCAACATATAACATTTAGCACATAAAGCATTTTAGGCAAATTCCTAAAATAAACTAGTGCTCGTGTCTAAAATATAACAGACACACATCTCAAAATTTCACTTAGCATTCTAAGTTTAAGTCTAAAAATCCTACAAATTCCTAGTTCGCTTAAACTAATGCTCTGATACCAACTGTGACATCCCCAAAATCTCGGCCAGAAAAGACCGATTTTCATTTATGCTTTTAAACTAAATTCAGAGTAAATCCTTTTGATTTAAAAGAGTTGCGGGATTTGTTCCCAAAAACAAAACGTGATAAAACAATGTTTACCAAAGCATTTCATAAAAGAAATGTATTTTTCATTATATAATCAAAACTCGGGGTGTCATGTTCCGATACAGACTAATAAGCATAAACGATAACATTACAAGTCATTCGACGAATATATACATATACAGACTTGTAAACAAAACAACTTGATGGTTCATCCATCTTACGCCCTTGCGCCACTTTCTGTAATACAAATAAAACTGAGTGGGTCAGGCTTGGGAGCCTGGTGAGCATATAGGGTTTTCAACCCACAATAAATAATTAAATTAATTATTATCAACCAACAATAACCCAGTTACCCATTCCCGTTATTCTCACTTTACGTCCCTAAAATAACTAACACAAGGGAGCTAATCTAAGAATATTTTCATCGGGGTGACAACACATGCTGCGGGGGTTCCTCAGCAATATAAGTCAAATAAGGCAACCATGAGGGGGATGGAATACAGCGAATGAACACCCAATTTCATTAAAACCTACAGGTTATGAGCCTGCTAGCGTTCCACTGGACTGTCTAGAAAAGTCCGTGGTCGTCATCTAAATTCCGCTAGATGACTGGATCAAAACAGCAACGAGGTCTCTCATCTGTTTATTACACACCAACTATCTACCCATGTTCTACCCAACATATTAGTAGATAAAAACATACATTTTTATACATATTTTCAAAACCTGTATAGCATGCTTGATCAATACATTTTCCATATAACAGATGAGGCACACACACGTAACACGTATTTCATATAGAAATAATCAGATCTGTAAGATAGAAGAAAGTGAATATACATTCACACACATAACAACAAAATATACACATAACACGTATCTCGTATAAAATACTTCATAATTGTACGTTAGGAGAAAGTAACAACGCACTCACACGTATAAACAACAATATACTTAATACACTCAAACCATACTTGTATTATTATTGCGTTTATGAAAGGTAGTATACACTCACTTGATCAGAAGATGATCAGACAGCACTACGACTTGCAAAAGTAGAAATCCTCAGCAGATCTGTAAGATCTCTACAAAAATCGAACTTCTCACGGGCAGAGCTTCGGCTCGGAAACCGCACTTCTCGGGATCTCGAGACTTGCTTCGAGACTCGGGAATATTACCGGGGCTTCGGGATATTTCTGGCACGCAAATCGAGGCAAAACGGGAGAGAGAATGGAGAAAAATAGCAAAGAAACTCGGCAGCATCGCATCCTATTTATAGGAGGCTGATGCCTCGGAGTACGCGGGGCGTACTGGTCCGAAATCGTCATTGCATTCGTCATCTGAAGTCCTCGAGTGCGAGTGTCGACATCTTCGCTGTACGCGGGGCGTACTCCGGATGAGTCCGGTGACTCGTCTTCGGATAAGGCCGGATTTAATAATTAATTTTAATTATTAATTATTTAATAAACTTCGAAAATTCATATCTCCTTCATATGAACTCCGTTTTCGACGTTCTTTATATCCACACGAAGGTGAGACTACGCTCTACAACTTTCACTTAGACTCCGTCGGCTAATTTTGACTTATTTTTATTATTTATTTTTAATAGACTAGGACAGAAAATTTCTTTATAAATTCATAACTTCTTCGTTTGACGTCCGTTCTCGCCTAACTTTTTATCGCTTTGATACTAACAATGAGATCTTCGATTCTCGTTTAGATCACTAAGGCTAAATATCACTCTAACGTAAATTTCACTTTTTATGTTAATCAGCGTTGCCGGTTCTGTCGCGAAATTTCGACAGGTCATAACTTCCTCGTTATAACTCGGATTTCGGCATTCTTTATATCTTCGGGAACCTTGTTTCAACTACTACACATTATCTAAAGATATCAAGTTTATTTTACACTTAAATTTTGACGCTTATTTTATTCTTAATTAATCAAACCACATAATTAAGCAATTAAGCGCAAAACACATAATACTCAAATAATACACTTCTATTATTTCAAAACGGGTTACAAAGGTTAACCTAGACTATCACATTGCTAAAAATGGCAAGCCCAGAAACATAGGCGTTACAATTCACACCTTGTTTGTGATCCTCGGCATCCCAGTCACAAACTTGAGAATGCACAATCGAGATTTAAACATGCCATTGAATAGTTCAATGAATCTCAAAAGATCTAAGAGTTTCAATCCAATTAAAACCTAATAAATTATTTCATTTTTCATGGTGGAAATTGGTGAATCATCATTCGCCTACCTTCAAATATTTTATAGCTTGGATTACCGCATCCCTCTTCCAAGTTATAAAATATTGTGGTGGGTCCTAGCCTTAATATTTCATATTGGGTGTTATATTAAGGACTTAAATCAACTAACTTGAATATCTCCCATTTTAGATGTCTAGTTCAGACAATTATGATCATCCCAAATCCCTTGGAACAAGCTTTCCTAATGAATCTGATGTCCAATGATTGGATCATGGAAATCATACTTATCTTCCTCCACCTCCTCCAATTATTCTCCCTGGCCCACAAGCTCGAAAACTTGAAAAGTTCAAGATCACTCAAACCCTACTTGCAATGAAACATAAAGATGGAACACCTGTGTGTACTCATGTCTTAGAGATGACGTTACACATTGACAGGTTGAGAATGTTGGATGTTGTTGCTCCAAGGAAGTTGGCTATTGACTGGGTTCTTCAGTCACTTCCTGTAGGGTCAAAATATGGTTTATACTTTACTTTTCTGGGAATTGTATTTTTTCTGTAATATTTTATGAATTATGCCCTAGTTTACGGCTGAGTTTACGGCCGTAAACACCTTACGACCGTAAACTCATTTACGGCCCATTTGTTTTGTTCAGCCCATATTCAAGTATAAATAGAGGTGTTAGGGTGAGGAGTAGAGATTGATGAACCCAAGAGAGTTGACGGCCACAGAGCGAGAAAAGAACGTTTGTGTGTGAATCTTGTGTAAGGAACTTAATTCATATTATCAATACATTCAAGATTCATCATATTCTTCTTCTCATTCTCTTCTATTTGATCTAACATCATCTGTTTGATTGAGATTCCGCACCATCAAACGAATCTGATTGATATACGAGCAGATTAGGGACTTACAATTGGTATCAGAGCCAAGTTGTATTAGTCAAAAAAAATTTAGATTTGGGGCATTATTTGATCTTATTTTCGAAATATTCTTGCGTTTTTGGATAGATCTCTGAAAAATAAGGGGGGTTTGTTCTTCGTGTTTTTCATAAAAAAGGGTTTTTGATCGAGTTTTGGAGTAAAAAAGGGCAAAAAACGGTGTTTTTAGTCGTAACCAGCGAGGGGGTGGCAGCGGCACTTAGGGTTTCCGAGGAGCTTACGGCCGGAATCGGAGTATACGGTCCGGAGCTTGCGGCCCGAGGTTCACGGCCTCGCATCTCGGTCCTCGGTTCGCGGCCAGAAGGAGTCCTCGCAAGCAGCAGCCTCGCTTCGCATTTAAAAATAACCAAACGCAATTTAGAGGGTGCCGGGTCTCCAACTCGGCTAACACCTTTCTCATGTTTTCCCTTCGAAATTTAATCTATAAACCGTCTTTTTCGCTTGAAGTTTCACATTTTTTACACTTTCAGCCCAAAATTCAATTCCTTTTAATTCTATTTTTTTTTTCATCCAAAATAATAAAAATAATAATAATAAATAAATTAAAATTAATAAATAAAATTATATTAAAAAATTTTTGTTCTTTTGTTTTTTTAACTTTTGACCTTAAATTTTGACTTTGACTTCCAAGTTTGATCTTTGACTTTAAAATTTGACTTTTTCGTTTAACTTTTAAATTTTCAAATTTAGCTTTTCGGTTTGACTTTTCAAGTTTGACTTTTGAGTTTAACTTTTTAAGTTTGACTTTTAAGTTTGACTTTTGAGTTTAACTATTTTAATTTGACTTTTAAGTTTAACTTTTTATATTTGACTTTTAAGGTTGACTTTTGAGGTTTATAATCAAAGGGTTTGACTTTTAAGTTTGATTTTGGTTTTTAGTTGTGCTTTTTAATTGATTTTAAGGTCTACGAGGGAGTTGAAAACATGAAAGAGAGTCATCAGGATATGTTAAGACAAAACTTCAACATGTTCGATTATATCCCTGGAGAAACCCTCGAAACTCAGTTGCAGCGATTTACTACACTCACTACTGAGATGAATATAGTTGGGATCTTCTTGACTAAGTCCGAGATAAACAAAAAGCTGCTAAATTCACTTCCGAAATCGTGGGATATGAACGTGGCTATCATCAAGAAGACAAAAGATCTCAATCATCTTAGTCTTGCTGATGTAATTGAAGAACTTGATGCTCTAAAGTGTGGAAATACAATGAGTTCTGCAAACCTTCCGGTCAATGAAGTTTCATGTTCTCAATCATGTGAAGTTTCATGTACACTATCTAGTGAAGATACGATTAAATTTCTTCGGGAACAAATTGATTTATTAAAAAGAGAAGTTGAGGACCTGAGATATAAACGATATCAACTCAGGAAACGACAGAAACCCCTGAAGGCTGAGTTAGAAGCAAAAACCAAGGACTTTAGGAAACTTCAGGAAGAGTATAGCAACAAGTGTGAAAATTATGACTATATTAAGAGACAACTTGCTGTTGTAACTGAAGAACTTGACGCTTTAAAAATTAAGTGTGGAAAAACGGATGTCAGTTTCAAAAATTATACTGCGTCAAGTCAGACAGTCGATTCCTTATATGAAACCCAATTAAAATTCAAAGAAAATCAAAACAAGGGTCTAGGGTATAAGAGTGTACCTCCTCCTTATAATCATAACTACACATCCATCCCTATGACACAGGACGAAACTGACAGGGAGCCACATCTTCGATATGGCAAACTAGCTAGATTTGTGTCAGGAGGAGTTATTAATGTTGAAAATACTAATGTTTCTACTTCATGTGCAGGTAAAGTAGCACAAGATGAGAACAATGAGAGCACTACTGAACAAACCAATGACACCTTGAACTCAGAATATGTTGCTTCGAATTCTGTTACTCCTAACAAACCTGCCGTTGAGAAATACAGGCCTCCAATTCCAACGCAACAGAGTGCCTGTTGTAATTGTGCATGTGGGAACAATAAGAGTCAAGGCAAGGAAACGCCACCAGCGGCAGGAATAAATAACTTCACAGTAACGAAAAAGACATGTTTTCATTGTGGAACACCTGGTCACATTGCCCGAAATTGTCCAAATCGCGCATGCGTTCCCTACTACGCACAAGGATGGAAAAATGCGCCAAGTGGGAGATACTTCAAAAGAAATCCTTCCAGTTCATGTTCAGACAATGGTGACTGGAATGTGCAGAAGGCTAAGAATCAATCCCAGAAGGCTAAGAATCTGAATCCCAAAGGCAAGAAGGGAGTGTTGGCCACAAAGCCCAATCCAAGAGATACTCTAGTGAAACAAAGACCGGTTAGGTCAAAGTCATCTCGGCAGCCGGCTTCAAGTTCCAAATCAAGTGCCAAGGCACCCATCGAATCGAAAAAGAAATGGGTTAAACCCGAATATAGATGGGTACCAAAGGTGAAAACTCCCAAATCTTCTAATGATTCTAATATTTCATCGTCTTCTGTTTGTGATAAGCAGGATATGTCATGGGAGAAAGTACCGTGTGTTGATGACAAAGGTCGACCCAGTTTTAAAATGGATTGGGTTCCAAAGACCAACTGATCCCGCTCTGTGTCAGAGCAGATATGGAGGCATATCATCAGACTTCGGTTTGTTGATAGTGGCAGTTCCAGGCACATGATAGGAGGCATCTCTCAACTGTGCAACATTTTGACCTTTACTTGAGAGTATGTGTCCTTTTGCAGGAAAGGAAGAAAGGAAGAGATCACAAATGGGGTTAGTGCTTAATGATATGAAGAATTTTCGGATCTGTTCTGAGATTACGCGTGTTGTTCTCAGACCTTCTGGATGCAAATTCAACCGGTGACTTACGATTTGCGTTTTCTTCTCTATACTATAGAGTTTTTCTTAAGCTGATTTGCTTTAAAGACTAATTTTTGTTTTAGGATAGTTTAAATTTGCGCATTTATTTTCGTTTCTCTCCTATGCACAAATTTAGGGGGAGAAATAAAAACAAAACAAAAATTAGGAAATTTTCAAAAAATCCAAAAACATTAGAAAATCAAAAATCAAAAAAAAATATATTTTGGTTATGAAATGTGCTTGAGGGAGATGTTTTGGGAAGTGATATTATCAAGTGATAATAGGCAACCTGAGTCTGCGTAACGTACCCAAAGTTGAAGGGTCTATGCTCTGACTTGATGCGTCGGTAGGCATGAAAAATTTTAAAATGGACATGACTAGGCAGAGTTGAACTTAGGAAATTTATAGACTTGACAAATTTTGACCTAGTTAGATACGTTCAGCCTGACAATACGATGCTCGGATAGGTTGAGTAGGGAGATATATATGGGAATCTACTCGTCACATTAATTGAACCCGTACTTGGAACCGTGGTTTAACTTTTCCTTGATGTGCGGATTTTGTCCTTAATTCCAGTTGGATGGGCGACTGGTAAATTCCGATAAATTAGGTCTGTAGAATATCATTTTCTTTCTTTCCGTCTGTTAGTCATATGTTTTTTCCTTTGCGTGACTTCAAATCCGACCTGGTACACAACATATGCAACTCTATTTCTCTGCAGGTTATATATGTGAAATACTTCCTATCTGTTAGCCATATGTTGTCTCCTTTGTGTGACCTCAAATCCGACCTGGTACACAGCATATGCAACTTTCTACTTCTCAACCCCTCTAAAGTGATAAGTTATTAAATTCTGAATCTATCTTCTCTCTGAATGGTTGTCTGCTCACCCGGTGTAAGGAGTACTCTGGAAGTTCTTGATGGCTGGGGCATATCAGGAAGCGGGAAACACGTTCCAGTACACTTAAAAATTGAACTCATACAGATTGTCTGTAGATCTCGCTGCTCAATTTAGGTGGACAACAATATCCCTGGTCGTCGTCAGATGAATGGTCCTTAAGATATAGTATTTAAGGAATTAGGATCAGATATATTTTTTAGGAACTTAAATTCACCTTGTCTTGTATCAAATAATATGTCTTAAATCAGTCACAATTTTTTGTGTTTAAGTGGACCACAATACCGGCGATCGACGAGTCAAAGACGTGAAGATAGAAGGTACCGACAAGTGGATAAAGGCTGTCTAAAAACTTTGATCCCAAATCACTATTAAAGTTAGATATCATTTTTATTTTTGTTAAATTTGTCATAGTTTCTTCTAATTTAAATATTATGGGAGAATTAAAAATTAAAAATAAAAGAAAAATCAGAAAAAAATTCAACGATCAAAGAAAATTCAAAAAAATTAAAAGTCTAAAATAGTGTTATTTCTGTTTTATTTCTTATTCAGAAAAATAAAAAAAATTCAAAAATATTTTTGTTTCTGTTTTAATTTGTGTGCTAATTTTTCTTTTAGTTTGTTTTGTCTTGAAAAGTGTTTTCAGGTATTAGATAAGACTTATGGAGTTTGTGTTGAAGATTTCTGAGCCAAAGCCTCGTCCGTGAGCATCGAAGAATTCTCATTCGAAGGAGCAAGAAATGAAGATTATTCTTTCAAATTCAATCTTTCAACCCCAGAAGCAAGGTGAAGCAGAAATTGAAGATTATGTGACGGATTGCATTGAAGCCTCCTCAATCAGTCTGCTGCTATCTATGAACCTGCTGAAGTGATCCAGAAGATTTGTTCTCTCTGATGTTCTCTCTAATGTTCTCTCTGAATATTCTCAAGCTGAATGTGTCATCTTTCAAGAATCAGTACGTCATGCCTTCTCACCCAATGTGCGTTCAATGCCAAATTATGAAGAAAACCTCAAGTGCTCAAGATGAAGTCATTCATTGAAGATTCATATGTTCATCCCGATGTTGTGAAGAAATCGAAGGTTAAAGCTGAAGCCAAGCTCTCATTGAAGATTGACAAGAAGAGCCAGATACTTTTTAGGGGGAGCTTGTTGGGTCTTTAAGAAATGAAAGCTATAAACCAAGGGGGAGATTGTTGGGTCAAAATATGGTTTATACTTTACTTTTCTGGGAATTGTATTTTTTTTGTAATATTTTATGAATTTATGGCCTAGTTTACGGCTGAGTTTATGGCCGTAAACACCTTACGGCCGTAAACTCATTTACGGCCCATTTGTTTTGTTCGGCCCATATTCAAGTATAAATAGAGGTGTTAGGGTGAGGAGTAGAGATTGATGAACCCTAGAGAGTTGACAGCCACAGAGAGAGAAAGGAACGTTTGTGTGTGTGAATCTTGTGTAAGGAACTTAATTCATATTATCAATACATTCAAGATTCATCATATTCTTCTTCTCCTTCTCTTCTATTTGATCTGACATCATCTGTTTGATTGAGATTCCGCACCATCAAACGGATCTGATTGATATACGGGCAGATTAGGGACTTACACTTCCTGAGTCGTATAGCGAGTTCATTAAGAACTACTATGTGACAAATCACGACATGACCCTAATAGATCTTTATTATTTGCTTGTTGCTGCTGAATCATAAATAATTTGGCGCAATGGTCAAAGCAAATATGGGTGGAATGTCTATTTCTCAAACTTCCATGGACATTGACAATGGTAACATTGGAAGTCCAGAAAAGCTTTCTCTTCCCAATGGAAAGGTTAAGTTTGTGATAGACCCATGCACCATTCCCAAAGAGTCTATATGTTTTGAGAGAAGGGGCATTGGTTGCGAAGCTGACCTAACTACCTGAAAGATCTGAGAGAAGGAAGAATCAAAAAGTTTGACTCTATTTCAGGTAAATCCACTATCTAACTCTGTTAAGTTCCTAATTTTTGATTCTTAATACATGATGTGACTAGGTTTCATTTTGATGTTTTGCAGGATCAAACAAAGGGAAGGAAGTTTAATGGAAGAGTTTGTTGAATCCGATCGCGAAGATAGATTTCAATCGCATGGTTCGGAAATCGGATTTTTGAGCTACTACTTAGGAGTTATGACAGATTGCTAAATAAAATTTTGTTTTTGTTTTATTTTATATCTCCTTGCAATGGCATTTATGGAAAATTGATGTTTGTATGTTTCTAGCAATAATGGAAATATGAATTTGATTATTTCATTTGTGGTAGTGTCTAAATTTACCAAATAAGGAAAGATTCTCATCACCCAAGTTTCAATTGGACCGAAAATTGGAATCATACAAGTTGTATTGTATGATGAATGAGAATTTTCATCTTTGGAAAAATTAAGACTAATTCCTTGTTCACATGTACATGTGAGTCAAGTGAAGGACAAAGGGATCAGGTACACTTGGTTGTGCATTGGTCAAAGTCCACCACTAAAGATCGATAAGACTATTCGTCACGATTTACTAAAGTTTAGTAAATATGGTTATACTTACAAGTTTAAGTATCATGTTTTATGATCACCTTAACGATTATGAAACCATATCACAATTAATTCTCTAAGGTTAGTGTATTGTAATGGCTAAGTAGAGGAGTCATGAATTGTTGGAGTGGTTAAATCAAGAAGATGAGTCATACTTCGTTCCAAAACAATTCTTAGAGTCAACCTCCAAGAGTGTAATTTGAGTGACATATCTTAAAGAAGGTTTATAACACTTGTCAAATGTAAGAGTAAAATATTTTCTACTCTTGTACATTTGAAATTGGTAAGTTGTGATGTTTTGGATACAACAAAGACTAACTAAGGCTAATTGTGTGAAGTGTTTGTCTTGATAAGAATCCGCACTATCTCTTGAATATTTGTTTGTCAAGGAATGGTACTTGGAAAGAGATAGTTATATGTCAAGAGGACAGTGGGAGACTAAAAGATCCTAAAAGAGTTTCAAGAACTAATCAAGAATAATACATGTAGTTTATCACTAGCGCACGACTTGAGGTTTGTAACCTATCGCTTTGACATATTCTTATTTTTGTGTCCATTCCAATTAAAGTTGACTATGTATGTGAGTTCTATGAGTTCTCAATTGTTTTCATAACAACCTGGAAGCAATGGTAGGATTTGTGCTGCCAAGTGGCAAGAAGTTATGATTGCACGAGTTCCGTCCGTAATAGTTTGGATTTGTCACTAACTTTGTCTTGTGATTATGGTGCTGACAAATTCAAATGGATAGGAACACATACATCATAAAATCTAAGTAGCATAAGGTTTCTCTCTGATTCATGAAAATGATGGTAAGGAAACACTTTCACTAAGTAGATTTTAAGTAGATAGCAATTGTGATATTTGCATTCTCAAAGTCGTTAGTGGAGTGTGTGTGGGTAACCGGCACACTAACATGGACTTGTGAGAAATGGAAAAGGCATAAACAATTGATACTATGATTACGACATTCATTTTCATAGTTCTAAAAATTGTTTAGACACACATGTGAACTATCTAAGAAAAGGTGTATGATTTTGATAATGTTTTATCAAAGCATCTCGTATCAGAAATTTGAACTTTGGTAAGAAAGTCAATAAAGTATTTATTTATAGAAGTCCAGCTGATTTCTGGATACATGTCAAAGCTAGTGGGAGCATAATTGTTATGCTAATAATTATCATGTTAGTGATATCATGATAATGATAAGTGTTGCAAGTTATTAATGTTAATTATAGAAAACAAAAGTTTCAATTGGGAAAAATTATTTTGCTATAATTAAGGGAGATGAAAATTATACTTCATTTCAATTCTAAAAGCTTAGATTGAGATTTTAATCATCTTTGGTCAAGGATATATATATATATATATATATATATATATATATATATATATATGTGTGTGTGTGTGTGTGTGTATGTATGTATGTATGTATGTATGTATGTATGTATATATATATATATATATATATATATGAATTTTATGTTGGAGTGGTTCAACTTAAGGAAATTCTATATATATTGCGATCTCAAAATTCGATTATAATTACGGCATCCCTCTTCATAGTCGAATTATGAAAAACATGGAAAAATAAAAAAATATTGTAGCAAAAGACTGGTGTAGCATCATGTCTTTACGTGACACATCATGAATCGTGTCCCAATTGCTTCAGGTATAGGATCGATTACATGTGCTATAATATTTATCATTTCTAAATTTTCCAAATGCCTAGGGCATTAAGAGGGGAAAAGGCCTAGAATTGGATATGACTAAAATGATTAAGCAATTGTCGAGGACAATCTGAGGTTTACTAAAGATTGGTTGCTCATGGACAGTTGGAAGTATGGTGTAAATTTTGGAAAGGACCATACTGACATATTCTGAAATGTCACACCCCAAACCGAAACGGTGAAAACGTTCGGGGGCGGAGGACGTCATGTATAGTATCACAACAATTGAATAATAGTAATCAAAGCAACAACAACCATTGTATTAATAGTATAATGTTTACATTTCATTTGAATTATACATGATTGACACCAAAAGTAAATAACAAGTAAACACTCGAAGCTACTATGCTCCATCTTCTTGAATCCGGTGCATAAGCATTTTGTTTTGGAAAACTGTTCATAAGCGTTTTGTTTTGGAAAACTGTTCTTTGTTATTTCGAAACGTACGTTATGTTTCTCCTAAAAAACCTTACATTTTCTGATATAGTAAATACTTAGTAAAAATGATTCTTGCTAGTTCTTCCTACGACTACTTAGTGTAAACAAATCATATACAATCTAGATCAAACAAACAATGGATTGTATGATTCTGCCCCAAGCCCACAACCAAACAAGGAACATGAAAAGAGACGGAGACCACACATTCCACTGGTTTTCGGACCCTCATGTACGTAATTCTGAAGTATTCACTAGGTACTTACAAAGTTAATTGTATTGATCCTTTGATATCTGTTGATATTGTTCCTCAAGAAAATCCAATATTTTCTTATGAAAAGCATGATTAACCCATTCCTTCTATGATTTCTTAGTTAATACTAGTTATGTATAAACCAATATCGGATAGACAGTTAATTGTGTGGATCTGATCTAAACCCACAACCAAACAAGGAATAGGGAATGAGGTGGAAACTACACATTCCACAGTCTATTAGGTATTCTTCATACGTAACCTGGATGCATAAACTAAGGAGTCATGGAATTAATAATGAATGCTTGTTATTTGAATAATAAACCAACTGTTTGTAAAATACCGATGTTTACCCTGGAAAATCCTATATTTTCCCTAAGTGTACGTTATTGAATTATATGTTCCAAATCTTGGAATATAAGTATCTACCATACTTATGTTGTTTAAGTATTGTTATGTTTTGAAAAACTTTGTATGAAAACCTTTGTATAGAAACCGTTGTATTAAAACCATTGTATAGTAGTCTTATTACATAAATAGAACTAGTTGAAAAGGTAGTGTCCTGTATCCTGAAAATGTTATTAATACCCTCCTGTGATCACTCAATACATATGACTTAAAGAAATCTAGATCGAACAAACAGTCGATTGGGTGATTCTGCCCTACGCCCACAACCAAACAAGGAACAGGAAATGGGGTGGAGATCACACATCCCATTGCAAGTCGGATGTTAAATTCATATTACCCTAATGTATGTATTAAGTCATTACATAGTTATTAACCCTATTAACTGTTTGTTAGGTATATTATTACGTGAACGAGTCATTGTTTCACCTATGGATTTTTATAACCATACTATTGACGATCAACATTACGACGTACTCGGACGTTGCTAAAAATGATGTTTGTCACCCTCAGTTGACTGTAGCTAATAGTCAAGGTGTGGGATTGTCACTCCCGTATAGATCTATACACAAACTCACGCTCTCCCTCTAGGAGACTCTGTTTACAAGGCGTCTCACACTGTAGTTCTCTCAACGAATTCACTAATAATACTATGAAAACCCTTTTTCTTATTAACATCAATTCTTTTATTTTATAATTCATAAGTTTGTTCCTCTGTTCTGAAAATTGTGCTTGCAAAGTTTGTATCTTAACACGTTTATGAAACTGTCTGCAAAACTATGTTCATCATGTTTAGTAAGTTCTATGTTCGTTGTATACCAACGATAGGAAAATATAATAAACCAAATTATATTTTTAAACACAAGATTACTTGTGCTTTTACTTGTATTCCCCCTGAAAACATTAAAAACTCGAAAAATATAGGGGTATGAACTCACCTTATGTGTTTGATTCGATTAAAGGTTTGCGTAGGGATGAGAAGTTCCACGAATGAATTCTCGAGACACAAACGAGTCCTAAATGACATATAATCACATATATAGGCATGTAATTAGTGTTTTGGACAACTAACATGGAAGGAAACACCCTTAGGGACTAGGAAATACTTGAAACTAAGTGTTACAATCACATGTGATTGACTAAAAGGGGTCTATGGCCATACAAGGGAGTGTACGGCCAAGGGTTCACGGCCAATGTGTGTGTGCAGCCATGAGTGTACGGCCATGGAGTGTACGGTCGTACACCCATGAAAGAAACATGGAAAAGGGGTGATTTGGTCCATGGGGAAGCTAGTGGGTCTAATGTTCAACTAGATCACGAACTAGGCTCTCATTTTGGAGGCCCTTG
Organism: Lactuca saligna; assembly: GCF_052625555.1. Taxonomy (NCBI): domain Eukaryota; kingdom Viridiplantae; phylum Streptophyta; class Magnoliopsida; order Asterales; family Asteraceae; genus Lactuca; species Lactuca saligna. The sequence continues at coordinate 168,444,021 of NC_136422.1, read as the reverse complement.
AGGGGTGTTTTGAGGTGTGTATGACCATTCAAGGGTGTACGGCCGTACACTCCTTTTGTTCCAGCTAAATGGTCGATTCTAAGGTATTAAATAAGAGTATCTAATGTATACTAAGCATATGGAAAGGATACTTATGATTCGGAGTCTCAAAAGAGGGTTCCCGTCCACCAAGAACAAGTGTATGCTCTTGGTGTTCTTGGTGAAATGGATGAATGTTTGAAGATCTAACATAAAAAGATGTTTTCATGGATGGATCAAGAGATGTTTACAACACTAACGAAGATATCAAGAAGGGTATAAGAATCACTTACTTTTTTGATGATTTAGGATGAAGAACTCGATGATAGTTGAGAGACAAATCCAATTTCTAGACTTGGAAATTGAAGAAATGGCTGGAAATGAAGGGATCCTCTATATATCGGGGTGGGTGTATGGTCAACATAGGTTTATGGTCGTATACTCATGTGTACGGCCGTACACTCCTTTTGATGGAGTGTTTGACTCGATTGCAACACGAAGAACTTTAGTTGACACATCCCTAAACCCATAACTTGATTGTATTGAGCTTAGAACCCTTAAACAAGCTCTACACGATGCTAAAAGATAGCAGAAACGAGTCTGACACTCGATTGAATTGAATGGATGGACTTACAAGGCAAAAAAATTCAGTTTGTCACATCATCCCCCCATTAGAGGGAATTTTGTCCCGAAATTCAAGCATAGAATACAAATCATAGACTCGGAAAAAGATGAGGATGGTTTTGCTTCAAATGATCTTTGCATCCCCAAGTGACTTCAGGTCCTCACTTGGCATTTCAGCGGACCTTCATTATCGATATGCGACTTTGTTTTGTTCTATTGACTTCCCGATCCATGATTTTGACTGGTTCTTCCATGAAATGTAAGCTATCGTCTAGCTTTGAGCAACCTTTGTCCTGAAGTTCATGATAGGACTCATACCCGGTTCATCTATCATTATCTTGTGTACACAAGTCATGTATAATTAAGATTGATAAGACGGTCACATCGGTGACTCTGCCCCAGGTCCACAACCAAACAAGTAACAAGAGATAAGGCGGAAACACACATCCTAAGTCCGTAGAATCTTAATTATATACCACCCTCGCATGTACATTTAACATCGATAGGCTAACCGTATCTGTCCCTAGCCTCTGTGCTTGAACTTGACTTGCTGCGTGAGTGGTGTTTCCAAAATGGTCTGATGAGGGTGCTCAAGGAAGGTTACGGGTAGATACCATACTCCTCACATGAGTATTTTCGGGGTTTGAGGCGAAATGAAATGATGGAACTTTTGTTGAAAATTCTGGTGTCAAATTGGATAACAGACATGTTGTTACGTATCACAAAGACCTTTTAAAAAGATATCAAGGACACATTAATGTCGAGTGGTGCAATCAAGATGGTTCTATAAAATATTTATTCAAATATATCAATAAAGGTCCTGATAGAGCTACACTTGCTGTCATACCATCGAACAATGAAAGTGCTACTGATAATTCAGTAGACGAAATCAAAGAGTATTATGATTGTAGATATATATATATTTGCATGTGAAGCATCATGTAGAATTTTTAGTTATGATATTCATTATAGGTATCCTGTTGTGGTTAGGCTTCTTTTTCATCTTCCTGGTCAACAACAAGTTATTTATGATCCAGATGATGATATCGACAATATCCTTGACAAACCATCTGTTGCATCTTCAATGTTCACATCTTGGCTTAAGTGTAACAAGATCTATAAACAAGCCCGATATCTTATTTAAGTTGAATTCCCTACACAGTTTGTGTGGAAAACTAAATCACGAAAATGGAAACCAAGGGAAATAGGATTTTCAATTAGGAGAATTCATGTTGTTTCACCTAAACTTGGTGAAGCATATTACTTAAGAATTCTTTTAAACAAGGTCAGAGGTCCAACATCTTTTGAAGATATTCGAACAGTAAATCGAGAAATATGTCCTACTTTTAGAGATGCATGTTACGCTTTAGGGCTTCTAGACGATGATAGGATTATATTGAAGCTATTAAAGAAGTAAGCCATTTAGCTACTGGTTATTACCTGCGGTCATTATTTTTAATGATGTTAATATATGATAGTTTGGGAAGACCAATATTTGTTTGGGAAAATACATGGGAATACCTTTCAGATGAAATTTTTTACAATCAACGACGCCAATTGAAGTCTCCTGGTATAATACTTAGCTTTTATTACTTTAACCTTTTTTTATATAAACTATATATTTGTATTTTTTTTTCTAAGTTTATATTTACCATTGTACATATTTATCCCTTACTAATCATCAATTGAAGAACTTGACTTTGTTTGAGATTGAATCATTTCTACTTCGTAATAATTCCACCCTCAAGAACTTCACAGGCATGCCTTACCCAGATTTTGATTGTGTATCTTCTTATAATAATCATTTGATTGCTGAGGATTTATCTTATGACATCACAAGTCTTCAAAACGAATTTCAGACACTGATGTTTCATTAACAAATGAACAACGAGGTGTTTTTGAGGATGTCATGGCAGCAATTGAAGATAATAAAAGAGGTGTGTTTTTTGTTTATGGTTATGGTGTACCAAGAAAACCTTTCTTTGGAAGAATTTATCAACAACTATCATATCTACATGACAAATGATTTTGACTATTGCTTCTAGTGGTATTTCTTCTTTGTTACTAACCGTAGGTAGAACAGCACACTCTTGCTTTGGTATTCCATTAAATCTTACTGAAAATTCTATTTGTTCTATAAATCGAGATAGTGATGCCTCCAAATTACTAAAACAAACATCGCTGATTATTTGGGATGAAGCGCCGATGGTTCATAAGTATGCATTTGAAGCGTTGGATCGCACTTTAAGGGATGTTTTAAGTTTTGGTAATGTTAGCAACTCACATATCCCATTTGGAGGTAAAGTAATCGTATTTGGAGGTGATTTTAGACAGATTCTACCAGTTGTTTCTAATGGTAGCAGATAAGAAATTGTCAACGCATCGTTAAGTTCTTCATATATATGGACAAATTGCAAAGTTTTAAAATTAACGATGAACATGAGATTGACTATTGGAAAAGATCCGTCTGAAATACAACAAACAAGGTTATTTGAAAATTGGCTCTTGGATATAGGAGAGGGAAATGCCAGTGGTTGTAATGGTGGTGATGCAGTTATTCGTATTCCTGAAGATCTTCTTATTACTCAATCTTTTGATCTTATAGGTTCATTAATTAAGTTTGTATATCCATCATTTCTTGACAACTTGAACGATCCCAAATATTTTGAAGAAAGATCAATACTTGCACCGGAAAATGAAGTTGTTCAAGAAATAATTGATCGTCTGCTTTCATTGTTTCTTGGAGAAGAAAAGAATACCTCAGTTCAGATAGTATCTGCCAGACAGATTTTATTAACAATCAGTTTGATGAGAGTTTATATTCACCTGATGTTTTAAATGGACTTAAAATCTCTGGTTTTCCAAACCATAAGTTGATTTTAAAGGTCGGTGATTCGGTTATGTTACTAAGAAATATCGACCAGAAAAATGGGTTATGTAATGGTACTAGACTTCAGGTCGTATTATTGGGTAACCATGCCATAGAAACAGTGGTCTTAACTGGAAGTAACATTGGGCATCGAGTTTTTATTTCAAGGTTGTCTTTAACACCTTCAGACAACAAAATTCCATATAATTTCAAAAGGAGACAATTTACCCTAGCGGTTTGTTTTGCTATGACGATAAATAAAAGTCAAGGCCAATTATTAAAAAGGGTTGGGTTGTTTTTTGCGAGAACCGGTTTTCTCACACGGCTAGTTATACGTTGCTTTATCTAGAGTATATAACAGAGAAGGATTGAAGTTATTGATTTTAGATAAGGATGGTAATTTGACTAATAAAACTTCCAATGTTGTTTTCAAGGAAATATTTCAAAATCTATGTTGAAGTTTCATGTTTATTTTTTTAAATAAAATAAAGTTGTACTTACTTACCATCCACAATCAAATGCTTTTTTTACATTTATTAATTTTTTTGGTCTATATAAAATTTGTAACTTACCTCCCTGTGGTTTCCACGGGTTATAACCTTGTGTGTGTGTGTGTGTGTGTGTGTGTGTGTGTGTGTGTGTGTGTATATATATATATATATGAGTCTCTTCCCTCCAATCTCTCACGCTCATGCGTCTCTCTCTCATCCTCTAAACTCTATGGCCGATTCCTTCTTAAGCCCTAATCATGCTTTGATTTTTCTTCAAGTAATATAACATTATAAGTCAAAGGTATGTTATTTTCAATTCCTAACTTGATCTCCTTCATCATCTAGGTCAATTTCTTCCGTTGTTGGGTAAAAATCAGAATTCCCTTCCAAGCCCTAGTTTTTGCTTTGTGAATTATGATTTGATTTTTGTATTAAGGTTCAAGATTGTTGCAAAGGGTTTGAAGAGAAAACTTGGGAAGCTATTTTGGAAGGAAGATTGGAAGCTTTCATCTCAAATTGTGCATTCCACCATTGATGAGTTCAAGCTTTTCTTGAGGTTGAAGATGAAGTGAACAATTCAAGTAAACATAAAAGTCAAAGGAACAGTTGGAATCTAAATATGGTTCCACCACCATTGTGCATAATTTTCTTTAGTACCCTAACCGCTACCGTAACCTAAAGGACCCTGAATACTCTCAGCAATAGTTTTTAGATACTCCCACTCTCTAAGAACTAGGAGTTTATAATGGCGTCCTTGGGCTGTTTAGCAATATCGGTTGGTAGAGTCTTCTTACTTTGGCACCAATGGAATTGTATAAAAACACAACCATTGAATTCTTAAAATCATTGGAATTTAATGACAATGCCAAATGTCTCTCATTCCTTCTCATGCAATTGCATTTTTTTCCGAGTCTAAATGATCTTAGTGGGTAACTTGGGATTTGTAATATCTGGATTCCCAGGTATATTATTTGATTCATTTATTTTAGAGTTGCGGAGGGACTCGGTGAGTTGGTGCTTAGACTCGCCGAGTAGGGTCGCGAATTCTTATCCGGATTAATGACCGGACTCGGCAAGTTCATGAGTGGACTCGGCGAGTCCGTGCTGTTTTATGAAACCCTAATTGTCCGGGTTTGGGACCTATTTAAAGAGCCTTAGGGTCTTCAATTGCGGCTATCCTTACCCTGGAGAAACCCTAAATCATCCTTGAGAGATTAGAGAGTAAAGAAGAGCCATCTTGAGCATTTTGGTGTGTCATTTCTAAAGAGAAGATGAGATTCTAGCAAGAGGGACCAGAGGGGGTTGATGTACTGAGGTTATGAAGCCTGGAGCTTCACTTTGAGGTAACAAATCGGACCATTCTCCTGTTTGATGTTGATGTCATGAATCAAGGGTTTCTTAACCATTCTTTTTAGAGGTTTTTGGAATGTTTGAGGTACCAATGTGGAATAAGCCTTAAATCTGGACCATGGGAGGTCCTGAGAGTCCCTTACGTTCAGCTTTATGCAGTCATATAGAGAGTTTGAGCCTAGGTTTCCATTTAGATGGCTATTTCTTCATTTATGGCTCTAATCATGATGCATGGACGTAAAGTTTAGACCTTTATGTGATTTGTGGGTGCAAGAAGGATAGATTTGAAAGTTGGTGAAATAGATCTGGCCTCAGAAGGTCAGATGAGTTTGTTCATGGAGGAGACTCGCCGAGTCCACAGGAGGACTCGACGAGTCGGATCGAGTTTACCCGAGTTTCGTGATCAGTGGAGACCCGATGAGTTGGGTGGGTGACTCAATGAGTCGAGTGAAACCTTGTAAGGAATTTGATTTCGCATGTGGACTCACCGAGTCATTTCCTGACTCGATGAGTCTGGTCAAATTGGACCGTTGACTTTTAGGGTTTAGTCAACTAGTGGACTATTGGGCCACGGGAAGGGTAGAATGGTCTTTTACCCTTATGGGAAGCATTGTACGAGACCTGTCTAGCCTTTGAGAGCCACTGCTAATTTAGAGTTATTTATTTGTGTGTTTAGGCAGCGGCTAGATCGGTATTTCGAGTTCGAGACTTTTCGAGAATTACCCGAGGTGAGTCTCCTCACTATACGTTACCTTGAGTGGTAGTTATGTGTGACCGGAGGGTCTTATGTGCTTACATTGAGTATTATGTTATATGTGATATGCTATGCATCATGTCTTTGTGATTTTTGCTATGCATAGTTTATAGACCGGACCGGAGGTTCCAACGATATAGACCGGACTGGTGGGTCCAACGATACAGACTGGATCGAAGGGTCCAACGATATAGACCGAACTGGAGGGTCCAACGATATAGACCGGACCGGAGGGTCCAACGATGCGGAACTGGATGGTTCCGCTGAGACACACTGACCGGAGGGTCATATTGTAGCCTTGAGTGGAGTATGTGCCGTATGTGGTATTTTGGGGAACTCACTAAACTTCGTGCTTACCATGTTATGTCTTATGTGTTTCAGGTTCTTCAGAATCGCGGGAAGGCGGCGGCTCGATTGTACACACACACACACACAAGAGAAAAGAGTGATGAATACAGATCCTGGAATTTCATAATGTTCTGAAAACCTTGTTGATGATTTTTAAATAAAAAGTGTTTATATAGAATAATGTGCATTTTTTATGAAATAAAATAAATTTAAAATTCTCAGGGTGTTACAAGTTGGTATCAGAGCCTTGGTTTGAGGGATTCAGGTACACCTTCGGGTATGCCCGGACTCAAACTGAGGATTGAGAAAAAGGTTTTCAAAAGAAATGGGTTTTCTAAAAACGAGTAAGAGAATTTATAAGAGAAGGAGACAATGAGTAGTGTGTACAATCAGTCAGCGCCCAAATGGTGATTTCCCAAAAATACCCTTACAATGTGTGTTATGAGTAATATGTGAAATGTTATATATGCTAGAGAGTAGGCTAGGTATTTCATATTTTAGCGCTAGAGTGGCCTGATTTTAGATGCCTTAGCCTAGGAATTATTGTTATTTGTGAGTTGCTTTTGTGTATGTGCGGATTATGAGTATCCAGTAGGAATCATATTTAGAGAAGGATTTGAGCAGAGGAGTAATCTAGGAGAGATACCTAGATGAGCATTTAAGGAGCCTTCCGAGAAGGTAGTCGGATACCCGCGAGGGGTGGAGTTGCTTGAGCTCGGTGACGTCTTTGATTATGAGTGTAGCAAGCGGAGTTGTAACCTAGAGTGGTGATATGTGTTGATAAGGGACTACTCGATGCCAGAATACTGCTTGCTTCGTGCTTTGTGGAATTCTCGGTGATGGGAGTCGGCTACTAAGTGAATATGACGATATTCAGGAGGTAGACGGCTGGTATCACTAGGAGTTCTTTAGAAGCTGATGGAAGGAAGGCGTGGGAACCTAGGAAGAGCATGGGAAGTGATCTTTGTTAGATGAGTATGCAGATAATGGAGAGTATTCGTAGGAAGAGCGACCAGCAGGGTGGAAATTGTAAGTGAGGAGGTTGAGCAGCTACTTAGGAGATCTGGAATGATTTATGTGGAAAGTATAGGTAGATGTGGCAGGTAGTATGGTCCCGTACTACTGAAAGCAGAGGACCCATACTCGATACATTGAAAGTTCCTGGGATTCTAAGTAGCAGATGAGAGGGATCGTATGGTTTGAGTACCATGATCAGTGGCAGATGAGAGGGATCGTATGGTTTGAGTACCATGATCAGTGACAGATGAGAGGGGATTGTATGGTTTGAGTACCATGCTTAGAAGCAGGTTGGGAAGTGATGTCATGGTTCGAGTACCATGGTTTGTAGTGGATTGAGAGAAGATAACATGGTTCAATAACCATGAGTTATAGCAGGCAGAGAGATAGCAACATGTTTCGAGTACCATGGCTACGATGATTAGTGTTACTAGTCCTACTAGTTATGCCATTATTGATTATACCAAGATCAGGTACGAGAGAGTATGCGGATTGAGGGCCAATTTGAATGAGTTCGAGGGAGTATGCTTGAAAGAGAAATGGGATTCGTTTTAAGATGTTTTATTTGTGAGGTGCCAGTGGAAACTACACGGCTTAAGTATAAGTGGGATGATGTTGTTGAAGAAGCGGGGTTCGAGTCAAGCCATCGGCTGATGGATGAGCCATCACCATCTATGGCGAGAGTTACGTGGTTTCCGTTCTTGAGAAGGGGAATGATGTATCAAGTTTTGTTGTTCCAGAAATTGGAGGTCGTGGAGTAGTACTAGTGGTGATCTTTTCAGGGTGTTTGAGCGATTTGTCTGTGGTGAAGTATTTCTTGTACCATAGAGCCAATGGTGGAAACGGAGAGTCTTGGGTGAATCGGGGCAGTTGGGATGTCCAGTTATGGGGCAGTATGAGGTCCTGAATGGTTAAAGGAAGTCATGAGGACAAGTTATGAGTGTTGCGTCTGTGATTTGGAGTGTTTGGTATTTCTAGGTCATCAAGCGTTGTGTAGCTCAATCAGAGAATAGATGTGATGTTATTAATGGAAGCAGTATGTGGATGGATTGAAAGTGCGCCAATTGGCGATGGTTCGAACCCTAAGTGGGGGAGAACCAGGTAATTGCTGAAGGGATTTGAGAATTGTGCAGAGGCAGTTAGAGGACTAGTTACAGTGATTATGTGGCAGATTCATGGGTTCATGGCTAAATTGGTGGGTAGGGCGAGGTGCAAGTGGGATGATGTCTGTCGTGCATGATCAGGAAGGAATGAGTGATTCTATGGCAGGTGACCGTTGGTCAGAGAGGTTGTTCGGGTCAGAATTACAGTGTGTAAAACAAGACGAGCCAGTTAAGTCCTTGAGTTCAAAGAGCAGCAACAGAGGTTGATATGTATATATCCAGAATGTGATCTTCTCACCAGGAAAAGCAAAAATTGGTCTGTTAGTTAATTTTGAAGACGGTATTAGTAAGATGGTATGAGTAGCGATCGGTAATGGGTGAATTTTCAGGTTCTTGTAGTCGAGTTACGAGTTAATGGCGATGTCCTGTGTTTAATTTGGAAGGGGAATACTTCGAGGTTGCAAGTGTTGCAAGATGTGGATCGATTTCGAGATTCTAATGAAGTGAGGCGGTATCCGTGTATGATGTTGTGAGTGCGAGATCAGTGATTGAGATAAGGCATCGTAGGATGTTGTGATGGTGTGCTGTCGTTAAGTTCGGATTATTTTGGATTTGTGAGGTGGAGGCAGATAGTGGATATCAAGTGAATACGGTTCCGGTGAGAACCCTATGGCCAAATGACATCAGGTGAGATTATTCGGGAAGGTGGTTTGCAGCAGAGAAAGGTGTGTTCGGATGTTGTCAGAAAAAAAATCAGTGCATAGTTTGAGTAAGTGTGTACACCTACGCATGGCTGGTCCGCAAGGCATGAGTTCATGATCGCGGTAAGGCATCTACATCAAAATGAGATTATGAAGAGGTAAGGGCTGGTGCGGTAAGACTGTGGGGAGCCGCAGTTCAGTGGCTTAGAGCAGAGGTTGTAGTGATGCTACGGGGAGCCATAGTACTCACAGATAAGAGAGAGGTTGTGGTGATGCTACGGGGAGCTGTAGTACTCACGAATCAGAAAGAGGTTGTAGTGATGCTACGGGGAGCTGTAGTACTCACGAATCAGAGAGAGGTTGTAGTGATGCTACGGGGAGCCGTAGTACTCACGGATCGGTGATAGGTTGTAGTGATGCTACGGGGAGCCGTAGTATTCACGGATCAGAGAGGTTAGGGTGATGTGACGGGGAGCCATAATATTCACCGATTAGAGAGGTTGGGGTGATGCTACGGGGAGCCGTAGTACTCACGGATCAGAGAGAGGTTGTAGTGATGCCACAGGGAGTCGTAGCATGCACTAATCAGGGAAGGTTTGAGATACTGCGAGGGTGGTTGTACTCTCTAGTCAGTAAGAGAATGTTGGGATAAACTATTCTATGATCAGAACATAACGCGGAAAGGTTATTTGGCTTGGGTAGCCCAAATATATGAGATATGGAAACCTGATGCTTAAATCAGGGACTAGATTGTGGTTATCTTAATTGTATGGAATGGTTATACTGGATGGAATTGTGGTTGTCGTAGATGGGTGAGTTAAGTGTGGGTTGCGAGTCATCAGTCTAGAAACGAGTGGTTCTTGGGGCGAGTGGTCCAACCCGGGGATTGATCAAACTCTTGAGATGAGTTTGATTTTAGTAATGCGTCGGGAACGCGATATGAGGTTTCAGATTCAGAGAATGAGTACTCTTCTGAAAATTTAGTTGTCATATGGAATTGAGACCAGAGGTTCAGTGTTTGGATGGTATAGTACAGTGAGTTGCACGAAATTCTTGAGCCTTAGATGTCAAGTGTCATGCGTGAGTCGATCTTCGGTTGGATTGTAGTTTTCATATGAGGTAAAGAAATTTTGTGACTTATGCGTCACTGGGCCGAGATAGTTGACACGAGAAGGAAGTTAGGGAGACATTCTGAATGATGTCATGGGTAACCATGGAAGTTCAACTATGGGGTTGAGGTTCTATGAGTTTTCCTATAGCAACAACCATCATTCGAGCATCGGTATGCCACCCTTTGAGTTGTTGTATGGGAGGAGATGTCGGACCCCAATTGCTGGGGAGAGGTAGGGTAACGTGTGATGGGTAGTACATAGATTGCACTTCATACAACCGAGCAGATTCAACAGGTCAGACAGAGGTTGTTGACCGCTCAGAGTCGCCAGAAGAGTTATGCGGACAGGCGCCGGTCCGAGCTCGAATTTCAGGTCGGCGATTTCATGCTTCTGAAGGTCTCTCCTTGGAAAGGAGTGATCCGATTCAGGAAGAGTGGAAAGCTGGGGCCGTGATATATTGCACCTTTCGGAGTGATCCCAAGGGTAGGCAGGGTAGCCTACCGTTTGGAGCTACCTGCAGATTTGGGTCAGAAACATGACACCTTCCACGTGTCACAGCTAAGAAAGTGTATAGCCGATGAGTCGGCAGTGGTACCATTAGAGGATATTCTGGTGGATGCGAGCCTGAGCTACGTTGAGAGACCGGTGGCGATTACGGATCGGAAGATCAAGGTTTTGAGGAACAAGGAAGTGCCTTTGGTGCAGGTCTAGTGGCGGCATCAGAAAGGGTCAGAGTTGACTTGGGATCCGGAGTGAGAGATGCGTGAGCAACATCCAGTGATGTTTGTAGATTGAGAGTTCGAGGATGAAGTCTGATTCTAGTGGGGGAGAATTGTAACATCCGGATTCTCAGGTATATTATTTGATTCGTTTATTTTGGAGTTGTGGAGGGACTCGACGAGTTGGTGCATAGACTCGCCGAGTAGGGTCGCGAATTCTCATCCGGATTAATGACCGACTCGACGATTTCATGAGTGGACTCCGCGAGTCTGCGCTGTTTTATAAAACTCTAATTTTCTGGGTTTGGGACCTATGTAAAGAGCCTTAGGGTCTTCAATTGCGGCTATCCTTACCCTGGAGAAACCCTAAATCATCCTTGAGAGATTAGAGAGTAAAGAAGAGCCATCTTGAGCATTTTAGTGTATCATTTCTAAAGAGAAGATGAGATTCTAGCAAGAGGGACCAGAGGGGGTTGATGTACTGAGGTTATGAAGCCTGGAGCTTCACTTTGAGGTAACAAATCGGACCATTCTCCTGTATGATGTTGATTTCATGAATCCAAGGATTCTTAACCATTCCTTTTAAGGGTTTATGGAATGTTTGAGGTCCCAATGTGGAATAAGCCTTAAATCTGGACCATGGGAGGTCCTGAGAGTCCCTTATGTTAAGCTTTATGCAGTAACATAGAGAGTTTGAGCCTAGGTTTCCATTTAGATGGCTATTTCTTCATTTATGGCTCTAATCATGATGCATGGACGTAAAGTTTAGACCTTTATGTGATTTGTGGGTGCTAGAAGGATAGATTTGCAAGGTGGTGAAACAGATTCGACCTCAGAAGGTCAGATGATTTTGTTCATGGAGGAGACTCGCCGAGTCCACGGGAGGACTCGACGAGTCTGATCGAGTTTACCCGAGTTTCGTGATCAGTGGAGACCCGACGAGTTGGGTGGGTGACTCAGTGAGTCGAGTGAGACCTTGTGAGGAATTTGATTTCGCATGTGGACTCGTCGAGTCGTTTCCTGACTCGATGAGTCTAGTCAAAGTTGGACCGTTGACTTTTAGGGTTTAGTCAACCAGTAGATTATTGGGCCAGGGGAAGGGTAGAATGGTCTTTTTCCCTTTTGGGAAGCATTGTACGAGACCTGTCTCGCCTTTGAGAGCCACTGCTGATTTAGAGTTATTTATTTGTGTGTTTAGGCAGCGGCTAGATCGGTATTTCGAGTTCGAGACTTTTCGAGAATTACCCGAGGTGAGTCTTCTCACTATACGTTACCTTGAGTGGTAGTTATGTGTGACCGGAGGATCTTATGTGCTTACATTAAGTATTATGTTATATGTGATATGCTATGCATCATGTCTTTGTGATTTATGCTATGCGGAGTTTATAGACCGGATAGGAGGGTCCAACGATATAGACCGGATCGGAGGGTCCAACGATACAGACCAGACCGAAGGGTCCAACGATACAGACTGGACCGGAGGGTCCAACGATACGGAACTGGAGGGTTCCCCTGAGACACACTGACCGGAGGGTCATATTGTAGCCTTGAGTGGCGTATGTGCCGTATGTGGTATTTTGGGGAACTCACTAAGCTTCGTGCTTACCGTGTTATGTGTTATGTGTTTCAGGTTCTTCAGAATCGCGCGAAGGCGGCGGCTCGATTGTACACACACACAAAAGAAAAGACTAATGAATACAGATCCTGGAATTTTATAATGTTGTAAAAACCTTGTTGATGATTTTTAAATAAAAAGTGTTTATATAGAATAATGTGCATTTTTATGAAATAAAAATGAATAAAATAAATTTAAAATTTTCAGGGTGTTATAGGATTTCTACATACAATACTTATGGTCCCAAATTAGGATACATGTGGGAGAAAATACCCTTTTAGAACCCAAGCAAATGCCTTTTGGAAAGAAATCACAAGACTTGATATGTGTAAGGCTCGATCCGTCAAAGCATCCCAAATCATCCACCTGGTATTAAGGGTGGCTCTCCGAATTATTGCTAATATTGGCTTCCCCCAAGAAGACGTTAGCAGAGCCTGTAAGATGCAGCTAAAAATTCTTTGGTGCACGATCATCAACTTGAAGAAACCACATTTTGTCGCTTATCTTGCTTCCAAACTTCTCAAGGTCTCCACTAGCGATTCCATCCCTATTCACCGTTCCACAATTATTACTTAACTTGCCACTTGCCTTACTTGAGTCGAGATTTTTTAGAGCAAGTGCCCTAATCTCGAGAAATTCACACAAGGCTCCAATACCATCACATCCAATGTCCTTGTAGCCTCATCTTTCTTCCGCAGAGAAAGAAACGGTAGTCTCACATGGTTGGTGCAGGGTGAACCCTATTTTCGGGTTCCTGTTGGTGACTTCAGTTCCCACTAGCTCCAATAGGGCATCACTCGGACTTGGTGGTGTCTACCAAATTATAATTCTGCAGATTTTGTTCCACACGCTCCAAGGCCCCCGTTTGCTCCCGAACAAATGATCATCGGCCATGAAGATGACACTCGTGCTAATCCCCATGTTCCTCCATCTCATTCAACTCCTCCCACTACAGGGGGTCCACTTTTGTCGCCTCGGTAGAGACCGTCTGTTACATCTACGCCTGTTGGGTGACTCAGTACCATGACACATACATGAGGCGTTTTGATCTCCTTGATCAAGATGTTGCCGACATTCACACAGACTTATCTGCAACCAATGCCTGTGTTCAGCAATTGACACAAATGGTACAAAATAACCGTTATGAGGTTATGCAGTTTCAACAGCATTGGACTCCCCCCAGTCAGTAGGTTGTCCTACCCTCTCCGAGCATCGATGATGATGCTTAATCTTAAGCTTGGGGAGAGGTCATTGTACATTAGGTTCTAGTTTCCACATGCATTTCATAAAAAAAAACATTCCAAAAAAAAAATCCAAAAATATTTTACTTTTCTTATTTTCATTTTTCATGCATTCATTTCAAAACAATAAAAAAATTCACAAAAATATTTTCAATTATTTGCGTTTCGCATTGTTAATCACAAAAAAAAAGTTACAAAAAGATTTTGTTTTCAAGTATTTCTTAGTTTTCATTTATTAAAATTCCAAAAAGATTTTTTGTTTTTAGCAATTTACCTTTTTGCATCTAAAAAAACAATCTAAAGAAACATAATTTTCTTGAATCAATTGAAGTGGTAAATGAGTCGTACCTTGAGATTAGAACTTGTTCGTTTTTTCTTAAAAAATCTTAAAGAAATCTAATCACACACAAACATGTCTCTTGAAGCTACTCATGCAAAAAATGATAAGGTTATCAACACTGAAGCATAACTACAGGTATAGGTTAGCCCTTGGAAAACACGACCAGTCTTATGAGTAGTAAGTGCTAAATCATACCCAAACTCCAAATTCAAAAGAATCATAAAATAAATTTAAATTTTCAGTGACCCGAACCTTCCAACACTCTAAAAACTCATTTCTACATATTTCATACTAAGTATCCTGCTTGGGGACATGGTTTCCAACTATAGTTACGAGTCTTTACATGTTTAATCAATCCCCCAAAAAATACTTTAAGAGTCTCTCACGGTAATAGACCCTGAGATGTCCTAACAATAGAAAAATTCAAGGATAAAAATATAAAGAATTAGGCCAAGCAAATAACTTAAACATGTATATATGTACTCTTCCCTCACAACTGTACTCCTATGTTTATATCACGTTAAGCCGACATTTAACCATGAGTGCATCTTCAGATACTTTGATAGTGCGCCCTTGCGAACAGAACTTCAAAGGACATGTGCAGGTAGAAAATATAAAGAGTTAAAAAAAAAAAAAAAAAGAAAAAAAAAAAAAGAAAAGAAAGAAAGAAAAAAATGAGTTAAAAAAAAGTCAATAAGTGGAAAATTCCACAACAACATTAGATGCATGAATAAATATAACTAGGAATTTTTTTTTTGGCTATAAAAAGATCCCATTGGACTTGAACTTGAAGTTATGACATCGGGACTGACTGTGAACTACTTTGACTGGTGTAAGTGCTTTGAAACATGTAACCAATTTGGGTAAATATTTTTAGAAAAGATTTTTTTGAAAAACGATTGTTGCTAGTAAACAAATAGTTGGAGTCGTCATTGTCACGCTTTGTAAAATGAAGATGATTGAGCATGTTTTTCATAACATATGTTTTCACTAGAGTAAGACCATAACTTATTCCGTATGCTAACCCAATATAGGTAAAAGTGAACAAGTGTTGTAACTTTTGATTTTGTTGAGTTGTGTTAGGGAGTGGCTAAAAATTCTATTTTAAATGTTATATATCTTTGTGGGGTTAATGTCAAGTTATCTCAAGGCACGACAGGTACACCTTCGACTGTATGACACAATGAGGTTAATTGGATTGAATCCTGTTTTTTTTACTACATTGATGTTTGAAAAAAAAATCTTTGAATATGTGTTAATCTTTTTGTACATATGTTATTTTCTTTAGTTTATCTTTTATTGCATGCATTCACTCTTAATTCCCTTTAGGTCCTTTTCATTCCTTCCGTTCTTTTCATCTTAGTTTCTTTTTAGTCGCATATCATCTTCTTTCGGTTATCCTTCATTTTGTTTTTTCTTGAGGACAAAAAAGGCTTAAGCTTGAGGAGGTTTGATAGGTACATTTTATGCACCTATTTTGCATGTTTATTTCCATTCTTTCGTAGCATTCCACTTCATAATTCTTCCATTTCGTTAATTATTTGGTCGATTGCATATTTTATTAAGAATTCCTGGTACTTCACTATTTTTGATTTATTTTTTAAGCATCATGGAGCATAGAGCATGGAGCATGGAACATGGAACATGAAGCATGGAGCTTTAGAGCATGAAGAGAAGATGAACCCTCATGCTATGGAAGAAAACATGAATACATAACCCGACTCATTGTTGCATTTTCATCATAACAAAAGACTATGTTTGAAACACGGTTAATGTCACACCGACATGGGTCGTATTTTTCCTTTCTCATCTAATATTTGAGCAACATGAGTCGTGGTGAAGCTAGAGTGAAGAAGGAGCCAAAAGTGAAAGCTTATTGGAATTTTAGCAAAAAGCATGGGCCATGCTAAAAAAAACATGGTCATGACACATGAGCAAAAGGAATGGTCATGCTAAAAACACATGGTCTCATGGAATGCACGTGAACAGTTAATTGCATTGCTAAATTGGAAGAGATCAACACTTTTCATTTAGGGATAGTTTTTGGAGAAACTTCTGACGATTTTGGGAAGATTTTTGGGAATTCTTGAAGGCTACTAATCATTGCAAACACTTTGGATTTCCTTTTGTAAGCATTAAACATTTCTATTCCATCTTTATTCTTGTTTGATTTGTTCTTAGCCATGTATGACCAAGAAACCCTAATTTCTAGTTCTTGTTCAAAACATGTTGATTGCTTGACTTGAAGCATATGATTTGATGTTTGATTTGTGATTCTGTTCTAGTGATTCAGTTTTTGTTTAAACTAGAACCCTTGAATTTGATTTGTGTTTGATTGGCCACTTTCATGAGTTGATTTTTTGTGTAGTTAATTAACTCTTAGGGAACCTAATCATCCTATTAAGTTAATAATTGATAACACATAATAAGTTTTCTTATTGTAAAACATATATCACATGTTTTTACACTTTTGAGCGTATGAGAAGAAACGAACATTGTTGGGAAGCTTGTACAAAACTTAATGCAATTTTTCAATACAATCTAAGAGCATGTTTAGATTAAATTAGTAAAGCTAGGTTTAGTCAAAGAACATGTTTTAGTTAGATATTTTGGCAAGCAAGAGGTATTAGAGCGTGAATATCTTTCAATACCAACTTAGAATAGCAATCATGAATTACATCAAGTCATAATCAAGTCGAACAACAACATTGAGAACTAGAATAAGAACCATTCCATCAAACTGCTTACAAGTTTATTCCATTTTTTTTGCATGTTTTTAAAGTAGATTGTTATTTTATTATTTTACTTTTGCAAACAAAACCCCTTTTTGTGACCAAAGCACCTTGTACAAAGATGTATAGACTTTTATCCCATGTCTTTATGGTTTGACCCAGCTTGCCTTATACTACTTTTTAGTGCATTAAAACAGTATATTGGGAGATCCTTGCACCCCTATTATTTGTTGGGTTTGACACGCCTAACAGCTAGATCTAGTTTAGGGCTTTGTTTTGGTATATTTTGGTCCTATGAGTCCTCCTTGTAAGTTTGATCCACTCCAGGAGCTAGGAATGTTAGATCTTAGCCACTCTGATACCCTTGTGCATAAATATTCTATCTTGATATGTTATATTGGAGCATGCATGAGTTAGGGCTCTTATTATGGGTCTTAATGGTAAAAAACGAGTATTGATTCCCATTAAGTCATGCAAGATTGTAAAGTTGCCAGCTTTATGTTTTAACACCTTATTTTTTAGTGGATCTAAGGTTTGGACGTAAAGGTCTTAAGGGATTAAGACCCCAGGTGACTATGGTCGGTATGCCGACCATACTAGTGGGTCAGCAGCCTGCTTTGGGGTCAACGTGTATACGCAGGGTGTACATATAAGTTACGTAGGGCATACGCTAAGCAATTGAATTTTATTTGTTTTGGGCCCTATTGGACTTGGACATCATTTGGGCTTTGGGCCTTAGCTGAATTTTGGGTTTTGTATCTGTTGGGCCATAATTGAACCTTAGGTTTATGTGTTGGGCCATTTTTGGGCCTTGGGCCACTATAGAGTTAGTGGGCCAAGCTAGTTACGCCCAATAAAGAAAAAGGTAAAATAGTCTTTTACCCTAGAGATTGAAGATGATGAGTTCGGACCCTAGTTATGGTTTATGGCCTAATTATTAATTAGGGACTAAACTGCAATTTTGGTCCCTGTGGTTAGCAAAAAAATGTGGATGTAGTCCAAAAAGTTTTCAACTTGCACCATTGGTCCAATTTCGAATCTTTTTGGTGATTTTGGTCCTTGTAGTTGGCATGTTTTTATGGTTTTGGTCCACTCCCAAACTAAAATGACTAATATACCCTTAATCAAAAAAATTTAATTTCTTTAATTTATTTTCTTATTCTTTTAATTAAAAAAAAAGCAAAAAGAAAATCACACCACTGAACCCCTTCTACCCTCCATCTCTCACTCTTGGAAAAGCCACACATTTATTTTCTCATCTTCTTGCACCCGCCACCACCTGGATTATTGCCATTTCTCTACATCTTCAAGCATCATTCTAAAAACCAGCACAATAACCATCATACATACCATCAAAATCCACGTTCATCATCTTCAATCTAATAATCACATTTACTTCATCGGACCACCGACCACCACTAGCCCTTCACCATCTCTAAATCAACAAACCCAACATCACCAGCCGTCATGAACCACCATTATCTTCATCTCATGTTCTAATTTAGATTCCCTCACTAATATCAAGATCACCATTAATGTATCGTCTTCTTCCTAAATTCTTGATTTTAGGGTTCAAGTTCTCGATTTTAGGGTTCCAATTTTTGAGTTCTAATTGAGTATCATCTTCTTCCATTGCCTTTTATCCTTCTACAATTGATGGTGTTGGTCTGTTGAGATGATGAGAAATCAGTGATGGTGTTATTCTTATGGTTTTTGTCTGAGAGGTGATTGTTTGGTATGTTTTAGATATCAGTCAACTAATGTATTGTACTGGTGGTTGGAAGATGCTGGTTAGGTCAGAAAAATGAGAAAACGGTGAAGATGCTGATGATGGACCAGGTGCTAGTTTGCGACAGGGGAGATGAAGTGGGGGCGAAGTTATGGCTGGATGAGATGAAGTGGATATGGTGGTAGGAGGGATAACACCGTGAAGTAGGAGAGGAAAAGGGGGGAGTTGTGGGAGGCAGCAACTCCAGCAAACCAAGGTTGATTTCAACTCTGGATCTGGCGATTTCTCTCCAAATAGAAGGTAGTGGCCCCGACGTTATGTTGCCAGCAGAAGAGAGGATGCAAAATAAGTGAATGTGAGGAGTTAAAGATTGAGGGTGGGGTGGGTGCGTTTTTGTTTAGTTTTTAATTAAATAATAATAATAATAAAACGAATTTTAAAAAAATGAAAAAACAAATGAAAAGGGTAAAATAGTCATTCAAATTGTTTAGGGACCAAATCCATGGAAAGTTTGTGGTTTTGGACTAGTGGTGCAAGTTGAAAAAAATATCCACAATTTTTTGCTAACCACAGGGACCAAAATTGCAGTTTAGTCTTAATTAGGGCATTGTTTGATGTTGTTTAGTGCGAAAATTTCCCATATCAGTAATTGAGCTTTTATCTGATTTTCAGTAGTTTAAGGTGAGTTTCCTCCTAATGATTAGCGAGTCGAAGGCACCAATGATGACCTATAGATTACGGTTATTTGTATGCTAGTTTTTTGTGTGACCTTGCATGTGTGTATGTTGTTGGATTAGTGTCTAAGTCCATAACTATTTTGGTATGTACTTGACCCAATGGTGCATGGTCCTTTTGGGTTGCCTTCACCAAAGCAACTTGATAGGATGAATTATGGAGAGAAAGGATTAAATATGATTTATTAATATATTATGAGAATAATATATTAAAGGAGAAATCATATTGTTTAACTAATATTAGTCAAGAATTAATAAGAATTAAGTTTATGGCTAAAAGAGATTAATTAAACTTAAGGGACTAGAATTGTAATTATAAGATAATTGCAATTGGGCTATGGATTACCTTATAATATAAGATTGGACGAACTCTATGGAGAAACCCATTAGAAATCGTCCAAGGCTTGTTAAGGAAAGAGTCCATGGGTTGCTTAGGGATTAAGCATCCAAATAAGGGTTTCCTTGTTTGATAACCCTAATAGCCTCACTATTTAAAGAACCCTTAAGCCTAAAAAACGTGGTGAACTTGTTCCTTAGGGTTTCCACACGTTTTGGGCAGCATCCTCTGTGACATCCCCAAAATCACGGCCAGAAAAGACTGATTTTGTTTATGCTTTATAAAAATCAGAGTACTTCATTTTATAAAAAGGTTGCGGAATTTGTTCCCAGAAAAACATGGTAAATACGTTATTAAAACATTTTCGAAGAAACGTATTTATTTCATTTTAAAATGTTTGGGATGTCATCATTAATACCGAAACATAAGCATAAACAGAACTTACAATGATTTACACTAGTGATCTACATCTCTTTTAAATCTCTCAGTGTAATGTCACTTCACTTCGTCACCTGTGATATACATAAACTGAGTGGGTCAGGTTGGGAAACCTGGTGAGTACATAGGGTTTTCAACCCACATTAATATAATTACTATGTTCAATCAAACAATCAACCCAATTATCCATCCCCATTATCTTCTTTACTCTTTAAGGATTTAACCTAAGAGTCATCTATCCTGCATTCGTTTATTCCAAAGTCCCTTACCTCCAGGGTTATAGGACTGACACTAAATCCATAGCTGCCAATGTTCGTTCATAAAGCACTATTTCCATAGCTGCTATAGTCTATTCATCGGGTACTAAATCCATAGCTACCAGTGTTTATCTAATAGGCACTAAGTCCATAGCTACCAATTCCTTAACAGGTACTAAATCCATAGCTACCGGTGTTTGTCCAATAGGCCCTAAGTCCATAGCTGCCGATGTTTATTAGTTAGGCACTAAGTCTATAGCTGCCAATGTTTACTCACATCATCTTTTATCTCTCATCATTCATCTACCTGTATCATACCCAACATATTCGTGTATATAAAATACGTATACAGTTTAAATCATCTAAAACATGTATAAAAACGTTCATCCAACATAGACAGCAAGTATACAAATAATATGCACACATAACACGTAGTTTATATAAAATAATTCATATCTATGTGTAAGATGAAAGTAACTATGCACTCACCTGAGAAGGTGGTAACTCGGTACTCGGACAGCGCTTCGTTTACTTTAAAATAATTTCCTTTGATGAAACCTAATATTATCACCACATAAAACACCGGAGGGCAGGACCATTTTGGCGTATAGCACTTCTGAAATCCAACAATCCTATGCGGCTCTTTAAACTAGATTCCCCGTACCACAAGTAGTTAAAAGATATTATAACGACACTTATATAAGTCATAATAATAGCTCAAATATTTATTATAAATTTATAATAACAATACTAATTTTAAATATAAACTATATTTAAAATAGGGTAAGCATAACTTACTTTCAAGGGGATTTTAGCTAGGAGTCGGGCTCTGCAGGGGCAGAACTTCGTCGCTGAATCTTTCTAAGAAAGATTCGTGCAGCGCTTCAGCGCTCACCTTATTATACTAAAACTACAGAAAGAGAAGTCGAATCACGAGGGACCGAAATGCTCAGGGGATAAGGAGAGAAAGACTCTTGAATCAAGAGAATGGTGCAAGAAATATGAGAGCCCAAGGCTCTTATTTATACTAATTGAATTTTCAAAAACTACCCTCCATAATTACTTAAT
The DNA here is from genome assembly GCF_052625555.1 of Lactuca saligna. Taxonomy (NCBI): domain Eukaryota; kingdom Viridiplantae; phylum Streptophyta; class Magnoliopsida; order Asterales; family Asteraceae; genus Lactuca; species Lactuca saligna. The sequence goes on along the minus strand of NC_136422.1, from coordinate 168,422,424 downwards.
GACCTTTTAGTTATATAAACAACTAAACACCCCTCTATAATACTATTTTAAATGGATTTAATGATATTTGTACTAAACTAATGTCGAAAAAACTCAACATTAGTCTTATAATGACCGCATCGTCGATACCTTTCTAATGATATATACATATGTATATATATGTGTACGTATACATGATTTATACTTTATTTTAATACGTAAATATGCTATTATAATTTGTAACTCGTTCATACGAACTCCGTTTTTGACGTTCTTTATATCCACGCGTAGGTGGAGACGTACTCTACAACTTTCGTTTAGACTCCGTCGGCTAATTTTGACTTTATTTTTAAAGTTATATTTTTAACAGGCCGGGACAGGATTGGTCCGTTAAAATCTCATAACTTCTTCGTTATAACTCGGATTTCGGCGTTCTTTATATGTACGGAAACCTTGTGACATATTCTACAACTTGGTTAAGATTATTTATTCTAAATAATCTTTTTGTCGAAAAGTCGTTTTCGACCCCTATTGCCTTTAAATTGACTAGCCCGGATCTGCGGGCGTTACAATTATCTCCCCCTTAGGATGATTACATCCTGGAATCATCAACGAAAAAAGGGCTCGTATAATGACTCCATACGTCATCTCTTCATCCTAGGTAATAATTATAACTTCTATATTCCTTCAAGTCTATCTCTTAGACTCATTGACTGTAAGCAATACTCGATCGTGCACCTGCTTTCTACCTCAGGCTAGACTTCAAATTATGACCTATCATCATGTGATGCACGTTTAGACTTAGGTCTCTTAGAGTTAAATTCTAAAATAGACTATGCCTTCCTTCATGTTTTAATGTGATATAATCACACTTTAATATGTAGCGTTTCTGGCTACCAACTTCTTTAACAACGAACGCGATACTTCTATTGATCGCTTTGATTTTAATTGTTTGGTTTAAGTCGGAAGCTACATTGAACTTGGTTCCCTGAACCACGCAACATACTCATCGTAGTCGGACTCAATTTGGTATGACCACTAGGATCGGAAATCAACAATCTTTTTAGTCATTATCGAAACGATGGTAATGACATACTTGAAAAAAACGAAATCAATTACTAGCTTCTTGGTAACCTTGTGACTTTCCCCGATCCAAGTGTGAGTCTTGTGCTTCCGGTAGTATAGGCCTCTACTACCATTCACACCTACTCATACTCGTCCCAAGTATTGTCTCGCAGTTTCCCAAGTCACCATGCAACAATTCATACAATTATTCAACACATCAGATAACAAAACGAAGGTTTTATATCATTTCTTGAAACGATTACATAGGTGTTCAAGTTCACCCTAGACTATGCCTCTACTAGGCTACATCATACGAAACTATGACTACAGCATAATCCGATCCTCGGGTAAGAAGTCCTCATTCTTGATTCCTCGCACAGTTCTCTGCTTCGTCGAGGATCATGTGAAATGCCCTTGGCCTTGGTGGCGTTTCTGGTCTTGCTGCTTTATTTTTCCTTGGGTAGTCTCTGGACATGTGCCCCTTGCCTCCACATCCGTAGCATACTTTGTCATTATGCGTGCAGTCTTTGGAATAGTGACCAGTCCTCCCACACTTGTAACAAGTCACTTCTTCGTTGCACTTTCCACCATGCTTCTTCTTGCATCTATCACACCATCTTGCTTCACCTCCATTTGCTCCTCCAAGCTTTGAGAATTTTCTTTCCTTGTTCGGCCTCGAAGATCCTTCAAACTTCCGCTTCTCTCCTACCTTATCTTTTTCTAGACCCTTTTCTCTTATCTGGGCCTCTACGTTCTTAGCTTCCCTAACAGCTGCTTTCAAGGTAGTTGTCATTTTGACCATTGGGCCAAAATCAATGGGCAGCCCGTTAGCAAACCTATCAATCTTGGAGAGTTCAGTAGGCACCAAGTAGGGGAATAGCTTCATCCTCTCAGTGAATGCGGTGGCATACTCATCAACACTCATCTTTCCTTTCTTCAAGTTCTGAAACTCGTTGTTTAGGTCTATCAGATCTATCTCCGAGTAGTATTGTATTTTCAACTATTCCAAAAACTCTTCCCACGACATCCTTAAGGCTTCTCCTCGTGGCATCGTATCTGCCAATAGCTTCCACCAGCTCAAGACTCCAGTTTTCAGCTGTCTTACTGCGAAGACAGTCTTCTGTTTCTCGTTACAGCTGCAGCTCTTAAACACCATCTCCATCTCAGAGATCCAATCCATAATCTCAACCGGCTTCGGGCTTCCTGAGAGACTTGGTGGTTTCGCACCCAATAAATTCTTGTACATCCGCCCATCCTTGTTGTTTCTCCCTTCTGGGCCATCCCTTTGCTCACCTTGAGTCCCTACTTGACTCACTTGGCGGCTGTAGTTCCCTTCCTCAGATTGCTCAGGAATTGGCTCCGTCGGTTCAACATGTACAGTAGGTTCGTCCCTGTTCAACATTTGTATCATTTCCTCCCTTTGTTCAGCTAACATAGCCCGAATCATGGCTTGAACTCCAGCCATGGTGACTGGCTCCGGCGCAACTTCTTCAACAACAGGTATTTGCTGAACCACTGGGGGTTGGTTTCGGTTCCCATTCGCATTTACGTTTCCGCTACGGGTTCTTTCCATCTTGATCTCTACACCGAATAAGGTGAATCTAGATCTTAATTTAGGATTGATGTCTTAAATCATCCTTATCACCCCGAAACGTTTATATGCTAGTTCTAATATCGTAGTTAAACGCTTAGAATCCTAAACACATAAGGTTTCGAGATCCGGTCGGCAACAGACCATAGATCCGAAGAAATCATATCATGCGCAAAGCATTTAGCACATAAAAGCAATTTACGCATTATTCCTAAAATAAGCTAGTGCTCACACCTCACAATCATCGCTTAGCATTCTAAGTTTAAGTCTAGAAATAAATCCATATTCCTAGTTCGCTTAAACTAATGCTCTGATACCAACTGTGACATCCCCAAAATCACGGCCAGAAAAGACCGATTTTGTTTATGCTTTATAAAAATTAGAGTACTTCATTTTATAAAAAGGTTGCGGAATTTGTTCCCAGAAAAACATGGTAAATACGTTATTAAAACATTTTCGAAGAAACGTATTTATTTCATTTTAAAATGTTTGGGATGTCATCGTTAATACCGAAACATAAGCATAAACAGAACTTACAATGATTTACACTAGTGATCTACATCTCTTTTAAATCTCTTAGTGTAATGTCACTTCACTTCGTCACCTGTGATATACATAAACTGAGTGGGTCAGGTTGGGAAACCTGGTGAGTACATAGGGTTTTCAACCCACATTAATATAATTACTATGTTCAATCAAACAATCAACCCAATTATCCATCCCCATTATCTTCTTTACTCTTTAAGGATTTAACCTAAGAGTCATCTATCCTGCATTCGTTTATTCCAAAGTCCCTTACCTCCAGGGTTATAGGACTGACACTAAATCCATAGCTGCCAATGTTCGTTCATAAAGCACTATTTCCATAGCTGCTATAGTCTATTCATCGGGTACTAAATCCATAGCTACCAGTGTTTATCTAATAGGCACTAAGTCCATAGCTACCAATTCCTTAACAGGTACTAAATCCATAGCTACTGGTGTTTGTCCAATAGGCCCTAAGTCCATAGCTGCCGATGTTTATTAGTTAGGCACTAAGTCTATAGCTGCCAATGTTTACTCACATCATCTTTTATCTCTCATCATTCATCTACCCGTATCATACCCAACATATTCGTGTATATAAAATACGTATACAGTTTAAATCATCTAAAACATGTATAAAAACGTTCATCCAACATAGACAGCAAGTATACAAATAATATGCACACATAACACGTAGTTTATATAAAATACTTCATATCTATGTGTAAGATGAAAGTAACTATGCACTCACCTGAGAAGGTGGTGACTCGGTACTCGGACAGCGCTTCGTTTACTTTAAAATAATTTCCTTTGATGAAACCTAATATTATCACCACTAGATTTTAGTCTAATATTACCGTCACTAATTATTAGTCTTATTATTATTATTATATAAGCGTTTAAACAATACTTTCCAACTACTATGTACAGACAGGGGCCAGACATAAAACACCAGAGGGCAGGACCATTTTGGCGTATAGCACTTCTGAAATCCAACAACCCTATGCGGCCCTTTAAACCAGATTCTCCGTACCGCGAGTAGTTAAAAGATATTATAACGACACTTATATAAGTCATAATAATAGCTCAAATATTTATTATAAATTTATAATAACAATACTAATTTTAAATATAAACTATATTTAAAATAGGGTAAGCATAACTTACTTTCAAGGGGATTTTAGCTAGGAGTCGGGCTCTGTAGGGGCAGAACTTCGTCGCTGAATCAAGATTCGTGCAGCGCTTCAGCGCTCACCTTACTATACTAAAACTACAGAAAGAGAAGTCGAATCACGAGGGACCGAAATGCTCAGGGGATAAGGAGAGAAAGACTCTTGAATCAAGAGAATGGTGCAAGAAATATGAGAGCCCAAGGCTCTTATTTATACTAATTGAATTTTCAAAAACTACCCTCCATAATTACTTAATGACCTTTTAGTTATATAAACAACTAAACACCCCTCTATAATACTATTTTAAATGGATTTAATGATATTTGTACTAAATTAATGTCGAAAGAACTCAACATTAGTCTTATAATGACCGCATCGTCGATACCTTTCTAATGATATATACATATGTATATATATGTGTACGTATACATGATTTATACTTTATTTTAATACGTAAATATGCTATTATAATTTGTAACTCGTTCATACGAACTCCGTTTTTGACGTTCTTTATATCCACGCGTAGGTGGAGACGTACTCTACAACTTTCGTTTAGACTCCGTCGGCTAGTTTTGACTTTATTTTTAAAGTTATATTTTTAACAGGCCGGGACAGGATTGGTCCGTTAAAATCTCATAACTTCTTCGTTATAACTCGGATTTCGGCGTTCTTTATATGTACGAAAACCTTGTGACATATTCTACAACTTGGTTAAGATTATTTATTCTAAATAATCTTTTTGTCGAAAAGTCGTTTTCGACCCCTATTGCCTTTAAATTGACTAGCCCGGATCTGCGGGCGTTACATCCTCTCTCCTTATTCTTCACCCTCTTGCTCTTGGTGTTTGTGAACCATTAAAGGAGTGAAATTTGTGACTCTAAGCTTTCTAAAGTCAATACAAGAAGGATTTGAGATTGTTATTGCTACATAACAATCAAGGCAATATCTTAAACCCATTATTATGTTAATATTGATTATCATATGCTAGAATTAGGGTTTATAGTCTTAGATGAATTGCATGTACAATAGAGAAACCTAGATCCAAGCATTAGGGTTTGCATGAGCACATAGGATATTTTTATGGCTAAAACCCATCAGTGGTATCAAAGCCTTGATTGGTTTCTATTGTATTGATGCCTTGTATGTTTGTTCAAGCTGAAAATCGAATTTTGGCCTCCTGTTCGAACTGACTCGGCGAGTCACTACATGGACTCGATGAGTCTGCCCTACTCGGCGAGTTCCAATGTGTGACTCGACAAGTCCAAGGGTCAGACAGAGGGAATATCGGGATTTCTTGTTGTTTTGCTGAAGGATTAATACCAAAAACTTAATTTTATGATAAAATCCGATTTTTATTATATTTGGGTGATTATCCTTCATAAAACAAAAGATAATTTCAAATCTCTTGAATAATACTTCCTTATATGATAAATATGGATTATTTAATTTATTTGGTAATTATCTTATAAGATTAGATCAAATATAGATAATGATGAAATTAATTGTTTAATTTATATTATTTGTTATTTGATCCTTGTGTTATGAAAAGTTTCAATTTTCCCCTTTAGGTTTCTAGTTTAAATTTGAACTTAAAAGTTTTGTTTTTGAAATTTAAATAGTTGAAACCCTAATGTTTTGAAATGTTTCAAAACTTGCCCTCAAATTTTGGAATTTAAAAGTTGATTAAAAGTTTAATTTAGAAATGTTAAATTCTAAAACCCTAGTATAGTTTTGAAAAGTTCAAATCACACCCTTATGGTTTTGTTAATTAAGGTGTATAATTAAAAGAGGTTTAATAAATCCATAAAAGTTTTGGTGTACAAGTTAATTGAATTAAAAGTATAATTGTTAAATTAGACCACCTAGTATTTTATAAGTTTAAAATACACCCTATACTATATATAACATTAAACGTCTAACATTATATATATATATATATATATATATATATATATATATATATATGTATGTATGTATATATATATATATATGTATGTATGTATGAGTAAAAGTCAGTCTTACCGTTAGTAGGCCTCATTCACGAAGCTGGTCTATAAGGGGTGTTTAAGGAAATTGCCTATAAAATGGCGATTGAATGGGTATCCACTCTTACCCACCGCACTCTTGACTAGTGGAGGGTCGTTAGCCGAACGGGTAAGATAGGACAAAAATCTTCCATTATAAGTATAATGAAGTACAAAAGTAACTAAATGTTTTACAAATTCCTAATCTTAGTTACTTTAGGCAAAAGTGAATTGATGCAATTCCATGAAATTACACTTTGTGCCCTTGCGAAGACGTTAGTGGAGCATGTGTGGTTTACCGGCACACTAAATGGTTCTAAGCAAAGGTAGCAAAGGGTGACTCAGTGTTTGTCATAGTTCGGTGGAGCGTGTGTGGTTTATCGGCACATCGAATAGGTGACTATAACATGTGGCGGCACCATGTAAGTTTTCATGGTTATTCACACCCACTTTGTGATCCTCGGCATCCCAGTCACAAACTAGAGGGGCATATCGAGATTTAAACATGCCATTGAAAATTTCAATGAATATTAAAAGATCTAGGAATTTTCAATAGATTTAAAACTTCAACTTTTTTTCGGTTTTCATGGCGGAAAATTAGTGAATCGTCATTCACTTACCTTCAAATATTCTGCAACTAGATTACGACATCCCTTTTCTAGGTTGTAGCGTGTTGTGTTGGGTCCTAGCCTTAATATCTCATTTGGGTGATTTATTAAGGACTCAATCTATCAACTAACTTGAATTTATGTTTTCACCCGTTTTGTAGATGTCAAAGTTCGACAACTATGGTCTTCTCAAATCCCGTGGAACAAGCATTCCACATGAAGATGATATTCCACGATTCGATCGAGGAACAAGAAATCATGCTTCACTTCCTCCTCCTCCTCCCGTTGTTCTCCCTAACCCACAAAATCGAAGAATTGAAAGGTTCAGTGTCACTAAATCCCTATTGGAAATGAAACATGAAGATGGTAAACCCATGTGTGCCCACGTTCTAGGAATGAAATCACACATTGATAGGTTGAAAATATTGGGTGTGTCATTCCCGGATAAGTTGGCTGTGAACTGGGTTCTGCAGTCACTTCCCGAATCATATAATGAGTTCAAAAGAAAGTATTATATGATGGATCGTGACGAAAACCTCATTGACCTAACTTACATGCTCATTGTTGCTGAATCACAAATGATTTGGCAAAGCAATGGAGCATATTTGTTGGGAAAGTCAACCAACCATGCTTCTGAGGACGTTCTAGGAGAACCGACCTGCATTTGTTGCCAAGAGAAAGGGCGTTGGATACAAGTCTGCCCTAAGAACCTGAATAGTCCAGAAGATGGGAGAGTCAAAGAGTATGACTGTGCTTCAGGTAAAATCCACTATCAAACTCCATTAAGTTCCTATTCATTGATACATAATGTGATAAGATTGCATTTGAATGTTTTGCAAGATCGATGAAAAGAGAGGAAGCTTGATGAAAGAGCAAGATGAATCTAATCATGAAGAAATGGATTCAAAGATTAGATTTTGAGCCTAGAAAGTTATGATAGAGTTGTTAGGAATTTTTTCTTTTGATTACATAGTCTTTCAGTTGATTTTTGCATTGTAAGGACAAATGTTTTTCGCTACTTTTATGAATAAAATAAATTTTGGTTTGACTCATTTATTTATTTATTTCCTTGCAATGAAATCGTTATGAAAAAAATTGATGTTTGCATATTTATACAACGAATGGATGTGATTCTTAATTATGGAAAGGTTAAGAATTAACCAAATAGGGAAAGTTTCCCATCGCCTAAGTTTCAATTGGACACAAATTTGGAATCATACAACAAGTATTGCATGATGGATGAAAATTTTCATATTTGGAAATTAGACTAATTCATTGACAAAGTGTCAAGTGAAGGACTAGGAGATCGAGTACACAAAGTTGTGTGTTGATCAAGTCCACCGCAAGAGTAACAAAGATATTCATCATGATTTACTAAAGGTTTAGTAAATATGATTATACTTATAAGATTAAGTGTGATTCTGAATTGATTTGAAAAGGTTTAAATCAATAGCAAAACGAATAAGAAGAATCAAGTAGGCAGAATTATAAAAGTTTCTCTATTCTAAGAAGAAGGGAGAGTACCTTTTATTATGTTTTATGATAAGTCTTAATGATTAAGAACCATATCTCAATTGATCCTCTAAGTAAGTCCTAGTACAATTGTATGTCTAAGAAGAGGAATCAAGAATTAAAGAAATGGTTAAATCACAAAGTCAATCATACTTCATTCCAAAAAAAACAAGTCTTGGAGTTAAGATTGTGACATTGAGTGACAAGTCTTAAGAAGGTTTATAACATTCATCAAATGTGGAAAGTTTTGATAAGACAAAGACCAACTAGGACAAATTTTGTGAAGTGTTTTGTCTTGATAAAAGCTACGCTAACTCTTGAATATTTGTTTGTCAAGAAATGATTATTGACAAGAGAATCTTATACGTCAAGGAGTCAGTGGGAGTCTTAATGGTCTTGAAAGGTTTCAAGAACAAATCAAAATAAACTTTATCAATCATCACTAGCACACGACTTGAGGTTTACAACCTATCGTGTTGACATTATCTTGTTTCTGTGTCGTTCCAATTGAGTTAATTATGCATGTGAGCCCTATGAGTTCTTATTTGAATGCATAAAAGGCAATGACCTTAATCAATGAAAAGTACATTGATGGGAAAGGGTGAGCTACTTAACTACTTGGAATACATGGTGGGAAGTCGTGTTACCATAAGGCAAGAAATCAAGATTGAGAATGTTCGGTCCATATGAGTTTGGATTTGTTGCAAACTTTGGTTTTGACAATTCACATGGATAGGAACACATACACCGTTAAAATCTAAGTGTCATAAGATTTCTCCTCCATGAAGATGGATGTGAGGAAATGCTTTCACTATGAGAGATTTTAAGAAGATAGCGATTTTAAAATTGTATTCTCAAAATTGATTATGATTACGGTATCCCTTTCCATAATTCGAATTGTGAGATTTGGCAATTAGTATGAATTGTTTAAGACACACACATGAGCTATCTTGGATAAAGGTGTATGAGATTAAGAAGCTTAGATAAAAGATTATCAAAGCATTAAGTATTAGAAATATGAACTTAAGAAATTCAATAGGTATTGTTTTTCTGTAAGTTAAGTTGTTTTCTAAATACATGTCAAAGCTAGTGGGAGAATAAGTGTTGTGCTTATTTGATAATAATCATCATGATAGTGGGAGCATAAAAGTTGTGTTGGTATGATTATAAAGTCAAGTATTGCAAGTTAGCAGTATTAATTATAGAAAACAAGAGTCATACTTTGCAAAGTAGTAAGGATGTAAAGTTGTTTTGCTATAATTAAGGGAGAGAATATTATGCTTCATTTCAAATCTAAAGGCTTAGGTTGTGGAATGTTAATAAATTTAGTCAACGATACATAGTGCGTTCTCAAATTTCGATTATGATTATGACATTCCTCTTCAATAGTTCAAATTGTGAAAACGTGACACATAAAAAAAATTATGGCAAAAGATTGATAAAGTATCAAATCTCTATGTAAGACATTATGCATCGTGTCTCATACGCTTCGGATATAGGATCGATTGCAAATGCTGTAATATTTGACCATTCTAAAATTTTCCAAATGTCCAGCACATTTAGAGGGAAAAGGACAAGAATCGGTTTTGACTAAGATAATTAAACAACTATTAAAGGATAATCCAAAGTTCACCGAGGATTAGTCGCTTGTGAGTAGTTGGAAGTATAGTATTGAATGGACCATATCGAAATTATTATGAATAGATAAGATTCTATTAAGAATGAATTGTCATATGGCAAATATGGAAAGGTTTCCATATTGGGAGTTGGATATTGAGAATCAATGTCTAGATTAGAAACTTTTATGCAAAAAGGATGTTCAAAGGAATGTACTTTGAGTAAGAGACATCACATCTATGGAATTGTCTTGTAACAATTTCTGATAGAGAGCTTTGTAATTCATTGGCAATAGTCATTGTGACCTTAGTACAATGACATTACAAAAGGATCATTGCATAAAATGTTAGAATCTAACATATACTATAAGTGGCAAGAACTTGATATTCTTTCACTTGTGAGAAAGGATTGTGAGTTGTGAAATGAGTATGATTGGTAATGTGTTCATTTGATCTATTTCACAAAGTAAGAACCATAGGTAAACATTGTGTGCATGCTAATAGCATGGGACAAGTGTGGTAATGATTCAAGTAAGAAGTTGATTACCCGAAACGACAAATAATGAGTAATCGATATGGTGATAAATAAAAGGTGTTTTATTTATACTTAAGGGTTTGGGACCATATAGGATTAGTATTATTCTTGTGTTTCACTTTGCATGTTTTGACTTCCTGAATAATTAATTATTTCAGAATAATCGAATTATTCAAACAGACCACAGTCGTTCATATGTTGGAAGTAGATATGAATGAAGACTGTCGTGAATTGGTGTGTGGATTGTCTAAAGAGTATTAGACATAAGCAAATGTTTGTTGCAACGTTCATGAGTGCTTATGAATATGATTGAGCATTGGATTAAACCCACACTCACTTGGATCACTTCATGGATTTTATCACGAGTGATTGGTGAGACGATAACATCTTATATTCTTGAAACCGAGATGTGTGAGTTGTATCTTGCGAGTCGGTTGCACATTGATAATATGTAAATGCACCAGTAACTCGGTGTTATAAAACATATTGTTGTGTGTGATTTGGTGAGTGAGTGCAAGCGAGCATTGAGTCAAAGTTTATCCGTTACTTTTATCCAAAGTAGTATAAAAGCGATATTTGTGGGCCCTCGATGATTTAGTGATGGCACCTAAGCGCTTGGCCAAGCCGGGACTAAATTGATGTGTTCAATTGTAGTATGTTGTCAGTCGTCATAAATCTGAATTCGGGAAACAACACATAGACAGATAGAATGATTTAGATCCATGTCTCAGTCTATACGATAATATCTAGAATGGAGGAATATATGATCCCTTATCTAAAGGACACGTGTATCTGATAAGATCAAAGTTGACAGCGGCATTAGAAAGCTACGATTGCAGATCATGATCTGAAGTCATACGCGGAATAGTTATTAGACTTATCCAAGTGGGAGACTATTGGATTAGTATCTAAGTCCATAACTATTTTGGTATGTACTTAACCCGATGGTGCATGGTCCTTTTGGGTTGCCTTCACCAAAGTAACTTGATAGGATGAATTATGGAGAGAAAGGATTAAATATGATTTATTATTATCTTATGAGAATAATATATTAAAGGAGAAATCATATTGTTTAATTAATATTAGTCAAGAATTAAGTTTATGGCTAAAAGAGATTAATTAAACTTAAGGGACTAGAATTGTAATTATAAGATAATTGCAATTGGGCTATGGATTACCTTATAATATAACGTTGGACGAACTCTATGGAGAAACCCATTAGAAATCGTCCAAGGCTTGTTAAGGAAAGAGTCCATGGGTTGCTTAGGGATTAAGCATCCAAATAAGGGTTTCCTTGTTTGATAACCCTAATAGCCTCACTATTTAAAGAACCCTTAAGCCTAAAAAACGTGGTGAACTTGTTCCTTAGGGTTTCCACACGTTTTGGGCAGCATCCTCTCTCCTTATTCTTCATCCTCTTTCTCTTGGTGTTTGTGAACCATTAGAGGAGTGACATTTGTGACTCGAAGCTTTCTAAAGTCAATACAAGAAGGATTTGAGATTGTTATTGCTACATAACAATCAAGGAAATATCTTAAACCCATTATTATGTTAATATTGATTATCATATGCTAGAATTAGGGTTTATAGTCTTGGATGAATTGCATGTACAATAGAGAAACCTAGATCCAAGCATTAGGGTTTGCATGAGCACATAGGATATTTTTATGCCTAAAACCCATCATATGTATTGTATGTATGTTGGGTGGGGGCCTGATCAGTAAGTTGGGTGGGGCCTATCACATGATATAGACAAATATGTTCTGAGTGGGGCTCGATGTCGGGCGAGGCTCATTGATTGTTGGGCATGGCTCATTGTATGTTTGATATGTATGGTATGAGGTATTTTGGGGAACTCAGTAAGCTTCATGTTTATAGTTTTCAGTTTATGTTTCAAGTAGTTCTAAATCGAAGGGGAAGAGCTCGGGATGATCACATCGCACACACCATGATTTCCGCCTTATTTAATTTTGATGTATTCGGATGATTGATTAACATACTCTGATTTTACTCTATTGTTTTATGAACATGTTTGGTTGATGGTTTTATTATTATAAAAACGAAATTTTTGGTTTTAAATTTTGGGACGTCAAAATTTCAGCCCCAAAATCACATGTATAATTAGGTATTATTTCATGAATGGAGATCAAAAGACAAAGAAGAAAGAGTAATGAGGATCTGTTATAAATGTCGGTGAAGAGACCGATGCAAAATCGACACATCCATTAGATAGAGGTTAAAAAATGCCTAAACTCGGAATGGAGAAACCGAGCCTAAATTAATGTAGCAAAAACATATCACACACACACACACTACAAACATTTATCATCAAGAAGCCCCTTGAGCACATACACTCCCCACATAGATGGGAAAGCTAGGGAAAGCTTCGATCAATTCCCTTCAAGATTCAGCGAGTATTGGTTAGTTTTAAAAGTTTAAGAACTAAAAAGTTTGTGATTTCATTCACAGGTTTCATCCATTGGACGAATATGTGATTTCATTCACATGAAGAAGCCATTAAAGATCAATAGTAATGAGGTGTTGGCTGATGGTTGTAGATTGAGATGATGATGGCAAGTAGTGTCCTCATGGTGGTGATAGATGATGAAGATAAGTGGGTGCTTATGTATCTTTGGTCTTTATGTGAACCAGTTGGATCTAAGCCTTCCAAAAGAGCAACTATGCTTTGTTTCCGTTGAAACACACATAAAGTAACTAGGTTGCCTTCTTTGGTTCAAATGTGGTTGTCGATGGGATTTGACATCTGAATTTGTTCTAGTATTTTGATTTTCATTTCTTTGGTTCAACTTGTTTCAACATTTTGGCATCTGAATTTCTTTTGTATCTGTGTGTTAAGTGCATATGGAGGGATCGATCTTATTGAGTTGAAGATGCTTAAGAAACAAGATGTAAAAATAAAAATAAAGAGATATATTAGTCATTTTAATTTTCGAAAATACCAAAATTAAAAGAATAATTAATCCAAAACTTTAATGTTCGGGACCATTTAAAAACAAATACATACCTAAAAATCCATTTTTGTAGTTTTGTCACAAAAAAATGTGTATGTCAAATAAAAAAATCTCCATATTATTATTTTGCAATTTTTTTTTCTTTGGAAACGGTCTTGATGTCAGGAGCAGTTATCTTGAATCTCGATCTCTACAAAATAAAGCGAAAAAAAAAGTGAACAAAACACTGTCGTCCCAATTCGGACAAAATCCAAATCTCCGTGATGCATACCGACGGCAGGTCTGAGGCGGAGCGACTGCTTGGTATCGCCGAGAAGCTCTTACAAGCTAAAGATCTCAACGGCGCTCGTGATTTTGCAATTTTAGCTCAAGAGACTGAGCCCTTACTCGAAGGCTCCGATCAGATCTTGGCGGTTGTTGACGTCCTTATCGCCGGTGACAAACGAATTAAGAACCAAAACGACTGGTATGCAATTCTTCAATTAGAAACCCGAAATGACGATACCGATCTCGTCAAAAGACAGTATCGCCGCCTTGCGCTTCTTCTTCATCCTGATAAGAACAAGTACGTTTTGGCAGATGCAGCATTCAAGCTCGTTGCAGATGCGTGGGCAGTGTTGTCCGATCCCTCGAGGAAAATTGCGTATGATAATGATTTGTTTGCGTTTTCGAAGGTAGATCTAGTTGCCATGAAGAAAGATGGAGAGAAAAGGGATGATCAGAATCATCAGATTCCAAGTGATAAGATTTCGGTGAGACGAACATCGGCGAATATATGGACGGTGTGTCCGTTCTGTTACAATATGTACGAGTATCCTAGGGTTTACGATGGATATTGTTTGAGATGTGTGAACTGTCAACGAGCGTTTCAAGTGGTGGTTATACCTCCATCTTCGTTGCCACCGACTGTGCCGGGAAAAGAAGCGTATTACTGGTATTGGGGGAATTTTCCGATGGGATTTTCATCCACCAATTCATTGCCGAACGACAGGAACATGCCGCTTGCAGGACCTGGTGAGGATTCCGTCGTCGGAACTCCGCCAGTGGCAGAAATTAGACACCCACCATCTCCGACTGCTGGAAGCAAAGTTGCTAAAAAGAGAGGTAGGCCGAGAAAGAATCCCCTGCCCTAAAAGAGTAAAAGTCCTTCAGAAACTGAGGGTTCCATAGAAATTCGTTGAAGGGCTTAGCAATTTTTTGAGGTTTTTCTTCGGATTGTTCAAGAAATTCTTCAAAGTCTTTGCAGCTTGCCTCTCAAATGAATGAAGAATTTGAAGAAAGCACTTCAATTGACTCAAGAAACATTTAGGTTGGTATGTACTACTATGTAGTGTTATTTTGTTTACTTTTCTTTCATGTTCAAAGATAATGCAAATTACATGGAAATTGAATATAAACTAACTAAAAATACATTAAAATCGGTCATTTTAAACACTTGTTGATTAATCCTATTTTTATTCAAAATTACACAGTTTAAAAATATTAAAATGTTTTATGTTTTTCAAGATAAAGATGGATGGGACCAAAATCATATCATATTCTACTATAAATGATAGTAGATGTAAATCTCATTTATTATTGTAAACATTATGTATTTTTTTAAACATACTTTTGAAATACGAAATAAAGAAACTTATTAATTATAATTACTATCATATTTATTATATTTAATATTTTACATATATTTATATATAAGTATTATGTGATTTTTTAATTTAAAAATTAAAAAAAAAAACCCAGAATTTGAGATGTATATATCATTTACTTCAAAAATATAATAAAATGACAAGTGTCAAAAGAAACTACAATATGAGAAAATGAATATTTGTTTATTATAATGGATATTTTTCTATCACCATATGTATTTAAAACTTCTATAACTTTTTAATTTTCAACTTAATATAATTAATCTATTAAATCTATATATGTTATAAATTGCAAAGATTATCTTATTATTTGTAGACTTTTAAAATGAATATTATAATATACTTATTTATTAAATCTATATATGTTATAAATTGCAAAGATTATTGTAGACTTTTAAAATGTATACTTATTTGTTATATAAGCTAAACATAACAAATACATCCTAATACCATTTTTAAAAATAATTACAAGGGATTAAATAATATAAATATAGAATCACAAGTCAAATTAATTAAAAATATCAAAAACTATTTTTATTATAATTAAGTTTTTTTAAATAAATGGTTTTAAATAATTAAAATGTTACATTGATAAACAATTATTCATATATCAACTAACCATTCTAATCGAAATTTAAAAAATCAATAGAAAAATAAATTTTAAATTAATCAATCATAACATTAAATTGTAATACTTAAATCGAAACTATGTTCAGTTTTATTTAAACACAAACTTCATATGGATATCATTAAATAATATGTTTGTGTTATATATATATATATATATATATATATATATATATATATATATATATATATATATATATATATATATATATATATATATATATATATATATATATATGTGTGTGTGTATTGTTCAAATCAGTTGTAAATTTATATATCAACTTAGTGTAAAAGTTGTTATTTAAATATTTGGTGTCTTATTATTTTCAACATATATATGCAAAAATTTATCTATATATTTTTATTTATTGAATAATATAATATTGATATATATATATATATATATATATATATATATATATATATATATATATATATATATATGGTTCAAATTAATTATAAATTTATATATCAATTTAGCATAAGAGTTATTATTTTATAATTAATGTCTTTTTATTTTCAACATATATATGTTAAAAATTTAACTATATAAATTTATTCTCCACAATACTCGAATATTCGTCTACTTAGCTTATAATCAAATTTGCTAGTAAGGTCTTGGAATTGCAGTATACATTATAAAAATATGTCAATTAAGTTGATGCAATCTATAAAAATTAGGAAGAAAACATATTTATTACAAAAAGAAACAAGATCATTATGATCTATTACAAGAGGCTAAAGATCACAAACGGAATATCATAAGTGTAACCTGCGTAATACGAGATAAGGTGATGATGCTCTATCATACTTCTTGCAACTTGAAGTTTTCATTTTCAAGTTGAATACATCAAATTTTGAGATTAGACTATATAAATGATACACTTTTTTATCACCAAATTTATTTGAAACCTACACCATCTTTCATTTTTCAACTTAATATAATTAATCTATTAAATATAAATATGTTATTAAATACAAAAATTAACTTATTACTTGTAGACTTTTAAAATAATTATTATAATACACTTATTTATTAATTTAAATATTATATTAAATCCAAAACATAAACAAAAAATATAAACTAAACTTAAAACATATATTCAAATACGATCTTTTAAGATTGTTAAAGGGGATTAAATAATAATAAAAATATAGAATCACAAGTCAAACTAAATAAAAGTAGCACAAATTATTTTTATTATAATTCATTTGTTTTTCCAAAATAAGTGGTTTTTAATTTATTAAAAAATTACATTGCGTTAACTTACAAACAATGATTTATATATCATTTAATCATCATGCTCGAAATTAAAAAAAAAAAAAAAAAAAAAAAAAACAATAAATAAATTTTAAATTAATCAACTATAACACAAAATTATAATACTTAAATAGAAACTATGTTTAGTTTTATATAAACGCAAACTCCACATAGATGTCACTATATATATATATATATATATATATATATATATATATATATATATATATATATATATATATATATATATATATATATATATATATATATATAGAGAATAATTTGAGAACTTAAAGTTTCCCCAAAACTAAAAGTGGAACGATGAATTTTTTAAATGGATTAAATGATTAGTGACATACTTTTTAAATAATATTAAATTTAATGGTATATTAGGTTTTAGCAATAAACGACAGAGTGAATATGGTATACAAAAAAAAAAATCAAATTGCCTATTATTTTAAATATCATTTCGCCTCCCTTTTATATATATATATATATATATATATATATATATATATATATATATATATATATATATATATATATATATATATATATATATATATATATATCGTGTTCTTCAACACATCCTCGCATCTCCGTTGACTGCCTTCATTCGCCCTCTAACAACCACCCTACCTCTGTCAACAACCAACACCTTCAACAACTTATTGCTCTTTCCTTCGGCGACCACTACTATGATGACCTAATATCTGCTCTCTCTCTCTCTCTCTCTCTATATATATATATATATATATATATATATATATATATATATATATATATATATATATCACTGATTTCCTGCATGATTACCATTGCCTAATGTCGCCACCATATGAATCAAAATCCATTTTGTTGGTCCATTGTATCAGGAACCGATCTCCATTGAAGATCCCCGGTGATTAATAGATTGAACAACACGGTGAATGTGTCTTTCTTCCCTCTCGAAGTTCCGTTCCCTAATAAATCAACTAGAGGTCCTATCGCTGCGGACCTCCCGATTCGTATCTTGTTATCTTCGATTATTGACAGACTAAATAATGTCGCGGTAGAATTCTCCTTTGCCTCTGAGCTTCCAGTATCGAGGATGTGTATCAAAGGTTAAATCGCATAGGCGTCCTTCACCTGCGTTTCGAGTTTAGTGGGATCAGGCCTCACTTCAGTAGCTGGATAAACAACTCTCGCCCTAAAAGATGATTTTCTCCATATTTGATTTCTCGACCCGTTTCCAAATCATGTTTTGTATTAATCTAGACTTGAATCAATCTTAGCAGGTACATTTAAATGCCTCCTGTATTTATATTCAATCAAATTTTGTTCATCATTAAGCCCAAGGAAAATTTTATAGGTTTTAATTACTAAAAGTATGCATTGTTGTTATCATCTGAGGTGGATTATATTCTAGTAATGTATGAATTGAACATTTCTTATGAATCTTCTTCTGATCATCGTTCGATATGGATAATAGAACCAAGAGAATAAAGTCTCTCATATGATTACATCTTCTTCTAGAAAACAAAAACCAGGTTAATTTGTTACCCTTTTGACATTATTATTACCTTTTGCTCACTAAGGATTATAAATTTGGATGCTTTGTGTATCTATCTCTATCTATTGTAACTAGCAACAGCCACCCATACAAGGGATGGCAAGGAGAATGTTGATGCAACTAATTTAAGTTCTAGAGGCATATCATATAATAACACAAACGTCACTTTATGTTTGGATAATGATTCTTATATTGCAATTAACAACATGTCTGTGGATTCTAAGGTAATCATGTATCTGATTATTTGTCATTTGTTATTTGACTTTTTGATTTCATTAACGCAAATCATAATGTAAATGAAAGTACGTTGTAATTATGGTAACTCAATGGATTCTCATAAAGTGTTTCATTTGTTTATATGAATAAGGGATGTGTTGTAACAGAATCTTTTGCAAATGGAACCATATTTTCTCCTATACGCCATATTTCCATAACTGTTGAAGGAGAAATTGTAGATGGAGGTAAATAATTATATTGCTATTTTGTTGATAGTAAAATAAAATCATGATTTAATTACAATATCATGAAATAGAATGTTTGATTACAAATTACAATAAGCATACACTTTGAATTTCTATATTACAACGTACACAATTGAAGCAAGACGAGTATTATTTGGTTTCCTTAGGAGAAACGAAGGTATGTATGATCTAAAACTTGAATTGTTATTTACCACAATCTGCTCAAATGATAATCTGTTGGAAATAAATCGTAATGCATTGGATGTCTTTTGGATGTGCTTATGTTGTTTGAATATGTGATAATCACTTTTGATAATCACAAGTGAATCACATATGAAATGCATGTGATTCACATGTAACTATATGATTTACATGTGATTCATATGGGAATTAGATGTGATTTACATTGAAATCACATGCAATTTGTATATGAATCACATGTAATTCATATAGTTACATGTGAATTACATGTGAATCACATGTAATTCATATGTGATTCACTTGTGATTATCAAAAGTGATTATCACATCTTCAAACAACATAAGCACATCCAAAAGATATCCCATGCACTATGATTTATTTCCAAAAAGAAAATGAATTACATGTGATTACATTTAAATCACATGCAATTAGTATATGAATCGCATGTAATTTATTTACATATTTACATGTGGATCACAACTAAGTGACATATAAATTATATATGTACACATGCATTTTGTTTGAGTATTCTTTGTTTATTATTTTTTTTAATTTTCTTGTAAATTTCACATTTGAATCATAAAAGACACAATCACATGGGAATATCACATGTGGATATCAAATTATATAATCACATATGAATCTCTCAGGATATAATCAAATGTGAATTCTACATAATATATACATATGCATTTTGGTGAGTGTTCTTGCATTAATAATTATTTTTAATTTTCTTGTAGATTTGAAAGAATGTGTGAAAAATATTGAAGATGTGACAAATGATAAATTGAAGAAAATATGAGAAATCATGACACGAAGACACCAAAACGCTTTGAAATTTGTTAGCATTTTTTATATTCTATTATCAAAAAAAAACTAGATTATAGCCCGCGTTAAACGCAGGAAATACATAAAAAATAAATAAATAAATAAATAAAAAACATATAATCGTTTATAGATATTGTATAATGATTATTAAAAAAATATATGGTTATTGATATTATTGAAATATGTAGAAAATACATTGAAAACGATAATATATATAATCATTGAAAGATCTCTTTGTAGACATCATTTTTTTGTTTTATTAGTTGAACGATTTTCCTCGTCTTATATAGTTATAATATTTATATATTTATAAGCATTTTAATTAGACGTTCATTGCATAATAATGTTAACTAATTTAAACATATATTGACAATCAATATACCGTTTTTTCTATTGCATTAAATATTAACAACTATTTCATTTATTCAAATAAAGTTATGTAATATAATTTATAAAATGTTAAATGTTATATAGATTTAATTTTAGTATATCATCAATGGAGATTCTTTTCTAAATCATGATTGATTTATTTTAAATTGATTATAAATATAAATGCTAGCTTTTATGTTTGTTCTTATTTATTTAGTGTTCGTAAAAATTTTGCATTAGTTTTGGCGCAACTTTGAATAATTTTAGTATATTAATTTAATTTGATATATCTGTCAATTATATGAAATATCAAATAATCACATTTCATTACTATTGTGATAATTTAGTTTATATATTGTATTTTCAGTAATCTTAACGCTCTTATTTTTTCTAATAACCGTAACGCTTTTACTAAATGTACTATTTACAAATCTCCTAATATCTTATAATTTTAATCTTACTTTATAGTTTTTCATAACTATGTTATTTTCAAGATTGACTGCTTTAATAGTGTTTTTTTTAGTCTATTCACTTTTATATTTCATTGTACAACATTATCGTTTGTATGTATTCTGAAATTTCACTTTCAAAATGTTTAATGTTTACACCTTGATATTAATTTTTTTAATAAACTCATGTAATAATTATGGAATATATATCTCATTTTAATTAACATTCACTTCCTTTATTATATCAAATTCCTCATTAAATGGATATACTTTTGGAAAATAATAATTATAATAGGGCAGCATTATCTAAAACGTAAATGTTTGATATACTTTTGGAGAAAAAAAAATCAGGATCATTAAAAAAAATTATATAAAGAAAATACAAATTTAAATTTGTTGAAATTATGGATGAAATTACTGACGAAAATTTATTTTGGAAGGAGTTGTATTCTGTAAGGTATAATAATATTACAAAATTTGAAATATCTATATTTGTTGTGTAAATTAATAAATTTTATTGTTACTATACGAAGATAAAAAAGTAGGTTGATATGATATATATAAAAACATAATAATTTCAATGATATTTTAAAATCATGCCAAAATTAACCGGATTCTTATGACATAAAAGTTAAAAAAAAATCATAATCATCTCTAATATATAAAAGTAAAATTTTCGTAATTAATGTCACTTCCCAGGATAGTTAACTTTTGTTTTATTAAAGGTACCTAATACCTTTTCATGTTTATTTGAAAAGTTTCAGAAAAGTAGTTAACTGATTTCATGTAATTTGTGACAAAGAAAATCTAAATATATGAATACATACATTTGATATAGGAGCAAAAAATGATCGAAAAAAATATAAAAAACGAAAGAAGGTACTGACCTTCTAACACACAAGAGCGAATGTTGATAGCAGAAAATGATGATGGAAGTTATAAGCAATATTAACGATGTTGTATGAGAATGTTTGAAGAAAAGAAACGATTGAAAATAAATGTGAGTCGCGGATTCAATGATGAATCGTATGTATGTGATGATTTGAATATGATTTTTCGGTATAAATGATTTCCTAATAAAAAAAGATTTTATATTACTGGTTTACTAATATAAATGTATTATTATGTTTGTAGATTAGTAAACAAAAATTGATTTTTTTAAGATTTACATACAAATATTATAATATAAGAAATATGCATATATGCAATTGAAAAACTATGTATATATGCACCTAAAATGTTGGTTCTTTTAGTTAAAAAATTATATATTTTTTAAAAAAATTGCAATTTCTAATAAAAATTATTTTACTTCTATTTTTTGAAAAATTCATGTTTCTAAAAAAAATTAAAAAATCTGCAATCTTTAAAAAAAATTGAAAATATTATTTTATAAAAAAATCCAAAAAATGATATATAATTTTAATTTTTAGATATTTTTATTAATATTTCCAATAACATATAAAAAAAATTAAACATTAAATGAGATTGGTAACATGATGATCATGTCTTTAATGTAGTTAATTTTGATTTAACGCTCCGCTCCACCTTTAGTTATCGGGTTATCGGAAAACTATGACTTATTAATGGATGTCTCACACACACACACACACACACACACACACACACACACACACACACACACACACACACACACATATATATATATATATATATATATATATATATTGTTCAAAGAGTTATAAATTCATATATCAACTTAGCGTAAGATATATTATTTTATAGTTAATGTGTTATTATTTTCGACATATATATGCAAAAATTTAATTATATAGTTTTTTTTTGTACATGACACGTGGATATTCGTCTACTTAAATTATATTCAAATTTGCTCGTAAAGTCTTGAATGTGCAGTATACATTATAACTAGATTTCGATTAAGAAGTTAATATGGAGTCAAAATTTAACTTTTTAAACATAATTAATAATTTTTTTTATTTTAAACTGTAAAAATTATGAAGAAAACATATTAATTACAAAAAGAAACACGATCATTATAATCTACAACTAATATCCGAAGATCACATAACATTCCTAATTCAAAATAAAGTGATGATGCTCTATCAGACTTCTTACAACTTGAAATTCTCAATTTCAAGTTGAATACATAAAATTTTAAGGTTCGACTATATATAATGAGATAATTTTTCTATCATCATATGTATTTAAAACCTTCACGACCTTTTAATTTTAAACGAAATATAAATAATCTATTAAATCTAAATATTTTGATAAATATAAAAATTATCTTGTTATTTATAGACATTTAAAATGATTATAATAATATGCTTATTTTTTAATTTACATATTATGTAAAATCCAAGATATAAATCAAAATATAAACTAAACTTAAAAAGTATATTCAAATACCATTTTTCAAAATAGTTAAAGGGGTTTAAATAATATAAATATAGAATGACAAGTCAAATTAAATAAAAATGTCAAAAACTATTTTTATTATAATATATATTTTTTTCAAAATAAGTGGTTTTTAGTTAATTAAAAGATTTAAATTGCATTAACTTGCAAACAATGATTTATATATCAATTAACCATTATGATCGAAATTAATAAAATAAATACATAAATAATTTTAAAATTAATCAATCATAACATTAAATTGTAATACTTAAATCGAAAGTGTTGTAACATGCTCTTAAAGGGGTTTGGATGCTTGATGATGTAACTGCTTTGGGAGCTTTTCTGAGAACAAAATCAGAGAAGAACCGTTAGAGGACGACTGGATATTCTCCCGGGACGTCACTCCGACGATCAAGTTAGTCTAGGGTGAGAGAGAAATGCTAAGGTAATCTTTGTGAGAAAGAAGATGGATCCCTCCCTTGAGACGGACGAGATCCTTTTATACCTGTTGCTAACGAATTGTGGGGACCGTCTCTCATGAGCGTGATACGTGGCCTCCTCTTACTAGGAAAGCTATTCATGCTAACTAACCGCCAGGTGACGTCAGTTCTGGGTGTCACCCGAGCTATTTTTTGTTTTCTCATTGGTTATGGGTGAATGAGGGGATCACATGGGATGTTCTTCCCTTATGACGAGAAATGAGTTGTCGCGTCAGCTTTGGCTCTTTGAGGCCAAGATCGGGTCTCAGCCAAGGCAGTAACGTCTTTGTTACATTTAACATGGCCGTTAGGTAACATTAACAAGTCCCTTAGATTAGTAGGCTTTTGCGTTCATGACGTAGCAGATTTTTTCTGGTCTACTCATAGATACATGGCGGACTGCTATTGACATCTTATGCAGTTGGCAGGGCAAAATCACCGTTGTTCGGTGGTTTCCGCATGAGGACAGTTCGTTGCCTCATTGATGGCATTAAAACCCCAATTCCTCCTAGCATTTTCCTCGTTTCCTTCTACTTGTTCTCGAGAAAAAAACCTTTTAAACCTTTCCTTCATATTTTCCATGGCTACTACTCGCGCTTTTGGAAGAGATCTTACCACCGATGAATGGAAGTCTTTTGAGTTCCGATTCGAGTTTGTTCCTGAACACGGCGTGCAAATTCCCTTACCTAATGCCTCTTTGTACAACCCTCCTAAGGACGATGTCGGGATTCTGATTGCCTTATTCGAGGACGGTCTTTATTTTCCTACCACCGACTTATTTAATTTGATCATTCATGAATATGGGTTTCCAGTGAGGGAGTTGACTCCCATTGCTATAAACAAGGTAGAAGATTTCGAGCTACTTTGTCGTGCTCTAGGTCGTCAACCAGTTGTTCCAACATTCAAGCACTTCTTCAACGCTTCCACTCAATCTGGGACCCGAACCCTTTCTCGGCGACGGGGAGTACCTACCCTTATTCTCGACCAAAAGTCCAAGAAGAACTGGAAAAAAAGTTCTTTTGGTTGAATAATGATCTTGTGGTACTTAGCTACCCAAGGGTTACGTATGTGGATCGTGCTCCCATACTTTTTGGTGCTGACAAAGAGTTGGTTGATAACTTGGAGAAGATCAGCATCAACGACAAGGATTGGCTCGATTGCTTTTTGGCCACCGGTGGAATGAACGCCGCTTGGAGGGCTCGTAGGAAGATGCCTGAGTTCTTTGTTGAGAAGGAAGGTACAACACTCTTTTTCCCTTGCCCCCCCCCCCCCCCTTTTTTTTTTTCTTTTTTAGGCAAAGACGTTGAAATTAGGGTTTTAGCTAATCGTTGTTGCTTTCATTCTCTTTCCAGGTGAGGAGGAAATTATATCCTTGGAGAGGGCTCTTCAAGTTCTATTTGAGGGAGAAATTCAATGCTACGAAGTCAACCTTGTGGAAGCTCTGCCACATCCTATTTCTGGTCAAATAATTAAGGCTTCACACGAGTCTCCCACCGATGCAGGCGGTTCCGCTAGTGCTGATGGTGACGATAAGTTGGATTTTCAAGACGTCGTTATCATTGGTGATTCCCAGAAGGATCCTACCCCTTTTGGGTCTCCAAGAAGTCTTCATCATGTCAAGAGGCGCTTCGCTGTTCTGGAAGCCTCTGTCGGCGGCTTGCGAAGACCGCTAGCTCCGATCCCCCTCTCTGTAACAAACGCAATCTGAGTTTCTTGCTTGAGGGTTCCTGGAGCTCCACCCGTGCTCCCGATGAGGGTCCTTTGACACTACCGGAGGGGGCACCCAATTGGGCAACTGAACCACCTGGTCGTATAGTATAGGGAAACACCGAAAATGTCAGGCTCGTCCCTACCACTGGAGGAACCGATGCGAAGATTGGGTCTTCGCCTTCCCATGGTCTTGCATCAGTTTTTTTTATAAGACCATAACCATCCCCATTTTTGCAGGTTCTCGTCTAGATGCCTACAAGTCGGCTGGGAAGCTAACTGCCCAAGACTTTGTTTCTGATCATGACGCCGCTCTTGAGTGGCATCGGCACGCGTTCCCTTCTGCTACCACTGAGGCCCTAGCGGTTCTATCAGATGAATACATGGCCGACGGCTTATGCTACGCCACCTCCCAGCTGTCATCGTATTTGGTTGCTGCCGCTGACCGTATCTCTGACATGAAGACTCTCCAGTCTGATTTTGATCAGAAGAGTATTGAAAGCAAAGAGTTGAGGGTCTAGATGGCAAAGATAGAAGCTGACAAGTGTAGTTGTGAGGCCGAACGGGAGGTAGTGTTGCACGAGAAGGCAGGCTTGGCTGATAAGGTAGCAAAGTTGGAGGAAGAGGCGAGGCGTCTGGATGATCGTGTAGGAGTTTTGAGTTTAGAGAATGCAGGGAGAGCAAGTGGACAACAGAATTGGAGGTTGATCTGGTTACCGAGAGTACTGCAAAAGGGGCATTGGAGAAGGATGTTTCATTGATCCTTTACAAGGGGCTCAGCGGGGTGGTGGACCGATTGATCGAGAACCCTCAATTTCTCCAAGGCTTGGTACATGTACATAAGACTTGTGTTTCCGTAGGCATAGAACATGGTAAAAGGATATCTGGGAGCAGCTAACTGTCAGGGAGTCTAACCCAAAATCCGAGGAAGATGTGGTTGTTGTCACAACAAGCAAATTAGGGTTAAGATTTCTATCTTGTGCATGACAATTTCTTTGGGTAATCTTGTAACCCTACAATTGGTATTAATCAAACTTCGATGTTATACAAGGTTATACATCCAAAAATAATGATTCGAGTCGAAACTTCCTCGTGTAAGCCTAAAGCCTAACCCAATAACCTATATCCATTCAACTTTATGCCTTAACCCGAGTTTTCTCGATCTAAACCACTTAATGGACCAAGACATTCTTATCGGGCCCTAATGGCCAGAAGCCCTTCTAATAGATCTTTTGGGCCGCAAGAATTTATTCTTGGACCATAATGGGCCAAAATCTCTAATGGGCCAACCATTAGGCCGAAAACCTCCTATTAGGCCAAAAACTCTTCCACTTAGTTTAATTGAGCCGAAAACCCCTATATAGGCCATAATGGGTCAAAAATATTTATTGTGCTCTCTCACCTAAACCAAAAACATTTATTAGGCCAAATCCATTTCTTTTGGGCCTAGTATTGGACTGAAATCATTCCTGGGCCCGAACCAAGCCCAAAAATGCATGTAAACCAAAAATATTAATAGGCCCAATGTATTTTCGACTATACTTGAAAAAGATCTAAACCATTTTCCCTTCCCTCAAAAATTCGATCGGTGTTAACAAAAATAAAGGTGAAAGAAATGGTGGTTTAAAATTGTGACACTTCACAATTACATCACATGTAAACATGCAAATTGTATATCATACATCCATGCACAGAGCTTTTGTCCAACATGCATCAATGACCTTCTCTTCCCTTTAACCGGTCGAACACCACCACCATCCCCTCTCCATTTCACTTTTAATTTTCCACTCCCTTCTCAATTCTCTCTAACCTTCAAAGTGTTTTCTCACTCCCTTTTCTTCAAGAAAATTTGTGGGTTGTGTGTGGGTGCTTCAAGAGTTCCTCTTCAAAGATCATAAACTTGGTAAGTTTATATCACACCCAAGTTGTTTTATTTCCAAGTTACACTAAAAATCCTTCCTCACACGACTTCATTTTTGTGATTATGCTCTTAGAACACCAAAACTTCACAAATCTCCTCAAGGAAGCAAGCTAGGGCCGAAAACATCTTTCCTCTTCCTCCTCAAACCGAAAAGCCCCCAAGGTGAGCTTCATACCCTTGTTTTTTGAGTTTTCTTTCTTTTGGGTGAGGATACAAGTCAAGCTCTTGTGTAAAATGTTTGTATACTTGCTTGCATGTGTATGTTTTATGTGTTATGTGTGTTGAAATTTTGTGATCTCATGCTAAAGGCCCCTAAACTCGAGATTTTATGCAAGTCTCAAGTTGTTGGAAAAACAAAAGCTATCTTGTGTAGTTTGTTGTTATGATTAAAAGGTTATCTTTGATATGTGATAGAATCACCATAAAGTCAAAGAAAATGTTAACACAAAATTTTGTCATGAAAACTTGAAAAATGGAAAATATGGGAAGTTACACTAAAAATGGTAACATTTTGGATAAATAAAATTGGTTTTTACTAAGACTTATAAAATTTGGCCATTTATAAACATTTTAGTAAAAATGGGCCTTTTATGACAATTTTGGTAAAAATGGGAATTCCTTGGGGTGCTCCAGTATTGTTTGTCAAGAAGAAGGACAGATCGATGCGAATGTGTATTGATTACCATGAGCTAAATAAGGTGACTATCAAGAACAAGTATTCGTTACCTCGCATTGACGATTTATTTGATCAACTTCAGGGTGTTAGCTATTTCTCCAAAATTGATTTGAGATCTGGATATCATCAGTTGAAAGTACACGAGCAGGATGTACCGAAGACTACTTTATATACTCATTATGGGCCTTTCGAATTCCTTGTCATGCCATTCGGCTTGGCAAATGCTCATGACGTATTCATGGATATAATGAACCGGGTATGCCGTCCAATGCTCGATAAATTTGTCATCATACTCATTGATGATATTCTAATCTATTCCAAGTCTAAAGCTGATCATGCCATTCATATTCGTGCGGTATTAGAACTTCTTAGAAAGGAGAAACTATATGCTAAATTCTCGAAATGTGAATTTTGGCTTCGCCAAGTTCAATTTCTCGGACATGTGATTTCTGGTGACGGTGTATCCATAGATCCTACCAAAATCAAAGCCATTCAGAATTAGGAAGCGCCTCATAATACTTCTGAAATTTGCAATTTCTTGGGTCCCGCGGGTTATTACCGAAGATTCATTAAAGACTTTTCTCGTATAGCTGTACCTCTCACAAGTCTTACACGTAAGGAAGCAAAGTTTGAATGGGGTGAAGCCCAAGAAAAAACTTTCTTGACTCTAAATGATCTTTTGACTCATGCTCCAATCTAATCACTTCTAGAAGGTGATAATGATTTCTTCGTATATAGCGATGCTTCTAGGTTGGGACTCATTTGTGTGTTGATGTAGCATGGTAAAGTGATAGCCTATGCCTCAAGACAACTGAAAGAGTATGAAAAGAACTATTCCACCCATGATATCGAACTCTATGTCGTAGTATTCGCCCTAAAACTTTGGAGACATTAGCTTTTTGGTACAAAATGTTAATTGTTTACCGACCACAAAAGTCTCAAGTACATATTCAGTCAGCAAACTTTGAATATGAGACAACAACGAGCCATGGAGCTAATCAAATATTATGACTGTGAAATCTTGTATCATCCTAGAAAGGCCAATGTAGTTGCTGACGCACTTAGCAGGAAAGTTTATCGTAATAGTATGTGTTATACTATTACTCACACTACAGTGAAGTTCAATATTCTTCATGAACTAGAGAAATGGAAAGAAGAGGCCTTAAAGCCAGAAAATGTGAAGAAATAAGGGATGATATAATATGCTAATGTTTTACTTGATGATCCACAAGGATTAAAGGTATTCAAGAATTGGATATGGATTCAAAAGATTGGCAGATTAAGATAGAAGATTTTAGATGAAGCCCATAAGTCAAAGTTGTCAATACATCCTGGTACAAGTAAAATGTACTATGATGTATGAGCTGATTATTGGTGGTCTGGATTAAAAAGAGACATTGGAAGATATGTGCAAGAATGCTTAATATGCTTACAAGTCAAAACAAAGCACCAAAAGCCTTACGGGCTTCCAGAAAGTCTTAGTGTTCCCGTGTGGAAATGGGAAAAACTGTCTATGGATTTTATTACCAATTTACCAAAGACCACTAAATAGCACGATAGCATTTGGGTAATTGTCGACCGCATGACTAAGAGTGCACATTTTCTTGCCATGTGTGAAACAACTCCAATGGAGAAATACGCACAAGTATACTTGGATGAAATTGTTGCGAGACTTGGTGTGCCATTAAAGATCATTTTCGATCATGATACTCGCTTCACTTCTCACTTTTGGGCGAGTATGCAACGTGAATTGGAATCTCGAGTTGCCATCAGCACATCTTATCATCCCCAAACAGATGGTCAGACGGAGAGAACGATCCAAATAGTAGAAGATATGCTTCGTGCATGTGTTTTGAAATTCGGTGGTAACTAAGACAAGTAGTTACCTCTTGTCGAATTTTCCTATAATAACAGTTACCATGCTTCAATCAAAATGCCACCATATGAAGCACTATATGGTCGTAAATGTCGTACGCCATTATGTTGGCGAGATATAGGAATGAAGATCCTTGGTGGCCCTGAAATGATTCAAGACACCACCGACAAGATTCAAATTGTACGAGAAAGAATGAAAGCGGCCCAGGATCGACAGAAATCCTATGCAGACAAGAGGAGACGACCTATAGAATTTCCGGCGGGTGATTTCATAATGTTGAAGGTATCCCCGTGGAAAGACATTATGCGATTTG
Source organism: Lactuca saligna (assembly GCF_052625555.1). NCBI lineage: Eukaryota > Viridiplantae > Streptophyta > Magnoliopsida > Asterales > Asteraceae > Lactuca > Lactuca saligna. Next base: position 168,392,080 of record NC_136422.1, on the reverse strand, counting down.
GGAAGAAAGGAAAACTAAGCCCTAGATTTGTTGGTCCTTTCAAAATCACCCAGAGGATTGGTAAACAAGCATACCACTTGGAATTGCCGGAAGATTTGGTAGATATTCATGATGTGTTTCATGTGAGTTATCTATGTAAGTGTTTAAGCATATATGATGAAGCGGTTCCATTATCCGAGGTGAAATTGGATAATAAGTTAAAATATGTATAGGAGCTTGAAGAGATCGTAAAGGAAAGAACGACTGAGCTACGTAATAAAGAAGTGGAGTTGGTGTTTGTCAAGTGGAAACACCATAGAGGCACAAATTATACTTGAGAAAATAAGAATGAGATATGAGCGAAATATCCCCATTTATTTGAATCGATGTAATTTCGGGGACGAAATCCTCAAAAGGAGGAGGTATTAGTAACATACATGTTTTGAAATCGTGTTTTGTAAATTTTAAAAGTGAATAATATTATGAAATATTATATAATTTGAGTATTGAGTTCTAATGGTTAGTTTTTACTAGAATTGATGTAAAACTATGTTTAGAATCACTCAGAAAATATTGGAAGTCTTATGAGAATCCAATCAAAAGGAAAATATTAAAACTTAACAAAAATATAAAATTTGAAATAAGTAGAATTTTATTATTAAAATTTTTAAAGAATCTCGTTAGAAACATTTAGGCGAAAACCTCATCAAAATCCGAGTTATAACGAAGAAATTATGACCAATCAAAGATCCGCGACAAAACCGGTACGGCGCCGAATGTCGTAAAAAGTGAGTTTTTGATAAACTACTTTTTAGTCTTGTTGATCTAAATGAAAGTCATAGTATTTTTTCAACCGAAAATTTTCATAAAAAGAACGTCCAAATCTGACTTCGTATGAGGAAGTTATCATTTTTCTAAGTTTTGGAATAGCACTAGACAGCTAAAAACTCGAAATAAAGATCGTGTGATTTTTAGCTGACACAACCTAAACGAGAATCGAATGTATCGTCAATATTAGTACAACGGTAAACAGACAGACAAAAACGGACATCGGATGAAGAACTTATGAATTTTTAACGGACTTTTCCTGTCCCGGCCCATTAAAAATATAATATTAAAAATCAATTCAAAATTAGCCGACAGAATATAAACAAAAGTTGTAGAGTATAATCTGACCTACGTGTGGATATAAAGAACATCAAAAACAGAGCTCGTACAAAAAAGATATGAATTTTTGAAGTTTTTAAATAAAAATAAATGAAAATTCGAGCCTTATCCGAGGAGGTACGCCCCACGTAGAGGCGTACGCCCAACGTTCGCATGGCAGGACCTTGGATTGACCATGTCTCCAAATCTTCGCATACGAGCCACATAATAGACACGTCCGAGCCACATGCCTTCCATTCCGAGAATCGGACACGTAGCCTCGTACGCCCCGCGTACATTGAGAGTACACCCCGCGTAGTAAGGAGCTTCGCACCCTATAAAAGGGATGGGAAGTCAGCCGGTTTTATGTTACATTCTCTTACTCTCTTTCACTTTCTAACCTCTCTCAAGCCCCTCTAACACCCAAAAATCTCCGGTATCATACCCGACACCCGAAGCAAGTCCCGAGATCCCGAAGTTCCCGAGAAAATCATATTTTCTAGCCGAAACTCTGCCCGAGTAAGGTCAGTTTTCAACTAAAATCCCCGGTTTCATCGCAGAAAGTCATATTTAGAGTTGAAGTGTTGCCCAAATTATCATTTAATCCCCGTTTATTTTACGGTGAGTTTCAATATAGGGACAGTTGTATGCTATCTGTTATATGTTCAATGTGCTTTCCCATGTTATTATGATAATGAGCTATACCTTAGGCCATGAAGTGTATGACATAAGCATCACTTGGGTACTGGTATGTAGCCTTTGGTCATGAATTGTATGACATAAGCATCACTTTGGCTTTAACAGAATACAAAGACAATGCTAAAAGCCTATGTATTCTAGTGAAATGATATCCTGAAATTCTATTTTCTACGCAACTTGGGCTGAAGTCTTATTGATATATATCAAGTGTTGAAATTATTATGTCTCATTGAATTCAAATATTTGAATTCGATTATTCGTTGATATGGAAAGCCTGTCATATGATACTCATTTGCCTATCTTGTTCCTTGTCCCTCTATGCTTCTGTCATATTGACATGTATATGGCATAATGTTATATTGTAATTGTTATTGATCTCACTAAGCGTCACCCGCTTATCCCTCTCAATGTTTAAACTATTGCAGGTGATAAGCATCCAATATAGGTTTGTAGTGGTAGAAGATGTAGAATATATAATATTATAACTTTTGTATTGTATTCCTGAGAAAGTATGTAATATGTGGAAAACTTTGTAAATATCTAAATAGTCGGTTTGTATCTAGTCTATGTAAATAAACTATTAATGTAAAATATTATTTTATGAATATGCGTGTAGCATGTTTTAGAGTAACAATATTGTGAAGTATTAAAGTTTGGGTCTTTCAAAAATACAAAGGTTTTAGAAAGTTCAGGTTTTTTTAATTTGCAGGTGTCTTAACGAAATCAAAGTAAGAGTTGCAGCATGCTTGTTTGTTGACAGGACACTTTCGTGGTGGAATGGCCACATCAAAGCCCTAACTCTCCCAATTGCAAAGGCTCTGTCTTGGGAAGATCTCCAAACGATGGTGTTGGAAGAGTACTGTCCCCGAGGCGAAATTCAGAAATTTGAGCAAGAGTTATGGAATCTTACGATATAGAACTCCGACATTGAAGGATACGTTGCCCGATTTAGTGAACTGGCACATCTGTGCCCTGGAATGATAACTTCTTAGGCCAAAAATGTGAAACGCTTTATTTGGGGGTTAACTCCTCCAATTTAAGGGAACGTGATTGCCGCTAACCCCTCGACCTTCAACAATGCCAGATGTCTGGCACAAAAGTTGTATGACCACGGGGATGGAAGGTACGCAAAGACTTCTGGCACTTAAACAAAGGAGAACAAGAACAAGAACAAATGGGGAAACAAAAGAAAGGGGCGACAAAATCAAGAATCATCAAAGAAGCAGCAAACTGTACCAGTCCACGCTGCTACTTCTCAGACCGCACCAACACCAGCTGCACCAACATCAACCACACCAACACTAGCAAAGTCATACACTGGCACCCTTCCGAAATGTGATAGTGTAATTTCCACCACAACAGTATCCGTCAAGACTTACATTGCACCAATTGCAATCGAAAAGGACACACTGCCCGGTATTGCAGATCTCAGCCACAACAAAAACACCAACCCAATAATGTCGGGGCCAGTCGCACATGTTACGGATGTAGGGAGATAGGCCATTTCAAGAGAAATTGTCCAAAAGGCAACAACCAAGGTGTCGGGGGATCAGGCAGGGTCCTAATGTTGGGTCAGGGTGGGGCTGTGCTAGATTCGACCATAGTCACCGGTATGTTTCCCCTCAATAACATCTATGTATGCATTTTGTTCGATAATGGGGCGGAACGAAGATTCGTGAGCCATAAGTTTAATCACTTACTAAATCAAAGTCCCCAGAGGTTAAATGAAGCCTTCACGATGGAAATGGCTAATGGGAGGACTGAACCAACAAAATACATTTTCTTAGGGTGCACGTTAACACCAAATAATCACTCGTTTCCAATCAACTTGATGCTGGTTAATATTAAAAGCTTTGATGTGATCATCGGTATGGATTGGTTAAGCCCCCACCACGCTGATATTATATGCCACAAGAAGGTCGTTCTCTTTCACCTCCCCACCAACAAAACACTAATTATCTACAGAGATAAACCTGGCACAAATCTCCGTCTTATCTCATGCATCAAGGCACAAAAGTGCCTACATAAAAAGAACCACGCCTTTCTATCCCACATAGTGGACAAACAGAAACAGGAAAAGAACCTCAAGGATATCCCAGAGGTGTGTAATTTTCCAGATGTATTTCGTGAAGACTCTCGGGAATACCCCCCAAGCGACAGGTCGAGTTTCGAATCGACCTAGTCCCTTGAGCCACGCCTATTGCCAAATCACCATACAGATTATCCCCTACCGAAATGCAAGAGCTATAAAGTCATTTGAGCGAGCTGCTAGACAAAGGAATCATAAGACTGGGTTTCTCTCCTTGGAGAGATCCAGTTTTATTTGTTAAAAAGAAAGATTTATCTTTCCGCATGTGTATCGACTACCGGGAACTCAACAAACTCACAGTCAAAAATCGATACCCTCTTCCTCGGATCGACGATCTATTTGACCAATTCCAAGGAGCCAGTTATTTCTCAAAGATAGATCTGAGATCTGGATACCATCAATTGCAAGTCCGAGAAGAAGATATCCCCAAAACTTCCTTCTAAACTCGTTACGAGCACTATTAATTTGTGGTTATGCCCTTCGATCTGACGAATGCACCCGTAACATTTGTGGATCTGATGAACCAAGTCTGCTGACCGTTCCTTGACAACTTCATGATAGTCTTTGTCGACGACATATTGGTTTATTCTCGGAGAAAGGAGGAACACATCCAACATCTATGGCAGGTTCTGGAGACCCTATAGGCGGAAAGGCTATACGCGAAATTCTCCAAGTACAAGTTTTGGATATGCAAGGTGATTTTTTATAGTACACATGGTCAGTAAAGAGGGAATTGATGTGGACCCATCTAAGGTTAAGGCAAGTGAGGGCTGGGCAACTCTGAGAACACCCACCGAGATCAGGCAATTTTTGGGCCTCGTTGGATATTACAGGAGGTTCATTCAAAACTTCTCAAGAATCGCCAAACCTCTCACCACTCTAATTCAAAAGGGGGTGCCTTTCACTAGGGAAAAGAAGCAAGAGACAGCCTTTCAAATGTTAAAGAAATCCCTCTGCAATGCCCGGTCTTGTGAGTTCCATAGGGAACAGAGGATTTTGTAGTATATTGCGACGCTTCTAACCAAGGTTTGGGTAGTGTACTAATGCAGCATGGAAAGGTCATTGCCTATGCATCTAGACAACTGAAAAACCATGAGGTGAATTATACTACCCACAATCTCGAGATAGGAGTGGTGCTCTTTGCTTTGAAAAATTGGAGGCACTATCTCTATGGGACAAAGTGCACAATTTACACAGACCACAAAAGCCTCCAACACATTCTAGATCAAAGGGAATTAAACATGAGGCAGCGAAGATGGGTCGAGCTGCTAAACGACTATGAATGTGAGATCAGGTACCATCCGGGCAAAGCTAACGTGGTAGCTAATGCCTTAAGCCTGAAGGAGTACTTGGGTTGCCGAGTACGAACACTCTCGATAACCCTCCATTCCCAATTGTCTTCACAAATTAAGGAGGCTCAACAAGAAGCCTTGAATCCAGAAAACATCGAAAATTAAATGTTACATGGGATGGAAAAGAACTTAACCAACAAAGAGGTCGGAGCCAATTATCTTATGGACCAGATCTTGACACCAAAGTTCAATGGATTCCAGGACGTGGTAATGAATAAGGCGCATAAAACAAGATACTCCGTCCATCCTGGCTCTGATAAGATGTATCTGGATCTTAAACAACACTATTGGTGTAGTAATATGAAAGAGGGGATTGCAACTTACGTGGGCAAGTGCCTCACCTGCGCCAAAGTTAAGGTGGAATATCAAAAGCCCTCGGGTCTACTGCAACAATTGGTCATACCCAAGTGGAAATAGGAGAGGATTACAATGGACTTCATAACCAAATTACCTAAGACGACAGACGAATTGGATGCCATTTGGGTGATTGTTGACCAGCTGACCAAATCCGCCCATTTCCTGCCAATAAAGGAGACGTATAAGATGGAAAGACTGACACGTATATACATAAGGGAGGTGGTGAGACTACATGGAGTACCAATATCTATTGTCTCTAACCGGGGTAGTTGGTTCACCTCCCAATTTTGGCAGTCGCTCCAGAAAGCATTGGGAACCCAACTGGATATGAGCACTGCCTACCACCCCATATTGACGGTCAAGGTGAGTGAACCATACAAACACTAGAAGATATGCTTCAAGCTTACGTGATAGATTTCGGCAAGGAATGGGATACCCACTTGCCACTAATCGAATTCTCATACAAAAAAAGCTACCATACATGCATTAAAGTCGCTCCCTTCGAAGCCTTGTTCGGTCGGAAATGTAGATCACCTCTCTGTTGGGCTGAACTAGGAGACACCCAGCTGGCAAGAGGACAAATACCAAAAAGTACTCTCAAAGGACCCGAGATCATTCAGGAAAGAACTGAGAAAATCATCCAAATTAGGGCATGACTCCAAGCATCTTGAGACAAATAGAAGAGCTACGCTAACAAAAGACGAAAGCCTTTGGAGTTTCAAGTAGGAGATTGCATGCTGCTAAAGATCTCTCCCTGGAAAGGGATGATACAGTTGGGAAGGCGAGGAAAGTTAAATCCATGATACATCGGACCATTCAAGATCCTTGCCAGGATCAGTCCAGTGGCCTACAAGCTACAGCTACCTTTGGAGCTTAGCAACGTACACCCTGTCTTCCATGTGTCAAAACTGAAGAAATGCCTATCAGACGAAATCCTTGTTGTTCCACTCGATGAGATTTAGGTGAATGAAAACCTCATGTTCGTTGAAGAATCGACTGAAATCATTGGCAGAGAAGTGAAACGTACAAAACAGAGCCGCATTCCGATTGTGAAGGTTTGATGGAGTGCCAAACGCGAACCTGAATTCACATAGGAACGCGAGGATCAAATGATGCAGAAATACCATCATCTCTTCTCTAGTTCTTAAGGATTGTTTTCGAATGAATTTCAGGACGAAATTTCCTCTAACGGGGGGATGATGTCACAACAAGCAAATTAGGGTTAGGATTTCTATCTTGTGCATGACAATTTCTTTGGGTAATCTTGTAACCCTACATTGGTATAAATTAAACTTCAATGTTATACAAGTTTATACATCCAAAAATTGTGATTCAAGTCAAAACTTCCTCGTGTAAGCCCAAAGCCTAACCCAATAAGCTATATCCACTCAACTTTGGGCCTTAACCTGAGCTTTCTTGATCCAAACCTCTTAATGGACCAAGACCTTCTTATTGGGCCCTAATGGCCGGAAGCCCTTCCAATAGATCTTTTGGGCCGCAAGAACTTATTCTTAGACCATAATGGGCCAAAATCTCTAATGGACCAACCATTAGATCAAAAACCTCCTAATGGGCCCTATTGGGCCGAAAACTCTTCCACTTAGTTTAATTGAGCCGAAAACCCCTATGTAGGCCATAATGGGACAAAAATCTTTTTTAGGCTCTCTCACCTAAACCAAAAACCTGTATTGGGCCAAATCCATTTCTTTTGCGCCTAGTATTGGATCGAAATCATTATTGGTCCCGAACCAATCCCAAAAACGCATGTAAACCAAAAATCTTAATAGGACCAATGTGTTTTCGACTATACTTGAAAAAGATCTTAACCATTTTCCCTTCCCTCAAAAATCCGATCGGTGTTTACAAAAAAAAGGTGAAAGAAATAGTTGTTTAAAATTGTAACACTTCACAATTACATCACATGTAAACATGAAAATTGTATATCAGACATCCATACCAGGAGCTTTTGTCCAACATGCATCAATATCCTTCTCTCCCCTCTCCCATATAAACGGCCAAACACCACCACCATCCCCACTTCATTTCACTTTCAATTTTTCACTCCCTTCTCAATTCTCTCTAACCTTGAAAGTGTTTTCTCACTCCCTTTTCTCCAAGAAATTCGTGGGTTGTGTGTGGGTGCTTCAAGATTTCCTCTTCAAAGATCATAAACTTGGTAAGTTTATATCACACTCAAGTTGTTTTATTTCCAAGTTACACTAAAAATCCTTCCTCACACTGCTTCATTTTCGTGATTATGATCTTAGAACACCAAAACTTCACAAATCTCCTCAAGGATGCAAGATAGGGTTGAAAACCTCTTTCCTCTTCCTCCTCAAACCAAAAAGGCCCCCTAGGTGAGCTTTATACCCCTATTTTTCGAGTTTTTGTTCTTTTGGGGGAGGATACAAGTCAAGGTCTTGTGTAAAATCTTTGTATGCTTGCTTACATGTGTATGTTTTATCTGTTATGTGTGATGAAATATTGTAATCTCATGCTAAAGGTCGATAAACTTGAGATTTTGTGCAAGTCTCAAGTTGCTAGAAAAACAAAAGCAATCTTGTGTAGTTTGTTATTATGCTTAAAAGGTTATCTTTGACATGTGATAGAATCACCATAAAGTCAAAGAAAATGTTAACTCAAAATTTTGTCATGAAAACTTGAAAAATGGAAAATATGGCAAGTTACACTAAAAATGGTAATATTTTGGATAAATAAAATTGTTTTTACTAAGACTTATAAAAATGAGCCATTTATAAACATTTAGTAAAAATGGGCATTTTATGATAATTTTGGTAAAAATGGGCATTTTATGACAATTTTGGTAAAAATGTGCCTTTTATGACTATTTTTACAAAAAAATACTGGATTTTCTGGAAGTTTACAAACTATTACAAAGTTTTCTTACAAACATGCTTATGATCTCACCAACATTCTATATTGACGCTTTTCAAAACGAATTGTATTCTTAGTGACTCAATAAGCAGGTTGGCAGCTATGGAATTTGGAAAATTGTTGTATTTTTGAATCATCATACATTATGTTGTTTTGGATGTAATTTTTGTAACCAAACACAAACATGTAAACTATGCACGTTGATATCGTTAATGTATGATGATGAGGGTTGCTATGTGTCATTCATATTCAATTCTTATGATATTACAAGATCACCCACCCCCGAATGTTTCCGTCGCCCCAGTTCGAGGTTGTGAATGCTGCCAGGACTCAAGAGATGGAAGATGCCCTAGTGGTTTTTACTTAGACAAACTTTGACAACCACCATCGTCTGGGCAGTCTAGACATGTTTGGGCTCCACAGTCTCTATCAAGAAGCTCAGAGCTATGGGGCAGGCTCCAGCTCAAACTCCGCTCCTGGTGGTAAGTAGCCCTGTTTTGTGACTTGTTCTTGATGTGATTTCCTTGAACAATATTTTCTTTTCCTTTGTTTTCTTATGGTCTTTTTGTGCCATTTGTGGTCATTTGAAAGTCTGGAAGTCCGACAACTATGACAATTTTTTCTTTATATTTGTGGATATGAATGTTTTGATATTACTGCACCTATTATGTTTGTTTGGTTGCTTCACGTATGGTTTATGTTGGCCATCACATGGTATTGATGTAGGGTATGTTTACACCTGACCTGAGTTCTTTTACTGATGAACTCTTTATGCGTTACTGAAGTTGGACTTAGAGAAATTTGTTCTAATTTGCTGCTTAAAGACCCTGGGTGTAGCCAAGATCATGATCTTGAGGCTCACTCAATTTTGTTTTTCTGCTTAGTGGAAGATTATGATTCTTCTACAATTATGTCACATGTTCTTTCATATGCATACTGTAATGTAAATCATGAGCATGTCTTGGGAGGAAGGTTATGAGCCTTCTATATGAAAACTCCCTGATCGCCTCCTTGTAACGATTTTGCTCGTGTGACGTTGGATGATCAGTCATTGTTGCCACATGGTAAATGTACACAGCCTCCTTGTTTTGTTTTTCAAGCTTGAAAATAAGGCGCATCTGAATTGCCCATTCTGTTTACTCTAGTTTTGTTTAGAGTGTAATAAAATTGAAAGTAGTAAAGTAATTTTTGTTGATTACATTTACATGTTAAAATTAATACACAATACCTTTTCTAGCATTGATTCTACCTTTAACACTCGTTTTAAGAGTAAAAGTGATGCAGGCTTTGCTCATTCCATGTTCTTGGAATGGCACGCCCGTCATGAGCTTCTCAGACATAAGCACCATTCTGATGTGCTTCTACGATTTTATATGGTCCTTCCCACGTGACACTGAGTTTCCCCAATGGTTCAACGTGGCTAGACTCTTTCTTTCTTAGTGCCCATTTTCCAACTTTGAAGTTATTGGCCCGGACTTGGCGGTTGTAATAGTTCTTGGTTCGTGATTTATACAATGCTTGGAATATCTGGGTTGTGTCACATTTTTCGTCGAGCTTGTCCAGGTCTTGGTGTCGCCCTTCTTCGTTGGCCACCTCCTTGAAACTCTCTGTTTACAAGGAGCCAACGAAAATTGCCAATAGGAGGAGCGCCTCCTTCCCATAGGTTAGATTGAAGGGCGTTTCTCCCGTGCTTGACCTTGTTGTGGTGCGATAGGACCATAGCACTGTTGGGAGCTCATCCACCCAGGCGAGCTTTGATCTGAGTAGTGGTTTCTTTAAACCATTGACTATGGTTTTGTTGGATATCTCTATCTGTCTGTTATCCTGAGGATGCGCTACTGATGTGAACCGACGGTGGATTTTCTTGTCTTCACCCAATTCCTTGAAGGGACTTCCTTCAAACTGAGTGTCGTTATCACTTATGAGGATCCTAGGGGTTCCAAAGCGGGCCAAGATGCTCTTTGTCATGAACTTTCTCATCTGCTTTCCAGTGATAGTGGTCAGTGGTTCCGCCTTTATCCACTTGGTGAAATAGTCAATGATTACCAGCAAAAACTTTACACCTCCCGACGCTGGTGGGAAAGGTCCCACTATGTCAATACCCCATTGGTGGAAGGGATAGGAGCTAGTGACGTTGGTCAATGACATGGCCCGTTGATTTTTGAAAGGAACGAATGACTGGCATGCCTTGCATTTCTTGGTTAGGGTTGCAACATCGTTGTACACGTCTGACCAATATACCCCTAGGAGGAGTATTTTTCCTGTGAGTACTTGAGCGCCTGCATGTGCCGCCGCATCCCACGAATGACTTTCTTCTAGGAATGTTTGCACTTTATCCATGTACTGAGATACCCTCTTTGGTATAATTGGTTATCCCTGATTGCAAAGTGTGACACCATGATCTTGACTTTTCTTGCCTCCTCAGGGTCATCTGGTAGCATGCCGTGGGACAAGTAATCAATATACGATTTGGTCCATTCTAGTGCAGTCAATACTATATTGACCTTTTGGTTATCAATTCTTCTCTCCAGGAGCACTTCAACTAGTACTTTCTTTGATAAGTGATCATAGGAAGTTTAGGCTAACTTGCGGAGAGCGTCTGCCCTTGCATTCATTCTTTGGGATATTTGTTTTATGAAAAATCTTTTTGAACGCATTGGTTAGATTTTGGACTGCATCTAGGTACTTTTGCATCCTTGAGTCTTTAGCCTCATACGTGCCATTTACCTGGTTTGTGATAAGTTGTGAATCGTTGAGGGCTGCTATTTGCTTTGCACCAACTTCCTTGGCGAGCCTCAGGCCTGCTAGGAGTGCTTCATACTCTGCCTCATTCTTGGATTGAAACACCCCAAAAATACAAGCCAAATATTTGGTTTTCAAAATCATTTATGAAACATAGATCTCATTGCCATAGTATAAAACCATAAAACATGTATCTCGAAAACTCATAAAATATGATAAACATATAACAATCTCATAACATATATCACAGTCAACTCCTAGGCTAATCCACTGTGGTGTGTGTCATGTCATAAGCTCGAGCCCTTCCCCTTACTAGCTGAAGTACCTGAAACCAAAACTAAAACAGTAAGCACAAAGCTTAGTGAGCTCCCCCAAGCTACCACATACCATACAAAGCACATATCAAACATAACATAACTCTGGGACTACTCTCAACTGTATCGTGACAAATTCCGACATCGCTTACCCAACATCAGACTCCTGCCCGGCATCATGCTCACCCCGGGATCCGACCGCATCGGGCATCGGGCTCACCTAGTCATCAGGCTTGCCCCGGCATCGGGATTACCCCGACACATACACAATATAACATATATTATAAACACATAACATAAACACATAATCCGCATCAGGCTTGCCCCGGCATCGGACTGAAGCCCAGAACATATAACATATAACATATAAACTAGCATACATCAAGCTTGCCTCGGAACACATAACACATATCATATAACACACATGAATCACAAAGACATCACACATACTTAACTACTTCTTGGGATGGCCCTGACATCGGATCGGCGTCCGGAAACATATAAACTGCATTGGCCTAACCCTGGCATCAGGATTACCCTGGCGTACTCTACTACTTAAAACAGCTGGCATTGGTGCCTTAGACCCATTCCTACTAGAGGAAAACTAAACTCGTATGACTGACTGCTGAAAACCTGAGTGAGAAATACCTGACTGCTATTCCGGCTGCTCTCCGATTATCATGACCAAATAAACACATAGTCAGAAATGAGGATTCTTCTATGGGTAAAATGACTATTTTACACTTCTGATCCAATTTGGGCCATGACCCAGGCCCAATCATTTCTAGTCCTTCTAAACTCACTAAGGCCCATTAATCCCCAAATGGCCCAATTTTCTAAATTGGGCCCAACTCTTCAAATTGGGCTTTCCTACCGAACCTTACTAAACCTTAAGCCATTAACTGACTTCTGCAGGCCCAACATGGCCCACAGCTACTATGTCTAATACTTGGCCCAAACCGACCCCAATAACAACAAGTCCACTGACTAAGTGTACGCTGAGCATACCTCTCCATACGTTGCGCGTACAGCTGAAAGGGATGGTACGTTGCGCGTACTGACGTGTACGCCCAACGTAACCTCCAGGTAAGCTCTTTTCTCCAAAACTGCTTAATCCCTTATGATACTACGTCCAAACTACAGATCTGAGTCCAATACTTCGACCTAGCCCATAAATTCGATCACTTGATGGCTTGCAAGCCACTAAATGAGCCCAACACAAAAAGGTGACAAAGAACCACCATGAAAATGGCTAGATCTCTTGCATGGTTTCATAAAAGCCTCAAAGCTTGCAACTTTACAGCTAAAGGAACACATTGAGCTTCAAGGGTGGAAACCCTAAGCTCAAAAATGGAGTTGCATGCTCAAGATCAAATATTTGGATCTAAAAAGGTCCAAATCTTTAAAACCCTAGATCTATGATTCAAGAAGGAAAGATAGGATCTTTATACCTCCTTTGAGTGCTAAAAGGTGAGCTTGTTCCAGACCCTTTAGCGCAAGATACTCAAGTGCTTCTTCCTTCAACCTTGCTTCACTTCTCCCAAGACCTTCTTCACCAAAAAATAAACTCAAGAGGTCAATCACACAAAGTAATGGAGTAAGGGACGAACTAGGCTTTTATGAGAGTGAGGGACAGGTGAGGAGGCCAAAGGGGAGGCTATAATGCGGTTTATATATGTCTTAAACCCTATAATTAGGGCTTGGCATCTGCACGCGTACGCTGGGGGTATCCCATGGTATGCCGCGCATACACCCCCGAGTCCCGCACATCCAATGTGATTACTACACACCGCATACGCCGGGTTATTCCCAGCATAAGGCTTATGGGTAGTCCAACATAAGCCCAAAACCAATATTAATTTGCATAATCAAATAATACCTCGAGAGACGGATGTTACAAATCACCTCCACTTGTATCAGACTTCATCCTCGAAGTCTGCTGCTACTGAATCTGGAAACAACTCTGGGTAGTGCTCCCTCATCTCCTCCTCGGACTCCCATGTCCACTCTAAACCATTCATATACTGCCACTGAAGCTTCACGAACTCTACTCTCTTATTTCTCAGCTCCTTGGTCTTTCGATCCAGAATCGTCATTGGCCTCTCTATGTAATTCAAGTTGTCATCAACCTGAATATCCTCTAGGGGTACCACTGCTGAATCATCCACTAAGCACTTCCACAACTGAGAAACTTGGATGTGCTGTGGATCTGGCTGAGCTCTGCTGGAAGATCTAACTGATAAGCAACCTGACCCACCCGGGCCAAGACCTTAAATGGAACAATAAATTTGGGGCCTAGCTAGCCCCGCTTCTGAAACCTGATGACATCCTTCTAGGGTGACACCTTCAGGAGGACTATATCGCCCACCTGAAACTCCAAGTCTGAGTGTCGCTTGTCGGTGTAACTCTTTTTCCGACTCTGAGCAGTCTGGAGCCTGCTCCGGACATGCTGAATCCACTTCGTGGTCTTAAGTACTACCTCCGTACCCCCGATGACTCTCTGACCGACCTCACCCCAACAGATTGAGGTCCTATACTTCCTCCCATGGAGCATCTCGAAGGGAGGCCGGTCTATACCGGAGTGGTAACTGTTTTTATACGAAAATTCTGCTAACGGAAGATACGTATCCCAACTGCCACCAAAATCTAACACACATGCTCGAAGCATGTCCTCGAGAGTCTGAATCGTCCACTCACTCTGCCCATCCGTCTGAGGGTGGAAATCTGTGCTGAAATGGAGACGAGTACCCACCTCGTCATGAAACCGCTTCTAAAACCTGGAAGTAAACCGAATATCTCGGTTTGACACCACTGAGGCAGGCACTCCATGATGTGACACTACTTCCCGCACATAAATCTTAGCCAATTTGTCTATCACGATGCTTTCCTGGAAAGGTATAAAATGAGCGCTCATTGTCAACCATTCCACAATGACCCATATCGAATCAACCCCACGCGCGGTCCTGGGAAGCTTAGTAATGAAATCCATAGTGATATCCTCCCATTTCCACACGGGAATATCTAACGACTGCATCTTGTTGTGGGGCCTCTGTTGCTCTATCTTGACCTTCCTGTAGGTCAGGCATCTCTCCACATACCAAGCTACATCCCGCTTCATGCAGGGCCACCAATAATTAGGTCGAAGATCTTTGTGTTGGGTTATGAGCATTCTAACACTCCTAAGTGTACATGCAACCCTAAATACCTTGGATCTATGTTTTCTCTATTATACATGCAAATATGAACATCCAAGGTATTATCCTAATCTAGCATACAATATTATCAATATAATAAGATAGAATACATACCTCTTTGATAGTGCTTGTCTTCATGAAGCTTGAGTGCTTAGTGCCCCAAGTGTGACACCTCAAATGGTTCACACAACACCAAATACACTTGGAATAACTTGAGAGGATTCTACACTTCATAAAATCGGTTAGCCCTCTCTAGAATAATCTAGTGACCGATTTTGGGAAGAATAATATCTTTATATAGTGTTACAATTAGGGTAAACCCTAATTGTCATGACTTTCCATTTCCTTGGATCCATGGGTTCAAATACACCATGGAGCATCCATGGAGCATCATATGGGTTTTGGCCCAACTAGATAATCCATGGAGCATTAGCCCACTATATAAGTATGGATGATTTACACAATCAACCCATATATTTAATTAGTCTTCTTTTGATCACTTAATTAATCCTAGATTAATTCTTGATCAATACTAATTAAATAATCTTATTATTCTTATTATTAATATACTAGAACTTATAATATATTAATAACCATAAGTGTCTTATTTCTCTCATTATAGTCTATCCAAGTGCATGATGCCATGCAACCCAAATGGACCATGCCGGGTCGGGTCAAGTCTTACCAATTATAGTTATGGACTTAGACATTAATCCAACAGTCTCCCACTTGGATAAGTCTAAAACTATTATTGCGTATGACTTCAGGAACCAACTAGCAATCGTAGCTCTCAAAAGCTTCTTGTCGAACTCTGACCTTGTAGATGAACTCTGATCTTTGTCAACGACTTGTCCATTAGATAAGGGATCATATATTCCTCCATTCTAGATATCATATAGACTGAGACATGGATTATAATCATTCTCTCTGTCCATTTGTTGTTTCCCGATTTCCGATTTATGACGACTGACTAATTGAACAAATCAAATCAGTCCTGGCCCGGCCGAGCACTTCCATTTGTCATCATCAAATCATCGAGGGGCCCACAGATATCGCTTTTATCCCGAAGGTAAAAGGAATGGATAAACTTCGACTCATATGGCTTGTTCTACTACTTGTTGAATCATACACAAAGGCACGTTTTATAGCACCGAGTTACCAAATGCAGTTTCGTGCAATCAATGTACAACCAACTCATAGTAACAACTCATATCTCTAGGTTTGAAGAATATAAGATATTATCGTCTCATGATCACTCGTGATAAAATCCATGAAGTGATTCCAATGAGCGCGGGTTGAATCCAATACTCAGAACTTATGAGCACTCATGAGTGTTGTAGCCCTTTGTCCAACATCTTAGACCTCTACAAGCCAACCCATGACAGTCTTGATTCATATCTACTTCCAACATATGACCGACTATGGATGGTTTGAATAACTTAGTCATTCCGGAAGAATAACCTAGTTTATTCGGGAAGTCAAAACATGCAAAGTGAAACACAATAATAATTGAATCCAATATGGTCTCAGAACTTATGAATATAAATAAAACTCCTTTTATTTATCACCATATGATTACACATTATTCATTGTATATTGTTTCAGCTATCAACATTATTCTTGAATTTAAAACAATAGTTGTCCCATGCTCCAAGCATGCACACTATGTTTTTCTAAACAATAGTCATGCCATACACCAAGTATGCATAATATGTTTGACTATGATCTTTATTTTGTGAACTAGACCAAATGAACATAACTTCAATGATTCTCTTTTCACACTCCCAAATCCTTACTGCAAATGCAAGAATTCCAAATTCATGTCATTTACTGAAATCTGTTAGATTCTAAACTTATATGCATCGATCCTCTTGTAATGATTATGCACAAAGTCAGAAAGACTTAACAACAATCATTACAGAGCATTCCAAAGAAGATCAAGTCCTTGGAACCATCCTTCTTGCATTAAGTTTCCTTAATCTTACACAGATTGAAAATTCTAACTTTGAAACATTTCCAGATTCCATTTCGACTATCACTTCTGAACAAGAGTTGCCTCCTTACAGATTATGTTAATATGGTCCTTCCAGAATTATCACTATACTTCCAATTGTCCTTGAGAAACCAGTCTTTGGTAAACCTTAGATTGTCCTCGACAATTGTTTAATCCTTTTTAGTCATATCCAGTTCTAAACCTTTTCCATTCTTAACGCCCCAGGCATTCGGAAAATTTTAGAAAGGATGAATATAGCACATGTAATCGATCCTATATCCGAAGCATATGGGACACGATTCATGATGTCTCACATAAAGACTAAACCAGTCTTTTGCTATAACATTTCCATTTCAATTTGCCAAGTTCTCATAATTCAGATTATGAAAAGGGATGCCGTAATCATAATCGAATTTAAGAACGCAAATAATGGACCCATATACAGAATTTCCTTATGTTGAGCCATTCCAACATGAAATTCATATATATCCTTGACTAAATGATTAAAACCTCACGATCTAAGCTTATAGATTTGAGATGAAGTATAATTTCCTCTCCCTTAATTATAGCAAAACAACTCTTTCCCAGTTGAAACTTTTGTTTTCTATAATTAACATTGCTAGCTTGCAATACTTATCGTAATTATCATGCTCCCACTAACATGATGATTATTAGCATAACACTTATGCTCCCACTAGCTTTGACATGTACTCAGAAATCACTGGACTTCTAGAAATCAATACTTTATTGACTTTCTTACCAAAGTTCAGATTTCTGATACTAGATTGTTTTGATAAAACTCTATCAAAAACATACACCTTTCCTTAGATAGCTCATGGGTGTGTCAAAACAATTTTAAGAACTATGAAAAGGGATGCCGTAATCATAGTCTTGATTGTTTTGACCTTTGCTATTTCTCACAAGTCCAAGTTAGTGTGCCGGTAAACCACACACGCTCCACTAACGACTTTGAGAATGCAAATATCCCAATTGCTATCTCGCTAAAATCTACTTAGTGGAAGTGTTTCCTCACCATCATTTTCATGAATCGGAGAGAAACTCTATGACACTTAGATTTAATGGTGTATGAGTTCTTATCCATGTGAATTGTCAAAACCATAGTCACAGGACAAGGATAATGACAAAACCAAACTCATATGGACTGAACTCAATCTTAATTTCTTGCCTCCTGGTAGCTCAAGGGCCTACCATTGCTTCCAAGTTGTTGTGCAACACATTGAGAACTCTAAGAACTCATATGCAAAGTCAACTTTAACTGGAATGGGCACAGAATATGTCAACACGATAGGTTATAAACCTTAAGTCGTGTGCTAGTGAAGAACTTTAGGTTTCATTCTTGATTAGTTCTTGAAAATTTCAAGACCTTTAAGACTCCCACTGTCCTCTTGACCTATAAGACTTCCTTGTCAAACATCCAAGAGATAGTGTGGATTCTAATCAAGACAAACACTTCACACAATTGGCCTTAGTTGGTCTTTGTTTTATCCAAAACATCACAACTTACCAATTTCAAATGTACAAGAGTAGAAAACTTTTACTCTTACATTTGATAAGTGTTTTAAACCTTCTTTAAGACATGTCACTCAAATTACAATCTTGGAGTACGACTCTAAGACTTGTATTGGAACGAAGTATGACTCATCTTCTTGATTTAACCATTTCAACAATTCAAGATCCCTTCTTCTTAGTCATAAAAAATGAACTAAGACTTCCTTAGAGAACAAATTTTGATATGGTTTCTTAATCATTAAGATAATCACAAAGCTGATACTAAAGTACTCTCCCATCTTTTCAGATTTGAGAAACTTTTATCCTTCTGCCTAATTTGATTCTTCTTATCCGCTCTGCTATGCATTGGAACTTTTCCAATGTCTCAGAGTTACACTTAAGCTTGTAAGTATAATCATTTTTACTGAGCTTTAGTAAACTATGACGAATAGCCTTACATCTTGTGTGGTGGACTTAATCAGTGCACATGACTATGTACTCGACCCCTTAGTCCATTACTTGACTCACACATTCATGTGAATAAGTAATTAGTCTTAATTTTTCCAATACTTGAAAGTTCTCATTCATCATGCTATACAACTTGCATGATTCCAAGTCCTGGTCCAATTGAGACTTTGGATGATGAGAATCTTTCCTTGTTTGGTAAATTTAGACATTACCACAAATGAAAGAATCAATTTCATATTTCCACTCTTGCTATTAATGGAATCGTATAAGCAACAATTTTTTCCTCAAATGCCATTGTAAGGATATTTTAAAATAAATAAAATCAAATTTTTCTTTTTATTTTAAAACTATGCGGAAAAACTTATCCTTACAATCCATATGAAAACTTGTTGTTATCTATTCCTTAGCAATATCTCATAACTCCTAAGAATTAGCTCAAGAATCCGATTTTTCAAACTACGCGATAGAAATCCATCTATGCGATCAGATTCAGCATATTCTTTAAGTTCCTTTACTTTTCTTTGATTCTTAAAACATTACCATGTGACCCAGTCACATCATGTATCCAGAATCTCAGAATAGAAACTTAACAGAGTTAGATTAGTGGACTTTACCTGAAGTAGAGTCAATCTTATTGACTTTAACATCCTTAGGTAAACTTGGCAGCTTCGCAACTAATGACCCTTCCTTTGGCAATATAAACATATGGACCCTTTGATAATGGTACACGGGACTATCACAGACTTAGCTTTTTCTCTTTACCATTTGTTCAACCGAGTTGACTATGGCCGATCCCTTTCCATTGGGAAGAGAATGCTTTTTCTGTATTTCCAGTGTCACCATTGTCAATGTCCATAAAGTTTCAGGAAGTTGATCTTAACAATAGATAAGATCATTAAGGGTCTTGTCATAGTCTATTTCATAGGTGTCCCAAAGGAACTCACTATGTAACTTAGAAAGTGATTGAACCACCAACTTTCTAAAGACATTGACACCCAACTCTCCCGGCTTGTCAATATGTGACTACATCTCCAAGATGTGATCACACCTAGACCTTGTCTTGCCAATAGGGTTCGAGTGACCTTAAACTTTTCAAGAACTTGTGGATTAGGGAGAATAATTGGAGGAGGAGAGAGAAGTATGATATCCATGGGACATCATCTTCATTTAGGAAAGCTTGTTTCAAGAGATTTGGGAAGATCATAAATGTCTAATTCAGACATGTTATGGGAGATATTCAAGATAGTTGATCTTTGAGTCCTTAATATGACACCCAATATGAAATATTAAGGCTAGGACCCAACAAACTATTTTATAACTTAGAAGAGGTATGCCGTAATCCAAGCTATAAAACAATTTGAAGGTAGGTGAATGACGATTCACCAATTTCCACCAAGATAAACGAAATGTATTATTAGGTTTTAATTGGTTTTGAAACTCCTAGATCTTTTGAGATTCATTGAACTGTTCAATGGCATGTTTCAATCTCGAGTGTGCCCTTCAGGTTTTGTGACTGGGATGCCGAGGATCACAAAACAAGGTGTGAAGTAACCAAGAAAATTACTGGGTACCCTTAAGTGTTTATCCCTCAATCGATGTGCCGGTTAACCACACACGCTCCATCGATACTATGATAAACATTAAGTTACCCTTTGCCTACCTTGTTAAATACGAGTTAGTGTGCCGGTTAACCACACACGCTCCACTAACCGACTCAAACAAAGTGCAAAGTGTAATTTCGTGGATTAGCACCTTATTCACATTTTTCTAAGTAACTAAGATTGGGTATTATTAAAAGTTTAGTTACTTAGTATTTATCATTAATACTTTTAATGAAGGGAGAATTATAGTCATGTCAAACCCGTTCGGATAACGACCCTCCACCAGTCAAGCGAGCGGTGGGTGAGAGTGAACACCCATTAAGTTGCCATTTTATAGGCAACAACCTTATACCCACCTTATAGACCGGCTTCGTGAATGAGGCGTACTAGCGGTAAGACCGACTTTACTCTTATACATATAAATATTATTAACTTATAATATTATAAAGTATAAGGGTTGAATTTTAACTTTTAAAATTCTAAGGGCTAACTTGGAATTAAAGTATTCATAAGAGAAAACTTTACAAATTCCAAAACTTGAGGGCAAGTTTTGAAACTATTCAAAACTAATTAATTCCATAACTTATGTATTTAAAGTAGTTTTAATCCAAAAACTCTTCAAGTTCCATAACTTGTGGACAAATTATGGAAGACTTTAAACTAATAAAGAATTAATCTTTTCTTTATTTTATAACTTATGGAATTAATTAAGGTTACATATTTTATTTATTTATTTATTAATGAAGTGACTCTTGAACCTCCATAACTTAAGGACAAGACTCTTCATCTTTTTTTTGTAACCTTTGCCAACTTTATGAGTTTTATGAGTCTTTAATGTGACTCTTCATGTAACTTAAGGATAAGTTACACAAACACATTTTATACTCAACTCTTAGATTAATTTGGATTGAAAACAACTTTTTCACTCAACTTTTTCTATTAATCTAAGCAACTCATAAGAACAAGATAATTCAAATCAAACTTTTTTCATGTAATTAGTCTAACCTTTAAACTAATACAAAACATGAATCTATTGACAATTATCTTGAAAATGGATTAGCATGAACATTACCACATTTAAAAACAAGTTTATAAGTTCAAAACACCTTAGGGTAATGTTCCTAGTCCATTTCTAGCCAAAAACCTCGAAGATATGCTGTCTGGGGTCCAACTCGTCGAGTGCATGAACTCAACTCGGCGAGTTGGATGCATTTTGCCTTGGACTCGTCGAGTCCCTTCATGGACTCGGCGAGTCAGCTGGGCTGACAGCATCAAAACTCGATTTTTCCAGCTTCTATTGCAGGTATAACAAGAAAACAAGCCTAGGCTCTGATACCACTGTTGGGTTATGAGCATTCTAACACTCCTAAGTGTACATGCAACCCTAAATACCTTGGATCTATGTTTTCTCTATTATACATGCAAATATGAACATCCAAGGTATTATCCTAATCTAGCATACAATATTATCAATATAATAAGATAGAATACATACCTCTTTGATAGTGCTTGTCTTCATGAAGCTTGAGTGCTTAGTGCCCCAAGTGTGACACCTCAAATGGTTCACACAACACCAAATACACTTGGAATAACTTGAGAGGATTCTACACTTCATAAAATCGGTTAGCCCTCTCTAGAATAATCTAGTGACCGATTTTGGGAAGAATAATATCTTTATATAGTGTTACAATTAGGGTAAACCCTAATTGTCATGACTTTCCATTTCCTTGGATCCATGGGTTCAAATACACCATGGAGCATCCATGGAGCATCATATGGGTTTTGGCCCAACTAGATAATCCATGGAGCATTAGCCCACTATATAAGTATGGATGATTTACACAATCAACCCATATATTTAATTAGTCTTCTTTTGATCACTTAATTAATCCTAGATTAATTCTTGATCAATACTAATTAAATAATCTTATTATTCTTATTATTAATATACTAGAACTTATAATATATTAATAACCATAAGTGTCTTATTTCTCTCATTATAGTCTATCCAAGTGCATGATGCCATGCAACCCAAATGGACCATGCCGGGTCGGGTCAAGTCTTACCAATTATAGTTATGGACTTAGACATTAATCCAACACTTTGTACATCTTCGTTGCCCCTGAGTGGATGGAGAACTGAGACTTGTGGGCCTCATTCATTAGTACCTGACGCGCTCCGCCCCAGTACGGTACCCAGACCCTCCCATGCAAGTCAACAATCCTCGGCTATTGTAATCAAATGAAGCTACTCAGCCCATTATTCTTTCAAACTTCTGGCGCTCCTCCTTCAGGCCGTCGACTTGCACCTCTCTAATCTGCTCCAGCAGTGGAGTAATCATTGTCATCCTCAGACATATATCCTGGATTGGAGCCGCTACTGCCTTGCAGCTCAGGGCATCGGCCACTACGTTGGCCTTGCCCTAGTGGTAAAGGATCTCACAATTATAGTCCTTTACCACATCTAACCACCGACGCTGCCTCATGTTCAAGCTCGGCTGATCCATGAGGTACCTCAAACTCTTGTGGTCCGTGTAGATAGTACATTGGACCTCGTAGAGGTAATGCTGTCAAATCTTGAGGGCGAACACCACCGCCCCCAGTTCTAAATCATGTGTCGGGTAGTTATCCTTATGAGGCTTCAATTGTCTCGAAGCATAAAATATCACATGCCCCAGCTGCATCAACATTGCTCCCATACCCATGATCGAAGCATCACAGTAGACTACAAAGTCATCTACTCCCTCTAGTAGGGTGAGAATCAGCGCCTCGCACAGTCGCTGCCTGAGCGTCTAAAACGCTACCTTCTACTCATGACCCCAGTGAAACACTACCGACTTCTTGGTCAGTCGGGTCAGCGGAACTGCTTTCTTGGAGAAATCCTGGATGAATCTCTTGTAGTACCCTGCCAAACCCTGGAAGCTCCGAATTTCATATGGAGACCTCAGGACATCCCACTGCATCACAACCTATATCTTAGCCGGATCGACTAATATACCATTTTGGTTGACAATGTGCCCCAGAAACTATACCTCACACAACCAGAACTCGCATTTGGAGAACTTTGCAAAAAGTTTCTCCCTCCTCAAGGTCTCTAGCACCTCCCTTAGGTGTTCCTCGTGCTGCTCCTCATCCTTGGAATAAACCAAGATGTCATCAATAAATACTATGACAGACCGATCCAACATCGGTCTGCACATGCGATTATTGATATCCATGAATGCGGTTGCAGCATTAGTGAGAGCAACCGGCATCACCACAAACTCATAATGACCATAACGAGTCCTAAAAGTGGTCTTCTACACATCATCGTCTCTGACCCACATCTGGTGATATTCGAACCTTAAATCAATCTTGGAAAACCAAGATGCTCCCTGAAGTTGGTCGAACAAATCATCTATCCTCGGGAGTGGGTAACGGTTCTTTAGCATTACCTTATTCAACTCTTAGTAATCTATACACATACCGTACGACCCATCCTCCTTCACAAACAGGATCGGGGCTCCCCATGGAGAACTGCTCGGCCTGATAAAATCCTTGTCTAGTAGTTCTTGTAGCTGCATAGATAACTCATGCATCTCACGAGGAGCCAACTGATATGGTGCCTTGGCTATCGGTGTCGCACCAGGGACCAGGTCAATCCGGAACTCAACCTATCTCTCCGGAGGTATCCTAGGCAAATTCTCCAGGAATACATCTGAATATTCTCATGCCACTGGTACATCACTGACTGTCACCTTACCGTATCCCGGATATCCATGACATACACGGCATATCCCACACAGACCTACTGAATGTGACGTCTCGCTCTCACAGCAAAACAGAAAGTTGGTCCACGCTGTGGCCTTTCGCCATGAATCACTAACTCCCCCCCCCCCCACTGGGAGTGCGAACTCTAACCAGTAGCTGCTCACAATCTATCACTGCCCCATTGGGGCTCAACTAGTAAACACCTACTATAACCTTATTCCCTCGAAGGGGAATAGGAACCAAATCCACTGAGAACCGCTCTTCAAATAACCGCAAAGTACATCCTCTATGAACTCTTGTGACCCTGACGGTCCTGTCACCAACTATCTTAATGTCGAGTGGGCAATCCAGCTTCCCTGGAACTCTGCTAAATCGCTTGCTAAGTATGAGCGACACAAATGATCGGGTAGCCCCCGAATCAAATAATACCATAGCTGAAATGTCGTTCACTAAGAATGACCCTATACACAAACAAAAAAACATGAGAAATAAACAATATCAAATACAGAGATAAGAGGAAAATACATACCCGTCACCACGTCAAGAGCTGCTCGTTGCTCCTCTGCAGTAAGCTGAAAAGCCCTGCTCCGCGCCGTAGGCGCCTCAGCCCGGCCCTGACGGTCATTTGTAATCCTCAATGTGGCAGGAAAAGGTGTTAGCACCTTCCCTTCTACTGCTAAGCTTAGGCACTGGGACTGCTTGTGTCCCTTCTGATTGCACTGAAAGCAAATCAGATCCGATGCTGGTGTGGTTGTGGTAGTAGTTGTACAATCTTGGCTCATGTGACTAGTTCGGCCGCACTTATAACAACCCGAACTCCCTTCCTTGCATGCTCCTTCGTGCATCCTACCACATTTGACATAACAATTGTGGCTCTGCTAGCTCCAAGATTTGTGATCTGATACCTTGGGCTTCTTGCCCGAACTCTCTGTCTGAACTCCCTCTGGCTTCCTTTCCCTCTCCATCTCTAAATCCAACTCCCTTTCTCGAGCCCTCGCTATCATGTCTTCCAGCATCTTCCAGCTAGATCGGCTTACAAACTGGCGGATGTCACTCCGCAACATCTCATGTTATTGGGCCTTTTTCATCTCCTCATCTGCCGCATATTACGAAACAAGGAGGGACCTCTCCCTAAACTTGGCGGTAATCTCCGCCACAGTCTCTATCGTCTGCTGGAGATCCTGAAACTCCCTGGCAAGCTGCTGCACCTCAGTAACAGGTGCGAAATCGGCTCTGAACCTGGTCGTAAAATCACTCCAAGTTATAGCATCCAACACAGTGTCATCTCCAATGGCTCCCCCGACCTCCTCACACCAGTCACGTTCCCTTCCCTTCAGAAGACAGGACGGGAGCCTAACATTGTCCCCCTCAGGATACCTGCTGGTGCGGAATGCATTGGCGAAGTCTGCCAACCATCTGGTACTAGCAATGGGGGTCTCAATCCCCCTCATAATTAGGATCTCCAAATGCCCTAAACTCTCTGAACGTGAGCGTGCGCGACCCCATCATGGTCGCCACCTTAAGGTCCAGAATACCCTCCTTGATCGAACCGAAGATCACTGGAGTCTGCTCAAGTATGCTACGCGTGATCTCTAAGTAGATGAACTCCCTAGTCTGCTCATCTAATTACTCAACTCCAGATCCTGAACCTGATCCCTCCCTAACACCTGAACTGTCGACTGCTGGTCTCAGGTGTAAAACCACCATTCTAAAAACACATAATGACAATGTCAGAATACTACTATATGTTGAGGGGTCACATAAATTACAAGTTCCCTGGTCTTTTCTCAGCCTACCTTGATTCGAGTACGGATCCTCTGCTTTCAGTAGTACATGCCCATACTACCTTCCACATTTATCTGTACTTTCTTGAAGAACTGCATTGACTCCACCAAGGCCCTTCTACTGCTACTGATCTCTACTACCCTCATCCTAGGCTTTCCCTAGGATAATCACAACACACTCTTCGCTATCATCTGTATAAGAAGTCCATGTTACCTCCCCTAACTAGCTCGTGAATACTATTACATATCATTAAGAATAGATAATTCTACGAATGAGAAATCCTACCCTACAATGACTGGACTCAAACAAGAGTTGTGCAATAGAGCTAGACCTAACCTTCTGAAATTATTTAATCCTCACAATATGCAATGTAACATATTTATTTAATAGTTAGTAAGAGATAACTAAGACTTCTAAAAGCACAAAGTAAGCAGCATTCGAGCATCGAGTACAAATAATAAAGCATATACTACTCTGGCTATCATACTGATAATTCTGTAGTAACATGTAGTTCTCATAAAGATGGAATATATATAATAGGCACACATAAACGAGCATACATCGGGCTTCCATCGGAACACATTACACATATCATATAACACATGATGAGAATAAAACTCTAGATCAATTAGATCTTTCACATGTATGAATATGAAAATCAAACAAGACAAATATAGTAAGAGAATGAAGACAGAATAGAATCAAATATGTGCTTATGATTCAAAGAAGTCACGCCTCAGCAGAGCTCGATGAAGAACTTCCACTGTAGAGGCGAGCTAGGGTTTACAAAACTCAAAGAGAAAAATTATGAAAAGCGTTTTATACAAAGACTGCATGCATGCAGCTTATATACTAAACCCTAGAACAAAATGTGCACAATTGGACAGGCCCAATACCGGCAATCAAAACTGGGCCAAGAACCGAGCCTATGATGCAACATAATAATCCCAACAATTTCCCCCATTTGCGTCAAATGAGGCAAGAGATTATTTCTTTTGTGTTGGCTTCACTGTCTTTATTACTTTGAACAGCCGCAGAATTATTGCAAGAAGTGTCTGCCGAAATTGGATATACCATCTTAGCATATCAGTGAACAACTTCTTGTCAACTGCACTGTTCTGATCACACCTGTGAATGATCTCCAAGATATGCTCCAAGAAAGAAGTTGAGAAGAGGTGTTTGTCAACGAGAGCGAACAGACATTTCTGACCTTCGCCCCTGATGAACAGAACAGTGTTGTACTTTGAATCAATATTCCCTTTGACCATTGTGTTGACATTGCCTGCTTTTCCCATAGTCTTGATCGTGGTTCACTTGTGAATGTCAGAGGCAATCTCCTGGTCCATCTTCGCTACCTCGTGAATGTAGCACACAAGCATTCGCTTGACATGGTCAATTATTGGCTGGTACTCCTGAGGATTTGACAATAAGATATTGTTGAGGAGTATACAGTTGTGGGGGTTAAGGTTCAGTAGATCAGCAAGGGTGAAGTCGTCAACTGAGCCTTCAGTGCCTCGAGTCACTTTGAATTTAATGTTAATAAACTTCCCCGCTGAGTAGGGCTTCAAAACCTTGACAGTAGTAATCTTCTTCAAACTCCAGGGAAGATGCACTCATTCTTGGAAGAACCAAATCCAACTTAACCAAAGATGGGTAGAATTTAAGGAGAAGGTAAGAGAAGCAATGGGAAGATGCACTCATTCTTGGAAGAACCGATGACACTAATCGAAATATGATTTGCTTATCTAGTGGGGGAAGCGGTGGTTAAACTGATAGCACCACGTAGCAAATGGATAAAAAAAATTATAAAAAAAATTAAAAAAATTAAAAAAAAATTAAAGAAATGGTTCACTCACAACAAAGGAATTGAAAACCTTCTTTTTATATAATTATATAATATATAATATATAATACTAAAAATTGATGTTTAAGATTTTAAATTTTAAATTAAAGTACGTGTTTCTATATCCATCTTTCTTTTGGCAAATGCGGTAAGTGGTTGAAATTAAAGTAAATTAGTTTTGCTATTTAGAGGAAGGTTATAGTTTCCTTTTCCTGGAACCCCACACAAGCACACACATACACGGATATCCACACACCACCGTCCACCGCTTTTCTTTCTTTTTCTCTCTCTCTCTCTTCTTTTATTGGCTGCGAGACTCTTCATCACTGTTGTCTCCAAGAATCCACCCCAAATCCATCTTCTCCCTTCCAGAAAAGGTAAAGAAAAACCCACTAAAATCTTGATTTTTTTGCCCTAATGGAGATCAAAGTAATAGAAAACATGTTGGTGTCGTTGATTTTTCGTGCGGGGTTCTTTTAGATCTAACAACTTCAAAAAATTGGCTTTTCATGTGGGTTGGTCTTTTTTTAATTTCAGAAATTTTTGTTCTTTCGTGTTGCAGAAGGGTTATCCATGGCGAGAGAGAAGATAAAAATAAGGAAGATCGATAATATAACTGCAAGGCAGGTAACTTTTTCCAAAAGAAGAAGAGGGCTTCTGAAGAAAGCTGAAGAACTTGCGGTACTTTGTGACGCCGACGTCGCTTTGGTCATCTTCTCCGCCACCGGAAAACTCTTTGAGTATGCTAGTTCCAGGTACTGTATGTCTTTTTATTGTATGTGTATATACGTGTGCTTTTAAACCCTATATGCCTACATCACATAAAGTTTCTACTTATAGAAATACCAAGATTTGTGTTTCCATTCATGCAATCTCATTTTTTCCTTTTTGGGGTAGTGGTTTTGTGTGCGGACTGTAGAAGAGGGTACATTTAGGGTTCTGATTTTTACTCTTAGAAACTGCTAGGATTATTAAAGTCGAACCATTCTTAACTTTATAAGATCAAGTTATATAGGTTTCGCATACTTAATATAAATCACTTAGTGCTGATGTATAGAGATCGTTTATTTTAGATAACTTGATGTTAATTTTTTTTTATATATCGAAAGTTTTGGGTTTGTAGTCAAGCTTTTTTCTTTAATTAGTTTTTACATTGAAATACATCTCTATGATGATGGGAGTTTGTTTTCCCGGTTGTTTTCTCTTTCTTGTTTATAAGCATTTTATAATTGAATCGTGAATATGACGACTAATTAAAAACTCATTCACTCCCAGAAAACTAATAAAATAATTTGCAAACATTATTAATCAGTTGCCGTGATCAAATTTTAATGTTTAATAAGAGTACGCCATGACCTTCTAATTGATTGGAGGATACAAAAAAGTGACAACGAAGTGTATGTGAAGTTGCTTACTTTTGTTTGTACTATCTGATAATTATTATTCCCACAATTAAAAGATAATTTGACTTCAAGATAAACAAAAGGGGATAAAGAATCATTTATAATTGAATTTCAAAAATGTTTATACATGGATTATACTATAAAATGCACACAATTATTTCTTACGTTTTCATGATGTAAAAGCTCGATTGTAGTTTGATACGCATATCATTTTCCTTTTCAATAAGTTTCAGGAACCACGTGAAATATTCTTTCTCCACTATTGTTTGCTAGTTTAATAATATTTTCGTTCATAGAAACTTAAACAAAGCCAAAGATAAAACCCTAAGTCTTAGTGGTATTGTAAATCATGCATCGTGTCTTCTTAAACCGACAAACCCTAAACGACTAGCTTCAAAACGAATTGAATATCATTTTTTATTTGTTTTAGTAGATTTGTGTTTTTATGTTTGATTTTTACCCAGACTGAATCTGTTCAAAGTTTTTATTGTCGGAAACATATCGCATGAATGTTTAGGATTATAGTGAAACCTCTATGTGGTTTTTGACTATGTTAAGACATGAATCAAATTTTTGGTAAATAAATAATTTTAAAATAAGCTTAATCGCCTTAACTTAGTTTTATAAATATTGTAAAATGATCTTTGTTTGACTACTAAGATGGGAAACTGTCAAACTGATGTTTACTAAACTGATTATTTTTATTGTTAACTACCATACTTGATTACTTCAAGCCGAACAAAAAGGATCATTTTGCTTAACTTTTATGGTTTGAACTTACTGCAAAACTGTGATTCCTATAAACTTAGAAAACATCGCATAGAAATGGGGGATCCTAAATTTCCAGTTTTATCATTCTTTCCTAACGCCTTTTCAAGCCTTCTTACTCATGTCAGGTATGCAAGAGGTTAATCCTAACAACTAATATAATTCATTTTATAGCGTTCTCCCATCAAACTAGATATATTTATGCTTGTGCCTTTTTAAGGGTAGTTTGCTGTTCAATGTTAATAAATTTCCAGTATCATCAGTCTTTCCTCACGCCTTTTCAAACCTTCTTAGTCAGGTATGCAAGAGGTTAATACTAACAACTACTATAACTCATTGTAAACTAGATATATTTATGCTTGTGCCTTTTAAGGGTAGTTTGCTGTTCAATGTTAGAGCATACGTAGAGCTTTTTTTTCAAAGATTTTTACTATTTGGTTGACTTGTAAAATGACTTAACATCATTGGAAAACATGACTTTTTTCCTAATTTTTATTGAGTCAACTTTAATATGTTTCATTTTATCTCTTTGATTGAGTGTAAGTATTTATTAAACCAATGTATTATATTGTATTTCATTATGACAAAATATCATAAATGGTTCATGTGGTTTCCCAAAATGTGGGGTATAGTCCCTAAGTTTTAAAAATATTATAGATGGTCCATGTGGTTTTAAAATTTTTAACAAATTGTAACGTCCTTCCCATTTTGACAACCAAAAATTTTCATTTTATTTAAGTAAAGCTTCACATTTATAAATTCATTTTGAAGAAAAACGTTTATTCCAAATACATTAATTGAAAATCAGAGTAATATTAAAGCGCAGGATCTTCATTATTGCTGATGAATGTGTATTGTCACACATTCGCCTTCCCATGACGACCGATGATACCTGAAACAATAAAAAACTGAGTAAGCACAAA
This sequence comes from Lactuca saligna, assembly GCF_052625555.1. Classification (NCBI taxonomy): domain Eukaryota; kingdom Viridiplantae; phylum Streptophyta; class Magnoliopsida; order Asterales; family Asteraceae; genus Lactuca; species Lactuca saligna. Next base: position 168,361,271 of record NC_136422.1, on the reverse strand, counting down.
GCTTAGTAAGCTTCCTCTAAAATACCCCATACGATAAACATACAAGCAAGAATTGGGTCCACTGAGCCATCGGGTTGGAATACCCAGGGTTTGTTGGCCTACCACTTCAACCCAACCGCTCCTCCCAAGCCTCCGTGCTTTTGGCTTACAACCGGCCCACACCGGGTATCTTGGCCTACAGCACAAAGCAGAACCGCCTCAACCCACTACCACCATGTGTCGACATATAAGCAATTAAGGATCAAGTAGGCACAAGTAGGCACAGAATACAGACAAACATCAATCATACAACTCACTATCGCCTACTAATCCTCTTACAGCACACTATCCCGCTACCAGCTAACCTCCATGAAATGTGTAACCATAAGTAACCAAAGATAGCCACCCGAACAGATGATCCTACTCTAGAGCCACAACCAAACGAGGAACAGGCAAGAAAGCCTAGATCAAGAGTTCTCAGACTATCCTACATGACCATATAGAGTCTTTATGACATCCTTCTACTAAAGATAATCAAAACTAATGGGTTGACATTACTCTTCAACCACGGGTACAATGAGATAAAACTCACCTGAATCGAAGAACCTTGAAAAACTGTGATATGCTCTCTTCTTTATTACTTGCTCCTATGAATCCACTCACATCAGAACTAGATAAATTCTTAATCAATGGCCCAAAATCCTTAAGTCCGACCCAAGGTCAAAGTTGGTGAAAAAGTCAACAGTTAACAGAAGTCAACAAAAGTCAAAGTCCAAGGCAATTGAGTACGCCCAGCATACTCAACGTATGGGCCTACACAGTCTGACCCCACTCCTTCGTTAAGCACTTATTTCCTTAAGGGATTTTACCTAAACTCAGATCTAACGTTAAAACGTTGTCTAAAGTTATAAAGTTTCCACATTTATGACTTTCTATGGCTAAGGAAGGTCTAAAAGCTTCAACCCTAACTTATTAATCCATTAAGATATTACAACTCTTGCATGGAAGGATAGAAAGATCAAGATCACATTTTTATGGTTTCTAATAGCTCCATCATGGATAAAGTTTCTAACTTTACCCATTAGTATTGACCCAACAAACAAGATCTAGTCTTTAAGTCTTAAAGAGACTAAAAATGCATCTTTTTCAACTTAATCCATTAAATCCAAATCTTCAACCTTCAGATCTGAATTAATATGATGTTTAGATGGATAAAGTTTCCAATTTTATCCATAACAAGGTCACAAAGTTTCAAGATTTAAACTTTATGCACTTAAAGTGATTAAAAGCTCATAACATCCAAAAATAGATAGATCTAACAATTTCATCATCAAGATTCAAACTTTATACTTCCAAAAGAAAGATCAAGGTGAATAAGTTTTGGATCTACAGATTCCAATGAAACCAATGCTTATTCAATGAGTTCATTCTTCTCCAATGGGCACCAAGACACTCCAAAGCACTTAAAAACACTTTCTATTTGCTTGCAAGGCTCGAACTAGGGTTAGGGTTTTAAGGGAGAGTGTTGGAGAGGTGGATGTTGAGAATGGAATGGGTTTGGGAAAGTTAAGGAGCTTAAATAGGGCTCAAACCACAAAATTAGGGTTTAATCGCCGATCGTGTATGTCCAGCGTACTTCTGGTACGCCCAGCGTACTAGGGATGCCCTAGTATGCCCGACATACGCGGCTAACCCAAAAATCGCCTAACTTCAAATGGTCGTAACTTCTTCTTTCCAATTCTGTTTTCGACGTTCTTTATATCCCACGGAAAGATATTGAAGAGCTCTAAAAGCTTATCTAAATATATTGGATTAAAAACTTCTCAATCAAAATGTTACACCATAAATTTTCAAACAAAATTTTCATTTAAAAATCACATTAATTTCATTACATAAATCACAAAAGCTCCAAAATCTCATTTTTATCAGAACACATGTCCATGACAATAAAATCCAGGATCCTTAAATATAGCACAGTATTGTGTGTACAATCAAGTCGTCGTCATCCTGTGATCCTAAGAAGTACCTGAAACACATAACACGGTAAACACGAAGCTTAGTGAGTTCCCCAAAATACAACACATATTTCATTAGCCTCTCATGGCTATGCTCAAGTAAGACCCTCCGGTCCTAAATCAGTAAGCTCAGAATAATACATAACATAAATCACAAAGATATAATGCAAGATATCTCAATAATCAATATAACACGTAAGACCCTCCAATCACAGAAAGATTACCACTTTAGGTAAAGTATAGTAAGAAGACTCACCTCGAAGCAAGCAAGCAAATACACATTGCACACGAATCACCGATCTAGCCTCCGCCTAACACATGCGATAATTATCTCTAATTAAAATCACAACTCTAAATAAACTCATACTAGCCCCTCTCTAACTCTTGGGAAGGGTAAAAGACCATTCTACCTCTCCCTGTTCTCCATAGCTTACATTTGGTTAAAACCCTAAAAGTTAACACTTAAGTCAACAGTCCATGTTGACATGAGTCACCGAGTGCATTCATGCAACTCGTTGAGTCCCCTTGTTTCCTCAAAAGTCTCACGAAAGTCCAGCTCAACTCGTCGAGTTGACCCTCCAACTCGCCAAGTCATCGCATAATCAGGCTCATCGGGACAAACCCTAACCGACTCGTCGAGTCAGCTCATTGACCTGATGAGTCCCTTCAGATAGTTTATAATTTAGACGTTTTAAGGCAGACCTACCACTCCATACTCTAGATCTAAGCTCCCAATGCTCGAATGTCACGTAAAGCTTTGATCTTTACGTTCATGCATGGCACATATTGCTCCAACATGCTAATCCAACTATAACAAAGTGGTTTAAGCACAATAACTCTTATGTGGCTGAATAAAGATGGAACCTTTGGACTCTCTGGACCTTACAAGGTCCAGATCTGAAGTCTAGACCCCTTAATAGACTCCATGCACTCATTGACCCAACAAAAGGTGGTAAAATCCCTAACTTCCATACTCAAGAGATCAAACTAACAAGATGATAAAGGTGTAAGCTTTTTACTTTCCACGGAAGCTCCAAGTGAGATAATGCTAGATCCCACAGCATCTCCTCGTTCCTTTCCTGTATCTCACTCCTTTCCTTCCAAAAGATCCACCAAAACACTCAATATGAGCTCACACACTTTCTCTTAGCTCAAGGGCTGATTAGGGTTTCACACAGTGGAGTTGGACAGTTGGTGAGGCGGAAATGAGGACGTAAGTTTCCTTAAATAGGCCCCAAACCTAGGGATTTAGGGTTTCATCTCGCAGCGCCTACTCGGCGAGTCAGCTCTCTGACTCGTCGAGTCGGTTTTTAGACCCACATAGTCAATCAGTATCTACTCGACGAGTTTGAGGCACCAACTCGTCAAGTCACCCAGCCAACTCATAAATAAACATATATAAATATTATATCTCGGAATCAGGATGTTACATAAAAATCCATATTTCATGGAAGAACCTGGCCAATGACTTTTCCTGTACCCTTTGGTCCAAAATACAATTCAAAGGTTTAGATCTCATAACGATCGTTACCTCCTTCCAAAAGTTCTAAACATTACCTCCTTAAGGTTCAAAGTCTTTACACAATCGAGTTTTAGCACACAACCATGAAATAAAAAATGACGAGAAACAGGATGTTACACAAATAATCCCTCACCCACATAAAAAAAATTATATATTATTTTTAATATATTTTAGATTTTCTTTATTTAAATCTATTTAAAAAATAGAAAAAGAAAAATAAAATGAATACAAACTCTCTCAAAAAAATAAAATCAACCCCTATCTTCTTCTTCCCCAACCCACCTTGTTTGCCTTCCCCTTTGCACCTTCATTCATCTCTAATCTCTAAAATTTGTAATTCTATAACCCTCCAGTGACTAATTTATTGGCGATCACATTATACATCGATATTAATGGAAACATCGGAGAAGTCCTCTTCCAACACATAGGAGGGTGATTCTATATGGTGTCATATAGTGGCACTGGCAACTCCTGACTTTCAGAAAAACAGTGAAAATTTTTGATTTTTTCTTTCTACTATTATGGCACCCGGCAACACATAATAGGAAATCATGTGTCCGCCCTTGCCACCACAAACGGATTATAATGGCGGCTATTCCAGTTCCAGACCGAACTATTTTACTTCCTTGTTGGAGAGAAGCGGGGGCAAATGATGAACACGTCTGGCTCCGAACGTCTAAGGCTTGACGGTGACAAGCCTAGTGACCCTGGAGAATGCATCATCTCATTCAAATTTCTTTGGAGTATCCACGGGTGATGTTAAGAAAATCATGATGTGTTTACAGTTGCGGCAACATATGTAATGATCATGATCAAGGCCTTTGAGTTTTCGAATGATTTTGTGGAGTTGAGAGTGAGCAGTAGAGAGCAATGATTTTTGATGGGTTCAAAGGATTTTGATTTTGTGTTTATTGATTTTTGGGTTTAACTTTGACATTGATTATCTGTAGTTAATTTATGACTTCAAAATATATGACCTTGCTTTATCATTCGCTCGGGTTTAACTTTGACATTGATTATTGTTGATGATGGCTTGATAAATAGGTTAAACGTTTAATGGCAATCAATGTCGACATATAGTGACCGTCCGTCACCAACTAAAAGTGTTGTATAACATTTGCTTTCATTTTTTGTTTAAAAATCATATAGATGTAATAATATTCCTATCTGGGTCCATGATACAAGAACACATGTCTTATATTCAATGAGAGCATTAAATTCATCAACCATGGTATGTTTCTAGTTATGGTCGAGTATAGCTTCCTTTGGGTTACGGGGTACCAGTGAAATAGTAGAAAAACATTAATATTGAATGGTATTTTTATCTTAGAAATCAAAACATACTTCATGTGTGTACAGTGGAAATGGGATTGGAAATTAAGGGTTGGTTGGGAGTCTAATGGACATTAAGTATAGGCTAAATTAGATGTGAAAAAATGGGATGTTTGGGAATATTTTGGACAACATGAGTGGGAGATGTAGTTTGGGTCGGAAAGAGCACATCTGTATGAGTTGGGCTGGTAGGCTAGCACGACCAACATGGAATCTGATGAGGTTGGCTCATGGTGATAGGTTGGTACTAGTAATTAATAGTATGAGGCCAAAAGAGGATTGTGTAGAAGGGGTATAGGAATAGTCGGTTTAAAGATGGTTATGAGTTAGGTTTGTTTAGGTGTAATTAAGGGAAATTGGTAGGAGACGTTTTGAAGAAAAGTGTAGTCAAAGGGGGTTTTTGGGTGAAGATTTTTAAAAATGGGAATTGTGTTTCATCAAAGATGACGTTGTAGGAGACGATCATTTTCTTAAAGAGACGGTCAAAGCATTTGAAGCCGTAGCGGTTAGTATGTAAACCAATAAAAATACATGATACAACGCGTGGTTAGTGTTTATTATTATTATTATTATTATTATTATTATTATTTTGAACGGCAAAGAGAAAAAATGCATTAAAGAAAGCCAAAAGGGAGTTGGGAAAAATCAATACATACAGAAAATGGAACTAGGAAGAAAATTTGAAGTGAACTAGACTAGACAAAACTAATGGTGAACAAGAGATTTGTAATGGAAACCAAAACTAATGTCTAAACTGGAAATCACCAAATGAGAACAACTATGTTTGAGGTAACTTCAACCTTTGAAAGAGGCAACACCAACAAGACAGTATGGGCAAAATTTTAGTGCTTCAGATCATGAAACTAGAGCCACCATGAGGGGAGCCTTTGTCAACAGAAAGCTTTGAGTTGCATAATACTCCTCTAGGAAAACAAGAAGCGTCCAAAGTTTAGCAATCTATTTTGAGACTGTCTTCAAGAAGATTCTCCAAGTGATCATATTCGGAAATTTATGCATCATAAGCCTAGAAGTGTCCAATTGTAGGACCCAACGAAAAGAAACAAACAAACAGAAAGAAAGAAACACTCATGCCAAAATAAAATGCACCCCCTCCCTATTTTATAACGCCAAACACTAGAAAGAAACACAAAAGAATGCTAAGCACAGTTATGTTCCTAGAAAGATGTCTACCTAAGAGAAAGAAAACACATGCCAACCACACACTTAACTGCTACTTGGCATACACTAAGACACCAAACCAATTGACCCAACCCCCCCCCCCCCCCCAATGAACTTACATCATGTCGGACTCAAGAATTGGGTTGCAACACCATTCTAGCCATCTAAGGTTTTTAGATTTATGCCTAACATTTATCCATATATGATAGGGTTTGGATTTCATTTGCGAGACCTGAAGGTGAGGTGTGTTTAAATGAAGGTGAGATGTGTTTAACTGAATGAGTCAGCTTGTTCCTAAATTTCCAGATGACCCAGATAAAGACCAAGGATACAACTTCATGAAACAATCCTAGTTCTTTTTTAGGTGGAAGGTTTTTCTTACACTAAAGTAATTCTAAGACCAACTGGAAGCTCTATGGATATAAATGCCACCATAATCTAATATCTCCCCAAACTTTTAATGACACTAAACGGGTGGTGAATAAGTGGGTCTCTGATTATGCATGCAGATTGCAGAGGGTGCAGAACGTGTTAGAGCCAATTCCCAGTTTGTGTAGGTTTTCTTTTGTTAGTAACCTGCCGTGATAGATTCTCCAAGCTAAGATGTTTACTTTCCGAGGTACAATGTAGTTCCAAATCTAACAATTGTTTTTTTTGGGATAAGCTTGTCGTTGATGTGAATTCTCAGTGAGGCTATTGTGTATACACCCGATCCTCAAGATTCAAGAACCTCCCATCAGTTTTATTTGAAATGGGATTTATGAAAAGGTTTTGGAAATCTAAATCATGTTTTGATAAGGTGGAGTGCACATTTACAATGGTGCCCTAACAAAACCTTATTTCTTTGCTTTTGAGGGAGCCTTGAAACCCCCATCATTTCTGTAAAAGACTGTTATGACATCCTTCTACAACTCTTTTGTGTTTGATTTAAACGCCACCACCACATTCCTAATAAAGCAAGGTTTTGAGCTTTCATGCTTCCAACACCAAGGCCCCTATCATCAACTCTGGCAAGAACCTTGTCCCACGCTATCCATGACATTTTGATTTTGTCTGATGACCCTCCCCAAAAGAAACGCATTCTATAGTTTTCTAGGGTGTTAGATTATCTTTACAGGATCCTTATATAAAGAGAATATGTATCTTCTAAGACTATCAAGTACGGATTTACATAACATTAACCTTCCGCCAAAGGAAAGAGATGATGCTTTCCAGTTGGATAGTTTAGATTGGAACTTGTTTATGAGGGAGCTCCACTGTGATATTCTTGACATGGCAACCCCCACTAGCATTCCTAAATACGTGAAAGGTGTACGACCAACAGAGCAATATATACTCCTAGCTAACAGCTCAGTTTCAAGATTGTTCACCTCCAAACCAAATATTTTGCTCTTCAACATGTTTATCTTGAGCCCAGAAGATAATTCAAAACAATGCAATATTCTAATTAGGTTCTTGGCATTGGAAATGGACCAAGAACCAAGGAAAATCATGTCATCTCCGTATTGTAAATGAGATATTATTGAGCCCGAATTTGGAAGTGTTATTCCTTTGAAGATCTTTTGTTTCACGACTTCTTCCATGGCAACGTTTAGGTCGTCGGTAGCTAGGATAAAAAAGGAAAAGGGATAGTGGATCCCCTTGTCGTATAGATGTTTATAAGTGGGTAGGTGGTGGTATAAAAGTTGAGTGAAGGATTTTAGGTTTAGCAATTTTCTTAGTAGTATATTGAGAATGTATGCGGACACTTGAAGTGCATGATGCCAAAAGTTAGTGGGGACTTGAGAGTAAGAAAGAAGAGTGTGGTTTTGAATAAATTTATAGAAGGCTAAGAAAGTGACTTTTGACTGGGTGGAAATATCGATGGAATTAGAGTAATCATCAAGAAATAAAAGATAGTAACAATGTTCGCCTAAACTTGTCTATAAGTTGTAAAATGAGACGACATAAAAATGTAATTTAAAATGTTTACCGAAAACACGCGATTGCATGGTTTAATGCAATTACAATCACTAAAATTACGATTCCAAAAAGGATCTAGAACGTTATATCTCATATGTCTTACAAGATGTCTTATAGAGGCAATGGTGTCATACATCTTGAAAACAATAACAAACACTTTAGGATTGGGAAGATTTTGAAGTGTAGACGAGGAAAGAGGGTAGAGTTCGTTGATACTATTTCATTTTTTGATAATTGTTTCGGATGGGTACTCCTTCACAATAAAACCAAAATGATCAAATGTCTCATACTAGAAAAAGCAATGGACAAAGATTTCATTTTTGATAATGTAGCAAGAGAAAATGATATTTTTTAAATGAAATGGAGGATGAGGGAAGAAGAATGTATGGACTCATAAATTGGAAGTTTATGATAATTATGTTTTTATTAAAATTTATCAAATTGAAATAGAATAAGAACCAACATTAAGAACACGTTTGATGAATGACCGGTATCCATATACCAATTCTCACAAAAAGGGTATAATGACATAGCTTTCATTACCTGAGCAAGATCCATTGGAGTGTGTATGCATAAGAAGGGTTTTGTAAAGACGATTGTAACAACCATAAATTTTACGTTAAATTTAAATTTTTCAATCATAAATAAAAAAACCACATAGCATTGTTTACAAAATGTTTTTAAATCTTTTCCCATGAGTGTCCCAAAAATCATAACATAAGGATGGGGAGCGGTACGGTCACGCCTTCTCCTTTCCACGATCTCCTGAAGTACCTAAAACAATAAACTGAAAATTGTAAGCTGAAGAGCTTAGTGAGGTACCCCCAAAATACCAATACCACACTGATAATACCATAACAGTAATAATCAATTCAATCAACATACATACTGGGCCATCAGCTTGAATGGACCGCCCTACCGGGCCTACAGTCTGTCTGAATCCATCCCGAGCCTTCGGTATGACTGGTCCGCCACGTGGGCCTACAGTCCCCCCCCCCCCCCCCCCCGCGGTTCGCTCATAGGGTATATTGGCCTTCAGCACAAAGCAGGATCGCCTCAACCCAGCCACAAGCAAATAACCATGTGCGCATACTATCATATACAAACATATATAAACATCAAAGTATCTGTCACACTGATCATCAGTCATAGAATTCTCCTGTAACTATAGTACCAACCTAGCAGGTCACTAACACACCAATCTTTACGGATCATAAAAGCATAACATACTGTCTACCTCGATTCCAAACTAACAAATCATAACCACATGCAACATACCATAACAATAACAACTAAAGGACCGGCCTTGGTGCCGTAGACCCTATCGAAAAAATGAGGATAATTCACCTCGTAGATGTCGACACGAAGGGTAAACTCCAACTCTGGGATCACTTGATACGGGCTCTACCACCTATCATCATAGTACAATATACTCATGAGTCCTTAATCTTATAAGGTACCCCATAACCTACTAGTCAATCCCTGGTCAAAGTCAAAGTTCTTAGTCAAAGTCAACTGTCCATGTTGACCTTAACTCGTCGAGTTCTCTGAAGTACAATCCAACTCTCCGAGTCATCGGGGTGACTCATCGAGTTCCTTTGACTCCCGCTCGAACTCTAAGGCCACCCGTCGAGTTCCCTCCTTGCAACTCGACGGATACACACTCATACATATCCAAGGGAAAACTCATCCGACTCGTCGAGTCTTATGACGATCTTCATCGGACTCGCCGAGTTGTTCATCTAACTCGTCGATTTTCTGACCATCTTCATATGACTCGTTGAGTCAACCTTGCGACTCGCCGAGTCCATTCAGTCATCTTTCCATACAGAGTTGTTTTGAACCATGCCGCGGCTCCAAATCCCAGATCCAAGCTTCTAGGGCATGCTTATCACGTAAAGTTGCAAACTTTACGTGCATGCATGGCCTTAAAGGCTCTAAATGTCTAATCTAAGGTTTTAATGGAACTTCATGCTCAAGAGGGACCTTAATCACAACCAAGACTGTGACTTTATGCTTCTCAAATCCAAGGAGGATCTAGATCTGAAGTTACAACTTCAGATCTAGCCCATAGCTCATCATACCAGCTTAAAATCCATAAAAATCCTAGAACTCAACAAAAGAGAAAAAGGGAAGTAGAAATGGCACTTTGATACCTCCAAAGGATGTTTGTTGAGGTAAATTCGGCCTCCCGCTCCTTCCTTGCTTCAATTTCCTTTGCACTCTTAGCTTACTTCCTCTAAAGTCTTCTTTTCAAGCTTCAACACCACACCAAGGCACACACACACGAATCAGGGTTTAAGGAGGCTCTCAAAGACTGTAAAGAGGCCAAAGGAGGCTAAGGCTCCTTTAAATAGAGGTGAAAACCACGGGCTTTAGGGTTTCCACTGCCAGCTCCTACTTGCTGAGTCCCAACATGGACTCGTCGAGTAGGTCACTTAAATCGGGGCGTTACAACGATGATGGTATTTTGTGGTCGAGCTCTAATTATTAGACGTGGGAGGACGAGTAGAAGGGGATGTTGGGAATGGGCACGAAGGCGTATACCTTTATTATTGGGCCAAGCCAATATAGGAAACAGGCCCCAAAAGAGGGATCGTTAGTTGTCGGTGTTTGGGTTGTAGAGACACCATCTACAACTATGATTGTCCCTTCCAGTTGATGGCCACCATGACCTCAAGTAGCATTGTTGCTATTGATGTTGTAGAGCAAGGATACAGTGAGGTTGCTTTGCGAAGGAAGTGATGTTGACGAAGGAGGGGCAATGACAGTGAAGAGAGCAAAGTTGGTAGTTGATGTGGGTCATTTTGCTTTATGTATTTCATCCAACACAAGCTTTGAATGTGCTTTATGGACATATTGTAATGGGTCAGATTATTGAATTGAAGTGGAAAGTTCATTACATGGTTCGATGTGACCGAAAACTAGTTCTAAGATGAGCTATTTTCGGAGAGAGGATAGTCAAAGAGAGATTTCAATTCCTCACTTTGTTCTTGGTATTGAAACTATTCCCATGAAAGCTTCTTCTTCTTATGATCTCAATAAGGATCTAACCTACAATCACTAAAAGAAATCAGGAAATTCTAAATCTTAATGCTATTGTCTTCATAAATTTCCTGCAAATTTCAAATTCACTAAGTCTAAGCATGATGATACTCAATCTTCTTTTCAATATGTGGTATCGTCATCATTGATTTCTCAAGATCATTTTTGAAAACTCATTCAACCCATCAATGCTAATAACGTGAATGCTTCTCCTTCAACTAGCCAAGTTAATTCCATAATCACTGATGAAGCAATGATTAACGAAGGAAAAACTTTATCGTTTAAACATTTTTTTGCAAATGTTTATAGATCTTCTGCATTATTACAAACACACAACTCCTGGATCATTGATTCAGGAGCTACAGATCATATGTGTTCTAATAAAGATCTTTGTCATCTCTTAATAAATCCAACCAACCTCACTCGATTGGTTTGGTTTGCCTAGTGGACAAAACACTCTCATTTCATTCTCTGGTGATGTAAAACTTCATAATTTCATTACATTACATAATGTTTTGTATGTTCCATGCTTCAAGTATAACCTTCTATCTGTTTCTAAAAATGTTGCACAATTGAATACCTTCATCATTCTTACTTCTTAATGATAAAGAGTGTCTCATGTCGGACCCTTTTGTCAAAGAATAAATTCTCTCTTGGCATTCTTAGACAACGCATAAATGATTAGTATGCATTTGGTCATCAAGATATTGCCAATAGTATTTCTTTTAAGTTTGATTTTTCTACTTTGAATTCCTGTAAAAAGTCTTATGTAATGTCTATAGTGCATTCTTGTAATAATCCTATGATTGTATCACTGAAGCAGTGCTTTGGCATAGACGATTTGGGCATTTACCTTTGGATAAACTCAAGAAATTGTCTCTTTTGTTTTTAAATGCTCATGATCATTATGTTAATACTTGATTGATTTGTTCTCAAGCAAAACAACACAAACTATCTTTTCCAAAAAGTCAAAAGGCATACATTGTTGAATTTAAACACTAAACAAATTTTCATATCTAGAGATATCAAATTTTTGAAGATGTTTTTTCATTACATCTATCATCAATTTAAGAGCATGCTTCTTCTGATTCTTCTTATCTCCCTTAATCTGTTCGTGAAGTCTTTACAAATGAGATTTCATTAGTGGGCTGATGTATCTAACCAAAATATCCTTTCTTCAAATAATGACCAAAATACCCTTGTTCTGAATCCATTAAACCCCCTTAAGACGTTCAACAAGAAACTCCAATCCATACCCTTTCTTAATGATCATATATTTGTGCACTAGCTCTCCAATTACTCACCATGATTGTTCCAAATTTGCTTTTCATGCTTCTCTTGTTCAAACGGAACATGCCCTTTCTACAATGAAGCACAAGGGGATCCAAAATGGGAAAATGCTCTGCAGAATGAATTCAAATCATTAGAAGTCAATCACACATGTGATGTTGTCAAAGTTTCTAAAGGAAAGAAGCCTATATCTTGTACATGGATCTATAAGATCAAATACAAATCAGATGGTACCACGGAACGTCATAAAGCTCATTTAGTGGCAAAGGGCTATACATAAAAACATAGAATTGATTATCACGAGATGTTTTTTCCTATTGTAAAATTCACTATTGTTTGAGCTGTTATTTCTTTGGTGTGAAAGGGGATGGAGAGTTCATTAGTTTGACATGAATAATGTTTTTTTGTATGGTGACTTGCATGAAGAAGTGTACATGAAAGCTCCTCCCGTTCTTCATGTTCCTTTTTCTTATGTTTGTTGATTGAAAAAATCTTTATATGAATTGAAACAAGCATCGTGTCAGTGGTATGCAAAATTGTCCATTTCCCTACAACCAAAAGGATTCAACCAATCTTTGAATGATCATTCACTATTTATGAAGAAAGTAAATGGAAGCATTATCATTATCATTGTTGCTATATATGTTGATGACATATTACTAACGGGGGACAATGGAGAGAATCCTGATGAAATATCAAATTTAAAAGCTTTTTTGGATGAACAATTCAAAATAAAGGATGTAGGATACATACATTTGTTTTTGGGATTGGAGTTTAATGAAACACCAAACACCAAATGGGGGGTTAACTTCATTAGTTAGATGCCATGTGTTCTATTAATAAGTTTGTTATGAAGTTAGTTAAGAAGTTTGTTGAGAGATTAGTTACATATAGATGTAGTTCATTTTGTTGTATTTGTAACTTTTGAGCAATTCATCAATCAAGAAATGTTTTCAGTCTCTCTTTGTTTCACTCAATCAAACAAAGGTGCATATGATACATTTTATATGCAATCAAACATATGAGACCGACTGTAATATCTTTATTTTACTCATAAACAACATTATAAATATAATCTTTTATCTACAAACATAATTGTAAAATGTTTTTTCTTTGTGTTGTGAAGTATGCAAGAGTTACTCGGGAAATATAAACTCCACTCGACTAATAACGTCAATAAAGTTGACGCACCTTCTCTCAATCTACAGGTTCTGTCCCTTGATCTTTGACCAACTTATTCATATTACATTAATTATTTCATTGGATATGTTCTGCATAGTAATATAGCTATTATTACAAGTAAAACAAAATTAGTATGGCTGTATGCACATTTGCTACTAATTCGATCATAGCATATAAATATGAATATTCAACTATCAAAGTAAAACACTATATATACATCTGTAGCTCCTGGAAAGCGAAGAGTCAAGGATGAGCAAAGAGGTACTTGACAAGAATCGAGAATTGAGGTATTATATCTTCGGTAATATATCTTCTTTCTTTTTTCCATAAATTGCAATAAAGTGAATTAACTTCATCACTAATTATGTATGATTTCGTCACTAAATACAGCCACCTACGTGGCGAGGACCTTAATGGATTAACTCTAGAGGAACTTCAACGTTTGGAGAGCTTGCTTGAAGGAGGCCTCCACCGTGTGCTCCAGACAAAGGTTATTATACTATCTTATATGAGTGAGTATATATGCAGTATTCACCGGGCTTTAAAGTGTTTCTTGTCCTGTTTCAGGATGAACGGATTGCAAACGAGATAGCGAGTCTTCAACAAAAGGTTATAGTGTTATATACTCAAACTAGAGTCCATTGTTGATTTTTAATTTCAAAATCATATATTACACATGCACGTTTTGAAGAAAAAAAAAAGGTAAGTACTACAGTTAAAATAAGCTGTGGTCGTATGTATGTAAAAGTATTGTTTCTATAAATACTAAAAGTTTTCATATAAAATTTGCAATTCAAAACTTTAAGGCTTTTTGATTTTGAAAGTCGAACAGGAACTCGTTTGTTTTAGGAAGAGCATCATTACTACGTCGGGTTATTATACACCTTTTTCTCAAAATCATTTAAAATTATACTAAGTTTGTCTCTCTTATGTCAAAAGATTTGACTCTGTAATTTCTAGAATTTGATTTTTATGCATTTTTAAGGTAATAAGATATTAAAAGAATTTCTATTTGAACCATGTTGCAGGGTTTTCAGTTGATGGAAGAGAACAAGCTCTTGAAACAACAAGCAAGATTCTTTTGTTTTTTAAATTATATATATATATATATATATATATATATATATATATATATATATATATATATATATATATGTGTGTGTGTGTGTGTGTGTGTGTTTATTAATCGTGATTAACGGAAAACATTTTCTTTGTTTATGTATGTCTAGATGATGAGTTTGACTTCGGTAGGCAAGAGGCCACGGACAACGGGTGCAGAGTTGGACAATATTGTAATTAACCCTGAAGATCAAGTGCAGTCATCGGAATCTGTTGCTACCAACGTATACAGTTGCAACAGTGGACCTCCGCCTGATCAGGATGATTGGTCTGATACATCGCTTAAACTAGCGTAAGCTCATTACACTTTCCTCAAAAAGTAAACCATTTTTCCTTAAGCGTACGTGGCAATTGCTTGGGATGATCAAGAAGTCAACCAAAGCCAATTAATTATGTACATGTCTATTTACCACTTTCTTCTATTTTTCATGCTTCATTTTATGGGTGTAAGCAAAGCCCAAATCGCTTCATACCATCTTAGACGGGGTTCAGAAAATTGAATTGTTAAATACCAAAGCCGGATAAAACATCGGTTAATTTCAACCATGATAGAACATGTACATGCATGGGTCTTCTATTTATATTTGTATTGTGTACAGGTTACCCTTTAATTGACAATGGCAAACCGTCGAGGAAAAGGAGAAGGGTGATGGATGGTGGTGGTGTTTGAAAGGAATAAGAAGTGTTGTATTGAATTAAGTGTGTAATTGCAATGCTTGGTTTTGTGCTTGTTCTATGAAAACAAAATGAAGACTTTAACTGGTATTTTGAAGGTTATCTATCTAGTTTCAATGTTTTCCACAAGAGAAAGGTTGATTTGAAATTTAGTTTCATGAAATCGAGAAAAAAGATAGTCTCAAGAACAAAAATTGGTCGAAAAACTAAAGTGGAATGACCATGAGGAACTATTGGACACCATGAGGAACTATTGGATCTTATTAAGTGCCCTGTAATGGAACTAGCTATCTAATTAATGGTTTGAGATGTAAAAATTTATATAAGAAGTGAACCTTGACACACGTAAAATACTGTTAGTATTCCTTGATTGATCTCATGTAGACTGTTTGGATAATACGGTGTACCATTTTTTTAATCTAAGTCTAGCTCACGATCCCCTTTATTTCTCTAGTAGCCATCCTATGATGAATGCTCCCTTTTATAACCTATTATTGTACAAAATTTGTGTTATAAATAATGAAGAACTAAAGAAACAATAAAAGAATACCAAGAACATACATATAGGTTGAAACTCTTGTAGTGAAACCGTACACAATGCAACTTGGTATATTAATGATGAAAGGTAAATATCATTATTGCTCAACAAAATGTCGGTTTTGTTTTGAATGGTCATTCATCTTTTTTTTTTTTTTTTTTTTTTTGTAGTTTACGGGTACAAAGTCAATTATTACCTGTAAATAAACGATGACTTATAATTGTCGGTTTTCATGACCATAGGGTTTTTCTCACTAAAATAATAAATAAAATTAAATCCACCTCACATCTTATCCAACCTTCTCTTCCACAACTTTTTTATCGATCCCAGTCACAAAAACCAACCAACACTCTCCCTCAAATAGCTTAAGATTAAACTCCATCATAATCGACTCAAGAAACTATTTTTTTCTCCATATAGGGTTGAGATAAATACAAACGTATATACAACATTAGAAACTTTGATCAACTAATCAAATACATTATGAAGTGAACTTCTCGTATGAGGTATGAACTCGAGAATGTCATCTAATCCCTGCACAACAATATATATATATATATATATATATATATATATATATATATATATATATATATATATATATATATATATACCATACAACAATATCAACACCTCTGACTGTAATCGACGCTTTCGAATCTCGACTAGAATATTTTGACCAGTCACAAGCATATAAATCTAATTCTTTTTTCGACATAAGTTGATGATGATTTTGATGATTCAGGGATTCACGATAATCTGTTGCAAATGAAACTTTGAACATGTAATTTTCATAACCAATACACCACAAATTTAATCGAACATCTCCAAGAAACTAATATTTTTTATCTGAATTTGGGTAAATGGACATATATCCAATTTAGATAATACTTCATATCAAGCATTTAACAATTCTCACTTTTTTGGTTAACAAAATATGTAAAAACCTTGAGTCAAAATTATCGGAAGTTCTTCGGATCTGAGGAGATCGTATCTAATTGCTAGTGACTAGTCTTAACATACGGTTCAAAAATTTTGTTTTTAAATCATAAAAAACCCATAGTTAACAAATCATTTGATCCAAAAACATAAGTCATAGTATCAAATCAGAGTATCATATCAAAAGACATGTCAATACATCAGAGTAAAACATCCCTGACTAAACATAATGGTGTGTGCACTGTAGTCATCCCGAGCTCTTCCCTTTGCTACCAGAAGTAACTGAAACCAAAACTGAAAATTATAAGCACGAAGCTTAGTGAGTCTCTCCAAACTACCACATACCATACATAATCACATAATAACATAACATGGGCCTTGCCCGCTCATCGGGCCTCATCTGGCATCAGACAAGTCCGACATCGGGCCCCGCCCGGCATCGAGTAAAGCTTGGTATACATATAAGCATATCAACAAATACATAAATAATCATATAACATAAACATATAAACATTCCTCGGGCCCCGCCCGGTATCGGACCGAAATACAGAAACATACAAACATTCCTTTGGTTTTCCCCGGCATCGAACCGAAGTTCGAAAACATATAAAACAAGCACATGCAAGAATCACGAAGACATCAAGCATACAAACATTCCTTGAGCTTTCCCCAACATTAAACCGAAGTTCGAAAACACATAAACCTACATCGGGCACTGCCCGGCATCGGACCTTAGTCCGGAATAAACTAACATACATAAATGGGTCGGCATTGGTGTCTTCGACACGTTCCTACAGGAGGAAAAATCACCTCGCAAAGCTGAATGCGGAATCTCACGGTAATGAATCTCTAACGGCTTGTTACACCCCCGAACCAAGGATGGCGGAAACATCCGGGGATGGAGGACTTCATGTGTAGTATAATAACAACGAGTATAATAATGCTCAAAGTAAATAAAACCATCATAAATATAATTGAAAAAAGTTACACCATAGTATGAGTTTATATAATTCAAATTCAATTACAGTATGATGACAAAATGAACTGTTTGACGCCTTAGCATCCCATCCTCAAAAGTTGTGGGTTACTTGTTTTACTGATTTCCTGAGAATACAAGTAGTTTCGAAAAAGTGTCAACAATTAAGTTGGTGAGTTCATAAGCTTTTCAATGTAGAGTTTGAAAACCCTGGCTTCTACCAGCATGTATTGTATGTTTTGTTTGAAAATCTCTGGTTACCACCAGTATGAATTGTACTTTCTGTTTGAAAACTCTGGTTACCACCAGTATGTATAGTAGCTTTATTATTTGAAATAAAATTGAGTATTGTATCCCGAGTTTGAAAACCTTTGTTTGTAAATGTAATGAATACCCAAGAAAAATCCAATATTTTCCTTATAAAATGCTATGTAGTCTTAAATCCCAAGACCAAGTATATGCATATGTGTTTCGTACTTGAGACGATGTATGCAATTTTAAATATAAAACCCCTTTGTAAAGAAGAAATTTCCGTAAACTATATGTGTCGTTATCTCTTTATGTGAGTCGCTATAATCATACTATAACAAAGATGCTTGTTGTGACGTTCTTTAGGCGTTGGAATTGAAATGACATTTGTCACCCCCGATCGGCCGATCGGGCTGTTACAAGCAGCAAGGGTGTGGGTTCTCAATCCTAATATAGATCTATACACAATTATCATGCTCTCCCTACAAGAGACTCTGGTTATAACTATTTTCAGGAAATTTTAACTTGTACTCTAAGAGTACAATGAAGACGTGTCTCACAATTTACGATAACGAGTTTACGTGTAGTATGCATGTAAAAACCTTTTCTATGGTGGAATTGAAATCCCTTGTTGTTTTGTATGTTTGAAATGTGAAATCCCCAAACTATACCCTTTATAGTTTATTTTGTAGTAAATGAAAAACTCATTTGTATTGAGAGTAAAACCCTTTTTATGTAATATGCTTGTATTGGAAAATCCATAAACTATACCCATTTTAGTTTATCAAATATTAATTGAAACCCATTTGTATTGAGGGTAAAAACCCCTTTTGGTGTAAGTAGTAATTTAAGAAACACAACTATTCTTACTATGTTTCATCTTGTATGTTTGTAATGACAAAGGACTCTTGCAAATTAGTGAGAAGTTTTCTATTATTTAAATGTACAACAACAGAAAACATATGCAAAATATGAAGTCATCAAAGATATACACTTTGCTCAACATTTTACAAAGTGTTATGAAAGTTGTAAGTTGTTAACTAGTTTTTAACTTTTCTGCACTGTTTTGGTAAAATCATAGAATAATCATACGAGGTTGAAAACTGAATCCATAAACTCTAAGAGTTTTGAAAATGTGGCTAGTTTGTTGATAGTTTTTATTATGATTTTTAGATGTCTCTAACTTGTGTGAAAATGTCCATATTCACAGAATGGTTCGAATTCGTAGCCACAATGATAGACAGTTTTGTAAAAATCACCATAAATTGTAGAAAAATCATATGAACATGTGCAAGTAGTCATTTTAAAGTTATAAACCTGACATATTTTCATATTAAACATTTTTGAAAGATATTAAATTTAATATGGTCAAAACAGTCCGTCAATGGAACTAAACTTTCCTGTTGAAAGCTGATGTTTGAGTTTAGTTAAGTTTTTGGTGTTTTGACTTGTATTCTCCCCCTAAAACTTGAAAAAAACATGAAAATTTGGGGGGTATGAACTCACCTTGAGTGATTCCCTGAGATGAATGTAGAAGATGAGAGATTTCCAAGTTAAGACTTGGGAAGTTCTTGAAGATTTGAAGATCCTAGGCACAAATATGATGATATTTGTGTAAGAGATTCATGATTTGAGTGGAGAAGTATTGAGTATTCAAGTGTGGGATGAAGTTAATTACCAATTCTAGAGGATAATGCTCAAGAACAACCTTAAATTTTGAGTTTACAGAGAGAAAGTGAGAGAGAGAGAGAGAGAAATGGGTTTGCCTTTTGGTGATAGAGTGAGAAATATGGGAGGGGAGATAAGGATTTTCCTAGATATTTGATCAAGATAACTTGCTGTAAAGAGTGTGAGATGACAATTAGTTGACTAGATAGGGATGAATAGTGACTGAGGGTGGTCATAGAGTGGGTATGGGAGGTAGCTTGTGTCTTTGCTTTATAGAAAAGTCAACACCCCACCTCAATATCTCACCCAATAGATTTTATTCTTGGACAAGGATTTCCCTCAAAATATGATTAAATTATGAATATTTAGGGTCTTATATGCCAAAATATGAGTTTGGATGAAAATTCCACGTTAAAATCATGAAAAACGAGCTTAAAACGCGAAAAGGATCAAAAACTGGGTCTTAGAAATGAATATGAGAAGTTTGATCCTTGAGGACCAAGATGGAAGGTTCGGTCCTTGGTGCTTAGAACCGAAAGTGGCTGATCCGAGAAATCTCACAATCGAAAGTGTTGGGTGGGAAGCGAAGGCGAAGGCAGGCAAAACTTCAGTCTGAGAGGCCTGATCCGAACCGAAGGGCGACTTCTGTCCCATAAGTAGTTTCAGTCTTATGCAGTTCGGTGCTAGAGGTTCGGTTCTTAGGATTTCGGTCCTATAGGGTTGTTTTACCAATAAAATTCCTGTGTTGCTAATGTGTGTAAAACTCACTTAGTTTTAATCCTACTTTAATTATCAAATAACACACAAAAGGCAGTGAACCTATCAATTTTGGTATAGCTAAATAAGTAGGGTATCGAACATAGGGAACGGCAAATTAAATTAAAAACTAATTCTATCTAAGTTGATTAAGCAAATAGGGGTTTTTTCTCTAGTTTTACAAGACTAGAAACTTACTAACTAAAACTGATGCAAGACTAGAAAAGAACAAATTAACTAGATTCAATAATGGGAAAGAAACTTCTGTTTAGTTCAACTCGGTTAACTTTATGGTTGATTTTAAGGTAATAGTGCAATGGATTAATTCTTTCGTTGGTTACCGATTCAAGTGATTAAGTTTGTGTTCACTACCCTAATCCTTAGCAAATAAACTAATTCAAACAGTGGCCAATTGCTTAATTTAATTATATTTACTAGATTAATTATTCGGGTTAAGTTAGACTTGCAATAGCTAATTAATTCGTTATTCTTAATTAACCTCTTGTTCGATGGTCATCTTACAAGCTTGCCCATGAGTTTACTCAATTTCCTTATTAATCCTAGTTTCATGTTCATTAATTCTAGACATATGGTATAGTGGTCACATATCACATGAGGTTGATAATCAATAGATGTTCATGCTAATCAATTATCTTCCTATTAACAGAAAATTAATTATCATTCATACACAAGGTTCTTTAGCAAACTAAAATAACAATTAATCACTAACTTGGAATTAATCCTACCAATCAATCAAACCATATTGTCAACTTTGTATTCCCAAACAGAAGTCTAAAGAATTTAGTTCATAACTAAGGTAAATAACAGCAAACAAATAAGTTCAAGTTGCTTAATCATGTTGACAAAACAAAAGAATTAAGTAGAATGGTGAAATTACGCCTTGATTACTCCCGGGATTGGATTCTAGCTTCCTTGGTCGGCTTCTAGGGTTCTTCTGGCTTCTTATTCGCAGCTAAGCACTTCTGAAACTTCCCAGAATTCTCCCTTCTCGAATTGTAGAGTTATCTTTATATATGCGTTCCGACTCGTCGAGTCCCTCTCACAAAAGTCGTAATCCGATAACTATCTTGACTTCCGAATGCTTATCCTTCTGATTCCGCGACCGGACTCGTCGAGTCAAGGCTCGACTCGACGAGTAGAAGCCTTTTTATGGGTGTTTTCTTTCTTCATTCCACTCTTGAGCTCCTGACCGCTTCTCTTGCTTCCTTTCGCTTCCGAGCTTCATCTTTGGACTGAAAAACATAATTTAACACTTTTAAGTACCTTTTGTCCATAATATGCAACAATTTAGCTAATAGATGAATAAATAAACTACACTTAATACACACTAAATATGCACATATCAAAATACCCCACACTTGTCTTTTCCTTGCCGTCAAGCAAAACTGCATTTTAACACATTAGAATCATAAATAATAACTCCAATCCAACCCAGCCATTATGCCAAGACCGCAACGCATGCATTTGTGTCTAAAATCCTAAAAACCCCCCATACTTCAAATACTCACAATCCTCATAAACATTCGCCCACTCACCCCGAACTATGCTCATTTTATGCAACCCTCCGAATTCATCCTCAGAAAACCTCTTTACCCTCAAGGTATTTTTAATTGAGCAACCCAAGCATACATAATCTAGAAAATTACAATTTATGATACCACTATGGAGCTCTTTGGAATTCTTCACTTCTTTGACATTTGATCTTTAATTTCTTTGAATTCACCACCTTTGTTGTTTGATTTTTGGTATCTTCAACTTTTCGGATTTCTTGGAATTTTGATCTTCAGATCTTCACTTCATTTGCTCCAAAATTCTTACAATTTTTCTTGTAATTCTCTCTTTTTTTTTTACATGTATACCTCACTCTTCTTTTTTTTCACTCAAATCCCTACATGCTTAAGCAGGGGCGCTCAATCTCAACCTTTATTGGCTAATGATAAAAAATTTCCTGGATACATTTCAGGTTTAGGCTGCTAAACATATTGCATCCCTCAGGCTGAGCAAGGTCGTGTTTTTGTCTCATGATTTCACTGAAATAAGGAAGCCACAAATGCACTAGAACGTATATAGGCTCAACTAAACATTTGGGTTTTCATGCAATTATTAACACAATTCTAATATGGAATCCTAATTTTTTACCAAAATTTTCTAAATTAAATCCTAAATAATTCTTTTGGTATGCAAAAAAAATTTAAAAAAATTGACTATTATGTAACCAACCCCCTACCCCACACTTATGTGATGCAATGCCCTCATTGCATATTATGCATAAAAACATAAAAATAAAGAGGAAATTGGAACAAACTCCCCTGGGATAGCAGTGGATAAGTTGATCACTCTCATTTAAGCTCCAACTTCAATAAACTTTATACATGGGAACATCCCATCCATGTCTCGTGTGGGTCGCTCTAAATATGCAAAAATCGGCGTAAGATCTTCAAGAATGGATATGGAATTAGAAGGAAGCAAGTGGTATAAGTATTAGCATCAAATCAGCAATCGTTCGGCTCAAAAAATGAATGACTCGTCGAGTCTGATGATGGACTCGCCGAGTAGTAGTGCGCCGTCTAAAAATTTCTGGAAATACAAAGCGACTCGTCGAGTCAGCTTAGTGCACTCGACGAGTTGGCCACTAAATGAAAAATCTTGGTATGTGGCAACTGTTTTAGCCTCTAACAACTTCGTTAACCCTTCCTCACATGCGGACTCAATCGCTCATACCCCTAAGACCGGACTTGACACTTTGACGTTAAAAACTCGCTTCCTTGACTCGCTCTCACACGCAAAAACATCCATGCTTTACATCTCTATACCATCCTAAGCAAGCAATCAAAATGCAATCCTGAAAATAACTAAAGCAAACAACTATTAAACATAATAATATCTCAAAGCATACACACCAAAAACAAAACAAAATAAAAATTGCAATTGTTCGATTAAAAACACAAAAACACTAATATCAATCTTCATCTTCCTCCTCATCATCGTTGGCTCCACTTCCCCTAGCTCCGCTTCGGCGTGCACCAATCGTCTCGTCCCACGATGGAATGTATGGATAATTCCCACCATCAATATGTGGAATATTGAAATTGTCAAAAAGTCGTATGTGGGATTGGTTGCTAAAATTCAGCCCCCTCGCCATTTGATCTTGCATCCGCCTCATCTCTACATTGTACCAATCCATTGGTACGTCTTCATTCTCGACCGGAATCACTGGCGGCTCGTCCTTCACATCCCGTCCTCTTCTCGATCTCACCCTCCTTCCCGGTGCTTCGGGACCTACAACTGGGTCATCATTTGGGATGGCATAATGGCCACCACCATAGTCTTCAATGATTCGTGCTCTGCGGAAAAGAATGGGATTAAATGGGGGTGTCGGGATCAATGTCAGGAAGTTCCAGGCACCACGGTTCATCAACCCGAATGAATTAGCCAATCGAGTGACAAACATTCCTCCATTGATACGAGATGTTTTGCGATCTTTGACCGCACCCTCCGAGAGGTATGAAGCAATGCACCACGGGATGTTGCAAAAGACGTCGGGTGTTATTATGCTCCATAGGTAGAAAACGTCAAGGTTGGAGACCTTGTCATCGTCTTTCCTTTGGTTGATGGTGGAGGAAATAAGGCGGTGAATGAGGCGGTGAGTCGGGGATCGGATGCTCCCTTCTTGTGCAGACTTTGGGATGTAAACTTTATTTCCTATGGTATTCCACCAACCCGTACTAGTAACTCCATCGGGGAACACCATGTGAGTGGTTGCCAAAAAGGCTCGAAAGAGGTTCGTTGAAACCAAAGGTTGATCATAAATCCCTAGTCGGCAAGCAAGATCCACCACCGAGCATTGATGATACTCGCCCCCAAGACAAAACGTGAAGCTCGCCGGATGATATAAATCCACTCCACCGGTAAAAGATACCGTGGAGAAAAACTCCAAGCAAAGCTCCAAATATACCGGCTCTTGTATACGGAAGACCCGGCTCCAACCATCACATATCATTGACTTGCCGTCATGTTGGAACTCCTTTAAAAGGTACAGAGCTAATTCTTCTTCATATCGCACATTTTGCAACCACTCCCAATCAATTCCGTTCGGTACATATATCTCCTTCTTTTTGATATCGGAAAGCTTCTTCTTCCACTTCCGCGTTGTTGAAGCGGATACGATTTGCGGGAAATTTAACCATGAAAATTCCCCTTGGCTACCACTTGAAGATTGTCCTCTTCTAAACATGATTCCTGCAAAACATATAAACCAGACCCAGAAAACACAGAATAAAAAAACGAATTGTTTCTGGAAATCGACTGGACTCGTCGAGTCCATGCCCGACTCGGCGAGTCGCGCGACCTGTACGAGTCGGTCGACGGGTCTCACAAAATTGAACCATGTAACCTTTAAATTCTTGCAAGGGTTTTGTTCAAGGACTTCCTACTAAGTAATAAGGCCACAATAAACGTTCAAAACAACAATATTCATGAAAAAATCGAAAACCTAGAATTTAATTACTTTTCAAAAACGGGTTTTTTCATGAAATTGCAAGTATAGATGATCTTATAATCACATTCTATCTAGAAATCAAGAAGAAAGTTGTTACCTTTTGAGTTTAAATCTTGAGAATTTGGAAGAAAAGTTGAAGAACACTTGAATGCTTGAGAGAGAGTTGTAGAGAGAGGCACCCGGCGAGTGTGGCTGTGAAAACTGAATTTTTAGGGTTAAAACCCTATTTGATGTAAAAGTAATTTCGAAATGATTATTATTTTTTTTTCTGTAAATAAAATCGACTCGTCGAGTCAGGGTCAGACTCGGCGAGTCCAATCGCGCAGTCAAAGTTTTTTTTCTGAAATCAGTATATACTCGTCGAGTCAGGGTCAGACTCGGCGAGTCTCTTGTAAAACATTACTAATTTTTTAAAATTTTGTTATTTATTCAAAATCTTTTCACCCCACTCTTAAGCTAGGTGCTCCCTTAAGCAAACAAGTTCGATGATTTGGAAGATTAAAATTGAAACACAAAAAAAAAAAAAAAAAAAAAAAAAAAAAAAAAAAAAAACTAAAGAGTAAAAGAAAGCAAACTCTAACGACGGGTTGCCTCCCGCCAAGCGCTTCTTTTTGAGGAGTCATTAGCTAGACTCCTTCCCATTTACGTTTTGTCATCTTCAAGCATCGGGAATGTACGCCTCACTTTTTGTGGTTTATACTTAGTCTTGTAGGCGTGAATCTTTTTCTTGTAAGCCCTTTTTAATTCGTCTCTTCTCTTTTTCTCTGTATCATCCTCAGCTGTTTGGGCCTCTCTTTTCCTCTTCTTCTTTTTCAACCCATGCTTTTTCACCAACTTTTGAACCTCCTTTTCTTTAAATTTGATAACTTCATATTTCATAGCGGTTCGTGCTCTAGGTTTAGTAGTGAATTGGTGATCAGCTTCCGCTCTGCTTCCATTTATGTCCTCATCCTCTTTTGTGCTCGACTCTTCTCCAAATGGCATTGTATCAAGGCATGCCACATCGGCGTGTTGGACCTCCATTCCTTTTACTTCTTCTTCCGATTGTTCTTCCAAAGAATCAATAACAGTAACTGAATCCAGGGTATGTGAAGAACTATCAACAAATAAATCAGATTTGGTCAAGTTTTTATCCAAATCGACTGGACTCGTCGAGTCCATTATGGTGACTCGGCGAGTCTGATCGAATTCCATCAATTCTGGAGTGTTGTCTGAGTTGGCTCCTTCCAGTAGCTTTTCTAGCTCCTCCAAGTCTTTGTTAGCATCTTCAACTGCTTATGAGTGTAGTGTGAACTTACTTGGGTCTTCTTTTAGTAAAATTTCAAGCTCTTTTTGTAATACCTCATCATCCAATTGGATAAATGAGATTTCTTCTCTCTTTTCTTCTTCTTGCTTGACCTCTGGATTACCTTTAAACATCACCGACTCATCACCCACTCTTAATGTCAAAGTAGACTCACATATGTCAATTAGGGCACATGCGGTGTTTAAGAATGTTCTTCCCAAAATAATTGGTATTTCGGGGTCTTCTTTCATCTCCACCACCACGAAGTCTACTGGGAAAATAAACTTGTCCACCTTGATAAGGAGATTTTCACATATGCCTTGTGGATGAATTATTGTTTTATTTGCCAAATGGATTCTCATATTTACCGGCTTTGGTGCTGGTAAATTCAGCTTCTTAAAGAATGAATAGGGCATCAAATTAATGCTTGCCCCTGAATCAGCCAATGCTCGTGTAGAAACTTCATTACCAAATTGGCACAGAATCACTATGTTACCCGGATCACCCTTCTTCTCAGGCAGCTCACTCATCAATATCTCCGCGATTTCAGCAAGATCTTTCCTAGCAGCAAACAGGCCTTTAAGCAAGTGAAAATATTTAGGAGTTTGGAGCATTGTGTCCACGAATGGCATATTGACTTGTAAAGCTTTAACATGCTCCATGAAGGTTCTATAGGCTTGAACTGTTTCTGAAGGCATGGCTCTGGTTGGGTATGGCAAAGGAGGATTGTATGGCTTCAGAAAACTGGCATTTTCTTCATTCCCGACTGGACTCGTCGAGTCCATCTGGGTGACTCGGCGAGTCGGATCGAGTTTTTCTTGTTCTGGGTTTTCTTCCTTTTCTGCCTTCTTCTTGGAGACATTTAATGTTTCCGTCAATTCTTCTTCACCGCTGGAGGTTATTACGCTCACGTTCTCGTTTCTTGGATTGGGTTGGGTGTCGCTCGGAAGTTGGCCCGGTCTTCTTTCGTTTACTTGATGTGCAAGTTGGCCCAGCTGTTTCTCTATGTTGAGAATAGAAGCTTGCTGATTCCTCAACATGTTTCTGGTTTCTTGCATTGCCACATCATGATCATTATGTCTTTTCTCGGACGCGGTTATGAATTTTGTAAGTATTTCTTCTAAATTCGTCTTCTTGTCCGTCACCGGTTCTTCCTTTTGATAATATCCCCTCTCCCTCTGTTTGTATTTCTCCTCCTTAGCCTTTTTGTACTCTTCGTATGGGAGCCATTCCTTCTTCGGTTTCCTCCAGTCTTCATCGTATCTATCGCCACTGGAATAGAATACTTGAGCCTTTTTATTTCCATTCTCGTCTCGATCAAATTCCTTGGTAAGATGGGGACCGCCACAATTTTCACATCCAACTCTAATAGCATGGATCGTGTGATCCATTTTCATCATTCTTCAGTCTAGGCTATCGAGTTTAGCTATCACCGCCACCATGCCATCGTTTACCGAGTTTACTGCTCCACGACTCACTTCATTCCTCGGGTTGTGGTATTCTCTAGAGTGCCTGGAGAATTCTTCAATTAACTCCTTTATTTCCGGAGGTGGCTTTCGGGTGAGTGGGCCTTGTGAATCGAGTAGTTGCCTTGTGGTGACATTTACTCCATCATAAAAGATAGAGACCTCTTGTTGGCTATTGAGATCATGGTGGGGGCAATTTCGAAGTAGGTTCTTGTATCTTTCCCAAGCTTCATAAAGGGATTCGCCGGGTTGTTGCTCGAAGTTGGCAATGGCTTTCTTTAGCTTGGCTATCTTGGAAGGTGGGCAGAAGTGATCTATGAATTCTTCTTTCATTTTGGCCCATGTGGTCACCGATCCGGGAGGGAGTGACTTCAACCAATCCTTTGCAGCTCCTTTAAATGTGACAGGAAGCATGTGTAGTAGCTGGATCTCGCGGGGCACATTAGGTACATTGAAGTAATCCGCCACATCATTTACTTCATCTAAGTGCTTATAGGCGTCTTCATGATCTCTCCCGTGAAAAGGTATCTCCTTGAGTTGAGCGAGAATATGGCCCTTTAGTTCAAACGTAGCGGTAGCGGGGATTGCGGGTTGCACAAGTCCCGGGCCGGTGTCATCACGCATTCTTTTCTTCCACTCCCCCATGGGAATTTCGTCAATATTAGCCATTGCGGTGGCTAAGTCTTCTTCAAACTCGGATGTGTGCTCGCTTTCTTCTTCGGTCTCGTAGTCGGTGTCTTTTGGGATCGGATCTTCGGTTGTCAACGATGCACTGTATGCTCCTGATTTGCTGCTCCTTTTCTTGCTAAAAATGGATTTGAGGTTTTTGAGTGGTAAGTTCTTTGAAGAAGCGGTTTCTCCAACGGTTTTGCCTTTGTTTCTTCTTAATGTGGTTTCCGGATCTTCAAGAGGGGGAACTAGAGGCGTAGCAGATCCTCGGGTCATGAACCAACTGCAAACAAAAACAAAACAAAACGCGTAAAAAAGAACAAAAAAAAAAATTAAATCTGATTCAGCGTCGCACTCGCCGAGTCAGGGTGAATGCACTCGGCGAGTTCAAGTTAAAATCAGCGTTTTTTTTTTTTTTTTTTTTACCTAAAAAAAACTTAAACAAAAATTAAACATAAATTAACTTTGTGTAAGATAAATCTTACACAAATGATCGATTGAATTAGAATTTTAATGCTAATTTTAGAACCGTTCCCCGGCAACGGCGCCAAAAACTTGATGTGTGTAAAACTCACTTAGTTTTAATCCTACTTTAATTATCAAATAACACACAAAAGGCAGTGAACCTATCAATTGTGGTATAGCTAAATAAGTAGGGTATCGAACACAGGGAACGACAAATTAAATTAAAAACTAATTATATCTAAGTTGATTAAGCAAATAGGGGTTTTTCTCTAGTTTTACAAGACTAGAAACTTACTAACTAAAACTGATGCAAGACTAGAAAAGAACAAATTAACTAGATTCAATAATGGGAAAGAAACTTCTGTTTAGTTCAACTCGGTTAACTTTATGGTTGATTTTAAGGTAATAGTGCAATGGATTAATTCTTTCGTTGGTTACCGATTCAAGTGATTAAGTTTGTGTTCACTACCCTAATCCTTAGCAAATAAACTAATTCAAACAGTGGCCAATTGCTTAATTTAATTATATTTACTAGATTAATTATTCGGGTTAAGTTAGACTTGCAATAGCTAATTAATTCGTTATTCTTAATTAACCTCTTGTTCGATGGTCATCTTACAAGCTTGCACATGAGTTTACTCAATTTCCTTATTAATCCTAGTTTCATGTTCATTAATTCTAGACATATGGTATAGTGGTCACATATCATATGAGGTTGATAATCAATAGATGTTCATGCTAATCAATTATCTTCCTATTAACAGAAAATTAATTATCATTCATACACAAGGTTCTTTAGCAAACTAAAATAACAATTAATCACCAACTTGGAATTAATCCTACCAATCAATCAAACCATATTGTCAACTTTGTATTCCCAAACAGAAGTCTAAAGAATTTAGTTCATAACTAAGGTAAATAACAGCAAACAAATAAGTTCAAGTTGCTTAATCATGTTGACAAAACAAAAGAATTAAGTAGAATGGTGAAATTACGCCTTGATTACTCCCGGGATTGGATTCTAGCTTCCTTGGTCGGCTTCTAGGGTTCTTCTGGCTTCTTATTCGCAGCTAAGCACTTCTGAAACTTCCCAGAATTCTCCCTTCTCAAATTGTAGAGTTATCTTTATATATGCGTTCCGACTCGTCGAGTCCCTCTCACAATAGTCGTAATCCGATAACTATCTTGACTTCCGAATGCTTATCCTTCTGATTCCGCGACCGGACTCGTCGAGTCAAGGCTCGACTCGATGAGTAGAAGCCTTTTTATGGGTGTTTTCTTTCTTCATTCCACTCTTGAGCTCCTGACCGCTTCTCTTGCTTCCTTTCGCTTCCGAGCTTCATCTTTGGACTGAAAAACATAATTTAACACTTTTAAGTACCTTTTGTCCATAATATGCAACAATTTAGCTAATAGATGAATAAATAAACTACACTTAATACACACTAAATATGCACATATCAGTTGCGCGGTTTTTGACTAAGTTAAGGATCGGGATGCCCCGAATGATTATAAAAAGTTGGGCGAGGTTATGAGAGAGATTTGAGATAGAGAGAGATAGAGCAATACAGATTGAGATAGACTTTCTTTGTGACCTATGCTAGTACTTAGCTTTGAAATGTAAGGTTTCTAAACCCCGTTTTGCCTTGTTATGAGCATTATACCCCCCTCCCCCATGGGTATGAAATAACGTTTTATCGAGTAGTTTCATCACTTATCGTGATTAGGGTTTAGATTTTCTGAACACGTGAAGACTCAAAGTGATACTTTGCATTAAGATAGGGTGTTGTACAATAGTAAACACGATGTAAACCCTAATATACTAGGGTTAATTGAGTTGACCGGTTTGACTTTTTGACTTTATTTGACTTTGACTTCACCGGAAATTGACGGTTGTCACACGGCTGCTCCAACAGCTCCCCGGCTATCATTATCACAATAACACTTGGTTAAAATTCAATAAGCCTTCTTAGGGTAAAATAACCATTTTACCCCTGATCTAATTAGGACCATAACCCAAGCCCAAATCCATAACATCAATGGTCTAATTTTATAAAACCTTTCCAAGCCCACTAATGGCCCAATTTTCTAAATTGGTCCCAACTTCTTAAATAGGCCTTCCTTAAGTCAAAACATGACCTTAGCCCAATAAATGACTTCTAATGGCCCATCATGTCGGATTAGGTGTCTAAACTCATAACTATTTTTGGTATGTACTTGATTTAATTATGTACATGGTCCTTTTGGGTTGCCTTCACTCATGCAACTTGATAGGATGACAATAGGAGAGAGAGTAGAATTTATTATATGAATAATAAATTCATACTCATAATGGTTTTATTAATATATTACAAGATTAGTATATTATTTGGAAATCATATTATTTATTTAGTATTGATCAGAAATTAGTTTGGAATTAATTTGATGATCAAAAGAGACTGATTAAATAAAGGGGACTGATATTGCAGTTAACTGTTTGTTGATAGTTGGGTCATGGACTCCTATAGAAGAGATTGGACGAAATCTATAGGGAGCTCATAAGGATTTCGTCCAAAGGGCTTTCTAGAAGGGCTCCATGGATTGCTTAAGCCCTAAGCAAGGAAATTAGGGTTTCCACCATAAAACCCTAATAGCCTTAACTATAAATATATCCCTTGACATGTAGAAATTGTCCCTATGTCTTCTTTGAGTTGCCCTAGTCGATTTCACCTCTCTCTTAAGTTATCTTCTTGCATTGGGTGTTTGTGACTCCATTAGAGGTGCCACATTTGAGGTACTAGGCTTTTAGAAGTCAAGATCAAGAAGGATTGTGATTGTTATTGCTACATAACAATCAAGGTAACGTTTCTAACCCTAATCATATGTGATTTTTCAGATTCGTATGCTAGTCATAAGGGTTTATTTCTATGGTATTCTTAGTTGTATGTTCATTATAGAAAAAACTAGATCAAAACAGTTAGGGTCGCATGTACACCATAGGAATGATGTTATGATCATAACCCAACAGTGGTATCAGAGCCTGGGTCGTTTTTCTATTGAATAGATACAAAAGTGAACTGCCAAAGGATCAAAAAATCGAAATTGTGTTGTCTGACTAGCTGACTCGCCGAGTCCATGTATGGACTCGACGAGTTGCATGAACTCAACGTGTAACACCCCGTTTATTTAAATAAATTAATAAGTATAATTCCCGGACTAATTTGTGAAGAATTTTGATAGTGGGGGCTGTTTAGTAAATTACGGAGTTGTTTTGAGAATAATTTTAGAAGAAAGGGTATGTATGGTAATTATTGGGTTAATGTTGAGAAGATTTTATGAGCCAAGCCAACGACCATGGTGGTTGTTGCCCTGAAACCACTTTCAGCCACCACAAGCCACCGTGAGGTGGTGGCTGTGTGAGTAGATCCTTGTATGAGTGTTTTTAGTAGTTGTTTGCAAAGTACATAGCCGGAGAAGTTGAGAAAAGGGCCACCACCACCACCGTGAGGTGGTGGCTGCTGCCACGAGCCACCGTCGGCCGCCACTAAGGTGGTTGTGTGTGTATTAGATCAATTAGTGAGTGTGTGTATTATTTTTGGATAAAAACCTTGTAATTTTAATTAGTATCAATTAATAAAAATAATAATAATCACCGCCTTAAGGTGGTGGCCACCGCCGTGAGCCGCCATCAACCACCACTACCCGAGGTGGTAGTGGGTGGTGCCCCGCTAGCAAACCCTAATGGGCTTAGAGATTGGTTTTGGGCCTATTGGGCCATGTTTGGGTGGAAAACCCTAATTATAAGTATTGGGCCTTAGACTTATTGGGCCCACTTGTGGGCTATTGTAATTGGATTGTGAATTAAGCCTAAATTATTCCATGCCATGTATCTAGTAGAGTAAAGGAATTAATGGATCAAGTCCTTTATGGGCCAATTGAGAAAATACTAATATTTAAGAATTTATCGGACACACACACGAGAATTATTTAATAAGTGAAATATTAAATAATAATCATTGGTAAAAATTAATCTAAGCAATAATGGACTTAATGGATTAAGTCCTTAGTGGGTTAAGCCCTTAATGGGTTAAGTGAGAAACACTAAACCCTAATTGTCATTTTATGTGAAACCCTAATGTCAAATGGGCCTTGAGTTGGGCTTTTCAATTGGGTAATTGGTTATTGGGCCAATAATAGGCCATCCAAGAATGATTATGGACTAGAATATTTAGTTGGGCTTTAGGGTAAGGCCCTAATGAAGGATTGGGCCCAATTTGGGAAAAATGGGCCATAGATGAGCCATAGTTTGGGCCTAGAGAGTTGTATGATATTGGGCCCTTAGAATGGGACATGTTGGTCTGGACTGGACAATTGGGCCTTAAGGGAAGCCCGTGTAGAGGTTGGGCCCAATTTAGAAAATGGGGCCATATGTTGGGTTTCGATCCCTAGTTGACTTTGGGCCTATGGATTGGACCTTGGGCTTGGTTAAGCCAAGCTTAGGGTAATGTAGTAATTATCCAAAGTATGTAATTATAGTTATGTAGTGGAACCCAATTATTAATTGGGTGTCATTTTGATGTTAACAGATCGGGAATCTATCATCTAGCAGCTGGGGTCGAGTCTGCAGGACTTCAGCAGTGTGGGATTGAGTCTGCGGGACTTCAGCAGTGTGAGGTGAGTTTTCCTTCCAGTAGGACCGGGTCTACGGCCACAATGTCGGCCCGTTTAGTTAGCAGTCAGTTTCCGAACTTCGGTGTGATGCAGTAATTAGATTGCTTGATGTCTTTGTGATTCAAGAATGTTTTGTGTTATGTGTTCCGGACTGAGGTTCGATGCAGTATGCAGTATATGTGCTTATGCTAGTTGATAAGTTTATGCTATGCTATGTTATGTTCAGCCAGTTTCCGGACCTCGGTCCGATGTAGGGGACAAGGTCCCAGTCAGTTCCGGATTTCGATCTGATGCAGTTAGTTCCGAACTTCGATCCGATGTAGGGGATAAGGTCCCAATCAGTTTCGGACTTTGGTCTGATGCAGTTTCCGGACTACGGTCCGATGCAGAGGGCAAGGCCTTAGTTAGTTCTGAACTTCGGTCTGATGCAGTGGGCAAGGCCCAATATGTGTTTATATGTTATTTTATGGTATGTTGTAGTTTGGGGGAGCTCACTAAGCTTTGTGCTTACAGTTTCAGTTTTTTGTTTCAGGTACTCAGTTTTCAAAAGAGGAGCTCGGGAAGATTGCAGTGCACATACCATTTGTTTAGCCTTGGATGTTTATACTCTGATATTTTGACAACTGTTACGATATCTTAGGATACACTGTTTATGATTTGTATATGATGTTTGATGACTATGGTTCTATTATTAAATTAAAACGAAATTTTTAGACTGTATTTTGGGGATCTAGCACAACGAGTTCCATAGTGGACTCAACGAGTTGAGAGTCTTGGTGTCGGGATTTTCGATTTTCTAGCCAGATTCTCATGTAGATAACTCTCAAAACTCATTTTTCTCGCCTAAATTCGAATTTTTATGATTGGTATGGATATCTTTATCAGATTTGGTGGATTTGGTGAAATATGGATAATATAGGATTATTTTGATTCAAATATTTAACCTAGTAAGTTTGAGAAGGTTTTAAATTACACCCTTTAGGTTTTATAGTTTAAATTTGAGATTAAAAGTTATAATTCCTTTGAAATTTAAATAGTTAAACCCTAATATTTTGAAAAGTTTCAAATTTTGTCCTTAAGTTTTGGGATTAAAAATTTGATTAAAAGTTTAAATTTGAAATATTAAATTCTAAAACCCTAGTATTTGAATAGTTTAAATTACACCCTTATGGTTTTATTAAATTAATTAAGTGTTTAATTAAAAGAGAATTAATAAATCCATGATAATATGGTTTAAGATTAATAAAATTAAAAGTCTAATTTATTAATAGTTTAAACCACTTAATATCTTAAAAGTGTAAAATACACAATTATACTATATAAAATTAAAAGTCTAATATGTTATATATGTATAAGTGAAATGTCATTCTTACCGTTAGTAGGCCTCACCCACGAAGTTGGTCTATAAGGGTTGTTTAAGGAAGCGACATGTAAAATGACCGTCATTGGGTATCCACTATTACCCACCGCACCCTTGACTAGTGGAGGGTCATTAGCCGAATGGGTAGGATAGGACACAACCTTCCATTATAAGTATAATGAAGTATGAAGTAACTAAACAATTTTATAAAATTCCTAAATCTTATTTACTTTAGGAAAATGTGAATTTGGTGCTAATCCACGAAATTACACATTGCACCTTATTGGTCGTTAGTGAAGCGTGTGTGGTTAATCGGCACACTAATATGGAACCAATGAAGGATGGCAATGGGCAGCTCGTAGATTATCATAGATCAATGGAGCGTGTATGGTTAACCGACACATTGATTAGGTGATAAACATATTCGAGAGCACCAAGCTAATTTACATGGTTATTCACACCTTTTTTAACAGATACCGTAGACACGCAACCCATCCGATGATCTCAAGAGTCTCTAGCAGCCAGTTGATAGGAACCGCGAGACCAAAGACCACCTGAGCTTCCTAAGAACCAACCTGAAGGACTACACACCCAGTACGAGTGAGAACGTTAGAACTTCGGAATGGCGATCACGCCAGTGATGATCTTGCCATAGAAGTACACTATGTTCTAAGTACTGAAAAGCTCTACCCTTCCGAGAGCTTAGGACCCCCCGAGATCCTTTACGGAGATTGGTCCAACCCTCGTCAGACCACTACTTTCGGATATTCCACAAGCTTCACACCTCGATTGATCCACTTCTTAGACTTGATATGCGATTACCCGACGTCACTCTTCGTATCCCACTCACCTCTGTAGAAACCATTGAGAACCCTAACCTCGTAGATACACCAGTCGGAACCCACTAACTACACGAGACGGAATTCACGCCCCATAGGTGAAGGTTTGTTGGAATGGCTAACACAGACCAGAGTTCACTTGGGAATGCAAGGACAAACCGAATAGGAAGTACTAGGGCTGTAAACGAGCTGAACGTTCGGCGAACCGTTCGTGAACTGTTCGGCGGGAAGTTCGTTTATGTTCGTTTATTTAATAAATGAACAAACATGAACAAAAATTATCGTTCGTTTAGTTAAACGAATGAACATGAACAATGGTCTTGTTCATTCATTTATGTTCGTGAACGTTCGTTTATGATGTTTGTTTATGTTCGTTTATGTTCGTTCGTTTAAGTTTATTTATATTCATCTATATTCAATTAATTTTCATTATATTGCTATATTATATGTTCGTTTATGTTCATATATGTTCAATTGTGTTTTTTTATCTTTGTTCATTTATGTTCGTTTAGCATGTTCACGAACATAAATGAACGAACATGAACAAAGTAATTTGTTAAACGAACGAACATGAACAAGAAAATCTCGTTCATTTATCCGTTCGTGTTCGTTTGTTGTTCGGCTAACTTAAACGAACGAACATGAACAAGACCTTGTTCGTGTTCGTTTGGTTCGTTTACAGCCCTAGGAAGTACCCTCTTGCCTTTATCATTCATACCTACTTCTTTGCCTAGACCTGAATTTCGGGACGAAATTCCCTCTAACGGGGGGATGATGTGACAACCCAAAGTTATTCCGTTACATAACCCCGTTACCGATAACGGAATATTCCACTGTATAAAAGTTTCGTTAATTAGAGGTCGTCAATTTCATAAACATTTCGTTTGTTTATATTTAATATGCCGTTAAGTCGTGATAAAAGGAAATAAAAACTCATAATACACATTTCCATTTAGTTGGAAAAAGTTAGTTTTTATTATTACGACCACTAAATCGGGTGCGACCAAAAGCCCCGTTAAACGACAGTATCGGGTAGAATATCACTAAGCTCCAACTCCCACCCATATATAAGGGGGAGTAAACTC
This sequence comes from Lactuca saligna, assembly GCF_052625555.1. Classification (NCBI taxonomy): domain Eukaryota; kingdom Viridiplantae; phylum Streptophyta; class Magnoliopsida; order Asterales; family Asteraceae; genus Lactuca; species Lactuca saligna. The sequence continues at coordinate 168,324,507 of NC_136422.1, read as the reverse complement.
CATTTGAGCCTTTTTCCACCCTCTCTCTCTATACTCTCTCTCTAGACTCGTTTTTTACCCGAATCCACAACCAAACGCTTCCAAATCGTAAGTCCACTTACCCTAGCTTGTTCTAAACATTATGACTTGTGATTATACCCCAAAATTCGACCATATAAGTTGTCAAAGAGGAGTTTACGGCCCAAGAACACTCTAGGGCCGTAAACCCCTTAAATGTGGCCAAAATGACCCGAACTTGTCCCATTGAGCCTAGGAACCAATTAAGGAATTTTTCTAGGAGTGTTTAATCATCAAAACATAGGATTTTAGGGCATAAAAGAGATTTTATGGCCCAAGCACATGCTTAGGCCGTAAACACCTCTTAAACATGTTAAAATGCCCCAAACACACTCCCAAACCACCCTTAGGCTTAATACATGAATTAGGGGCTTGCTATTTCGGGTTTAGATCAATTAAACACAATAAAATGAAGGGAAAAAAGGAGTTTACAGCCCAGACATGTGTCAATGCCGTAAACACCCTTAAACATGCCAAAACATTGAGCTTTGTCTCCCAAATGGCCTTAGACTATTACCATAAAATGCTAGGAGTGAATTAAGGGATTAAAACTTCATTAAACCCATGATATAGGAGTTCACGGCTGTGAACTCCCTTAGGGGTGGTTCATGGGCCGTAAACTCCATAATGGTGCCCTTAAAGACCTTAAACTCATTCATACTATATAGTTTTGGACCTAGAATAACTCCATGAACAAGTTAGAAGCCTTAAAACACACTAGAACCCCTCACCATGAGTTTACGGTCGTAAACTCATGGTGAGATGTCCTTGGGCTGTAAACTAAGCTTTGGGAGTTTACTCTCGGAGAGTAAACTCCATTCGTAAGCCATACACACCTTTAGACGCTACCCGGGACACCCCAAACACTTAACCAAAGTGTTTTCCGCTCCTTTGAGTGCGTATACGTGTTTAATTAGTATTAAATATACTAATTGTATGTGAACATATGTTATCATATGTTAAATAGGTCATTGAGTGTGTTCGAGTCTTTTCGTGACACCGAACACCCAACCGGCACCTCCGTCGGACCTACTTACACCAGGTGAGTTCATACCCCTGAATGAACCTTTTAAATGTTTTTACATGTTTTATAGGGGGGGATACAAGTAAACATGCCAGTTATCATATCAATCAAATGTGATTGATAACCCGCATGCACGAGATTTTACCACACTGTACACTGTTTTACCGAGTAGGATACTATAATGGTTTTCAAAAAGGTTTTCAATTGTTTCAAAACTCTTACTTGTACTGTTGTATCTAAAATCATTTCAAACTGGTTTATAAAGGTTCCAAAGATTTCTACAGGTTTTCAAACTTATTTTACCAAGGAATACCAAAATGTGATTTTCCTAAGTATAAAGGTTTTACAAGGTTTTCGTCAAATTTCTCTTTCACGTCGTATACTTATACTTGTTAGTTACCGCTGCTTCGCTTTCACTTATTGTAAACTCCTACTCGATAACGCTTTCACTTTGTGATGCGTTTATACCTGCTATTGTCTCTATTTCACTTATACTTGTAGTCGCTTATACTTGATAAACGCTCTTACTTCACTTATCGTCGCTTCTACTTCATGATACGCTTATACTTGTTCGACACTCCTACTTCACTCGTTAGACTCTCCTACTTCACAAGAATCACTTCTACTTAATACACACTCAGTCGTAGTTAGATGTATGTCTGTGCTTGTATAGGTACATATAAATAATGATTTGAAAGTCTTAGGAAGGCTCGTCCGCCTTATTTCCTTTTCTTCGTTGAGATGTGGTCTGGTGGGATCGGATGGCCGTCCGAAGGTCGTTTGATTTATTAGTTATATATTATGTATACGAGTATAGACGTACAGGTATGCTCTAATCAGTTCAGTTATGAGTCTCTACCTCTAGTTCAACACTTACATTAGAAACACACTACCCACTATTTGAAAGTCTCTACCTCTAGTTCAACACTTACATTAGAAACACACTACCCACTATTTGGAAGTCTCTACCTCTAGTTCAACACTTACATTAGAAACACACTACCCACTATTTGGAAGTCTCTACCTCTAGTTCAACACTTACATTAAAGACACACTACCCACTATTTGGAAGTCTCTACCCACTATTTGGGATGCATCTTCAGGACACGGCCTTCTCCATCGTCTAGTTGGTAACCAGAGTCTCCTGTAAGGAGAGCGGACATTGCGTGTATAGATCTATACGGGATTGACACCCCCGCACCCTGACTGCTAGCTACAGTCCACGGCCCACCAAGCCAAGGGGTGACAAATGTCATAATTATAGACGCTTGTAGGGCGTCTGGAACTCTAGTCAGTATGGTTACGAGTATCCCGGATTACCTTATAATTCATGGCCTTAAGGTAATGGTATTTCACCGGTAATTTACACTGTATGCAGGTAACTCATTTTCAAAGTCACACTGTTTTGACCTTGCAAGATGTATCTTTCATTTGATACTGTCTGGGGTCTGTATTCACTGTTTTATACCTTACCAGCTGTACCTTTCATTTGGTACCTTCTGGGGTCTGTGTCTCCATTTGTTAGACGGAACCAGGCGTGTCGCTCGTTCGATACTCTCCTGGAGTCTATGATTCCTTTGCCTTAGTCAGCAGTCCTCACTACTGAGGCATATGTTATTTCCCTGACTTTTCTTGCTTCCTTTAATAATCAAATTCAGTATTTTGATAATGATAGCGATTAAGGGGAAACTACTTTTTACTACATAACTCCGTCCAGTCTTGGTAGAAGGCTGCTTTTATTAAAGAAAATATAGGATTTTCTGGAAAGAACTCTAATACACTGTAAACTTTTAAACTACTACATTATAAAGTTATTTGAATAAAATGTCACTAATTACTTATGAACTCACCATCATTTGTAAAAATGCTGATACTGGCTTTTCAAATAACTTGTATTCTCAGGTCAGCATTAGACAGGTACATCCCCGGAGCTGTTGATGAAGACGGCTTAGTACCTTGTTGTACTTATTATATTTGCTTGTATACTTTGATACCTTGTAATGTAAACCATGTAAAATTAATACTATTAATGCAATGTTTTGTTGTACTTTGATTACTATAATGCATGTGTTGTGATACTTGACATAACGTCATCCACCCCAGAACGTTTCCATCGTTCCGGTTTTGGGGTGTGACATATATCAAATAATGTCATGTCACTAATTATTATATCATATCACCAATTGTTAGGCCAAGTGATCCTTTAACATACAAGAAGTGGTTACCTGTAGGTAACTTTTGAAAAAAAATGTATAGTTTTGTTGGGTTTTTTTTGTATAAAAACCTTATTTGGATGATGTTTTTTGAACATATGAAACTTCTATGGTGTTTTTTGAACGATTTTAAAATATAGTTACCCTTCAATGTCATTTCCTCTTTTTTTTCCTTTAATTATTTTTTTCCGGATACAATATGATGAAATTTGAATAAAATATGCAGTTCGTGTTGGTATTTTTTGTACAAAAACTTTTATTGGATGGTGTTTTTGTACAAAGACTTTACTTGACTTATTTGAATGATTTTGAAACATAATTATCTTTATAAGACCGAGGGTATGGGTGAGAAACTTTCCTTATTTCTTGCGGGCCACAACACCATCCCCCCTCCCCCCTACTTTACTTTTCCTTCACCTAAACCCAAGGAATTGGTGGGAAACTTCCTCACTATTTTTTTTTTAAATATATTTTCTACAAACATTACACTCATTTTGTAGGGAATTAAAAATCATGAGTTTTGATATATATATATATATATATATATATATATATATATATATATATATATATATAGGGAAGGGTTATATGGAAAATAAACAATTAGGGCAACACATGTTGGAACCAATGAAAGCATGACAACACATCATTTTGGAATAACTACATAAATAACTTCCATAGTAGATTGCTTATGAATAAAGAAATGGACACGTGTCACTTGATCATTGGTTCCAGCATATGTTGCCCTAATTGTTCATTTTCCATTGAACCTACTTCTCTATCTCTCTCTCTCTCTCTCTATATATATATATATATATATATATATATATATATATATATATATATATATCCCCTCTTCTAATAAAAGACTCCTAAAATTGACACTTGTCATTATTCTAGAAACCATGTTGCCACATGTCGTTTTTCTATACCAATCTTCTCTTTATATCCCGCTCAAAATCTCAATTTCCAATTTCCTAATTAGATTGCATAATATCAGGAACTTTCTAAATTGACAACTATAGATCAGCAAAATGATTTTATGAAATGTATAACGCCATATCGTATCTTCTTCTATGAAGATTTATACATCGCCTCCTTTTCAAAAGCTGAAGCTCCTCACTCCATCACTCTTTTATGGGATTCACTTTGATTCAAAAGTTCATGTCTGGGCATTAAAGGGTTCCTTTTTTTAATGTGTAGGGGGAGAGGTGTAAAAGAAAAGGAAACGAGGTTTGTTGGATTTACATCTTGCTATTATTTTCCTTTATGCGCAGGTGTTCATCGGATTTGTGAACACACCGAACCAAATGGCGCTAAAATTTTAACCCTTGAAATCGTTATTTTTTATTTTACGTTTCTTGGGTGCATGAGAGGAATTTTGCGATGATTTTTTCTATACATGCCATGATTTTGTTTAGTTTTTTTTATTGATTTTACTAAGAGCATCAATGTTTTCGTTTTTTAAACCATGTAGAAGTATCCCAAATCTGCTTTTCAGGTTCATCCATGATATCTTGGTAAATGTTTTTAGTTCTGTTTCTTTTCGAAAAATAACTTACTATTGACCATTGCTTATTTGTTTCTTTCCCTTTATCATTTTTAGAGATGAAGGCTTTCCAATTACTAAGGCTATAAATTAGGAATTATATTATGCACATAATTTTGATAACTATTCCCTTCCTTAAAATCAACACTAATTATTTTGGATTCAATTTAATTTGGGATAATTGAATCCCTTTACACCCTAAATCTTTGTAACTCACCGCCACCAAATCTCATTTGAACCCTCTATTTACATCAAATGCTGCTGGTAATCCTTATTCTTCTTCTCAAGCTAAATGGCAAACCAAGTCTGTATTTGTTTTAGTTTCCATGCCAATATTGATGATTCTTCTGTTCTTACTTTTTTTTTCTCTTTTTTTATCTTGAAGTTTTTGTTTGTTGTAGATTGGATGGCATATTAAAGATACTCACGATTAAAGCAGGAGAATTGGAGTTAAGGTGAGAATGTGTATAAACATTCATTTTTTAGTGTTGCGTTTCTTGATTTTCGTTAAAATGGTTTAACCATGTTCTCTAAATAGAATTTTTTATAGCAAACCCAAAAGTAAGCAAGGATAAATATTATACTGATCCAATTGAAAAAGATGTTCTTGATGGTAAGAATATGTAGAGGAGGCCAATTATTATCTCCTTCTATTGATTCTATTAAAAAGTGGGTATTAATTAGGGTTTTGTTATGGAAATAGAAATTTCATGGTGGAATACAAGCTCAAAAGCAGTTGGGACTAAGATGTTCTTGATCATGAGAATGTGAACACAGGTTAGGAAACTAGATGTTCAACTTTGGGTACCATATTTTAATTTATTTGACTTATCGGTCTTTTACTATTAATTTTAAACTCTCTTGATTGATCCCTATTTATTTAGAAAAACAAGAGAATCGATGGTGGGTGTTGTTGGAAATACATGTTGGTGGGGTTTAAGTTCATCATCAACTGATTTTACCAGGGTAGGAGGTTATTCAATACTTCTACTATTTTGTTTTTATTAAAAGATCAAGATACATTTACTATACATATATTGATTTAAATAGAAGTATAAAATTAATTATATGTACTTTGATATATTAAAATTTAATCTGTTAAATTTTTACTAATTACTTCCTTTTATTTCTTGCCAACCAAACGTGTTATAGATTATGATTCATTAACTATCCAATTTCTTTATTGCGATTTCATTCCTTCCGAGCACCCTTTTAGTCCCATTCCTGAATTATAGTTCTTCCAAGTTGAAAGATTTTTTTGGTAAATGTTGGTTACAGGGATATCATTATGTTTGTGTAATTTCAGCAATACAAATGGTAGCTATGGGAGCTTACATTAGATCAACCATCTCTTAGCCTACTAGGTGACATATATGAGGCTGGAACAATATGGGTAGTTTAAAACATCATTGGTAATTTGTTTAATCGTGTTTGACATGTGAAATCAGATCAACATTTGACATTTTATAAAATTTGATGGTCATTATCGAATGTGGAATGGTTATGGTTATTGCAAGGAGCAACAATATTACAAACTTATTCACCATTTGCAGAGGAAAGAAATCTTAGTCACTTATATGAAAAAGGAGATGCAATATCAATCGTTTTTAATGTGTTTAAGAGAAATTGGTTTATTAACAAAGCATGAGTGAGATAATTTTTTTCTAGAAATATGCAAAGATTAAGTAGATGCAGTGAGAGAGAATTTTATTAACGAAGCATGCTAGAGATAATTTTTTTAAGAGTGTGATGTTGATCTCTTTAACATCACATCTTTCACAATTGTGTAATTATATGTTGATGTTGATTTCATTTTAACGTAAAAATATGCATGCTACTTTATTTTTTAACCAACAATAAAATGCTATTTTTATTTTTTTAGAGAAAAAACAGCATTATTCATGCTACTTTCATTTTTAAGGTAAAAAGAGCATGATATTTTTAAGCCAACAATAGCATGCTACTTCCATTTCTAAGCCACAATTAACATGCTACATTCATTTTTAAGCAAAATAACATTCTAATTTTCTTTTTAAACCAACAAAAACATGTACTTTCATTTTTAGGGATAAATTAGCATGTTAATCTCATTTTTAGGGAAAATATGGCATCCTACTTTCATTTTTAAGGAAAAAGAGCATGGTGCTTTCATTATTAACCCAACAATAGCATGCTACTTTCATTTTATGGAAAAAATAACATGCTACTCTCTTTTTTAAGCCAAAAATAACACGTTACTTCCTTTTTTCAGTGAAAAGTATCATTCTAATTTTATTTTTAAATGAACAATAAGATGTTCCGTTTATTTTTAGGGTAAAAATGTAATGTTATTTTCATTTTTAATGTAAAAAAAGTTCATGGTACTATCATGCTCAAGCCAATAATAGCATGATACTTTTATCTCTATGCAATAAATAGCAAGCTACTTTCATTTTTCAGGAAAAAAAATAACATTTGACTTTTATTTTAAATGAACAATAACATGCTACCTTCTAATATTTAGCATCCTACTTTTATATTCTCTTATTACATGCAACATTGTACTGTGAAAAAGTCATACAATTTAGAAAATTTGTGACAATCATCAATCATGAGTCAAGTCAAGTCATCAAGTCAAGCCGGTCAACTCGATTAAACCTTGTGTATTAGGGTTTGTGTTATGTTCATACTGTATAACTTGCTATATTAATGGGAAAACATCACTTGAGAAAAGTCTTGTGTTAAAAATTTCCTAAGCCCTAGTGCTAATCAATGAACTAAACTAATAAAAAAACATGTTGCATACTCATTGGGAGTGTGTGGGATCCTTAACCATGACTTAACGGGGCTCAAGAAACTTGCTTAGCGGAGCCAAACACTCACAAATGCCACACTTGAAATCTCTCTCAAATATCTCTTTGTATGAGAAATCTCTCCAAGAATGTCAAATCTCTCCCAAATCTCTCCAAGTATGTGAAATCTCTCTCAAATATCTCTTTGTATGAGAAATCTCTCCAAGAATGTCAAATCTCTCCCAAATCTGTCCAAGTATGTGAAATCTCTCTCAAATATCTCTCTGTATGAGAAATCTCTCCAAGAATATCAAATCTCTCCCAAATCTCTCCAAGTATGTAAAATCTCTCCCAAATCTCTCTCCAAAGTTTCCCGTAACTTTTTAGAATCATTCGGGTCATTCCGACGCTTAACCGTGTCAAAAACGGCTTAAAACGGGGTAAAAACGAGAAAAATAGACATTAGGAACCGAAACCTCTCGAGAAGAGAGAAGCTTCTTAGGACCCGAAGGTCCTCTTAGGGACTGAGAGCAAGGAGGAGCCGAACCCTCCTGAACCGAACCGAACCTCGCCCTGGAAGAACCGAAACCGAACCCTGCTTAAGAGGAACCGAACCGAACCTCGCCCTAGAAGAACCGAAACCGAACCCCGCTTAAGAGGAACCGAACCTCAGCCTAGGGACCGAGAGGTCTCGCTGGGAATGCCTTTCTTCCCGGTTTTCGCGTAGTTTTGCATTTAAGGCCCGTTTTTAATTATTTTAACGCGGGATTGTCACCCAAAATCATATTTTAACATAATAAACTCTAAATATTCATAATTTAAACATATTTTTATGAAAATCATTATCTAAATAATAAAGATCTAATGGGGAATTTATTTAAGGTGGAGTGTTGACTTTGCCTTAACCTATGATACAAGCAACCACCCCACACCCACTCTATGACCAGCCATACCTCCCCACCTTACCTATGTCACTTCAATGTCCCCTTACACTCAAATTTCACTCACTCCCACGTTTTTTGAGCTGGAACAAACAACCACACTCCTCATTTTCTCTCATTTCTCTCATTCCACTAAGTAACAAACACCACTTTTCTCTCAAACTTTTTCTACACAAATTTTCGAGATTCAAGGCTGATTTCAAGTGTTCTTCCACTCTTAGTAAGTAAAAATTCATTCTCCCTATTATTATTTCACTTCCTTCTACTCAAATCTTTGATTGCTTACACAAACTCCATAACTATAATGTCAGATTCTCGAAAACCTTCAAGGCATCTCCAAGTCTTCTTGAATTAAACACTTCCATTCTTCAACAATCATCTACTGAAATCACTTAAGGTGAGTTCATACCCCTACATTTTCATGTTTTCTCAAGTTTTCAGGGGGGGAATACAAGTTAAAACATCAAGAACATAACTAAATATTTCTAACAGCCTTCATCAGAAAAGTTCAAATCCATTCACGAACTGTTTTGGGCATCTTAAACATTTTTGTTTTCAAACATGTACAAGGTGCAAATAGTTCAAGTTTGTAGCTTTAAAATGACTACTTGCACATCTCCATACGATTTTTCTACAATTTATGGTGATTTTTACAAAACTGCCTATCATTTCAAACAACAATCCGGACCAGTCTGTGATTATGGACTTTTTCACCCAAGTTGGAGGTCATTAAAAATCATGATAAAAATTATGAGTAAACTAGACACATTTTGTGAACTCTCAGAATTTACGGATCTAGTTTTCGACTTTGTATGATTTTTCTATGATTTTTCCAAAACAGGGCAGAATGGCTAAAGTTAGCCAACAGCATGTAAATATCATAACACTTTGTATTATGTTGAGCAAAGTGTATAATCATAAGTTCTAATATTTGAATGTGTTTCCTTGTTAGTTTATCATTATGAACTGAAACTAAGTCATTCATATTAAATATTATTCATTCATTTTAGAACACGTATTATGTAACTATAAAAAGTATAGTTTGATCAATTCACAACACTAATACATTTCCATAAACGAATTCATACATATTACATACATTTTAGATAAACTATAATAGGTATAGTTTATGATACATCACTCAACACACTCGTACAAAAAGGGTACATTCATACAAGAAAGATTTATATCCACACACATTCCACGTAAACTTGTTAACCTATGTTGTGAGACTCTCTCTCTCTCCCCGTACGTCTGAGTGCGGGATATAATTCCTGGTAGTTATAATCAGAATCTCCTTGAGGGAGAACGTGATACTTGTATATAGATCTATATTGGGTTTGACACCCCACACCTTGCTGCTAGCTACAGTGGGACCTGCAGGTCTACGGATGACAAATGTCATTTCATTTTCGCGACGCCTGAGAAACGTTGTGGCAGGTTTACATAGTCACAGTATGATTATAGCGACTCACCTAGGGAGTTAACAATTCATAAAGTTTACGAGATTTCATAAAACCGAAGTAGGTTTTAGGTTGATTAAAAATTTACTTTCCATATCATTTTAAACTCACGACATTTCTACTAAGTAATGATGATTTCTTATACATTTTGGTCTTTGGTTATAAGGCTACATTTTACGGATTTCAAGGAAAATATCGGATTTTTCTGAAACAAACGCGACATTTACATGTGAAAGACTTCTACTAAGTTTATTAATAAAAGCTTATGAACTCACCAACCTTTGTGTTGACACTTTTCAAACAACTTGTATTCTCAGGAAAACACTAAACAAGTAATCAAGTGCTTTTGAGGATGGGACGTTAAGGCGTCAAACTTTTCATATTTTGTCAACATATTGTAATTGATTTTGAAACATGTAATTCATACAAGTGATGTAACTTTTTCAATTATATATATGTTGGTTGTGTTTGCTTAAATTACTATTGAAATTGTGGTTATGATACTATACATGAAGTCCTACACCCCCGGACGTTTCCGCCATCCTTGGTTTGGGGGTGTGACAGAATTTCATGAACTATGACTTATGAAGGATGGTAACTCTTGGTTATCCTTCAATGTTCCTATAGGACTTTAAATTTTACTAGCAAAAGTTTAAGGTTTTTGTTAACTATTTTTTAAAGCGGGAATTGGTGCATTGGATGTGATTTGTTATGCATGAACAAAGTGTGTAGTGTAGATAATATTCGAGTTGTGACCGATTTGGAAAACAAATGGTTCGACTGATTTGGAAACGATGTACATGTAGCTTTGTTAGATTATCTTATGTTTCAGGTTTTTTAGAAAAACATTAGGGTACTATCGTGTATGATTGTGGTAGTTATCTTGAGTATATCAAATTTTAACGATGGATAATTTCATCTCATTAAAATGTCAATTTACAATCTAAATACTATTCCTTTTTATTTCATTTTTTTTAATTCTTAGTTTTTATTTATATATATAAATTTAAATTTTGTTGTTTATTATTTAAGCAAATCACTTATTATATTAGGTATTATAACTATTTTAAGTTGTCAAACCGTGGATTCCACGGGTCATAACCTACTATATATATATATATATATATATATATATATATATATATATATATATATATATATATATATATATTATTTTGTATATAATTTAACAAGTATTAAAAAAAAAGTTGGTCAATAGAAATATGAGAGAGGGTGAGGGAATGAGCTCCCTCAGTCAAGGTTAGGGATGAGCATAGGGGGTACCCACCTTAATTATTTGGAACCGGAACCGGAACCGGCGGTTCCTAAAATGTTGGAACTGGGACCGGAACCGTCGGGTAGCAGTTCCACTAGCGGCTACCCGATTCGTTAAATTTATTAAATTTTAAAACATTTAAAACTATATCTATGAGTTAGCATTCAAAGCATTGAAGTCCATAGTTAAACAAATATTTCTATAAGTTAGAATTTAACTTGAAACGCATAGTAACTTATGTCTATTATCTATAAATTCATTTTAAAAATTGATAATTTATTTTCAAAATGAAAATTATATAAGGATATTTAAAAGTTCAAAACAAATTATTTAAAATTCTATAATTTTAAATGACGTTATTCTGGAAGATATTATATAACGTATATGATTATGATATATATATATATATATATATATATATATATATATATATATATATATTGTTGGATTAGTGTCTAAGTCCATAACTATTTTGGTATGTACTTGATCCGATGGTGCATGATCTTTTTGGGTTGCCTTCACCAAAGCAACTTGATTGGAGAAATAAATAAAGAGAGAAAGGTTATTATGATTTATTAATATGTTATAAGAATAATATATTAAAGGAGAAATCATATTTGTTTAATTAATATTGGTCAATAATTAATTAGGAATTAATTTTGTGATCAAGTGTAATTAATTAAACTAGAGGGGCTGATTTGTAATTATGTGATAGTTACAAAATAAGGTAAGGATTATCTTATTATTAGGTTGGACAAATTTAAGGTGATAAGGCCTTAGAATTCGACTATGATAAGGATTCAAGGATTATCTTATGGGTTGCTTTGTGGATAAGCAACTAGATAAGGATAATGACTGAAATCCTATCTCTACACCTATATAAAGACCCTAAGGCTTATGAATTCGTGTATCCCTTCCCAAGGAGTCCTAAGGATGAATTCTAACCTCTCTCCTCTCTCTTTATACCTTCTCCATTTGCTCTTGGTGTTTGTAAGCCATTAGAGGAGTGACACTTGTGACTCTAAGCATTCCAAAGTCAATTCAAGGAGGAATTAGGATTGTTATTGCTACATAACAATCAAGGTAACATCTTAAACCTAATTATATGTTAATATCGATTTCCATATGCTAGAATTAGGGTTTATAATCTTGGATTTAAAGCATGTACAATAGAGAAACCTAGATCCAAGCATTAGGGTTTGTATGAGCATATAGGATGTCTTATGACCAAAACCCATCAATGGTATCAGAGCCTAGGATGGTTTCAATTGTATTGATGCATTGTATACCTAAAAAATTCGATTTTTGATGTTTTAGAGGCTGGACTCGCCGATTCCATAGCTGAACTCGCCGAGTCTAGGGTGACTCGACGAGTCAACTCGTCAGATAATGATTATCTCGGGATTTCTTGCTGTTTTTGCATATGGATAGTTACCTTATCATGTTAGATCAATATAAATCCGATTTTATGATATATATGACTATATTCTTGATCTAATTAAAGATAATTATCAATTAATAAGATAATTGTTTCCTTATAAGATAATTGATTAATTATTTTGAGTAAATTGATAAATTGTTTTGCAAGAAATCATTAAACAAATCAAATATGGATAATTATGTAATTAAATGTTAGTTTAGATTATTTGTTATTTGATCCTTGTTGTTATGAAAAGTTTCATATTTTTCCCTTTAGGTTTTATAGTTTAAATTTGAACCCAAAAGTTTTGTTGTTTTAAAATTTAAATAGTTAAAACCCTAATGTTTTGAAAAAGGTTTCAAAACTTGCCCTCAAGTTTTGGAATTTAAAAGTTGATTAAAAGTTAATTAGGAATGTTAACTTCTAAAACCCTAGTAATGTTTTGAAAAGTTCAAATACACCCTTATGGTTTTATTAATTAATTAAGGAGTATAATTAAAAGAGATTTAATAAATCCATAAAAGTTTAGGTTAACCATTTAATTGAATTAAAAGTGTAATTGTTAAAGTTAACCACATAGTATTTTAAAAGTATAAAATGCACCCTATACTATATATAACATTAAAAGTATAACATTATATATATGTATGAGTAAAAGTCAGTCTTACCGTTAGTAGGCCTCATTCACGAAGCTGGTCTATAAGGGGTGTTTAAGGAAATTGCCTATAAAATGGCGATTGAATGGGTATCCACTCTTACCCACTGCACTTTTGACTAGTGGAGGGTCGTTAGCCGAACGGGTAGGATAGGACGAAACCTTCCATTATAAGTATAATGAAATACAAAGTAACTAAATGTTTTGCAAATTCCCAATCTTAGTTACTTAGGCAAAAGTGAATTGATGCAATTCCATGAAATTACACTTTGTGCCCTTACAAAGACGTTAGTGGAGCGTGTGTGGTTTACCGGCACATTAAATGGTTCTAAGCAAAGGTAGCAAAGGGTGACTTAATGTTTGTCATAGTTCGGTGGAGCGTGTGTGGTTTACCGGCACATCGAATAGGTGATTGTAACATGTGAGGGCACCATGTAAGTTTGCATGGTGATTCACACCCGCTTTGTGATCCTCGGCATCCCAGTCACAAACAAGAGGGGCATATCGAGATTTAAACATGCCATTGAAAGTTCAATGAATCTCAAAGGATCTAGGAGTTTTCATAGATTTAAAACTTAAATTTCTTTTTTGTTTTTCGTGGTGGAAATTAGTGAATCGTCATTCACTTACCTTAAAATATTCTGCAATTAGGGTTACGGCATCCCTCTCCCGAGTTGTAGAATATTGTGTTGGGTCCTAGCCTTAGTATTTCATTTGGGTGATTTACTAAGGACTCAATCTATCAACTAACTTGAATTCGTTTTTCTCCCATTTTGTAGATGTCAAAGTTCGACAACTATGGTCTTCCCAAATCCCGTGGAACAAGAATTCCACATGAAGATGATATTCCACGATTCGATCAAGGAACGAGAGATCATGCTTCACTTCCTCGTCCTCCTCCAATTATTCTCCCTAACCCACAAGTTCAAAGGCTTGAAAAGTTCAAGATCACTCAAGCCCTTTTGGCAAGTGAACATAAAGAAGGAAAGTCGGTGTGTGCACACGTCCTAGGGATGAAGTCACACTGTTGGGATCCGTTGTCTGTGAGGAAATGGATGATGATTGGGTTCTTCAGTCACTTCCTAACTCATATAGTGAGTTCGTAAGAGAGTACTATATGATGAACCGCGACGTGACCCTTATAGATCTCACCTATATGCTTATTGCTGCTGAATCAGCAATGGTTTGACGCAATAGAAAAGCAAAGTTGATTGGTGAATCTGCCTTCGAGACTTCTATGGATATAGACAATGGCAATGAAAGACATGCTATGATTGAAAAGATTGATCATAAAAGAAAGGCGATGTCTGAAGTAGTTCCATGTCCTGTTCCAAAAAGAGTCAATTTGCTTTTATTGCCAAGAGAAGGGGCATTGGAGACGAAGCTGCCCTATTTACATAAGAGATCTAAGAGATGGGAGAGTCGAAACGTATGGCTCTAATTTAGGTAAAATCCATTGACTAACTCTTTTAAGCTTCATTCTAGATTCTGAATACATAATGTGATAAGATTACAATTGATGTTTTGAAGGATCGAAGAAAAGAAAAGAAGCTTAAGGGAAGAAGTGAGCAGTATCTAACTGTGAAGGAATGGATTTCGATCGCGTTTCTCGAAGATTAGATTCTTGAGCTACTACTTAGAGTTAGAATTAGATTGTTAAGAAAGATGTATTAGCATAAGTTTTTCAATGAGTTGCAATGTAAGGACAAATTTTTCCGCAATAAAATAAATTTTGATTTTAAATTTTATTTATTTATCCTTACAATGGCGTGTATGAAAAATTAATGTTAAAATTATTAGCAATAATGGATTTGTTTCTTATTGTGTTATGGAAATTCAAGAATTTACCAAATAGGGAGAGTTTCTCATCGCCCAAGTTTCAATTGGACAGAAACTTGGAATCATGCAACTTGGTTGCACGATGAATGAGAAATTTCATATTTTGGAAATTAGACTAATTCATTGACAAAGTGTCAAGTGAAGGACTAGGAGATCAAGTACACAAAGTTGCATGTTGATTAAAGTTCACCATAAGAGTAACAAAGATATTCGTCATGATTTACAAAAGGTTTAGTAAATATGATTACACTTACAAGATTAAGTGTAATTCTGAATTGATTAAAGGGTTTAGATCAATAGTAGAACGAATAAGAAGAATCAAGTAGGCAGAAAGATAAAAGTTTCTCCATTCTAAGAAGAAGGGAGAGTAGCTTTTATGCTTTATGATAGATCTTAATGATTAAGAACCATATCTCAATTGATCCTCTAAGTGAGTCTTAGTACAATTGTATGTTTAAGAAGAGGAATCAAGGATTGAAGAAATGGTTAAATCAAGAAGTCTATCATACTTCGTTGCAATAACAAGTCTTAAAGTTAAGATTGTGACAATTAGTGAAAAGTATTAAAGGTTTATAACATTCATCAAATGTGGAAAGTTGTGATGTCTTGAATAAGATAAAGACCGACTAGGACCAATTTATGAAGTGTTTTGATAAAAACTACACTAACTCTTGAATATTTGATTGTCAACAAATGTTTATTGACAAGAGAATCTTATATGTCAAGGAGTCAGTGGGAGTCTTAATGGTCTTGAAAGGTTTCAAGAACAAATCAAATAAACCTTATCGATCATCACTAGCACACGAGTTGAGGTTTACAACCTATCGTGTTGACATTATTTTGTTTCTGTGTTGTTTCCAATTGAGTTAATTATGCATGTGAGTTCTATGAGTTCTCATTTTGAACGCATAAAAGGCAAAGCACCTTAATCAATGAAAGGTACATTGATAGGAAAAGGTGAGCTGCTTAACTACTTGGAAGACGTGGTGGGCAGCTGTACTACCATAAGGCAAGAAATCAAGATTAAGAAAGTTCGGTCCATATGAGTTTGAATTTGTTGTAAACCTTGGTTTTAACAAATTCACATGGATAGGAACAAATACACCATTTAAATCTAAGTGTCATAAGTTTTCCTCCTTCATGAAAATGATTGTGAGGAAATGCTTTCACTAAGAAAGATTTTAAAAAGATAGTAATTGTAAAGTTGCATTCTCGAATTAAATTATGGTTACGGTATCTCTTTCCATGATTTGAATTGTGAGGTTTGGCAATTAGTCTTAATTGTTTAAGACACACATATGAACTATCTAAGGCAAAGGTGTATAAGTTCAAGAAGCCTTGATAAAAGATTATCAAAGCACTAAGTATTAGAAACATGGACTTAAGAAATTCAACAGGTATTGTCTTTCTGAAAGTTAAGATGTTTATGAATACATGTCGAAGCTAGTGGGAGCATAAGTGTTATGTTTTATAGTAATCATCATGATAGTGGGAGCATAAAAGTTATGATTGTATGATTATTATGGAAAGTTTTGCAAGTTGACAATATTAATTATAGAAAAACAAGAGTTATACCTTGTTAAGTTGTAAGGGTTGTATAGTTGTTTTGCTATAATTAAGGGAGAGAATATTATGCTTCATTTCAAATCTAAAGGATTAGGTTGTGAAACGTTAATAGATTTAGTCAAAGGTACATAGTGTGTTCTTAAAATTTCGATTATGATTACGGCATTCCTCTTCACAATTCGAATTTTGAGAACATAGCAAATAAAACATTGTCCATCGTGTCCCATACGCTTCGGGTATAGGATCGATTGCAAATGCTTTAATGTTTGACCATTCTTAAATTTTCCAAATGTCTAGCGCATTTAGAGGGAAAAGGGACTAGAATCGGTTTTGACTAAAATAATTAAACAACTATCAAAGAACAATCCAAAGTTCGACGAGGATTGGTTACTTGTGAGTAGTTGGAAGCATGGTATTGGATGGACCATATTGACATTATTATGAATAGATAAGATTCTGTTAATAATGAGTTGTCATATGGAAAATATGGAAGCGTGTCCATATTGGGAATTGAATATTGAAAATCTATGTCTAGATTAGAAACTTTTATGCAAAAGGATGTTTAAAGGAATGTACTTTGAGTGAGAGACATCATATCTAAGGAATTGTCGTGTAACAATCTCCGATAGAATATTTTGTAATATCATTGGCAATAGTCTTTGTGACTTTGGTGCAGTGACATTACGAAAGAATCATTGCATAGAATGTTAGAATCTAGCATATTCTATAAGTAGCAAGAATTTGATATTCTTTCACTTATGAAAAAGGATTTGGAGTTGTGAAATGAGAATGATTGGAAATGTGTTCAATTTGATCTATTTCACAAAGTAAGAACCGTAGGTAAACATTGTGTGCATGCTAAAAGCATGGGACAAGTGTTATAATTCAAGTAAGAAGTTGATTACCCGAAACGACAAATAATGAGTAATCGATATGGTGATAAATAAAAGGAGTTTTATTTATACTCAAAGGTTTGAGGCCATATGGGATTAGTATTATTCTTGTGTTTCACTTTGCATGTTTTGACTTCCAGAATAATTGAGTTTATTAAGAATAATCGAATTATTCGAACGGGCCACAGTCGTTCATATGTTGGAAGTAGGTATGAATGAAGACTGTCGTGAATTGGTGTGTGGATTGTCTAAAAGAGTATTATACATAAGCAAATGTTTGCTGCAACGTTCATGAGTGCTTATGAATATGAATTTAAACATTGGATTAAACCCACGCTCACTTTGATCACTCCATGAATTATATCACGAGTGATTGGTGAGACGATAACATCTTATATTCTTGAAACTGAGATGTGTGAGTTGTATCTTGCTAATCGGTTGCACATTGATAATATGTAAACGCACTAGTAACTTGGTGTTATAAAACATATTGTTGTGTGTGATTTGGTTAGTGAGTGCAAGCAAGCATTGTATCAAAGTTTATCCGTTCCTTTTATCCAAAGAAGGATAAAAGCGATATCTTTTGGGCCCCTCGATGGTTTAGTGATGACAAACGTAAATGCTCGGCCGGGCTAGGGCTAATTTGATTTGTTCAATTAGTCAGTCGTCATAAATCATAAATCGAGATATATTACAAAAAGAATGGTTTGAAATCATATCTCATATGATATCTAGAATGGAGGAATATATGATCCCTTATCTAAGGACACGTGTATCTGATAGGATCAGAGTTGACAGCGGCTTTGGAAAGCTACGATTGCAGATCAGGATTTGAAGTCATACGCATAATAGTTATTAGACTTATCCAAGTGGGAGACTGTTGGATTAGTGTCTAAGTCCATAACTATTTTGGTATGTACTTGACCCGATGGTGCATGGTCCTTTTGGGTTGCCTTCACCAAAGCAACTTGATTAGAGAAATAAATAAAGAGAGAAAGGTTATTATGATTTATTAATATGTTATAAGAATGATATATTAAAGGAGAAATCATATTTGTTTAATTAATATTGGTCAATAATTAATTAGGAATTAATTTTGTGATCAAGTGTAATTAATTAAACTAGAGGGGCTGATTTGTAATTATGTGATAGTTACAAAATAAGGTAAGGATTATCTTATTATTAGGTTGGACGAATTTAAGGTGATAAGGCCTTAGAATTCGACTATGATAAGGATTCAAGGATTATCTTATGGGTTGCTTTGTGGATAAGCAACTAGATAAGGATAATGATTGAAACCCTATCTCTACACTTATATAAAGACCCTAAGGCTCATGAATTCGTGTATCCCTTCCCAATGAGTCCTAAGGATGAATTCTAACCTCTCTCCTCTCTCTTTATACCTTCTCTATTTGCTCTTGGTGTTTGTAAGCCATTAGAGGAGTGACACTTGTGACTCTAAGCATTCCAAAGTCAATTCAAGGAGGAATTAGGATTGTTATTGCTACATAACAATCAAGGTAACATCTTAAACCTAATTATATGTTAATATCGATTTCCATATGCTAGAATTAGGGTTTATAGTCTTGGATTTAAAGCATGTACAATAGAGAAACCTAGATCCAAGCATTAAGGTTTGTATGAGCATATATGATGTCTTATGACCAAAACCCATCATATATATATATATATATATATATATATATATATATATATATATATATATATATATATATATATATATATATATATATAGGGTTAGGTTCATTTGAGACCACTTATATTTTGTGAGACCGTGAGACGTATTTTTTATTTATTTTTATTTTTTTTAGTTAATTCAAGTTCCGAAAATAATATTTAAAAAAAGAATTTTTGGATTTTTCCATTTATTTTGCATTTTAAAATTATTTTTTAGAATATGTACAGTGTAATATTCTATTAGAATATTTCATGTATTTTTCAAAAAAAACGAGATTTTTTTATTTATTTTTTATTTTTTTTAGTTAATTCAAGTTCCGAAAATAATATTTAAAAAAAAGAATTTTTGATTTTTCCATTTATTTTGCATTTTAAAATTATTGTTTTAGAATATGTACAGTGTAATATTCTATTAGAATATTTCACGTATTTTTCAAAAAAAAAAAAAGGATTTTATTTATTTATTTTTTATTTTTTTAGTTAATTCAAGTTCCGAAAATAATATTTAATTTTTTTTTTAGATTTTTCCATTTATTTTGCATTTTAAAATTATTTTTTAGAATATATTAGTGTAATATTCTATTAGAATATTTCACGTATTTTTTAAAAAAAAAAAAAACGAGATTTTTTTTTTAGTTAATTCAAGTTTCGAAAATAATATTTAAACAAATAAGTTTTGGATTTTTTCATTTATTTTGCATTTTAAAATTATTTTTAGATTTGATCTCACGGTCTCACAAAATTATAATGGTCTCAAATTTTAAAACATTTAAAACTATATATATGAGTTAGCATTTAAAGAATTGAAGTTCATAGTTAAACAAATATTTCTATAAGTTAGAATTTAACTTGAAAGGCATAGTAACTTATATCTATTATCTATAAATTCATTTTTAAAAATTGATAATTTATTTTCAAAATGAAAATTATATAAGGATATTTAAAGGTTCAAAACAAATTATTTAAAATTCTATAATTTTAAATGATGTTATTCTAGAAGATATTATATAACGTATATGATTGTGATATATATATATATATATATATATATATATATATATATATATATATATATATATATATATATATATATATATATAGCGGTTCCGGCGGGTACCTAACGGGTAGCGGTTCCGTAAAAATGAAAACCGTAACCATTTAAGGCGGGTTCGATTCTAGAACCGGCAGTTCCGAGGCAGTTCTGGCTCCGAAAGCGGGTACCCAATTTCGCTGCTCATCCCTAGTCAAGGTGCGGTGTTCAGCATAGAGGGAAAGCTTCCCTTACCCTTTACTTCGCCCACACCGTTCGACCTAGGTTACTTTCCCTTTAAATTATTATTATTATTATTATTATTATTATTATTATTATATATATATATATATATATATATATATATATATATATATATATATATATATATATATATATATATATATATATATATATATATATATATATATATATATATATATTAACCAAATGATTTTTTTTATAAAGTGCATAGAAATTCACCATTTTTAATTTTACCATTTAACCGGTCATTATCCCTGCCTTTTTTCTCTTCTTTGCAGCTCGAACGGCACCACAAGACGTTGCTCTCAATTTCACTTTCTTTGTGTTAGTTGCTCCGATCATCCTCTTTTCTAATTACCATCATACCTTCCGGAAGATCAAATCCGATAACTCAGTTTCTTAAACCCCTATATTTCCCCCCAATTCGCTCTATTATTGCTCCGTCATCAGGACTGTCGGAGAAAACCCTAATTTTGGTTGCCCACTTTTGGAAAATTCATTCATCCTTTCGCTTACTCCGAGAACTTTGGTGTATTTATAATGCGATATACAGTTTGAGATATGAATACCGATTGAATGATGAATTTCGAAACTCTTGATTTGAAAGAAGAGTCCGATGTTCCTGAACCTGCTGTTAGAATTATGAGCAAGGTAGAAAACTTGAATGATACCGTTGACCAGTGTACATTCATGGAGACTAGTAAGTTCTCGCTTCTTAAATTCATATATGTTGGTGATCTATGTGTTCTTGAACTTGATTTATGGCTTATTCGTGGTAGTATGTGTTACTTCCGCGTTTAACTAGAGATGCAATTTGACGTTTGAGCTCAAACAGATAGATTTTCAACTTTGAAATTCTATTATTGAATTTTTTTCTTTGTGAAAAAATATTATGCTAACTTTAGAAAAGAAAAACAAAGACTGATGGCATCGTTTGTGGTTTGCTTTATACAGAGACCCTGCTATTGTCTCATTTCTGTAAATATATGTTCCTGGTGGAGATTAATCATCGTCCATGTTTGTATTTCAATGCAATCAACATTAAACTGTCAGCAAAGATGATCTTCTTCTGCTTGATTGGTACCTTATTCATATGATGTTACTTTTTGCAGAACAATTCCCTGAACCCGATTTAGAAAAAATTGAAGATGAGGCAATGCCTGATTCAGTTGATGCTATTAGTGTTATCCAAGAACCTCCTGTATGTCATTCAGGATCTGAAATTAATCTATCTGGACCAGATGTTAATGCAGTCCCTGAAGCAGAGATTCTTGTATGCACTGCATCAGCTTTACCTAGCAACTGCAACTTAAACTCATCAGAACCTGTACGTGTTAATGATTCTCCTTTAAAATCCAAAAGTCCATAAATGTTGAAGCTTGCTAACATAAACTGATCTGGCTGTAGGATGAGGCAGCTAATGTGGATCCACATGAACATGGAAGTCTGTATCAGAGATCTTTGTCAACTTCTTGTGGTATTGCTGAAGATGATGGTTATTGTTGTATCTTTTTACTCTTCAACATGACAATCTTTTGGTTCCATATGTTACTGGTTTAATGAACCTTGATTTATTCATTTAAATGTTAAAAAAAATTCTTTCCTGTCAGGTGTTTTCTTCGGATCACCTTCAGATCATTGCACACATGAGTTGGAAATGGTGAGCACTCTTTTGACTGATGTTTCAATTGTGGATTGTCTTTCACTTTTAGTATTCTTTTTAATGATTACAGGACACCGAAGATTTAACAGTCATCTTCTATCCTGATCATATGGTGTATGGTGATAGTTATTGTACAGATTGTGTTTTAACTTTCACCAGCAGTTGCATCAAAATAGAGGGTTCAGGTTCAACTCTAGATGGAGATGACAAAATCTTTAAATTACAATGGGATGTTCAAGATTTAGTTCATATCAAATCTCATTGGTATGAGCTGGTAAGCCCACAATGAGCTTTTAACATTATGTATCTCCTTATTCTTTAGGGTTTGGAATTATTGTACCTTGAATTTTATGCAGGTTGAGATGGCAATGGTGACCATTCATGTACTTACTGAAGATACATTACAGCCTGAAAATGTTGAATGCACTTCAGGTTAGATAATCATTATTTTATTTTTTTGTGAAAATGTTTTCATATTGTTTTACTTGTCCAATTTTCAATTAAAGAATAATTATACGTCTGTTTTATGTGATTCTTCTTTTATGTAATTCAGGGACTGAGTTGAAGTTTGCAATTATGGGCACCAACTGGTTTGGGAAACAAGAAGCAATCACAACTTTAAATGTTGCATACAAAACTTTATGGAGCAGTATGCTTGAGTTAGAGTGAGTTTTCTTGGCAACAACATCTTTGAATTTTCGGTTTTTTATCCTTTGAATTATCATCATTCTTGATCTTTATTTCATGAAATCAGTCATTTATTTGAATCTTAATTAAGTAACTTGGTATACTTGTTGCAGGGACACTGTTCTTGGACAAATCAAAGCACCTTTTACAAAGTATTTTCCCAAGTAAGTGCAAAAAGATTTCTTTTGGCAAAGTTTCATATCAATTTTGATCCTTGTGTTAACTTTAACAGCCCTTTTGTTAAATTAATAAATATGACTGTTTTGCCCTTATCATCATTATCTGATTCTTGGATTTTATATTTCATTGGATGATTGCAGCTTTGACCAGCCTTTTGAAGAAGTTATATATCCAAAAGGGGATGTTGATGCTGTTTCCATTAGTAAGAGAGATGTTGATTTGCTGCTACCAGACACATTTGTCAATGACACCATCATTGACTTTTATGTCAAGTATGTTTATCTTACTTATTTGATTGAATAAATTACTTTCATAACAATCCATATTACAAATATAAAAACTTAAATCAGACTAGAAGTCATTACATATGAAATTGTATTCTAAATTTCTACCTGATGACAGATACTTGAAGAACAAAATCAGGCCTGAAGAGAGACAGAGGTTTCATTTTTTCAATAGTTTTTTCTTCCGGAAGCTAGCTGACCCAGAAAAAGAACCTCTTGATGCCCTTGAAGGGAAAACAGCTTTTCAACGCGTAAGAAAGTGGACACGAAAAGTTAATCTTTTTGAGAAAGATTTTGTCTTTATTCCTGTAAATTACAAGTAAGTTGGAAATCAGTTTGCTTTCTAGACATTTCGTTTGAGCAAGATGACAATTTTGTCTGTTGTTTGACAGCTATCATTGGAGTCTTATTGTGATGTGTCATCTTGGGGAAGTCGCGACATACAAGGGTATATCTGTCATTTCTCTTTGACATCTTCATGTATATTATGAGGCATGGTTATCCCTTTTTTTCTAATGTCATAATCTGGTTTATAGATGAAGAAGATGTAACTGAGTGGACTAAAGTGCCATGTGTTCTGCATATGGATCCTATCAGAGGTAGTCATACTGGCTTGAAAGGTCTTATGCAAAGGTAACAGTTTTTTTACTATATAAACATTTTATTTTATTTTTAAATTATAAACCTTTAAATATGCCATTCTAGCTATCTGAAAGAAGAGTGGAAAGGGAGGCAGCAGGAGGCATCTGAAGATATATCTTCAAGATTCGATAATCTACGCTTTATTTCACTTGAGGTATTATCTGGATAAATGATGTTTCAAAAATATTTGAGAAATGAAAAGGAAAAATATATGAGGGCAAAATTGTGAATTTGTATTAAATTCTAAAATCTGAATTTTGTGTTGTTTTTGCAGTTACCACAGCAGCCGAATTCATTCGACTGTGGTTTATTCTTGCTCCATTATGTAGAACTTTTCTTGGAGCAAGCCCCGATTAATTTTAATCCATTTAAAATCACAAAAAGTGTCCACTTTGTAAGTAAAAATGTTTGTTATTATTTATATTATTACTAAAATCAATGGTAAATTAGAAATTGAAACCTTTTTTCAAGGTTTCATATCTTCGGAAACAAATAAGGACCAAAATTGAAAAAGGTTGTGTTTTTAGATTAAATGTCGGAACTCAGAAAGCAGAGGGACCATTTATGTAAAAATGAATAATATAAGTGAGCTGTTATTTGTGAATGTGACTCAGCTAAATACGGATTGGTTTCCACCTGCTGATGCATCCTTGAAAAGGGTGGTTATCCAGAGACTGGTGTATGATCTCCTACAACAACCTTACGATGAAGCTGAAGCTCCATCATCCATGGCTGCCAATAACGCGACAACAGCTGTCAATTTCTTTGGAGAGATGCAGAGACACCACAACAGTCCTTCAAGAAATGGTCAAACTTCTGGAGCAGCAGATGCTGATGATGGAATTGAAATTTCATTGTTGCCATCATTATCTATAACAAGTGATGTGGAAGTGGATCCCACCATATCTTTAAAACCCGGATTTGACCAAGGATCCTTTTTGGGCATGCGGTTTCCTTCTTTTAATGAGACAACATTTGATGGCTACAAAAATTCCCTCGTACCACCAATCCAGGTATTTATAAATTATAAATTATTATTCTGTTTGGAAGGGGAAAACAGTCATTTAGACCCATCTCATTTTTGTATAACCAAGTTGGTGTGTAAATTGGTTTCTTGAAACACAGGAAGATGTGGAAACCAGTGTTGGAGAATTTGTTTATGCTCCAATCGGAATCGGAATCGGACAAGAGAACGGAATCACACCCGAAGTCACTGGTTTGCAGTATTCATCTCAAGATATCGAGCATCAAAACAAGTTTGAAACATCACCGGAAACATCGATTTCTGGGTGCGAAGATTCATTGGAAATCATGAATGGGAGGAGCAATGGGAATGGAAATGATGAACAACTCAACTTCAAAGAGATAAGAGACGAACAAAGATTGCCATTGATGGATCCTGTCGAGATGCTCGATGGAAACTGTGATGCCGATGCCGATGTCGGTGGTCTTACTTTCTCTTTACATCATCGTTCTGAAATGGAAACGGAAACGGAAACGGAAATGGAAACGAACGGATGTATTGGGTCTGGTGAGTCGTCTGGAATGGAATCGGATGAGCAGCATCCTGCCAAAAGGATTCGGACAACGGAATCGTTTGTTGAAGGTGGGTCTGCTTGTAATTGAATCTAGGGTCTATTTTGGAAGAGTCGAGATATGTAGAAGCAATTAGAAAGCACATTCAAAACTCAAAACGCATATATATTGTTACTTAGATGGTGTCACTTTTATCTTGGAATGGTCTATTTGTTTGATTAAGAAATATAGATTGTTTAACGTGTTTTGATGATGAAAAATTATTCTTTTCAGTTTTCTCCCTCATGGAAATGGTAAACATGCTTTTAAAGTTTACAAATCATATGTATATATTATGTGGCACGTCACGTTTATTTGAATTGAAGATTAATCAAAAAAGATTTTGGGATGAGTTTATTATGAATAAAAATATAATTAAAACTTAAAAGCAAAGATATAATACTTTATATTCAGTTTTAATTTAACATCCAGATCAGTTATGTATATACATAGCTATCCAGAGTAAAATACAAACTCTTGTATCAAACCCTAAATTTACAATTTTTAATGTAAAGCTCATGGAAGGTAACATATAATGGTCATGAGTTGCATGAGTTTGTACCCTAGGGGGTGATGTCATAAAAAATAAAAACCACACTTTTTTCTCCACCATATAGTTTTTATCACAAAAGTGTGCCACATTTTTTTTTTTAACAATATAATTTAAATAAAAGCTTCAATTTTAATAAAAAAATAACATTTCATTACTTATTAAAAACATAACATGAAATTAAAAGTCCTGCATACTTAGAAAATAAAAATAACTAGAAATTTTAAACTTACAATCATAAAAAAACACACAACCGATTAAAAATAATTAGAACGCATTCTTATTTTCTTGATGGTACACTTTTAGAGTTTTCTTTAAAATCACTTCATCATTTTCTCTAATTTTCCATCGACGTTTATGTTGTTATACAAATCATTAAACAACATTACTTTCTTGTTTGTCTTTCCCCATTTGGAGTAGATTTGTTGTTTTACACGATACTTTGGAAGCTTCGTTTCTTTGTGGAACCTTTTTGTAACCCGCCTCCAAAAAATGGTCATGTTTTTTGTCTTTTCTTATCTTCGCATCTTCTGAAATATCAATCCATGATTGTGACAATACTAACACTTCTTTGGGTTCCCATCATTTGGCCGCCGTCTTCTCTTTCTTTTATTTGGTGTTGAGTGGGTTGGGTTTCGCGAACGATTTCGGGTTCGGTATCGGAATCGAAAATGGATGTTTGAGTTTCTTGAACAAGTCTGGTTGAGACAAAAACTCAAATCCATGTCGGGTACGGTTTGTGGTTGTTTTTGTGTTTATGTTTGTGTTGATCGTTGTGGGAATTGGTGCGGATAATACAATAGCATACCGCTATAGTGATAAAACGGAGACAAATAAATCTCCTATTGATCATAAGATCATCTTGGGGTTGGGGGTTTCTAGAGGATTTTTTTGGTTGTATAGGTTGTTGAAAGAAAACATGTCGAGAGTTTTTTTGAAAAAAAAAATGTGAAAAATAGAAGAATTGGATTGAAGTTTTGTAAATTAAGGTTGTGTAGTTTTATTTATAGATAAAAAAATTTAAAAAAAAATCGAATTTAAAAAAATGATTGTTCAATGTTGGGAAAAGAGGAAGCAAGAGAGAGAAAGATGCAACAAAAACTAATGGCAAGACTATAGACAAAACTGCGGGGTGGACGAGATCTTCCCCCCTCTGTTGTGGATATCTACTCGTATCATTTGATTTTTTTAGTTTTATTTTTATTTTTGAACTTTTTGATCATTTGAAATTTTCTTTTGTGAATGTTCATTTTTTCTAATTTAAAAAAAAATAAAACCTTGTGTATTACTAGAAGATTACCTATAAAAAAGGATAAATAACCAAAAATGAAAATTCTAATAAAATATGAGAGTAATTTTTTTTTTTTCTGAAAAAATAACTTGAGTCTAAAAAAAAAAGTTAGGTTTTTTTACATAATCAACCTAAAAAAAAAAAACAGCAAATTTTAGGCATATGTTAGTGCTCCTGCATCTCGTCGGTAGTAAAACTGTAGTGTATGATTTGGATATTGGATCAAGAAAGTCGACTAAGATTTCTCCAATTCATAACCCAAACACTACTACTACTAATCTAATATCTGCTACATTTTCTCACCGATCTGAAGTTGATCGATTCGCAAATACGCATTGAGGAAGATGAAGTTTCAGTACTTACAAACCCAGTCACAGAGAGCTGCTTTCGCTGGAATTTTCGTTATCCTTCTCCCCAATTTCTTCCCTAATCTCTTTGATCCTTTGGGACGTGCTTATCCTTCAATGTTTTCGGTACAGTTTCTGTCTCTACTCTCTATAGATGTGTATCTATGCTGCCTCCTTTCCATGATAACCTCAGAGACATTTCTTTTTGTCAAGCTGCTTAATTCATCCATGATTAGGGCTTAGTGTTTATATGAGAAATTTAAACAATGTGTAGGCGTCTTATATATTTGGAGGAAGTATATGACTTTAGAAGCGATCATCCTCAATTGGTTGCTTTGTTCTTTCTTTTCACCATTTAATTAGATTGATTCTTGCTGTGTTTCATAAAGAGGCTTTCTTATTGTAGGAATGGAATGCTCCAAGTCCTGAGCACATTCATTTATTAGAGGGTGCTTTGCATCAACAAATTGTGAGTAGGTGCTAACTTCATCTTTTTACAAATGAAATTTATAAGCAATTCACCTCAAAGTTTACCATATATGTAATCAAATACCTCCTCCATTTCTAGTCTGAGAAACAACAGTCTGATATCTGGTCTCCATTGCCTAACCAAGGGTGGAAGCCTTGTCTAGACTCTGCTACTATCCCATGTAAGTTATATAAGTTCTGAGCCTCTTCAGTTTTTATCTTTCCATTTTTGCCCCTTAAGTGGTCTAATCAACTGTAATCATTCTTTAATCTAAATAACAATTTTATTTTTAAGTCGATTCAGAGAAATCCCAGGGGTATATTCAGGTGTTTCTAGATGGAGGATTGAACCAGCAAAGAATGGGGGTTAGTGCTCTTTTATCTCTTGAACACACAAACAAGCATAAGAACTAACATTCACAAAATTGATCATATGTTTATGGAAAAATACAGAACTAATTTTGTTTATCATGTATTTCTTCTCTAAAATTCTCTTGTCCAAAAGATTTGTGATGCAGTTGCTGTTGCTAAAATCTTAAACGCAACACTGGTAATCCCACACCTCGAAGTAAATCCTGTGTGGCAAGATTCAAGGTATATAAAGCTCCACTATATTGGCTTCTTTTTCCTGTTTATTTAGGTCTCAACTCACAAAACTTACAAAAAAAAGTGCATATTATGTGCAGTTCTTTCACGGATATATTTGATGTTGATCACTTTATTGATGTCTTGAAAAATGAAGTCTCCATAGTTAAAGAGGTTCCCAGCAAATACTCATGGAGCACAAGGGAGTATTATGGAACAGGCATACGACCTACTAGAATCAAAACAGCCCCTGTTCATGCTTCTGCTAATTGGTATTTGGAAAATGTTCTTCCAATGCTAAATAGGTTTGTCATGATCCTTCTTTTACCCATCTGTTAGTTTGGTAAAATTACGATTCTACCC
The DNA here is from genome assembly GCF_052625555.1 of Lactuca saligna. Lineage (NCBI taxonomy): Eukaryota > Viridiplantae > Streptophyta > Magnoliopsida > Asterales > Asteraceae > Lactuca > Lactuca saligna. The sequence goes on along the minus strand of NC_136422.1, from coordinate 168,295,213 downwards.
TTATATATCACCACAGGGACTAAACCTGAAAAATACAGTATACCACAAGGGCGATATTGATTTTTAAATTTTATATTTGTTTCAGTCATGGGATTGCTGCCATTGCTCCATTTTCACACCGTTTAGCTTTCGATAACCTCCCTAAAGAGATCCAACTTCTTAGATGTAAAGTCAACTTTGAAGCATTAGTTTTTGTCCCCCACATCAGGACACTTGGGGACACCCTTCTTCAACGCCTTCGAACCTCTCCCACTACAAAAACCAAGGGCGAAAATGGAAATGGAAATGGAAAGTTTATTGTTTTACACCTCCGCTTTGACAAAGTATGTTTCCTTCTTTTTTACCCTTCTCTATCATGATATTTTAACATGAGACTGGATTGATATATATATATATATATATATATATATATATATATATATATATATATATATTGGGAGGGTATTCACGTCTTTTGTGATATTTTATTGGACAGGATATGGCTGCGCATTCGGCTTGTGATTTTGGTGGTGGGAAAGCTGAGAAGTTGGCTCTTGCAAAGTATAGGCAAGTGATTTGGCAGGGAAGAGTGGTTAAGACACAGTTTAGTAATGAGGAGTTGAGACATCAGGGAAGATGTCCATTGACTCCTGAAGAGATTGGATTGTCATTAAGAGCATTGGGATTCAATAATGATACACGCCTCTATCTTGCATCCCATAAGGTAATAATCTTGAATACCTTTCTCACCCATTAAAAAGGTATTCTTATTATACTTTGGATTTTTATTTTTCTTATCAAGACATTTTACTTTTGTGAAAAAAAAAAAAAAAAAGGTTTATGGTGGTGAAGCGAGGATCTCAACACTGAGGAAAATGTTTCCGCTTATGGAGGATAAAAAAAGCATTGCCTCTGAGAAAGAACGCGCTCAAGTGGAAGGAAAGGCGTCGTTATTAGCTGCAGTTGATTATTATGTCAGCATGCACACAGACATCTTCATCTCTGCTTCCCCTGGCAATATGCACAATGCAATGGTATGTTATGTACACTTAATTAACACCATGTATGTATTTTGTAAGTGTATTTTGAGTTAGTTAAAAACACATGACATGACATGGTATGAAATGAATGAATTTTGATTGTTTTCTTCAGCTAGGGTACCGAGCTTATAGGAACATGAAGACTATCAGACCCAACATGGTGTTACTGAGTCAGCTTTTTCTAAATGGAACCATGGAGTGGTCTGAGTTTCAGCAGGCTGTGGAAAACGGGCATAAGAACAGACAAGGCCAGATTAGGTTGAGAAAGGAGACACAATCCATATATACATATCCCATCCCCGATTGCATGTGTCATTAATTTATTCTCTGGTGTAAATTAACTTAACATGAATACAATGAAAAGAATTGGAGATGCAAACTTGACATTCAAATTTTCATTTTTCCCCTTACTAAGTTCTATCATATGAATGGAACTCCTTGCCTTTCTACTTTTCACTTCCTATTCCTAACTGAGGAATTGGCAAGCACATACATGCATGAAATTAATGGATACAACAAACTTTTTATATATAATAAATACAAGTAACGATGATGCAAGCCTACTAAAAACCAGCTCGTGTCACATTTCTAAACACATTCAGATGTCACCTCTTTTCTTGTTCGTTTGATGATGTGGTCCCTTGACCCACGCTACCCGCATCACTTTTCTGGTCTTTGCTAGGCGGTGCACCACCCCCATTTAAACAGCTAGCCAATTCCTTCGACTCCGATGATGATGATGGTGCAGGGGGTCCCATCTCATCCTCCTCAATAGGCAGCATTCTTTTGGAACCCTCTAAAGCCACACCTAACACAATATTATCTTCCAATGCTGACCTGGCCTTTTCAGCCTCCTGTTTTGGACTATTACCACCAGCTGACCCAATGGGACTGGGTCCCATGTTTGAGGGTTTTGGGTTGGGATCTGTGATTGGGTCTGGTATGATGGGTTTGGTGTCTTTTTCTTCGATGTTGGGGTTGGTGGTGGGTCCGGGTCCGGGTCCGGGTCCGGGTCGAGATGAAGGCTTGCTTTTATCTTCACCGTTGATCTTGTAAGATGGTTCGATCAGTAGGAATGGGCGGTTTGCAGCAGCAGCTCGGTTATGACTGAAGATGTCGGAAATTGGGATGTCGTCGTGGTCTGCATTACGGTAGATTCTTTGTACAGTGCGAATGGGTGTTGCCAGACGGGCACGGTGGTGGCTGATTACTCTTAGCAGATCCAGCATTATTGCTTCCTGTTATTAGATTGTATCATTCACCATCACAAGGGTAAAATAGTCATTTCACTCTCCAAGCTTCAAAAAAAAAAAAAAAATGAAACATACGATACGAGTCATATGCTTTATTTGGCAATTTGCACCAATCACTTGTGTCATTTTACTATCGTTCCCATCCAAAAAATTAAAGTCTTTGTTCATACAGCATTTTATGGAGGAAAAAAAAAAAGAAACAGGCGCTTACCTTGACACAAAGATATTCTTCAAAATGTGATGTTTTAACAAAGCAAGAAATCATAATCTGTCAAACAAAAACAAAGGCTAATGATTTTTAATCGTCTTGTTATGAATAAATGCAATATCTGAGAAATGAATGCAAATGAGATTGTGCGCGCAGCACAGATTGTTATGGGTTGAAACTACGCCAAAAGGGGAATATTGCATTTAATCTGGGCATCCCAAAATCATTTATATGTGTATTATAGCATCCTACTTTCATTTCTTAATGTTTAAGACATTATACTTTGAAAAATCCATCCAATTGTTGCTATAACTGGGTATTTCAAAGCACAAGGCTGTAACTGGAGGAAATGAAAGTAGGTTGCTATTTATTGTATTTAAACTTAGGGAGATGAGAAGTGATCGTCACTTACCAAAAGAGCCTGGTTTTCACGGTCAACATTATCCAAAAACACTCGCCTATGAAGCTTTTGCTGCTCCACTTGAGGATTTTTGGCCAAAACCTTGCGCATATCAGCCACAATGTTCTGCTCCCAAAATAAATCATAATAAAACTATGGAGCATATTGCAATTTACATTTTACAAAAAAATATTACTCACGTTAATTTTGTTGACATCCAAATGGCTGATAGCAAGGTGAGTCTTGATGCGCCAATGAGTTTTTTGGCTTAAATTTCTCACCACATTCACTGTAAATTGATGATTTGGGATATGAATGGCTTCACGATCATCACCTCTAATCACTGTTGGGGACCACCAACCCACATGCTATATAAACCCACAAAAAAAATATATGAACTACTGGATCATGATTCATGACACTTAATGGGGACACAACTTAATCTGGAAAGCTATATAGATGGGTGTTCCTTTTTCACTTGATACACAAAGAGCGACTTAAAAGATAGAGTTAGGCAAAATGAGGCTTTCCTCATTAAGTCCCAATTTTTATTTTTATTTTCATAATCAACTTATTTATGTTTTCCTTCATTTTTCCAAAGTGTGCCTTGTCATTTTTCTCCAACATATTTTAAATTTTATTTATCCAAACAGTACTTAGGACCTGTTTGGTATATGATTGAATGTAACTAAAAAGGAATGGAATGGGCCATTCAAACATATTGTTTGTTATGTACAATTAGAAAACTAAACGAAATTAAATTGATAAATAAAAAATTATTATTCTCCATTTTATTCCCTCTTCTATTACTGCACACCAAACGCCACCTTACAGGAAAATGATGACACAGGACCTAAATTTTTGGCTTGTTTTTAAAAGTATACAGGAAATACATACCTCAACTGTACCAGAGACTTCATACCCCTGGATTTTTGTTTGAATCCATTCATTTAATACGAAAGGTCTTGTTGCATGGATTATTACACTTGAAAGAAAATTAGTAAATATCTACATGAAAATTGAATCAAATAATCATTATCAGCAAAACAAGTCTTGAATAAAAAATATAATAAAAAAAAGACAATGTGGTTGTACCTCACGGCCTGCAAGTGTAAGCAATACAGTACCGAGACCTCCAGCTGTCACCCACTTCTGAGTAGAGAAACCGAGCAACTCCATGAATAATGAAATAGATGCAACCCACACTGCAGAATAAACAGCTTTTCCCGCAAATTCATAACCCATCTGTACATTAAAATGTAGAGAAAATAGAATAGTTATATCATGGTTTTAAGTAAAAGAAAAAAGAAATAACTCTGCTAGATTCAAGAAATAGCAAGAACTAGTATCAACATACTTTCATGATTTCTTAACTATAGCATTCGATTTCAATCAGTGCTTTGAAAAATCTACCCAACTATAGCAACATCATCCAAATACAAAGGAATTTTCACTATTATAACTGCATAGACATTTCAATGTATAATGTCCTAATAAGAAAAAGATTGGAAGTATGATGCTATATTGGGTAAATTTATCAAATTACAATGCCTTAAGAAAACGAATAAATGAAAGTAGGATTCTGTATTTCTTGCATTTAGCCCCTATTTTATAACAGTTCCAATGAATTCAGATATACTAGAGTCATGGAGACATACATTTCTTGCATCACTAGGATCTTTATTCTCCGCAAAGAATTTTTGTGTTTGTTGTATTAAGCTGCCAAAACAAAAGAATGCATCATCTAAACATCAAAAGATGACTTGGAAAACAAACAATAGATAGGGGTTTTTATTTTTCATAAGAAAAAGATATCTAGATATCATTAATCAAAAGCTCATTCCATTCCAACTGTTACCTTGATAAGCAGTATGCAAATGCCAATACTGTTGATAATGAACGTACAAAATTCAAAAGCCTTTGTTTCACAGCTTGGCTTGATGCAGAAGGTAAGATAACTGGTTCCAGGATTCTGTGAATATCAATTACTGTTAAAATTACAATATACAGAAGATTTTTTTTTTTTTTTAAATGTAACAATATCTTAGCTACTAAAAGCTTCTAGAAAGATGTTAGTTTCACCTGCATATGAGTACTGCACCACCCCACAGCAACAAAGGTTGAACATAAGATGTCATCACTTGATATTCTTTACTCTTGTTCCAAGTATTATCACTCTTCTGTATCAAGTAATCACAATTTCAAACTATTAGCCACTTAGGACATAACAAAACAGGCTGTACTGTGTTTTGACATGCATTGTACTAGGACTGAGACTGATGTCAATGGGACAAAAATTGCAAGGTTTGGTCCCACCCCAAAAGGTAAAACAAGGTGGGATAAGAACTCGCTCCCAATCTCTTGTCTATGCAAAAGACATAAATGCCCTTCTCATCCCATCATTAAGAAGAACATATACCTGCAGAAAAAGGATCCTGCAGACACGCATTAGAGGTCCAAGACCCCATGCAGCAAAAGCAATAACTCCAACAGCTGGAATCAATTGCACTACAAGAGACCGACCATGAAAAGCTTCATATGACCTGCATTTGATGCAAACAATTCATACATGTAACACCAGAGAGTTAATCGAATATGTCAGGAACTAGATATTGGAAACATAAAGGGAAAAAAAATCACCTTGTTAATACTGTAGCAGCTGTTTTTAATAAAGGAATCTGGTTTCCTCCATTTGGTGAGAAAAGAGATCGACAAACTAAAATTTTACACCTAGTTGGTGTTGGTTTTATTGACTTCTGTAAGGTTAAAAGATGTACACTCCAAGCCTCTTGTAGCTACATATGCAACAGACTTAATCATGATCAGTATACCAAAATAAATGTCATCTTTGACTAGACATTAATTAGTTTAGAGGAGGCGTTTGACTGTTAGTCAAATATCTAAAATACACCTGAACAATTACAAACTTGAGCACTGATAGCATAAGTAACATACCGAGGTATGGGACGAAATACCAGCAGCAAAATTTTGAGTGTGTCCCTTATATCTCTTCCCCTGGAGGAAAAGAAAAAGAAAAAGAAAAGGGTTAAAGAAGATGAACTATGCGAAACTGGAATCTTGGAAGTTTTCTAGTTTGTTATTAATGTTTGGCCATCAACTAATTGGTTATGAGCAAAATGACCTATGTATAAAAGTATAAAACCATGCACCTTAGATCGGCTGTTATATACAGAACTTCTATTGATCCCCAATTCCCGAGAAAACAGCAAAGAACCAGTTGTAGCCATTATTGAGAGATTGAAGACACAAAAAGAAAGGAAATATCCTAGAAAGCAAGATGGAATGTAGACTTAGATCCTGCACAATAAATATGGGTTCTGCATATATCAGAACGTTGTCAAAGCCACCAACAAGTTAAACTCTAAATTGAGCTCTATAAAGTAATATACCAGATTGAACATTGACCAAACCCCTGTTACTAATGGAATACTGTATAATACATGTAAATTAGCAGGTAACAGGTGCATTTGTTTGGGAAAATATTTCCTATCACGTGAACATTTGACTTTAGGGAAACTGAATACTCCTTAACTTGAAAATGTCACTCCTGCTATTTTTCAGATGTAAAATTTGGTATAGATTTAAATAGAAAAGGTATTACCAACATTGCTACATGTGCAGTATTTGTTTGTAAAATCAGATAAGTCTAACACAATTAGCAATTTCTATTAGTGTTTGCTCTTTTACCATTAGATATCACTCTGAACTCGCAGCCAAACTAGTAAAAACCAAAGATAAGGATATAAAACTTGATAAAAAAGCAAAAAAGACTAGTACAATTTCCATTTCAAGTTGAAGAATGAAGAGTAACCATTCAGCATTCAAATTGAAGACCTTAGCAGCTTAGCTCTTCCTTCTGAGCATATACAGTATCATCAACAGCAACACATTTACAGTCACTCGACAAATCAAGATACATAGTTCAATATATCGTTATCACACTATGAAATGTCAAACAAAGGGATAGATAAATAAATCATAAACCTAAAACACTAATAAGAATTTTCACATCTGAAACAGTTATAGTATTAATCATTAACAATCCACAAAAAAACAGACTAGTGCATCCAAAATTGCTAGAGTATTACAGATAACAATACATTTATCGATAACAATAATCACTTCCAGAAAACGAGACATGATTCAGTGAATTAATATAATTGAGCTCTATCAACTATGCACAACAAATCAAAAAAAAATGAACAAAAACGAATATGAACATTAATCGATAAATTCATCAAATTGAACAAATAATTCACCTGATCACCAACTCTAACTGAGATCTGAGCGAGATTTCGACGAATTAATTGTATAACAAAACTTTCCGGTGGACTTGTCGACGGCGGAGCTTCGAGAAACGAGAAGAGAGCAAATTCCGATAACTTGCGCCGTTAATAAACTGACTACTGTTTTGGATAAATCCGTTGTATGGTTGAGTGACGTGGCGGAAAGGGAGAGGGTGGTATCAGCTAACGTGCGCAGTATGTACTCATTTTGATCCTCTTTTCATCGAGTCGCGGAAAATTGGCCACACAAATAGTGGAAAAATTAATACATTTAAATAAACGTGTGGAATTACTTGGTCGGCGTTTTGGACGGGTATCACCCGACCCAAACCTTCCCCTATAAACATGGATTTGTAAGAAATAATACACTAGATAAGCATTTTTTTGTAAGAAATAAAAAAAACTAGATAAGGAGTAAGGAGCTTTATATTAGATTAAGAATTAAGATAAGATGAGCATTTTTTTCTTTTATAAAAAAGACAAAATTAGACTAAATTCATTATTCATTTTCTAAAATCTAAACAAAAATAGTTATAATTTTCGCACATGACGTCTCAATTTTGTGAAAAAATGTTGTCTTTTGATGAATTTATCAAGAAATGCCTCTTGAAATAATATAGTTAGGTGATAAGAAACTCATTTGAAAAAATGTTCACCAGTTAAGTATAAAACTTGGTGACATATCGTATTATTTACCAATTAATTTTATTAGTGATATCTTAAAGATAATAAGTTTATATGAGAAGGTGTTATAATAATATAGATTTAAATATAGTTTTAACAATTGTTTTTTTTTTTTCTTTAACTATTTTTAAGTTCAAGTTTTCATTAAAAAATAAATAAATAACATGTCCTCCTTAATAAATGAAGGTTTGTTTTGCCACATGTCATCTTCTTCTTTATTTTGACACATGTCATTTTCTAAATTTTTTAAATTTTTTATTTTTCACTTGTCATTTTATTGTAATTTTCATTTTATTAAATTAAAATTCCACATTTAATATGTAAGATAATATATATATATATATATATATATATATATATATATATATATATATATATATATATATATATATATATATATATATATAAAAGGTATTTATTAGAAATCATTTATATATGTAATGTATTCAATGATTGTATTAAAGTCTCATTAATTTTAATAATTTATATTTTTTCTCATTTTTCTTATAATTTCAAACTTCTCAAATTATTAAAATTTCACATTTAATTTTTTTTTAAATAAACTCATGTAATACATGGGTCTCACACCTAGTTCTGTTAATATGTAATAATTTCTCATGTATTATCGATTATCATCATGTAGTTCAAAACTTTTGAAACAACCTTTATGCACATGATATGCAACTTTTATTCTCATGTATCATCGATTATCGATGCAAACATTTCCATGAACATGCACACATATACTCCACAATCTCCTCTATCTCCTTCCTACTGCGGCACATTTGCACCTTCAACAAATTCCACCTCAGTAGGTTTGTATCTATCGGGAAAATGATGCCAATATGAAATTCTGTCTGGTTCACTTAAAATACTATCGCCCAAGGTGTTGAAACAACCGTTATTCCCATAATTTGTAAAGTAACCACATCATTTGGTTGAATCGTATATAGTCACTTTACATGTAATAAGATTCAACTCGACCAAAAACCAGTGAAGTTGCACAATGTTTATGGGAATTAAAACCTGCATAAAATGTTAAATTATATATATACAAATTTAAAAATATATACATAAAATTTTATAAAAATATGATATATATATATATATATATATATATATATATATATATATATATATATATATAACCCGGTCAATATTCTTCCAATGAGGTTTACAATCCTATATGTGCATGCAACCCTAGTTTTGGATCTATGTTTTCTCTATTAGACATACAACATATGAACACAAAATAAAACCTAGCATGCATCTATTATTTTCAAAATTACACATCAAATATTAGAATGGATATATACCATTGTTATAATGACTCAAAAACCAAGGGTAAAATTTTCATTTATAATATAGATAAAACATTGATACCATTTATTTCAAACATTTCAAATCATCATTAAGTAAAACATTTATCAGAGTTCATCCCAAAATCATTCATTGCGTAAATCATATGTGTGTGCACTGCTGTAACATCCAGATTTTTCAGGGATATTATAGTGTATGTTAATCTTGAGGCTGAATGAGAGACTCGACGAGTTTAGGGTCCAACTCGCCAAGTCGAGTCGAGATGCTTGCATGGATTTAATGAGTGGACTCGACAAGTCAGATGATGGACTCGTCAAGTAGGTGTTGGGCAAAGAAACCCTAATTTCCCGGGTTTGTGACTTGTTTAAGGACATTTATAGCCTCTATTTCGTCTCATCAGTTACTCTACACCCCTTAAAGCAAACCCTAATTGCTATTTGAGCTAAAGAGTAGGAGAGAAGCTCATATTGTGGTTCTTGTGCATCATTTGAGGAAGAGGATGAGGTTATCAAGAAAGGAGCTGGAGGTGAGGTTGTTGGATCCAGTGATTTCCTATCCAGAAGCTCCTGAGGAAGGTATGAAGTCTTCACATTTCTCCTTATTTTGGATAGATCTCACATCTATGGAGTTTTAGGGCTTTTTGCCATCTTTTGTTTGGGTTTTTGAGTAGCATGAGTTATCAAAAAGTCTAAACCTCAGATCTAGACCTTGTGAGGTCCTTAGAGTCTAGGTGTCCTAGCTTTATTCATCCATATGAGGTTTTTTGGGCTAAATCTTTCATGAAGGGCTTGTATTAGCACTTTGGAGCAATAACATCATGCATAAACGTAAAGATTGAATCTTTACATGCTCATTGAGCCTTGATATAACAGATCTAGTGTTTAGAGTGATAGATTTGTAGCACCTGATTCCCGGTACACATTTAATTTAAGCATTTCTGTATTTCCTCTAGGACTCGACGAGTTAGTATCCCAACTCGATGAGTTGGTGGCCCAACTCGTCGAGTAGGGTCGCGATCCGCAGGCATTTTAAGTGACCTACTCGACAAGTCGGGAGACTGACTCGGCGAGTAGGTGTTGTTTGAGGGAAATCCTAAATCTGAGGGTTTGCATCCCTATTTAAACATCTTATTGCAGCCTCTATTGTCCCTTATGCTCCCAGAACACTTCTTATCGAAAACCCTAGCCGTTTTGAGTGATCTAAGTCCATTTTTGGTGCTTTTGAGTGATTGTGAAGTTTGAAAGAAAGGAGAAAGCTTGGGAATTCGATTTGGGGCTTGTAGATCCAGAGATCTTATTCCATTTTCAGCTCAATCAAGGTAAATGCCCCCTGTTTTGGTCTTTCTTGTGGTTGTTCATCTTTAGGGCTTAGATTTTTGGTGCATTTAGGGCTTTCTAAGCCTTTTCCGGATTTGTGATGGGATTCGAGTTCTACTTTCAAATCTGAGTCGTTGGAGGGATCTCATGGCATAAATGTCACAACTAGAAATTATATGCTTTGTAACAACAACAATGATAACATTTGTGAACAAAGCATGTATGATGCTTATTCAATAACAACCAAAGTTTCATTAAATACTCTATACAAACACTGCTAATAGTCAAGTAAAGATTGGTAACATTATAAATCTCGGTTTAAGTCCATTTGGACTAGGATTTCCTTATTGGGCCTAATGGGCCAATATGCTTCCAATTTTGACTATTTTGGGATTAGAACTCTTAAATTGGCTCTAATTGGACCCACTTTCATTTATTTTAACACTTTGGGCCATAATGGGCCTATAATGAAATAAAATACCCTTATTGGGCCATAACAAATCTAATTAGCCCTAATGGGCCATAATACTCATTCTTTTATACAAAGTGGGCCATAAAACCTCTTAGTGGCCCAATGGGCTGAAAACCATTAATTTCGGCTTTACATTATGGGACTTAAGCACTAAAGGCCCAAATCCTTTCCTCTCTTCTCTCTCTCTCTCTCGGCCCAAGTGGAAGACAAAAAAAAATAGAAATTAATGAAATAAGGAGGGTTAGCCACCTCCTTATTACATATTGGGCATCCATGCAATAATTCACATACTTCCATGCACCATTCTCATGTTTCCATGCATCTATCACCTCATAACTTCTCCCTTATCCTCTTCTTATTCCCTCGGCCGAAAATGAAACACACACACCTCTTCAAACTTTCATCTCAAACACTCTCAATCACATCCTCTTCTCCATCCTAATTTCGAGATCTTGGAACATTTCAAGAGGGTTCTTCCATAAGAATCATCATCTTTGGTAAGTTGTTGATTAGATCCACAACCTAGTCTCTTTATTTCACCAAAACCTCTTCCTAACTCATACAATTTTCGTGATCTACTCCTTAGAAGCTCCATAAACTCGAGATTTACATCAAGGTGTTGCTAGGGCCGAAAATCACCTCATTTTCTTCCATTTTTTCTTCAAAACTATGACCAACAAGAAAAGGTGAGTTCATACCCCTTTATTTTCGGTTTTCACAAGTTTTATGGGGGAGAATACAAGTAAAATGTGTAGATCTATGTGTATGTGTATGTTATGTGTGATTTCATGTGTTTATGTGGTAAATATGTAACAAAAAGAAAAGAAATCTCGAGATCTATCGCTCAAGGAGGAAGATAAACATGATCTAAGATATATTACACTAAACAAGTCAAGAAAAATCACCCTCTAACGTTAAAATAAACATATTGCAACATAAAATTCATTTTTGGGCTATATTTGTCAAATAAACAAAAGTTGGGTTAAAAGTTGTCATTCACGGTTTTCTTAAGGACCAAAAGAGTCAAAACGGTAAAAATAAATGTTTTTATGAATATTATACTCTTCAAATGTAACACCCCGAGATTCAGGTATTATTCTTTCATCCTTGTTCTTTGTTTTTGGCTATGTTTGGCCCTTGAGTGGACTTTTGTTGAGCAAGTGAGTACGCTGGGCGTACCATAGGGGTACGTTGCGCATACTCAAGCGCTTAAAAATAACGCGTCATCGCCAAGGTACGTTGGGCGTACCAAGGGTTACGTCGGGCATACCCGGCCCAGGTGCAAAACCCTAATTTTGTGTTGTGTACTATTTAAGGGATGCTAAGGCTCATTCTCAACCTCCATATCAGTGAGTAAAACCCTAAGAGAGAGCCTTCCATCGTCCTTAGTGTGTGTGTGTGTGTGTTCTTGGAGCTAATAGTGCCTTGGTGTGTTAGTGAAGAAGGAAGAAAGGAGCTTGTGGAGACTAAAAGCTTGAAGTGCAAGTTTGGATCTGAGATCTATAGAGAAAGGAGCTGCATTTAGAGGTATAAAGTTAAAAAATTTCCTCTTCATTTTGGTTTGATGTTGCATGTGCCATTTATAGGGTTAAAAACCCTAAAGGTGGAGACTTTATGAGTGTAAGGTGCTCCATGGTCCGAGATCTGTCCCTTTTCAGTGGTATTTGAGGTCTAGATCCATAAAGTTCCCATCTTGGTCGTTGATATGAGGTCATGCTTGAGTTCTATGCTTTCTAGGGTTAGAGAATGAAATGTTTTGGGTGCTAGTGACTTATTCAGCCATGCAAAGGCTTAAAGCCATCGACTTTATGGTTTAAGAGGATTAGAAATGGTCAGATCTAAAAGTTGGACGTGGGTCTTATCCGTTTAAGACCTAAAAGAGTGAAGGTGTTGAAGTTGGGAGTACATCGGGCGTAATCCCAGTACGCGCCGCGTACTGGGTAGCGTCCCCCGATTCTGAGAGGCAGCCGGGTACGCCCAGCGTACACATCTGGTACGCGCAGTGTAACCCGGAAAGTTGACTTTTAGGGTATGGTCTATTGTGGGGCCTTTGAGATATGAGAAGGGTAAAATGGTTTTTTACCCTTCTGAGAGTATCATGAGAGGACATAGTCTAGCCTTTGAGAGTTATAATAATTAGGGTATTTATTTTGATTAGGCGGAGGTTAGACCAGCGTTACCGAGTCAGAGATTACCGAGATACTCGAGGTGAGTCTTTTCACTATACTTTACCTAGTGTGGTAATAGAGTTATGTGATAGAGTATTCTAGAGTTATATGCCACTGTAATTGCATGTTATTTATGTGATATGATTTATTGTGTTATGTGTTATGTATGATTCAGAGTTACAGAGTTAGGACCTTCAGGTCCACAGAGTTAGGACTTTCGGGTCCACAGAGTTAGGGCCAGAGGGCCCATAGAGAGTTGGGGCTGGAGGGCCCCACTGAGACACATAGACCTAAGGGTTAACAGAGTTACAACCTCGAGTGGCTATTATGTGTTAGAGTGGTATTTTGGGGAAACTCACTAATCATTATGCTTACAGTGTTATGTGTTATGTGTTTCAGGTACCAATGATGATCATGGGAAGGCGCCGGCATGATTCGTACACACGCACATCGAAGTTTTTATATATACTTTAATCTTGGGTTTTGTACTAATAAAATGTTGATACAATGTTTTATTTATGATTTCAAATGATATTTTATGGGTTACAAAAGTGAAAAATTGTTCAAAATTTTACGGTGTTACAAGTTGGTATCAGAGCCTTGGTTTGACGGATTCGGATATATCTTCGGGCGTATCTGAACTCAAACTGGGGATTTGAGAAATTTTTTAATAATAAAAATAATATTTTTGAAAAAGAGTACAAAGAGTTTTGAGATAAACAGAGCAGAGCCGTGTGTACGATCAGCCAGCGCTCGAACGATGATTTCCCAAAATACCCTCATAATAAGTGATTATCAGATATGTTATGTATGCTATATGATGAGTTGCGATATGCATGCTAGAGTAGACTAGGTATTGTTATTAGGACTAGAGTGGTCTGATATATGATGCCTTAGTCTAGGGGTTTTGTTGTTAGAGATGCTTATGAGTGATTTAGATAGCAGCGAGGTGCTTATGAGAGTTTTGTTAGTGAGTAGCACATGATAGAGAGAGTAGAGTACTTGGGATTTGAGGCTCAAGGAGGAGGACTTGGGATGAATGCCAATACGGTGTGGACGGTAATATTGGGCCCGTACTACTGAAGATACCGGGTTGGTACGCAATCCAAGTAAGAATCCTTTGTGCACCAAGGAACGAGTAGGGTGGAGTTATCGAGTGTGATTATACTCGAAAAGGGTCTCTAATATTCTTATGTTGTATTTCAGAGGGAGACCATGGTTGGGATGTGCCACACACCAGTGATTGGCAGTTCGGGTGATGAGGAGATTCGTAGGATCATCCAGGAGGAGGTGGTTGCGGCCATCAGGGTAGAGATACCAGAGATGTTCGGGTCTATCAAGACCACTATGATGGAGACATTTGATGAGAGATATGTTGCTCTTTCTGAGGCTGCTGTTGCTGCGGCCACTGCAACTATAGCTGCGACTAGGTTGCAGGGTGGTGATGCGTTGTTGTTCCGAGAGTTCAGCAACACAAAACCACCGGAGTTTGATGGGACCCAGGACCCGATCGCGGCGATGAGATAGATTTCAGACATAGAGGGGTTTTTCTTTACTTGCTCATCTCCAGAGCATCTGAGAGTCCGGTTCATGCTGAACCAGCTTCGCTTGGGAGCGAAGGACTGTTGGAAGTTTGTGACTGCGCATTTTACGTCAGTCGAGCTTGCTGCGGTGACCTGGGAGAGGTTCACCACTATGTTTCGAGATGAGTACGTTCCCCAGGTGGAGAGGGAGCGTTTGGCCCAGGAGTTTCTGACCCTCAAGTAGGGTACTGAGTCTGTTACGGTAATTACGAGGATGTTCCATGAGCGGGCGATGTTCTGCCCAGAGCACGTGTCCTCCGAGCAGGCATGTATGAGCCGATATTTGAGCATTATGAGGAGGGATATACGTTAGTTCGTGTCGAACTCGATGTACCGGATATTTGCCGAGCTTCAAGAAAATGCCCAGAAGAGGGAGATAGAACTGGAGACCCAAGCCAAGGAGGAGGCTGAATCTCAGTGAAGGGATCGGCGGCCGGATCAGTCTCAGCCGGTAGCCAAGTGGGCCAAACCCGCTGATTCGAGATCTGGGAACCAGAAGGCCCGCACTTGTGGCAAGTGCGGCAAGAATCACGATGGGATATGCAGAGCAGGATCTTGCTACAAGTGTGGCAAGGAGGGGCACATGGCCAAGGATTGCCCCAAGGGTTTTTCAGTCTGTTTTCATTGCAACCAGACTGGACACCGGAAGGCAGAGTGTCCACAGTTGCGAGGGTCAGCGCAGGGAGCATTTCCGGGATCATCCCCTGTTGCGGTGAGATCTGCGAATGTCCAGCCTGCGAAGGTTGAGGCACCAAAGGCACACGGGAGAGCCTTCCAGTTGACTGCTGAAGAGGTCCGCGCAGCACCCGATGTCGTGGCCGGTATGTAATCTTTCATTTATTGTTTTATATTATGTGATGATTGTGCTTATATATTCTTATGCGTAGGTACCTTCCTTGTGAATTTTGTACCTGCTCTAGTGTTATTTGACTCGGGTGCGAGTCGATCTTTTGTATCGTTGGCCTTTAGCCGACACATCAGTATTAGTAGAGAGGCGATGAGTCGACCTCTGAGATTTTCCATAGCAGATGAGAGAGCGGTGTATGCCACCGAGGTGATTCGTGGTTGTGTACTCGAGATTTTTGGGGTTGAGTTTCCGATAGATTTGGTCCCTCCTCTTTTATTTTGATATGTATATTTTTGGTGTCTATAACTTTGACAGAACACACATGTATGAAATTATATTATTAATGCAATGGATGATGTTGTTGCTTGTTTACTACTATTCATTGTTGTGATACTGTACATGACGTCCTCCGTCCCAGAATGTTTCCGTCATTCATGGTTTTGGGGTGTGACAGACTAGACAAAACAAAACCATTTCATAAGGTGTTTGGCATGGATGGAACAAAATCTAGTCAATGAGACTAATTTGTTAAATTTTAGTCTCATCTAAAATGATAGAACTCAATGGAACAAAAAAAGAAAATGACAAAAAATCCACCTTATATCCTTGTCCACCTTTCTTTCTTTCAACTGTCAAGCAACACTTCGATGAAAACTACTCCTAGAAACACCCTGATGACCCCCGCCTCTTCCATACCAAAGCTTCCCTTTCATAATCTGATATGCTACTCCATTTGTTGCTTTCTCTCATGTCCATCTCGAATGATCGATCTACTTTTCTTCTTCTCTTGGTTTATGTTTCCTCTTCTCACTCCTACTTGCACATGCTAAGATCTTATTGATTGTACTTGTTATTTTCTCGAACAATTAAATTTATGTATGTATACATCTGCTTCATGATTTGTAGAATGATAAATTAGAAAAGAGATCAATCAAGAAGTCGAAGGAGAATGAAGAAGATAGCACTTCAATGACTAAAACCGAATTCGGCATGAATCAAGATTAAACTTGAGAATATAACAAATGAAAACTGAGAATGAAATAAGAAAACCTATGAACTTTTTCAGATCTTTTAGGTGTGAATGTGAGAGACGATGCTTACAATAAAATGAAAAGGAAAACTATTTGTACCATTTTTCCTAATACTCGTTCATGATTTGTTATATGGTGGTAGATGAAACTTAATAAAATAAATAATTTTAAATTATATATATGAAGAGTGTATACTTTTCACAGTGTTTTCATGATTTGTTTTTCCCTTTATATAATTTGCTCATATTTGTGTTTAAACAAATAATATGAATTTATTCTTCAACAGAGATTTTTTTTTTTTGGTTTGATTTAGGTTTAAACAACAATAAATTTACTTTTTCAAGAATGATACCAAATATTGACGTTGTTAGTTATAAATTTTGTTTAGAATTTATATTACTTGGTAATTGTAATTATAAAGTTATGTTGTTTATTATGATATGAACGACACTATAGTAATCGTGACTGTTATTTGTTGTACTACCCAGGTTACCTCCGCAACGACAGGTCGAGTTCAGAATCGACTTAGTCCCAGGAGCTACCCCAGTAGCCAAGTCGCCCTACCGCTTAGCACCAGTTGAGATGCAGGAACTCTCTGGTCAACTTAACGAACTGCTCAGCAAGGGCTTTATAAGACCGAGTTTCTCACCTTGGGGAGCACCGGTCTTGTTCGTTAAGAAGAAAGACAGATCATTCCGTATGTGTATCGACTACAGAGAACTCAACAAACTGACGGTCAAGAATCGTTACCCTCTGCCTCGCATAGATGATCTATTCGACCAACTGCAAGGGGCGAACTATTTTTCTAAGATTGATCTGAGATCCGGATATCACCAGTTACGAGTGCTAGAGGAGGATGTGCCGAAGACAGCCTTCCGAACTCGTTACGGACATTACGAGTTTGTGGTGATGCCATTCGGATTGACCAATGCGCCAGCGTTTTCATGGACCTGATGAACAGAGTATACCGACCTTACATGGATCAGTTCGTCATCGTTTTCATTGACGACATCCTGATCTACTCCCGAAGTAAGAAAGAGCATGGCGATCACCTGCGACAAGTTCTAGAGACATTACGAAAAGATAAGCTATATGCGAAGTTCTCAAAATGTGAATTTTGGATCCGGAGAGTCGAATTCTTAGGACACACGGTAAGCGAAGAGGGAATCCACGTGGACCCATCCAAAATTAAAACCATTGAGAACTGGTCAGCACCTAAGACGCCTACAGAAATTCGCCAATTTCTAGGTCTCGCTGGCTACTACCGCAGATTCATTCAGAACTTCTCACGAATAGCGAAACCTCTTACAACCCTAACCCAGAAAGGCATGGCCTTTGACTGGGAAGAGAAACAAGAAAGAGCGTTCGAAACACTCAAACGAGCCTTGTGCACCGCACCAATATTATCCCTTCCCGAAGGAATAGAAGACTTCGTAGTCTATTGTGATGCATCGAACCAAGGGCTCGGGTGTGTTCTGATGCAGCGAGGTAAGGTCATCGCCTATGCCTCTAGACAGTTGAAGACACACGAAGTTAACTACACGACCCACGATCTTGAACTAGGAGCAATGGTGTTTGCTCTGAAGATCTGGAGACATTACCTGTATGGAACGAAGAGCATTATCTTTACCGACCACAAGAGTTTACAACACATATTCGATCAGAAGGAGCTCAACATGAGACAACGATGGTGGGTCGAGCTACTCAGTGATTACGAATGCGATATTCGTTATCATCCGGGTAAAGCCAACGTAGTAGCAGATGCCCTAAGCCGGAAGGAATATTCTGGTCGCAAGGTCAAGTCATTGTCAATAACCATCCATTCACACTTGTCTAAGCAAATTCAGGAGGCTCAACTTGAAGCCATGAAACCTGAAAATGTGACGAATGAATCCCTTAGAGGAGTAGACAAGAATTTAGAAGCCAAGGGTGACGGAGCCTTATATTTCATGAACCGAATCTGGACACCGAAACACGATGGTTTCCGAGACTTGGTCATGACCGAGGCGCACAACACTCGGTATTCCGTCCACCCAGGTTTAGATAAGATGTATCTGGATCTTAAAAAGCTATACTGGTGGACTAATATGAAAGCAGAGATTGCTACCTTCGTGAGTAAATGCCTTACTTGCGTAAAGGTTAAGGTCGAGTACCAGAAGCCCTCTGGTTTATAGCAACAACCAGAAATCCCGGAATGGAAGTGGGAGCGGATCACTATGGATTTCATAACCAAGTTGCCCAAGACAACGGGTGGAGTTGACACCATATGGGTCATCGTTGATAGATTGACCAAGTCTGCACACTTCCTGCCTATCAAAGAAAACGACAAGATGGAGAAACTTACGAGAACATACATTAGGGAAATCGTACGACTACATGGTGTACCTATGTCCATTATCTCCGATAGAGATAGTAGGTTCACCTCAAGATTTTGGCAATCACTACAACATTTCCTAGGAACAAGGCTGGACATGAGCACATCCTACCATCCTCAGACCGACGGACAGAGTGAGAGGACCATCCAAACTCTGGAAGATATGTTGCGAGCCTGCGTGATTGACTTTGGGAAGACATGGGATACTCATTTACCCCTTGTCGAGTTTTCCTATAATAACAGTTATCACACGAGCATCAAGGCTGCTCCATTTGAAGCTCTCTACGGCCGAAAGTGCAGATCCCCTCTATGTTAGGCTGAGGTGGGTGATACCCAATTAGCCAGGGGGCAAGCTTCCGACAGTACTCTCACCGGTCTGGAGATCATTCGGGAAACGACAGAGAAAATCGTTCAAATCTGTGAACGATTGAAAGCCTCTAGAGACCGACAGAAGAGATACGCAGATAAACGAAGGAAACCTTTGGAATTTCAGGTGGGAGACCGAGTCCTTCTCAAAGTCTCACCCTGGAAGGGCTTGATACGCTTCGGTAAGCGTGGGAAGCTTAATCCGAGGTACATAGGGCCTTTTGAGATTCTTGCAAGAGTCGGCCCCGTAGCTTACAAACTCGATCTACCCGACACACTTCGTAATGTACATTCTACATTCCACGTATCTAACTTGAAAAAGTGTCTGTCCGACGAGACTCTCGTAATCCCACTCGACGAGATCGAGATAAACGAGAGCCTCAACTTTGTGGAAGAACCAGTAGAAATCATGGACCGAGAGGTCAAGCAAACCAAGTAAAGTCGCATCCCTATCGTGAAGGTCCGCTGGAATGCAAAGCGAGGACCTGAATTCACATGGGAACGCGAAGATCAGATGCAACGAAAGTACCCACATCTGTTTCCCTAATCCACAAGTGTTTTCTTACTTTAAATTTCGGGACGAAATTCCCTCTAACGGGGGGATGATGTGACAACCCGATATTGCAACTCTTTGTAATGACCCAAAAAGTCAAGTATTGTAACCACTTTTGAGTTAATAAAATTAACTTCGATATTAAAAAGTCCAAAAAGTTCCTATTTAAATTTCTTCTATGTTTAAATGTCATCAAACCATGATCGTACGTAAAAAGAACGCCCAAATCCGACTTCGTATATTGAAGTTATGATTTTTCCAAGTTCAGCTTAGCAACAGACAGCTGAAAACTCGAATCAGAGATCGAGCGACTTTTGGCCGGAACGACCTAAACGAGAATCGAATGTCTCGACAATGGTTTTTCAGCGGTAAAAAGTCTGGCAAAAACCGACGTCAGATAAAGAAGTTATGAATTTTTAAAGAAATTCCTTAATCACGTCATTTTAATAAATAAATAATAAAAATAATTTCGGAATTTGCCAACGGAATCTAAACGAAAGTTATAGATCGTAGTCTCACCTTCGCGGGGATATAAAGAACGTCGAAAATGGAGTTCGTATGAAGAAGATATGATTTTTTGAAGTTTATTTAATAAATTATAATTAAATTTAAATAAAAAATGTTGGTAATATCCGAAGAGGAGTCAACCTAGGGCCGAGGTACGCGCTGCGTACCCTCGTACGCCCCGCGTACTCGAGGCCACGACCTCGGATCGTCCACGTCGCCCCTATGCGAGCCTACCCCCCGTCCTGTCCGAAACGCGCTGCAGCCGAGGATGCGGTCAGCAGTGACGTCCCGTACGCGCCGCGTACGGGAGTACGCCCCGCGTATGTGGGCCTTTCAGCACCCCTATAAAAGGGATGCGAGGGCTTCCGAAAATTTTGCTCATTTTCTCTCTTTCTCTCACGATCTTGCCTCGATTTCCGTGCCCGTTCAAACCCGAAGCTCTGGTCTTTTTGCTCAAGTCTCGAGGGTCGATTTTACTCCCGAGATTTCCGAGAATCCTGAGACGAAACTCTGCCCGGTTTTCCATCTCGCTATCTTCAAGCTTCCAAGTGAGTTCATACCCCCTTAAATCAACCTTTGAAATGATTTTAAATGTTTAAATACTTTATGGGGGGGGGGATACAAGTTAAATACTTATAGTTATTGCTTCGATCACATGTGATTGCATTAATCACATGTGATTAATAACTAGGAAACCAATGATTTTATCACTATTCAAACTGTTTTACTTCAAAATGTTTTACAAACTCTTTTACTTATCAAATGCTTTTATTTAAACTTTGTTTTACTACTTATAAATTTGCATGCCCATATATGTATAGATGTATAAATAATGTTTAAAGGGCTTAGGAAAGCCACCTGTCCTATTTCCTTTTCCTCGATTTGGATGTGGTCTGGTGGAATTCCGGGTGACCATCCGAAGGTCGTTTCCATATTAATTATATATATATATATATATATATATATATATATATATATATATATATATATATATATATATATATAGACATAAAAGTACTTCCATATTCATACGTACTAGACCCACCATCAGTAAGTTACCATCGGGGTAACACAGAATCATACTATTACAACTGCTAGATCAATGAGTCAGTTCATTCATGAGGCTATACTAGGAAGAGAATATATATGCAACTATACTACGAGAACATATACAACTATACTAGAAACGAGAAACATTTCATTACATATACAAGAATACGACAACAATTGTGATCCACTGTATCGGAGCATGCCTTAAATGTCATGGCCCGAGTTGTAGCCAAAATTCTCTTGGAGGGAGAGCGTTGAGTTTGCATATAGATCTATACTGGATTGACTATCCTACACCTTGCTGCTAGCTACAGCCGGACCTGCAGGTCTGCGGGTGCCAAACGTCATTTCGTTATTACGACCGTTCTTTATGTCGTTGTTATCAATCGATAGTATGGTGCAATTATCACATTATACCTTAATATAAATCCGGTTCAAGGTAGTTAGTACATCAGTAGTTCCTATAAAACAAAAGTACAGTACTACAATGATTTACCCATTACATTTTAGTGATAACCTCACTTAAACTATAATGTACAAACTATATTTTGTTAAAAGATAGTTACACTTGGGAAATTACACACTTTTACATCAAACGAGCATATGAAACAGTTAAGCCTTGGTAGAAGGCTACTTTAATAGAAAATATAGGTTTTTTTGAGAGATTTAAACTTTTACAAACATTTACATCCAATTTACAACTTATACTTACGACAGGTTCAAACGTTTTGATAACAAACATCGACACTAAAATACTTATGAATTCACCAGCTTAATGCTGATAAACTCTTTCAAAATAACTTGTATTCTCAGGTCATCAGTAGACAGGTACCGATGCCAACTTTTGAGAAGATGGAGCGCATTCAAGACTCATCATATTATTTTGCTTCACATTATATTTTTGGTGTCTAAAACTGTACAGAACACGTTTGTATTAAAATTTTATATTTAATGCAATGGATGATGTTGTTTGGTTATTTACATTTACTGTGTTGTGATACTTTACATGACGTCATCAGTAGACAGGTACCGATGCCAACTTTTGAGAAGATGGAGCGCATTCAAGACTCATCATATTATTTTGCTTCACATTATATTTTTGGTGTCTAAAACTGTACAGAACACGCTTGTATTAAAATTTTATATTTAATGCAATGGATGATGTTGTTTGGTTATTTACATTTACTGTGTTGTGATACTTTACATGACGTCATCCGCCCCAGAACGTTTCCGCCGTTCTTGGTTTTGGGGTGTGACAGAAGGTTCAAATGTTTTCTCACATCTATTGTATGCTAGAATGCACAAATAAGAATTTAGTAAAAGTTATATGTAAATTAAATGATATCCATACTTATAATTCATTTTTATGAAAACTAATTAAATTATTCATTAATGTTAACAATAATATTTTTTTAGAATAAATTCGTATCTAGAAGAATGAGATGTATTCTAGCAGAATGACAGTGTATTCTAGTAGAATACATTCTCATTCTTCATATTCCATGCAACTATATTGTATTTTAAATGAGTGAGTCCTGAAAAAAAAACAAACTAATACATAAAAATGTAGATGCAAATTAATTCTGAAAAAATGTTATGGCTAACATTAATATACATTCAATTGTATAAATTATTTAATATTTATCTTTATTTAATTAAATAATTATTTAATTTTACTAAATTCTTATTAGTATATTCTAAAACACAATAAAAAATATAAAAACATATTCAGTCGAATCTTATTCTATCTAGCCTATTATCAAACGCTACCGTATGGTGGCATTAATGAGATTTTGCCGAATTACGCATTGATAAAATCTTATCTTCAATTTCCTTGGATTTTTATATAATATTTTTTTTGGCAAATGTTAAAAGAAAATACATAGTAGCATCACATGCAGCTCACGTGACTAAACCAATTCTGAAAGTTTATTTGAATTCAAATCTGAAAGCGCCGTTTCTTTCTAACAAGTCTCTCCCTCTCTCCAAATTCAAAATCTCTTTTTCTCTCCCTCTCCCTCTCTCTCACACACAAACACACACACATACACATAAACACAGAGTCGAAACCCTAGGTAATCGATTTCTCTTGTTTGCTTGATCCATACTTTATACACGCAAACAATCACAAACATGTTTATGCAGTTTGAATTTGTTTGGTTTTGATTTTATTATTCAATTATAGGGTTTGGAATCTGATTCGAGATGGATGGACCCGATGGGAAAAATGGATCTCAATCTGTTCGAGTAGCTGTTAATGTTCGACCACTGGTTACTCCGGAGCTTCTTGTTGGCTGCTCTGATTGCATCAGTGTCACTCCAGGCGAACCGCAGGTGATTGGACGTAGCATAAGTTGCTACTTTTGAACTGACGTGGTTGTATATGATTATTGTTGAATTCCAGCAAAAAGTTCGAGATTTATACCGGATTTGTTTTTTTGCAAATTAGGTGCAAATTGGTTCGCATTCTTTCACATTTGATTATGTATATGGGAGTACCGGGTATCCCTCCTCTCGGATTTTTGATGACTGCGTTGCTCCCCTTGTTGATGCACTATTTCATGGCTACAATGCCACAGTTTTGGCTTATGGCCAGGTATTTTTTCCTTCACCTGTTTTTCTTCTATGAAACAATTTACTGTGCACAATTGGTTTATGATAGTCAAATATGTAGTCAGAATGCTCACAATGCTTCTTGTCTCTCTTCATTACTAGACAATAAGCGTTTGTTATAGTTTTGAAGCTTATGATTTCTGTTGTTTATTTATTACCAAAGACTGGATCGGGTAAAACCTACACTATGGGAACAAACTATAACGGAGAAGGCAGTAATGGCGTGATTCCAAAAGTGATGGAAATGATATTCAAACAAGTAGAAGAGACCAAAGGCACTACCGAGTTTTTAATAAGAGTATCTTTCATTGAGGTAATGACAATTGTGGTCTTATTCTTATATGGCTTTACTTGTAAACTCTACACACATCCCTTTTTACATGTAGTTATTTGCTGAAATTGTATATTGGCATTTCAGATATTTAAGGAGGAGGTTTTTGATTTACTGGAATCAAATTCAGCAGCATATTCCAAGGCTGATGGGAATGGCAAACCTGCAGGGCCATCTAGGGCTCCTATTCAAATCAGGGAAACAGCAAATGGAGGCATCTCCCTTGCTGGTGTAACAGAGGCTGAAGTTACTTCACAAGAGGAGATGGCTTCATTTCTGTTGCGAGGATCTGTGTGCAGAGCAACTGGGAGCACAAATATGAATAGCCAATCAAGGTTTGTTCTCATTTTATATTCAAAAGTTTGTTACTTTAATGTGATTGTGTTACATGTATCATTTATGTAATAAGTTAGCTTCACCAACATTTCTTCTCTTTCAGTCGATCACATGCCATTTTTACAATTACAATGGAACAAAAACGAATTTCTGGCTCAACAAATGGAGGAGCTCATGATGATGGAGATGATATATTGTGTGCCAAGCTTCATTTGGTTGACCTTGCTGGATCTGAAAGGGCAAAAAAGACAGGAGCTGATGGGATGCGTTTACGAGAAGGTATAATATTATTTAACACATTGTGCACATTTTTATTCTTTCATCCTCCTGATTCATGATGTCTTCATTTTGATGTTATAGTACATTGATGAGTTGTCTAATTATGAGTCTCTTATTGTTCTATGTGGTGTTAGGAATTCATATCAACAAGGGTTTATTAGCTCTTGGAAATGTGATAAGTGCATTGGGTGATGAGAAGAAGCGAAAAGAAGGTGGCCATGTGCCCTATAGAGACAGCAAGTTAACCCGCCTTTTGCAGGTGATGTAGTATTTTTATAAAATGCATCTTTAATATAAAGTTTAACGGGTGAAACTTTAAAACCAGTCATTTATATAGCTCAAGTGCTGGACTTTCACCTTTAATATAAAAATGTTCTAAAAATGCATTGTTTCTCAGGACTCTTTAGGGGGCAACAGCAAAACTGTAATGATAGGTATGATTTTTTGAAGTTTTATCATGTTTTGAGCTATGGAATATGTATAAATTTTCCTTATTAAGCTAACTATCATTACTTTTCTTAATTTATGTGATGTAGCCTGTGTAAGTCCAGCAGATACAAATGCTGAAGAAACTCTCAATACATTGAAGTATGCAAATCGAGCACGCAACATTCAAAACAAAGCAGTGGTAAGATTAATCTTTTAAAAAAAATGTAACACAGCTTTTTATTTGTTATTCAATCATGTTTCCATCCTAATCTTTTGTCATGTAGGTGAATCGGGATCCAGTTACAGCTCAAATGCAACAAATGAGAAATCAAATCGAACAGTTGCAAGCAGAGCTTCTTTATGTAAAGGGAGACTCTTCCACACCATTTGAAGAGCTTCAAGTAAGACATTTGTTAAATTTCCAGTCAATATCCTTAATGAACATTTATAAAAAACTTAAGAATCTGCCTTTTTTCCCTCAGCTTTTGAAACAGAAAATAGCAATACTTGAAACAAGCAATGCTGACTTACAGAAACAGCTTCAAGAACATCAAGTCAACTTTGAACATTTGACTAAACAAGCAACTGATGCTCAAGTAAGTAAAGAATATATGAATCAGATGATCAATTTATCATTTATGGGGTAAATTGAAGAGAAGAGAAGTGCAGTGTACTTTACTCTTGTTACCAATGTGGACATTGTACTTTTATTTTACCTATAATAGCAACACATTTGGATATTTTTACTGATATTAGCAAGTTATAATCTGAAACTTGTAATATGTTGCAATGTTGCTATTATTGGTAACAAACTGTAATTAAATTTTTGTAAAGAATTTTAATTACAAAAATTTAAACTTGTTGCTATTATGGTTAAAAATTAAGTACGATAATGCCTATATTGGTAAAAAGTGTAAAGTTTGTTGCTATTTTCAACTATCTTTAACACATGATTTTTTTTCTTTCAGTTTGAAAAGGACAAACTGTTATTAAAACTTGAATCTGCTCGTGAGGGTAAACCTTGGGATGAGAACAACTGTGACTCGAATAAGGTATAATGAGTTTTACAAACTTCCAAGATTTATTGTATTTCATTAAATCTTTAAAAGTTATTAACCATTTCAAATCTTTACAGGATGTTGGTTTATTGAAAACTTATGTTTCAAAAATTCAAGAATTAGAAGGAGAATTGATGCGCACACGAAGATCAAATACCTCAAAACGCACTGAACTTATCGATTTCTTGGATTTGGATGAAAGTGTTCTTAACCCAAAAAGTAATTTGTTTCCTGGATCTGATTCTAAACCTGCTGAAGTTGCTGGTAAAGCTTTTATAAATTATTTTTACTAAACTCTTCTTTGCTCATTATTAGTTCATAAAGTCAATTTACAATCTTATATGTTTGTAGGTAATCCTGAAGATGAAGAGAAAGAGCTAGAACATTGTTCCTTACAAGAAAAACTTGATAATGAGCTCAAAGAATTGGACAAAAAGCTTGAACAAAAGGAGGTATATGGTTTCACCTCCTTTCATTATGTCTATATATCAAGTTATAAAAGCTTACATTTTTATTTATTTATTTATTAAATCTTCTATGGATACACAAAAGGCTGAAATGAAGCGGGTTGCGGGTGGTGATACATCTGTACTTAAGCAACATTATGAGAAGAAGGTTTTGGATTTGGAACAAGAAAAGAGAGCTTTGCAGGTTTGCCCTTCATTCTCTAGCTAATTTTAATCAGAAAATTTATAAAATTTCTCACTTATTATTTCTTTTTTTTGATAATGTGACAGAAAGAAATTGAGCAACTTAGGAACAATCTTGCAAATATTTCCACCACTTCTGATGATAGTACACAGAAGTTGAAGGAAAATTATCTTCAGAAGTTGAACTTTTTGGAAGCCCAAGTGAGTCCATTTTCTTTAAACTGGATGGATTTTTTAACAGTATTGGAGTAATAAGTAATTAAATACGAATGTTTGAATTTTAGGTTGTGGAGTTGAAAAAGAAGCAAGATGCTCAGGCACAGTTGTTAAGGCAAAAACAGAAGAGTGATGAAGCTGCAAGGAAACTTCAGGATGAGATTCATAGAATCAAAACACAGAAGGTTTTTTGTTTTATTAAAACGTCATCAACATTTAAAAAAATATTTTTACTAAAATCTATGATTATTCATGTTTAGGTACAATTACAACAAAAGATCAAGCAAGAATCTGAGCAGTTCAGATTATGGAAGGCCTCACGAGAAAAAGAAGTACTCCAGGTATAAAGACTTTAATCATCAATTTTGAGAATGTGTATAAAAATTTGGATTTCATTTCATTTTGATCTATCCGTTTTAATGTTTTATCATTACAATTTCATTTCTTGCTCTAAATGTTGAATTTTTTTTATATAACAGCTTAAGAAAGAAGGAAGAAGGAATGAGTATGAGATGCATAAGCTACTAGCTCTAAATCAAAGACAAAAAATGGTAAGCTCAGATACAATCACCAATATTTATTTCTCTTTTCTCTTTTTTTTTTTTTGGTTTTAATCCAAACGCAATAAGCCAATAACCTTTGCTTCTGTTTTTAAGGTTGTGCAAAGGAAGACAGAAGAAGCTGCTTTGGCTACAAAACGATTAAAAGAAGTACTCGATTCACGCAAGACTTCTTCACGTGATACATATGGTAATTTTTTAACTTTAAAATGTATTTTCATCACATGTTTTTATCTTAGCTTCTAGATTCTAACAATATAATGGTGTAAACACTTACAGGAAGTAGCAATGGACCTGGAGTTCAGGTATTACTATATTTTAATGGATAATCAATTCTTCTACTCAAATAATATATTTTGTTTTTTGTGAATATTAAATTGTCAAATTTCATTACAGGCACTGATGCAAGCAATTGAACATGAGCTTGAGGTTTATGTTCGTGTGCATGAAGTACGTTGTGAACATGAGCGTCAAAAGGAAGAGTGAGTGCCCTCCACAATTCTAATGAATATGCAATTATGAAATTTGCTAAATTATTTTTCTGATTATGGAATTTCAGGAGGGTAAAAATGGCAAAGGAGTTGGCAGAGCTGAAGGAGGAAGCAAATATGGCAAAACATTCAAGTTTAAGGTTCTGTTACTGAATTCACTTTCTTGATTTGTTGACTGGATTGGATGATTTGATGTTGATTGTTGCATGCAGTGTTTGTGGTCAAACGATGTCGCCTGGAGCAAGAAACGCAAGGATATATGCTCTTGACAACATGCTTGCTACTTCATCCAAAACCATCGTTGCAATGGCGTCACAGTTATCAGAAGCAGAAGAGCGAGAAAAAGCCTTTAGTGGCAAAGGTCGTTGGAATCAAGTTCGATCTCTCCAGGATGCTAAAAACATCATGAATTATCTCTTCAATCTGGCATCATCTTCAAGGTATCTTGGATTGTTTGAGAAATCTTAATCTTCAAATTTAATAAATTCCGTTTTGTATGCTTTTACAGATGCCAGGTTTGGGAGAAAGAAGTCGCGTGTAGAGAGAAGGATACGGAGATCAGAGGGTTGAAGGAGAAAATCGTCAATTTAATCCGACAGATTGAAATGCACAAGGCCGAACTCATTCGACAGGAAAAGCTTAAGGTTTGTGTAATGTGTGTGTTTCTTAAACCCTAATTTTGTTATGGTTCTCACTTTACTTGTTATTTAACAGAAGATGATGATGTCCAAGAGTTTCAGAAAAAGATCCACAAATCAAGATGACGAGGGTGAAGGACACGTGTATGATTTGCGACCCAAGGTATTTTTGTAAATTCTTTCTACTTAACATGTACACGTGTTTTAAATTATATTATATTATTGATATAGGGACTACGGAATTCGATAGCTTACAACACCAGTGGAGATCTGGATGAATTACTGGAAGACATGGACACGTCAGATTCCGATAATTCCGATAATTCCGACGATTGGTTACATTCCGATGACTTCCAGGACGAGTGGGGCAATCGGAGGAAACAAACCGCTAAAAGAAATTCCAAAGCCGACTTCACAGATTCGGAAATGCAGAAAACGTCTCCGAGTGAAGAAGGTAGTACGGGTGAAAACCCAAAAGTACCCTTCGGGGAGTGTTGTACATGCAGCAAAAGCTCTTCATGTAAAACGATGAAATGCCAGTGTCGAGCGGCGGAAGGCATGTGTTCAGCGTCGTGTGGGTGTAACCCGAAGAAATGTTCCAACCGGGAAACGGTGGTGGTTGTGGAGCAGTCTGATTCCCGACCACCACTACCAGCACCACCGGTGGCAGTTGATGTTAATTTATCCGATGATCAGGAGCTTGCGAATCGGGCAGCGATGTTACTTGAGTCGGCTCTTGGTGATAAGCCGGCTGAGATAAACAACGAAGTTGAGGGCTCAAAAAGAAAGCCGCTGTCAGACATTGGGAATAAGGTTGTGAGTCTTGCTTTCATTTTTTTTATTCAAATCATTTTTCAGCTGGTTGATTTTGAAAGGATAGTACATGACACGTGCCCTTTTTAAAAAAATTTGCATCAAAGTCGACTATAGTAAGTAACAAAAAGTCTTAAGACTTGATGAACTTTTTTTTTTTTTTTTGCAGGTGAAATCGAACGCACCAAAGCCTCCAGCTCCAAGGAAGAAATGGCGCAAATCAGCAGCAATAAAACTGATTCCAGTGGTGGCTCCTCCTCCTTCTCAAACAGAAGAAACAGAAACAGAAGCTCCACAGACACAAAAACAGGAGAGTAATAATAATAACAATAGCAGTGTTGCTGTTGAGACAACAAATATCCCACAAACGTTAAGGTTACCCAGAGCAATGCGATCTGCAATGTCAAATCCTAACAATTCCATTTCTAATCCTCCCTTGAGAGACCGGAATTCCCAACAGAATCAGTCTGGGGATTCGACTGCTAACAAAGAACCTGAGCATGCTACTGCCATTCCTCTTAGACCAACAACAAACGAAAAAGAAAATAATAATAATCATGGGATTTAAGGTAATGGCGTCAGATATCATTTATCCATCTAACTCTTTCTTCGTTTTAGTTGTTTAAACAAATCCGTAAATGGTAATGTACCTTTTGAGGATAGAGAATTGGGACTGTTTGGGTAGGGTAGTTTGTGTTATGTAAAACACTGATCAATCTTCTATTGATGAGAAGAAGCTTGTTTGGTTTGGTTTGGTTTGGTTTGCTTAGTTAATGATGAAATGTATCTTTATTTCTACATTGGAAATGTAAATGCATCTAAACTTGTTCTCTTGTTTCACTTTGGTTGCCCGTGTTGTTTTTTTTTTTTTTTATTTATTTTTTATTTTTTATCTTTTATTATTTTGAAATCCAAATATTTTGTGTTTTTACTTGCATGCAGTGAGATGTTTTTAGCTTGTATTTGAGAAGGTGTACTTGTATGTTGATCGTTCATTTGAAAAGGTGTACTTATGTGGTGAAGTGATTTTGAAATCATATTTTCATATGATTCCCAACATGTATCGAAACCAGGGTTTTTTTGATGTTTCAAGATGAACTATGTTGCTAAATTGTGGGTTTTTTAAATTGTCTTATGGTCATGTGAATTGAATATGGAGGGTGTTTACTTGAAAGCTGTATGGATTCTTACACAAACTGCTAGGAAAAGGGTTGTGTTGTGGACTGAATATATAACATTTTTTATAACTTAAATGAAAAGGTTAAGTTGTGTTTTTTGTTGGAGTATATGAAAGCATGACTGTAAAATGTATTGATGTGTAGTTTTAAGAAGATTCATGTATAACACTATAGTCACTTATAGTAGAAGTAAAGTGGGTATGATTATGGCCATTTGAAGTTGGAAAGTAAAGTATGTTGCTCAAAATGAAAAAACAAGGGAAAGTAAAGTATGTTGCTCAAAACCCCCCGTAAAGTGAGTAACCATGCTTCCCTTCTAGATAACTGCTATCTAGATTAGTGTTTGGTTATTATCATGTCATGCGAAAGATATGATGTCTTGGTTACATGGTGTAAAAAGATGGTAAAGCTGAGATTTACAGCAGATTATTATTGTATCTACTCTTCTAATAAAACATTACCACAGCCGCCACGTGGCAATTGCTAAACCCCCTCCCAACGATTTTTCCCGCTCCAAATTCTATGTGAAGTTCCGAAAATACCCTTTCGGCCTCTTCAAACCTCATCTACCTTCATTCCGCTCTGTTCGTTTGAAACAATTGAGAGTTTCCAACTTCTATGCGATAAATCAGCTCCTAAAGAAATCGGCTCTCAAATTCCAGAGATTGTTGAAAGTAATCATTTCCAAAATTATTTATTTGTCTCTTTATTTATATGATTACAATTCCATACCCTTTCATTTTAACCCTAATTTTGTAACCGAAAATTGAGCAGAGCCAACAATCAATCTCTACCATTAGCTCTGAGATTACAAGCTCGATATGTTTTACTATGAAACTTCATTTTTTTTTTTTTTTTTTTTTTCTTTTCTGGATTATAGTATTCTTAAATAGTTTCATTGGTCTCTTTCTGCGAAACACATATCTGGCTATGGAACAACGAAGAATCAGAAATTGATGGTCATCTTCACCAACAACTTCAGGTAAACATAAGTCTGTTCCTCCCCCGATCGATTTCAGTAAACCCTCCGAATCTAACACTCAACTACTTCATCATCGGTCATCATCAAGGTTAGTTTCAACTTGTAAAATCTCTTTTCCTTCTCTTATCGGTTCTTTATTCTCTCAATTTTGCTTGGTTGCATCATTTTGATTCCAGTGTTGTTCGTTAGTGATAGGTCTTTGTTCATTTTAGGGCTGGTAAATCTGATTCGATCAATTTCATAATGTTTGCGGATTTATTGGAGACTTTAGCATTAATATTACATTTATTCGTCGATAAATCCACTTTTTTTCTCCTTGGTTTGTAACAGTTTTTGTTCGACTATTTTCGGGTAATTTTGTTGATTTGGTATTGATTCTAAGTGCATATATCATTAAAAAGGTCATGTTTATATACAACCTAACTGTTGTATTAGTTTAGTGCAGTAACTTGTGAGATACCAAATACTATTAGGTTTCATGAATTAATGCTCTTATGGAGAATGTAACAAATGGACAAGAGAATGATTAGGAACATGCTGATTTTATAGAGATTATGTGATAAGTTTCTAAAAATTATTTTGTGGAAGAAATAAATGGATAGACTAAAGTTCGGAACCATGGTACTTTGAGAAGCATGCATAATACATTTACAGCAAATCCTTTTATCTCAAAGCAGTGAGATGGACTAAAATTAGAAATCATAACAAATGCAACCTATGGAAAATCTCTTGACTATATCTTTTTGTTAGTTTTGACTACTAAAATTAGTGATATATTTTTCATTGTCCTTTTGCCAGGTACACTTGCTTGTATTGTTGAAGATCAATTACCATTTACTGACCTCCTAAACCCTAAACCAGTTCTATCACCTAATGAAATTTTCATGTTGACACACACATTTTCTTTTAAAACTCCACTATAAACTTCAAAAAATTCAAACTTTGATGGAGGGTTTTCATCTTGATACTAAATGGGAAGACATCACATGTCCCATATGCCTATCCTATCCACACAACTCTGTTCTGCTCCAATGCAACTCCTACAACAAAGGCTATCGCCCTTTCGTTTGTGACACCGATCATCTCCACTCCAATTGCTTACACCGTTTCCGTATCACAAACGGGGCATTGACCGAGTCAACCAGGACATTGACCGAGTCAACCATCATGCCCACTTTGCATATGCGATGTCATGATTTCATATCTCAATAAAAGTTTGTTTTGATTTATTTAACAGAGTGTTTTTTTAATCTTTCTATATCAGTCTTGGTGTTTTTTGTTTAAAGTAGATAAAATTATTTACACTTATAGCAATGCAATTTGAAATTAATCCCATTTACATCATATTACTTTCAGAACTAATACATTATGTGTCATTGTTTTTTTAGGTGTTATTTTGATATGTTTTCCAACATGGACCAATTCTAAAATTATTAATTGATGTCAACAATTAAAGTACTTTAACGTTTGAAGTACTTAACTTATGTTGCTTTCCTTAAATATCATATGACTACCTGTATTTAGTATTCAGGTAACTCATTTACAACAAAGTGAATTTTCTGAGTTTGTTATAGGATTGTTACAAAGTAACTTGAGTTTCTTTTAGGATTATTTTGCAGCATTTGGACCATTTTGCCCCTGATATCTGCTCATCAGTTTTTACTTCTATTTTGATATGGGTGATAAATTATCTATTTGATTGGAAAATAAGTGAAGATCATGCCTAAGTATAGGATAGTATGTAGTTGAAAGATGGCAGTCAATTTTGGGAAGCCACTGATGGATGTTTTCACTTTTATTAGTAAAAAAACATGAAGAATGAGATTCAATCCAATGTTTTAGTAAATTTAATGAATGCTTATATGTAAATATTGTACTTTTATACCATCAAAGTAAACAAGATTACATTTCAATTTGAATATTTTTGTTAATTTTTTTAAACAAGTACCATTTTTTTTGTTTTTTTTTATACAAGGACCATTTACGTTAATTTTTTTAAATAGGGATCATTTATGTTAATAGGTTTTTTTTCACCTGTATCGTGTGTATTGCATGAAAAGGTAACATACTTTGATTTTATTGTTTGGTTTTCTTTCACTTGTATGGTTTTTTTTTTTTTTTTTTTTTTTTTTTTTTTTTTTTTTTTCGTGAGAACAATGTACTTTTTTTTGGGTTTCATGTCACCTGGTATGATTTTGTATGTGAAAGGGAAATGTACTTTGATTAATTTTGTAAGTGATAGTGACATACTATCTAAATTTACATAAATGGAAACTGAAATTTACCATTTTATTAAATTTATATGAATAATTTAGCATCCTACTTCCTAATTATGTCATATTATATGTAAGTTTGCTTCAAACCGAAAGTAGGTTGCTATAAATTTACTAATTTTCAAAGTCACAGTGGCATACTATATAATTTTACACAATTACCCTTTTATTTACAATAAACTAGATTATAACAACCTAGTTTCATTTAGTTGCAACCTACTTTTCTTTAATTTAACCTCATAAAACCATTCCGTTTAAGCATTTATTTTGATTACCTTACTATCAAAGTTGCATGTTAGAAGTATGACTAGGATAATGATTAAAGCTAAAAGAGTAATCTTGGTTGAAATAATTAACTTTTGAATTATAAGTTGATATAACTTTTATTAGTTTGATTTACGTTAAGAAGGATCCTTTTTTATTCATTATGCTTTATGTTTTACTGTAAATCGAGAATAGATTTATAACCTTAATAATATATCTTTTTTAAAAAGAAAAAACATTATTATTAATAAACAAAATAAGAGCAAAGAACCAGAATTAAAGTAATGATAGAAGGTAAATGAATTACTAAATATATCCTTATGATATCTAACTTTACATGAATTAAAGTAATTACAAATTACAAAGTTATTAAAAAACACAATATTACAATTCATAAGTTTTCTAAATTAATGCTATATTATTTTATTATATAATTAAATTTTTAATTCTATTTAAAATTAACATCCGTGGGTTCCACGGGTTTTAACCTAGTAGTGTAATAAACTAGTGTAATTGAGATTTATAGTAAATTATCGTTGTATGGTGTAGCAAGTTGGTATAATTGATTATAGTTGTATGGAGTAATAAGTTTACATAGTTGAGCATCATATCAATTTTTTTTTATATGATGTATTAATGGGTATTGATGATAGATAGAGATAGTTTGTATAACTGAAATCATAGGTGGTTACTAATGATCGATCCTGTGAGTTTACATATAGCTTAATTTATAGCTGATGGTTGTTGAATAATATGGGAAGCATTTATAACTGGGAATTATTTATGTGTGATGAAAAATTGAAATGGTATTTTGTGTAGCTGTAAGTAATACCACAACCAAGTGCTGCTAATTGAAATGGTATTCTGTGTAGTTGTAATACCACAGTAGAGTGCTATTAATTGGAATATTATATGTGTAGCTGTATAACCACAACTAAGTGCTATTAATTTAGATATTAGCCTTTGTGGTAATATCCATTTCTGATAGCTGATATTTCGTTTGGCGAGCCTTTATGGAAATACCTATTAGAGATTTGGAGTTAAAATACGGAAATTCTGTCGTGTTATACACTTTCAAATCGAAGGATTTGGATGGTACTCCTAAATACTCAATTGGATAATACTAAAAAGTTTGAGAGAAAAAAAGAATGAGAAGTATGTTTTTTTTTTTTTGTTTTCATACCCGAATTTTGACCAAAAACACATTTAAATGTCTCTTGTCTGAAGTAGTACTCGTATGAGTAAGTTCATAGTTGTTCAAACTGCTAGGGAATGTTGTGATGCTTGTTATTTAATTCTTTATAAACCGCGTTACAAGTGAAGCATAGGTTGGATAATGGAATACCTAGTAAGAATACACAAGATTGATTCATTTTGAGTAAGTAATGATAGCAATCATTACAAAAGGAATTGTATTCCATAATCCAAAGCAAATAGTTTATTAATACATATTCCAAACAAAAGGTTTCATAATCCGTAATTCAAACAAAAGTATTTCCGGGCTCATGAACAATATGCATAAAACGTCACTTTCAACTTTTGTTCAAAACCAAACAAAGATACGAGACATAAACTTCCAACATAATCAGTTTGTAGATTCAACTGTCAACAACGAACCATGAGCATGCCACTCCTCTTAGACCAACAACAAACGAGAAAGAAAATAATAATAATCATGAGATTTCATGTGATGACATCTTCATTTATCTAACTCTTTGTTCATTTTAATTGCTTAATCGTCTCATGTAACCCGTAAATGGTTACATACTTTTGAGGATTGAGAGTGGGACTGTTTAGGTGGTTAGTTGTGTTACGTGTAAAACACTAATCAGTCCTCCATTGATGAGAAGAAGCTTGTTTGGTTTGCTAAGTTGTGTTGTGTATCTTTAGTTCTACATATAAATGTAAATGCATCTAAAATTGTTGTTCTCTTGTTTGACTTTGGTTGCTAGAGATGCGATGTGGCACTGCCAATGGTGTTTTTATTATTATTTTGTGCTAAAAACCCAATCATATGTAATTTTGATTTTTTTTTTTAGAAATAGTTAATCGTGTTATTGCGTGGTGTCTTTTTATATCTCATTAACGAGTTCTGATATGTTGTGAAAATATAGAAATGTTTGTTCTTATATGTGTTGGACATCTTTTAATCATGAAACTAATGTTCAATTGCGATCAAAACTCCACATGGTGTTCAAAACGCAAACTAAATCAGACAAAGATTGACGAGAAGCAAAGCCATGTCTCTTCCGCATAGACACATCAACATTCTTTTCCTTTTCCCCAACATCATATTCTTCACCATGCTCTTGATCATGGCTAACTCGGCTACCAACACATCATTTGGAGTGGGGAGACAAGCCTCAGATTTGCACCTTCAACTTGTGCCCTCTCTGTGGACAATTGTAAATTATTGGTTGCTATTCTATCCAATATCTCCACACTTTCCTCATAATATTTGTTAAGCAAAGCTTTTCCAGTTTGCATATCTACCAACATACGTGTTTGAGCATCCAATCCTTGGTATCAACGAGTCGATTTGTTAGACATTCTCAATAAGTTGTTCCATCTCTCTTTCTCACACTTCCTATAACAACTCACAATCCATTACCTAAATGATAAGATAGCATTTCTTAGATTTGCATTAATAGTTGGTGGGAAAAATCTTGTTAGGAAATTTTCTATTAATTCCTCCCAATTTGCCTTCTTAGTAGGTGGGGAAAATCTTTGTTTGAAATTATCAAATCTGGTTAAAATATATCACAAATGGTACAAAGATTCATCAATAAATGCTCTACAAAAATGACCATTATTATTGATCATTTGGAACATCACAAGTTTGAATTCAAAATTGGCGTTATTAATCACGACAATCGGTAAATTAATCTCTTCAATATTCAAAATTAACACCTCCACGAACAATTTGCTCCATTTTTTTTTAACTTAATGGTCTTTATAATAACTCACAACAAAACAATCCTAGTTCTAAGTTCTAACAACACATTAATAACCTATTATTCAACTTAAAACTAAAACAAAAGTTATTACAATAACTAGAAATTCATGGGCAAGACAAGAGCCACACAAAACGAAACACGGTTGAGAAAACAAAAACAAAACGCATTTAGGTTTGTACCAAATACAAAATTTTGTCATTGGTCGATACCGAGCCTTGTGATCCAAAAATCTAGTTGAGCAGCCACACATTCTGAACCCGTGGAGCCATAAGAAGTAAACTTGTTAATGGAATTTTGAACCCCAAGATACTCATACACATCCATCTCAAATACTGTGTTAATTGTACGCAACTCATCAAGACTCAGCTCTTGAAGCTCACACTTTTTGTACACACATAATGCAACTGCCCTTCCAACTATGTCATGTGATGTCCTAAAAGGTATTCCCTGCATAAAAAAAAAAAAAAAAAAATCAATCCACTTTCTTGTATTACATCATCAGACTATGATTGATTGATTATATAAAACTTGCCTTGTGAACAAGATAATCTGCAAGTGTGGTGGCATCCAGATGTCCAGCTGGCAAAGCCTTGTTTATTCTATCTTTATTGTAGGTGATGTTGTTTGCAAACTCCGATGATACTTCCAACATTCCCATAATTGTTTTCACACTGTCAAACACTGGTTCCTTGTCTTCCTACAAACAAATTCAAAAACACCCCAATAAGAAAGTAGATGAAGTTTAAGGGATTTATAGTAATAATAATAATAATAATAATAATACCTGTAGATCACGGTTGTAAGCGAGTGGAAGACCTTTGCATAAAACTTGAAGGGTGACAAGGTCACCTAAAACCCTAGCAGATTTCCCACGAACAAGTTCCATTGGATCAGGGTTTTTCTTCTGAGGCATAATGCTGCTACCTGTTGAAACAGAATCACTAGGAGTAATGAACCCAAATTCCTCAGATGCCCATAACACCCATTCTTCACCAAGTCGAGATAAATGCATTGCTATGATCGCGTTAGCAGAAAGAAGCTCCAAAACAAAATCACGATCTGAAACTGCATCCATACTGTTTGTTTTATGTTTTAAAACAAACAAACAAATTTAAGTACACATTGGTATTATTATGAATAATAAATAATATGGAATTCATATTCATAAACAGACATACCTGTTCCTCATTGGAGCAGTGAATCCTAGAGCATCAGAGGTCATGAATCTGTCTATGGGAAGACCAGTGCCAGCTAATGCACATGCTCCTAATGGGCAGAAATTTAGCCTAACTCTGCAGTCTAACAGACGTCCAGCATCACGATCAAGCTACACAAATACAACAAGGTGTTAAATGTTTAAGTTTAACCATGGTTAAGTTTGTTTATGCAAGATGATAAAAGTTACATAAAGAATATGAAACCTGTTCAACATATGCTAAGAGATGATGTTGAAGTAGAACTGGTTGTGCCCTTTGCAAATGTGTATAACCAGGGACAATCACTCCCTCATTCGTCTTAGCCAACTTTACCATTGCAATCTGTAGTGATTAACCAAATACTTATTAGTCATTTCTGGGATATTTTTGATGACGAGGAAGAGGAGGGCATTTATGTCTTTTGCATGGATGAGAGATCGAGAGTGAAACCTTGTTCCATCTTTTTGGATGGGACAAAAAATTATAACTTTTGTCTGTTTTGACATCACAACAGTTACTTTATGCCATATCAGGGGAGTAGTCAAGTAGCAACCTGAAAATGTTTAATGCGTGCAACAATCATGTCAATGGCATCACGACACCACAAGCGAAAATCAGTTGAAACTTGATCATTTCGACTCCTGGCTGTATGCAGTTTCTTGGCAGGTTCACCAATCAAATCAGTAAGGGCTGCTTCAATGTTCATGTGTACATCTTCTCTGTCAGTTCTCCACTCAAACTCCCCCCTTTCAATTCGTTCCTGTATCTGGTCCAGACCTTCAAGAATGCTATCCCTGTCGCTGAAACTAATTAATCCCTACATTATGTGCTTATGTTAGAGCTACGAATAACAAATAGATTTTGATTGAAATTGGGGGTTTCCATCAATCAGAACGTTATTAAGGAATTTCAGTATTCTAGGCGATACAAAGTGTTTCACTGTTGTGTTCTTCGTTCATCTATTACAGATTTGAGTTAATGTGTTTTTATTTTTTCAGAAATGGAAGGAGTAAGTGATACCTGCTTAGCGAGCATGGAAGCGTGAGCTCGGCTACCCATAATGTCGTGCTTGTAAAGCACTTTATCGAAAGATATCGATTCCGTAAACCTCTCGACTGCATCCGTAACTCCTTCCTCGAACCTTCCTCCCCATAGCTTCGCTTCTTTTGGCGGCGCTGCCATGTTCTTCGGTTGTGATGCGCAGCACAGTACTTCCATCGCCGCCGAACGTCGCTTGTTTAGAGAATCGAATGAGACGGAGAAGATTAGACGATGATCGATTGTTGACGATAATTTAGGGCTTCGGATAGAGAGTGTAGCAGAGGAGGTCGACCGAAAAGATGAAGTAGCGAACACCATTGATTCCGTTGTGCGGCGGCGACGGTAGAAGGGAATTATCAAGGAGCGTCTCAAGTAGAGAAGGAAAGCATGTGAGTGTCTTGGTGTGGTTTGACTTATTGACTTTTTGTTGTTCGCCAAAAAATTCCAAAAATGTATAAAATATTACAACTTTTCGATTAAATGGTCTGGTAGTTTTTTTTATATTTTATTTTGATAATTTAAAAACTAAAATGCTAACAAAACTTTTGGTCCCCCTAAAACCGCTTTTTGTAACTACAAAGAAAAATTAATCACGTTCTAAAATGTTTGTCAGTATAAAAGCAATTCATCATTGAATAACATCTGTTGCAACTAACAACTTTTTTCCATTAGCATACATTCAAATAACAAAGGAATCAGAATATTGACAAAAAAAAAAAAAAAAAAAAACCCTAATATTTGCTCAAAAAAGCTCCTAACAAAAGAAAAAAGAAAAAAGAAAAAGTAAACTTTGACATTGATCTTCTACCTACTGCTAGGACAAACATGGGGGACGACTTTCTCTTCTTGATCTTTGAAATCAGATTCAAGATTCATCTTTTGTAGGCTCTCGGAAACCGCAACTTGCTCTTCTTTAACCAATTCAACCGGTGAAGGTGGGCAAGAAGGTTTAACTGGAAGCCCACCATTTGGACCCGTGGTCTGGACCACCGGTCCAACATTTGAATTACCATGACCCGAGCCCAGGTTAGGTCGTGGTCCATGTGGCGATATGCTAGAATACCGCTCACGTGGACCCCCCATGCGGGCAACAGGCGGTCTACCGGTTCCATTACCCATTTTGTTGATATGGATGGCACTCTTCAACTGCGCCTTCAAGATTACAGCGGCGGCCGATTGGGTGGCGATGCGGGCCCCGGCGGCAACCGCGGCGGCTTTGACCGCGTCCGGCCCGGAGGCGAGCGGTCTCGGGAACAATCTTTTTGGATCCGCTTGGGACTGATTTTGTCGGAGTGTGGCGGCAGATGGTGGCTCCGCCATGGTGGGTTGCACCGGTTTATTGCCGAAAGTTGTCCCCCCTGTTCACATTAGAAAAACTAAAGTC
This sequence comes from Lactuca saligna, assembly GCF_052625555.1. Lineage (NCBI taxonomy): Eukaryota > Viridiplantae > Streptophyta > Magnoliopsida > Asterales > Asteraceae > Lactuca > Lactuca saligna. The sequence goes on along the minus strand of NC_136422.1, from coordinate 168,254,066 downwards.
AGGATATTTTTAGAAGGTGACAGTTATTAAGTCGTTACATTTTACAAATTTACCCTCATCTACAAAAGAAAATTGTTAAATTGTTATTACCAGGCTTATCAAGAGCCATGTTAAGCGCATGTCGAGCTGCCAGCTGTACCTCCGAAAGCTGTGGGCCCGTTTTCACATTTGAGTTTGTATGACGCTTCTTAATAATGCTCCACCTCTGGTAATAACAATTATTTCATCAATATAAGAATAATTAATAGAACTCTTTATAAACTTTAGCATAAAACCATAAGTTAAAGATATATAATTAACCTGAGATAGCTGTGAAGCAGTTCTTTCACCCCTAAAATCTCCTTTTGAAATGTTTGCCCAGTTTCCTTCACCACATCTCTGAACAGCATCAAACAGTGATCTATCCTCTTGTGCAGACCATGGTTTTCTTTTCCTCCTAGATGGGAAGTTGCTGTTTTGACACGTGTTTGTAGTATCCAATGTTTCACCAGACAAAACTGGTGGGACCACTTGTGTTGGAACAAAAACCGGAACTGTTATATTAACACCACCCGTTGAACTAGCAAGTTGTGTACTCTCATCTGATGATGGAGGAGGGGTAGATTTGTCTTTTGGTATGTTTATCATCAATGGAGCTTCCATCACCAACCCTTTTTCTATACATGACTCACTTGATGAATCAGAAGCAATGAGTACCTGAAAAAATGCGTAACTTTTTTGTAAGGGGGACAGAAAAAAAGAGTAATAAAATTTATGGGTTTGGTTATTTACGAATTTACCCTTAGGGGGTGTTTGTTTGGTCCTAATTGATAAAATTCGATTTTTTGATTTTGTTTTTACCTTCACATAAGCTGCAGCCTCTGCTGAAGCATCGTTGCTAACAGTTGGGAAAGCTTCAAGTTCATATTCTAGATCACTATCATCATCCTGTGATTGGTATTTTTAATGAATTTAAAAGTTTTGTAATAACAAGATTCGATAAATTTGAGTTTTTGGCTACCTGATTTGATTAATATTTAATAGTAACAATACAAAAATCACAAACTTTTTTTGAACCATCATACTTGGATTTTCTAGTAGAATACAGAATTTCAAAAGAACAGTTTGCAAAAATGATAGACTTACTAATGGCTTAAAATCATCTTCAAACTCTTCAATTAATGGCTCACGATAGGCTAAATGGCGCCATAACATTTGATATTCCCTAGGGTTTGTTATACCAGTTTTAGTATGCTTCACCATTGCATACCAATCTATCATTACATCCTGAACTTGACCCACTTCCTGAAGCAAATTTAGCACTGTTGTAGTCTTGTACCTTCAATTTCACAACAATCACCAAATAGAAATGAGAATTTATTCAATTACAATGGAACATATGAAGATGCTAAGAATGGTATAAGCAATGAAATTGACGTAATCCATGTAGTAGACTCTGTGTGTATTCTCAAGAGAATAAACAATTCAGTTCAAAAATTCCGAAATTAGTTAAATGTTCAAATCAATGAAACAACTCAAGAACGTTTGTTCATTATCATATACAAACGCGACAAGAAAAATTTCCGGGGGAATTCGTGCTTTTTGAATATAACGAAATCCAGAAAGTGATGATCAAGGAGAGAAACCTTTCGGCGACAGCAGATAGGTCTTCTTCACTGATCGACCCTCCTCTTTTCTCCGACATCATTTCGTCACCCATTGATGATTTCTACGACTGAGACTATGAAGTTTGCACGAATTCCCCTCGCTCAAAGGAATACGAGTGGAAGTAAGCGTAGAGAAAGAAATTTGCATAAACCCTTCTTTTTTTTTTGAGAGATAAACCGTATAAACCGGGGGTTTGTTGGTTGGGAAAATCAAATCACGGATTATTGTGATTGGTGTGAGAGTGAATGCTATGAATTCGGAAAAGGATTCTGATAATGAATCAACTTAAAATCGTCATTTGTTTCTGAATATACGAGTGTAATTAAGCGTGGAGAGAAACAAATTGCATAAACCCTTTTCGGAGATAAACCCTAGAAAATGGAGGGTTTTGTTAGTTGGGGAAATCAAATCAGGATGACTGTGATTGACGTTAGAGGGAATGCTATTAATTTCGAAAAATTCTGATTAAGGAATTATTTTCAAATCATTTGTTTGATTTCTCCTTATGAAATTTTAAAAGCAAAATGAAATATTTGTGCTACGAGTAAACATAAAATCCCTATATTTATTATTAGAGAAATTAAATATTTTTCTTTATTTTTTATTTATTTATCCACCACTGCATATATTCCATCACCGCCTCTTTAAGCTAACAAACGTCGGGCAAAAACCATTGAATATTGCTATGTCTTTAAGCCAACAAACTTTAAAGAATTTTTTAATATATAATTCACAACGTATACCATTTTGTCTTTGTTATCTACATAAACAGTGTTCCTAATTGGAAGAAACAAAGACGCATACAAATAAAGTCTCCTTTGTTTATCTATAAAATTACATCCCACTTCATGAAATTGTCTCCATGCCAAATCCATATACTCAACACAACTTTTCTCATGTTCTTCTAAAATTAAAGGCTTGTGATTTGTAGGTGGTGTGAAGACAATCGAAAACAACCCTAAATCATAAATGTAAGTTAATGCTTTAGTAGGTTGATTCCCGTTTACCATAAGATCAATCTCAAAGGCCATTCGTTCTTTACTAACTTTACCCAAAATTGCGGATTTCACATCATTGTCTAAAGCTGCAACTTTTAACTCTTCCACCATTTCAAAACCAAACCTTGTACTAAAACGAATTGCTCTAAGAACCCTCAATGGATAATCCAAAAACGTCACTTTTGGTGGCAATGGTGTCACGATTTTCCCAAATTTCAAATCATCCAACCCTCTTTTTGTGAAATCTTCAACTAAACATGTATTGATGTTGTAAAACAAGGTGTTGATTGTAAGATCCCTTCTATACGCATCTTCTTTTGGTGAACCGAATTGTAAATTGCAATCTTCGGATCTCAAGTGCACGAAATCAATCCAGACATGGAATAAGCTCATTCTTGTTGTTTCCAAATGCTTGGATTTATCCGGATTGCTTTGAATAACATCAAATCCTTGTGTTTCTTCACATGTGGAGACTAAATACTCGTTTATCTTTTCACAGAACTCTCTTCCTAACATGTTATCAAGAGCAATATCGATATCGTAACATTCTTTTCCTAAAAGTTTATCGCGTACCCATCCACCTACAACACGAAGCTTTGTTTCAAGATTGAAATGAGCAATAACTTTATGCAATCGATCGAATATCTGTTTTTCTTTATCGTTTAGATCAATGGTTTCCTTCACTATGACAGGTAATGTTCCATTTGTCTTCATGATTGACCTGCATCAACTACCCTGTAAAGGATGTGGTCAAAGAAGATCCATTAAACCAACTTAATTGAGTTACTTTCTCACTAAGTTAGATATGAACATGGCTGCAAAAATACATTGATTAAATGATGAAATGGCCAAAAAAAAAATCTCGATGATGATAGAGGGCTAAAACAAAATAATTTGTTTTAGCTAGTGGATTAGGATTTTCAACAAAATCAATAACTAGTGTGCACGATTTTGTTGTGAGAAAAAGACAAATCTAATCAAATTCCCTAAATATTTTCCAAGAAATAGCCAAAAAAAAATTAAAAAGTGACCCATATAGTCATTGAAATTGCAGTTGGGTCTTTATGGGCTGGGTTTCGTCATTTGGACAACGATTTCATCAAAAGCACAAAAGGAAATTTGGTTTTGCAATTTTGGCATGATGAAATCGCAGACCCCATTTACGATTTCATGTATGATTTCCTCTTCTAGAGTGAGATTGTATAAATATCTATACACAAGTACTTGTACAATCCCACTTATCTTTGCTTTTCAAAATAGTGTCTAATACATAACGTTATGCATTAGACATTTGTTGGCTATATGGGTCATTTCTAATTTTTTTTTTTGCTATTTCTTATAAAAACTTTAAAAAGTTAGATTAAATTTGTCTTTTTCTATTTTTCAATTTTGTTGTGATGAAGATTAAAAAAGAATCATATGAATCCACTAGCAACATAACATTTATCATGGAAAAGCAACCAAATTCGACCTAAACATACAAACAACAAAAATAACAGCATGAAACCTTAATTGTGCAAAAACCGAGTGAGATTAAGCAACTAGATTACTCAATCGAATGCTTATGAGTAAAATCTGTAAAAAGAATCAATTAGATATGAATATCGACAAAAAGATTAATGCACCTGTAATCTTTAGATTGAGATTCTCCGAAAAGAGGACCGAAGATGGGCGAAAGTGAAGCGGGAGTTACTAACTTACTGTAGACCAGAGGGTTACAATTTACTAAGGTGTTTCTTTCTTTTTTTTTTTTTTTTTTTTTTACCTATTGCACATTTGCAGCCAAAGTTTTAGGAACTTAACTGTACAACAAGTTTTAATATCAATTTTGAATATTTTTTTGAGAAAATAAGAAAATTACAAATATAGCTCAATCTTTTAATTATTTTGTGGAAAATTGTCAAAAAAAAAAAAAAAAAACCCTCAAATTACAAATATAGCCATGAAAATCACAGATGGATTAAGCTCATCTACGATTTTAGCAAATTTGTTTAAAACCTCTCTAATAAAAATCTTTAGAAAATTTGTTTAAAACATCGCCAACACAAATGGGAAATAACAGATGGACGCCAAAAATGAAAAAAAAAAAAAAAAAAAACGCTTTATACCCCTGAAAAATAGGAAATAACAGATGGATGCAAAATCACAAATGGACTGAATCAATCTGTTATTTTGGTGGTTATTTTTGTAATTTGAATTTTTTTCGGCTATTTTCCACAAAGTAGTTAAATGATTAGACTATTTTTGTAATTTTCTCATATTTTTATACTTAAAAGTTAAAAGCAAATTATAATTTAACATATTATAGATATTTTGTTTTTCTTTTAATATATATATATATATATATATATATATATATATATATATATATATATATATATATATATATATATATATATATATATATATATATGGAAAAGTGAATATACCCTTAAGGGTATATAAGTTTAGCTACCCAAACACATCATAATACGTCATTTTCTTTGATATATTTATTAAATATATATATATTCATTTTGAAAAACAAATTATAATTTTGTTCATCATAGTATTTAACACTGAACCTTACAAAAATTAAATATAAAAATCGTTGTTGTACATGTCACGAAGGATCATATACTTGCTCTTTTTTATAATTTTGTCATAGTTCAAATATTATCTAGACGAAAACTGGATTTTAATTGTATACACTTCAAACTCTTGATTTTCAATCTAGACCCGGAAGTTGCAAATTAGTTTTGATCAAATGGGTAATCTTTTGTTTGAATTATGTTCAGAATACTTCTGTTTAAATTTATGAAATTGTTATCAAATTTAATATGCGTAAATAAAACTGCCTGATCTACCATAATGAACATTATTTAGTTAGAATTCTTTGAAATAAATCTGTGAGCAACTTACTATTAGGTAAAAAACTGTAAGCAACTTACTATTATGTATAAAAAATAATCATAGTATATTGCCCATGAGCAAAGTATGTTGATATTTCCTACAATTTTCCCTAAACAAAACACAGCAACAAGAAAAAACAGCATCACGTTTTCTCTGTTTTTATATTTCAGAATATGCAAACCGATATCACCAGCATCAAAATTTACTTCTTGTACATCAAAAAACTGTTCCCCATATTTAGATTCTAAGATATACCAATATCTTGATAAAAATGTAAATAGCAACCTACTTACTAGAAAAATAGTAGTAATAATAATAAAAACACCTAGAAATAGATTAAGATTATTCTCCTCTTCCTCTTCATGTTCTAGCACGCTTCTTCTCCATTTCCCTCTTCATCCAATCAACACATTCCTCTAAGCTTCCAGAAGGATAAGCAAGCTGCCATTGTAGAAGCTTCCGCTGCCATTCACTAACAACCGGGCCCCCTTTTTCAAGCTCCAAATGTTTCATTATATCCTTCCCGTTGACCAAAGGTTTGACTTCCCACACTTTCTCCAAACCTAATTTCAATATCTCTCTTTCAACCTCCATAAACACTTCCTTCCTTTTCTCCACTTCTCCCCCCACAATACTCGAAAGCATCAAAGCAACCCTCCACAAATCTTTCATTTCCCTCAAAACCAAACCCAACAAGATCCTTGGTTTCAATTTCACAGGAACTTCAATCAAATCAATTTCCAAATCAGTTTTATTCATATCTTCACCGGATAACACGAAAGGGATCAAACACAAAAGCTTCTCAACTCCATTATGTAGCCTCATGACATCATCCGCATCACTAACTTTTAACTTTAAAGAGTTTTTGAAAATGAAATTCACAATTGGAAATGTTTTCTTTTTGTTGTCTATGTAAACTATCTTCCTAAGTGGAAGAAACAACGATGCATATAAATAAATCCTTCTCTGTTCATTTGTAAAACTACACCCCACTTCAAGAAACTGTCTCATTCCCAAATTCATATACTCAACACAAATTCTATCATCTTCTTGTGAAATTGAAGGTTTACAATTTTCAGGTAATGTGAAAACCACCCAAAACAAACCTAATTCTGATATGTAAGTTATTGCTTTATCTGGTTGATTCCCGGATACCATAAGATCGATCTCATGCCCGATTCTTTCTCTGCTAATTTTCCCACCAATGGCAGATTTCACATCATTGTCTGAAGCTGCAACTTTTAATTCTTCATCCATTTCAAATTCAAACCTTGCACTAAAACGAATTGCTCTAAGAACCCTCAAAGGATCATCCAAGAACGTCTCTTTGGGTGGCAATGGTGTCACGATTTTCCCAGATTTCAAATCATTCAACCCTCTTTTTGTAAAATCTTCAACTGAACATGTATTGATGTTGTAAAACAAGCTGTTGATTGTAAGATCCCTTCTATATGCATCTTGTTCTGGAGAACCGAATTGCATGGTTGGAATTCTGCTGTTTTCAGTGTAATCTTCGGATCTTAAGTTGACGAAATCGATCCAGACATCGAATAATCGCATTCTTGCTGTTTCCAAATGCTTGGATTGATCCGGATTGCTTTGAATAACACCAATTCCTTGTGATTCTTCACCTGTGGATACTAAATACTCGTTTACCTTTTCACAAAACTCTTTTCCTAACATGTTATCAAGAGCAATATCGATGTCATAACAATCTTTTCCTAGAAGCTTATCGCGAACCCATCCTCCTGCAACACGAAGCTGTGTGTCAAGATTGAAATGAACAAGAACTTCAAGCAATCGATCGAATATCTGTTTTTCTTTATCAGTTGGATCGATGGTTTCCTTGACTATGATAGGTAATGTTGTTGTATCTGTCTTCATGATTGATCTGCAACAACGATACAACACTTGAGTTCTTGGAAAGGGGAGTAATGGAGTCTTGAACTTGATGGTGGTTTTATGCAGAGACTTTCCTGTAAAGGTTGTGGTCACAGAAGATCCATAAAACCATCTTAGTTGTGTTATTTTCTCACTAATCTTAGCCATATCCACAGTGAAAGTGACTGCAAATATTTATAGGAGAGCAAAACTATCACTATTAAAACAAATTTCAACCTCCAAGTCAGCAATAGAAACAGAGCATGTTATGGTCCCAAAACATGAAATTTGATGCATGTATCAGATCTACAGATTAATTAATTCAGATACATACAAGTTTCTCACAACTTGACTTTCAATCCCATATATCATTCATTATCAATGCTAAACAAAAAGATCAAACTACCTTCATAGTCACAGATCCTAAATCCTAACACCATCTTATTCAAATACTTTACTTTTCATGCTAATGCACGAGAAACATCATATGATATCTCACAGCAATCACCAAAAGGACAAAAATCTTAATTTATCACAGCTTGTGTGTTGATGTGTATGCACTCTCATCTGTGCTCTCGCTTCAAATTTCATGAGATTTGTATTACTGCTGATAATAAAAAAAAAGGGGGGCTTTGCAGTTTGCACACCGACAATAAAAAGACCACAAATTATATGTAAATAAAAGATGAAGTAAGCACTTACCAGTTGGTTTGTTGAATATTTTCGATTCTGAAGCGGAAATTTCGTATTTTTAGAAGGAAGGCCTAGAAGCTGTAGAAGGCGGAGAGTGGACGGAAATCTCCGGTTGAATGCTTGGACTCGGTCAGAATCTCCGGTCTGTGCGTTTGTTTTTCTACTACAATCTTGGACTACATTTGTGCTGATTCAGTCCAAATGAAAAACATGACTGACTCGGACGGAATGAAGAAAAAGACACGCTTTACCCTCGATGCTCCTTCAATCTCCTATATCGCTCCTCCTCCAGAATTGGTATGATTTTTCATGTTTTGACCTAATCGACAGGTTAGCAATGCTTGTCTCTGTAAGGGGTGTGCGGATGAAAAAAAAAAAAATAATAATAATAATAATAATAATAATAATAATAATAATAATAATGTTTATGGCTTATTGCTTATTCCCACAATAAACTAATTTAAGTGTTTGGATAAAATTCAGTTTATTAGGCTAAATAAGCTAACTTTAATACGTATTCCTCTCCATGCTTATTGCTTATTCCCACCACAAATAAGCTATAAGCAATAAACTAAAAATCTAATCCAAACACCCCCTAAAATTGATTATTTGAAATCGATTTCTTCATAGGCTTGAAATCGATATTTCAATGTACAGCAAAACTAAAGACCCTAGTTTTTTCAAGTGCTTTTTCTTTAGCTTAACACTTTACTGATTATAAACCTTTTTATATTTTAGACTATCTATATAGAAATTAGGTTTGGCTTTAATGGATTGAGATGTGAAATATTGATTACTTAATGATCTCAGTTTCATATTTTTACGAATCAAATTGATTAAATTGTTTAATTGTTATATTTTCTTAATAACACATCATCTAATAACATGATCTTTGTAATTTATTCTAATATATTTTATCTTTTACTAATAAATGAATTATTATAAAAAAAGTAAATGTTTGAAGGTAATATAATCATTTTGCACTTAGATTTAAAATCAAGACAAAACTGCGAATTTGGTCCTTGTGGTTTGTTAAAACCTTTTGATGGGGTCCAAAAAGTTTTCAGCTTGCACCAAAGGTCCAAAATCAAGGTTTTCATGGGTTTTTAGTCCATTCCGTCATTGTCCGTTTGTTTGGAGCCGTTAGTACCATCACATGCCCTCCATGTGAGGGCATTTTGGTCATTTTAGGTCCTTATTTTAAATAATATCATATTTCTCCTTTATATACATACTCATACGTAATCCCCTTCTTCTTCTTCATTTTTATTTACAAAGAAGCAGCAAAAAGGGCTTCTTCTTCGTCTCTCAAAGGGATTCTTCTTCTTCGTCTCTCATCTACTTCTACTGCTACGAGATTCACAAATGGTGCTCTGCTTCTGTGGGAACGTTGCTGTTGTGCGAACCTCATGGACCTCACGAAACCCTGGTCGTCGTTTCTATGCATGCCCTAAAATGGTAAGCAAACTCATATTAGGTTATGATATTTCGGTAGTTATGCAATAACTCTTCTACTTTAATGTTTAATGTATTCTTGTAGGGATCCAAATGTGGATTTGTGGGGTGGTTCGATCCCCCTATGTGTCAAAGATTAATTGTTATCATACCAGGACTGTTGAGAACAATGAATAGGTATGAGGTTGAAGTGGGTCAGCTGAAGAAGTGTTTGCTTGTCTCGTGGGTTTTGTTTCTGTTGTTTGTGCTATTTTAGAAATAGGAATTAGAGGTTAGGATTTTTTTGTTGGTAATAACCACTTAAAAATGTTGTCTTTTGGTGCTAGAAGGTTTGATTGGGGTTTATATATGTTGTAAGTGTTGTATTTTGGATCATTGTATATCTAATGCTTTTATGACAATGGGAAGTGTAATGGTTTTATCCTTTTATGAATATGAAATTATAAAGGTTTGATCTTGACATGATATGCAAGTGTAATGGTTTTTCTCTACGCTTGAATATGCAATTGTAATGGTTTTACATGCATACATTAAGTACATTGCCATAACATCTTCATGATTTCACAGTACAACTGGTAATAACCACTTAAAAATGTTGTCTTTTGGTGCTAGAAGGTTTGATTAGGGTTTATATATGTTGTAAGTGTTGTCTTTTGGATCATTGTATATGTAATGCTTTTATGACAATGGGAAGTGTAATGGTTTTATCCTTTTATGAATATGAAATTATAAAGGTTTGATCTTGACATGATATGCAAGTGTAATGGTTTTTCTCTACGCTTGAATATGCAATTGTAATGGTTTTACATGCATACATTAAGTACATTTCCATAACATCTTCATGATTTCACAGTACAACTGGTAATAACCACTTAAAAATGTTGTCTTTTGGTGCTAGAAGGTTTAATTAGGGTTTATATATGTTGTAAGTGTTGTCTTTTGGATCATTGTATATGTAATGCTTTTATGATAATGGGAAGTGTAATGGTTTTATCCTTTTATGAATATGAAATTATAAAGGTTTGATCTTGACATGATATGCAAGTGTAATGGTTTTTCTCTACGCTTGAATATGCAATTGTAATGGTTTTACATGCATACATTAAGTACATTGCCATAATATCTTCATGATTTCCCAGTACAACATAAACAAATAACAAACAACATTACCAAAAGGGGACCATAACAGATAAATGCCAAAACACAATCATTACCAACAAAGGGAATTAAAGTACATTATCAAAACATTGGAGTACATTGTTCCATAAAAGGGCATCAAAGTATATTATCAAAATGGAACCAAAAAAAGGCAACAAAGTACCAACTAAATTGTATTAACAAGTCTTCACAAACATAAAAAGTACTTAAACATCAATTCCCATCTTTGGCCTTGCAGGTCCTGGCATTGTGACCCTTTTGCTTACACTTACTACATGTCACACTCAAAAACTTCCTGCTCAGTGATTGAGTTTCATTATCATTTTGACTTTGACTATTTGCTCGCCTCTTACGTTGTTGGATTTCAATCATTTCCTCTGCTGTAATCCTTCTTTTCTTTTTTGGCCTGCCTATAGCTTTGTTGTGTGGTGGAGGCACAAGAGTTGTTGGGTAGTCACTCTTAGGCCACATGGCTCTACCTTTGATAGGCTCCACCTTGAAGGAGTACATCTCTTTCCATGTATCAAGCCAATACACCTTATGCACATAGGTGTAGAGTTCTCCCACCTTTTCATTATTTTCTGCCATTTCATTTAGGCTTGCAATTGCATGCTTGCAAGGAATTCCAGTAAGCTCCCACTTTCTACAACTACACTCCCTTTTTTCCATGTCCACCACATGTTGATCATTCCATGGACCTTTAATTTGATACTTTTGTCCCCCATTCCATCGTGCATGATACTTACTAGCTAGTGTTGTGTTTGCTTCCAAAATCCTAGTACCAGTTGGAGTTAATGGACCTTGACACTTGTTTAACACCTTCATCACATTGCATACTCTCTTTATAAGGTACTCTCTGATGAACTCCAAACAGCTAATAATGGGTTTCTCTCTCCCTTTAACAAGTTTGCTATTGAACACTTCACAAAGGTTATTTAATAACATGTCTGAAATTGCCCTTCCTACTAGTTCATTAACAAAACAATAGTTCGTGTATATCTATACTATAATAAAAAAATAAGACAAAAAATTGAGAAAATACCTGAAAAATGACTTCTAGCCCAATGATGTGGAGGGATTTTCAAGAGCCACTGATATGCTTCTATGTCATAATTCCTTAGCTCTACCATTACAGCTTCAAACTCTGGTATGGTGGTGGCTGTAGCACACCTCCAAAAATACTCCTTGTACTCTGTAGTCTTAAATCTAATCCTCATGTTCTGGTATATGTGTCTAATACAGAACCTGTGTTCTGCATTAGGGAACAATTGTTCTATGGCTGGTAGAAGACCCTGTTTTCACCAAAACAAAATAAGTAATTAGCATTAGTCTGTAATGAACCTAGTATACAATATTAAATGTAACTATACTACCTTCTGTCTATCACTGATAAAGGTGAAGTTGGAATTTGAATACAAGTCAAGATCTTCTGCAAGACACTGAAGAAACCATTTCCAACTTGAAGTGTTTTCACTTTCAACAACAACATATGCCAATGGGTAGGTTCCATTGTTGGAATCAACACCAACTGCACTTAGTATTTGACCTAGGAAAGGTCCCTTCATGAAGGCTCCATCTAAGCCTAAAAATTCTCTCAAACCTGCCTTAAATCCTTTCTTCAAAGGACCTAAACACACATATATCCTTCTGAACTGCCTGGTTGGGGATGAAACCACAGGTTCAGAAACCACATCAATCTTTACAGTTGTACCTTCATTTGTCTTTTGTAGCTCTAGTACATAGTCTCTCAAAGCTGCATATTGCTTTACGTAATCCCCTGCAACATTTTTGGTGGCTAATGCTTTTGCCCTAAATGCTTTCTCTTCTGAAATACTAACTCCATAAGTTGATTGGAGTTGCTCTTGTAAGGCACGAACAGGCAGTCCAGGATTAACTTCAATCTGATCCATAATACGTTTGGAAAGAAATGTTGTTGTGCAAGATCTGATTTTTCGTGTTTGGAGGCAGATGTGTTTTTGATTATAGGTCTTAATAAACCAATAGTCCTGTCCACTTGACCTAGACGCATGAAGTTTCCATGTGCATTTAACTTTATTTGAGTTTACATCTTTACCCTTTACCTTTTTCCCAGAGGTAGGTCCACTTACCCTACTTGCATTTAAAACTACAGTTCCATCACAAACAGCTGTTAATCTACTCTTGTCGTTTTTTGTGAATGAGATATTCCTCCGTGTCTCTAAAGCATGCAGGTCAATTTTATCTTTCAACTCTTTCTTGGCTTTATATTTCTGCCCAATATGAAAAGCTACATTGTGCACCTCACCAGCAGAACATAAGGTTTGTTTCCCCAGCTCTTTGATTATTTCTCTTCTTTTCTTGTTGTCCCCTGAGTCATCACTTAGTGAATCTCACTCGTCATTATCAATTACCTCCAAATCCTCTTGTTCATCACTATCTTCATTTCTTTGACCACCCAAACTTTGACATCCATTGAACTATGCTTCTGTATCAATATTTAGATTGAAATCCTCCATTAAATGGGATGCTATCTTGGTCTTCAAACCCTTCGAAAAATCCTTTGAAAGGTTGAAAGTTTGTCATTAACTCATCATCTATGTTGATGTTAGTTGAAAATTCATTGACTCCTTGAGGATCATTATCCATGACAACTCTATACCCCTCATCTGCAAATCCTTCTACACCCTCACCATTGGATTTGTTCATGTCAAGTTCTTCATTCATATCAATCTGTTTGTTTAACTCTTTTTCTGCATCAACTACAACAAATTCATCTGCAAATCCTTCTACACCCTTACCTTTATCAACTTCACCACTTGCCATTGTTTTTTCACCACCTTCCCAATCCAAGTTAAGATTTCTACTGGTAGACGATGCCCCTTTACTATGTTTCCAACCTTTAGACCTACTAAATTCAGGTGTTGCTGATTTGTATAAGGTTAATGCTAACCCTAAATCACCCTCACCAACATCAATTTGGATTGGAGTTACCACTTCATGAGCAACTACAGGTGATGATGGTCTAAGAGGACCCTGATTATCCAAGTCTTCTATTATAACCCTTCTTGGACCAGTTGGGGACATAAAATATGTAAGCAAGTTCGTTTGACCATGCTCTGTGTACACTTTAATCATTTTGTTATTATGGGTAACATACCGTGAGAGATTACGCACATCATCATCGTTACCTAATGCTCGGAGTCCAAAGTCAAATCCTTCATTAGGCAAACGGAAATGGTAATACATGATTTCAGTACCATCATACCCTAATTCTCTCATCATCAAGTCTAGTTCATGAACAGAAAATTCATCAATGTCGACAACATCAAAGTACCTTACTTGGCCATTAATATACCTGATATTTGGAAACTTTGTGAAACTCCCTCCGTGATGAAGTTCAATAGAGAATATGTTGGGGTAACCATCTTCAAAATAGAAAGAGACGATTGTTAGAGTTTTTCAAAGTTTGAAGCTTGATCATAAAATACAGAGTTTTTTCAAAGTTTGAATCTTACCATAAACTTCTTGAACGTTGACAATCTCTCCAACATTTCTAAGTCCCCACATTTTCAAAAGCATGAACACAAGCCAATTTGCAGACGATCGTTAGGGTTTTTGCGTTTGAATCCAAGAGGTATGAGTAGAAGACGAAAGAGTGAGTACAATCTGCAATCTTATTAATTGAAGTGGCAGCAACGGAGGCTAGGACCTAAAATGACCAAAATACCCTCACATAGAGGGCACGTGATGACACTAATGGCTCCAAACAAACGGACAATGACGGAATGGACTAAAAACCCATGAAAACCTTGATTTTGGACCTTTGGTGCAAGCTAGAAACTTTTTGAACCCCATCCAAAGGTTTTGACAAACCACAATGACCAAATTCGCAGTTTTGTCTAAAATCAAACAAGTTTTAGTCAGAAAATAACTCAGTCAACGTTTCTAACCCAGTCAGCTTCTAACCCAATCAACTCTAACCTAGTTAGCAACTATCAAACGATCCCTTACTCTTTAAATAAACAATTTGATAGATGTTTGCTTCAAAATTCATCAATGAATCAATAATATAAAATTTTCTTATGCGGTATGTATTTTTTTTCCGAACGCCCGATGAGCTGGCAACTAATACACGAAAGAGTAAATAAAAGCTTTAGTTTACTACAGATTGTCAATTTCAACCTTGGTCAAAGACCATGCTATATAATAAAGTCAAACCACCCACAAACAACGAAGAATCACATTGCTTTAAATTATGTTAAGAATTATGAATATGACGAATCCAACGCTAAAAATCATCTTTCCTCTTGATCCTAATTGTAATTAGCTATAATGTAATGTAAACATCAAGAAATCATTTTCTATACTCAGTTGATGTCAACTACATATAAATAACCAATTTTAACAGGCTCATGACATGAGATAAACAAAAGGGGAGTAGTTGTAGCAAAAACGCACAAAAATTGGCCCTGGGTTGACCAAAAGTCAACACCATCAGCCATCTTGTTCTTGTATCTGTATGTGCAAAACAGAAACTTTCTAATAGTAGAAAGTATCATTCTTGTAGCTAGCAGCATCCTTGCAGAGCATTGACCTCACTTCAACAATGGATCTTGGTGGTTCAACATCCTTTTCTTCAAGCGTGTTTCCCACCAATTGTTGCATTTGTGATGCAAATGTATCATCCAAAATCTGCATTTCATGATAAAAGAAAAAAAAAAGACAAAAAGTGTATGAATATTACCAAACTACCCCTAGTATTCACAAATTTCATGAGAAGGAAAAGCCACTTACAGAAACGGCAACTCTTGAACCTTTGTACCACGAACGATTCTCTTTCCTGTTCTCAAGAAAACTCAAAACATCCTGAAACAACACAAAAAGAAACCATTAATACAACACAACTAAAAAAGATTTAATTTTTCATTTATTCTTTTTCACAATCCATTAGAACTCACTTGTCCCATTCGGTCCCAATACCCTCGACATGTTGCAATGAAAACATGAGTCTCAAAGATGTTATAGAGATGATTCATTGTATTCGTAAGCTGCTCTGTTAATGGTTGCATTCTGCATCTAATCTCAGATTCCCCCACACTTTCCTTGGAATCTTTAAGGATTTTCTTCAGTTTTGTACTGTTATGTAATCTTGTCTGTTCACAAGAACAACAAAAATCCAATAAAATCAATAAACTTATTATCTAAGTCCCCATAACACGTTTGTTATGCATGACATGACACTGATGTTATGACATTGACATAACAGGTTGTACTGCATTTGGCATACATTGGACTAATATCAATGAGACAACTTTTTATCCCATTCCCACCGAAAAAGCTATAACAAAGTGAGACAGGGACTTTCATATGTGCAAAAGACGTAAATGCCCTTTTTAAACTCGATCATCAAGAAAGCTTGTCCAACCCCATGTAAGAAATGTTGTCTATTTAACTAAAAATGAAGTGAATAAAGGAAAAGCACCCACATTTTCCAGAAGCTTCTCAGCAACTGCTTGTATATAATTCCGGAATTTTGATCTAAACATCACTGTGACTTCACTTAAACGTTCTCCAGGTGCCACATTTCCCCCATCAGGAATGCAACATGAACCCCATGACTTCAATTGGAGCTCAATTTTAGGTCGTAAAATATCTAGCATCCTCTTCATAGAGTTCAAGAGAATCCCAAGCTGAAATCGACCAAAAAAAAAAAAAACAATTTTCATGGCTATAACTTGATAATAACTTTTTTGAAATGCAATGTACTAATAAATAAGAAAAGATTTGAAAGTTAATGCCTTGATAAGAAAAAATAAGACAAACCTCGGGAGGCACCACATAAGGATGTGTGGTTCGTTTAGTGAGCTTTTGGACATATTTCAGCCCAAACTTCTTTGGTGTCATATTTTCTTTCAAAGGTGCAATTACATCTGCATATTGTTTGTCTAAGGCTTCAATTATCGCCTTTTCAATGTCAGCAATCGCCTATTTCATCAAAGACCAAAGCAAAAAAGAAGATTCGGTTAGAAGATATCAAATCACAATTTTCTTTCTTTTTCCATTTTGTGGGTCCCACCATCATCTCTTTGGGACAGATGTCAATGGCTTTTTGTCTCACCCAAAAAAAGGTGGGACATGGGCTTGCTCTTAGTCCCTTGTATGTGCAAAAGACATAAATGCCCTTATGATCAGAAATAGCCCTAGAACATTTTCCTATCCCCATGTAACAAATGCAGTCTTATTGAATTTGTGATGGAAACATACATTCTCCAAAGCAAAGGTATACTCTGGCCAACGGCTTATAATGACCTCATAATCATTCAAAGTCTCTATAAGACGATTATACATCTCATCTACAAATGGAGTTGTTGAATGTTGTGTCCTCACTCCACACCATTTCACCTGCAAGTTTGGAGTTGCTTTTAAGTTTTAACTTTTTATAATAAACATATTTCAAAGCTTGCAAATTGGTATGAGTTTGTAAAACAAAACACAAGTATTCAATGATCAAAATACATAAACACATAATTGAAATATATATATAAACTTATGATTGCTCCCTCTGTATCAAAATAAAAGAGCCTCTTGCTCAAAACAGAATATTATAAATATACAAATTGAAATTACTAATAAAAATATGATATAATAAATGAAAACTGATTTTACCACCAATGATCTAGAAGAATTATGATTTTGATGAAATTCACGAAAAAGTTTGCGTTTTTGTTTATAATATTTGATAATAAAAACAAAAACTACAGATTTTGTACAAAAGGTTCATATGATTAAGTAGAATAACATTAACGAGAGTTCACAAGGACTATATCAGTAAATTTTCAAATTGTAATTGATTTTGTATCAAACTTTTAATATAAGAACCTTAAAAAGATGGTTTATGTAATCATATCAAAGATATAATTACTTACAAAATTTGGAAAACCAAAAAAGTTAAAAATTTAAAAAACAAGGTTACATACCGTATCCATCTTACATGTCTCCAGGAGAGACATACGCTTATCTTGAATCCATATCATGATATACAAATGAAACAATTCTTTTGCATCAACTCCATTTTTGACATGACTGGAAAAAAAAAAAAGATTGAATTAATAATTGAAAAATCAAGACAATTAACAAGTATGAAATCTGGGAAAACATTACTTGATATTCCAAGAAGCAAGATCCTTCTGGAAATCTGCAGTTGCAATTACAAGCTCTGCAACATGAAGAGAAGGAGCCGTTGGAGGGCATGCAACAAGAAAGGCTCTTAATCTGCTTGCGAGTTCTGCACTGTATATTGCTGTTGAAAGATTTGGTAGGTCTATAAAACTGCAAAACAGGGTCATAAATGACAATTTTACCCTTTTCACAAGATCATATGGATATAAGAGGAACAGGGTTAAGAGAAAAAGCACCTTGGAAGTATATTGCTATTTTGGATCTCAATGTCTGTAAAAATCTCCTTCTTTATGTTCATACAAAGAGATTTCATTTTCTTATAAGCTGTAGAAATAGCAACAGAATCCATCAAATTGCCTTCACCAACTCCACTCACATATTCATCGGTTTCAGTCAAGTGTCTTCTAGATCTTTTCTTCGCAGCAGCCTAACAATCACACCAATTTTATCTCAAATATGGAACTATATGTCAGATACCTAATATACCCTCCAAAGGGTTTACTTTACATAACAATTGTTATGATGAAAAGAAAAATGTTAAGAAGCATGTGAATCAACAAACCTGGAAGTAGCTATATAGTTTATTTTGTGCCTCAGGAGACAATATATCATGAAGAAGTTTATAAAGTTTCACAGCAGGTTCCAACACGGGTGCTGCCACCCCAGTGGCAGGGGTAAAAACGTCCATAATGCCAGATGGAGATTGCTCATTTAGTGACTTGTAGTTCTCGAAAACAAGTGCAAGAATCTGCTCTATTTGCTCATCAATCTCTCCTAATATTCTATTCTGGTAAATTAAACGACTTTGTTATTTAAAAATCAATAAAAAAAAATCCACTAACATTCCTCATTAGACTTACACAAGATGAAAACCAAACAAGTTTGCCTTAAAATACAAAAAGTATACAACATTAGTTATTTATATTGGGGATGTTTGGATGTGCATAAGTGATTTTTAAAGCCTAAAAACTCATAATCATAATCACTTTTTTTTGCCAAACAATCCGTATATCAATAATTGGGATAAATGCAAGAAATTTGCAATTGTACTTTCAAATTTTATTCTTATTAGGACATTATACTTTGAAAAATCTACCCAATCATAATGAATAATGATGAAACTTGCTTTGTATTTGGATGACATTGCTATAATTGGACATTTTTTTTAAGTATAATGTTGAAATAAGAAGAAATGAAAGTATGTTACTCTTTTTTAACGTTTGAAGTTTAAAGCTAACCTCTTGATGGCTAAGGGCACTCTTGGTATTTCCCTTCATCATAACTGGTAACAATAAGTCATAGACAAGTGAGACACAATCAGCTGTTGGGGTAGCAACATCCATTACGTACGAAAGGTATCTGAAAACATTTCTCTAAAAGGTTAGAAATCATATATTTAGATTTTTTTTTTTTTTTTTTAATTATGATGAGAATATCAAACCTTAGCTTTGTGTAAGCATCAGAAACACCATAATATGATGCGAATTCAATGAGCAACCATTGCCATGAACCATGCAAAAGTAAATTTCTTTGTTGGAAGTTTTGAACTTTCATGGCAACCTCCATAACAATGTCGTATGCCACCGTTTCAGCAACAGAACCACACTGTCAAACAACAAGAATTCTTGGTTAAAAGACGTAAATGCCCTCCTCATCATGTGTAACATATAATAAGGGGAAAAGAGCCAACAATTCACCTTGAGACTATCGTCCAAACTTGTTGTATAATTTATATAAAGTTGGATTTTTCCAACAAGCTCATGCTCTGGTTCTCGGTATATACACCACCACCTTAGTTTGTCATGCTGTCATATATATAAAAAATATAAACTTTCAAAACATAAAATTTGCTAAAAGTTGTAACATACATGATACATCATACATCCACTTCATTTCTAGTTTAGTGATTGAAAGTGTTTTTGAAAGTTGGATTGTTTTGATGTGAATTTAAAAAGTCTATTGATAAAATTAGAAATGAAATGAAAGTTCATTGCTACTTACTGGATCTTCTGAAATAGTAGCCACTTGCACTAGGACACGACCATAATTGTTACCCTTAGAATCATTCACTTCTAGAATCAAGTCATCTCCAAGACTATCTGGCAAGCTGTAATCTCATTGGTCAGTAAGTATGATTTCAAATTTTCAATCAATCACAAATAGAATCATTGGTTAAAATAATAATAATAATAAATAAATAAAAGAAAACATACAATATATGGGTTTCACTAGAACCAGGCTGCATTCGAACTGTATCCCTTTCATCTGAACTTTTAAGTCTTAGCAAACATGAGTATGTTTCTGTCCACATGCAACAAAAAATTAAAACCATGTTCAAAAAAGATTATTTATTAAATAACTTAGGACTTAATGAAGAAGGCGTCATTTCCATGACTTTCTCTATTAAGCCGTTTTGTCTATATTAAGGGGTTGTTTGTTTTTTTTTTTTTCGTCATTAATTGTTGTATGGGTAAAGTGCTATTGCATTATAAAGAAAGCTTGTTTCTTTTTTGGAATCAATGAAGAGCCTTAATATGAAACAAGACCATTTTACCCTTTTGTCTGTAAGTGATGTCCAGTTGAAATCTTTATTTCTTACTACATAAGTGTCGTCAACAATAATCTTTATAACTTGTTTTTATTAATTATCTTTTAGCAAAAGATAGATAACAATACTAAAAGAAACAAGAAAAAAAAAAGGAAAGGAAAGTTTGTCTAAACAGCAGCAATGTAAATAAAGATGTCTTAATAGATAAAGACACCATTAAGTAAAAAAAGAAACACTCATATTATATATAGATTATCCCATTAAGTCAAAAAGAAAAGAATCCACAAACCTTGTAGAACTTCTTTGGAAGATGAAGTGCTGCGTAGACTTGAGACGCCATTTTTTAAAAGACCCGAAACTTGTTTTATATATTGAGTGCTTGCTTTCATATACGCCAAGCTTTGGCTAGAAAGAGAATTGTCTACAGGTACTTGAGGGGAAAAAGGAATTCTTCTAACAGCTTTCCACCCTGATGAAATCTTGGATTTCACATTGAAAACATGTCGTTTAACAGTTTCTAATTTGATTTTTGGTGGTTTTATTGATGAAAAGTTGCATCCTGTTTGTGGATCCAAGGCCATTCTCACTTTTCGAACTGCACCCGTAAACAAATTGTTATTTAACTTATAAGTTTGTCTCGTCAATGAAGTGGATGAGGAGGGCATTTGTGTCTTTTTGCATAGACGATTTTTTTTTTTTGTCATATTGACATTAGTGATTAGTCCTAGTGCAATGCATGCTAAAATACAGTACATGTGTTGTGTTGACTAAAAGTCAATACCTTGCACCTTCATCTTCCCAACCATTTTCTTTGGTTTTGTTGCAGCTCCTTTGCTAGCAACTTCTGATTCTGAAGAGTGTTTTAGATGCAGTTCTTCCTCTGATTGTAATAATGTTTGTTGCAAACTATACAAAATCAACCAAAAGGTAGAAAAAAAGATGACTATATTGTTTTTAAAAGTTAAAAAAGATCTGAATTTCTCAAAATTATATAAAAATGAAGGTGATGTTTCGTATGATGGAATCAAGAAAGAATGGAATAGTTAGTGAATGAAGAAAAAATAACTATCTGTTTTGTTCATTTTCATTTTTTAAAGTCCATCCTGGAATGGAATGAACGCAATACAACCCATTTTTATTCATATAATTTCTTCTTTTAAAAATTTCATGATTTGATCAAAATTACAATTCTATTTCAAAGAATAGCTAGAAAAAAATATATTGTTATTATAATCTTATTTAGCTTTTAATGAGCCTTTATTAAGTTTGCTTTTTTTATTCTGTAGATACAAATTTTATTAGCAATAACTAACTAACATATAAAGTAAAGTTAAAAGTTAAAACTATACATATAATATAAAAAGATAATAATAATATGATCTAAAAGAATAAAACTCACCCAAATGTGCTTCTTAATAAAGCACATTCATTTTCCAAAAACATGACTGCCTCTGAGCAACCCTTGGCCCATGCATGTAGGCAAAGCCGAACACATGCATCATACGCAACCACAGAATGCCAAGGCCCAAGTGAGCTGATTCAAAAAAAATTTAAAATAAATAAATAAGCTCAAAGGGTATATGATAAACCATTAAAGCTTACAACTTTTAATCTTTAAATATGAAATGTACCTTGCATGAAATGTGGGAAGTCGAGCAGGAATTGATCCTGAAGATGCACCACCTTCACCACAAACATTATTGCTACAAAGAATAAACATATCTTATATTACAATACATAAATTAAGCGCAACTAGTAATTACCTATCTTTTTATGGGGGAAAATAACCGAAGCGTATATAAAGTATAAACAAACCTATTAGATTGTTTTGAAACCTCGTCTCTTAATGGCATATGATTCGTTTTAGAATGTTGGAATTCTTCTTGTTTGATTTCTTCAACTGGGCCCACAAATGGAGGTGCACTAGGAATGTCTTCATCAAATGCCTTGTGATCCTGAATGTTTTGAGCACCCAAATCCTGCAATATGTTTTTATCCCTTACAGCATTAGAATGGGTATACGATAAAAATAAATCCTTAAAAAAGATTTGTGTCATTAAAATTTTCATAAATACACCTCTTGTGTACTTGACAATTTCATTAAAATTTATCTAAAACTAAAATGAAAGTGAAAGTAGAATTGTACATTTCTTGAGGTAACATTTTCATTGGCTCGTGACACATGAGAAGGATAAACATCTTTTTTGACTTGTGTAGTTGACAACTCTGAGCTACCTCTTGAATCATCATCATCATCCGATTCATCTTCAGTATAAACACTATTTCTAACATGGCATTGGTTTTTCTCAATTCCTTTAAATCTATCAACCACGTTCTCTTTTCCTCTACTTCCCATTGTTTCAACACAAGAACTCACATCACTAGAGTACACATGATACTGTGGGCGCATCTGTAGAGGATCATGGTACCTACTACTAGGAGGAACTATGTCATCCGGGTGAGAGGAATCTAGTGAGTATCGTCCACCATACACCTCACCTTCTGAATCCGTTGACATGTCATTTTCAGAAGCTGAATCTGTATCTTCCCCGGGCAGGACTTGAGATATTGGAACAATCCCGGGCAGATGCCCGCTTCTGAATTTTGAAGCTGGGGGCAGCCCGAACCCTCTGCCCATGTTTCGTGAGGAAATGGGGTTGATTTGAGGTTGTTGATTTGACATAAAGTAAGGAACTTCCTTCTTGATATTATTTGACCCCTGGATTTTGTAATTCAAACATAAGAAATCATAATTGTCATGAAAAGCCCAATACCAATAGTGAAGAATAAACAAGTCTGAGTGATTATTCATAGTAAAAAATTAGGGTTTTTCTTGCTCAAGATACATAATTCAGAGTGGACAAGCATAAGTGATTCTACTGATGGATTGCGAGATGAGGTTGAAATGTTCGAGATGTATATATAACCAGTAATCAAAAGATAACAGTACGTAAGCAAATCCAGTAACTCCATTCAGATTAATAAACAAAAAACGTATAATTGTAATCTAAAATCACTGAAAACAAGAATGCTGGATGCAGATCGAGTAAAGAAGCTTAATTTCAACTGTACAGAAATTAAACTAACGAATATAGAACAATGCAAGTGAATCATACAAAACACAGATGAAAAATCAATATGTAATCTACTAATTTCGACAATTGCGATTTTGGGGATATGAAAAACTAACCTCTTTTACCCATCTAACAGCATTGTTGTCTAACCCTTGGGTAAACATTCTTGCTTCCTTTTAGGGTTCTCTTCTTTAGAAATCACATCCAGCCTCCGCAACTGCAGCGAAATTCGAAAAGGGGGGAATCAAGAACATGAAAAGTTTATAAACTCTGAAAGAGAAAACATGAAACTTGTAAAATGCACGTGGTAAGTTGCGTATTGAAGTTTAAGTTACGGGGTATGAGTGGGGTTTTTTGCTGCTGGAAACAACGTGTTGGAGCAGATGAAGTACGATAATGTGGAAAAAGACAATCTTTTGATTGAGAGAGATAGATGATGGATCTGATCAAAGAGATATAATAAATTAGAATGCTTTCTTTCTCTCTTTTTAGCTGCTGAAGAATGATGTTTCAGGGGATGAATTTGCTTCTTGTTCTGTTACTCTTTCCCTCTTTAAAACACACAACAACCATTGATAGAGAGAAAATGCATTATTTATGCAGATAATTTTATATATTGTTTTATTCTGTAGACTAAAATAGTTTTTTAAGAACAGTATATTCATAAAAATTTCTTTTTTTTATCGATTCATATAGCAGAAGAAGCTTTTGATGTAGCCATTTTGTAAATTTATACTTAATCCTTATTTAAAATAATTTATATATTTTATAAAGTTATGTAATTGTAGGAAAAAAATGTTAGTTATTCTATAGACGATAATTTTAATTCCTCTATATTATATGATTATATCTTATCACGAATAAATAAAATAAAGTTTTTGATTATACCTAATGCAATATATTTTTCATATCATACAAGAAAAATAGATAGATATTTAAATGTTAATAAACTAATTAAATATTTAAAAGATTTGCATATAAAAGTAAACACAAAGTCTATTGATAGTATGATACGAAGCTTATGTTAATTGTTTAAAGTAGTTATTTATTAAATTTAATTTTGAAAATAGAATGAATTGCCAAATAAATTATCAAATTAAAAGATACGTTTTTATTACTTACAAAATCACTTTATAGCAGAAAAACACATTTGGGACTACTTTAATGATTTCGAAATTTTAAACCAGATAAAAATTAAGTTTTATTTTGATATATTTTTAATATTTAATGTAGTATTTTATTTACTTTAGGTGAAATATATAAAATATAAATAAAGTTTCTTCGGGCGGAAGGCAGACAGTAAAACAGAGGGGCACAACGACGACGTTTAAGTAGAAAGTAGAAACAGAAGAGAGATTGAAGTGGGACGTGGATGAAGTGGTCCGACGTGGCGACGCGTAAGTGGCCGAGGTTTAAGCAAATAAATATTATTTTTATTATTATTATAATAATTAAAAGGAGGCGTGGAACGTTACTAGAGTGGAAACGCATTGACTCCGTCAGCCGACTCATGCATCCCGCTTATTTTAATAAAAAAGAGTAAGTTACAGTTTTGGTCCCTGTGGTTTGTTCAACCTGTATTTTTAGTTTAAATTTTGATTTTTTGACATAGATAAGAGCATGTGGTTTTTTTAAAAGTTTGACACTCTTATCTTCCAAATTAATTTCATTAAGTGCTAAAAGAAACCCCAAAGAGGGGGGTTTTATTACTTGGTTTCCATTAAATACGAGCAGTACTAAAGAAGTGTTAGATCAAAATTAATTAATTTAAGGCATTATTATCATCTTACTAATATCATTTTGTCACACCCCAAAACCTAAACGGTGAAAATGTTTAGTTTAAACAGAATACTCCAAATCCAAATTCTACTTCATGTAACTTTTAACAAACGTTACCAGCTATCCACTACCAGCTAGTTTTGCCGAACAAGCTATATACACCTCAAGATAGTTTATGGTCCCTTCTCTGGGTTCTTACAGCCGTCGTCGGAGTCTCTTTAGACATATATAGAGTAAAATACCCTCAATAAATATTGACCAAAAAAAACCTTCTAATTCCATTGGTAAACAACACTTTATATATGAGATAAATTCCAATACTCCATATCATTGAACTCTCAAAAAACCTCCCATCAGAGTTGCAATTATATTGACAGATTGTCCATCAATCAAGAAGTTTATTTAAAAAGTCATACAGCTTCCTTCCGAAAACCTAATTCAAATATAATCACTAAAACAACCCACCAACAAAGAACAACATTTAGGGTTTCAAAACATGGAAACTACCTAAAATATTTATTTCAGACATGCTTCAAGTTTCTCAACAACACAAAGTTTTAAAAACGTCCTCCCGCCTTCTTCTCCCACCATTCCATGAACTTGACCTGGGCAGCCATGGTGTCCAACCTGTATAACTGAAGAGAGTGATTTGCAATTTCTTGCCCAAAACTCATCCCAAACACTGCTCCTGCTGCCAATGACAACGCTGCACCTGCAAAGTGCAAGGGTAAAATGGTCATTTGGCAATGTAAGGGTACAATAGTCTTTTTTTTCTTTTCCTCTCATGTTAAAACTGATGAATGTTGTGAAATTTGTTTTTTTGGAATGCAAGGGTAAAACGGTCATTTAGACTTACCATGGGGACTTTTTGAATATTTCCATGCAAATCCACCAGTTGACACAGCTCCAAGTATGCCTCCAACAGCAAGAAATTTCACAGCATCACGGGTTGTCTTAAGCTGTAAACAGGTTATTGTTAATTTGTATCTGTAGTGCATTTTACTTCTAGAATTTGTTGCATAAATTGGGAGAAAATTTGATACCTTGTTGAATAAACAAACTTTCATAATTGAAAATACAACATGCAATGACCTTAGGTGCACAAAAATCAATGATATATCAGTAAAATTGAAACTCTAAACTTCAAAAGAAACAAACTGTTTCAGTAGTCAATCCACTAAGTAATCTGTAATCGCTATTCGCTAATAAAATACAAGATTGCAGCCTTCAGTTCACATATCACCCTATAACCCATTCATCATACTGAAAGAAATCAAAGCAAATGAAAAAAAAAAAAAAAAAAAAAAAAAAAAAAAAAAAAAACTTACAATGCACAACAGGCGGAAGTCTCAAACCTACAGACCAGAAGAAGAACCCTAACGAATCAAATGCCTAGCTAAGGATTCATATAAATCCAATATTGCTTTCTACACATGCGAATCAAAAATCAATAATCAAATCATGAATAGCAAAGAAGCAGTATATTTAACCTAATCAATGACTACGAAACAACGCATAATCAGATCAATCAATACACATAGAAGGGATAAATAAATCGATGAAAAGGCATGTAAATAGGGAAGATTGATCATACGACGGGACCGTGGACGGGATCGGAAGCGATAAATTCTTCGACATCGGAGGAGGACCATGACGGAAGAGGGTTTTGGCGGCGGATGTAAGGGTGATAACCATCCAAGATCCTAAATCTCTCGCTCCAGAAATCTTTGAATCCTTGCCATAGTGATTGCTCCGAAGCTCCTTCTGTCGCCATTTCTCTCGATCTATCTCAAGCAGCTAAAGCACTCTGCTCCTCTATCTTTCTCGATTGTTCAATCATCAAATGGGCTAAATGCGAAATAATTTATGTTTGTTAACTATAAATAAATAAAAAATAGTATAAGATAAATGAAATGTATACATTTTTTTTAACACATACATATTATATTAATAGATAGATACTAAAGAAACTAGTTACGAAACCAATATATTATACGCGTTAATTCAAAAAAAATTAAATATAAATATCAAAATATTTGAGAATTTTAAATTTATAAGAAAATAGTTGGGCTGGGTCGGTTTTGCCAGGGCAAACCCAACCCAAACCGAAAAATTAGATTTCTAAAATTTTAAACCCAAAACCGACGGTTAGGGTTCAATTTCTCGGTTTTGGTTTTATTGATTTTTGTTGGTTTTCGGTTTTTGGCATTCTATATCAATACAGTTAGATGAGTGCTGATCAATTTTTTAAACTAAAGTAGAGAGGTTTGAAAACCGGTTATAAAGTGGAAAATCGTTCATATTTAAATCGATTTAGGATTAAAATGTTCGAACAAATAGAACTGGTTAAATATCAGATGAAACCCGATTTATTAAAATGGTTTTGAAACCTATATTTTCGACAAGTTGGCCAAAATTGAGTTTGGTGTCTATGCTTAACGAATTTTTCATGGTTGATCAGAAACAGCTAAACAGACGAAACACATAGCTTTTCAATGAAGTAAAGTGTTTCTTGGTCACTGTGTGATAGTTCAAAGTGACAATTTTTTCTTTTAGATTTAGTAAAAATGCTTATCGGGGAACCCTGGATCTTATAAAGGGTCACAAATGGTCTTAAGAAACCTTCAGGTAAAAGTGGTTGTGTTCCGTTAGCCCTTAAATGCATCAAAGGTTATGGAGGGGTAGTTCCCAACACATTAGTTGGACTTGTAGTCACACGTATAAACCCTGTCCTTTACACGTATATAAATAAACTGCTAGTTTAAAGTTAGCAATAAATAACCAATTGTGTTTGTGAAACACTATTAAGCTAAGAGGTGTCATGCTTTTTATGCTTTTTTTGACAATGGTAAAAGAATGCCTCATAAACTTTTACATTTTCTACTGAGTATAGTAAAGAAAAGATGGAATCTCAAATTTCTTTTTCCACATATTGATAGTTAACTTTTCAGTTTCACTATTTTAAAGGAACTTTGGTCATTTTGGTCAATATCACTGTAGCTATTATACACTTTGATGATACAATAACATTAGTTGGTACTTTGGTCATTTTACACATATTTGACAGGATTTTGGCTAGACTTTATGGATGGATATCTTCCTCAATTAAGTCTGTTATTTCTACATTAAGCATAAAGGAAACAAAGACACGTAGTTTACTTGATACAAAATATATTTCCATTAAGTAAAAAAGAAAAAACACCATAGCCTTATCACTACCATAGTATAGTTACAACCAAACCAAACCATTTTTGAATTTACTAGAAGCAAACAAATAAATACAAACGAACCCCCAAGAATACAAATCTTCACAAATTCAACCCAAAACATGGATTTAAAACAATCACATATTAAGTTTACATGAGGAGGAAAAAGCTTCAATCTTTTATCATCTCCCAGATTGTATTACAAGTATCAAAATCACTCTTCTCCTGGGGATTGAACTCAAACTTTTCAACTACTTTCTTCTCTTTATCAACAATATCTGTCATTATTCAAATTAAAGAAATGCAAATTCACAAGGAATATATATAATTCTAAATTATGATCTACTAATTGTATAAAAGTAATAGTAAACACAAAAAAGGATACGTCCAGATATCATCTTGGACTGATCATTTAAGTCAGGGAGGATGCTTGTTACACATGCAAACATTGATAGCTTCATCCTGCAAAAAAAAAAAAAAAATACATAAAAACATAAACTTTTAATATCATTTATCCAGGTTACACTTAATGGGGGAAAAAAATATAGAGCCTTACTGTGCTTTTAATTCATCTTGTTTGAGTTTCTTCAGAACCTTCCTTCTGTCTTCAATGGAACTTCTTTGTTCTTCAAGATCTTTAATTTCCTTGGTGATGGATGTGTTGTTGATAATAATGATAAAGGTGGATAATCAGTAATCAAAGGTTGGTGATTATGGCACTTAAACACAAAAGTAAAGTAAATTAAACATTAGTAAGTATATACTTATCTAAGCTCCTCTTGTAGCAATGTCTCTCTTTGAAGTTCTTCATCCAATTCTTTCTGAAGCAAATGTATTTCTGCATCTGAAGCAACTTCAGCCTTTGCAGCTTCTGTTTTTTGCTTGCATAGGTCGATCTTTTTTTGATAATCTGTTGTGTGAAAAGTGAAATTACAATATTGCAATTTGAAATGTCAATATCAACTAAAATACCTAATCAACACTGAATAATCTGTTGACACTTAATTTTGCTTTTAAATGTTACATGACACTTTTGCTCTAAAGCCTAAACCAAGCAAACCACTGTCAATTTCACCCCACATTTAGAGCATATATATGATTTTAATCCTAAAAATCTTCAAAGAAACGAATAATTATGTTTAGGATGTGTGACTAAATGTAAATTACCAAACTATCCAAAGCTTTGGTGAACTAGTTATGTTATGTGATTGTTGACTCTATATCTTTAAGTCTCGGTGACTACTTTGAAAACACATATCCAAACATCGACTGAAACTTTGTACTCCACAGACTCCTAAAACTTGGAATAATTGACCCGAGGTGTAAAGAGTAGATGTGATTAACTAATAATTAATGCATGAAAAATGAGAGATTTTGATACTTTGAAATTAACTTCTTGATTTCCGAATAGGGGTAATTGCTTACAGAAAGCAGGAAACATAGGATTTCAATCCATTTTCGTCCATGGACTTCGAAATTCACAGAATTGAAAGGGTTTTACTACAACTTCATCAACAAAACATTTCATGTTGATACCAAACGCAACTTAGCATATCAATTTCTCAACGAAGATTTCGAATCGATAGATTACAGATTTGAAAAGTAAACCGTTTGATATGGATCTCTTTTGTAACAGGAGAGTAACTTTTCTTCTATATTACACAAACTAAGGGACATATAGTGAAAAAGGACGTATTACCTTCTAGAGAGCTTTGAACTGCGGCATAATCTGAACGGCATCGATGGCGGAGTGTGTCGGATTTTTCGACTGAATGCTTCAAGTCATTGATGTCTCTTTCGTTCTTCAAGAACTGAACCAGGTCATCGCTATATGAAATTAGTTTCTCGACATCAAGCTTTCTAGAAATTTCAGTCATTTTGGAAGCGATCAACCTAGGGTTCCCGACAATACCTTCAAAGATGGCGAATGGAGGGAAAATGGTGAAAATATTGAAATGTAGGGAAGAGTGCAATTTTTCTTTTTGATACAGATCTATGTAAATTTGTTAACTGACGGTTTTTTTTTAATAATTTTTATTTTACTTTTAGAAGAATGATCCCTTATAAAATAGGGAAAATGACTTATAAGGGTAAGAAAGTTTTACAAATGTTCAAAACAAACCATTCAAGTTTTCATTGTTCAAAAAATACCATCTGAATAACAATATTGTATAAAAAATACCAATAAAATATATGGTTTGTTCAAATGTTACCTATGGTAACCGGTTGTTGTAGGTTAAGGATTAAAAAATTGTTGATGTGGCTTAAAATTAATGACATGGCATATAAGTTTTTATTGAAAACGAATTAGGGCTTTTGCATAATTTGGGACGAGCACTACTGGTTTCTCTCCTGCATCGTCTCCTTCATCAGCATCTTAATGGCTTCATCTTGTTCTGCCAAATCCATAATCTCATCCTCAAGCTCTAACGTTTCAAAGACAAAGAAGATGGTTGATGATTCATACCCTTGTGGTTGTGGGTTCCCATCGCAAATTTGGACTTCAACCACTAAAAAGAATCCTGGGAAAAAATTTAGGGTTTGTCCCAACCGACTGGTAAGTTATCATACCTTTTGTATACATACTTCCTTAGTTAATGTCGTTTTCCCTCTTCAGATGGTAATTTTTTTTTTCTGCATATGAAGGATCCAAACACACCAAATTGTTCTCTTTGGAAATGGGTTGATGACGATGAAGAAGTAAGAAACACGAATAAGAGAGATGAAACAGAAATAAAAGTAGATTCCATTGAAGTGAGGATATCAATTTTGGAAAAAGATTTGAATGAGCACAAAGGGATAGCAAAGAAGGAATATATTATTTTAAGTAAGGAATTGACACAAATGAGTAGGAAATTACGATTTCAGAAGTGGTTCATAATCATGATTTTTGTTGTGTTTTTAATGAAATTAATGATGTAGTATATATATTTAAATCATTGCAATGTACTTCTTTTAGTATGTATGGTAAGTTGTAGTTTCATTTTGATTTCCCTTTTAGCAATGTTAGAAGAAATATCAATGTACTTTTTGTAGTTTGACTTTGCTTTTAACAATGTTTAGAAGAAATATCATTGTCCTTTTAGTATATAATGGTTGTTTGTATGGATGGTATAACTGTCATCAAGCCATTATAATGGAGGAGAAATAGCAATGAACTTTTATTCAATGATATAGAACCGCATGCAAACCCTCACACATGGCTGCTATAACAGGGGTATTTTGGTCATTAATTTCGAAACATAAGCATCTTGGTCATTAATTTAGAAACATGAGTAGTTTGGTCATTCTTGTTGCATTTTTGGCGAAACTAAAAACAGGGGTAGTTTGGTCATTCTTGTTGCATTTTTGGCGAAACTAAAAACAGGGGTATTTTGATCATTCTTGTTCCATTTTTGGCGAAACTAAAAACAGGGGTAGTTTGGTCATTCTTGTTGCATTTTTGGCGAAACTAAAAACAGGGGTATTTTGGTCATTGTTGTTCCTTTTTTGGGGAAACTAAAAACAGGGGTAGTTTGGTCATTGTTGTTGCATTTTTGGCGAAACTAAAAACAGGGGTAGTTTGGTCATTCTTGTTGCATTTTTGGCGAAACTAAAAACAGGGGTATTTTGGTCATTCTTGTTGCATTTTTGGTGAAACTAGTGAAGCTTCCATCTTCTTATGGACAAATTCGAAAATTTGGGCGTGATTTTGGTAACACAAAACCTAATTACAGAAAATGATAAAGCAGTTGTCAAAAAAATATATGGTTCAATGGCCAAATATTAGTATTGATGTAGTGAAGTAAATGACAAAAACACCATTTCTGAAATAGCATCACACTTTCAATTTGTACGTTATTATTTCTTGCCCACCTCATGCTCAAACAAAGTATTGGTCACATTATGCCCAAACAAAGGATTGGTAAATAACTATTAAAATCACAATTTTTCAAAGCAACAAACAACAATATATGGACAGTAAGTATTGATGTAGTGAAGTAAATGACCAAAACACCATTTCTGAAATAGCATCACACTTTCAATTTGTACGTTATTATTTCTTGCCCACCTCATGCTCAAACAAAGTATTGGTCACATTATGCCCAAACAAAGGATTGGTAAATAACTATTAAAATCACAATTTTTCAAAGCAACAAACAACAATATATGGACAGTAAGTGATAAAACAGTAGATGTACAAACAATTTAAAGGGCATAAACAGTAAGTGATATTCATTCAAAACATGTGCATCCGGCACTAAATGTTGGTAAGTGTGCACAAGGCACCAAAAGAGGAGCCCTTACAATACTTAATTGTTTTTAGTGTGCACTAAGCACCAAAAGATGTGCCATTTCATAGTTTTTGGCATAATTTAAACAAAAGCTAATATCCTAGATTAAGGTGACTGAATTATCAATACTTGACCCACTTCCATCTTTTGTAACCACCTTTCTCATCAACTTAAGCTTTGTGATCCTCTGAGAAGGACCACCCTTTCTCCTATTACACTTTTTAGCAACAACTTGTACATGTTGAGCAACTACATGTTCAGCTGCTTGCTCCTCATTTGGTTGCTCATCAGCCACCATTTGTTCAACAACTTCCTCAACAACCACTTCTTCTTCAACCCCAACCTCCTCAGCAGCCACTTGTTCTTCAACCCCAACCTCCTCGGCAGCGACTTCTTCTTCAGCCCTAACCTCCTCAGCAACCACTACTTCTTCAGACCCAACCTCCTCAGGTAGTTGTTCATCTGTAAAGCAAAAAAATTATTAGTGTCAAAATCTTAATAAAGAAAGATTGTAATTAGGAATCAAACCTTGTTTCAGCAATGGACATCGTCTCCTGTTGTGACCTTCTTGATGACAATTACCACATTTTGGAATGCCCCCCTTCTTGCTAACAGTATGTTTTCCTTCTTTTTCTGTACGACATTTCTTTCTGTTCACTTTTGGTCTCCCGGGCATTCTCCTACGCCTTGGTGGCAAGATGCTTTGAAGACCTGTTTCCGACCACATGTCAGCTCCATTAGTTGGTTTCACGTTATATCTATAGCAACTTCCAAACATATTCGTTGTGAACCAAACAGCAACATACTCCTCTGCATTCCCATTCAAAAACAAGATTGCAGCAATACCATGTACACATGGTATACCAGTCAACTGCCATGCTCTGCACCCACAGGTTCTTTGGTCCAAGTCAACTGCATAAACCTCATGTAATTGTCTCACTTCATATATATGCGGACCACTTGGAGTAACATCCCAATACCTATGATTAAATGGTATAAAGTAAGTAATTTCAAATAAAAAAAAGTTGCATTCCAAGTAAGTATTATACCTCTGTTGTTCTTTAAATGTCTCAATCCTCCTTCTAATGGAAGGACATATATCCAAGTTCCATTTTTCCCCTTCCCTTTTTGTTTGTACATCCTCTCCATCACGTACACTCTGACTTCTTCCAACATTGATATAATAGGTTTTTTCCTGGCCTCTACAATTGTTGCATTAAAAGATTCTGATATTCCATTTTCCACAGCATCACAACACCTATCAAGCTTAAAAAATGCCTTGCACCATGTCTTTGGGTCTCTTTCCATTAGGTGATCATAAGCATGTGTGGACGTCGCATTGATTTCCCTCATATAAGATCGGAAAGCTGACTCGGTTGTGGACTTTGCAGCTCTCCAGAATAACTTCCTAAACTCAACACCTGTGTATTTCTTCTTAAAGTTAGCATAGACGTGTCTAGCACATTGCCTATGCTCACATGCTGGTGCTCTTTCTTTAACAGCTTCTACCAAACCCTGCCAGATGAAAATATTAACATTAAATATAAAATAACATATAAATAAACATATAAAGCACTAAGTTATGTATTTATAAGAACAAACCTTATGTTGGTCAGAAATAATGGTAAGACCTCTGCCATCTCCCATCCCAATGTCCTCAAGTAGCAGATCTAAGAACCATTTCCAAGTTTCCTTGTTTTCTACTGACACTACAGCCCATGCCAACGGGTACATTTGGTTGTTGGAGTCCCTACCAACAGCTGCTAATAGCTCACCTCTACAAATACCCTTCAAAAACATCCATCAACACCAATCACCCTCCTGCATCCTTCAATCCAACCATCTTTCACACCCTTAAGGCAGACATACATTCTTTTAAAGTAAGCTGTAGAATCAGGCATAGGATTCACTTCTATTGAGACTGTTGAACCTGGATTAGACCTCAATAACTCCGCTCCATAATCCCACAACTTTTCATAGTGTCCCACCAAGCTACCTGAAATTTCATCTAGTGCAAAACTCTTGGCATTTCTACATTGCCCAACACTTACATGCAAACCAAAATTTTTCTTAACTAATGCAACCATGTTCCTGTAGCTTATGCGGGGCTTTTCCAAAATGTCATTCGTTAACATTTTACCAATCCACATGTATGTCACAATAAACCCCAAATTAACTTGCCTGCAACAGTTATGTTTGTCAATTAGCGATTTGATCTGGAATGAATCTTCACTACTCATTGGAGTAGCCCATAGTCTAAAAGGGCAAGCTGCCTTCCCTTCTTTATTTTTACAACACCTCACTAACAATCTAGTTGAGTCATTTTTTTCGTACCACAATGCATACCCTTTAAAGACAGCATAATTTGTTAACATTTGCTTGAGTTCATATCTGTCAGAGAATCTCATGCCTAATACAGGTACCATTGTGTCCCACTTCTGGTCGGGATCATGAATAGGAAAGTGGTGGACCTCATCATCAACTTCATCATCTACCCCTCCTTCTGGAATAAGATTTTTCTTGGATAAAAACGGATCAACAGATTTAGGAATTTCTATAACCTCATCATCAACTTCATGGTCTACCGATATATCATCTGACATCACCGAGTCCACATCATCAGAAGATGGATCACTATCACCGTACACTCCATCTTCGGCTATCTCTTCTTCAATCCATTGCATAAGTGGCTCATGGTCGTGATCAATGTAGATACTGATTCTTCTCCCATTTTTATATCCAGCATCAAGAAACCTTACATAATCATCTTCATCTCTCAGCTCCCTCAACCCATCTACTAAGGCCCGATTTGGAAGACAGTAGTACATATCATGACACATACCCTTCGTCAGATTACGGATGTAGATTTTGAAGTCCTTAAACTCCATATTTCGTAAGTCTACCTCTGTGACAGAAGTCTTATCAGGATTGAAGTACATCAAGGGCTTAGGAACAAACACTCCTTTATGGAAAACATCTATACTCAATGCACCATCTGTTGAGAACGACATTCTTGTTTTAACAGCCAAAGTCAACTACAAAGGTCATTGTTAATGATTAGCAAGTAACATAATCATATAAGATAAATAAAGGTTGAACATATGACTAATTAAAACAATAAAATTTCCAAGAATGTTCAACACAGTTCAAAAGTATGCGGACTGATTTAGGGTTTGTTACCCCTGATTTAGGGTAAGTTACCCATGAGAATAAGTGATGGTCTGATTTTTATCAATCAACGATGAGTCTACAAACCTCCATTCTATATCCAACGTTCGATTGATTTAGAGGGGTTGGGGTATCGAAGCCAGTGTTTGAAACACAAAAAGAGACACAAGTAAAGAAAAATCGTTTGCTAAAAGAGGGAATGTTAAGAGTATAACTTACATGAACATATTAGACTTCAGAATTTCTTGAAGGATATTTGATCGATCGAGCCCTAGAAGAATCGCCTTCCCGGTCTTCGTGTTGTTGAGAGAGAAGGGTAAAACCCACATATATGTTAAACGATCGTATACTCCATGTCATTTCCTTTTTTCTTTTTATTTTTTTTAAACGGTTGAATAAGAGAGGTAACCTACACCTGCCGGTTACCATAGGTAACATTTGAACAAATAGTATATTTTATTGGTATTTTTTATACAATATTGTTATTTGAATGGTATTTTTTGAACAAGGACAAACTTAGATGGTTTTTTTTTAATATTTGTGAAACTTTCTTACCCTTATAAGTCATTTTCCCTATAAAATACAATTGTTTCTTGTTCTCTTCTCCTTTGTTTTCATGTCATTTTTAAGGATTTTTAAAATTGTTATTTTCCACTTATCAGTTTTTAGAGATTTCAATTTTTTTAAATATATATATATATATATATATATATATATATATATATATATATATATATATATTTAAACGATTTGATTTATTTCATAAATGCTTTAAAAAATTACATTTTGTTATATAAAAAAACATTATTTTATAAAATATTTAATGTTTATATATATTCATATTAAATTTTTATTTTTAATGAACCCATATAATACAAATGTCTTACACCTAATTCCTGAATATTTCATTCAGGTTTGATTTTTAAACTTCAGAAATACTTTTTGGTTTTTTCCAAACTTTTTTGGTTTTTTTTTTTTGTTTATGTCTGAAATGTTCATTTTAAAATGTTTAATGTTATCATTTTTTAATAATATGTTTGATTTTATGTCATAATATCGTATATAGTTCGTAATTATTAATATTTTTTTTGTTAAATTTAAGTAAAAAAATAACTTTTTATCCAAATTTTTGAATTTTTCATTAGATTTTGAACTTGTTTTGAAATTTCAGAGATTTTTTTTAGTTTTGAAATTTCAATCCAGAATCTGGAATGTTAGTCTGGAATATCAATCCGAAATCTACTTTTTCTTCAGAAATGTCCATTACAAATTAAGTGGTTATTTTTGCCTAAAACATATTTTTTTAGTTATCTCGGTTCGGATGTGCTTTTTAATGCTCATTTCATTAGATTATATGCCTTATGTCTTTGTCGGGATGCTAGGTCTAACAATTATTGGAATGGAAATAATTGGGACATTGATTGTCAAATGTCCATTTTTGGTGTTGCTTTGGAGTCTTAGCTTCAATCCTTGTTGGAGTTGTTGAACTCTATTCGTATTTCTAACAAGTTGGATTCGTAGGAGCGAAGCCTCGGGATAGAGAAACAATTCACAATTAAGGAAGCTAGATCTCAGTTGGACCTTCTTACTCTACCGTGTGGTGGTATTGCTATTAGGTTGAATAAATTTCTTCTGATAAAAATCAATATTTTTACTTGGAAGCTTATTCTTAAGCGATTATCGACTAGGTGTAATATTGTTATGCGTAGTATTGATCTTTCGTCTATTTTATGCCCTTGTTGTGGTGAGGCCCAATAAGATGTTGTTCATCTGTTTTTGAAGTGTTCCTTTGCTAAAGAGTTGTGGCAGAAGTTCGCAAAGTGGGTTGATATCTCGATCCACAATTTTGATTCGATTAATTTATTGTTTACTTGGGTTGACGACTTTACGGCAGGTAATTATAGACGTTTGATCGTGGATTCCATGTGTGTCACTTTGATTTGGATGCTTTGGAATTATCGAAATGCCTTGGTGTTTGGAAATGTGTAGTATCGGGAAGAGTTGATGTTTGATTCCATTGTTTCGTTTTCATATAATTGGTTTTGTAATAAGAATCGTAAAAGTATGAGGAATTTGAATGGATGAATGCAAAATCGGATCATAAGTTAATATTGTATTTTTTGTTAGTAGTAGCTTCTAGTTAGTTTTTTTAGTTTTTAGTTCATTCAACCGCCTTTAAAGACACATTAAATTATATTCTTAGTTACTTAAATTCCCTTTATAAATGTAACACCCTGTTCTAGGCCATTTTGTGATTCAGGGTCATGGGCTGGAAATCGATTCCATAGAAGCTTTGAGGCCTCGAGGAAGTGATGTTTAGATCTTTTGGAAGAAGGCAATGAATTTTATGAGACTTAAATCCTCTGCGTTGTGCTTTGGTCTGATGGGTAGCGTGGGAAAAGTCATAGGTCGATTTCTTGCATGAGAAATGAATTTTTGTTCGAGGAGTTCTCAGTATCAGATATTTGGATACTATTGTGGGTCTTTTTGATACCTTTTCGTGGATATAAAGATCGTTGAACTCGTAGTTGAAACAAAGAAGCTATGGCCATTCGAAGTTGGAGGGTTTTTAGGTTGAGCATGGTACGTTGGGCGTACAGGGTGTACGTTGAGCGCAGTAGGCAAGAGATGATCACGGGATTTAACCTAGTATGCTGGCCATACTAGGAGTACGCGGGGGGTACGTAGGCTGACACCAAACCTCGTTTTTTAGGGTATCACCCCAATTTAAAGGCATTAACTCACCCTTGGGCCTCCCTAAATCACCATCTACTCCTTCCATACCCTAATTTCGAATGTATCATTTGTGATTGAATATATGGAAGCTTGGTGGTGTTTTTGGTGGCCTTTTGTTAAATAAGAAGACTAGTGGAGAAGGAGGGGTTGCTTACAAGCTTTTGGATCCAGAAACTACTCCATTTGGTGCATCTTCTAAATGTATAAAATTCATATTTTGATGAGTTTCCTTCTCGATATCCATAGTTGGTTTTTCATGAACTTTTCTCCCAAAGCTTAGACCTTTGTGAGTATGGAGTACTCCAGTGATTATTACATGTCCTTTCAGACATTTTAGGTCTTATGGATTCATAAAAATGGTTAATTGATGGTCCCTTTCTAGCCATGCAATATCTTGGTAGTGTTGAGTGTGGATTTAGTTAGAGTTTCAAGGACTAAACTATTGTCAGCCATGCAAAGGCTTAAAGTTTGTGAGTTTATGGGTTAAGACGTTGTTTGGGACTATATTTGAGAAGTGGACTTAATGGCTTAATCATTTAAGTCTTTAATGATGGGTTTGGGTTGTTGTGGATAACGTTGGGTGTACCCATCTAGTACGCAACGCGTACTGGCCAAAGGCAACGTACGTCAAGCTTAGATCGAGTACGCAAGGCGTACTTAGATTGTTGGTCATCGTTGACCTTTTTTTTTTACTTTTATATTTTGGGCCATGTTGGACTACTAAGGTTTTAGGTCTTATTGGGTCGCTAGTCCTTTTTTACTTTAGGGTCATTATTAGGCTTTGGTCTGTCTTGGATTAGGGCCCATAGTGGGCTTTAGGCACCATTTAGGATTTTGGGCCATTGTAGACTTTTGGGTGTCTTTGGGAAGGGACCGTTTGCGATTTATTACCAGATTATTAATAAGGATATTATATGATGATATTTAGTGTGGAGGTTTCCCGGTTCAGCAGTTCGAGTTTTCATCTGGTTGTTTCAACAGTTGGAGGTGAGTATTCTCCCGGTGCTCGTGAGTTGAAGGCACCAATGTTGGCTCAATAAATTATGTATGTAGGATGCTAGCTATCTTTATGACTCTTGCATGTTTGTATGAGCATGTGTGGTAGAATAGTTGTATCTGTGATGACCAACCAGATCTAGTTGTTATTGTTGTGTTAAGTTGTTTAAATGTGACTGAGATTGCTGATAGTCTCCAGGGTTGTTGATAACCCATCGGGGGTGCTGTTAGCCCATTAGGATTGCTGATGTCCCAGGGTTGCTGATAACACATAGCTGCTTATTTGTGTTGTATTGTGTGTGGTATTTAAGGGAACTCAGTAAGCTTTGTGCTTACAATTTGTGGTTTAAATGTTTCAGGTTTTCTTATAATAAAGGAACGGCACGACTTGATTGCATCGCATCAATTGGGACTTGTGTACATGATAACGTTTAAATGATACTTTGATAAATGTTTTAAGATATTATAGCTATGATTTACATAAATACTTCAAGTTTTAACTGAAAATTTTGGGTTGAAATTTGATTCCTTACAATTTGGTATCAGAGCCTTGGTTTGAGGGATTTAGTCATACTATCGGGTGTGCTTGAACTCAAACTGAGGATTTGGTTAAAAAAATAACTTGATTTTCTAAGAAAGTTTTTGAAATAAAAAGGAGTGTGATGCATACAATCAACCGAGCTCAAGTAAGTATTTCCCATAATACAAATGTGTGTTATACGATTGATGCTTGATGATAATTGCATGCTAGGTTAGGGCTAAGGATATGCTAAGAGTTGCATGGTAGGATGCCTGATTAGGAGAGGTGTCTTATGCCTATTGTGTGAGCTGGTAGTGATGCATGCTAGTGAATAGAGATCTTCAGGAGTTTCTGATATAGGTCTGCCTATTTATGTGATGTTGTTAGTTCTTGATGCTCGAATGTTGCTTTCTCCGTGATTTGTAGGACCTATATTAATGTAAGTTAATTGTCACATGAATATGTTAGGTTACATGCAGTGAGGGTTAAATAATCTTATAGTGTTTTATTTGGCCTTATTGTGCAGCTCTTGTTTGAGTCTAATCGTTGTAGGGTTGAGACTTTTAGTCAAAGGATTATCCAAGCTTTGTTGCATATAATTGTATTCATGAAGTAGCGAAATGACATTAGTAGAGGTCCTTCAGCAGTTGATGGCATGGTGAGGTGGTAATCCTAGGAGTGCCTAGGAAGCGATTTTGTGCGATTGATGCGTTGTTTAGCATATTTTGGGAGGGTATCGTTGTGAGAAAGTGACTTAGAGGATTCAAATGATTATGATGAAAGTACAGGTAGGTGTGGAATGTAATATTGGACCCGTACTACTGGAAGCACAAGATCCACATTCGAATTAAGGAAAGTCCCGAAAATTCTAAGGAACTGTTTGAGGACATGAACATGGTTTGGCACCATGAATCGGTTGCATAATTTTGGGTATTATCAGCTTTACCATTATGGTAGTCCGGGAAAAAATAGGTCGGGTGATTGTTTGGGCCTTAGTGGCCATGCCATTCGGGGCTGAATGGTGTAGAGTGCAGACCTTTATGA
The DNA here is from genome assembly GCF_052625555.1 of Lactuca saligna. NCBI lineage: Eukaryota > Viridiplantae > Streptophyta > Magnoliopsida > Asterales > Asteraceae > Lactuca > Lactuca saligna. Next base: position 168,212,839 of record NC_136422.1, on the reverse strand, counting down.
GCAGTGAATTTTGAGGTCTTGGGGGCATACTCGAGGTAGTGTCAATATGAATCTTCGAACTCAATAAGGGAGTGGTTGGGATAAGTAGCTTGAGGATTGTAGATTGAGTGATCGTCCGATGACTTATGATGTCATTTTCTATGACAAGGGTTCTATTCTTCCAATTTTTTCATGTGAGGAATATAGTCATTTATGTGGATATTGTACAAGATAAGGACCATGGTATGCTATCCTTGAGTTCGGTTAGAGCGTGATTTGGCTGGTGGTTCTAGACTATCAGGAAAAGTGAATCGGGAACGACAACTTTTGTTGTGTCTCGACTGTGAGGATGATGCCTCATGTTGCATGTTTGCGTCTCGCGATGGAGGGAAGGTCATGGAATCAGGGGTGAAATTTGTGGTAGTCTAATTGTTTTTATACAGAGAATTAAATATATGAATGGGTTGTTAGAGCTATTGTTTGTGCTTTTGCATGGGATTCTTGATGATAGAGGTTGTTAGGTCTGGGAAGTTTTTGAGGTCTCCATCTAAGATTCGAAATTTCTTTGAGTTGTTGAATCTTTATCTGGGAGATTATCTTGCGTTGTATTATACATTTCAAGGGTCAGGGATGGTATGTATATGGCTGAGTTGGTTTGAGTGGGCTTTGTCTGTAATGTCAGTTGGTGATAATTCAAACCCAAGTGGGGGAGAACTGGGCATGCTTTAGAAAAATCATCAATCTGATTGAGTTTGTGGTTTCTAAAGAATGGGTTATAAGGATTTTAGGTCCGGATAAGCGAGCTTTGGGTTCAAGATGTGGTCAAGACATGGTGTAAAGCAAGTTAACCTTTGTTGTATGAGCTCATGAATGCACGAGTCGTTTTCACAGCGCGAAGTTGTTGATCAGGGAGTTCATTGTAGTAAGTGGTTCTTTCGGGATTGTTGATGTTTAGGTCATGAGTCATTTTGGGTCGCTCAGGTTGAATATCGATGTTTGAAGGATTCGTCAACATGGTATATATTGCTACATATAATCTAAGATAAGCAGTGGTTGATCTATCAATCAACTTTAGGGTTGGGTATATGTAGTTCTACATGAGTTTAGTTCAGTGGAAAACTACGGATTAGCGGGTTGTTGTCAGTGCATTTCTCGATCGTTGGTTGTTCTCGTTCATTTTCATGTTCTGTTATGGTATAGCATGGATTCTGGGTACGTTGCCCTAAATTGTTGGATTGTGGAATTATGGTCTATAGCAAACTCGAGTTTGTTTTGGTAGTAGGAAGGCATTGAAGTGATTATTTATCTGTTCCGATTATGGGTCTTTTGGGTTCCTTTTTGCCCGTTGGGATAGTAAGTAGATGTAGAATGGTATCAAGGGAATGTATTTTGGATACGACAATATTTGTCGAAATTAGTAAAGTGTTCATCTGGTCTAGAGTGTGAGCACCCAATATCATTTGATCATGGGATCTTAGTCTAGTAAACTCAATGTGGTGGTGTTTTGATAAGAAGATTGTAGGATGGCTAGGTTATCCAGTGAGTATGAAGTTGTCAAGATGTAGATGGATTCAAACAAGGGATGGTCACTTAGGGCTACCAGGGATATTTCCAAGTGCAAGCCACTTTAGAGCTTGTGTGTGACACCCTCATTTTCACACCCAGAAAAGACTGATTTGTGTATGCTTTATTTTCGAATTAGAGTAACTTTTTTTAAAAGAAAAGTGTAGCGAATTTTATTTCCAAAAAAACATGATAAATATGTTATCAAAGCATTTCCGAAGAAATGTATTTTATTCATTTTAAAACTTTGGGATGTCATCGTCAATACAAAAACATAAGCATAAATAGAACTTACATTCATTTACACTAGTGATCTACATCTCTTTAATCTCTCGGAGTTGTGTAGCTTTATATCGACACTTGTGATACAAATAAAATGAGTGGGTCAGGTTGGGAAACCTGGTGAGTACATAGGGATTTTAATCCCACAATGTTATATCATATATATTTTAGAACTCACAAAATATACAGTTTCACCATATATAGGCAACTTTACCCCACCCCGTCGATCCTCACAACGAGACAATCCAGACACTAAAATTAATCTCTTTACCTAATCCATACTCCCCGATCTAAAATGTACCTCTTTACCTAATCCATACTCCTGGATCTAAAATGTACCTCTTTACCTAATCCATATTCATGGATCTAAAAGTTACCTCTTTACCTAATCCATACTCTCGGATCTAAAATATACCTCTTTACCTAATTCATACTCCCATATCTAAAAGGTTACCTCTTTACCTAATCCATGCTCCCGGATTGGGTGTGTCTGATCCATACTCCCGGATCTAAAATTTACCTCTTTACCTAATCCATACTCCCGGATCTGTATGTCTGATGCATACTCCCGAATCTAAAATTTACCTCTTTACCTAATCCATACTCCCAGATCGGGTATGTCCGATCCATACTCCCGGATCTAAAAACAAGGAACTATGTCCTAACCATACTCTCGGACTAAGGACAACTGACTAAGTCTAATCCATACTCTCGGATAAATCTCCAGTTTTAAAGTTATTCCCTCCGTGTATATCTCACTTATACTCACAATGAAATACTACCCAATATCCCTCTTAATTTATTTAGGTTTACTATGTATCCTAAATCATCATATATTTATCAGATGTGCTCTTAACACGTATTTCAGGCTGCATCAAAACCAACTATTTCATCTACCCATGTTCTACCCAACATATTTGTAGATATAAAATACATGTACAATTCAAATCTAAAGAAAAAGTTTAGATCTAAAAAGAAAATACATATACGGTTCAGATCTGAAAAACAAAATTTAAATCTTTCATCCAACATCGATCTCAAGTATAAAATACATATACGGCTTAGATCTGAAAAAGAAAGTTTAGATTCAAAAAGAAAAATTGTTTGGATCTGAAGAGAGAAGTTTAGATCTTTCATCCAACACATATCTTAAGTAAACAAATAATATGCACACATAACATGTAATTTATATAAAATATTTTCATATCTATGTGTAAGTAATTATGCACTTACACATAAACTCTTTAACAAATATTTAAATCTATAACATATATTTGATACTTTAACTAATACTTGTATTAGAATCATGTTCATGAAAGGGACTATGCACTCAGCTGATAAAGTGGTGATTCCAACTTGGACAACGCTTCACTTCTTAAAGATATGGTTTCCTTTGACGAAACTGGGTGGTTTGTTAAAAAACCAGGCTCTACGGGAGCAGAGTTTCTAAACCCAAAAAATCCTTTTATCGGAGCCATCGGGTGCTCCGGGGCTTTCTTCTAGTGTTAAGGGAGTTTCCTAAACTTGGGGTTGGTTTCAGAAGGCTAGAGGGAGAGAGTATAGAGAGAAAGTGTAGCTTAAAAGTGTGAAAATGAAGGTTGCACCTCGCACCCTTTTATAGGCCAAAACTACTGACCACGTTGTGCGTATCTTCGGTGTTACGTTGGGTGCTCCTCGAAACGTTACACGTACGAGGGTACGCAGCGCATTCGTACCGTTTGCGTGCCAACTGTTACACTCCAAAAATACAAGCCAAAATTTTCATTTTTAATTTAATATATAAACCATAGTTTCCAAACATTACATTCATAAAGAAAATAGTTATATCAAATCATAGTATTATCTCAAAACATGTTCTTATTATCAGAGTAAACATCCCAGGCTAAACTTTTTGGTGTGTGTGTGTCATGAGTCGTACCGAGCTCTTCCCTCCGCTACCAACAATACCTAAAACCAAAACTGAAACTGTAAGCATGAAGCTTAGTGAGTTCCCTAATCTACCACATTCCATACACAAACTCATACTGTAAACATTGGGCCTAGCCCGATACATCGGGCCCCGGTCGGCATCGGACGAATCCGACATCAAGCCTCGCCTGGCATCGAGCCTCGCTTGGTATACATATATGTTTCTCTTAGGTCGTGCATGTTTTTGGGGCCCACCCACTAAACATACTAAAACATGTACATAACACATAACACTTAATCTAAACATATTCTACTGCAATCCTGTTCTAATGCCTCGCCTATCTTGGGCCTTGTCCCTGTCCCGCTATTGGTGAGTCATGGAACCCCATCCACGCTTCGGTTGATGGTGAGATATGCCCCCCCACACTCACCTCTCTCCCACCTCGGGCCCTGCCCTAGTCTGCAGCTAATAAGATACGAAACCCCCTATTCGTACTATGCTAGTGATGAGATACGGGACCTCGCCCACACTCACCCCCTACCAAACACATACAAGTATCACAGAGACAACAAGTATAATCTAACATACAACCTAAGAATCTTTCTCGAGATTGCCCCGGCATCGGACCCCCCGGCCCGGAGACATACTATCAGCTAACATACTACGGGTTTATCCCGACATCGGACCCCCAGTCCTGAATCTATCATACCTACTCATGCATGATGCAATTCTTAGACTCATGTCTTTTAGAGTTAAATTCCATAATGGAATATACCTTCCTTCATATTCTAATGTGATATAATCACATTTCAGCATGTATCATTTCTAGCTACAAACTTCATTAACAATGAGCTCGATACATTCGATCGTATTAATTTCAACATTCTGACTTACGTCAGATGTTACCTCGAACTTGGTTCTCTGAACCACGTAACATACTCACTGTAGTCGGACTTAATTTGATATGACCACTAGGGTCGGAATAAAAACCATCTTACTAGTCACTACCGAAACAAGGGTAATGACACACTTAAACAAAACGGAATCAATTACTGGCTTCTTGGTAACCTTGTGACTTTCCGTGATCCAAGTGTGAGTCTTGTGCTTCCGGTAGTATATGCATCTACTACCTTTCACACCTACTCATACTCGTCCCAAGTATTTTCTCGTAGTCGACTAAGTCACCATAAAAGAAAATCATACAATCATTCAACACACCAGATAACAAAACTAAGGTTTATATTACTTTCGTGAAACTATTACACAAAAGTTCAAGTTCACCCTATACTATGCCTCTAATAGGCTACACCATAAGTTCCAGTTCACATTGCTACTTCATAACTTGATCTTTGGATATAAAATCTTTATTCCTGATTCCTTGCATTGCCATCTGCTTCATCAAGGGTCATCTTAAATGCTCTTGCCTTTAGCTTTGGCGGTGCCTCTAGCCTTGTTGCTTGATTTTTCCTTGGGCAATCTTGCTTGAAGTGCCCCTATTCGTTACATCCGTAACACACCTTTTTGTTGAAAATACATTCATCGGCGTAGTGCCCATGTTTTCCACACTTGAAACATGTCACCTCCACGCCACATTTTCCTGGATGCTTATTCTTGCACTTATCGCACCACATTGCCTCATCATTTCCTCCTCCTCCAGACTTCGAGAATTTTCTTTTCTCATTAGAACATGAAGTTCCTTCTAACTTTCTCTTATCACCAACTTCAACCTTACCGGCGGTCCTCCCCTTGATCATATTCTCAACAAACTTGGCAGCCCAAATAGTTGCATCTAGAGTTGGTGCCTGACGCACTGACACCGCATACTCCCAAGGGAGTCGCTCTGCGTACCAGTCAACTTTTGTCAGTTCGTCTGGGACGATGTGCAAAGCTGTCACACCCCCGAACTAGACGGCGGAAACGTCCGAGGGCTGTCGTGACTTAATTGAATACCATAACATTGAATATATATGGAACATAACAACATTCGTCACCATGCATTAATATAGTACAACCGATAAAGTTTACATGAAGTACATTGTTTAAACATTACATTCCCAAAAATAAATTGTTCGACTCGTTAATAAGTAAACTGCAAGCCATCACTGGGTACATTTTTCCTTTGAATCACTAGTTACCTGAGAATACAAGTATTTTGAAAAACGTCAACATGTGAAATGTTGGTGAGTTCATAAGCGGTATTTGAAAAGCAATGTTTTGTATCATTTTGAAAACCACCAGAAAATCCGATATTTTCTGAAAAGAGCTTTTGAAAACGTTTGTGAAGATCCATAGGTATGCTTGTTTGTTTCTATTGTTGTAAGAAAAATGTTCATCAAAATTGTGTACATTTTGAAAAACGTGTGTATTGAAAAACCCTAGGAAAACCCGATGTTTTCCTAATTCTTTGAATTCCATGAAGTTAAAGATAAAACCGTTGCAGCGCGTGAAGTCATTAATCCCAGGCGACATCGGATTATTTTTGCGCATGATTAATTGCTATAAACAAGCGTTACACAAACGACCCGTTTATAACTATACTAATGATCCCGTAGGCTTCGTCCGTACTAATCACGTTATCCGACCGCCCTGACTTCGAGTAATCCCACATCCGAAGAGAAAGAGGACACGAAGACCCCGATGACTCGATTAACCGGTTGGGGATAAAAAAGGTACGAGGGGCCCTTGACCTGCCTCGCATAAAATACCGACTTTACTAGCAATACCATAGGACCCTTGGGGACCAATAGTATAAATGCCATTGAAAGTCCTTTTACGCTGTGTTAGGTCATGTAAGACCCAACAACTCGTAAGGTAGAAGTCTTCGGGCCTTAAGATCAGGTCATTGGGCTAGCCAGGCCCAACAAACAAGATTTTACACTTTGGGGCCCAAAGATGGTGCGTAGACGTCTGTGCACTCTCACGTGTGTATTGAATTACCAAATGTTTTCGTGTAGGAGTCGAGTTATCGTTGTGTTAGTAGTTTCAGATTATTATTGATTCGAGACCGAATCAATTCGTTTAACAACGATTTTTGGTATTGTTGTGTATTGTGTCGGTAGTCGCGGTGCCAATATTTGATCAAGTTGCGTGTATTGAATTAGCCTTGAAAGTTTTCTGTTTTCAGCCCCTCATTGTTTGTAAAATTTACTTTTTCAACCCTCTAATTAAATAACTTTCCGGTTTGGTCCTTAAATCATTTTTCTTGACATTTTAACACCAAAAATTATTGAAATTAATATTTTTCAGCATATTTTTCATTGAAAACAGTTTAAGTTCCTGAAATTGCAGTTTTCTCGGTTATAGCCCCTCTTTTTCGTAGTTTTTACAATTTTGGCCCCAATTGGAAATTTTTTGCAACTTTGGTCCTTTTTAAATTTGAAAAGCATTTTAAACCTTTGAAAAGTACTTGTAACACTAGTAGTCCACTGTTTTACAGAAAAACACAGTTTTGGCCCTCCAAAACAGAAAATTTCGCATAATGGGCCCTATTGGGCCGAAATTATCCTTTTTTAGCCCATTAAGCTTGAAATTTATATTTTTAATCCTCCAAATGAGTATATTTCCAGAAAATATTTTATTGAAACTGTTTTGACACTCCTCATCCATCAGAATTCGTGATATGTCATTTTGGGCCCTTTAACCTTATATTTTTAACATTTTATGTCCAAAAATTGAGTTTTTACCCCAAAGAAGATGTTATTAAACCATTTAGCTATTTTTCTTGGAACACTTTGTATGTAGAATTATATTTGATGCTAGTATCATTTAACATAAAGTATATCTCAATTTTTAGAGGTTTATGGCTAGATCCAACATCATAAACACACAAAATCACACATATAAGCATAGAAATCATACAAGGCATACAAAACACATAGAGATCTACACTTTCACTTGTATCCCCCCCCCCCAAAACTCATAAAAACATAAAATAGGGGGTATGAAGCTCACCTTAGGGTGTGATTTCGGTTTTTGAAGAAAAGATGGGAGAAAACTTGGTGGTTTTTTGGCCTTAGCACCCTTTTCTTGAAGATCTCGAGTTTGATGTGCTTCTAGGATGTAAGATCACGGGTTTTGCATGGATTAGGAAAAGATTTTGATAACAAAAAGAATCTAAGTCGTAGATCTAAGCATAATCTTACCTTAGATGAAGAATTTGTGGAAATATTCTCTTAAAAGCTTCCTAAATTTTGAGATTTTGGAGTGGAGAGGGAGGAAGTGTTCTTGAGTGTTCTTGAGAGAGTTGGAGAGATATTTGTGTATTTGTGCATGTGTTTCGGCCGAGAGTGAGAGGGAGGAAGAAGAAGAGTGACTTTGAGGTGACATGTGCATGGAGAAATGGGATTGCATGGAGGTTTGGAGTGTAATGCATGGATATCCATGAGGTATTATTGATGTGGCATGATGAAGTCAACTCTTCATCTTTGTCTTGGGCTTTTGGGCCGAAAATAAAAAAAAAGAAAGAAGGGTTTTGGGCTTTAATGCCCTTAAGTCCATTATTAGAGTTAAGTTGGATGATTGTAAGATACAAGTGTGATTTTTATGTCTTGTTGGGCTAGTTTAGGTTAATTATGATTCACAATATTTAATTTATTTCATGCTAGGCCCAAAATAACCCCAAAATGTTGAATTAAATTGATGTGGGTCCAATTAGAGCCCATTTAAGGGTTCTAAGCCCATGATAGTCAAATTGGAAGCTTATTGGTCCATTTGGGTCCAATAAGGAAGTCCTAGTCCAAAGTGGACCTAAACAAGAACTTCTAGGGTTTCCAATTGTTTGATGACTATTTGTAGTACTTGTATGATGTATTTGATTGAAGTTTTTGATTCACATTAACTTGCGTGTATATATTACATGACACAAAAATTCCAGTGGTGACAAAAGCAAACTCCATCTTGTCTGTGAAGATATTAGTGTATTCATCCACATACATGCTTCCTTTCTTCAATATCAGAAATTTGTTCTCCAACTCTAGTAGGTTTTGGGTCGAGCAGAACTTGCGCTTTAATTGCACCAAGAACTCTGCCCATGTCAGTTGTAGCGGCTCATTAGGGCTTAGGATCTTCCCAAGAGTGATCCACCAACGAACAGCCCCACCCCTGAACTGACGTACTGCAAAAGTGGTCTGCAACTTGCCTCAGCAACCACATGTCATGAAGGCTAGCTCCATTTCCGATATCCAATCCATAACTCCGATTGGATCCTCCTTTCCAGTGAAGGTCGATGGTTTGCAAGTAAGAAAATCCTTATACTTGCATCCCATTCCATCATTCCTTCTATTCTGGTTGATTTGCCTAACTATCGGTGGGTTGGCTTGACTAACAGATCCACTGAAGTTTCCTCCTTCCGAGTGCCCTTCATTTAATTCAAGCTCTTCCACTTGAATTGACAGTTCTTCATGATTTTGTTGAAGCAACCACATGGTCTCCTCCATCTGACGATCCAACATCGTTTGAATCATCATTTGTACACCAACCATCGTTATTGGCTCGGGTGCAGCAGCTACAACAGGTATTTGTTCAATCACTGGTGGTTGATTCTTGTTTTCATTTGCATTTCGAACTCCACTTTTGGTTCTTACCATTTTTGATCTACACACCGAATATGGTGAATTCAAATCTTCAATCACGATAAATAATTAAATCATCCTTATCACTCCGAAACGTTTACATGCTAGTTCTAATATCGTAATCATACGCTTAGAATCCTACACACATAAGGTTTCCAGATCCGGTCGGCAACAGACCATAGATCCGAACAAATAATATCATATATGGAAAACATATTACATTTAGCGCATAAAAGAATTTTAGGCATCATTCCTAAAATATACTAGTGCTCGTGTCAATTTAGGTGTACTACCGAACTTATTTTTTACACACTCCTTACGATCATACTTAGCATTCTAAGTTTAAGTCTAGAAATTTCCTACAAAGTTCCTAGTTCACTTAAACTAATTATCTGATACCAACTGTGACATCCCCAATTTCTCGCCCAGAAAAGACCGATTTGTTTATGCTTTGTTTTTAAAATCAGAGTAATCTTTTAAAGAAAACCGTTGCGGAATTTGTTCCAAAAATATGATAAAGATTTATCAAAGCATCTCTTTAAAGAAATGTATTTTCATTATATAACAAACTCTTGGGATGTCATGTTCCGATACAGACACATAAGCATAAACAGAACTTACATTATTTACACTAAAGATTTTACATCTCCTTTAATATCTCCATGAAATATATCTTCGCATCGATACCTGTGATACAAAAGAAATTGAGTGGGTCAGGCTTGGGAACCTGGTGAGTATATAGGGTTTTCTACCCACAATAATATAATTATTATATTTAACCATCAAACAATCAACCCAATTACCCATCCCCATTATCTTCTTTATTTCTTAGGATTTTACCCTAAAAATTCAACTACCTGTCATTCATTAATTCCTAAGGATTGACCTAAGGAATTAGCACAAAATCCATTGCTACATAAGGCGCATCTACCAACATCATCCTTTAAGCGCCTCTGTCAGGATTACATCATACATTATGAGGCGCGACTGCCAGGTTTATGACATTCTCTTTTGGGCGCATCTGCCGACATTATCCTATAAGCGCATCTGCCAGGATTATCCTATAAGCGCATCTGCTACATTCTCTATTTGGTGCATTTGCCGACATTATCCTATAAACGCATCTGCCAGGATTATGACATTCACTACTTGGTGCATCTACCGATATTATTCTTAAGCGCATCTGCTAGTATTATGACATTCTCTAGTTGGTGCATCTGCCAATATCATTCTTAATCATCTTTCATACCTCATCATTTTATCACATACCAACTATCTCATCTACCCATGTTCTACCCAACATATTTGTAGATATAAAATACATATACAATTTAACTCATTTAAAAACTATATAAAACATCAATTCCACACTCATCTCAAATAAACAACAATATATAAACACATAGCACATATTTTATAACAAATACTTCATATTTACGTGTTAGAAGAAAGTAACCACACACTCACCCAAACATATACTTAATACATTCGAACAATAATTGTATTATACCCGTGTTTATGAAAGGGAATATACACACATATAAACAACTTTATATTATACACATAACACGTATTTCATAGCAAATACTTAATATTTATGCGTTAGAAGAAAGTAACTACATACTCACTTGATCAGAAGATGATCGGACAACACTACGACTTGTAGAAGTAGTATTCTTCGGTAGATCTAAAAGATTTCACAAAAACCGAACTCCTCGCGGGCAAAAATTTGGCTCGGGAATCTTACTTCTCGGGATCTTCGGGGCTTCGGGACTTGCTTCGGGTCTCGTGATTAATACTGGGGCTTCGGGATAATTCTTGCATGAAAAACGAGGTAAAACGGGAGAGAGAGAGAGAGAAGAGGAATTGGGTAAAGAAACTCGGAAGCCTCAACTCCCTTTTATAGGGTTTGGATCCTCGATTTACGCTGGGCGTAACCTGGATAAGGCCGCTGACTCCCCCCCCCCCCCCCCCCCCCTTTGGATAATATCGGATATTTTATAATTAAATTTAATATCGAAATTATTTAATAAACTTCAAAAATTCATAGCTTCCTCATACGAACTCCGTTTTCGATGTTCTTTATATCCCCGCATAGGTGAGACTACGCTCTACAACTTTCGTTTAGACCTCGTCAACTAAATTTGACTTTATTTTTATTGTTTATTTTTAGTAGGCCGGGACAGGAAAACTCCGTTATAAATTCATAACTTCTTCATCCGATGTCCGTTTTCGCCTATCTTTTTATCGTTTCACTACTATTAACGAGATCTTCGGTTCTTGTTTAGATTGTTTCGGATAAAAACCGCTCGGTCTCAAATCGAGTATTCGGGTTGCATACCGCTAAGTCGAAACTTAGAAAAATCATAACTTACTCGTACGATATCAGATTCAGACGTTCTTTTTATGCACGCTTATGGTTTAACGAACTCTACAACTTTGGTTTAGATCGCTAAGGCTAAATATCACTCTAACGTAAATTTACTTTTTACGTTATTCAGCGTCGTATCGGTTCTGTCGCGAAACTTCGACAAGTCATAATTTCTTCGTTATAACTCGGATTTTGACGTTTTTTATATATAGGAAATCCTTGTAACATATACTACAAATTAATTAAGATTATTCCTTCAAAATAATCTTCCATCAAAAAGTAATTTTTGACGATTGATGTTTCTAAATTGACTAGCACTGATCTACGGAGTTTACAATATATATATATATATATATATATATATATATATATATATATATATATATATATATATATATATATATATATATATATATATATATATATATATATATATATATATATATAAGGGAAAAAGAGAGAGATTATTAAAATAATCTATTAATAGGTGAAAAAGTTGATTTTGTGCTATTTTCTGTAAGGGCGGTTTTTACATATGACAAAAATAGCATTGGGATGGAGAAATAGAATTAAAATAGTGAGAGTGGTTTCTGAATGACACTTTGTAAGTAGATCTCTACACTAAATATTCCCACACCTAAACACACTTTTTTGACTATCCTTTTGACTCTCTCTCTCTCTCTCTCTCTCTCTATATATATATATATATATATATATATATATATATATATATATATATATATATATATATATATATATATATATATGAAATCAAGAACACAAAATCGTGTGTTGACATTTTTTTTGGAATGACATTCATATCAGTTTTTAATATATTAAACTTTTTAGGTTTTAAAATCTCCATAAACAAATACTAGTATCTATATAATATATTTTCTAAAAAATATGTTTTCATTTTTTATGTATTTTTTCTTATTATAAGTGTTAATTACATTTGATTAAACTTTATTATTCATATTTGATTAATCTATTCACACTTACATGCCAATAAAAATTAAAAATTATTCATATGTGAATATTACACGTAATGATTTTTTTTTTTCTAAAAATGAAATCTTATTTTTATCGAAATTCTTATATAGATATGGGTTTTCATATATAGAGAATAAAGGTAATGAATTTTAATAAATTATATAATATTTTATATCATCTAATAAATACAACCGATAAAGTTTTCATAATAACTTTTTTACAGAGAATTAAATTGAATTAATACTAGTAAAGAACCCGCGGCTACGCCGTTTTTGGGGTAATATGGGAAAAATCGGTAAACTATAAGTGATATTCGCTGAAATTGTAAATCACCACAAATAAGGGATAAAGTGGACAACCCCTAAAATTAGATGTCAAAAGTGTACAACTAAAAAAAAGGATACTGGTGGAGAAAATTCAAAAATGTTGTGACAATAATGTTAAATATATATATATATATATATATATATATATATATATATATATATATATATATATATATATATGAAAATTCACTTACCTATCCCTTAAAATAAAATAAAATAAAATAAGTATACAATTTCATTTTTTTATTTCTTTCCGGTACTCTATTCATCCTTTCAACTTTATGAGTTATGTTTGTTTTCAAAGAATGTATCTCCTTATATACATAATTTCAATTTAGAAGTGTTTAATATAATCTTTTTTTTTTTCAATCAAGTATCTGAATTTAATTACTAGTATCGTCAAAAATATGTTTTCTATTTTTTATGTTTGTTTAACTTTTTATTAGATTTTAATATTTATTTGTCAAATTCCGAAATTGATTTTCGGATTTCAAATTTGTTCTTAAATTTCTAGAGTTTTTTTTTATTATTTATTTCTGAACTCCGAAATTTCACTGAAATCCGGAAAATCAATTCAAAAAATTTGTCAAAAAGGTGATTTTTTTTTAAGTCCTGGATGTCCTATTCCAAAAGTTCTTTATTATTTTGATATTTTTTATTATTTTTTAACGATATGCATTTCACTAAGATTACTAGTTAGTTTAGTTAATTTTCTTTAAAATTAACTCTAAAAAATCGAGAGACATAACGGGATACATTGACATTGAGGAATGTGAGTATGTGACTCATTACATTAGGGGGTTAAATGAGAATTTTAAATTATTGCGAAAAAGTTTAACTCGTTTGCAAAAGAAATTTTACATAAAAGAGAAGATTTTAAAGGGTTTGAAAATGTGTCCTAAAGTGTCTTTTGAAAATTATTATTCTAAGTTATATTGAATTTTTAAGCATCCTAAGTAACTTTTAATTTTTTTACCTAAAGTTTGTTTCTTCAAGATTTTTTATCTTTGAAAATGCTTAACCACGTGACAAAATACATAGATTTTTTTACAATATGATTTACTTAGTTTGGCGGGTAGTATCATTGGTTTACGAAGTTGTTCGAACCAACCGATTGAACCTGTTCAAAAAAGCTATAAAAAAATGAACGATTCAATTAGCATCAATTTTATACATATATCTGGATCGGAATGAACCGGTTGGTTTTTATAAAAAATACGATTGATCCAGTTAAATTGATTTGTTAAAACCTTGGTGAATCAGTTAAATTGAACAAAAACACGTGAATTTAGACATTTTGCAAAACAAACTTTGATGATATAAATGACAAAGACCTCTTGTGTATTGGATCTTATATAAGTTTTTATCGATAGTTTAAATGACATGGTTTTGCTACTAAAAATTGATAAATATTATAAATTTTTTTGATATGTTTGTATTTATTTATATTTTGTTTTGTTATTATATTTTATGTATTTAGATTGATTTAAAACTCATGCTTATGTTTTTTCTTTTTTCCTTTTTATGTATTTGGGCTTATCTACGGTTTTTTCTTACGTGTATTTTTAATTTTTGAATTTACGAACATTAATGTTTCGATTATATATATATATATATATATATATATATATATATATATATATATATATATATATATATATATATCCGATAAGAAATTTTTTTTGGTAGGAAGATAAGAAGTTTTTTTTCTATATATTTTTTTGACGAACAAAAAAAAAATGAATCAGTAGATGATAAATTTGTAAGATGATTCACAACAAAAAATTCCTAAAAAAACATCTTTATGATTCATTTTTAAGTAAATTAAGAAAAAAATCACTTTTATGACAATTTTAGTGAATAACAACAAAATCATTATATAAATGAATCATCGAGATGTTTTTTTGAGAATTTTTTCTTGTGAATCATCTTATAAATGAATCATCTAATGATTCATTTTGTTTGTTCGCGAAAAAAATATGTAGAAAAAAAATTTCTTACCTTCCTACCTAAAATTTCCTTCTTATTTGATCTTGACTATATATATATATATATATATATATATATATATAGTTATGATTAAATGTGAATGATATATATTGTGTGAGAGTATGATAAGTTTTAGACCACTTGATTAGATTTGTATATGAGTAAATAGTAATTATAAATGCATAATTGACATTTTGATTAATTCTCAATAAGAAAGTTGAGAGAATTATGGAGAACACATTTATTTTTATTCAAAATCAATAATCATTTATCAAAATGAACTCTAATTCTCTACATATCTAAGAGTCTACGAATCATACTAATTTTTTTTCCAATAAATAAAGATTTTATTATTGAAGTATACAACATCATGTTAGATATTTTTTGAGAACTAAACGTTATTAAATATTATTATTACATATATTCTCAATAATAACAATTTGCGTCAAAAATAAAACATTCTTAAAGAATACACACACACACATATATATATATATATATATATATATATATATATATATATATATATATATATATATATATATATATATATATATAATGTTATATCACAGAGAAAAAATGTATTGCATTATAATCAAGAATATATACCATTTCTATAACATAAAACAATAATGTATACAACATTTTGAATAATATATACAACCATTTATACTATATTCTGTAAGAATATGTTTGTAATATATACTATATTCTTTGTATAATATACAATATTCTTGAGGATTAAAAAAATATAATATATACTACATTCTTTAAGAATCTAACCGTCAAAAGGCAAAATTCTGCAGTCTTCTTCTCTATTCATCAGTTCCCTACATTCTTCTTCACTATTCATAAGCTTTGATCATATTTAAACAACATTCTTCTTCACTATTCATCAGCTCATCTGTAAACAACCAAAACTTCCTACATTCTTGTTTCTCATGAAATACATCATACAACCCTCTTGAAGTATTACTTTCATCGTCTTGAACAGAATAATACATTGCAATCAATATATAACAGTCAAATTACTAAATGAAATAGAATAACATATAATATTCTATAAGAATAGTTTGTTAAAAACTGACGACTACCTAAAAATAAATTTTTAAATATATTATTGGTTCCTGACAAAAACCAGATAAACACATAATACATTGGATTTTCATATTCTTTGAGAATACTAGCATAATTAAGTAAATGACTAAATTCTTATGGAATGGGTATATATACAAAGTAAGTTAAACTACATAAAAATGATAGATATATATTATTCTCTAAGAATATGTAGCTTGAACTGTAAATTTCTTAAATAAAAGTACTAAATTTTCTATTCTTATATCATAATTCTTAAAGACAAACAGTTATGGCTGACCATTAAGTTTTTTTGATTACTGTGAGAATGGTTAAGAATGAAATGATGTGTTTGAATTTTATAAAATTAAAACTTTTATATAACATGCACATTGTTAATAACCATTTTTCAACTTTGAATATTCATACCTGATCATCAAAATGGTTAAGAAATAGCATTCTTCGGCCATTTTAATGCTTGCAAAATCAATTGTTACTTGAAATAGCCAATTCTTATTGACCAGACCTAAGATTAAATGTCAAAATATTTGAAATCATCAATTCTCATTATTACACTTATTTATCACAGACTACGAGAATGCTTTAGGAATAACAATTAATTAAAAAAACTTAAAAACAAACAAAAGAACTATCATATTGTTTTCAACTTGGTTAGTCCTCCGTATAGATATTCTTAAAGAACGACCGCTAATTCAAAATTTTCTGAAAAAACACACATTAATTGTCAAAGTTAATTGATTACCTACATTTCACTACCATCAAATTGAATTGCTTTTCATCTCTGTTATCACCAATGGGCAACTCAATTTCATCATTTGAAGTTATTGATTCCCTAAAAATACGATATCATCGTTTGAAGTTACAAAGACCTTGTGTTCACGATAGATACAAATTGAGGAGTTTCTGAAATTGTTACAAAAAAATGATGATAAAAGATGCAAAAGTTAGATTTATAAAAATAGGACCCACGAGAATCGAAGCAACTGCAAATGGTATAAATAGGGCTTATGCAGCGACAAGGTTTGGTCTGGATTCTCCATCTTGAAATCGAGTTGTAGGTATGAATTCTCTATCTTGAAATCGAGTTGTAGGTCTTGAAATCGAGATCAATACTTGTTACGCAGGTCGAGAAACAAACCAGTGGAAGGTCACTGTTGTGCGGCGGCATTGATTCCAGCGAAGAGGATGAGACCGACCTCACATCTGGTCGGTGTTAGGTGAGAGCGACGATCGTATATGACCGTTGTATGGAGATGGGCGATGAGAATGGCTTGGACGGCGTGTAGGTTATTGGATTATGGAGACCTTAATTATCAACAATCAATAATCACTTACCATAATCGTAGTAAATTAATATTAAATAATAATTAATTTAATTAATAAAATTATAAAATTACCATTTTCAAATGATTGGTTTAGATTTTGTCATACATTCACACAATAAAAATGGTTTATATATATATATATATATATATATATATATATATATATATATATATATATATATATATATATATATATATATATAAAATCTAGGCCACATATATTTTTTTTGCCATAAAATCCTCTCGCATATCAGCACGACAAATGGATATAATATTCAAATGTAAATATAAACCACCACCACAACAACCACAATTGGACTACATTTTTTTGCCACAAAACCTCTGGCGTACCGACACGACGGAGGAATGTAATACTCTATGTGAATATATATGTAAGTATATTCTAATGTTTACCACCTCCACCATTGCCACAACCACCTCTACCCATGCTACCGCCACCACCTCTGATACTAACTACCATATTCATATAAAATTAATCACTTGAGAATCGACACATACTTATTTATTTATGAATACACTTATATATTTATATGTAAATACAAAGATAAGTATATTCTCGCGTTTACCAACCCCACCACTGCAACCACCACTATTGTAACATCCGGATTTCCGGCTATATTATTTTATTCTTTTATTTTGAGTTTGGGGAGGAACTTGGCGAGTTGATGCCTAGACTCGCCGAGTAGGACCGCGGGTTCTTATCCGGATTGGTGACCGGACTCGGCGAGTCCACGCTGTTAAGTGAAACCCTAATTTCTCGGGTTTGGGATCTATTTAAAGGCTCTTATAGCCTTCCGTTGCGGCTACCAGACCCTTGAGAGAAACCCTAATAGAGCTAGAACGTTTGTAAGGGAGGAGAGGCCATTCTTGATCCTTGTGTTGGTGTTCTTGCAAGAAGAAGGTGACCAAGGCAAGAAGAAGCTGAAGAGGGTGCTATTCTGTAGATTTCAGAGCCCAGGGACTTCATATTTGAGGTATAGATTCGATCCTTCTTCAGTTTTGGTGTTAACCTTTGGAGTTAGGGTTTTCTAGACCCTTTAGAGGCTTGATTTGACGAGCATTTGGTCCCTTCTAGTATTAAGGCTTTGGATCTGGATCCAAAAATGTCCAAAGACCTTAACCCTTTGATCTTTATGATTGATATTAGGAGACATGAGCTTAGGATGTCATATTTGAGGTTATTTCTCCAAATAGATCCTTTAGGCCTTTGCATGAGAATCAAGATCTGAACTTTACGTAATTATCATGCTTGGGAAGGTCAAATCTATGGATTAGAGGAACAGATCTGACCTCAGGAGGTCATTTGAGTTTGAGCATGGCATGAACTCGTCGAGTCCAAGAACAGACTCGACGAGTATGATAGTTTTCCCCATGAATCACACAGTTGGTGACTCGCTGAGTTGGGGAAGTGACTCGGTGAGTCATTGGGAATTTAGAGGACTTGAGTTCATGACTGAACTCGCCAAGTCACAATTGTGCACTCGGCGAGTCTGGTCAAAAGGTTGATCGTTGACTTTTCTTGACTTTTAGGGTTTGGTCAACAATTGGACTTGTGGACTGTTTGAAGGGTAAAATTGTCTTTTAGCCTTCTTAGAGGACATGTGAGGATCTAGTCTAGCCTGGAGAGCCGTTATTGATTGAGATGATCGTTTATGTGTTTAGGCAGAGGCTAGATCAGTGTTTACGCGAGTGAGATATTACCGATACATCCGAGGTGAGTCTTCTCACTATACTTTACCTTGAGTAGGTAAACAGAGTTATGTGATAGAGTATCTTGTATGCTATCTATGTGATGTGTTGCACTGCATTATTTCTATGTGATTTATGCTGTGAGTATATCGGAGTTAGGACCGGAAGGTCCACAGAGCTAGGACCAGGGGGTCCACAGAGTTAGGGCCCAAGGTCCCACAAGAGTTATAACCTTGAGTAGCTAATATGTGTTATATGTGGTATTTTGGGTAACTCATTAAGCTTCGTGCTTACCGTGTTTTGTGTTATGTGTTTCAGGTACTAGTGAGGATCGCGGGAAGGCGCCGACATGATCAGTACACACACGCACTACTAGAAAACTGGCCTTTAATGACGCGCAAATAATGACACACACTGATAGACGACGCACATTTGTATGTGCCCTAAAAACTAATGTCAGTTTTCCAAAATTTTAAGGATTGAGGACGCGCATTTATACGTGCCCTAAAATTAGTGTTAGAAAAGAAAATAAAAAAGTAATGCGGAGGGCGCCTTTCATAAAATGTGTGTCATGTAAGAGTGTCGCTTTATAATTTTTTAATGAAACACGCCTTTTAGGCGGGAAATGATACGGTGGAAACAAAATCCCCAAATTTTTTGAAGACCCGCTCATTCTTTTCTCTCCACCTGCCGATGACCTTCATTTTCTCCCCTCCTTCTCTCTATAAAACCTAACAGCCACCACCACCAGAAACATGAAGACCATTCTCTCGATCGTATATTTATTGCGACGATTCTCTCTCGATCAGATCAAAGACCGCTCACTCTCTCCTTAGATCTACCGCGATTCTGATCCCCCTTCTCTGTAACACCCTCGTTTCCTTCCAGAAATCGAAGACCATTCTCTCTTGATCGTATCTTTATGGCGACGATTAGACACAATAATCTCAACATAAAATTGGTAACAGAACTTGTCTTCACCTCTACCCTACGCCATCTACAAGACTCCTCACATTTACAGACCCCAGTCCAGTTGCGCTTCTAGCCTTGGTCCTTTTTCTTCATCCGTTCAACAAATAAGGTGAACACGGCTTCTCATTTACAAACCCTAGTACATGAGCGCAAGGATTTGGTTCGACCAGTGGGTTGTATTGTTTTAGTTTAATTGACAGCTTAGGGCTAATCATGGTATGCTCAATTGTAATAATCTCAATGCAATTCTCTCTAGTTGAATTCTACTTTTTCTGTTTGTCTACATGAACTGCCTTGTAGTTTTTGATTTGTGTATGGTTTAGCAAACATCTTTGGGCTACCTATGGTCAATGGATATGTAATTTCAGTTTTAGGTTTAGACCTATGGTCTACTGTTCATGTTTAGGAGAATTTACCGTGTAAAATATGTTCAACTTATAACTATTACATGGTGTGTCTGCCTAACTTTTTGATATCAATACAGAATAACTCTCCATTTCCAAATGGAGGAGATTTAATGGCAGACCTTGAGGAGGCTTTGGTCAAACATCGATCTAATCACATAACAGGTTCTAAAATGGTAGAAACAAGGGAAAAACGGATCGAGAGCCACATCTAAAATCGTTTAACACAACTTGAAGGTTGCCATAAGAAGCATTTTTATTATACTTTAACATTGTAGAGAAATATTCAGATTGCTTGGTAATCTCTGTGTAGTTAAATGTAGTTTCTTTTTGGCAGCATAAACTTGATTTTTGCGTTTGGCCTATTTTCTTAATTACATTAAGGGTGCAAATTTGATTATGGGAGATTGATAGAAATCACCTTCATCGTTTCCATGTTCTTGCCTTTGGATTCAAGAATGCTTGATATCCTGTAATGGAATTGAGACCAGTCAACTCCAATATATTTATGTTATTTTCATTGTTTCTGGTTCCCCTTCTTGAAGAAGTTATTACTATGTTGATGGTTTAAAATCATAGTACATTGTATTTAAATGGAATTCTCCTTTCACAGAATTCGAATTGTTTTACCATAATCTTTGTAAGGAATTAAAGTCCTAATGCTCTGTAAACCAACACCCTAGACCTTTATTTGATGTCTTATACAATTCTACATGAATATTTACTGGCAGGTGAAGTTGTTTGTAGATATCATTTAACTTTACTCATTTGTTTTTTTTTATCATGAATTTAGAATTACCTTTAAGCAGAGGTGAAGACCTTCAGTCAAAGTGTTTGCTTGAACTCCATGAACTTAAGGTATATTGTAGTTTATAACATCTTGTTTTTCCATATTTTCTTTTGTATCTAAAGATTAACATTTAATGGGTTAAATGCAAGAAAAAACTATGTACTTTCGTCTATTTCCTTATCATAACATTCTACTTGCATCTTTTCTACTACAACATTGTACTTCAGTAGGGTTTGATGACTTAAGAATTCACTTGTAATTTAGTGTTTCTATAATACCCATAACCAATTATTTTAATAAATAGGGGGTCGTAGAGAAGATGATTGGACTTGCCCTAGCTATGGAAATGTGAATTTCTCTTTCAGGACAACATGCAATATGCGTAATTGTACACAACCTAGACCAGCAGATCATAATTCTGTAATTTCCACATTTTGTTTATATTTATACACCATTTAGCCCCTATTGTTTCATTTTAGTCCCCTCTTTATGTAACTTGCAACTTCTGTTACACTTGTACAACACTACAACTAATAGTTTTACTGTGTTGCAAAAAATCTGGTGGAAAGGCAATGCAGACCCCACAAGGGTATTCATCTGTTACTGCTGGTCATTACATTGGTTCTGGTGCACCTTCATCAATGTATATTGGTGTACAACCTTATGGCTCCTCTCTCTCTCTCTCTATGCCACCTCCTTATGATGTTCATGTTCCATCTGCTTATCATTATAGTTATGGAATTCACCTTTCTGGAGGCAGCAACCCCTATAGACCCCTCCCACCCCTACTCTGGTGGCTCAATCATAGGTACACTAAATATAATAACTTTTATTTTTCTCATTTTATAATTGTTATATATATATATATATATATATATATATATAGATATAGATATTTATAGTTGGTATGTATGGAGTACCTCCGATGATGGACCGATACTTGCCTTTGGGCCACACTCCAATGGTATGGTTGTATAAGTATTAAAATCTTTTTGTTATAAATTTATAATGAATTAACTGTTTTGACCCTTGAAAATTGATAGGGTCTACGACCTGGGTTTTATCCAGAAGCGAAAGCAAAGAAAGGTGTTGAAAACATTTTGTATGTTGATTTTATTTTTGGATGAACAGATGGCTAATGTTATTATTATTATTTTATATTTTAGATGGAAAAAGCGATAATGATTGGGTATGCCCTAATTGTGGAAATGTGAATTTCTCATTTAGGACAATTTGTAACATGAGAAAATGCAATACACCTAAGCGAGGATCTCAGGTATTTAATATTTTTTCTTTACACCTAGTTTCATCTTCTGTATTTCTTAAACAACAATTGACTAAATGTTATGATAAAACTTTTTTATTGTTTGAATTTGTTTCCAGGCTTCAAAGTCAGGAAAGAACTCCAGTAAGTTAAATTTTGTTTTTGGAAATCATAGCTTTGATATTCAGAAATCATAAACGATAATGTGTTTGTTTTCAGAAGGAGATATGCCTGATGGGAGCTGGAAGTGTGATCAATGTAACAACATAAACTATCCATTCAGAACAAAATGCAGTAGACAAAACTATGGTGCTGAAAAACCATCAGAATCTGGGAAATCCCCTTTAGAAGAAGCAGAAGAAAACGATCAGGTCTGTTTACTTTCATTTTCATCAAACTTATGTTGCTTAAAAATGTGTTTCTTTCCATTTACATTTTCTAATTCTATAAAACTTTTTTATAAGTGTAAAAGTCAAAAAAGCTATTAGCAGCTCTTTTTTTACTCCAGTCAGTCATCATCTCCCTTTGGTCATTTTAGCAAAGTTGTTGTTGAAGGGTATAGTCGTATTTTTTTAATCCACATTTATTTACTCATTTGTGGTTGTTGTGTCTTGTCAACTTTGCATCCAATAAAAAATATATTTACAAAAAAATGGTATTTGTGGTCGTTATGAAGAAGGTTGGTTGGATGTTTAAGTCTCAAGGTCTAAGTCAGAAAGAGATATCTAGTATGTGATTGATGTTATGAGAAAAGGAAACAAAATGAAATTTGTTCTGAAAATACATCAGCCGCGACGGTTGGCATAATCAAGGTTTGACATCTTCTAAAAAAATATTCTGAGCTCCTACTTTGTCCCATACCTGTTCAGCTGTTGTTGCTTTTCACTAATTGATTCTTTGCAGTTGTTAATCGGGCTCTTCAATTTGGATCCAACCCGAGTGTTTGACATTGTAAGTTCTACCCTTTCTGGTTGTTTTGACTTTGTATTGAAGTTGCAATAAATGAGGTACTTGAGTTGACTGTACTCACTGATTTAGGTATTGGAGTGTTTCAAACTTCATCCGGATAACAATGTCTTCTTGAACCTGATCCCTGTTTTCCCCAAGGTACAACACTTAAATATGCCCGATTAACGACTAAAAGGCTATTATAAGGGTGCATGATTCACAATATGTTCTCTCAAGGGATGAGATCTATAAAAGAATTGCAATCATTGGGCATGTTTGCTTGGTGTTGGAATTT
Organism: Lactuca saligna; assembly: GCF_052625555.1. Classification (NCBI taxonomy): domain Eukaryota; kingdom Viridiplantae; phylum Streptophyta; class Magnoliopsida; order Asterales; family Asteraceae; genus Lactuca; species Lactuca saligna. Next base: position 168,189,054 of record NC_136422.1, on the reverse strand, counting down.
AAGATTCCTTTCCATGGCTGGCGTGTTTGGTTGCCTTGCAAAAAAAAAAAATTAATTCCTTTGTTTTTAAAAGTTTCCTTATTTACTTTTAGGTCAGAATAAATTTGGGAAGTTACGTTTTGATTGGTGATCTCCCTTGGTGAAAATAGGTTAATTGGGGAAGTTTCCCCCAAGGTCAGAATAAATTTGCATGCATTATCTAAGCCTTTTTCTGAAAGGCTAATTGTACATTATCCAATCTCTTCTGTTCTGGGCATTTCTTGCAATCTAATGCTTTACAAATTCTTGGGTTCAAGTTCCAATATTATCAATGTTTGGACGTAAATAGTACCGTACCCTTTGGGATCTATCAGCTAACTGTAATATTGGTTAAAAAAGAATTTCTTGATCTTGATAGTATGTAATTATTCATTCATTCAGTCAGTCAGTTTTTGCTTTCAATAAATTTGTTTCCTTAAGAATCATACTGTTTCACCTAGGATAATAATGGGGACTAAGACTTATGTGGACATTTCAGTTGGTTATGGAAGAATCTTTGCTTTAGTACATCGTTGCTTTGCTTATCTTTTCTTTTTATCTCTTCAATGAAAGTTCCTGAATCTGGCTGAAGAGGTTTGTTATTTTTGTTGCTTTTTTAGTTGCTAATAATTTGGATATGTATTATTTGCAGCTTGCTAGGACATGCTATAACTTTTATCAGTCCACACCAACAAAGTTGGCTGGAGAAAACTACCTCCATTCAGGGCAGGTTAGTAGTTTCTCATGATGATGTGTTGTTTCTTGTGTAATTAAAAGATTTTAGGTTTCATATTTTTGATTGTGTGATTAATAAAAGTTTTTTGGTTTCAGCTAATGTTCAAGTCATTATTTGTCATCTACACTCGATGGACAACAACAATTTTTTTTGACATGGAGGATTTGTCTTTTACATGATATCTGAAACAAAGTGTCCCTTAATAGCAATGTAATAATAGGTTAGATAGTTAGGTATTGTATTTTATGCAATGGATTATATATTATTATTTGTATGACATTAAATTTTATGCAAAGCATTGTATTTTTTTGTATATGATATTTTATTTTCTATTATGAGACATTAAATACAAATTTAATTTGAAAATTGGTAAATCTATAAATAATATATTTTTTAAACATTTAAAATTATGATACGCAAATATGTATGTCATATTCATTTATGACATGGCCTTTCTTGACAGGGGCTTTCTTGATACGCATTGCGTGTCATTAACACGCGCGTCGTAAGGTTACGACACGCTAATGCGTGTCGTCTTCCTTTATGATAGGGCCTTTCTTGATACGCGTTGCGTGTCGTAAACGTGCGTCGTAATTGCGCGTCGTAAATGCGCGTCGTCTTTCTTTATGACAGGGCCTTCCTTGACGCACATTTGCACGTCGTCTGAGCCATTTACGACGCGCAATGAGCATCGTAAAAGGTTGTTTTTCTAGTAGTGATGCGGAGTTTTACCTATATGTTATGATCTTGGGATTTTTGACTTATGTTGAATATATGAAACAATGTGTTTTAAAATATTGTGAATTAAATTGTTTTTAAAATGTGAAAATTTGTTTGAAATTTTACGGCGTTACAACTGTCACCGCTACCCTTACCACCGCTATTAACGACCATATTCATATATGAATAGTCACTTGAGAATAGAAACATACTTTTTCATATATGAAAATACTTATATATCAATATATGAATATGCTTATTCATACATGAATAAGTATATACTTAATCATATATGAATATCCATCATCGTCACCAACACCTCGGCCACCCACCAACACCACCACCGCCACCACCACTGCCACTACCACCGTCATCGCCACCACCACCACCACCTTCGCCACCAACCACCACATTCATTGTAAAATCCCGACTCTCATATATTATATTTATATATATTTTTTTGGGATTGAATGAGTGACTCGACGAGTTGTGTGCCCGACTCATTGAGTAGAGTCGGATTGGTCACGTGGGTTTAATGATAAACTCGACGAGTTAGATAGCCGACTCATCGAGTTGGCGTTGTGTGAGAAAACCCTAAATCCTTGGGTCTGTGTCTTGTTTAAAGGGCCTTAAGACCTCATTTGCGCCTCCCTCATCACCCTTGAGCCTTGTGAAGAACCCTGACCGAGTTTTAGGTTGTTGTGTGAGAATGAGAGGCTATCTTAAGCATTTTGGTGCACCTTGAGAGAAGAAGACGAAAGCATCAAGGATTGGAGCAAGGAGGGACATTGGATCTAGAGGTTCTCAGTGGACAACTTCTGTTTGAGGTAAAAAGATGATATCTTGATCATTATTCTTGTGAGATCTTATTTTGGGGAGTTCTAGGGCTTTTCCCCATCCATCTTGTGTTATTGAGTCCATTGAGCATATCTTGAGGTTAAAACCTCAATAATTGTAGGAGGTCTTGTGAGCCCAGAGAACCAAGCTTTATGGAGCTAAAGGCAAGCCTATGAGCACCAAACCCATGTTGGAACTTGTATTGGCATTATGGAGCAAATATGTCATGCCTGAACGTAAAGATCGAAGCGTTACATGACATTCGAGCCTTATGAGACTAAATCTAGAGTTAGGAGTGGGAGATCTACCGTAAAGCGTCTGAATGAGAATACAAACTGAATGGACTCTCTAAGTCAATGAGCTAACTCGACGAGTCGGTTAGGGTTTGTCCCGATGAGTATGAACATGCTGTAACTCGGTGAGTTGACGGGTCAACTCGACGAGTTGAGTTGGACTTTAATGAGGTTCCTGAGGAATTGAGGGGACTTGACGAGTTGCAGAGATGCACTCGACGAGTTGGGTCAGCATGGACTGTTGACTCGAGTTTTGACTTATGTTGACTTTAGGGTTGGTCAAACACGAGTAGTGGAGACCGTGGAGGGGTAGAATGGTCTTTTACCCTTCCCAAGAGTTAGAGAGGGGATAGCACGAGTTTATTAAAAGTTGTGATTTTAAGTGTTAATTTGAGATGCGTGTTATAGTAGACGGTTCGAGGGGTACATATTTTCCTAACTTACTTACGAGATGAGTCCCCTCACTATACCTTACCTAGAGTGGTAATCTTTGTGTGACCGAAGGGTCTTGTATGCATTTATTGACTATTGTGTTATCCTACATTATGTATTTGTGAATTATGATGTGTATTATTTTGTGCTTACTGAGTTAGGATCGGAGGGTCTAAACCGAGTTGTGAGACCGAAGGGTCTTCACTAAGATACAAGACTGGAGGGTCCGAATCGAGTTGTGGGACTGGAGGGTCTCCACTGAGATACATTGACCGGAGGGTCTTATTTGAGTTATAGCCTCGAGTGGCTAATGTGATATGTGTGGTATTTTAGGGATCTCACTAAGCTTCGTGCTTACCGTGTTGTGTGATATGTGTTTTAGGTACTTCTCAGGATCGCGGAAAGGCACCAGTTTGATTATACACAGGAAAGAAAGAGTTACATCTTGAGGATCCTGAATTTTAATCAATCAATTATGGAGTTTGTATTTGATAATTTGATACTTGGGATTTTGAGAAATGTATTTATGAGAATTCTATGATTTTTAAATGGAATTTTTTGTTTGAAAATTTACGGTGTTACATTCATATATGAATAATCATGTGTGAATAGACACATACTTATTCATATATAAATATATATGTTTCGTCGTCCCGGTATACTGAAACGCTTAAGCGATGAATTTGAAATATGTGGCTTAGATTTGTTCTTGCGTTCTCGATTTCATAAAAGTTCTCATATATATATATATATATATATATATATATATATATATATATATATATATATATATATATATATATATCAATTAACAAAAGATAAAAGCCATGAATCAATTACCAAAAGATAAAAACCATGAATCATGTATCTTAAAATGTCATAATAAATTTATCAAATCGAAACTAATGTCAAAATCATATCAGAATATCATAGTCTATCTCCCAGGCTAAACTGTGGTGTGTACCATGCCATCATCCCGAGCCATTCCCTTTGCTAGCCGAGGTACCTGAAATCAAAAACTGAAAACTATAAGCACGAAGCTTACCGAGCTTATGACATCCCCATTTTCACGGCCAGAAAAAACCGCTTTGTTTTATAAAATCAGAGTAATCGTTTACAGAAAACGGTTGCGGAATTTGTTCCTAAAAGCATAAACAATATAAAATAGACCTTACAACAGTTATTTACAACTACTGATCTATAATCCAAAATCTCTCGTCAAGTCCACCAACTTATACTCTTGTGCCATTACCTGTAATGCAAAGAAAACTGAGTGGGTTAGGCTTGGGAGCCTGGTGAGCATATAGGGTTTTCAACCCACAATAATATAATTATTATATTTAATCATCAGACAATCAACCCAATTACCCATCCCAATTATCTTCTTTATTTCTTAAGGTTTTACCCTAAGAATCAACTATCCTTTATTCATTCGTTCCTAAGGATTCACCTAAGGAATTAGCTCAAAGTCCATTGCTGCCAAAGTTTATATATCAGGTACTAAATCCATAGCTATCAGGCTCTAACTCCATAGTCACCAAGGTTTATGTAACATGCGCTAACTCCATAGTCACCAAGGTTTATGTAACAGGCACTAACTCCATAGTCACCAAGGTTTATGTAACTGACGTTAACTCCATAGTCACCAAGGTTCACTTAACTGGCGCTAACTCCATAGTCGCCGGGGTTTACCTTGTTTATTGATAGTATTGGTTCCGAGACATCCTCTAGTGATACATATCAATGGGTTTTTAGAGTAAACCGGTTAACATCAAGTCCACAACACCTACAAGTTGCGTGTCTGTTAGTGTTCCACAAGAATGTCTAGAATAGTCCGTGGTTGTCATCCCTGCTCTGCTGAATGATGAGGGCCATCGTTTGGGTAAGGGTTTCACTCATTTTTCACCTGTCACCCTCATCTCATGATCTATATCATCTTTCGTGTCATCCTCAAACTAATCTTTCCTCACACACCAACTATTTCGTCTACCAATGTTCTACCTAACATATTTGTAGATATAAATTACATATATAGTTTAAATCATTTAAAAATATGTATAAAACATTCATTCAACAACCATCTCAACTAAACAAACAACGTGTAAACACATAGCACGTATTTCATAGCAAATACTTCATGTCTATGCGGTAGAAGAAAGTAACTACACACTCACTTGATTAGAGGATGCTCGGACAACACTACGGCTTGTAAAAGTAGTATTCTTAGGTAGATCTGGAAGATCTTCACACAACGGGCTTCTTGGAGGCAGAGCTTCAGCTCGGAAACTCTTTTCTTCTAGGGATCTTCGGGCTTCGGGACTTGCTTCGGGTCTCGGTATGATACTAGAGCTTCATGGGGGGGGGGGGGTTAAAATAGGGCTTAAAGAGGGTATTGGGAGTGGGAGAGAAGAGATTGAGCAACCAAACTCGGCTGCCCCTTGAATTCTATTTATAGGGCCATTTTTCTGGATTCACATCGTGAATCTCAAATATTCACGTCGTGAGTTCAATATTCACCAGGTGCGTCATCGCAACTTGCGTTTGTCAGGCTCCAAAAGTCATAAATACTGAGTTCACATTGTGAACACTATATTCACGTCATGAACTCTGACAATTTTGGGGATTCGCGCCCCGAACTTCAGAAATTCATAATTTTTGCATACGAACTCCGTTTTCGACGTTCTTTATATCGACGTGTAGGTAAAAACAAGATCTACAACTTTCATTTAGACTTCATCGGCTAATTTTGACTTTATTTTTGTTATATTATTTTTAGTAGGCCGGGACAGGAAAACTCCGTTATAAACTTGTAACTTCTTCATTTGTTGTTCGTTTTCGTCTGTATTTTCACCATTGGACTACAATCGACGAGATCTTCAATTGTCGTTTAGATGTTTTTTGGCTAAATATCGCTCAATATCATATTCGAACTTCAAGCTGTACACTGTTAAGCCGAAACTTCGAAAAATCATAACTTCCTCATACGAAGTCTGATTTGGGCGTTATTTTCATGCATGCTCTCGGTTTAATGTATTCTACGACTTTTGTTTAGATCGATAAATCCAAATATCGCTCTATTGTAAATTCACTATTTACGTCGCGGTGTGTCGTGCCGGTTCTGTTGCTAAACATCGACATGTCATAACTTCTTCGTTATAACTCGGATTTCGGCGTTCTTTATATGTACGTAATCCTTGTAACATATAATACAAATTATTTAAGATTACTACTTCTAAATAATATTCCATAAAAAAGTTATTTTTGATGCTTATCGTCTCTAAATTGACTAGCCCAAATCTACGGGCATTACAGAGCTCCCTCAAACTACTACATACCATACAATAGCACGTAAAGCAACTACTAGGCCTTGCCCACTGCATCGGAGCATAGTCCGAAAATTGCATCAGACGGAGTTTCGGAACTAACCAGAGCCTTGTCCTCTGCATCGGACCAAAGTTCGGAAACTGCATCAGACCGAAGTCCGGAACTAACCAGGGCCTTGCCCTCTGCATCGGACCGAAGTCCGGAAACTGACTGTACATAGCATGACATAACATAACTACTAGCATAAACACATATAAGGCATACTGCATCGGACCGAAGTCCGGAACACATAACACAAAGACATGCTTGAATCACAAAGACATCAAGCACACTAAGCTACTGCATCGGACCAAAGTCTGGAACTACTGCTAACTAAACGGGTCGACATTGTGGCCGTAGACCCGTTCCTACTAGAAGGAAACTCACCTCGTAATGCTGGCTGCTAAGATGCTAAGTCTGAAACTATCTAACTGTTGCTCCGGAACTCCCCCAACTACAAATCCAATCTCAGGGTAAAAAGACTATTTTACCCCTGGTCAAAGTCAACATCATGGTCAAAGTCATCTTTCGGTTGACCGGACTCGCAAAGTCGGGCTGCCAACTCGCCGAGTCCCTAGCATTCTTTCTGATTCTATACCCGCTTCTACTATTTGAGTTTGGAAAAGACTCGATGAGTTCTTTTTCGATACTAACATCAAGTTTAACTTCATCCGACTCGTAGAGTTGTATGAACAACTCGTTGAGTTCTCCTTCATCATATGAACTCGTCTAGTATGTGACTCACCGAGTTGTATGAACAACTCATCGAGTCTGTTCTTGAGGCAAGAAAATTACCTTGGACTCGCCGAGTCCAAAGGACGACTTGTCACGTCTCATGCATGCCATTTCTATACAGTCGATTCTAGTCGATTTCAGTGCATCCAATCCATAGATCTGGGCTTCTAGGGCTGGTTTTACACGTAAATTTTCCAACTTTACGTGCATGCTATAACGACCCAATTTTCACGTCCAAAATTTTCGTTTTTAAAACATTACTTTAGAAAATGTTACTAAATAAAAACATTGTTTGATCAAACTACATCACAACATAAACCATGTTCAAAAGTCAAGTCATACAACCCATCGAAACATCAGAGTATAAATCCCAGAGAAATCTAATAGATGCGGAAACCAGTGTGTGTGCATGATGTGCCGCTCCGTGGTAGCTCCTTCCCTTTCGATGAAGAGGTACCTGAAACCAAAACTGTAAACTGTAAGCACAAAGCTTAGTGAGTTCCCCCATCGTACCACATACCATACAATACATATCATACATACTGCCAGGCTATTCTGGGGTGCCTGACTACCTGTGCGGCCATTCTGGGGTGCTGACTACCCGTGCGGCCATTCTGGGGTGCCGTCCTACCCGTGTCAAGCCATTCTGGGGTGCTGACCTACCCATGTCGAGCTATTATGGGGTGCTGACTACCCTTCGGTCCTAACAACCGAACCTCGGGGACTATTTCACCCCTACTACTACCATCACATATATCATAACACAAACGTAATATCAGACATATCTGGGGTGTTTGACTACCCTTCGGTCCTAACAACCGAACTCTACTACTATCACATACAACATATCATGCCAACATATAACATATAAGGTAGTAGCAACCCTAGATGATATCACAAAGACAATCATCGAACATACAACTCCTACTGGTGGGTCGGCATTGTGGCCTTAGACCCACCACTACTGGAAGGTAACTCACCTCGGAGTAGCTGCTGATCTGTGTGGAAATAGTCTGTCTGCTGCTGCTGCTGCTCCGGAAATCCTCCGGCTGTACTTCCCACCAAACACTTAGTCAAAAACTGCTAACTATCCTTTGGGTAAAATGACCATTTTACCCCTAATCATGCCCTAAGTCAAAGTCAGAGTCAACTTCCAGTTGACCCGACTCGCCGAGTTGGCTCGCCAACTCGCCGAGTCCATGTCCAAACGACTGACCTGGATTTTGTTTCTACTCGTCGAGTTAGGCATTGACTCGACGAGTTCTCCTTCCAAACTGATGTTCAAGTCCTTCATCCTACTCGCCAAGTTGTATGAACAACTCGTCGAGTTCATCTTCATCCGATCAACAAGTTATACTGTGACTCGCCGAGTTGTATGAACAACTCGCCGAGTCTGATCTTGATCTAAGGAGATTGCCTTGAACTCGCCGAGTCTGGGCATCGACTCGTCGAGTTCCATTATGGGTGAGTATTGGCTTCCAACTCATCGAGTCCACCCTGGACTCACTACACAACTCGACACAGCAAAAAGGGGACAATCTCGGAGACTCGCGACTAGACTCGCTGAGTCAGATGAGCGACTCGCTGATTCTGCTCCATGCAAGAGCCATATACATGATTTTGCTCGAATCCAGTCCATTCCATTCATAGATCTGGGTTCCTAGAGTATGAATAACACGTAAAGTTTCCAACTTTACGTGTAGATATTCATCCATGAGGGTTTTAGGGTTCAAAATGCACCAAAAGAGTAGATCTAAGGTCTTCATGCAATATGGGGCCATAAAGGTAGTAGATCTGAGCTCCTGGATCTCAACCAAGTCTAGATCTAGAGGCCAATCAACTTATTACGAAATATGATGCACATACAAGCTCGGGGAAGGGCTCAAGGAAGACTTTAATGGATTTATAAGCATATAGACAGGGGAAAACGAGTTTTACCTCAAGGAAATCACTGAGAGGACCCTAAGATGCTTGGCTTCCTTCCCTTCCTTTTGATATACTCCACTTCCTTCTGAAAATCTTCAAGAACACACCCTAAAATGCCTCAAACTCACAAGAACAAGAACTAGGACGTATGGAGAGCTTCTAGGGGTGAATGGGGGCGGAGTTGGGGCGCAAATGGGTGTTTAAATAGGGTGCAAACCCTTGGAAATTAGGGTTTCATCAAACAACGCAGACTCGCCGAGTCCCTAATATGGACTCGTCGAGTTGCCATCTTATCCGCGCCCCAAAATCTCGTCTCTACTCGGCGAGTCAGACCTCCAACTCGCCGAGTCCACGGCTAAAAACACAAATACTTAAGGCAAAACTCACGTACCAGGAACCAGGTGCTACACAGGCACAAGAGAATGGGGCTAGAACACCAAAATCATCCAACAATAAGAACTTAGGGTCTGGAACAAGGCTATATTCGCATAAAGGTAGCTACGTTGAGCTCCTAGAGCTCAATAACATCCAGATCTATGGTTTCCATCCTAAGGAGAGCTCTCATATCGAGTTTGAATCATGTAAAGTTCCAAGAGAAACATAAACAAGCATAAAAGAGGGTTAAATGGGAGAATGGGCAAGATGATAACTTTATTACCAGAATATGTAACAAATGGAAGCTAGATTCTGGATCTCCTTTCTCTTCTATTGACCTTCTTTCCTTCCTTCTCTTCTACAACTTTCAAACTAGCACAAAACATTCAAGCTCAACAATGGAGACTAGGGCTACAGAGAAATGCTCTAGAGGTGCTGGAGGTTGGGATGAGAGGCTATAATGACATTTAAATAGGGTACAAACCCTGGGATTTAGGGTTTCTTCCAGACAGACGGACTCGCCGAGTTCGGAATATGGACTCGTCGCGTCACCCGCTAAAAACGCCCGCAAATCTCGCCTTTAGTCGACGAGTTGGGCTATTGACTCGTCGAGTACCTCTTTAGCAAGGAAAATACTTTATTTAAATTACATAACAGAAATGGGGCGTTACAATATATATATATATATATATATATATATATATATATATATATATATATATATATATATATATATATATATATATAGAGAGAGAGAGAGAGAGAGAGAGAGAGAGAGAGAGGTATCTGCATGCATTTTGTCAAAACTAAAACCATCATTGGACCCCTAGATTCGCATCTAAAAGAGATCCATAGTCCAAAAAAATATTTGATGATTTTTTTTTAGAAATGTACATGTATACACATTTATGTTTTATTTGTTTTCTTGACGTTTTCAAGTTATAATTTCTCTTAAGCGTTGGTATCGGAGTCACATTGTTGTGTTGGTTTAGAAATTAAAAAACAACACTAAATGTATGTTCATGCACATGTATGAACATTTAAATGTGCCTATGTCCACATTTTAAAAAAGTTTGTCAAATCTTTTTTAACATGAATCTCTCTTAGACAAATCTCTAGGAGTATAATGGTGATCTTGGTTTTGAAAAATGATAAGTAGACTAGGAGTTCTCGCAATAACTTAACTATATATATATATATAGAAAGAGAGAGAGAGAAAAAGAAAGAGAGTTAGAGTTTGGTTCATATATAAACACTAAGTATTGTGTGAATGTGTGACCAATTGTGGACCAATCACCATCCAAATGTATTATCGCAAGTTTACATACAATTATTTTAATAACTAAAAATAAAATTTAATAATTATGTAAATTCCCTTAAATCATGCTTCGTTTATACGGGCTTCATCTTCTTAACGCTTTCACAGTTGCTTCACCCTTAGAAGAATATATCTTTAATTTGAACAAGTTTTACTGATACATATATAAATAATGTGTTTTTAGAGCATTTGAAGAATGTTCTTTTGGTCTTTTTCTTCCGAACCTTCTTCCTAATAGTCGTCCTCATCAAAAACCTCTTAATTTAATTAATCAGATCGGATATCTTTCTTGTATCCGAAATTCTTAATTTTTACTCTTTATTTGCATCCATGGATATCATTTTGATTTTCTTTTGTGTTATGTTTATTATTTAGTCGTTTTGATTCTATTAGAATACACGCGTACACACACACATTGACCATACTTTTAATCGATTCAGGGAAGAACACATTGTTTGTTATTCTTTAAGAATGTTATTCCTTTCAATTTTCAGAGAATAGTAATAAACTGTTTTTGATTTTTAAAGAACGTCATGGTATAATTGAGCTTGTATCCAAATCTTTTAACATATATTCCGAAAGAATACAAACACACATATCTATCAACTAGGTATTGATTTCTTTTCTCATGAGAATAGTTGTTTAGTGGTTAAAATAAATTTATCAATCAATGCATTTTTAAAGAATTAACTCTGATTCTTAAAGAATGAATTCTAATTCTTCAAGAACGCCGTACTAGAACATCATTCTTAACCACCCTCGTCATCAATCATGGAACTTTAACTTAAAAAACCGATTCCTAACCATTGTTGCGATATATTAGAACCTCTAATTAAAAAAAATCAATTATTAAACGTTAATATTGGGGAGTCGTCAAAAATACATTAAACTATATTAATATATTATTAATGAATTGTATGTGCAATAATGAATAAACGTGAAGAAGTAAAGCCCAATTATTTCAAGAATGTTATTATCATGTACATATAAATTTAGCATTTTTTAAGAATGTTTCTAATAATTAGTAATTAAAATTTTTGATAAATACATACGTTTAATAGGTGATTCATAAAAAAATATTAATTTGAATATTTAATTGTTTGATTTTTTATTAATTAATTCAACCTCTTTGTCTAAAATATAGCTACTAATCTTTATTTCTCTCTCTTATTCAAATGTCATATTTTTCCATTAATAAGAAATTAAGTGTAAGTTATATAGTAAATGACATCCCATGTTAATAACATGTATCTTAAGATCAAAACCTTTCGTTTTTTTAAACTAATGGTTAGAATTTGATTATACATTCATATAATATTGTGTGTGTGTATAGGCGGGGGAGGTTGAAAAGTGAAGGAAACAAAAGTTAAAAAGCGCAAAGAAATCATTTCATATGATTTAAGGATCATTTGTATAAATTTTAGAAACTATAAGGACCATGTTCAAAAATAATAACTAATAAAGATTGAAATTATGACTTTACAAGACCACATGGGCCATTAGTTTTGTCTATATCACTTCACTTCATTCTATTCTAATATCTTATTGTAATAAATGAATAAGTTTATTACTCTATTAATAAGTGTCATAATATTAGAAATCTTTATTAATATTATATATCAAATGTCATCATATTAATTCTCAAATTTAAAATTTAAAATTTAAATTTTCCACTTTAATTACATTAAATTAATAATTGATAATTGATTATCCATTTTAAATTTTAAATTTCACATTTTAATTATATTAAATTAATAACATTTAAAAAAAAATCAATACATATTATATGGCGATATAATTTTATGTATTTTAAATAACTAAAAAACATCTATTAATTATAATTTATTTAAGATAATTTATTTGAAATAATTGATTAATAATTTTAAGTTTTTACTATGAAAGTTTAATTATTTTTATAACCGTAGTTCTCACGAGTTATAAACTAATAAATAAATAAGTTTATTATTCTATTGACATGTGTCATAATATTAAAAATTATCATTGATATTATATGTCAGCTATGATGCAACATGTCAATATATTAATTATCCATTTCAAATTTTAAATTTTAAAATTTCAATTCTAATTACATTAAATTAATAATTGATTTTTTATTTCAAATTTTAAATTTCACACTTTAATTATATTAAATTAATAACATTAGAACAAAAAATAAAATAAAATAAATATATATTATAAGGTGATATATTTTTATGTATTTATTTAAATCAACGATTATAATTTTATATAACTAAAAAATATCTTATAATTAATAATCTATTTGAAATAATTGATTAATAATTTTAAATTTTCACTTTAAAAATTTAACTAATTTTATAATAATGATTCTTACGGGTTATAAATACTTTTAATAAAATAGATTTATAAAAACATTAGAATATTTTGATTAAAAAAAAAGTTTTTAGAGGGCCTGAGAGAGAGATTTAGATATATATACACACTCACTTACTTCATCTCTCTCCTGTCACTATGCCCTAAAAACAAAACCCTTTACACTTCAATTTCTCTTCTCCTCTACATACGCCGCATTCTTTGCTTTTTATTTTACTCCTACTCTGTTTATTGAGAGTAAAATACACCGCAAAGAGTGCGTTCTTCATCTCTAATCTTCAATCAGATCGATCTCTGCGGCACCTACTAAATATCCAGTTTTAATCTGTATTTACTCTTTCATTTCTGTTTTAAACCATTCAATCAAAGGTAGTGGGGATTGCCCCCTTGAAAGTTCTTGTGTTCTTGAAGGCTTCTTTAATGGCTGATTGCCTGCTATCTAGTTTATTATGTGCTGAAGATAATGATAGTTTATGTTATGATTATGATGATAATCACAAGAATGTGGATGATAAATTATGGGGTCATGGGAATCATCTAAATATTAATCAAAATCATCCCTCCATTAAGAATCATGATGCAGAGGACTCTGTTCTTGATTTTCCTTTGCAAAGTGACGAGTGTTTGTCTGTGCTGTACAAAAAAGAAAGTGAACAATTTGTGGGTTTGGATTATTTGATGAAATTAAGAAATGGGACTTTGGATTTCGTTGCGAGACAACAGGCAGTTGATTGGATTAAAAAGGTTTGTTCATGTACATCATCATCTTCTAGATTTTTTTTTTCGATGAATTAAATGACTTCTTTCGGAAATCCTGGATTTTTTGATCTGGGTTATAAACATTCCTTAGAAATTCACAGAAAAAAATTCATTTTTTATTTCTAAATTTGTGCAATCTTGATATTTCTAACACTTTTTGTGGTTGCTTTTGACTTTGACCAGGTTCATGCTCATTTCAACTTTGGACCCTTGTGTGCATATTTATCGATCAATTACTTGGACAGATTTCTTGCTGTCTATGAATTCCCTGTAAGTTTACTATTCATTTTCATCATGGTTTATGATTCAACACCAAGTTATTTAATTTTGTTAGAAATCTTTAAAACCTCAATTCAGTGTTCATTGATTATACCGAATATAAATGCAATCTTACATATGCTATTTAATGAACAGAAAGACAAAGCTTGGATGATGCAATTACTTTCAGTAGCCTGTTTATCACTTGCTTCCAAAATGGAAGAGACTGAAGTACCCCTCATTCTTGATTTACAGGTCTAACTTGTTTTCATAATAAAGATCTCGACTTTTTTTGCACTGTGATTTTAAACTTGATTTTGATGTTGAGTACGTTAATGAATTTACAGGTTTGCGAATCGAGATTTGTATTCGAATCAAAAACCATTCAGAAAATGGAGCTTCTTGTGTTAACCACATTGAAATGGAGGATGCAAACAGTGACTCCATTTTCTTTCATCGATGCTTTCATTGGGAAACTCGATGATCAACCCATTTCACGATCTTTAATTTCAAGATCAACCCAACTTATATTATGCTTAACTAATGGTAATTAAAACTTAAAAATTGCATTTTGTGTAATATGTTATGTGTTGCGATATGATCGAGTTGATGAGAGAGAGGGCTAAAATGGTAATTTTGATCATGTAGGAATTGACTTCTTGGAATTTAAACCTTCTGAGATAGCAGCAGGAGTGGCAGTTGCTGTGGTTGGACAAACTCAAATTTCTGCCCTCTTTCAACATGTACAAAAGGTAATGATCATATAATGCCTTCTTTCTTTTGTACATTCTGCATGTTTAGTTGTATTTTAGCTTAATTTGTTATCATGATGATATAAAAAGATTTAAATCTTTCATCTAAAGCTAATATAATTCACAATCATGCTTTTATAGAATAAATACAATATTTTTGATTACACAAAAATGAATTATTAGGGTCCACCTTGATTTCTTTAGCTTTTGGAAAGGATTAGCTTAAAGATTGATGATATCGATTAGTACTCATTACATTCTCTCTATTATTATGATATAGCTTTTTAAAATCTTTTTTTTGCGAGCTATTGCTTAATATCTTGTACTTCATGCATTAGAAGTTGTACAATGCTCCAAACATGGCTTTTTTCGTGTCTCTAAAATCGATCCATCGATACCGATCGATGCTTTTTAGTATTATTGATTAAATTCCATCTTTTTTTTTTTTTTTTTTTTATATGGGTTCTTGTTGATACTTTTTTCCTAGAGCTATAATTAGCAATAACACAACAATAATTACAATAATTTGTACTTTTAGACTTTTAGTATTAAAACTTGTATATTGTTTCCAAGATCGATGATTTTGAGGAGTACTAATTAAATTTCTTTTCTTTGTTTGATTTGTGTTTTCGAAGGAGAGGATTCTTAAATGTGTGGAATTGGTTAATGAGTTATGCGGTGGTTGTACCAAGAGCATAAAGAGTGGTACAGTGCCACGAAGTCCCATTGGTGTTCTTGAAGCTTCATCATGTTTGAGTTACAATAAGAGCGATGATTCAGGAATCGAATCAACGACTACTAGTAAAAGGAGGAAGCTCAACGATAGAACGCCTTCTCATTTGGAACTTTAGATTGTTTTTTTTAATTATCTATAAATAATATGCTTGAATTTGTTTATTTATTTTTAATTTTTGGTAGGATGAGTGTTTGATGTGCTTATGATAAGAGAAAAAAAATGTCATGGGCTTTTAAGTTCTTTAAGAAAAGAGAAAATGTACATTAAGTTTAATGTTTTTTAATAGAAGCAATTTGTTGTAGTTTTTTTATTTGAAGACTAAATGTTTATTTATGTATTAATGAATAATATTATTTCCATTTTATGTCACAAAGTTGTTTTTGTAGAGGGAATATGAAACCAAGATTTATTTTAGAACCAACATATATTTGAGATTTTATTTGTAACATGTTTAAATGGTTATAATGTAGCTTTGTAATTTGTATAAGTTGCATAAATTGGAAAAATATTAAACATTGTTGTATGATTCAGTAACATATGAAATATTCATGCATAACTTCATAAGAAGAGGTTAGAACATAGTCACATAAATTTCTTTATCGCATAAACTAGGTGTCAATCCATGTCTTACATAAGTTTATATAAAAGAAAAACCAAATAAAAAATTCTAAACATTTGAAAAGTTTAAATTTATAAGAAAAATAAGAAAATATTGAATTATAAAAATTAAAGTATTTTTTTTCTCTTTTAAGTTTAAACAAATACGTAATTTAGATAAATTAATAAAGAAAATTAATGAATCTTTAATTTAGTAAATTTGAAATTAGAAGGAAAGTTCATTAATGAAATTGATATGTATATATTATTCATTTAAATACTAAAAGTATTTAATAAAATGAAAAAACCATAAAATGATATATGAAATAAAAATTAATTTAAAAGAACCACAAAATTATATGTAACAAAATAATGAGAATGTAACATGTGACAAAATATCTTTATTTATTAGGGATAATTGGAAAAACAACCACATTTTTTTTACATTAACAAGCATTTAAGTCTTTGTTTTTAATATATATTTTTATATTATATATATGGAAAATGAAAAAGAGGCAAAAAAAAAAGTTTGATATCTCAAGGTTTACTTAACTAGTAGCGAGTTTAAGAACTTGGTGAACGTTGAGAGGACTAAAATCCTTGAGAAGAGATTCAGGGGTACAAGTTTGTACATGAATTTTAAAAGGCTTAGAGTCGATGAAATTAATGTATTAAACACATAAGTTGGAATAATCGCTTAATCGGATAAAGTACCTTAATGGTTTAAGCCGAAACATAACTTGATGTATCAATAGACTACCTATTAACCTATTTGCCCATTCTTTTTAACTCTCAACTTCTCTAACATTAAAGCTGATGAATGTTATTAAAATTGAGAAATATTATAAAAAAAAAATATAAAATAAAGTGGTCATCTAATCTCATTCAAACATTATGTATTTGACATTTTATACAGACAAACATCATTACTCATTCATTCAGTATATGACTTAACTAATAAAAGAAACAACTCCTAGTCAATCATTCTCAAAGAAATTTTCTACTTGAAAACTTTTTTGTATTTAAGTCATATTAAGTCCTTATGAGTTTGAAAATGTATACTACTTTAAACTTATAATTTTTAATCTAGTTACTAATACCGAAAAAGAGGTGGTGATATCGACTTACTTACCTAAAATTGGTCGATTTTTGATATATTTATTTTCAAAGGAGTTAAAAAGGGTAACTTTTTTAATAGCTGGGATAAAAATAAAATGGTGTAAAAAGATCGATCAAGTCATTCCAACCAAAAATATAATTTATTTAAAACACAAAAAAGAAAAAAAAATCATTTATCTAAAACACAAGAACATGGTTATTTTTATTAAGTCTTTTTGTTCCCAGAGGTTATATATTTTTAATATCCTTTTAACTTTTTGCGTATTCCAATTGGGTAATAATTTGTACATGTTATTTTTCGTTACATACAGCACTTTATATTTTATTAATTCTATATAATATATAATTACATACATATTACTGTTCTGATTCGTTATATAAAGTACAAACTCTTGGATCCGACCATTTCACCATCTCCCCTGTAGAGCATTAGTGGCAGGAGTTCGGAGTAGGTAGGCTCTCATCATGCATCAAGATTCACTATAAATGAAGTGCGTGAAATCTTCCAAGAAACTGCACAAAATTGAATGTTTCTACGAATAGAAACTTGTTTTAATTTCTTCACGGAATTGGGATGAAATAATTTGAAGTTTTAAGACACGAAACACATCTTCTTGGTTTTGGGGTATTTTCACAAGTTAATATTCTCTTTGAATAAATTTAACCCTTATCCATTTTTATCTGATAAATTTTGTTTTTTTATGATGTAAGAATAAATAAAATCACAAATTATTTAAAATATAAGTATATAAGCAAACACAATTAAGATAAAATAAATTGTTATAGAATTGTTGTTTATAAGATTTTACTTTTGATTAGTGAAACCAATTATTATTACGAATTACTTTTATATAATAATCATCTAGATTTTATAACGCATATACCAATAGCGTCGGACTTGTTTAAATCTACCAATCAAACATAAAAATATCATAAAGACAATAAAAAAATCAAATAGGAGACAAGAAAATATGTCTGGATAAAGGTGTGCTAATTGTTTGAAAATCTTTCTAAGAAAAACACAATCATTGTTCCTCCTTCCCATACCCATGAATCATGTGAGTATCAATCAAGGCTACCTCTTTTCAAATTTTACAAATATGGAGAAATGTAATTGCATTATATAACATATAAATACGGATATATTATTGAATCCATTATTGATGTGAAGTGGATATGTGGATTTGGATCTCCATGAAACCGAATTGTATAATTAAATAATTTGACTTGAGCTATATGATTCATTATATTTGGATATTTTAGTTTTTTCTATGTTTACTAAAATAAACACAGATTAATCCAAAACAATCTAATAATAATTTTTTATTTATTGAATCATATTTTATTTTAAAGTATTTACTTGATTTGTTTATTAAAATTTTAGATTTTTTTATAATATTAGAAAGTTTGGCACAAATAAAAAACATTAATACAAGAATATATATATATATATATATATATATATATATATATATATATATATATATATATATATATATATATATATATAAAATATTATGATATTATTTTGTGATTTTTTGTAAAGTATGATTCTACAACCTAATTATTAGTTTTTATTTTTGTTTAGATTTAACCGAGAGCATGAATATTAAATAAGTTAGACCACTCACTACACCTTATACCACATATGGTGATAAGATACGGTATGGGGTAACTTCCTACCGGGATGCAAAAGAAAAATGCGGTATGATTGAACTATGGTATGGATTTACCGCACAGGAAAAAAAAGTTATTCCTTCAAATGTTGTACGTCATGTATAAAAATTTGTATTGTGGTCGGTGTGGTAATGTATGACATAACAACCACCATTTTGTGGGATGTAACAAAAAATAACGTGATAATAGAAAAGTGTGGTGAATGTGGTATGACACCCACCAACCTTAAGGCAGAGAGAGTGATGTCACACTTGACACACTAAAAGTGTTGTCGCGTAAGCTTCATCCTATTTTTTCCATGTCATTTTTACCGCACCTTTTTAACATTTTGCCATTTTGGTGAGTTGCCGCACTTTTTATTAATTAAATTTTAATAATTTTTTTAAAAATATTTGTTAATTGCAACAAATAATAATAATAATAATAATAATAATAATAATAATAATAATAAAACTTCAAGTCTTAACCTTACACACTTCAGAACGAAAAAAATATACAAACATAACTAGTTAAACACTTAAAAAAAACTTAAACCGCCATAACTATTACAAATTAAAGGACAACTTCATCGGGAAATTGATCTTCTAAATCATCGACCGGTTCCGCGTTATGATGGTCAATGGTCCAAATATATTCCATCAAGTATCTACGAAGATCATGATGAATCTCAACAGCATGAATCATTCATCTTCTTGCAAAGTACTTTTCGCTTCCAACCTCAAATGCTTGTGTTGATGGAACGATCTCGTTTTCATTATACTCATATATTGCACTTCTTTCATATTCAAGAAAAATATTATGCAACATGCGGCGTGTTTGACACGGAACTTTTGGAAGTGTTTGGGAGCTTCTAGCTTTTAGCTTTTGATAAAACGCTCTAATTTAAACAAAAAGCTCCGTTTGGCAATACGAACGTTTAGCTTTTAGTTTTAACAAAACACTCCGATTCTAAAAGCTACTTCATGTAACGTTTAACAAAACGCTCCAGAGCTTTTGAAATCAATTTCCATAATTACCCTTAAAAATATATTTATATATTTATTTATTTTTAATCAATTGTCCTTTTATGTAATTTTATATATTTCAAAAGCTTCCAGCTACTTTTTCCAAACATTCATATAACAAATAAAAGCTACAGCTTCCCGCTACCAGCTACCTGCTACACGTTACCAGCTACCCGCTACTATCTAACCGCTACCCGCTTCCAGCTACCAGCTACTTTTGCCAAACACGCCCATGATACAAATATACATCACCTCACTCATTTTCTTCTTTTCAACAAAAACTGCAAGGTATTTTAGTATATTCCAACATTTTTTAAGAGCGTCAAATACTCGTTTAACATCCTTCCTCACATTCTCTTGAGTTCTTGTAAACTTCAACCTATTTCGATCATTAGGACAATACAATGACTTCACAAACAAGAACGTTCTGTATAGATTCTGTCCACAAGATAATACACATATCTTTATGAAGTCCCATGCACACGAAAAATAATCTGATGCAGTCTTGTTATACATGTCATCGAATAATGGAGACATGTTAAGAACATTTATGCCATTCAGAGGACCAACATAACCAAAGAATGTATTACGTATCCACAAATCCTTCATGTGAGACCACCACTTCAATTATAATAGTTGGATAACCATGATCACCTCGGGTGTATTGGCATTGATATGCATTCGGGCAATTGCCTCGTTCCCAGTAGAGGCAATCTAGGCTTCCTAACATTCCAGGAAAGCCATGCATATTTAAATACATATAATTGTTGAATGTCACTACATGTAGGTTTACACAAATATCATGGACCATACAATCTCATGAAATACTTACAAAAATTGTTAAGGCTTTGTCGTTCAATACGTCTGGATATCCTAAGGTTCTCATCTAGTGTATCGGGGGAAGTGGCATATGCTAGATAATGAAGTACGATTGTGCATTTATGTAAGGGAGTAAAACCTACTGTACCTCTAGTATCTGCACATTGTTGGAAATATGGGCACGCTTTCGTGACGTCGTTGACTATACGCTAAAACAAATGTTTATGCATACAAAACCAACAACGAAAATAATAGCCTTGAAAAGTCACGTGTCCATCAAAATAATCTTGCATGAGGCGTTGGTGAGCAGCTTCACGATTTCTTATGTATGTGTCTTCTTTTTCCCTACCTTGCGTTTTCGACATTTTGTTGACGTAGTTCTTCAATCTTCTGTTCACCGGATTGAATGACCTCTATGACCAATTCTAAGACCGTATAAAATAAAACCCGACGATGAAGATGAAAATGTGTAACATCCCAAAAATACGACCCAAAAATTTTGTTTAAATAGTAATAAAAATCATATACTGTTTTTCATATCATAAAGACCATGTGTCAAATATCTCAATTCATAATAAAATGTCGTGAAACAACTGTATCAAATCAAACTACAAATCAACAAACTCCCAGGATAAAGACTAAAGCTGTGGTGTGTGCGATGCCATCATCCCGAGCTCTTCTCCTTACTTGCGGAAGTACCTGAAACCAAAACTAAAACTGTAAGCGCGAAGCTTAGTGAGCTCCCCCAAACTACCACATACCATACAATAACATATAAACATGTACTGGGCCTTGCTGTAACAACAGCAAAAATTAGGTCAAAATTTAAAATTTTATAAAACCATAATTAAGTATACTAAGTGGTAGATATTGTAACAAGGTTTTCATACATATAAAGAACACTAAAATCCGAGTTATAACGAAGAAGTTATGACCATTCTAAGTTTCCCGACAAAAACCGGCAATACGAAGTTACGTAAAAACGCAAAGTTTCAACAAAACACTTTTTGACCTTAGGTGTCTAAATGAAAGTCATAGATATCGTCAAACCGTAACCATACATGAAAAGAACGCTCAAGTCGGACATCATTTGAAGTCAATTGGGTTAATATTCGCAAATGGGAGTCATAAATGATGAAATTGTAGAAATTCTAAAGAGATAAATGCGAAGGTGATAAATGCGAAGGTGATAAATGCGAAAGTGATAAATGCGAAGGGATGCGAAGGGTGTAAGAATGAAGATGCGAAGTATTTCACAGTAGAATGCGAATTGGGGAAGAAAACAGAAGATTTCAAATATTGTCCCTGAAGTTTCGCATTTTTGGAAATCAATACTCAACTTCGCAAATGGGAGTCATAAATGATGAAATTGTAGAAATTCTAAAGAGATAAATGCGAAGTGATAAATGCGAAGGTGATAAATGCGAAAGTGATAAATGCGAAGGGATGCGAAGGGTGTAAGAATGAAGATGCGAAGTATTTCACAGTAGAATGCGAATTGGGGAAGAAAACATAAGATTTCAAATATTGTCCCTGAAGTTTCGCATTTTTGGAAATCAATACTCAACTTCGCAAATGGGAGTCATAAATGATGAAATTGTAGAAATTCTAAAGAGATAAATGCGAAGGTGATAAATGCGAAGGTGATAAATGCGAAGGGATGCGAAGGGTGTAAGAATGAAAATGCGAAGTGCACGAACCCAGGGACACGTCCCATCCGACCCGCGTGCCAGCGACACGTCCCATCCGACCCGCGTGCCAGCGACACGTCCCATCCGACCCGCGAACCCAGGAACCCGTCCCATCAGACTCGCGTACCAAGGCTGACCAGCCTCCCTATAAAAGGGCATGCGAAGGCTTCCGAAAAGGGGGCTCATTCTCTCTCATTTTTCTTGCGTATTTCCTCATTTTCCGTGCTCGTACTACCACGAAGCCCTGGTCACTTCGTGCAAGATCTGAAGGTCGATTTTCTCCCGAGAAATCCCGAGATTTCCGAGGAAAAATCCATTTCCCGAGACGAAACTCTACCGTTTTTCCATCTCGCTATCTTCAAGTTGTCAAGTGAGTTCATACCCCTTTTTAACACACTTTAAATACATCTTTAAATACTTTTACAACTCTTTTAGGGGGGGGAATACAAGTAAACATACGGTTATTATCGTGCATTAGATTTATACGAGGAGTATAATGATCTTCGTTGTTAAAACATTTTATACATTCTAAAAACTTATGATTTCGGTTTATCAAATCATTGTGTGAAAGGCTAAACTTTGCATACAAAACTATCATGTTAATATATACTAAATTGAGAATCCATGAGACGCGCACATCTTCCAACTTTACTTTTCTTTATTAGAAAGTACTGCAGTAAGGCCTGTTTATAACCAGAATCTCCCGCGACGAGAACGTGTCAAATGTGTATAGATCTATACGGGAAGTCATGATCCCGCACCCTGACTGTTAGCTACAGTCCGTCTTTTGGGGTGACAGTTGTCATAGCAATGCGACGCCTGAAGAACGTCGTTACAGGCATATTATGTTTAGTATGGTTATAAAAACTCATCGGATATACAATTATTATGATATTAAGTTATGATGAACGAGTGGTTATTAAAACTATTCTTCATCCAACCGGTTCGATCTTCACGTAGTTTTATTATATATAAAACTATGACACATTTACGAGAAACGTGGTTTCTTACAATTTTCGGTCTTAGAGACTGGTATTATGTGCGAGGAAAAATAAAAGTGTTTCCTGCATACAAACAAAATAGGAAAAGAAGGGATTTTTCCGGTGCAATCATTTACAACTTATAAACATATATGGGATTTTCTGGAACTAATGCATTCATTTTCAACACCACAAATCACAACTCTTTACATGTTGAAGCACTACGTTTACTGGAAAACATACACCTATTTTGGAATGGCATCCAATTCTTCTAAACAACTTATGGACTCACCAACTTAATTGTTGACACTTTTTCTTTGAAATAACTTGTATTCTCAGGAAATCGCTAAGCAGGTTGGGATTCAACTTTTGGGATTAACGCGCTGGCATTAATTACTTCATTCTAATTGAAGTTTATGTACCTTTATTTTTAACATGTAATGAATACAACTATGTAAACATTTAGCAACTTATTATATATGGTGGTGTGTACTTTCCTTTCTATGAACTGTTATGATATTGAACATGACGTCCTCCGCCCCCGAACGTTTCCGCCGTTCTGGTTTGGGGGTGTGACAGATTGGTATCAGAGCATTGTTTATAGTGAATTAAGTATATCAACCCATAAAAGATATACTAACTATAAATACATAAGGGATTAAAAATACTCTGACCAAGAGTCTATACTTTAAATAGTAAAATATTTAAGTAGGTATACGTGCTGCATTCATACTAAAATCAGTGTCACTAGGACAATACAAAAGAATTACGATTGTTGGACAACACAAGTGGGCTTAGAGACATATGGTCAAAACTGGGAAGATATAGCCTGATCGCCTATATTATCCGAGAGTTGACTAGCATGTGCCTAAGTTTAAGTGTGTGGTTGCAACAATGCTAAAACCTTACCAACCCTACCACAAAGAGAACAATAGAACCTAACAATAAATTTAAAAATACTATAGGTGTATTTTGGTGTTACTATGATTACTTTATACTTGAGAATTAAAACGGGATCTTCATTACTAAATTGATAGTTGCTAAGTGGATACACTAAGGCTGCATGTAATTAGGATGTTATAGACTTAGAATCTATGATAATTTTGCCTTACCCCTATTCTGTGTGAATTTGGAATTAAGGTTACTTATTCGAAGGTCTATCATATTTAGATTACACATAGCTGGTATGCACTTCACAAATAGCGATGTAACTGATGAAGGTTTTCTACATAATTATCTAGATAGTTTGTCTAATAATTTTCCACTTACCCTAAATTCTCGCATAGAAATCACAGTTGGACTCCATCCCCTTGACAACCAGTATCTTTCGAATGAAGTTATAGCTGGTTGGTTTGGAGAAGAACCATAGAACGATCATCCTATGGGATGACCACCGTGATGAAGGCTTTTCTTACGATGCTAAATCCGAACTAGAGTTTGAGAACCTACCCCGAGCAGCTCCCTTTCCAATTCCTAACCCTCGTCCGACTCTTCATGGCCCGACGCCTGATTCGGTGGAATGCTTGGAACCATAGAGCCAAGGACAAGATCAGCCTATGCTATTTAATGGCGACCGAAGTTTTTACGACTTGAGCAATGAGGACTTAGCAGATATAGTCTTGCCAATCTTGGTCCGCAGAGTGGCCCAAAATGAGATTCAAGGCAGGTCAGCCCAACATCAGATTGCCGAAGTTGTCACCGATGCGAGGATGCATACCCTCCACACCATTCATCTAGAAGATGCCCACGAGAGATCAGAGAGAAACCATGAAATCCTGTTGCAAACACTAGCTGGATCACGAGCCGAAGGCTAAGAGCTCCAAGTACGCCAGATGGTGTGCGAAAGACACCTACTTGACATGGAACGTCAATTGGTTGAACTAAGAGTTCACCAGAGGGATGACCGTCGCCGTAGTGGACGCTTTACTTTATTTCCCTTATAAAAAGAAATCGTGTTCTTCTGTTTATGCCCGATGTGGCATTTTCTATGAAATTATCTTGTTCCGTAAGTACTTTAGCTAGGTCTTTATGCTGTCAGGAACTATCTTCTATGGATATGATGTAAGACCTTTACAAGGTCATTTTCCCGAATCTTTAACATCGTGAATATCAAAAATATTGACAGCCGGCTAACTTTTGGCATCATTCCTCATACAAGTACTTTTATCTTACTTTCATTGGAGTCTATCTGAATCATACTTTAGTCAAGTCATTGGACTAAGGTAATTTATTTCAAGAGACACTTCCAAGTCTCTTTCAGTGGTTGGATCTCGTTATTCACCAACCCACGATACCTCAACTTGTACAACAAACGTCTTGAGAACATTCTACGAACTTACCTCTATTCATTACTAGGACTGCATCATAGGGATGTAGGTCAAACCTTCGCGAACATACTCTCATTCTGTACTAGGACTGCATCATAGAGATGTAGGTCAAACTTTTGAGAACATCGTGGTACTCTTAACATGAACAATCTAAGTACATCAGGGTCAACCAGAATCGCTTACAAATCTTTACCCTTTTATGTTACAGAATCATGTCGCCAAAGAAAAACGAACAACCCATCAACCAAGCACCAACCCTCCAGATCGATGCAACTACCGTTCAAGCTGCAGTCTCGGCTGCTGTGTCAGCTTTTCTGACCCACCTTCATGCTAACAATGCGAATGGTAGCGGGATTAGTAACAACAGTTCCAATCCAAGTAACAATCAAGTACCACAGCGAACGACAAGCTACCATGACACCCCAATTTCCAAGACAAAGAGAAACAAACGAAAGTTTTGGGATAGGATGAAGGACAAATCGCGTAAAGGGACGAACAAGAAACAACCACGAGTAACGACCTCCACAACTACGGTATCTATACCTCCTACTACCGTCCCTTCAGAAACACCAGTTGTCCCTAACCCAGCCCGAAAATATGCTGGAAACCTCCCAAATTGCATCAAATGTAATTATCACCACTTTGGACCTTGTCGGGGGAAGCAGTGCTCAAACTGCAACAAAAAGAGGCACACCAAACGTTACCGCAAGAGTCTATCAAAACCGATCAACAACCCGCCCAACGCCGATGGAAATCCGACTTGCCATCACTGTGGTGAGTATGGGCACTATAAAAGAGATTGCTCGAAAAAGGAAAGAACCTACGTTCCCATAACTCCTACCCGACGTTTCACTTCCACCACCAATATGGGTACTGTCCATATATGTCACCAATGCGGTGAAATTGGACACCTCCAGAAGGATTGCCCGATAACGCAGAACTCTGGCGCAGACGGGAAGATTCTCAGAATCACAGCTGCAGGAGAGCCTGCTCAAGAACCACGTTAATATAATTAAGGTGTTTCGTTGTAACAGACGTATAAACTATCTAGGACTAGTGCAACTAGAGTCTTACCTTTTGCGAGATCCTGTCAGTAAATGAATTCTCGTGCTGCGTATACTTGTCTTTTGTAGTATATCTTATTCGCAGCAATAGTCTAGTGGTAAACCTAAAGTACTGTAACTCTGTTCGTGGTTGCACGGTTGTGTTTTGTCTGTAAACGTCTTATGTTTAATTCTAATGTCTATAAAGTTTTTGTATGATTCCGACATTATCATACAATCAGATTCCATTTGATCGACGCGAAAACAACTTCACACGTACGTCCCTATCTTCTAGATCACTTTTCCAGGAGTACCTCTTAGTTATTGTTTCTCATCCTTTCCGAAGAAAAATTCAACAAACCGCCCCGAAGTACCACTCGTACAACACGTCAAGTTCAATCCAAAGACCCATACGGTTGATCTATTGTTGAAGAATGTATACATAAGGGTAGTATATAATCAAGGTTCTACAGGTTTAGAATTGATGATTCCACTCTAACTTCTTTTCCTCGTTGGGATGTGAGCTTAAAGAAGAATCATTTATTCGACTACCTTTTCAATCTTAATTATATACGACTCGTATACGCAAAACTGAAATTGATGAACCAGGTATGAGTTCTAAGATGAACTTCAAGATGGAGACTACTTAAGAAGACTACGAGTGATCATGCTGCCATGCGAGTAAACTTAGAAGCCCAATGCGTATCCTTTCTGTCGATTGGGACAAGAAAGTCAGATAGAACAAAAGTACCTACCATTTTTCCTTAGGTCATGAGCAATCATACTTTAGTTTAGATCTTCACGTCACCTAATCAACCACAAGGTTTTGACTTCATAATCAGTACGAATTGGTTTTGTTCTTATACAAGAGGAAAGGTCACTACCTATACCTCAAAACAACTTAAGACACAGGGAGCTAACTATACAACACATGATCTTGAGTCAGGAGCAATGATAATCGCTCTGAAGATCTGGAGGCACTACTTGTAGGGTACAAGGTGTATTAATTTCACAGTCCACAAAACACCCAACATATCATTTAGAAATACCACGCTTACAACAAGTCAAATCCAAGCTCAAAAACTAGCAGTGAATCCAACCATGAATTTCAAAACATAGCTGCCCTAATTCATCGAGTGAATATGCTAACAGTTAGAAGAACATAAGTAAATAAAACCAAAACCGCACGATCCCGATCGGTCGAAGTGATAGGTGGAGTAATGAAAGTCCGCTGAAATACACACATTAGGATCTAGATTCATAAAGGAACAAGAGGAACAAATGGACCATAAGCACTCACGCCTGCCTGCAAAAATTGGAGTCCCAGTCAAAATGCGAATTTCGGGACGAAATTCTCTCTAACGAGGGGATAATGTAACAACAGCAAAAATTAGGTCAAAATTTAAAATTTTATAAAACCATAATTAAGTATACTAAGTGGTAGATATTGTAACAAGGTTTTCATACATATAAAGAACACTAAAATCCGAGTTATAACGAAGAAGTTATGACCATTCTAAGTTTCCCGACAAAAACCGGCAATACGAAGTTACGTAAAAACGCAAAGTTTCAACAAAACACTTTTTGACCTTAGGTGTCTAAATGAAAGTCATAGATATCGTCAAACCGTAACCATACATGAAAAGAACGCTCAAGTCGGACATCATTTGAAGTCAATTGGGTTAATATTCGCAAATGGGAGTCATAAATGATGAAATTGTAGAAATTCTAAAGAGATAAATGCGAAGGTGATAAATGCGAAGGTGATAAATGCGAAAGTGATAAATGCGAAGGGATGCGAAGGGTGTAAGAATGAAGATGCGAAGTATTTCACAGTAGAATGCGAATTGGGGAAGAAAACAGAAGATTTCAAATATTGTCCCTGAAGTTTCGCATTTTTGGAAATCAATACTCAACTTCGCAAATGGGAGTCATAAATGATGAAATTGTAGAAATTCTAAAGAGATAAATGCGAAGTGATAAATGCGAAGGTGATAAATGCGAAAGTGATAAATGCGAAGGGATGCGAAGGGTGTAAGAATGAAGATGCGAAGTATTTCACAGTAGAATGCGAATTGGGGAAGAAAACATAAGATTTCAAATATTGTCCCTGAAGTTTCGCATTTTTGGAAATCAATACTCAACTTCGCAAATGGGAGTCATAAATGATGAAATTGTAGAAATTCTAAAGAGATAAATGCGAAGGTGATAAATGCGAAGGTGATAAATGCGAAGGGATGCGAAGGGTGTAAGAATGAAAATGCGAAGTGCACGAACCCAGGGACACGTCCCATCCGACCCGCGTGCCAGCGACACGTCCCATCCGACCCGCGTGCCAGCGACACGTCCCATCCGACCCGCGAACCCAGGAACCCGTCCCATCAGACTCGCGTACCAAGGCTGACCAGCCTCCCTATAAAAGGGCATGCGAAGGCTTCCGAAAAGGGGGCTCATTCTCTCTCATTTTTCTTGCGTATTTCCTCATTTTCCGTGCTCGTACTACCACGAAGCCCTGGTCACTTCGTGCAAGATCTGAAGGTCGATTTTCTCCCGAGAAATCCCGAGATTTCCGAGGAAAAATCCATTTCCCGAGACGAAACTCTACCGTTTTTCCATCTCGCTATCTTCAAGTTGTCAAGTGAGTTCATACCCCTTTTTAACACACTTTAAATACATCTTTAAATACTTTTACAACTCTTTTAGGGGGGGGAATACAAGTAAACATACGGTTATTATCGTGCATTAGATTTATACGAGGAGTATAATGATCTTCGTTGTTAAAACATTTTATACATTCTAAAAACTTATGATTTCGGTTTATCAAATCATTGTGTGAAAGGCTAAACTTTGCATACAAAACTATCATGTTAATATATACTAAATTGAGAATCCATGAGACGCGCACATCTTCCAACTTTACTTTTCTTTATTAGAAAGTACTGCAGTAAGGCCTGTTTATAACCAGAATCTCCCGCGACGAGAACGTGTCAAATGTGTATAGATCTATACGGGAAGTCATGATCCCGCACCCTGACTGTTAGCTACAGTCCGTCTTTTGGGGTGACAGTTGTCATAGCAATGCGACGCCTGAAGAACGTCGTTACAGGCATATTATGTTTAGTATGGTTATAAAAACTCATCGGATATACAATTATTATGATATTAAGTTATGATGAACGAGTGGTTATTAAAACTATTCTTCATCCAACCGGTTCGATCTTCACGTAGTTTTATTATATATAAAACTATGACACATTTACGAGAAACGTGGTTTCTTACAATTTTCGGTCTTAGAGACTGGTATTATGTGCGAGGAAAAATAAAAGTGTTTCCTGCATACAAACAAAATAGGAAAAGAAGGGATTTTTCCGGTGCAATCATTTACAACTTATAAACATATATGGGATTTTCTGGAACTAATGCATTCATTTTCAACACCACAAATCACAACTCTTTACATGTTGAAGCACTACGTTTACTGGAAAACATACACCTATTTTGGAATGGCATCCAATTCTTCTAAACAACTTATGGACTCACCAACTTAATTGTTGACACTTTTTCTTTGAAATAACTTGTATTCTCAGGAAATCGCTAAGCAGGTTGGGATTCAACTTTTGGGATTAACGCGCTGGCATTAATTACTTCATTCTAATTGAAGTTTATGTACCTTTATTTTTAACATGTAATGAATACAACTATGTAAACATTTAGCAACTTATTATATATGGTGGTGTGTACTTTCCTTTCTATGAACTGTTATGATATTGAACATGACGTCCTCCGCCCCCGAACGTTTCCGCCGTTCTGGTTTGGGGGTGTGACACTTGCCCACTGCATCGGGCCGAAGCCCGGAAACTGCATCGGACCGAAGTCCGGAACGGACTGGGACCTTGTCCCCTGCATCGGACCGAAGTCCAGAACTAACTGCATCGGACCGATGTCCGGAGTTGACTGGGACCTTGTCCCCTGCATCGGACCGAAGTCCGGAACTAACTGCATTGGCCCGAAGTCCGGAAACTAACTGAGCATTGCATAGCATAGCATAAACACATATCAACTAGCATAACACACATGATCATAAACTCATATACTGCATACTACGTCAGGCCGTAGCCCATAACACCTAACACATAAATCCTGGCTGAGCCACGAAGGCATCAAACACACTAACAACTGCATCGGACTGAAATCCGGAACTATTACTAACTAAACGGGCTGGCATTGTGGCCTTAGACCCGTTCCTACTAGAAGGAAACTCACCTCGTAGCCTAGCTGCTGAAAGGACTGTTCCGGAATCTGTCTGCTGCATCTCCGGTTTCACCCCGGCTATAATGTCCATGAGCACCATCAATCAAATACTGTTAATAATAATACTGAGGGTAAAATGACTCTCCTACCCCTGGTACATGTCAACCTAACTATCAAAGTCAACATTCAGTTGACCTGACTCGTCGAGTTGGGCCGCCAACTCGTCGAGTCCTTACTCTTACTTCCTTGATTCCACTCGCTACACTCGTTGAGTTTTGGTGCAAACTCAGCGAGTTCCTCTTCGCTACTAACACTCTGACAATCTGCATCCGACTCGCCGAGTTATATGAACAACTCGTCGAGTTCTCTTTCCTCATATGATTATTCTAGCTGTGACTCGCCGAGTTGTATGAACAACTCGTCGAGTCTATTCTTGAAGTATGAAGATGGCCTTGGACTCGCCGAGTCAGGGCATTGACTCGCCGAGTTCTTCCACGAATGAGTCTAACCCTCTAGCTCACCGAGTCCACTTCTCACTCACAGGTTCCACTCGGCATAACTCGAAAAACGGAAACACAGGGGACTCGCGACTCGACTCGCCGAGTTAGAAGAACGACTCGCCGAGTCGTATGCATGCAAATACTATACACTCGATTCTGCTTGAAACTAATCTATGCCATTAATAGATCTGGGTTCCTGGGACTTGATTTACACGTAAAGCTTCCAACTTTACGTGTAAATAACATCAAATGGAGGTTTTAAGGTTAAAAGCACACTATAATAGTAGATCTAGAGCTTTCATGCAAAATGGATCCATAAAGGTGCTAGATCTAAGCTCCTGGAAGTCAAATCTAGCTAGATCTGAAGGTTAATCAACTCCATGAGTCCTCTATGTTACTACTAAGCTAAGAAATGGTTTAAGAATGGCTTCACAAAGGAGATTTAAGCATAGAAACAGAAAAGGGCCAAGATATACCTTACTTTCTTCTGAAATTCCTCAAGGATCTAGAATCTCCTTCTTCTCTTCTTGATCTACCTTCCTTTATCTCTCAAAATCTTCAAAGAACACACCAAAATCACACAAAAATGCAAAGAGGGCTCTAGGGTTCGAGTAAGATGCTCTGAGGGGTGATGGGGGTTGACTTGAGGCCCCCAAAAGTTGTTTATATAGGGTGCAAACCCTTGAAATTGGGGTTTCATCCAAACTGGTGGACTCGCCGAGTCGCCAACTTAAACGTGCTTGAAATCGCGACCCTACTCGACGAGTCCAGCTACTGACTCGTCGAGTTCCCCTTAAAACTTGAAGAAATATAACAATAAATAACAATATAAATATCATACAAGAATTGGGGTGTTACAAAATGATATTTTAAAGAGAATAGAGAAGTAGGTTTTGATGCGGTAAGTAATGGTATGTGCCTATGTGGAGTTGTATTTATAAGTATTAAAAAATATATTTAATGAGAAAAGAGTAGGGTGGAGAGGAGAGTTTAAACTCGGTAAGCATCTGCCGAGTTTGTCAAAATTGAGGCGATGGTACGATATTTGTCGAGTACACCTAAGATTCGTCGAATGGTGCCGAGTCCCACTCCTCGTAGCCTTGGGGGTGTAAACTTGATAACTTAAGCTTTTTAATATTAGAGTACATTTTTTAAATGTCTTAATTTTTTTAAAACCGAATAGAATTGTAGTTTGGTTGACTAGTATTATATATTTATTTAATTTGAATTATTGGTCCATGTTTTGAAAGAAACTGAGAGCAAACTGAATTTACTTGTTTTGATCCGATTGAAACGACGAACACTCTTAAATTATGGATTACATATACGTCTAATTTTGGTCAGTACTTACATTTGCTTTTGGAATACAAACATTTTTTTTAATTGGGAAAGCAAACTTAATTAATAATAGCATGCAACGATATTTTAGGAAATACCATAGGTTACCACTTACTTGAGCGACAGAGCGAGTTCAAGATTTATATAAAATTGAAGAAGTTACTATTTTCAGTTTTATGTTGTGATTTCATGAATCGTAATATGTATAATTTGGGATAAACATTTTGACCTTTTAAGTGTAAATTCCAACAAATAATTTAATTTAGATTTTATTAAATAATTATAGTTAATTAAAAATACTTATTTAAAAGTTAGAATTGAGATTTAAGAGTTTGAAGCTAAGAATTGACTTTTCAAAATTTGAGATCTAAGTATGTAACATTGACTTAACCTTCCTAACTAGTGTTGGACTTAATTTGTAAGAATATTATTTGCTTCAGGTCAAACTAGAAAATATAGGCTAAATTGAAAAATGGGGTCATTTTGACAAAGGATGAAAGATTGGATCTCTCGACCCCAAATAGAGATGCACAAGAAAACCGGTTTGGCCCGTAGGATTCGATCCGGATTAACGCTTTGGAGACGAAATCGGATTGCACCCCGGATCAACCGGATCCAAAACCGGTTTCAAACCAGATTTTTTTTGTTACCGTTAAAAACGGGAAAATTCGATTTTTTTGGTTTTTTTAGCCGTTGGAACCCCTAAAAAACGGTTACTTTGACTTTTCTTGACTTTTTGGCCCTTCCAAACACTTATAAATACCTTTCATTTGTTACATTTCAATTTTACACAAAAATTCTACTACTTATTTTCATAATACTCCAAAAAATGAGCTCGAGAAATTCAACCGCGGGTCAAGATTCGGATGCAACGGTGGTTAAAATCATACCAACCACTCGACCGGAGTAAAGAAGTGTGAGAACATTACGATTTGTGTTTGTTGTCGAACGGAAAGGAAAAAGCGAGATGCAAGAAGTGCGAATGTTTTTGGGTTGAGGAGTCATACAACAAAAACTTGTCCGAATGCAAAAGGTCAAAGCGATCCGGATCAACCAAATATTACTCCCGACGGGTCGATCTTTATTTACAACAATGATGACCTTCGTGAAAGCTTTTGCAAGTTCGTGATTCAAGAGGGCTTGCCTTTCAACCACTTCGACAACCCACGATTAACAAGGATTTTGCGGGAAAAAATGTAACCACAATACCGGCAAGTAAGTCGCACTTCTCTTAGACGCGATGCTTTAAAGTATTGGGATATAGCTAAAAAAGATATGCAATTGGATTTTTAAATATAAAAACTAGTGTTTCTTTAACCTGTGATGTTTGGTCCTCCATCGGAAATTGTCCCAAAACTTATCTTTGTGTCACATCACATTGAATAGATCCCTCTACTTGGGTAATGAACAAACGAGTTATTACTTTTGAACTTTTTGCGCATCCTCACACGGGGGCACGATTATTTGCAATTTTAGTAAGCGTTATAGAGACTTATAATTTACGCGACAAAATCTTCTCTATTTCGTTTGACAATGCAAGTAACAATACCGCCGCGGCAAAAAGATTAATTGCAAAATATAAACCTATTTTGGATGGCTCGTTTTTTTCATACTAGATGTGTTTGTCACATTATTAATCTTGTGGTACAAGATGGTTTAAAAATGATAGATTCGACGATTGAAAAATTCAAAACTGTGTTAACTAGAGTTTTTGGAAAAAATAAAACTACAATAGAAAAATATCGAAAGTTTGCAATTTCCATTAACGTAACTTCATATAGTCCTCATTGGGAAATTGACACTAGATGGAGTTCAACATGCATGATGTTTGAAAGTTTGACACGTCAAAGAATCGCTTTGCAATTATTTTACGACACAATTTCAAAAGGAAAAAACACGGTTTCGGATTATGATTGGGATTTGATGGAAGAGTTTGTGGAAATGTTAAAAGTTTTTAAACAATCAACCACTTTTTTATCGGACATGTATTACCCTACAAGTCCGTTGTTACTAAATGAATTATGGTTGATGTCCGCACAATTGGAATGTTTTGAACAAAGAAGTGAAATATTTGTTTTGGTTACGAGACCAATGAGACAAAAACTAATCAAATATTTCAAAGAAATGTCACCACTTTTTACTTGCGCCGCGGTATTAAACCCATGTATCAATGTTACGAGTGTAGATGCTTTGATTACAAAATTTCTATGTCTTTAAATTTTCACAAAGATAACTCAAACTGCATCCATAACAAAATAAACACTTTTAATAATACTTTTACTAATTTGTTTGACATTTACGCTACAAATATGGCAATATGTTAAACACTTTTGCAAGTGTAACCGACTCTACTAGCGGTGCATCGGGTAGTGGTGGGGGTCGAACGGATTTTCATATCGACATCTATAATTATCTTTTGGAGGAGAAAAACAAAAGAGCACGCACATTAACGCCTAGTAGCGAACTTGGAATTTATATGAGTTCAAACTTTTTAAAATTCATGAGTGCACCACAATTTAAAAATTTGGATCTTTTGGCTTGGTGGAGAGAAAAGGAAGCACAATTTCCTATTCTCTCTGTCATGGCCCGTGATTTACTAACCTTCCAAGCTTCTATGGTAGCTTCGGAATCCGCTTTTTCTTTTAGTGGTAGAGTTTTATCAAAGTTGAGGACACATCTTACCCCCGGTTGTGGTAGAGGTTTGCGTTTGCTTGAAGGATTACTTGGATTCTGTGAAATGTATACAACACTTGGCATCACTAGAAGGCCCACTAGCACAAAATGTTGAACCGGAGATCATGGATGAAGAATATGCACAAGGCTTATCAACACCTCCGGAAGACGAAGACGATGACGCAAAAGACGAAGATGAAGAATATGGTATTGATGAGACCCCTAGTGATTTGCGTGACGGTTGAAGAATAATTAAAAGAAGGTGACACAAAGTGAAAGACCACAAACACTATTTCTATTTGGCTAAATGTTATAACGCCACTTTATTATTATTATTAGTTAACTAGTTTAAAAACTCTTTCTAATTCGACGTTTGATGTATGTTTTAACTATTTTAATGAACCTATGTTGCATTTTGTGTTATATACGAGGTCCAAAAAATGTTTATTTAAAAAAAAAAATCGGATAAGATTTCGAATTGGATCGGGTCCGGATCGGATTAAACCGATTCAGATTCGGGCTCGAAAAACCGGTCAAATCCGGTTTAAAACCGATTCGGATTAAGGGCGAAATTGGATTCTGTGTGACATCATCAAACCGGATCGGATCGGGTCTTTTGCATCTCTAACCCCAAACACTTCCAATCTTGATTTATAGAGATCCTATTTTGATTATGGATTAATTTTAGTAATTTTATTTGGATATATATATATATATATATATATATATATATATATATATATATATATATATATATATATATATATATATATTTTATTATGATTTGGAGTTAAGTTTTATCATCCTAATTTAAATAAGAAACGAAATCTAGTGATCATACTTGAGTTTTAAGGCTTAAATTGAGATTTATGAGATCATATATTATATTAAAGATTTGATTAAGAATCGTCAATATAAGAATTTTATTACATGTTTATTATGAGATTCGGATATGTTAAAAACACTTAAAATCATTAAAAGTGGTGCTGGAAGTGTTAAGATCCGGTTTTAGCAAAGTAAGATGCTATAAACGTTTTTTCTACACAATTTACGGGGTATTAGAAATTTATGTTAATCGTGTTTTTTTCTTTTGTAAATTGAGATATGGCATGTTCTATTCTATCTAAAATCACAAAAGTTTATTACTTGACATTCGGTGTAACACCCCAAAATTTTACAATAAATTTTAAATTAAAAAATACATATATTTAAACCAAAACCATAACTTTTATTATTAAAAGTTTTCAAAACAATCCCAAGATCAACATAAGTCAAAAATTCCATTGGTAAATTACAAATTCCCAAAAATCACACGAAGCAATCATACACTATGTCAGGACACGTCGGTTAATGTCAACCCCCCTACTCAGTACATCGAACCTTCCTATATTGCTCAGTTTGTCGAGCCAATATCCTATTTGTATTCCTCGGTACGTTGAGCGAATACTGTATTCCTCGATACATTAAGAGAATATCGTACACATATCTCTCGGTAAGTTGAAATGATATCGTATACCTACTAGACACTAACACAACCTAATCCACATATACCCTACAAGCAGAAACAAGCTAAAGTAAAGGATGCACAATATCATACAATGTAGTAAGAAACTCACCAAACACTCCAGTGTGAACCTCATGTAGCTTCCGGGAAACTATCGTGATCAAAACACCTCACAACCTCCCAATAATATCATATAAAATGCATTAACACTAGCCTTTGGCTTCTAAAACCATTATATACTCTTTGAATTATTTTTCACATAAAATAACACAAAATAACAATATGTTCAAGACTACTTTCACCCCACTAAAACTTGTCAAAACTGAAATCTAAATTCACACTCCAATATTTATGACTCTTATCTTTCCACCGACTACTTGCACAAGTCTATACGATTTTTCTACAATTTATTATAAATTTTACAAAACAACATATCATAGCAGCTAAAACCGGACCTATCAGTGAAAATCATACTTTTCACCCTAATTAAAGTCGTTTTCAGCTTTCAGCCAAAACTAATGAAATCTAGTAGACTAAGTTTCTAAACTTTGGGAACTAGTCCTGACTAAAAATGATCATCCATGAGTGATTTATGAATTTTCAAATATCTAGACAAATTAGAGCATTCACAACAACACATAACTTTGTGTTTTGGGTTAATCTAGCTTCTTAACCCATTAAGTCCTTAAGAGAATCAACCCCAAAAATGGAAAATAGATTATTTATCACTGAAAGATGTAGTGATGACTTAATGGTAAAAAGGTGATCCCAAACATAGACCAAAGTACAACGCCTAAATAGAAATCGCCAACTATTATTTTGGTAGAAAAATGACATCATACTATTGATTTCTTTCATCAAAAGCACCCCATGTCCAAATAGAAACCAAATCACAACCTCCACTAAGGGCGGCATAATGGTGGTGATAAGGTGGATGTGAACCACAAGCCTAAGTGTCACATCTCGAATCCCGAAGTATCAATCTATTTATTTATTTATTAATTCAAGTTTTGAGGATTTCTGGATTATGTGGGGGGTACTAGCCATGTACGCCCAGTGTAAGTCCTTAAATGAGTCGGGACAGAGGCAACATATGCTCGACGTACGAGGGAGTATGCGAGTTGATGCCAAACCCTAATTTACAACGTTTCACCCCTATTTAAACACATTATCTCACCCTTGGACCTCCCATAATCAACCTCCATTCCCTTTAAACTCTAATATCGCACCCTAGCCTTGAGAGTGAAGATCTTGAAGCATCTTTGGTAATTTTGTGCATTCTTGTTGAGGTAGAAGGTCATTGAACGAGGAAGAAGGTCATTGAAGAAGGTGGTGTTGCATGCAAGCTTGTGGATCCAAAAACTACCTCACTTTGTGCATCTTTTGAAGGTATACAATCCATACCTTGCTGATGTTATTTATAGATCTCTTTAGATGGGTATTAATGAGCTTTTTGTCCCAAAGATTGGATGTTTGTGAGTATAGGGTACTCCAGAGCATTTTGGCTGTCCTTTTAGATGTTTTAGAGTGCCTTGATTCTTAGATATGGTTGCTTGATCGTTTTCTTTGGCTCATGCATGAGTTTAGTGACTTAGAGTGTTGTAAAAGTTAGGGTTTTATGTTTTGTGTCCTATTTAGCCATGAAAAGGTTTAAAGTCAGTAACTTTATGGGTTAAGATATTTTATAGTGGTTAGATGTGAAGTTGGAATAAGTGTCTTAAAGGATTAAGACATAAACGTTGGAGATTTGGGACTTGGCAGAGTACGATGGGTGTACTCCTGGCTATGCCATGTGTAGCCAGACTTATCCCCATTTTTGTTGATTCAATATGTACGCCCTACGTACGGACCGAGAGGGTTGACTTGTTGACTTTTGACTTTTGGTCAAAAGATTTAGGGTTTTGGACCATGGAAGGGCAAAATGGTCTTTTCTACCTTCATGGGCGTAGTTGTGGGATTTGAACATGTGATTCGGGTTATGACCTTAATTGATTAGGTTACATGTTGCGTTTATTAGGTGAAGTCTAGTTCCGATAGTTCGGGAGTGAGATTTATCAATCATCAGTATCAGGTGAGTCTCCTCACTTATTCTTACATGTGTGGTAGAGTAGCTGTATATATTTACATGTGATAACCAGCTTGGTCTAAGTTCTATTATTGTGTATGTGTTATTTATATGTGTTGAGACTTTGGGTAGTCTCCAGGGTTGCTGATAATCCACAGGGGGTGCTGTTTGCCCATCGAGACTTTGGGTAGTCTCCAGGGTTGCTGTTAACCCATAGTTGTTTATTTGTGTTGTGTTGTATGTGGTATTTTGGGGAGCTCACAAAGCTTCATGCTTACAATTGTTTATTATATGTGTTTTAGGTACTTATGAGGATCACTTGAAAGCGAAGATTTGATTGTACACACTCGTTGGAAGATTTGTTACTGGGCATTATGTGGCCCTCTGATATTTGCAATGATAATTTGTATTTGATACTTGTGATTTTCTGATGATTTGGTTTATGAACAATATTTTGGGTAAATTAAAAATGATAATTTTGGTTTGAAATTTGAGGTGTTACAACTTGGTATCAGAGCCCTAGTTTGAGGGATTTAGATGAACTCTAAGAGAATTCCATACTCAAACTAAGTATCTGAATATTTTCGTAAAAACTTTTCAAAGAAACAAAAATTTTTACAAGAGAAAAACCCAGTGAAGTAGTGTGTACAATTAGCCAGAGCTCGACGGTAGTTTCCCAAAATATCTTGAATTATTTTATGAGTAATGTAAAGCTGATATCTTATGAACTAATAGAACTACATGCTAGTGATAAGCTAAGGATCCTACAAGAAAAATGTGATAGGGATGCCTGATTTGTGATGCCTTTAGCCTAGTATTTGATCTTATAAGATTGAATATGTCATTGCTATTTGCTTGGTGTATGCTGTATAACTGTACATAGTTAGGATTTTATAGCGTTAGAATGCCTGATTTAGCCTTTCTTCTTGTTCCTTGTTTGGTTGTGGATTTGAGGTAGAATCATTTATTCGAATGTCTATCAAGTCTCGTATTGTGCACGATTGGCATGCATAAAGAAAATGGCGAGGATAGCAAAGATCTTATCACACCCCGAACCAAAACGGTGGAAACGTCCGGGGGCGGGTGACTTCATCTTTTAATATCATCACAATGTATATAATTATATCATAGACACCATCATCACCATACATTTAATGATACAACACACATAGTTTACATCATTGTATTTGTTCACAAATTACATTCCAGAATATTAAATGTATGATGAAAGCAAAAATACAACAAAAGTCCATATTTCCTTGACGACCGACCTGTTTACCGAGTCCCTGAGAATATAAGTTACTTTGAAAATGACAACATATATAATGTTGGTGAGTTCATAAGCATGTTTTTATGAAAAGTTTGTATCATTTTGTAAGCACCAAAATATATTTGTTTTTATTAAAAATGCCAAATATTTAATGTTATCGACCCGATTAACATATATTGTGTCGTAAGGCCCAACAAGAAAGTCAATTGGGTATATAAGGCCGAATAAATGTGTAATGAGAAAACAAAGCCCAATAAGCATGTAAGTAGGTATATGAAGCCCAATAAACATGTAAATGTATAAACAAGGCCCAATAAGCATGTAAATGAGTATATGAGACCCAATAAACATGTAATTGAGTATAGCAGTCCCATTTTGAGTAAAAATGTCATAAAGAGCCAATTTGTTATCAAAATGATCGTTTTAGTCCAATTAGTATTGAAATTAACATAAAAGGCCCACTTTTATTAAAAATGATCATTTTGGCCCAACAAAACCAAAATTTACAATAAAGGCCCACTTTTGTCATGATTGACATTTTTGGCCCATTTAAGTCGAGAATTTACAATCAAGGCCCATTTTTGTTAAAAATGACATTTTAAGTCCAATAAAACCGTGTTTTTTTTCAAATAAAGCCCAGTTTTATGAAAAATGACACTTTTGGCCCATAAAACGTGAATTGTCAAATAAGGCCCATTTTACCAAAAATGATATTTTTAGCCCATGAAACCGTGAGTTTCCAAAGAAAGCCCATTTTTATGAAAAATTAAAATTTTGGCCCACTTAACCGTGGGTTTTGACATAAGACCCATTTTTATGGAAATTTACACTTTAGGCCCAAAATAACCGTGAGTTTTCAAGTTAGCCCACTAAAACCGAAAATGACACTAAAAGCCCATTTTATTTATCTTTATTGTCAAGAGTGTCCTTTTGTGTATATTCTTTGGATTTTCTAGTAACTTTTTCATTTTTAATCTTTCCAAACAATCATAATAGTTACTTCAAGTAGTTTGCTTACTAATATCACCAAATCTTGGAAGATATCTCGAATTTGTGAGTGTTTAACACATTTTCATGGCAATTTCACACAATATAACATGAAAACATACACATACATGCATAATACTAAGATTAAACACAAAACTAGCTTGCATTCTCCCCCAAAAGATAGTAAAACTCGAAAACAAAGGGGTATGAAGCTTACCTTGGTGTTAGTTGGGTTTTGAAGAGGAGAATGAAGGAGATTTCGGCCTAGCTAGCTCCTTTGGTAAGAGTTTAGAACTTAGGAAGTTCTAGAATCTTGAACACGAAATGAAGGTAGTTATGAGAGTAAATTCTTAGCACAAAATAGAATACAACATCTTGAGTATGATAATAGCTCCAAAGGAGATGAATGTGATGAAAACTTGTTGGAACACACAACACCTCACGGGTTCTTGGAGGAAAATGAAGGAGTTCTTGAAGGTTTAGAGAGGAATTTAGAAGTGGAATGAAGTTTGAAGAAAATTTATGAAGAAAAGAATGGCCTTCAGATGAGTTTAAGGAGAGAGAGAGAAAGGATTAACTTGGTCATTACATGGAGGTTTAGAGAGTTTGAACTTAGAAATATGTGAGACGAATTGAATGGATATACAACATGCATTAGGGTGGTGTCAAGTATTAGGGTAATCACATTTTTTTTATCAAAACCGAAGATAGGAAGGGGGGGGGGGGGAATGAAAAAGACTATTGGTCTTAGATTTGAATAACAACCGAGATTATGTAGCCCAATAAGAAATCTTTCGTCCCATTGGGCCCACATACAAGTTTATGGCCCAAAAGAGTAAAAGAAAAGGGTTTTCGGCTCAATGTGATTAAATAAGTGGGTTTTCGGCCCATAGAGACAAAGTTAGTGATTTTCAGCCCAATAAGGTCCATGAAGAGTCTTATAGCCCAAAATACCATTGCTTAATGAATATAGGTCAAACTAGGGCCCAAATGAGGATTCTTGGCCCAAGAGAACCAAATTGAGGGTTTACTGGCCCATTAGGCGCAATATGAGAATCCTAGTCCATCAAGAGGTTTGAACTGGGAAGTTAGGGTCACAAGCCTATAGTTGAGTGAATACAGCATATTGAATTAGGTTTAGAGATTTCATGAGTGAGTATTAATTTGAATTGTCATTTTTGAATGAATAACTTGTATAACATCTTAATTGGGGTTACAAGATACACTAGAAGTTACTTACACATGGAAAAAATTTCTTAGCCCTAAAAATCCTAGTTGTGATATCATCCTCCCCGTTAAAGGGAATTTTGT
Organism: Lactuca saligna; assembly: GCF_052625555.1. Taxonomy (NCBI): domain Eukaryota; kingdom Viridiplantae; phylum Streptophyta; class Magnoliopsida; order Asterales; family Asteraceae; genus Lactuca; species Lactuca saligna. Next base: position 168,146,288 of record NC_136422.1, on the reverse strand, counting down.
CCTGAAAATTCTTTTGAAAGTTGATCTTAAGAGATAGAGAAAAGGTGAGGGTACTTTTGCATCATTTGATCTTTGCGTTCCTATGTGAATTCCGGTCTGTGCTTAGCATTCCGTCGAACCTTCACAATCGGAATGCAAATTTATTTTGTACGCTTCACTTCCATGTCCATGATTTCAACTGGTTCTTCGTTGAACAGGAGATTCTCGTTCACCTCGATTTCATCCAAGGGAACAATGAGGGTTTCATCTGATAGTCACTTTTTCAGATTTGACACGTGGAACACGGGGTGTACGTTGCTAAGTTCTGAGGGTAGTTGTAGCTTATAGGCCACCGGACCAATCCATGCAAGAATCTCGAATGGTCCGATGTATCGTGGATTTAGTTTTCCCTGCTTCCCAAATCAAATCATCCCTTTCCAGGGAGAGACTTTCAGTAGCACGTGATCACCTATTTGAAACTCTGGAGGCTTTTACCTTTTATCAACATAGCTCTTTTGTCGGTCTCGCGATGCTTGGAGTCGTGCCTTGATTTGAACTATTTTATTTGTTGTTTCTCATATGATCTCAGGCCCTGTGAGTGTGCTGTTTGGTACCTGTCCCTTTGCTGATTGGGTGTTTCCTACCTCAGCCCAACAGATGGGTGATCTACATTTCCGGCTGTACAAGGCCTCAAAGGGAGCGACTTTAACGCTTGTGTGATAGCTGTTGTTGTATGATAATTCGATTATCGGAAAGTGAGTATTCCATGCTTTCCAAAATCTATCACACAAGCTCGGAGCATATCTTCTAGTGTTTGAATGGTTCGCTCATTTTAGCTGTCGATCTGAGGGTGGTAGGCAATACTCATATCGAGTTTGGTCCCCATTGCTTTCTGGAGTGATTGCCAAAATTGTGAGGTGAACCTACTATCTCGGTCTGAGATGATAGATACTGACACCCCGTGAAGTCTCACTACCTCCTTTATGTAGATCCGAGTTAATCTCTCCATTTTGTATGTTTCTTTTATTGTTAGGAAATGGGAAAATTTATTTAACCGATCGATAATCACCCAAATGGTATCCAGCCCGTAATCCGTTTTAGGTAGTTTGGTTATAAAATCCATTATTATTCTTTCCCATTTCCACTCGGGTATCACCAATTGTTGTAATAATCCCGAGGGCTTCTGATATTCTACCTTAACCTTTGCGCAAGTTAGGCACTTGCTCATGTAGGTAGCAATTTCTGCTTTTATGTTCGGCCACCAATAATGTTGTTTGATATCCAGGTACACCTTATCCGATCCTTGATGGACGGACTATCATGTCTTATGAGCTTCATTCATGATCACGTCTCTGAATCCTCCAAATTTTGGAATCCAGATTCGATTCATGAGATAGTAAGCTCCGTCTTCTTTGACTTCAAGATTTTTATCCATTCCACGCAGTGCTTCATTTGCGGCATTTTCCGTCTTCAATTCCTCCAATTGAGCTTCTTTGATTTGTGAACACAAGTGGGAATGGATGGTCATTGTCAGATTTTTTACTCGGCAGTCTGAGTATTCCTTCCTGCTTAAGGCGTCAGCCACCACATTAGCTTTGCCTGGATGATACTTGATCTCGTATTCGTAATTGTTTAGCAGCTCTACCCATTGACGTTGCCTCATGTTTAGCTCTTTCTGATTCAAGATGTGCTGGAGGCTTTTGTGGTCCGTGAAGATGGTGCACTTTGTTCCATAAAGGTAGTGCCTCCAAATTTGTAGGGCAAAGACCATAACTCCCAGTTCTAGATCATGCGCGGTATAGTTTACTTCGTGAGTCTTTAATTGCCTGGATGTGTAAGCTATCACTTTTCCATGTTGCATCAGAACACAACCTAACCCTTGATTTGAAGCGCTGCAATACACTACGAAATCTTCCGCTCCCTCAGGTAAAGATAATACCGTAGCACTACAGAGGGATCACTTCAGGGTTTGAAAAGAAACTTCTTGTTTGTCACTCCAGTTGAAGGGTATGACTTTCCGGGTTAGAGTGGTGAGGGGCTTGATGATCTTAGAGAAATTCTAAATGAACCTTCTATAATAAGTTAATAACCAACAAGGCCTAAGAATTGCCTAATCTCCATTGGCGTTTTAGGGGTTTCCCAACCCTTAATAGCTTTGATCTTGGAAGGATCTGCATTTATCCCTTGTTCACTTACTACATGTCCCAAGAAATTCACACAGCAAATCCAAAACTCTCATTTGGAGAATTTTGCATATAATTTCTCCCCCTCAATATCTCTAGAGCCTGTCGCAGGTGCTGATCGTGTTCTTCCTTGTTTCGAGAGTAAATGAGTATGTCATCGATGAAAACAATTACAAATTTGTCGAGGAAATGGCGAAAAACTCGGTTTATGAGGTCCATGCAGGAGCATTTGTTAGACCGAAGGGCATAACAACGAATTTATAATGACCATACCGAGTTCGAAAAAGGAGTTTTGGGAATATCTTCTTCCCGGACTCGCAGCTAATGATATTCGAACCTTAGATCTATTTTGGAAAGTAACTAGCTGCTTGAAGCTGGTCGAATAGATCATCAATCCGAGGGAGTGGGTATCGATTCTTGATGGTGAGTTGTTCAACTCCCGATAGTCGATGCACATTTTGAAGGATCCGTCCTTGTTTTTAACAAACAAGACCGGAGCTCCCGAGGGTGAGAAACTTGGCCTTATGAATCCATTTTCCAAAAGTTCGCTCAATTGGCTCAATAACTCCTGGATTTCAGCGGAACCTAACCTGTAGGGTGACTTGGCATTTGGTGTGGCTCCTGTATAAGGTCAATTCGTAATTCGACCTGCCGCTCGGGAGGTAATCCTGGAAGATTTTCTGGAAATAAGTCGGGAAAGTCTCGCACTTCGGGAATACCACTGATATTCTTTTCTTATTTTTTCTTATCCACAACATGAGCGAGAAAGGTGTGATTTTTCTTATGTAGGCACTTTTGTGCCTTGATGCAGGATATGAGGCGAATATTTACACTAGGTTTATCACCATAGACTATTAGTGTTTGTTGGTTTGGGAGGTGAAGGCGAATGGCCTTCTCGTGGCACATAATGTTGGCATGGTGGGGGATTAACTAATCCATGCGTATGATCACATCAAAACTTCTAATATTTAGTGGCATCAAGTCGATTTAAAATGAGTGATTATTTAGCGTTAGAGTGCACCCTATGAAAATATCTTTGGTTGTTTCAGTTTTCCCATTATCCATCTCCACCATGAGGGCTTTGCTTAGCTTTTGGGGTTGTTGATTTAACAAGTGTTTGAAGTTATTACTCACGAAACTCTACTCATCCCCACTATCGAATAAAATGCATGCGTAAGTGTTGTTGAGGGGAAATGTACCAGTAACAATAGTCGGGTCTTGTATCGCCTCCACTTGACTCATTTTCAGAACTCTGCCTGATGCTCCTGCACTTTGTGTGTTGGACTTGGGGCAGTTTCGCCTATAATGACCAGTTTCTCCATATCCATAGCAGGTATAACTGGACCCAACGTTGTTGTTGTTGGGCTGTTTGTTTGGTTGGGGTTGTGATATGCAGTACCGGGCAGTGTGCCCTTTGCGGTTGCAGTTGGTGCACTGCGTTTCTTTGCACTCACCATTGTGGTGGTAGTTGCATTTGTTACATTTTGGCAAGGTTTCGACATAAGGCTTGGTAGTAGTTTACGTGGGTGAAGATGGAGCGGTGGGGCTGGTGTGGCTTGAGTGGTAGTAGCGTGAACTGCCACTATTTTCGGTTTCTTGGAAGATCCTGAAGATTGTCCTCCTTTCATTTTATTTCCCGAATTCTTGTTGTTACTTCCTTCCTTCTTGGCTCACGTGGACCCAAGAAACTTTGGGTTCCTAAATCTGCTTGATTTTTGCAGGTTATCAGTGACGAGTAGTTCGACGAAGAATGGTATATTGACAGTGGCTGCTCGTGTCACATGACAGGAAGGAAAGAAGAGCTGAGGGAATTTCTATCACTTCCAAACGGCGGGAATGTCAAGTTCGGGAACAACTCATATGGCACGATTAAAGGTTATGGGATGATAACAAATCGAAACTTCACGATTAGAAAAGTTGCATACGTTGAAGGACTACAACATAATCTCATCAGTGTATCTCAGCTTGTTGGAGGTACCGGTCTTAAAGTTTCGTTTGATGATGAGGGTTTGGAAATAATAGAGAAGAAAACAAAAAGATTAATTCTCAAATCGGAGCGCAAAGGTGAAATGTTTCCTCTCAATCTTAAACCTTTCAAAGGAAATCCAGCTATATGTCTATTATCCAAAGCACATTCTGAAGAAAGGTGGTTGTGGCACCGAAGGCTCTCCCACCTCAATTTTAAGGATATCAATAAACTCGTCACAAGAGGTCATGTTAGGGGTCTTCCATTGCTCAAGTTTGATCGAGAACATTTGTGTGCTACGTGTGAAATGGGGAAGCAGAGTCGTCAAAGTCACCCATCCATCATAAACACTAAAGTCGTTGAACCACTTGAGTTAATTCACATTGACTTGTGTGGTCCATCACTCCATCCTCTATTGAAATCATTGGCGATAGCATGTATATTCTTGTTATTATTGATGACTTTTCACGTTTTACATGGGTGTTCTTTCTAAAACACAAATCTGAGGCAACTCTCAAGCTGAAGATGTTTATCAAGCAGGTTGAAGTGCAGCTGAGGAAAGTCGTCCGTAACATCAGAAGCGATAATGGGCTGGAATTCAAAAATAAAGAATTTGAAGACTTTTTAGCAGAAAAAGGAACCAGTCACAACTTCTCGGCTCCCTACACCCCTCAACAAAACGAAATTGTCGAAAGACGAAACCGATCTTTGTGTGAGGCGGCCCGAACCATGCTAAGTTTCGCTTCTTTACCATTATATTTCTGGGCTGACGCTATTTCTGCAGCATGTTTCATGCAGAACATGTCCTATCTCAACAAGCGTTTCTCTCTTACTCCTTATGAGATCATCAACAACAGGAAGCCGAACGTTAAATTCTTCCATGTATTCGGCTCACGATGCTTCATCTTCAACTCTAGAGAACATTGTAACAAGTTCGACGTTAAAGCTGATGAAGGGATTTTTCTGGGATACTCTCTTACTTCAAAAGCATATCGGGTCTTAAATAAGCGTTCAAGGAAGATCGAAGAGACATATTATGTGACTTTCAATGACAGCTTTGTCAAAAGGATAAAGGCTACTGAAGAAGCAATTGGAGAAATTTTCACTCAAACAGGTCATGTCACGGCCTCGATTGCTAATTTGTTTGAGCAGTTTGTGGAGTTATTCGATGAACCTGAGAAAGCTACTCTCTCGGAAGCTAAGGCAGCAGACAACAAAATCAACCATCTGAAGCAAATCGTCGATGAAGCTACCAAACGACTGGGTGAAGGAGAATCAGCTCCAAGTAAACCTTCTCAGCAAAGTGCTTCAGTTGAGGGGGGAGAATCCGTCTTCCTCAAAACAACCAAGTTCACAAGTTGAGAGGGAGAACTCTTCTCCAACTGCACCCGAAGGTACTGTAGCATCCGAAAGCTCTACTGCACCCGAAGGTACTGTAGCACCCGAAAGCTCAACACTGCCAGAGAAATCTACACCGCCCAAGAGCACAACCACACTCGAAAGTCCTGTAGCACCAGAAACACCAGCCACACCGGAAAGCTCATCACTTGAGGGGGAGAATGCCGATATGTTTTATGATGATGCCAGTCAATCTGAACTAGAAGAGATGGTGAACGCTGAATTGGATCCATCCTATGATCCAAATTACCCTCCTCTTGTCAAATGGACTAGAGATCATCCTGTTTCACAGATTGTGGGTAATGTCTCTGAAAAGGTGTTGACCCGATCTCATCTGAAGGCAAAGCAAACTTCTTTATTTTCAAAAGTAGAGTTCTGTATGTTTAACTCTTTCGTCTCAAAAGTTGAACCAAAGACAATAAACACTGCACTTGATCACTCTGATTGGGTTCAAGCTATGCAAGACGAACTTAATGAGTTCGAAAGAAATAATGTTTGGCGTCTCATTCCAACTCCTCAAGATGCCTCGGTTGTTGGCTTCAAATGGTTCTTCAGAAATGAAATGGACAAGGAAGGCAATGTAATAAGAAACAAAGCTCGTCTAGTTGTGAAAGGATACTGCCAGGAAGAAGGAATTGATTACGAAGAGACTTTCGGTCTAGTTGCAAGGCTGGAATTTGTTCGAATATTTCTTGCCTATGCTGCACACAAAAACTTTGAAGTCTACCAAATGGATGTAAAATGCGCCTTTCTGAATGTAGAACTTGAAGAAATGGTTTACGTGGAGCAACCTCCTGGTTTTGTCAATGAAAGGTACCCGAATCACTGTTATATTTTGGACAAGGCAGTTTACGGTCTGAAACAAGCACCTAGGGCCTGGTACGAAACGCTAACTAAGTTTTTAAAGATGTCCAAATTCAAACAAGGTTCGGTTGACCCAACCTTCTTTCGTAAGAAGGAAGGTAACCACCTTATGATTGTTCAAATCTATGTCGACGATATCATCTTTGGCTCAACGAATCCCAGCTTAACAGCTGAATTCAGAAGGTTGATGGAGACTAAATTTGAAATGAGCTCAATGGGTCCGATTAACTTTTTTCTTGGTTTGAATATTAGACAGGGACCCGAAGGCATCTTTATCAACCAGGAAGCATATACCAAAACTCTTCTTGCCAAATTTGGCATGATGGGAGACTCAAAGGTCAAAAGTTCCAATGGCATTCAACACCAAAATCACTCCCTCCTTGGAAAAACCGGCAGTTGATATTACGCTGTACCGCCAGATGATTGGGTCCTTAATGTACCTTACTGCTAGCAGGCCTGATATAATGTTTTCTGTATGTTATTGTGCTAGGTTTCAGGCGAATCCTCGTGAACCACATATGCTTGCAGTGAAAAATATACTCCGGTATCTGAAACGAACCACCTCCCTCGGTCTATGGTATCCATCAAACTCAGGCTTCTTCGTTCAAGCCTTCTCAGATGCAGACCTTGGAGGATGTGGTTTAGACAGGAAAAGAACCACAGGAGGCTGCCAATTCCTTGACGGGAAGTTGGTCAGCTGGCAGTCAAAGAAACAAACATGTGTTTCTCTTTCTACGGCCGAAGCAGAGTACATCGCAGCTACCTCTTGTACATCTCAAGTCATTTGGATCCAAAGCCAGCTCCGTGATTATGGACTCAACATGAAAAAGATCCCACTATATTGCGATTCAAAAAGTTCAATTAGGATCTGTCATAACCCAATGCAACACTCCAAGACCAAGCATATAACACTGAGGTATCACTTTATTAAGGATCATGTGGAGGATGGAAATTTCGAAATTCACTTTGTTCGAACCACTGATTAACTGGCCGATATTTTCACCAAAGCCCTACCTGAAGCTAGTTTCAATAAAATCCTTCAAGGTCTAGGAATGATGGAATCGGAGTCGGTACCAAAAACACCATCTCAAAGCTAACAGTTGGAAGCGAAATGAACCAAACGCTCGGTCTATTTCGAGTTCGGTTCACATGGGAACCGATATGCACCGAACGCTCGGTCTATTTCGGGTTCGGTCCCATTGCACATGTTTTCGCTCAATCTCAAAAAAAGTGTTGTCTATGGTTGTATACTTATGTACAGTTGTTTTCCAAAAATCAATTTTTTTTAGGAACCGAAATGAACCGAGCGTTCGGTCCATTTCGGGTTCGGTTCAAATTTTTTTTGTTTTTGTTTTGTTTGGTTTTTCTCTTTTCAAAAATTTCAAATCTCCAAAAAATATTTTCTTACTTTTACTTCTATTCTTATTTAAATATCGATGGGACAGGTATCATTCTCACACTTTATACTAGTTAAGCGTCCCTAGAAGTATGTTGCTGCATGTAGTCCAAAGCCTGAACTGATTTTAAATAAAGCTTTAATGACTAGGTATATACAAACCTTGTCTTCCCAATAAGGCTGCTACATTTATTCTAATCCTGAGCTACCTTACTCTTCTCTCATATGGGTTAAGAGTTTACTGCTTGGTCACTATTTTTAGCAGAGGTACTTTGGTTTCTTTTCACCACCTCAATATTTTTCTCCATCATATTTCGGTCCCATATAGTAACCCTTGAGATTCTCAGAAATAACCACTGAGGTTTATGGTTACACAATCTCTGTGTTTATGATCTTAGCCTCGTGTCACTACGTGCTAAGTGAAACCCTAAATTCAACACCTAACATGAATTGACGGTAAACAATTGCATTTGTAGTTGTATCATGAAATCTCTTTCCGTTGTGTGATTCTTATGAAATTGTTAATCACCATAACATTTCTTCCCTTAGAATCCATATTTAATCTTTTGAGATTTCACAAACACACATCTTCAACAAGTCACTATACATATATCCCAACCTACTTGTTCAACAGACCACATCGGTCTCACAGGTACTTCATTTGGTCTCGATCTTATGTCAAGGTCCGGGATTCTAAACTGAAGCGAATGCCACCCTTTTAAGCCTTATCAAAAGATGCCTTTCAACATTTCTTAACAAGTGATTAATCGTAATTCAACGGGAATTCATACAGACACTTTAAAGTCTCCCTTGAATTTGAAGGAAGAGATTCGTGCCCGGGATCCACTGTTTTGTGTCTACATTGACATCACATATCCCCACATAGACGTTGTTTTATTTCTTTAACATTTGTCACTCTATGCACGAAAATCTTTGATTTTCAAAAAGTCTGGTTCGGTTCCGTCCTTATCTCTTGTTTAGATGACAACTATGTAACAGATAAGGTGCTGACTCAGCCGACAGAGTAACGGCTTCAATAGTGATTTGACGGGCGCACGTGCAAACAGAAACAATATTCTCTCTCATGCGTAATCATCGGGGACGCTAACAGTCAATTTTCAATCACATCAAGCGTCGTTCCGATTTCCGAGAAGATTTGGGGGCGGATTTTTCTCTCTCATCCAAAACTGATATAAAGGGTTCAACCCCGGCCATTTGTTCTCTTCATCACACTCCTAAAACCTCACAGACAATTTTTTTTGCTACTGTTTCTCTTCTTCCTTGAAGCATTCAACAATGGCAGATTCCTCCTCCGTCCATGAAACATCTTCCCGCTCAACCATTCTTCCCATCCGACCACAACAAAGCCTTGTCATAGATCTCAACCCAATATCCTATGATGCATTTATGTATTCGATAGTGGAGTGTCTCAAATACTCTCCACTCATTCTTGATCTATCAAAGGTTGAAATCGTTCCAATGGAGTGCCTTTCACAAATTTTCTCCACCGCTCACTACGACAAATCAGTTGATCGGATCTACTTCGACATTCTGGACAACAAAACCTCTATCTCCAAGTAGCGCTTCTGTTGGCTTCTAGGGTTTGAGCCTGACGAATCGAGGGTTAACCCTGATTCAATCACCATGAGTCAACTCTTCTCCATGTTTTATAACATGGGATACACAGAAATTTTGACGACGATGTCTAAATTCAAGAAGTTGTGCCTTCCTCCTCAATGGAAAGGATTTTTCACAATCCTCTTCAAGGGTTTATCTGAAAGAAGTGCAGGTTCTGACGGGGCCAGTCGATTATTATGACTATTCTTTATGGTCTGTATACTGGAATCAATCTCGATTATGGTTCGATTTTGTGGCAACAGTTGATCCAAAGCCTTGGCTCCTCCTCTCGGCATACTGAAATATCTTATGCCAGGTTTTGGACGATCGTCACCAAATGGGCCATGGATAAATATCATGTCCCTACAGTGGCCAACTCTCCTCTCTTTTCAATTGGTGTGTTTCATACCACCAAGATTATTGTGACTGATTCCTCCAAATTTATTTTTGTTGGATCCATTCCAGAGTCCATGTCCGCCGGTGTATCCAAGGAGAGCAGGATCTTCAAAGCTTATAAGGAGTATCCTCCTTCGGGACCGAGAGAGTTGACCCCTGAGATGATTCAGTCCATTAACGACGCAGACAAACCGGCCACAAGGGGGAAGAAACTAGAGAAGGGGAAAATAAAGAAGGTTGCAAAAGGGGCGAAAGATCCTACCCCTAAGAAGCAAAAGTTGTCAAAAGCAGCCCGATCTCCTACACTGAAGAAGAAGAAAACACAACCGAAACGTAAACTGGTTCTTGCTTCTTCGAGTGATTCCAAAGCTGACAGTTCAGACTCTGAAGAGTCAATTCGAGGCAACTCTCCTCCCCTTTCTCCCATTCATGAGGTACCTATTGTCACTGAACCTATCTCTTCTCCTCCTATTACCTAATCTATTTCCATTCCCACCATAACCTCCTCTATTTCTATTCCCCCCCCCCCCCCCCATAACTACCTCTACTACCATTCCACCCACAACTACTCCTATACCACCACCCATTTTCACTGAAGCCACCATAACCACCACCAGTGAGATTCTAACCAACGTATCTGATACGGGGGTTCGAACTTCACAACCCGAAACTACATCTATACCCGAACCTACTTCAGCACCCGAACCCACTTCCACTACCGAACCATCCGCTACACCCTTATCTCCCATTCACTCTGCTGAAATCGAAACCTTTCTGGGAGGGGAGGATATGACCTTTGACTCCATCTACTACAGCCCCTACCAAGTCCAAAGTGATGATGATGATGATGCTCCTGTCACCAAAAAGCACATCAAGGAACTCCACGAGAAGATTGATAATCTCGTGGCTTCCTCCTCTACCTCAACATCTCACATCTCGGAGGCCGCCATTAAGGGGATGGTGGAAACTTTCACCAAAGCACATGAAGCCTCAATTAGCTCCGCTACTGCTGCTATTGACAACTCTACAAAGGCGTGTGCTGCGGCGACCGAAAAAGTCGAAAAACTATTTGAAGACGCTAACATTTTTCTTGAGTCTTTACAGGGGGCATCCGAAACTAACACCAATAAAATCCGCATGGTTGTGGAGACGCTGGTCACTTCACTGGAAACAGAAAAACAACACTTTGCTAGCTTCCATCAAACCCTCAAAGAAGACAATCAGTCCTTTCAGTCTTCTATTGTGGATCGTCTACTCAGCTTCAAAGAAACTCTTGCCGTCGATTCTACTTCAAAGGATGAGCTTGCTCGTAAAACTTCTGAGCTCCATCTTGCAAGTCATCAGCTCTCCCAAGCAGAGAAGGAGATCGATTCTCTTTGGTCTAAGAAAGCTGTGGTTAAGAGTTGTGTTTCGGATGTTCACGGGGCTCTATCCAACATCATTGAAGCCCATGATCCGATTCTTAACTACTCGGTGAGGCTCACTCTTGCAGAGAAGCTTGCTCCCACCCTTGCCTTGCTTAGCCGAATTGAAGGGATTCCTGAGCAGGAGGAACATCCGAAACAAGGGGGAGAAACGAAGGCCACAGCTCTATCAAAACCCCCTCCGATTCCTAAAGCTCAATCACTCCCAGTTTCTTCACTAGTTCCTCCGAGAGCACCCAAACCAACAACTGTTCCTGCATCAGGTTTGAGTGCTCAAAGCAAAGACAAACAAATTATCGATGACAGTGATGAAAGTGAGGACCAAGAACCGATTAACAGCATTCTGAAGAAATAGGCCAGGGATAAGGAGCTTGATGAAAATGCTCGTATTGCCAGAGAGGCTGAAGCCAAAAAGAGGAAGGTAAAGGAGGCTCATGATCTCCTTGAAAGCAGAAAAACTCTATTTCCTCCTTGGACTCTTGAAGAGCTTGTTAAAGAAGCTATCGAGTCCCCCAACACTCTTTGGCTTGAACCAGTGATCTCCTTGGACCGGGTCAATTCGGTGGATTCCCAATTTGACATGCCCTTGACCAGAAAAGCTTTTATCTTCCATGCATTCACCCACATAGCTGAAGTCCCTCATTCTCACCCGAAGGTTGATAGGGAACTTATAGACTTCTATCTGAGGACAGCTCAACCTCAGTATCAGACGTGGAGCGCACAGAAGATCATCAATGTTCGGGTCCTGAAACCCATTCGGGAGGGTAACTTCACCAATGTCAGATTCAAGGTCTTGAGGGGATCCGACAGAACCGAGCATTCCATCTCTCTAGCCGATCTTCCCAACTTAAATCCTCATGACTGGATAATCCTGCACAACATTCTTCTCGTGAATGAAATGGAATATGGTCCGATCATAGATCATTTCAAGAGGATGTTGGTGTGCTATATTTTGGAGGTTGCCAAGTTGGATCAAGAAGTTGCAAATGTTCTTAGAAAGAAGCCTACTATCACTCCAGTCAGTTCTGCAAGTGATTTAAATAGAATGCAGATGGGAAAGATTGATCCAAAACGAAACTCAATCATGTTCACCAGGGCAGAAGGTCAGAAATGCTTATTTGCTTTGGCTGACAAACATCTTTACACCACTTCCTGCTTGGAGCATGTTCTGGGAATCATCAATCGGTGCAAACAGAATTCGGAGAGTGATAAGAAATACTTCAACGACATGATCAATTGGTATATTCACTTCCAACAAACAGTTCTAGCTATTATTCCTTGCCTGTTCAAAACCGTGTAGAAGGCCGGTGCCGCAGGTGTAAGCAAGCCGAAGTGAGGTCTCGCCCCAATTGACGCAAAGGGGGAGATTGTTGGGTATATGGTGTTGTGTCTTGGGCTCGTCTCTTAGCCCTATTTTGTATCCGGTATGGGCCTGTCCATCCATGATTTGTTTGTTAGAGTTTGAGTATTAATAGATGCTTGCATGCATCTTTTTATTTAGTCTTGGGCGTAGATTTCACATCTTGTTTTTTGAAGATATCTTTTGTAACCCTAGAATCCTCTACAACGGAAGTTCTTAATCGAGCTTTGCTGAGGATTGAGTAATCTAATCATTCGACTCATTCAGATCCATACTTGTGTTTTATCTCATTGTTTTTACGTTCATTAGTTATCTGTTACAAAGGGAGCTGGATCATCCTCTTGATGTGGAGATTGTTGATGATAGGACGGTTACGGTTGCGAGGGTTAATCAGGATTGCACTCTTCAGTTGTTTAGCGAGCAGTATCCATTGGATTTGGTTCTCATTCCTTTGCGCAGGAACAAGGTTATCGTGGGCATGGATTGGTTGGGTCCTAATGGGGAAGTGATCAACTGTGAGCAGCAATTAGTTTGGGTTAGGACCCCAAGTGGAGGAGAGTTGGTGATTCAGGGTGAGAGACCGTAATATGAGCTGGTCATGTGTTCAGTAGTGAGGGCCAGATTCTACCTTCAATAGGGATGTGCAGGTTTTATCGCCTATGTCATGGATACCCAGGATAAGGGTAAGGCGACCGTGGATGATGTGCGATTGTGCGGGAGTACTCGGATGTATTCCCAGAGGATTTTCCTTGGGTACCATCGGAGAGGCAAGTGCAGTTTAGGATCGATTCTGTTCTAGGTGCGGCTCCGATAGCCAAAGCATCGTATCGGTTGGCTCCTCGCGAGATGCAGGAGTTGTCTACATAGCTACATGAGCTGTTAGACAAGGGATTCATTAGACTGAGTTGTTCGCCTTGGGGAGCCCTGATTTTGTTTGTGAAGAAGAAATACAGATCCTATCGGATGTGTATTGACTACCGGGAGCTGAATAAGGTAACAGTGAAGAACCGTTATCCACTCCCGATGATAGATGATCTTTTAGACCAGCTTCAGGGTGCTTCTTGGTTCTCCTAAGATTTTCTCTACCCACATCAAATCAATCATAACAGGTTGCCTTTATGCATGCAAATTATACAATGAAAAGGATCAAATAGACTTTCAACTAATAGATTCTACCCTAGAACCACAACCAGACAAGTAATAGGGAAGAAGGCCAAATCAATCATTCTAAGGCTATAAGTTCTTAACCGTATACAATTTTAAAAGCATACACACAACAAAATTCCATACGATTATCATAGCTCAAATATCACTATAACATGGCTAACATATTGGGGAACTACTTACTTAGCTCGGCTGATCACGCATATTGCACTCTCCTTTTTTCCATTCTTTAAAAGTTTTAACTTTTTAAAAAAAAAAAATAATTTTACCATTTCCTTATTTTGAGTACTGACACACCGAGGGCGTGCCTGAATCCCTCAAACCAAGGCTCTGATACCTACTTGTAACGACCCAAATTTTCAAAATAAAATTTTCATTTTTAATTCGCCAAACATTCCCATAAAATGTGAAGTAACATTAACCACTGTTTTCAAAGTTCATAACTTTAACATTTTATTCAAAACATCAGAGTGTCCCATCAAAACAAATGTCGGAGAGTGCACGTCGTGTCATCAAGCCTTTCCCTTGCCCTTAGGCTCAGATGTACCTGAAACAAATCATCAAATTGTAAGCTAACGCTTAGTGATTCCCTAGAGCATACCATACACACAATCCACATAAACACATATCATAATAGCAATACAAGCTACATATACCACATAAGCCATGCATATAAACATATAGGGATGTTGTGGAAACCTTCCAAGGTCTTACACTAAGTGCCACGGGAAACCCCCACGTGGTCTTTACTAGCCGCCACTGGAACCCCCACGTGGTCTTGGCTAAGTGTCGCGGGAACCTCCACACGGTCTATACTAATCATGGAAATAGCATACAAGCTAAACAAGTAAATATATTAGGAAGCCGTGGAAACCCTCCAAGGACTTATACTAAATGCCATAGGAACCTCCTCATGGTCTTAATATACTGCCATGGGAACCCTTGGGGACTTTCATACAATTGTCCTAGCAACATATCACATAACCAACTATCAATCCATATAACATTAAATGGGCCGACCTTAGTAGCTCAAACTTATTGGTATGGTGAGAATACTCACCTATGTCTGCTGAATCCAAGAGCTGCTCTCTTAATAGTCCGTAACCACCTGTGCTGAACATTAATAACGTTACCCAAGGTTAGGACTGAACACAATCCAATTGAAGAACCCAAACCCTAAGTCCTTTCACAATGGCCCAAAATGTCTTCCTTTGCTAATGGTCCCAAGGTTCATGTCCAAAATCATTAATGAGCCTCATGGCCTAATAATGCCTAACCATAGTATCCATGGCCCAAAACAGATAAGCTGGCCTACTAACTCTAAAATGTGACCATGCCCAATTACTAATTAAGGCCCAAAAGCTTACAAGCCCAAAATAAGTCCAAGTCCATCTGTTGTGCATACGCCTTGCGTACCACCTTGGTATGTGCATCGTACTCAGTCCTTTAGCCGTACGCGCTACGTACTCTAAGTTACCCCCAACGTACAAACAGATTAAGCAGATTTTCCATTAAGTGCTTAATACTCTATGTTCTAACATCCAAACCTTAGATTTGATCTCATTAAGACGTCCTAAGGCATAAATTTGGCAACTTTATGCCTTTGCATGTCCCCTATGCTCCTAAAAACCCATTAAGATGTTTCCAAGAGTCTCAATCCATGTATGAGGTCAAAATACCCATCAAGACTCCATTTTTAAGCCATACATGGACCAAAGGACTTCATATCTATCCTCTCTAAGCTATGAAGTTGCTCAAACTATCAAGAGGTAGCTCAAGAACACAAAAAGGGACCAAGGAACAAACCCTAGCTCTAGAAATGGAAATGATAACCAAGGTGAAAGCTTTTTACCTCCTCAAGCTTCCTAGGCTGCTCAAAAATGTAAGATCCAGAATCTCTTCCTCGTTTAAGCTTGTTTCATCTTCTTCTTTGTAGCGAACACACAACAAAGATGAGGTTTAACCACTCAAAAGCTCAAGAACACACTCTCTAATGATTTTAGGGTTTTCCATGGCTCAGAAATGATAGGAAACAGGATGTTACAAGTTAGATGCTATCAAAAAACAAAAAGTGGAGATTAAGGATCCACTAGATTTTTCAACCAAGTAATCCAATTTCTAGATGCCTTATTATGACAATACCAATTGAAAAAAATCTAGATATCTATATATTTATGTATCTATTATAATAGATGTCAAAATATTTGAAACTCATGCATTTGAAACTTGAATAACCTTTCAATTGTCTTTTAATAATTATTGTAATCACAACTCAAAAATAATATGATAAAGGTTGTCTTACGACATGACTTATCTTTGGATAGACATTTTGATCAAATAGATTATTATCATATTTTTCGTTCAATTTCTTTTTTCATGTTAAACTATTTTTGTTTTTTTACATATTGTTTTCTATTATTAGAGTTTATGTTTTTGTTTGTCATTTTAGTATGGTTTTTTTAATTCTCTAATTTCTAATTGAAACTTATCATTTGTTGTCATTTCTATTATTAAATTTTTTTTTTTTTTGTCATTTTAATATTATTTCTTAATTTTCTAATTTCTATTTGAAACTTATTTTTTGTTGTTCTTTTTTAATTTATCCACAAAAATAGCATCCAAAATAATCAAAATGTTTGTTAGGAAGTGATGGATGACGTTAATAATATATAATTAATAATTATATATTAGAAAGAAACAACTTGATGAAATGATTAATATAAAAAAAAACTATTAACTCTAGATTAATAACAAGGATATAAACATTTCTAATATCATATATGTACCACTAATATAATTGTATTATTGTAATTAAGGCAAAATATTTGTCATAATTTTACTCATCATAGTTTTATACTTGTGCAATGCGCGATTTTTCGCCTATTATAACATAATCCGTGACGATGCTATGTTGAAGTTTGGTGGGTCACTTGACCCAACTTTTTTTTTTTTAATTTTTTTTTTAATTTTATAACAATGTATATACAATTAAAATTATTGAACCGACTTAAATAATTTTAGTGAAGTACCTTAGTATTTTAGACAACTAAAATACATGTATTTTTATAGCTCATACTTTATATTTTAACAACCCAATCCAATATAAATAGCCCAATACAACTTAAATTAAAAAAAAAAATTAAAATAATAATCGTACGAAGGCAAAATGACATTTTCTATCCAAACCAGACAAATATCGAGTGATCACCATCACGCATCATTCATCAGCCTATCGACCATCTCAATTCCGAATTGACATTACTCTCAGGTGCGTCAGTGCCACCATCGGCAGTCGCCGCTCGCTCCTCCGTCATTAGTAATGATACAATTTTAAAAATATATCAAAATATAAGACCTCGTTAGACACAGTTGTAAGAACTTTAAATCTTTTTTGGCTTATACGATTCGATCCGAAACCGCAACTAGTATTTTTTGATTTTTTTTTTATTTTTTATTTTTTTATTTTTTATATTTTCTATCAGTTTCATTTAAATTGTGAACCATGTAGTTTTACGTTCTAGACTCGCCACTGAACATAATAGTATCTACAATCGCATCCTTCTTGTACTTAGACGACTGAAAAATCTTCGCGTTCATATAAGACCGAACAACCCAAATTGCCACCGTGCAAATAGAGAGTAAAATGTTTCGCTTCATAGCCATAACAAAAAAGAGTCAACCCAAAAAAACACCTAAACTGACATACGAATTACCAAGCCAAATACATAGTTCCACGCAAAAACTTGAGTTGTGATATCACAAGAAAAAAGAGATGGTTCACACTCTCCACTACCTGATCACATGAAGAGCACCGTGTCGAATCCAAATACATATTTTTAAGTTACTTATGGCTAGTAATCGATTAAGAATAATCTGCAATATCAAGATATATATCTTTATAGGCAGAAAACGGTCCCATTTGGTATGAATAACCATCAATGGAAGTAAAATATCATCAATATAAAACCTAAGAGAAATGACAAAATAAAAAACACATGATTGGTCTAAATCCCAAGACCAAATATCGCCATCATTAGAGCATCTCATATGCTCTTAAAAATAGAGGAAAGAACCGCGAATTGTTCATCCTCAGCCCGTCCTCTAGGTTGTTGATGCTATTTAAAAGCCCAACCCTTGATCCAAAAACTACCAACAAAATACTGTTTATTCAAACACAAACATATAATCTATGAAATTGACTTCTGAAAGGAATCGAACCGCACCCCAAATGAGTCCAAAAACAAGTACCCTGACCATTACCAGCAACCCACTTCATAAAACGAGTCGTTTGATTAGCTTGACCATTCCACCTTAGCAAGTGTCTCTTGAACCGATGTTTTTTTTTCTTAATTTTGATTAGCTTTTACGTTTTGTTATAAATATAAGAGAGTGTTTGAGATTGCTTTTCGAAACAACTTATTGACTTATTAGCTTTTTGAAAAGCCAATAAGTAAAAAAAAAAAGTTTGACAATCTATAAATCACTTTTCAAAATAGTTTTTCAATACTCTTCAAAAATAAGATTTCTAAAAACATCTCAAACTTGACTTTTTAAAATGTATTTTCTTTCTAATTACAATAGCTTCAAATAGTATAAGATTTTAAAGACATTTTAAAAAAATAATAATAATAAAAAAAATAAAAACTTTTTTTAATTTATTAACTTAATAGTATTTTCAATCACAAAAGCTAATTCAAACTTTTTTTTTTAAAACTCATTTCACCAACACTGTAAATCAATAAAAGTTTTGCCTAAAAAAACATTTTTGAAATTTGAAAAACAATCTCAAACACCTCGTAATTACTTACGTAATGGTCTGGTTTGACGGATTAAAGAACTTGAATTAAAGTTTATTTAAAAAATAAAAGGACGAGTTATACCCAGAAGGCCAAAATCCTTAAACTAGCCCAAAGATATTCATATTATCAGTCAGTCAGTAAAAAGCCCAAATTATTAGAAATATTTAGTTCCGGTATGCTTTGGCCCAGTGACTTAGTAATTCGGTTTCATAAGCCTGGACAGAATATTGCACCTAATAATTATTTTTTCAACATATTTTATTTAAATTATCGTGAATAACCTTAAAATTAATTTTAATTAATTTCTATTTTTTGGGATATATATATATATATATATATATATATATATATATATATATATATATATATATATATATATATATATTCCCATTATCACTTCTTTTCTTATGCCTTTTTTTTAATTCACACATTCCGTAAAATAGTTGACGGCTTCATGCATATTACTCGATTGATTAACATAAGAGTTTGAAATAATTTCTACTTACTAAAAAGGATTTCTTTCAAATCAAATAAAAAATAAGAATCCTTTATTATATAAAATAGATATATTATCACTTGGTTTTTTTGAATAGAGCCCGGATACTTCAATGTATTAGTCCAATTAAATTAACCATAAATTCTTCTAATTGATAATAGTAATTTGAATCCCCCCCCCCCCCCCCCCCCCCCCCCCAAAAAAAAAGGATCTAATTACACTTCACGCTCCAAATTTTCGATGATTCAATTAATCTTTTATAGGTAAAATAGAGGATATCTTGATTGGGGAGAAAACGGGATTATATATATATATATATATATATATATATATATATATATATATATATATATATATATATATATATATATATATATATCGGGTGATGACTCTAAAATCGGTGAGGACTACGAAGACAAATCATAGCTATTCGTTTTATTAAGCACATGATTGAGATTAATAAAAAAAATTCTGATTTTCTTTTCTAAAATTGTGAATAAAGGGAACTTTGTAGTTTTCCTAGCATAGACAATATATTTGAGGGTGTTATGGTCAATTTGTCTACCTGAATTGTTGAGTGTAGGGATGACCTTTGGAACTGAATTGGAACTGAACCAGTCGGAACCGAAAGCAGTATTGTGATACCATAAGAATCGGGAACCAGACCGTCGATTCCAGTTCCGATCCTAGTTTTTTGGTTATTTTCCCAAACAAGAATTGGTTATAAATAAGGTCTATTGAGTGAGTTACGGTATTTTAAAAACCGAGACAAAAAAAAAGTGCTGAAACAGAAAAAACACAGCATTAGCATGCTGTCTTCTGGGGTTTGTATATGATTCTATATTTAACCAAAATATGATTTGTTACAGCCTAAAATAAAGTACAAACACTAAATTACATATTGGAGACAAATCAAATAATTCCAACTTTATATTAGTGAGTTACGGTATTTTAAAATCCGGGACAGAATAAAAAACATGTTGAAACTTAAAAAATCATAACACTGATATGTTGTCTTCTGGGATTTGTATACGATTGAATATTTAAGCAATTTTTTTTTGTAGTCTAAAATGAAGTAAAAATATTAAATTACATTCTGAAAAAAAATCAAGTAATTCCGACTCCATATGAGTGAGTTGTGAGATTTTAAAAACCGATTCCGGTTTTTTGTGGAACCAAACTGGTTCCAGTTCCAATAGTTATAATGCACATCCCTAATTGAGCGTATGAGCATCACACATAGTTAGAATCTAACATTGGTTCTTCCTCCACCGTCTCTATTTTCTATCAAATCCCTCAATCATTTTGTAAATTTATCTTTCCAATTGTGAAGTTTTGTATGTCCTCCTTGTAAACTAGGGTTTCAAGTAAAAATCACAGTCAATCATTCAGATTCGGTTAGAATCCTCTACTTTCATCTGACAGTCACGTTGTTTGGCATTATTTATCCAAATTTAAATTAAATGGAAGCATGTAAACTTCTTTTTCTTACATTTATGTTTAAATAGTTGTGTTTTATGTTGGTCTTCATAGGTGTTTGTTGAAACGCTAATTTCAGGGAGTTATTTTTTATGTTTGTTTGTTTTTTAATACGGATATTGATTCATTAAAGATTTTTAATTTGAAATGATTTTTGGATGGAGAAATTAGATAAAACAGTCAACATGAAATTGAATTCAATGTTGCTCACAAAGTGTTCGATATAATGTCTGAAAGAAAGCACATATGGGGAAATTTGAATTCTTAGTGATTTTGTGTTATTTTTATTTGTTTATATATGTGTGAAGTACTATTATAGTTGTTTATGATATTGCTTGACATTTTTTTCTTGGTATCAACTTGTTAGAAAAACTGAAAGTTATATTTAACATGTGAAATACTAACTGATAGGTGTCAAAATTTACATTGATTTTGTATCATAAATTTATGTTATGGTAAAAAAAATGTTATTTTAGGTTTAATGAGTGCTAAATATTGATACAATATCAAGATTTATCTTTTGTATTTATTAGTTTTATGTCATGTCTTTTGTTGTTATTTGATTTTAGTTGTATACTTGATTATAAATTCTTCATGAACTCATGATCGTTTTCATAAAACTTAGTTTACCTTCATTTATATCTAAGTTTCCATTTTTTTTTTGTTTTAAATGTTTAAGTTTGTCTTTGTTAACGTTTGTTTGCTTTTTATATGTTGATTATTGGATTATATGTATAAGTCACTAGTTTTGACTTATATGTAATTGTTAATCTTAGTTTACTTTCATTTATATGTGTTGTTCATTCAATCATATGTATAAGTTACTATATTATATTAAAATGTTAACCCTGGTTTAGTTTCATTTATTAATGTTTATTATTGATTTGTATGTATAAGCTATCGATTCATCCTTATATGTAATTGTGTTTGTCAGTTGACAGGTAAAATCTTACAACTTCTTATTGGACTCCTAAAATGGTTACTATTGAATTGGAAGATTCAGTTTGTGTGAAGAGGTTATAGGAATGCTAGTCAATTAATGCATCTGGAATGATTTGACTTGGATTGGCAGACAAAAAAAAAAGATTATTAACTATGGTTTTTGTTTTCTAATGAGGAATATGGAAATTTGATAATCTTGATGGTGATTTGGAAACCGAGTTAGATGAAAAATAAACTACAGTTGGATGAGTCAAGGAAGATGAATGTTGGTAAGATATTATTGTCTAGGTTTAATTTGTGCAAACCTAGTTTTCGAAAACTCTACACGACTTTCATTAGTTGAGTACAAGAAGAAAAAGATTTACATTGAAGTCCATCAACATAATTTAAAGTTAGGGTTCAACATATTGGAGTTATGGGATTGGTGGTTAGTATCTTGTTGAATAGTTTTGGTTGTTTTCAGTTTCTTACTATTAGTGTGTGATGTTAAAACCATATTACTTAGATAAGTATGGTTTTGATGTTAGTTGTATGTTATGTATGGTGTGATGTGGTTCATAAAGAATATTACCTAAATATGTTTGTTTATTTGTTAGGAACTTGGTTTAGACACATTGTTAGTTTTTAATAATTTTTTTGTAGATATGAAATTTAGAACTTTTTGGTTTACAATGGGTTTTCTTGATTATTTGTTAATATACATTGTTGTGTTGGATGTTTATTTTTTTATTTAGAATTTAGTTAAGTCTCATAGTTACTTTTTTACTATAAAAGTTGGATGATAAAAGTTTTTGATGTAAAAATATATAATATTTTTGTATCATTAAAATTTTGAATAAAAAAAATTGGATCATGTTTTTGTTGGGTTTTTATTCAAAAACTAGATTTTAGGCAATGGAAGACTTATAAATTTTGAATAAAATAAACAAGTTAAACCCACAAATGATCATCTTGAAAGTTGTAGAAAGATTAAACACCAATCAAAGAAGAAAATGCGGAAATCACAACCTTTGTAATTCTTTGGATCCTCTTAGGAAGGTTTCAAGTTGATAAAGAATGGTGAACTTTAAAGACACCAACAATGACTCAACTTGATGAAGAGTGTTTGTTCCTTTGTATAGAACTCTTATATAACTCTTAAGCTTTTGTTCATATCAAAATATGAACTAAAGACAACAAAAATAAGCAAGTGTTCTTCAAGAGATGATCAAAAGTGAGAGAGCATGCACACATACATGCCACTTATGGTTTTGTTCACTAATGAGAGTAAGAGATGAAAGCCTTCATAAAGTAGCTCTTTTACACACAGGTTCTTAACCATTTAAACCCTTTCTTGTCACCAGACCACCATGTCCTCCATGCTTGTATGGTTCGACATTACTTTTGAATAAATTAACATGAAAGCCATGCCACCTTTTTGACTCTTTAATTTTCAAAATTAAGATATAAAAAGGAAGACAAAACCTTTATATTTTATAAACCAAGTTTATTAAATATAAACCTTAACTTTTTGGTAAAAGACAAAAGAATTTATGTAGTCCAAAATGTTATACATTACTTATTAATTCATACCATATGAATTATTTAATGTTACTTGCTAATGAAAATTATTATTTCCATGAAACAAATAATTTCCAATTAATTATAAGAGTTTATTGAATATTTATCAAAAACAATTTCTAATAAGTAATAAATTATATCAAGTTGTTGTTACTGTGACCCATTAGTATCATATGTTAATTAGTAATATCACTTTAATATGATTCTTGAACATACTAGATCTTTTAGTTTTCTGGTATCAAAAAAGTTTTGAATCTTACATTTATAAATCGTAAAAAATTTCATCATTTTATTTTCGATCGAAAATGTTTAGCATTATACAATTATGTATTTTAAGTATGTTTTTGTTTCGAATAAAATTATTTTGAATCATAATTAATAAATAGTTGGATTGCTAATCTTTTCTTATTATAAAATCACTTCTATTAAATACTTAAAAAATGGTAAAGATGCAAATTATTTTATATCTAGAATTTTTGGATCATAGAAAATAGTTTTCATCGTAACTTTTGGATTACAATTTTATGATTACAAATTTAATAGACATAATTTAGAATTTTATGATTCATATTATATGTTGGATCATACACAATAGACATCATAAGTTTTGGATGTGGTCTAGCGGAAAGGCGTGACTATTTCAAACGAGAGTTTATGAATTCAAGTCCCACTAGAAGATACATGTGATATTTATAAGTAATTTAGTTTTCTATTTCAATAAATAAATAAATAAATACATAAATCATCTTTGCATTTTTTATTTCCAAATCATATAGTTTTGAATCATAATTATATACCTTAAAATTGATAACGATGCAAACTTTTATATATTTTAATTTTCAATTATAGACAACATTTTACATCATAACTTTTGGATTATAAATTTAGGATCATAAATTTCAATTATTAATATCTAACTCTCATGTTTTGGATCATAGATATTGTGCATCATAACTTTTATGAACCAAAACATATTCTAATCAAAAACCTGTTATGAATAAAAATCTATT
This sequence comes from Lactuca saligna, assembly GCF_052625555.1. NCBI lineage: Eukaryota > Viridiplantae > Streptophyta > Magnoliopsida > Asterales > Asteraceae > Lactuca > Lactuca saligna. The sequence continues at coordinate 168,122,255 of NC_136422.1, read as the reverse complement.
ATGTATTAAAAATTAGACAAAACTAGAAATTTGGTCCCTATGGTATTTAAAGATCTTTGCATAAGATCTAAAAAGTTTCGAACTTGCATGAATGGTCCAAAATTAAAACATTTGTGTGATTTTGGTCCAAATTTTTTTGAAAAGACGATTATGCCCTTTTATTTTATTTTTTGTATTTTTTATAATTATTCTAATACTAATTTAATTAAAAAAAAAAGAAAAAAAGTATCCCCACCCCACTCACCGTTCTCTCTCTCTCTCTCTCTCTCTCTCTCTCTTCGTCTTCTCAAATCTCATGGACATCATCTTCTTAAGATATACCCAAATTGATGAAAAAAAATCCAAAATCAAGCCATAGAAAGAAATTGAAAGCCAAACACATAGACACACATATTCACATTCCAACGCAAAGCACCCACATCGATTGGAAACAATCTCATCAACAGGATTGAGTCTAGAAAACTTATATATCTGTATCGATTTCTTGTGCATCCCCACCCCAAGCTTTTTGTCATGAAGAAGTAACTGCAATCATCAATTCAAAGTCATTTGAGGAACAAGATTGCAGGGTTCAAAGTTGTGGATAAAACCGCATATAAACTATACATACCAACAACAAGAACCAAAGAATAAATCAAAACCCATTCATCCTAAAATCTTTCCCCCTGTTTTCCTCTTTCTCTTTCTAAAACCCTTCTTTTATTACCAATCCATGTGACAATCTGTTTTCAAAAAAATGTCGTAATATGATCGATTACAATGGCGGAATCAATGAGTGGTGGTGAAGGTCGGTGAATAGGGCTATGGAACGGTTTCTGCTTTGATTTTATTGTGAGAATAAAAGATGAACATAATTTTAGAGGATAGTGTTGGTGACTCCTATGAAATTCAATTATTGACCTGAACCTTCATCTCCCTCTTCTATTGTAACCTGCAAATCGATGATCTACACATGTGTCATTCATGCTTCATCAATCTCAATGACCAAATTGAGGGAGCATAAAACCCTAAACAGTTAAATATGATCTAAGAACTAACGATTCTAAGAAGGTGAAGAACGATAGTAAGAAGACCAATATTTGCTGGCAGGAGGCTGATGATATAAAACTATGGTGAAATTATGTGTTTCTCTTAGTGGAACGACAGTGACGGTAGAATGAAGAAGGTGAAGAATGATAGTGTCCAACAAATAAAGGTAAAAGGGGAGAGAGAGAGAGAGAGAGAGAGAGAGAGAGAGAGAGAGAGAGAGAGAGAGTACATGTGTGTGCTGGGTAAGATTTTATTTTTTATAATTATTTAAATACCAAAATAAATAATGAAAATAGAAAAAAGAAATAAAAAGGGTAAAACCGACTATTCAAGTTTTTTTGGACCAAAAACAATGAAAAACTTTGATTTTGGACTTTCAGTGCAAGCTAGAAACTTTTTGGACCCCATCCAAAGGTTTTTGCAAACCACAAGGACCATATTTGCAATTTTGTCTGAAAATTATGTAACATCTATACATGATTCATAAAACATATAATTCAAAATAATACGATTCAAGGCATAAAACTATTTTTCACATACTAAGATTTGCATCATACCATATTGATACACCTAGTATGAAGAAACACTTGTGTAACATATGATATCATTCAAAACATAAAACCATTAACACCATAACTGAATCAATAATTTATGATCAAAATGTTACAAATCAATCAATATAGTGATCCGGTTTGAACTGTTTATGAGAAAAATATTCATGTAGAGTGAGCTCAAACTCAAGATCTTTAGTAGGTAAGGCATACTGAAAAATACAAACAATTAAAGTTTCATTTTATTTTATGCCTTAATAACATTTGATATTAGCGATGTCAAAATATACAAATTGTTTCCTAAAACACGAAGATTATGGCTTGATGAAAGTTGTACATTTAGATGGAGAAAAAGAACCCCATTGTTGAAGCAAAATCTTCAATAAAAACACATGCTGAAAGTCACCATAACGAACAATATATATAATAATCAATACAAACTCAGAACACATACATAGTTCTTAAGGAAGATGTATGTAATTGGGTGTCTACAAATATTATAACATGATGTATAACACTGTCAAATGATAGATTAAGGATAATATATATATATATATATATATATATATATATATATATATATATATATATATATATATATATATATAAATTTCAAAAGTGATATGATGTAAATAGTTTATTATCTATAAATCAATCAATTCAGTGAATCAATTCAAAATGTTTATGATCCAATTTTTTATGATTCAAAGAAGCTATGATTCAATGCTAAAAATAACATGATAAACAAATCAGTGATATAGTCTAATCTAAAAGTGTACAAAAAATTATATGTTCTAGTTTTCATAGTTTTTTATGACACCAACATATTATGATCCAAAACAAAATGCTTCTGATATAGATATTTATAATTAGATAAATAAACAATCTGCAACGATATTATATGTGTGAGGTGTGTTCATACAGATGGCTAGTTCAATAATAACTAAATCTTGAAGAGTTTTTCTTTTACTTAATAAAGCTTTATAATTGTTTCTTTTGGAGGTTAGTCTTTATCTATTTATATATATTTTTTACAAATCTGTCTTTCTTTTTGATGATCTTCTTTCTACTACACACATCCACAAATCCACAATTTGCTTACCTTTTATTCCATCTTTTAGTTTTAACATATTTGTATGAAGACCAAAAAAACAATGTAAAAATTAAGAGTATACAATCACTCACTTACATTTAACACATGCACATATTTGAATAGTTTGTGTGCATAAAACATAACAAAATTCTAGAAAATCATTGCAAACAACTTATGTGTAGTTAACTCGTTAAAGGTAATTTAACAAACATCTTATGTGCATTTAACTTGTTAGAGACATTTTAACAAACATCTTATATACATTTCACTTATTTGAGACATTTTAACAAACACCTTGAACGCACCATCAAATTTATGGTGCAAATTTAATATAACACATAAAAATTAATAAATTTAGATTCAATAACAACAATTGATATAAACACACAACCTGATTCATATGAATTTAGATTGTTAAAGCTTTTTTTAATAAAATTTTGATTTTAACCTAATTTCAAATACAGAGCCTTAGATGAAATTATTTTTCCTAATTTACATTTTTTAAGATAATTAGCTTTGAATAATATCGATGCTAACTTTAAATCAATAATCTTACAAAAAAATGTAAAAATCTATCATTTGCGTATAAGAATTCATTATGAACTGAACAAATGATTATTATAAAAAAATAGAGAAAGATGATGAAAAACAATATACTATGTATGAATCTAACCTAATTTGAAACGAATGTTTGAGCATTTAGTATAAAGGATTGTGATTTGAATGGAGATTTGAATCGTCCATGTTTTTTCTTCGTAATTAAAGGAGAACAATGAAGAACATGTTGCAAATGTCTGAATTCATCCCATTCTTGTTTCAGTTTGACCCAATTTCTTTTCTAGTTTAAACAAGCCCATTACTTGCAGCCCAATTTATTTATTGTTTAATTTAAACATGAGTGGACGAGAAATATCCTCACAATCCTCACCGGATAGGAATATATATATATATATATATATATATATATATATATATATATATATATATATATATATATATATATATATATATATATATATATATATACTAGTTTATAACCGTGAAAACCACGGTTATAAAATTAATAAAACTTTTATATTAAAAAATCAAAAATATTAATAAATTATTTTAAATAAATTATTGCTTAAGAGATATTTTTCTAGTTATATAAAATTATAATCATTGATTTAAATAAATATGTAAAGTTATATCACCTTATAATTTGTATTAATTTAATTTTATTTTTTAATCTAATGTTATTAATTTAATATAATTAGAGTGAAAAAAATTTAAAATTTAAAATTTAAAATTTAAAATTTAAAATTTAAAATGGACAATCAATTAATAATTTAATGTAATTTAAGTGAAAATTTTAAAATTTGAAATTTGAAATTGATAATTAATAGGTTGACAAGTGGCATAATATGTAACATACAATATTAATGATGAGTTCTAATAGTATGACACTTGGCAAGAGGAGAATAAAACTATTCATTTATTACAATACGGATATATATATATATATATATATATATATATATATATATATATATATATATATATATATATATATACACACTAATTTATAACCCGTGGAAACCACAGTTACAAAATTAGTTACAAAATTAATTAAATATTCATAGTAAAAAATTCAAAATTATTAATCAATTATTTTATATAAAATTTTAAATACATTATTAATTAAGAGATTTTTTTGATTAGTTATGTAAAATTATAATTATTAATTCAAATAAATATGTGGAATTAATTTATCATATATATTAGACTCTTTTTATTTGTGAACTAATGAAAACAATAATATAAAATTTAAAATTTAAATTTAAAATAAAGAATAAATAGATTGACAAATAACATCACATTAATTAGGAGGTTTAATGAATTTAAATAGAGAATTAATAGAATGACAAGTGGCATTATATTAATTAGGAGTTCTAATATTATGACACTTGGCAAAAAAACTACTCTTTTATATATATATATATATATATATATATATATATATATATATATATATATATATATATATATATATATATATATATATATAGGGGTGGGTTCAATACATAACAAAATTATATCATCTAACGATATAACTATTTTATGACCATTAGATTAAAATAATTACAAAAGGATATGATGGTCAAAGAACTTTAGTATTCATTTATGAACATATATATATATATATATATATATATATATATATATATATATATATATATATATATATATATATATATATATATATATGATAATAAATTTACAATGTCTTTAGATTACAACTTTATATTTACATTCACTTTCGAACATATTCAGTAATCATGAAAATCCAAAAAATTTACATATTTAGATGATGGAGAAGACAAAAATGTTCAAAACCTTTTAACATTAAGAAAAGATGGAAAAGACAAAAATGTTTAAAATGGTTACATATCAAAATTGGTCATCTATTATTCAAAACCATCAATTTCATACAAATCTATAAATAAAAATAAATTAGGATATAATCAATCACCCCATCTTCCTCCCCTCCCACTATTTTCTTCATGCACTTGATCCTAAAATACTTCAATTTTATCTAAATTTTTCCCAAGTGTGCTACATTTGAAAGAGCCAAAAAATCTATAAGATTCATATCATAAACATTTTAACAAATAGTCGGTGTGCATAACACAAACCGGTAAGGATCAATGATTTATTAAAATAGAATGGAAACCAAGGGTTACTAATCAGATATAGGGAAATCATAAAACATGTTCATTTCTGAACAAACATTGATAGATGAACATATCTTCATAGATTAACATATGTTCATAGCTGAACATATGTTGATATATGAAAAAAAATCATTTTTACATAGCCAAACAAAGAAATTAAGCAATTGATTATGTTCATTATGAACATATGTTCATATATGAACCTACGTCCATATGTGGACCTATATTAAAAAATGTTGCTATGTTACATATAGATATGAATATGTGTTACAAAACTGACGTTATCATATATATATATATATATATATATATATATATATATATATATATATATATATATATATATATATATATATATATATATATGATTAGATACTAATGTAAACATGCGAAATATTCTATATAAATAATTGTACATTTATATCCTAAATAAATCTACTCATGTAAAATGATAACTGTATCAAACAATATAGTATAATATATGAATCTGAATTATTATATGTTTTCGTAGTCTGAAAATCATGTTCATTTATATGAGCCAATCAGGCCTTGGCTTAAATTCCCTCTTAATTACAAATATACTCTATTGCTTGGCTCATTAATCACTTGTTAGACAAATAATGTAGCATCCCAGAAAAATCATAGATACAAATTTCATTTTTAATTCAACCAAAAGTCATCGTATGATCATATCAAAACATCCAGAAGTATGTCAAGTGAAAAATAGTTATCATAGTACATTCCCAAAATCACAAAAAAAAAATACAGAAACGTGGATGGATGCATTGCGATCAAGCCGGACCCTTCCCCTTTCAACCAGAAGTACCCGAGATAAAAATTAAACTGTAAGCACAAAACTTAGTGAGTTCCCCCAACATACAATATACCATACTAATAACAGGCTTCGCCCTAACTCGCATAACGGGCCTCGCCCACTGAGTATAACGGGCCTCGCCCTAACTTGCATAACGACCCCCGCCCAGTAAGTATATTGGGCCTTTCCCTAACTCGCATAACATGGCCCACCAAAACATACAAAACATGCAAGTATCACATATACATCTACCATACTACTGATGGGTTTTGGTCATAAGACATCCTATGTGCTCATACAAACCCTAATGCTTGGATCTAGGTTTCTCTATTGTACATGCTTTGAATCCAAGACTATAAACCCTAATACTAACATATGGAAATCGACATTAACATATAATTAGGTTTAAGAACATACCTTGATTGTTATATAGCAATAACAATCACAACTCCACCTTGGATTGACTTTGGAATGCTTAGAGTCACAAGTGTCACTCCTCTAATGGCTTACAAACACCATAAGCAAATGGAGAAGGTATAAAGAGAGAGGTGAGAGGTTAGAATTCGTATCTAGGACCTCTTGGGAAGGGATACACGAATTCATGGCCCTAGGGGTGTTTATATAGGTGTAGAGATAGGGTTTCAGTCATTATCCTTATCTAGTTGATTATCCATTAAGCAACCAATAAGATAATCCTTGAATCCTTATCATACTCGAATTCTAAGGGATTTACACCTCAAATTCGTTCACCATATATATAAGATAATCCTTACCTTATTTTGTAACTATCACATAATTACAATTCAGCCCCTCTAGTTTAATTAATTACATTTGATCACAAAACTAATTCTTAATTAATTATTGACCAATATTAATTAAACAAATATGATTTCTCCTTTAATATATTATTCTTATAACATATTAATAAATCATATTATGCTCTCTCTCTTTATTCATTTCTCCAATCAAGTTGCTTTGGTGAAGGCAACCCAAAAGGACCATGCACCATCGGGTCAAGTACATACCAAAATAGTTATGGACTTAGACACTAATCCAACAACTACAACATAATCCAATGGGTTGGCATTGGTGCCTTTGAACCATAGGTACATTAAAGACACTCACCTCGATCCACTATAACACTCGGGCCACTGAACCGGAAAATCCCCATAATAATAATAAGCAAATAAACCCTGATTAATAATTAGGTCATAAACCATATCCGAGAGTCTGAATTGTTAATCCTAACTCTTAGGGTAAAAAAACCACTTTACCCTCTCAAGGATAAACCCAACCCAAAAGGAACCAAAACCCTAAAATAAACCAAAAAGGGACCTAAAACCATTCCAGAGAGTACGCCATGCGTACCCAACTTGTACGCCCAAAGTACTCAAGGCCAACAGATTATAGAATTCGAACCCAGTACACACATCGTACTGGCCAGTTATCATTTCTCAATCAAAAGGGATTAATACCTTAAGACCTTAATGTCCAAAACTCAGATCCACTTCTAATAAAAGGTCTTAATCCATGAATTCGATAGCTTTAAGTCTTTTCGTGGCTCTAAGAAGTCCACATTCTAGATCTAGCATTCTGCTTCCATAATGTGGCTATTAACCCAAGCATGGTTGGTTCACAGCCACCAAAAGAACTACTCAAAACCTCTTGAGTAGCATTTAATCACAAGTATAATCTTATGGGACCAAAAACATAAAATTTTACCTATATACAAGATCTACACTAGAGAGTCATAAAGTTTAGAGTTTTGTACCTTCTAAGGTTTGAAATGATGTTGAATATTATGGATCTTCAAGCTCCAACTCAACAAATGCTTCACTACCAAGCTTCTTCTTCTTCAAGGTACCCAAAAACACCAGAAGATCAGAACAAGGCTCAAGAAAACCTAAATGGAGGCTAGGGTTTCATGGGGATCTTTCTAGGGTAAGGAGCTTGATGAAGGGCAACCTCAAGGTACATTATGTTGCTTAAATAGGGGTTAAATTCTAAAAATTAGGGTTTATGATCCGAGCGAGTATGCCCATCATACCAAACATACGCCTAATGTACTAGATGAAACCCATGTGTTTCTTTATAGTCTAAAAAACACCAACTTGCAAGCAATTTACATAATGAGGGTGTAAATGGAAATAACTATAAATCAAGATGTTACAATTCTCCCCCACTTGAATCAAACTCCGTTCTCGAAGTCCGCCTCCACAAATAACTATGGATAATGCTTTATCATTTTCTCCTCAGGCTCCCAAGTCCATTCCGAGCCCTTACGAAGTTGCCACTGCACCTTCACTAAGCTCACTTCCTTGCTCTGTAGGGTCTTTGTCTTCTTATTGAGGATCACAATCAATCTCTCAATGTAATTCAAGTGCTCATTTATAACTTCCCGATGTTTAGGTAATTCCAAATTTTAACCCTAAGTATGAAGATTATTGCATTTTAGCCCTTATTCTTGAGAAATGTTGCAAAATGGCCCATGATGGCATTTTTGTAAATAATGGACGTGGGGGACATATGTTGGGTGTACATATCGTACACTAAGCATACGTGGAAGGATATCAAACCCTAATTTTTACGGTTTGGACCCTATTTAAATACATTTATGGCCTCCAAGTCTCTTATCTTATCAGCCTCCATCAATCCATTCGACCTTAGCAAAACCTAGTCCTTTGTTTGAGCATTCTTGACCTTTGGTGTGCATTTTAGTAATCTTGAAGGAGAAGGAAAGAAGTAGAATCACATTGGAAGCTTGAAGAAGCTTTGGATCTGGAATCCTTATCTATCTAGCAACCTCCAGGAGGTATAAAGTTCTAAAATTTGCTTCCATTTCCTTAGATCTTGTTAGCTCTTGATTCTTGAAGCATTTTGGTCGCAAGATTTGACCTTTATGAGTATGGCATACTCTAGCCATATAAGTTGTCCTTTTAGCCATTTTGAGATGTCTAGAAGCATAAGTATATGATCTTTGCTCTTAGTTCTTCCCCATTCATTTACTAGGATGTCGTAATGGATTAAGAAGTTGGGGTTTGTTGGTATTAAGCATTTCGAGCCATGAAAAGTCATAAAGTTGGAAAATTTATGATTTATAATGATATTTTCGGCTTAGATATGGATTTAGACATAAAGACATGATATATTAAGCTCTTAATAGGAGGTTCAAGTGACTAGGTGCGTACGCTAGGTGTACCAAATGGTACGCTGCACATACGCGGTCAAATCCCCGAATTCTTAGTCAAGAGATGTACACCCCACGTTCAGCTGGGAACACCCAATGTACTCGAATGCGTTGACTTGACTGGTTTGTTGAATGTGACCTTTAACCAAGTTTGACCTAAGGATATATTGGGTATTTTGAGTGCTATTTGAGATTGATCATTATTTGGTGTATAGGTGACCAATTGAGTAGACATTCAGAGTTGTGCTCTATTCAAAGATCATTTTCAAACTGAGAGGCGAGTTTTCCTCACTGTATATGTGGGTCGAAGGCACCAAGGCTGACCTAATGGATTGATATCCTGTTATACACTGATTGATGGCATGATGAGTATATGGTAGATTTGCATGATTATATGATAGCTGCAGATATGTGTTAGACTGATAATTCTATAGGATTACGTATGATTACTGGCTGTGTAATTATTTTTCTACCATATATGTTCGTTATCTGTTATATTTTGACATGTTATGCTGTGGTTGAGGCTATACTACTTTGTGTGTAATCCAATAGACCAAGGGTATTCCGGTCTGATAACTGAGCTGACCTGAGGGTATTCCAGTCCAATAATTGAGTAGACCTGTTGTATATTGGTATTCTAGTCCGATGACTGATTGGACTAGGGGTTTTCTAGTTTGATGGCTGATTGGAAGCAACATGCAATGTTATATATATGTTATGCTGTGTGGTGGTAATTTCAGGGAAATCATTAGACTTTGGCTTACAACTTTATTTTATTGTTTCAGGTACTTCAGAAGATTGTGAGAAAGCGAAGGCATGATCGTGCACATTTTCCTATTTTTATGATAATGGATCTTGGGATACTCTGATTTTGAGTAATACTTTTGAAAAAATGGTTTTGTAAACACTTTATGGATGAAATGGGTTGTTTTTGAAAATATTAAATTTCTATGAATTTTGCGTTGTTACAATTTTGTATTAGACCCTTGGTTTGAGAGAATTGGACGAACATTCATGTGAATCTAGAGTCAAACTAGGGAATGATAAAAGTTTTAAAATTGGATATCAAAAGTAACCAAGGAAGGATGCGATGTGTATGATCAACCGAAGGAAGAAAGTATTGTTGGATTAGGTGTTTAAGCCCATAACTATAATTGATATATACTTGAATTAATAGTATCACAGTCCTTTTGGGTTGCCCTTAAAACTAGCAACCAGACAGATATTTTGGAGAATGAGGTTGAATTTATTATTAGATTTATAAATTGAAATAAATGATTTATTAATATATTATGAGAATTATATATTAATTAGAAATATTAATATTTAATTAATGTTTAATTAGAAATTAATTGGAATTAATTTCGAGATTAAAAGAATTAATTAAAAGTGCATGGACTAAAATTTAATTGTTCAATAGTCGAGCAAGAGGTAATCTAGAACCATCCATAAGGTGAGACAATTTATTGGAGCCTAAGGGTTCTAGAATAGTCTTTAATGGATAAATTAGAAAGTGGATAATTACCCGGTTCATGATAATCTTGGATTTGGGCTTATCTAGGGTTACTAGACTACACTATAAATAGGGCATAAACCTATGATTTTAGGCTAACTGTTCCCTTGGAAGACCTGGTCAAAAATTCCATCTCCTCACTTATTTCTCAATCATTTTTGCATGCTAGTTTTGGGTATGAACCATTAGAGGCGCGACATTTATGGTTCTTACTCTCAATGCTTCAACGACACAAGGTTTTAATTGTTATTACTACATACCAAATTGAGTTATGTTTTTCATAACCATAACTGTGTATTTTGATTATATACTAGTATACTAGGGTTTCCACTTTGTTGTTCAATTGTATGTTCAATTAGAGAAAACTTAGATCAAATTATTTAGGGTTGCATGCACACATATGATTGTTTGTTATGCTCAAAACTCATCTGGGGTATTAGAGCGTAGGTTTAGTTTTCTATTAAATTGATACAATGGTGAACTAGAACAAGGAACTGAAAATAGAATCATCATTCTGTTCTTCAAACACGCCGTGGTGTTCTTCGAACACGACATGTTGGCCTGCAACACGACGTGTTGATCTTCTAACACGGTGTGTTAGCTATCAGATCCAAATTTTTGTGCCTTATCTACCTAATACTTATCCTCCAAATTCGATTTTGGTGTATATATTTGAATTAATTAATTGGTTTTGACCTAATTAATTAAGTTTGTTGATTAATATGATTATTTTAAGTGTATAAATAAATCAAGATATTAATTAAATAATTAATATCAAATAATAATTGGTATTTTGAAAAGTTTAAAATACATCTATATGGATCTTATTATTAAAATAATTACGTAATTAGTTAAAGGACAATTAATAAATCCATAAAATGGTTTAAATTTAATTAAATTAAAAACTTAATTTATTAAAAGATTAAGCAATTTTAAAATATTTTTAAATTCACCTTGTACTATATATATATATATATATATATATATATATATATATATATATATATATATATATATATATAAATAAAATTTAGAGTTTAATTCTTATATTATATGTGTAATAAAAGTCAATCGAACCGTTAGTACACCTCATTCACGAAGTCGACGATCTATAAGGGTGGGTGGGGGGGGGGGGATAAGGTAATTGCCTATAAAATGGTACTTGAATGGGTGTCCACTCTCATCCACCGCTTCCTTGATTGGTGGAGGGTCGTTAGCCAAACGGGTTTGATAGGATATAATCTCATTAAAGATATAATGATATAAAGTAACTAAACTATTTTAAATCTCACTCTTAGTTACTTTAGGAAAATGTGAATTTGTATGTTAATCCATGAAATTGCACATTACACTTTATGAGTCGTTAGTGGAGCGTGTGTGGTTAACCGACACACTAATGGGGGACTTGTAAAGGGTAGTAATGGAAAATTATCATTGATTAATGGAGCACGTGTGGTTAACCGACACATTAAAATGAGATGATAAATGACATCGAGAGTACCAAGCTAATTTGCATGGTTATTCACATATTGTTTGTGATCCTTGGCATCCCAGTCTCAAAAGTGAGAGCATAATCGAGATTAAACATGCCATTGAGCAGTTTAATGAATCTCAAATGATCTAGGAGTTTCATGAGATTGAAATTGGTAAATGCTTTACTTACCTAAAATAGATTCGGATTCGATTACGGGATCCCTCCTCAACGTTCGAATCGAAAATATGGATCCTAGCCTTAATTTAAATTTATGGGTTAATAATTAAGAATTAAAATCAATTAACTTGAACTTTATTTTCTCCTTTTATAGATGCCAAGTTCAAACAATAATGGTCTTCCTCGTTCTTTGGAAAGTCATTTTCCTCTTCCTTCTGAAGATGATCTTCCACATGTTGATCAAGGTGAAACAATGTTCCCTTGTTCGAGCAATGGTGAAACTCAAGATCATGCTTCTTCAACTCTTCCTCATCCATCTCAAATGACTCTCCCTAAGTCATGTTTTTTTCAATTTGAAAAGTATGAAGTTACTAAAGCCCTCTTGGCATGTAAATATCAAGATGGAAAATCTATGTGTGCGCATGTTTTGAAAATGAAATCGTACATTGACAGATTGGGTATGTTGGGTGTCGTTTTCCCAAGGGAGTTGGCCATTAACTTGGTTATACTTTTGCTTCTTGAGTTATATAGTCATTTCACTAAAGATTATTATATGAGGGATCATGATGTGAACTAAATTGATCTGACACATATATTGATTGTTATTGAAGCAGAAATGCTCATTAGAACAATTCAAGCAAAACTGTTTGAAGGATCCGTCTCCCAAATTTCCATTGATGATGGCAACCCTGGTAGTCTAGAAAAGGTTTCTCTTCTCAATGGAAAGGGATCGGCCAAGGTCAAACCGTTTAACCATATGGTAAAGAGAAAGGCTAGTTCTGGGATAATTACATGTGCTAACCCTAAAGATCCCATACGTTTCTATTTCCAATTGAAGGGACATTGGTTGCGAAGCTGCCCAGACTACCTGAAAGATATTAGAGATGGTAAAGTGAAGTTATATGACTCCACTTCAGGTACATCTATTATCTAACTCCATTATAAGTTTCTATTCATAGATTCTTAATACATGATGTGATGATCACATTTCGATGTTTTGTAGGATCTAAGAGAAAGAAGGAAGGTTAAGAAGAGTGAACTGAATCTAATCATGATAAATGGAATTTAGTCGCATGGATTGATGATCAGATTTTGGAAACTACTACTTGGAAGTTATGATAATTTAATATATTTCTTAGGAAATGTCTAGAAACATTGTTTTCATATTTTTTTTGCATTGTAAGTACAAAATTTTTCCGCTTATTATCAATAAAAAGTGAAAATTTTATTTATCTAGTTTAAATTTCCTTGTAATCGTTTTATGAAAATCGGTGGTTACATTTATATATATTGGCAATGTTAAATGTGGATTTGATTCTTAATAATATCGTTTGTGGTAGTATCATGATTAACCAAGCGAAAAAGAATTCTCATCACCCAAGTTCGAATTGGATAGAAACTTGGAGTCATACAATTCGAATTGTGTGATGTATGAGAAACTTAATCTTTGGAAGATTATGACTAATTCGTTGATCACATGTTTATGTGAGTCAAAGTGAAGGACTAATGAATCTAGTACATTGATATGGATGATTCAAATCTACCACAAAGAATGAAAAACTCTATTCGTCATGATTTATTGATGTTTCGGTAAACATGGTTGTGTTTTTAAGATTAAGCATAATTATGATGCTTTGAAAAGGATCAAAGTATAGCAGAACGAATAAGAATAATCAATTAGGAAAAAAGATAAAGGTTTCTTTGATCTGAAAGGAAAGGATAGTACTTTAGTATTGTGTTTTGTGATCATCTTAATGATTGTGGAACTACATCACATTTGATCCTCAAATAACATCATAGTAAAATTGTATGACTAAGAAGAGGAATCATGTATTGTTGAAATGGTTCAATCGAGAGATGAATCATACTTCGTTTCCAATCAAGTTTTAGAGTCATACTCTAATTACTACACATCATATTTTGAAGCTTACTAAGTAGGTTTATAACACCTCATGAAATATGGAGTTATAATGTTTTCTTACTCTAGAACATTGGAATTGGAAGTTGTGATGTTTTTGGTTAAAAATATGTAACATCCGAAATTTCAGGTATTATATTTATTCTTTTAAATTTCAAGTTTTGTGGAAGGACTTGGCGAGTTGATGCGTAGACTCGCCGAGTAGAGACGCGAATCATTATCTGGGTGGACGGCTGGACTCGGCGAGTCCACGCTGTTTAATGAAACCCTAATTCCTCAGGTTTGGGGCCTATTTAAAGGGCCTTATGGCCGTCATTTGCAGCTACCAGACCCCAGAGAGAAACCCTAAGTGTGCTAGAGCATTTGTGAGAGGGAAAGGAGCTATTTCTTGATCTTTGTTGGTGTTTTTGCAAATAGAAGAGGACCAAGACAAGAGGAGGCTCAAGAGGGTGCTAAGCTAGTCATTCCAGAGCTCAGAGACTTCATTTTGAGGTATCCATTTGAACCCTTCTTCAGTTTATGATGTGATTCTTAGGTTTAGGGCTTTTTAGCCCCATTATAGGATGATTATATGGAGTAATTGGTCCTTTCTCGTGTTGGTGCTGTATATCTGGACCCACAGAGGTCCAGAGATGCTTTCCCTTTGAGCTTTATGAGCATTAATTGAGGTTATGAACTTAGGGTGTCACCTTAGAGGCCATATCTTCAAATAAGGCCTTTGAGCCTTTGCATGTGCACCAAGATGTTAGATTTACGTGATTATAATGCCTTGGGAAGTTGGATCTATGGTTTAGAGAAGCGGATCTGACCTCAAGAGTTCAGTTCAGCTTGAGCATGGCATGGACTCGCCGAGTCCTTTAGCCGACTCGACGAGTAGGATGAGGGTTTTCCCGATAATCACACAGTTAGTGACTCACTGAGTTGGGGAAGTGACTCGGTGAGTCAGAGGGAATCAAGAGGACAGAGTGCCGATGGTACTCGCCGAGTCAGGAGCCGAACTCGGCGAGTTGGGTCAGGACATTTCACAGATTGTGAGCAGTGATGATTTACAGAGTTGAGGTTGACTCAGTGAGTTGAATAAAGAATAGGAGAGTGAAGAGCATGTGTGCACTCGTCGAGTCATAGTTGCACACTCGGCGAGTTTGGTCAAGGTTGACCGTTGACTTCGTTGACTTTTAGGGTTAGTCAATGTTTGGACCTAAGAGTCATAGGAAGGGTAGGATAGTCTTTTACCCTTCCTAGTGGATGTATTGAGAGGAAGAGATTAACCTAGTCCTGAGGGTTGTATTAATTAGGGTACTTATTTCATGTGATTAGGCAGAGGCTAGACCAGAGTTACCGAGTCAGAGATTTACTGAGACATCCGAGGTGAGTCTTCTCACTATACTTTACCTTGAGTAGGTAAATAGAGTTATGTGATACAGTGTTTTATATATATTGTTTGTTGCACTGCATTCCTCTGTGTGATTTATGTTGTGCATGCTTGCAGAGTTAGAACCTGAGGGTTCATAGAGTTTTGGTTCATGGACCCACAGAGTTATAGCCTCGAATGGCTAATATGTGTTATATGTGGTATTTTGGGTAACTCAATAAGCTTTATGCTTACAGTGTTTTGTGTTATGTGTTTCAGGTACTAGTAAGGATCGCGGGAAGTCGCCGGCTTGATCAGTACACACATGATTTTTATGCTATGAGATCTTGGGATTAATATATGTTATGAATTGAGTTTCAAAAAATGATGTTTTTATGAATAATAAATGAATTATGTTTTTATAAAATGCGAAAAATTGTTTTGGAAATTTACATTGTTACAAGTTGGTATCAGAGACTTGGTTTGAGAGATTCGGGTACACCTTCGGGAGTATTTGAACTCAAATTGAGGATTTGAAAAATATTTTGAAAAGGGAACCAAGTTTTCTAAAAAGAGTATAAGGCGTTTAGAAAAACACAGGGCAGAGACGTGTCTGAAGCACTTGAGGGTTTGGTTTGCGCTGAACCAGCTTCACCTGGGGGTGAAGGACTTGTGGAAGTTCGCGACAGCACACTATTCTCCAGCAGAGCTTGCTGCGGTGACCTGGGAGAGGTTCACCACCATGTTTCGTGATGAGTACGTTCCCTCGGTGGAACGAGATCGGTTGGCACAAGAGTTTTTGACCCTCAGGCAGGGTACGGAGTCCGTTACGGCTATTACCAGGATGTTTCATGAGAGGGAAATGTTCTGCCCTGAACACGTGTCTACTGAGCAGGCACGAATGAGCCGTTATTTGAGTATTTTGAGGAGAGACATTTGGGAGTTCGTGGCGAACTCCTTATACCGAACATTTGTCGAGCTTCAAGAAAATGCTCGGAAGAGGGAGATCGAGCTAGAGACTCAGGTAAGGGAGGAGGCGGAGTCTCAGGGGAGGGATCGGCGACCGGCACCATCCCAACTAGCAGCCAAGCGGGCCAAGCCCGTTGATCCCAGAGCAGGGAGCCAGAAGGGCCGCACTTGTGGGAACTGCAGCAAGGGTCATGATGGAGTTTGTAGAGCGGGATCTTGCTACAAGTGTGGCAAGGAGGGGCATATGGCCAAGGACTGCCAAAAGGGGTTTGCAGTATGTTTTCACTACAACTAGACCGGACACCAGAAGGCCGAGTGTCCGCTGTTGCGAGGGACTACCCAGGGAGCACCTCAGGGATCTGCCCCTGCTGCTATCAGAGCTACTGAGAGCCGGTCAGTGAAGGCCGAGGTATCGAAGGCGCGAGGGAGACCCTTCCAGTTGATCGTGGAGGAGGTCCATGCAGCACTCGATGTCATGGCTGGTATGTATTCTTTTATGTATTTATTTTAATGTTTAAGATTTTGTGCTTATATTATGATATGCGTAGGTACTTTTCTTGTGAATTATGTACCTGCTTTGGTGTTATTTGACTCGGGTGCGAGTCGATCTTTTATATCGTTGGCTTTCAGTCAGCACATTAGTATTAGTCGAGAGGCGTTGAGTCGACCTCTGAGAGTCTCCATCGCTGACGAGAGAGCAGTGTATGCCACAGAGGTGATCCGAGGATGTGTACTTGAGATTTTCGGTGTAGAGTTTCCTATTGATTTGGTCCCGATTGCGATGGGGAACATCTGTGTCATCGTAGGCATGGATTGGTTGAGTAGATTTGGAGCAGTTATCGACTGAGAGCGACAGCTGGTGACTATACGAGACCCAAGTGGGGGGAGTTCTTACGGTGTACGGCAAGGGTACCCGTCCCGATTCAGCGTTTTGTTCGGCTGCTAGAGCGAGGCAATGTCTACAGCAGGGATGTAGTGGTTTTGTAGCGTATGTGATGGATATGAGAGTTGGTGCCAGGAGACCAAGTATTGTTGAGGAGGTCCCGATAGTGAGTGAATTCCCGAATGTTTTTCCCGAGGAGTTACCGGGTGTGCCTCCCGAGAGGCATGTGGAGTTTCGCATTGATTTGATTCCAGGGGCAACACCTATCGCTAAGGCGACCTATCGCCTTGCACCTCCAGAGATGCAGGAGTTATGCTCTCAGCTTCAGGAGCTGCTGGGGAAGGGGTTTATACGGCCGAGCAGCTCATCGTGGGGAGCACTGATCCTGTTTGTGAAGAAAAAGGATGGTTCGCACCGAATCTGCATAGATTATCGAGCGCTGAATAAGTTAACGGTTAAGAACAGTTATCCTTTGCCGAGGATCGACGATTTGTTCGATCAGCTGCAGGGAGCATCTTGGTTTTCCAAGATTGATCTGAGATCTGGATATCATCAGATGAGGGTGCGCGAGGAGGATATCCAGAAGACCGCATCCAGGACTCGTTATGGGCATTACGAGTTCGTGGTGATGCCATTCGGGCTCACAATTGCGCCTGCAACGTTCATGATCTCATGAACAGGGTATGCAGACCGATGCTGGATCAATCAGTGATTGTGTTCATTGACGACATTTTGGTGTATTCAAACTCCAAGGAGCAGCATGAGGAGCATTTGCGGGAGATCCTCAACATGCTGAGATCGGAGAGGCTTTACGCTAAATTCTCTGAGGAGTAGTTGGCAGAGATATATGTGAGAGAGGTGGTATCGCGGCATGGGGTGCCGATCTCGATTGTGTCAGATCGAGATGTGCGTTTCACTTCCAGATTTTGGAAGAAATTTCATGAAGAGTTGGGTACGAGGCTGCATTTTAGTACCGCATACCACCCACAGACTGACGGACAGAGCGAACAGACGATTCAGACTCTCGAGGACATGCTCCGAGCATGTGTGTTGGATTTTAGCGGAAGTTGGGACACGTATTTGCCCTTAGCGGAGTTCTCCTACAACAACAACCATCATTCGAGCATTGGTATGCCACCCTTTGAGCTGTTGTATGGGAGGAGGTGCCGGACTCCCATTTGTTGGGGAGAGGTAGGGCAACGAGTGATGGGTAGCATGGAGATCGTGCTTCAGACGAAAGAGCAGATACAGCAGGTCAGGCAGAGTTTGTTAACTGCTCAGAGTCGCCAGAAGAGTTATGCGGATAGGCGACGATCCGAGTTTGAGTTCCAGGTCGGTGATTATGTTCTTCTGAAGGTATCTCCTTGGAAAGGAGTGATCCGATTAAGGAAGAGTGGCAAGCTAGGTCCCCGGTATATTGGGCCATTTAGAGTGATCGCGAGAGTGGACAGGGTAGCATATCACTTGGAGCTACCTGCGGAGTTGGAGCGGATTCATAATACCTTCCACGTATCTCAGCTGAGGAAGTGTATAGCCGACGAGTCAGCGGTAGTGCCGTTAGAGGAAATTCAGGTGGATGCAAGCCTGAACTACATGGAGAGACCAGTTGCGATTATGGATCGGAAGATCAAGGTTCTGACGAACAAGGAGGTTCCTCTGGTGCAGGTTCAATGGCAACATCGGAAAGGATCCGAGTTGACTTGGGAGCCAGAGCGGGAGATGCGTGAGCAGCATCCGGAGTTATTTCAGGGATGAGACTTCGAGGACGAAGTCTGATTCAAGTGGGGGAGAATTGTAACATCCAGAATTTCAGGTATTATATTTATTCTTTTAAATTTCAAGTTTTGTGGAAGGACTCGGCGAGTTGATGCGTAGACTTGCCGAGTAGAGACGCGAATCATTATCTGGGTGGACGGCTGGACTTGGTGAGTCCACGCTGTTTAATGAAACCCTAATTCCTCGGGGTTGGGTCTATTTAAAGGGCCTTATGGCCGTCATTTGTGGCTACCAGACCCCAGGGAGAAACCCTAAGTGTGCTAGAGCGTTTGTGAGAGGGAAAGGAGCTATTTCTTGATCTTTGTTGGTGTTTTTGCAAATAGAAGAGGACCAAGACAAGAGGAGGCTGAAGAGGGTGGTAAGCTAGTGATTCCAGAGCTTAGAGACTTCATTTTGAGGTATCCATTTGAACCCTTCTTCAGTTTATGATGTGATTCTTAGGGTTAGGGCTTTTTAGCCCCATTAGAGGATGATTATATGGAGTAATTGGTCCCTTCTCGTGTTGGTGCTGTAGATCTGGACCAAAAGAGGTCCAAAGACCCTTTCCCCTTGAGCTTTATGAGCATTAATGGAGGTTATGAACTTAGGGTGTCACCTTAGAGGCCATATCTTCAAATAAGGACTTTGAGCCTTTGCGTGTGCACCAAGATGTTAGATTTACGTTATTATAATGCCTTGGGAAGCTGGATCTATGGTTTAGAGAAGCGGATCTGACCTCAAGAGTTCAGTTCAGCTGGAGCATGGCATGGAATCGCCGAGTCCATTAGCCGACTCAACAAGTAGGACGAGGGTTTTCCCGATAATCACACAGTTGGTGACTCGCTGAGTTGGGGAAGTGACTCGGTGAGTCAGAGGGAATCTAGATGACAGAGTGCACGATGGTACTCGCCAAGTCAGGAGCCGAACTCGGCGAGTTGGGTCAGGAAATTTCACAGATTATGAGCAGTGATGATTACAGAGTTGAGGTTGACTCAATGAGTCGAATAAAGACTAGGAGAGTGAAGAGCACGTGTGCACTCGCCGAGTCACAGTTGCACACTCGACGAGTTTGGTCAAGGTTGACTTCATTGACTTTTAGGGTTAGTCAATGTTTGGACCTTAGAGTCATAGGAAGGGTAGGATAGTCTTTTACCCTTTCTTGTGGATGTATTGAGAGGAAGAGATTAGCCTAGTCCTGAGGGTTGTATTAATTAGGGTATTTATTTCATGTGATTATGCAGAGGCTAGACCAGAGTTACCGAGTCAGAGATTTACTGAGACATCCGAGGTGAGTCTTCTCACTATACTTTACGCTGAGTAGGTAAATAGAGTCATGTGATACAGTGTTTTATATATATTGTTTGTTTCACTGCATTCTTCTATGTGATTTATGCTGTGCATGCTTGCAGAGTTAGAACCTGAGGGTTCACATAGTTTCGGTGCACGGACCCACAGAGTTATAGCCTCGAGTGGCTAATATGTGTTATATGTGGTATTTTGGTTAACTCACTAAGCTTTGTGCTTACAATGTTTTGTGTTATGTGTTTCAGGTACCAGTGAGGATCGCGGGAAGGCGCCGACTTGATCAGTACATACACATGATTTTTATGCTATGAGATCTTGGGATTAATATATGTTATGAATTGAGTTTCAAACAATGATGTTCTTATGAATAATAAATGAATTATGTTTTCATAAAATGCGAAAAATTGTTTTGGAAATTTACGTTGTTACAAGTTGGTATCAGAGACTTGGTTTGAGAGATTCGGGTACACCTTCGGGAGTATTTGAACTCAAACTGAGGATTTGAAAAATATTTTCAAAAAGGAACCAAGTTTTCAAAAAAGAGTATAAGACTTTTAGAAAAACATAGAGCAGAGACCTGTGTACGATCAGTCAGCGCCCGAACGGTGATTTCCCAAAATACCGTTATGTTATATGTTTATGAGATTGATATGATTTATTCTCGTGTTAGAGCGGGCTAGGTATTTCCTGTTAGGACTAGAGTGGCCTGATTTGTGATGCCTTAGCCTTGGGGGAGGTGAGCTCCTATGAGATGCTTGAGAGTGAGTAGGTAGCAATGAGGAGCTTATGAGAGATCTATAGAGAGTGGATTACACATAATAGAGTATTTGGGACTTAGGATCCTAAGAGGAGGACTTGGGGTGTACACTGATACGGTGCAGACAGTAGTATAGGGCCCGTACTACTGAAAACACTAGGGTGGTGTACAGTTCAAGTAAGAATCTTCGGGATGCCAGAGATCAAGGAGGGATGCTTTATCGAGTGCGAGTATGCTCGAATGAATTTCTAATATATCGTATGTTTTATTTCAGAGGTAGATCATGGTGAGGACACGTCTTATGCCAGAGAGCAGCAAGACTAGTGATGAGGAGATCCACCGGATCATCCATGAGGAGGTGGCTGCGGCCATCAGGGTAGAGATACCAGAGATGTTCGGGTCTATTAAGAACACGTTGATTGAGACTTTTGACGAGCATTATGCCGCTCTTTCTGAGGCTGCTGTCGCGGAAGCCACTACAGCCGTCGCTGCTGCTAGGCCGCACGGGGTGACTCGTTGTTGTTCAGGGAGTTCAGCAACACAAAGCAACCAGAGTTTGATGGGACGCAGGATCCAATTGCAGCGATGAGATAGGTATCTGACATTGAAGGGTGTTTCTATACTTGCTCGTGTCCGAAGCACTTGAGGGTTCGGTTTGCACTGAACCAACTTCGCCTAGGGGTGAAGGACTTGTGGAAGTTCGCGACAGCACACTATTCTCCAGCAGAGCTTGCTGCAGTGACCTGGGAGAGGTTCACCACCATGTTTCGTGATGAGTACGTTCCCTCGGTGGAACGAGATCGGTTGGCACAAGAGTTTTTGACCCTCAGGAAGGGTACGGAGTCTGTTACGGCTATTACCAGGATGTTTCATGAGAGGTCAATGTTCTGCCCTGAACAAGTGTCTACTGAGCAGGCACCAATGAGCCGTTATTTGAGTATTTTGAGGATAGACATTCCGGAGTTCGTGGAGAACTCCTCATACCGGACATTTGCCGAGTTTCAGGAAAATGCTCAGAAGAGGGAGATCGAGCTAGAGACTCAGGCGAGGGAGGAGGCGGAGTCTCAGGGGAGGGATCGGCGACCGACACAATCCCAACCAACAGCCAAGCAGGCCAAGCCCGCTGATCCCAGAGCACGGGGCCAAAAGGGCCACACTTATGGGAAGTGCAGCAAGGGTCATGATGGAGTTTGTAGAGCGGGATCTTGCTACAAGTGTGGCAAGGAGGGGCATATGGCCAAGGACTGCCAAAAGGGGTTTGTAGTATGTTTTCACTACAACCAGACCAGACACCGGAAGGTCGAGTGTCCGCTGTTGCGAGGGACTACCCAGCGAGCACCTCAGGGATCTGCCCCTACTGCTATCAGAGCTACTGAGAGCCGGTCAGTGAAGGCCGAGGTACCGAAGGAGCGAGGGAGAGCCTTCCAGTTGACCGTGGAGGAGGTCCGTGCAGCACCCGATGTCGTGGCTGGTATGTATTCTTTCATGTATTTTTATTTTAATGTTTAAGATTTTATGCTTATATTATGATATGCGTAGGTACTTTTCTTGTGAATTCTGTACCTGCTTTGGTGTTATTCGACTCGGGTGCGAGTCGATCTTTTATATCGTTGGCTTTTAGTCAGCATGTCAGTATTAGTCGAGAGGCGTTGAGTCGACCTCTGAGAGTCTCCATCGCTGACGAGGTAGCAATGTATGCCACAGAGGTGATTCGAGGATGTGTACTTGAGATTTTCGGTGTAGAGTTTCCTATTGATTTGGTCCTGATTGCGATGGGGAACATCTGTGTCATCATAGGCATGGATTGGTTGAGCAGATTTGGAGCAGTTATCGACTGTGAGCGACAGCTGGTGACTATACGAGACCCAAGTGGGGGAGTTCTTACGGTG
The DNA here is from genome assembly GCF_052625555.1 of Lactuca saligna. Classification (NCBI taxonomy): domain Eukaryota; kingdom Viridiplantae; phylum Streptophyta; class Magnoliopsida; order Asterales; family Asteraceae; genus Lactuca; species Lactuca saligna. Next base: position 168,098,876 of record NC_136422.1, on the reverse strand, counting down.
TACGGCGAGGGTACCCGTCCTGATTCAGCGTTTTGTTCGGCTTCTTGAGCGAGGCAAAGTCTACAGCAGGGATGTAGTGGTTTTGTAGCGTATGTGATGGACGAAGTCTGATTCAAGTGGGGGAGAATTGTAACATCTGGAATTTCAGATATTATATTTATTCTTTTAAATTTCAAGTTTTGTGGAAGGACTCGGCGAGTTGATGCGTAGACTCGTCGAGTAGAGACGCGAATCATTATCCGGGTGGACGGATGGACTTGGCGAGTCGCCCCGAGGACTCGGCGAGTCCATGTTGTTTAATGAAACCCTAATTCCTCGGGTTTCGGGCCTATTTAAAGGGCCTTATAGCCGTCGTTTGCGGCTACCAGACCCCAGAGAGAAACCCTAAGTGTGCTAGAACGTTTGTGATAGGGAAAGGAGCTATTTCTTGATCTTTGTTGGTGTTTTTGCAAATAGAAGAGGACCAAGACAAGATGAGGCTAAAGAGAGTGCTAAGCTAGTGATTCCAGAGCTCAGAGACTTCATTTTAAGGTATCCATTCGACCCCTTCTTCAGTTTATGATGTGATTCTTAGGGTTAGGGCTTTTTAGCCCCATTAGAGGATGATTATATGGAGTAATTGGTCCCTTATCGTGTTGGTGCTGTAGATCTGGACCCAAAGAGGTCCAGAGACCCTTTCCCCTTGAGCTTTATGAGTATTAATGGAGGTTATGAACTTAGGGTGTCACCTTAGAAGCCATATCTTCAAATAAGGCCTTTGAGCCTTTGCATGTGCACCAAGATGTTAGATTTACGTGATTATAATGCCTTGGGAAGTTGGATCTATGGTTTAGAGAAGCGGATCTAACCTCAAGAGGTCAATTCAGCTTGAGCATGGCATAGACTCGCCGAGTCCTTTAGCCGACTCGACGAGTAGGACGAGGGTTTTCCTGATAATCACACAGTTGGTGACTCACTGAGTTGGGGAAGTGACTCGGTGAGTTAGAGGGAATCTAGAGGATAGAGTGCACGATGGTACTCGCCAAGTCAGGAGCCGGACTCGGCGAGTTGGGTCAGGACATTTCACAGATTGTGAGCACTGATGATTTACAGAGTTGAGGTTGACTCAATGAGTCGAATAAAGACTAGGAGAGTGAAGAGCATGTGTGGACTCGCCGAGTCACAGTTGCACACTTGGCGAGTTTGGTCAAGGTTGACCGTTGACTTCCTTGACTTTTAGGGTTAGTCAATGTTCGGACCTTAGAGTCATAGGAAGGGTTGGATATTCTTTTACCCTTCCTAGTGGATGTATTGAGAGGAAGAGATTAGCCTAGTCCTGAGGGTTGTATTAATTAGGGTATTTATTTCATGTGATTAGGCAGAGGCTAGACCAGAGTTACCGAGTCAGAGATTTACTGAGACATCCGAGGTGAGTCTTCTCACTATACTTTACCTTGAGTGGGTAAATAGAGTTATGTGATACAGTGTTATATATATATATACATATATATATATATATATATATATATATATATATATATATATATATATATTGTTTGTTGCACTGCATTCTTCTATGTGATTTATGCTGTGCATGCTTGCAGAGTTAGAACCTGAGGGTTCACAGAGTTTCGGTGCACGGACCCACAAAGTTATAGCTTCGAGTGGCTAATATGTGTTGTATGTGGTATTTTGGGGAACTCACTAAGCTTTGTACTTACAGTGTTTTGTGTTATGTGTTTCAGGTACTAGTGAGGATCGCAGGAAGGCGCCGACTTGATCAGTACACACATGATTTTTATGCTATGAGATCTTGGGATTAATATATGTTATGAATTGAGTTTCAAACGATAATGTTTTTATGAATAATAAATGAATTATGTTTTTATAAAATGCGAAAATTTGTTTTGAAAATTTACGTTGTTACAAAACAAAGGATGAAATAAAACCGATTTGTGAATTGTTTCCTGTCAGGAATCCACACTAACTTTTGAATATTTGTTTTGCTCGTCAAGGAATACTCCTTGAGAGAGAAAATCATATGGCAAGAGGTCACTGAGAGTCTTATTGATCTTGAAGAGTTTCAGGAGTCAATCAAGAATAAACCTTTTAGTTATCACTATCACACAACTTGAGGTTGATTATATTAACACATTATTTTTTCTGTGCATATTCCAATTGAGTTGGCAATACTTATATTTTATAACTTATATTATTGGTATATAAATAAGTTTTGTTCACAAAAAAACATTAATGTGTTTGAAAAGATTTATGATTCATATATAAAAAGTTAAAAAATAATTTTGCTGATTTTTGAGATATTAGTATTTCTATATATCATGTATGTTGATTTTTATAGAAAAAAAATTGTGCCATTTGTAAATGCTTAATAAGTTTTATTAATATAAATGTTATATATAATAGTTGTTTTAATATTTTAATGTTATTAAAATTTATCGTACTTGTTTTTACATACTTTTCGTTATTAATTATATATAAATCATCATACATTTAATATATAATTTATACAACATTAAAAAGTCATCAATGAATGTTTAAAGAAACTAATAGATTAACTCCATGTTTGATTTATTGACATTGATTTTTAAAGTAGGAATACTAAATAATAATTTAGTAAAAATTATTATTTTAATTATATAATTATATTATCACATAACACTCAAAGATCACCTAGGGTTGATATAAAGAAAGTAGAAATAAGAAGATTTGATAATGTAACATATGGAGTTAAATAAAAAGTTCACGTTCAAGTTAATATACACGAGTCTCACCATAATCATTGATAAATAAAAGATTTCCCTAGATTCTCTTTCATATAATTGATATTTTAAACTTGGATTAGTTGAACTTTGTATGTTTATTCATTCTAATTAAATAGGCTGACAATTAGATTCGTTTTTAGTTGGATTGTATTTGACAAAATCATCTCCTCACTCCCATTTCCTTTTTAATTGACCGGTCAACTTGCTAAGCCCTATTTGGATGTGATAGTTTTCACATTCAATAAGAAAGGATTTATACCATTTTGGAATTCTTATACTGTTGCGACTTAGATTTTTAAACCCGGTTTTTTTAGTTGATTCAAAGTAATAACGGGTCACGAGTAGATTGGTTCGATCAGTTGAACCATCAGGTCAACTTAGTTTTCAGAATATAAATGATTATTCTATAACTATTATGCATAATTATGTATTTCTTAGTGGACCTTCACATGCTAAAATCTTTCAAATATGAGTTATTATTATGGTCTTCTTAAAAAAAAATAGAATTACTAGTTTGAAAAGTAAAATATTTCTCATGTCAAGATGCTTTAGAGTTGAAATATACATGAAAATAATTATTGGTTGAGTCCACCTAACACTTTGAATCCAAATATCCAACACTTTGAATCTATAAAATCTCCATAGTTTGTTGAAATAAAATATGCAATTTTAATAAAGTTTACTTAACGTGAAACGATTAACGTTTCAAGGAACAAGAAACAGTTGGCTCAATATGGAGCATATGTAACAGTGAATCGAATATTAGGTAAGTTTTAAAGCATCTTTGTAATTTTTAAAACAACCTCGAAAAAACTTTTTTTAACAGCAAAAGCTTGTAACTTTTTTTTAAACAAAAACTCATAAATAAAAAACTATTTCAAGTAGTTTTATATAGTTTTTAGCTTCCATGGCCTTTACATTTGTTTTCTATGTAACTTTACATTTTAAAAGCTAACATTTTTTTTTCTAATTATTTCTATACAAATAAATGCTACATGCTACCACTTATGGCTACTAACTAGTTTTTCCTAAACATGCCCTTTAAGATGTGGAAAGTATATTCACTATCCTTATTGATGTGGTGCTCCTTCAAGGCTCCGTAACACATGAACACCGCTCCACCTTTGTCGTTAAGGGTTGTGGTGTTGGCTCTCGTTGCAACGATCACAAATGGTAAAACGGTTTTTTTAGAATGAACGGTTAAATAACGGTTCCCAACGGTCACAAATATATATATATATATATATATATATATATATATATATATATATATATATATATATTGTAACACCCCGGTTTTCAAGTAATTTCAAATCCATCCCGTAAGTTTTAATTATGTCACTTCTGGTCCTTGGATTGGAATGAAGTGGTCATGGGAATCCCTAGTGGCAAAATGGTAAATTATGGAGCAGGAGTTGTACGTTGGGCGTACATGTGAGTACGCTAAGCGTACTAGGGGCGCGCCTAGTACGTTGGCGTACATATATGTACACATGGCGTACTGTGTTTGGGTGAAAACCTTAATCCATAGGGTTTGTGGAGTATTTAAGCATCTTATAGGCCATTTCTCCCATCTGTTTCTAGCCTCCAAGTTATTGGGTCGTTTTGGCAAAACCCTAACATCCATAAGTGTGTGTTGTGAGCTAAGAGGTGATCCTTGTGTGTTTGAAGAGTAAGAAGTTGCATCATGAAGATTGGGAACATGGAGAAAGTCTTGGATCTAGAGTTTAGGCTTCCTTTTATATCATCAAAAGGTATAAAGTTCATACCTTTATGATTGTTTTGCTAGATCTAGTATTGGGTTCTTTTATGTTTCCTTTTTTGTCCCAAATGCTCCATTTTGAACATGGCATGTTCTGGATGATTTGAGCTGTTCTTTCAGACCATTGAAGGGGTCCTTAATCATAAAAATGAGGTTCTAATGGCTAGAAGTGTCCCACGTATTTGGTAGAAAGGTCTTAATGGATTAATACCTTGTATTAAGAACTTTTGGACGTCTAAAGTCATAAAGTTGGAGATTTTATGACTCTACTGTTCATTTGGACCATGGATCTGTAATTTGGGCTTAATTGCTTAAACCATTAAGCACATATTAGACTTTTGGATATGTGAGGGTACACCCCGCGTAGGGGGGACTAAACCCCGCGTACTTGGTCAGCCTCTCCATAACTGGTCAACCCCAGGTCTTGTGTATGCTGAGCGTACCTCCGACGTACGCCCTGCATACGCAACTGTTTTGCCCTCCTTTGCTTTGGGCTTCGGGTATTGGGCCATCTTTTGGGCTTTGATACTTGGGCCCTAATTCGCTATCTGGATAAGTGTTTTTTTTTGGTAATTAGAGGATCGAACCTTGGATAAAGCCCAATAAGGAGTTGGGACTAATTTGGAAAATTGGGCCAAGTGTGGGCCTTGAAGTAATTTAAGCCTTTTTGGATCAAGATTCAGGTTTGGCTTGCATTAGGTTGTGTTGGATCGTCTGGAATTTTATGGTTTAGGCTTTTGGCTTGATGGATCTTCTTGAGTGAAGGCGATGTAAGGAATTAAGCCCAATTTGGAAAATTAGGCAATAATCGGACTTAAGGAGTTTATTTTGATGATTAGGCCTTTTGTCATTAGTTGGGCCTTGGATTCAGGCCATGCTTGAGGAAGGGTAAAAAGGTATTTTACATTAAATTGGACTCCTAGAATCAGTTGTTGATGGGGTGTTGTCTTGATGTTGGCGATTCAGGGATGTGGCAGCCAACAGCCAGGGATCGTTTGTGTTTTCGGCAAAGCTAGGTGAGTTTTCCTCACTGTACTTATGGGTGCGAAGGCACCAAGGTCGTCCCTTTGGATTGTTATCATGGTTATCGTATGTTTATATGATGTTATGATCTCTTAGATCGGTATCTTGGTAGATAGGATGTTGCTATGTTGTCATGACCTGTTAGATCGGTTTCATGGTAGATAGGATGATGCTATGCTTATTGATATGTATGATATGTGCTTGCCAGTTGATTGATTATGTGGCTATGAGTTATGTATATTTCGACATGTGTGTGTGGTCGGGTTGAGGCGGCCATGCTTTATGCGGAAGGCTAACAGACACAGGGCGGTCCGGATAGACTATAGGCCCTGCGAGGCGGTCTAGTCAAGCCGAAGGCCCAACGAGCGGTTCAGATAGGTTGTAGCCCCTGAGAGGAGGTCCAGTCATGACTAAGGCTCGGTAGCAGTCCAGATAGGTTGTAGGTCCTCCGAGACGGTCCAGTTATGCTGAAGGCTCGGGAGCGGTTCAGATAGGCTGGAGGCCATGTGAGACGGTAGAGTTAGGTTGAAGGCTCAGTATGCATGTTGTTATTTGTATATGTTATATTTTGGGTTTTGGTACTTTGGGGGAACTCACTAAGCTTCGTTCTTACAGTTTTGGTTTATGGTTTCAGGTACTTCAGTTGATCGTGGAAAGGTGAAGCCGTAACCATACACATCCTCGTGTTTTGGACTTATGATTTATGGGAAGCTCTGGTAATGTGAACGTCTTGAAAACTATGTGTAGAAATGTTTTGATTTTAAAATAATTTTTTGGAATTAATGGGTTTTGTAAACACCTCTATAGAAAAAGGGTTGTTTTGAAAAGTTTAAATTTGATGAAAATTTTATGGATGTTACAAGTTGGTATCAGAGCCTTGGTTTGAGTGAATTGGAGGAACACTCGTGTGAATTCAGTCTCAAACTAAGAAAAAAAATTAAAATGATTTTCTAATAGTTTTAAAAAATACTTAAGGTGATGTGTACGATCATCCGGAGCCAGTAAGTTAACCCCAAAAATACCATATTGTTATTTGGTATTGTGATATGTTAGAACAACATGCTAGTGATAGGCTAAGGATCTTCAGGAATTGCATGATAGAATTGCTTGATAGCATACAATTCTTCTTTATATAAAATTGACATCATTACTATAGTTGCTTAGTGTATGCATCATAGTTGTACATAAGTAAGATTCTATAGCCTAAGAATGTTTGATTTGACCTTATTTTATGTTCTTTTTTGATGAAGGGCTTAGGGTAGGATCAAGTATTCGTCTGTCTATAGGATCCAACGTTATGTATGGCTGGTATACGCGAGTGCTGTAGGGTTGGTGGAAGTTTCATGAGCGGGTGCAGTGTATAGCGGGTCAACGCGAGGAATGATTAGCCACTCTTGAGAGAGTGAGGGCAGGGCGAAGGTGTACCTGTGTGGTTGGGAGTTGGAGATCGAGGATTTCTCGCGAGGATGTGTCTAATTTTATTGCATTTTAGTGCTTATCGGCTTCTCTGCTCGAATGATGCTTGCTTTGTGCTTTGTGGAACTCATGAGTGATGTGAGTTAGATATTAGGTGAATATGTCAAGTCACATGTGAAAAAGGATGGATAATCTCAGAATGATGAATTTGACCCTGCTACGCAGCTCTTGTGTGAGTCCAACCGTTGTAGGGATGAGTCTGTTACTCAAAGGATTATCTGAGATTTTTTGCATGTGATTGTATTCATGGAATAGCTAATTTATATTGTGAGGAGTTTTTCAGCAGCTGGTGGCAGAGGGGGTGTGGGTGAATCCTAGGATAGCCTAGAGAGTATTTCGTTGCAGTTGTTTTGCTGTTGAGCAGGTATGAGGAGTATTTTGTGACTAGGTCTTAGAGGACCCGATATGATTCTTGAGGAGAGTATGGATAGGTGTGGAAGGTAGTATTGGGCTCGTAAAACTGGAAGTAAAGGATCCATACTTAAATCGATGAGCACTTCGGAGATTCTAAGGGTTGGTCAAGGTAGATAGCATGGATGGATACCATGGTTCGAATAAGTGGTTCCATGTTTGTTGATCTTTTAGCTTGGATTGCTCAGGCGAGGATAGGTTTGTGTTTGTTCAGGCCTTCATGGCAATATTGATGTGGGATGAATGGTTCAGACCCGAGTGAGCATGTTGATTGGAAGTGTCGAGGGTTTTGTTAGGGGTCATGCCTCAAGCCTCTTGACACGGGAGGAAGTGGTTGTCATGATCGATTGGAATTGCATCTGGGATTCAAGTGGTGGATTGTCGGTTTGGTTTGTCATTATCTGCGGTAGGGATTTTTGCCTTTAGTTTACCGAGTTAAAGGGAGTGGGCGGGCTTTTGACCTCCCAAGTTAGATGGGATTCTCAACTTGAGGTCTCTTAGTCACGGTGGTTGGAAATACCATGTCCGTGCTGGTGTGTGCAAGTGGTTTGATGTGGCACGAGTATCTTAGCAATGTGAGCAAGGGTCGTAGCCTTGGAAGATGGGAAGGGAAGTTGTCAGATTATCATGTGAGTTACATGTAAGGGTGTATGTTGGATCGTAAACTAGCAGTTTCATATGCTTAGTAAGTGGTTATTATGGGAAGCTCCGAGAATTTGCAATTGTATTTGAGGTTCCTCATGGGGTTCGTTTGATCCGTACCTAGGGGACCATTCTGCGGGTGATATTCGTTTCCTGGTCAAATATCGTTGTACTTGGATGGGCTGCTTGAGTTATGTTTTGGTTCATCACCAGTGGGCGGTGGTTCGAGTTTTAAGTGGGGGAGAATTGGGAATTCTGGGGTTCAGTGTCAGTCCTTGAAGGTCTTGGCAGTTCGTGGTTTCAGATTATTTTCTTCAGATTAGTTGGGCAGTTGTTGATCGATGGATCTTTTCCAGAAGTGGGCATGTCCAGTTCCATGAAGGTCTTGGATTCTTGTGTCAGTGTATCTTTAACCATTGGTCGTGGGGGTTCCTCATTCAACGAAGTTTCCTCGGAAGGTTTAGAGCTGCCAACCGAGATTCAGTGATCGAGCCAACCTATCATCAAGTTTAGTATATTTTATGATTCCTTCGGTCTTCAGACATGTTTATCCTTAATGGTAGAGTGGGAGCTTGGTTCATGACAGAATCAGATGTTGGTAACCTTCAGGATCATATTGAAGGTTTTCTCGAGCTAGTGGGGTAGTGTTGGAATCCGTTCAGTTTCACAAGTATGGGGTCTTGTTTGGACCGATCTTGAAGATGTTTTATGTGTTGATTAAGGTGGCGTGTCGCTTATCACTGGTGTTTCTTTTCTCTTCGGATGAGATTTTTGGTATCTTAAGTATATGTGTCGGAGTGATTTGTGTGAGTTGGGCAAGATGGTTTTAGGGCTCTTGGTTCGAGTTATGTGCATGGTTCTCTTGGGTTTCATCTTCCGATTTGGATCAAGAGTCCAGGCATTATCCTTTCTGCGGATCGTGTGTGACCTTGTTTTTGTAAGGATTGCTTGGGTAGGAACTATATGGTGCTCAGTGGCACTGTGAGAGTGTCTTCAAGGATTGTATGTTATCATAAGCCTTCCAGTCATAGGTTGTGGGACTAGAGATCATATGGTTCATTTCTTCTGCTTATGCTGTCTCCGGTGCTGACGCGTTGATGGGGGTTGGGCGAGTCGTAAATCTGTTTGTTGGATAATGGAAGTAGTAATGATTGAGGGAAGTATCAGGTAGGCATCAGAAAGTCTCACCAGGTTGTATGCAATAATTCTAGTGGTTCGCAAGCGGTTATTAGAGTTATGACTCTCAGATAGTAAATTCCTTATGCAGTTGTAAGTCGTGAAATTCTTGGTGATTGTATCGAGTGGGTGCCCAGGTGGGGATGCAACAGAGTCGGTAAGGGTTGGATGTATTGTAAAATTTCATGGCTTGATCGTCGTTGCTAGCAGTGGTCGGTAATGGCATATAAAGGAGTCAAGGGTGTTAAGATTTTGGGTTCATCATATGGTTTGATTTTGGGATATGTTCGCAGTCAGTGTATCTCAAAGGATTATCTGAGTTTTCTATCAGGTATAAGTGTGATGTCGCTATATATGGTTAGTGACTTTCGTTTCCTTTTTAGGGAACATGTGATCAAGGGGTTGGAAGCATTTTGTTTGGTGCGAGACCCTATGAGGTTGGTTTGGTGATAGTTTAGTAAGGTAGGTCTGACAGCGAGTCAGACCATTGAGACTTTAGGATTCGGATCTTAGGGGAGGTAAGATTGGTTCTTATTCAAAAATTGAGGATTCATTCTTCTTCAGGCTTTAAGAATTATTCTAGGGAAGTTTTTGGTATATCTGGATAGAAAGTTTAGATGATTAGAGTTGGAAGTGTTATGATCGGTCTGTTGTTCGTTGAGAGCTTGGCATTGAGTTGCTTCAGTCTGGGTTGTTTGTCTGGGGGTCAAACCATTACAGATTTCAAGTCTCAGAAGGGTAAGAAGTGATTCGCATGGGCTGAAGTTTTGGTTGTTGTCTTCAAGTTGGAAGTTTTAGTTCGGGTTCTGGTTTCCATGATAAGACTATCTTAGGCCCATAACTTTTGTTTGTGATTATTAAGTTAGTCGTTCTGATATGAGTATTAATAAGAAGCGATTTTAAGGACGAAATCTAATTTAAGTGTGGGAGAGTTGTAACACCCTAATTTTCAAGTAATTTCAAATCCATCCCTTGAGTTTTAATTATGTCACTTATGGTCCTTGGATTGGAATGAAGTGGCCATGGTAAGCCCTGGTTCATATATAAATGTAACTAATGTATCGCCTTCTTAAAGGATTTCCCCATAATGTCCATGAACAGTTGCTCCTGGAGTAGCCAAATAAGGCTTAGCTGATCGTATTACCACAGAGTCAACTTGAACAATTAGAACTTGACCCGATTTTAAATGCGGTCCTTTTTTTGCTATACATACATTTTCACAAAGAAACTGCCCAAGACTAACGATTGGAGATGTCTCTTCACAATAATTGTAATGGAGAAAATACCAATTCAAATGAAATGGATTCAAAATGATGTTACTGCATGAATAGGGATTATAAATTTGACCATTTTCATCGTGGCAAAATGCTAAATTATGGAGCAAGAGTTGTATGTTGAGCATACATGTGTGTACGCTAAGAGTAATAAGGCACTCTTAGTACGCTGCTCGTATGCATATGTACGCAGGGCGTACGTGTGTCTGGCTGAAAACCCTAATCCGCAGGGTTTGTGGAGTATTTAAGCATCTTATGGACCATTTCTCCCATCTATTTCCAGCCTCCAATTTATTGGGTCGTTTTGGCAAAACCATAACCTCCATAAGTGTGTGTTGTGAGCTAAGAGGTGATCCTTATGTGTTTGAAGATTTAGAAGTTGCATTAAGAAGCTTGGGAACATGTAGCAAGGCTTGGATCTGTACTTTAGGCTTCCTTTTCTATCATCCAAATGTATAAAGTTCATACATTTATGATTGTTTTGCTAGATCAAGTATTGGGTTATTTTATGTTTCCTTTTTGGTCCCAAATGCTCCATTTTGAACATGGCATGTTCTGGATGATTTGAGCTGTCCTTTCACCCTTGGAGGGGTCCTTAATCATAAAACTAAGGTTCCAATGGCTAGAAGTGTCCCACGTATTTGGTAGAAAGGTATTAATGGATTAAGACCTTTTATTAAGAACTTTTTGTCGTCTAAAGTCATAAAGTTGGAGACTTTATGGCTCTATTGTGCATTTGGACCATGGATCTGTAATTTGGGATTAAGTGCTTATGCCATTAAGGACATTGGTCTTTTGGATCTGCGAGGGTATGCCCCACGTAGGGAGGAGTATGCCCCACGTACTTGGATAGCCTCCCCGTAACTGGTCAGTGCGAGGTATCATGTACGCTGAGCGTACCTATGGTATACGCCCCACGTACGCAACTATTCCGGGCTTCTTTGCTTCGCGATTCAGGTATTGAGCCATCTATTGGGCTTTGATACTTCGGCCCTAATTGGCTATCTGGATAAGTGTTTTTTTGGCTAATTAGAGGACCATACCTTGGATAAAGGCCCAATTAGGAGTTGGGCCCAATTTTGAAAATTGGTCCAAGTGTGGGACTTGAAGTAATTTGAGCATTTTTGGATCAAGATTCAGGTTTGGCTTGCATTGGGTTATGTTGGGCCATCTGGGATTTTATGGTTTGGGCTTTTGGCTTGCTGGATCTTCTTGAGTGAAGGCCATGAAAGGAATGAGGCCCAATTTTGAAAATTGGGCTAGAATCGGACTTAAGGAGTTTATTTTGATGATTGGGCCTTTTATCATAGTTGGGCCTTGGCTTTGGGTCATGCTTAAGGAAAGGTAAAAAGGTCTTTTACCATAAATTGGACTCATAGTTTGAGTCAGTGGCTAGATGTTGATGGATTGTCATTTTGGTAATTGTTAGCATGCATGTGATAGTGGGCCTGCAATTGTAGATTGTTCATGGAATCAATTGTTGATGTGGTGCTTTCTTGATGTTGGCGATTCGGGGATCTGGCAGCCATCAGCCAGGGGTCGTCTGTTTTTTCGGCAGTACGAGGTGAGTTTTCCTCACTGTACTTATGCGTCGAAGTCACCAAGGTCGGCCCTTTGGATTGTTATCATGGTTATCGTATGCTTGTATGCTGTTATGATCTGTTAGATTGGTATCCTGGTAGATAGGATGTTGCTATGTTGTCATGATCTGTTAGATCGATATCCTGGTAGATAAGATGATTATATGCTTATTGATATGTATGATATATGCTTGCCAGTTGATTGATTATGTGGTTATGAGTTATGTATATGTCAACATCTGTGTGTGGTCGGGTTGAGGTGACCCTGCTTTATGCTAAAGGCCAACAGATGCAGGGCGATCCGGATAGACTGTAGGCCCTGTGAGGCGGTCCTATCATGCCGAAGTCCTGAGGAGCGGTCCGGATAAGCTGTAGCCCCTACGAGGCGGTACAATCGTGCCGAAGGCTCGGGAGTGGTTTAGATAGACTGTAGACCCTGCAAGACAGTCCAGTTATACCGAAGGCTCAGGAGCGGTCCAGATAGGATGGAGGCCCTGCATGGCGGTCCAATCAGGCTGAAGGCTCAGTATATGTGATGTTATTTGTATATGTTATCTTTTGGGTGTTGGTACTTTGGGGGAACTCACTAAGCTTCATGATTACAATTTTGATTTATGGTTTTCGGTAATTCACTAGATCGTGGCAAGGTGAAAGTGTGACCGTACACATCCTCACATTTAGGACTTATGATTTTTGTGAAACTCTGATAATGAGAAAGTTTTAAAAACTATGTTGAGAATGGTTTTGATTTTAAAATAATGTTTTGGAATTAATGGGTTTATTAAACACTTCTATAGAAAATGGTTGTTTTGAAAAGTTTAAATATTTTATGGATGTTACATATACATATATATATATATATATATATATATATATATATATATATATATATATATATATATATAGATATATATATATATATATTAACGTTTTTACTTTACATATAAATACACATATATACTTATTTTTATCTATACATTTTTCTCTTTCTCTCACTTTATACAAAAATCAACCACATTTTCTTTTAATCAAGCTAGGGAGCAAAACTAGACACCCCTCCACCAAAAACAAACACATCCGTTCAGATACACTTGCACAATACGAGGGCTATGTAAACATAGTCAACACTCAAAACTCACTCCAAATCCCGTTTGAAGAAAACAATTTTAATCCATCCTCACCCCCAATGTAATTTCATACATTTCCCTACATACAACAAAACTCACACAACCAATGCAAGAAATGATTCATGAAATGAAAGCGGGAGGTAGTCGCCTAATCAAAAAACTAGATGGAAAGGGAAAAAGAAAGGGAAAGCAATCACGAAAAGTGAAAAAGAAGCTCCACTATGGTGGACACCGATGGAGGAGTACAACTTGGGTGTGACGTGGTGCAGGACTTCTAAAAATCCAACTATAGGAAATGATACGTAAGAAATTGGATATTAGGTAGCCATGCTCGGAAAGTTTCAGACACTTATGAAGAGACCAATATATCACAATATCAATGTGCTTAGTGGAAAGTGGATTCGAATTAGTCGTAGGTGTAACACCGAAAATTTCAAAACAATTTTTCTTTTGAAAACGTATAATTCTCAATACATATTTCACAAAACGTCATCTATTAAAATGACAAAACATAGCTCCATGTTTAATAATAAGGTAATCCAGGATCCTCCTAACTCTTTCTCTGGTGTGTACAATCAAGCTGGTGCCGTCCCGCGATCCTGAGAAAAAAACCTGAAACACATAACACATAACACGGTAAGCACGAAGCTTAGTGAGTTCCCCAAAATACCACATAAAACACATATTAGCCACTCGAGGCTATAACTCTATGGACCCTCTGGTCCTAACTCTGTAAACTCTCGAACACACACACAACATAAATCACATAGAAATAATGCAGTGCATCACATCACATAAATAACATACAAAATACTCTGTCACATAACTCTAATTACCACTCTAGGTAAAGTATAGTGAGAAGACTCACCTCGGATGAAGAACAACTCCTATAATCACTGCTGCTACGCACCAGACTCTAACTATGTGCTAAACCCACAATAAATCTCAATTAGGAGCTAAGTCCAGCCTCTCACTTATTGGGTCTAAAGATTAACCACCTAACAGCCCATTAATGCCCTAAGCCCATTAGGCCCACAAAAGCCAAATAATAAATGGGCCCTCACACGACTCAATTCCCAATCAAAAAGGCAAGTCCAAAACAAAGGCCCAAAGCACATACATACACTTCTCTTAGTCCAAGACTCTATTACATGAGGTCCAAACTCCCGGCCCAACACTCAAGGCCCAACACAATGCTTAGCCCAAAAACCCCCAGAAGAAGTTATGCGGGGAAAACCACTTGGTACACTTAGCGTACCCAAACAGTCAAGAAACTGAGTGGGGACCTCAACCCAATACATGGGGTGTACTGGAATTACGCGGAGCGTACCTTCAGACGCATTTAATCCATTTTCTGGGTCTTAATCCGTTAAGACGTTAGCTCAACTCTTGGATCTGGACTTCCTAACATCTTTTACTCCATAAAGTTAACAACTTTAAGCCTTTGCATGGTTGATAAGGTCACAACACATAAAAACTCTTACTTTCTTAACCCAAAATACTCATAACTCATGCATGGGTAGATTCACACGATCAAGGCCTTATTTTTATGGTTCTCCACCACTAGAAACACTTAAAAGGACAGTTTATTAAGCTCTGGATTGCATCAACTCACAAAGCCTCAAGCTTGGGACCAAAAACCCTAAAATGGACCCTAATATGCACAAAACAAAAAGAGAGGGAAAGCTTGGAGCTTTATACGTTCAAATGGTGCTCTAGCCCCAAGAAAGTTCAGATCCACAACCTGTTCTTCAACTTCACTCCCTTCTATGCTCCTTCTTAACTCTAAAAAACCCACAAGAACACAAACAAGCTCATCATGGCCACCACAAGCTTCAGGAACGGATATTAGGGCTTGAGAGGGTTTAATAACTAAGGAAGGTGGTCAGAAATGAGACCTTCACTTTCTTTTTATAGGGACACTTCACTTAATTAGGGTTTCCTTCTATGCCCAAGTACGCCCAACATACCCCTTCTGGTACGCCCAGCCTACTAGGTGGCTCTTGCTTAAGAAACACGTGCATTTGTACGCTAAGCGTACGCATACGTACGCCCAGCGTACTTCATTGCCAAAATCCTCACTTAGGAACATATCTTGACAACTCTCTCAAACTTCCATAGCATCTTCGAAATGACTCGAATTCCAAAAATCCTCATACCTACGGAAAAGTAATGAGATGCCCTACGTTTCTAGCAACTCGCCTCAACCCGAGACCTCCTAGCCCCCGACTCGTGGCCCATGAACCTTAATCATGGATAATTCAAAACTGGATGTTACAATTCTCCTCTACTTGAAATAGATTTTTCCCTCGAAATCACTTTGTAACCCCACACAGATCAAACCCTACTAGCCAAGAAGCACCACCGAAGGTCCTTAAACCAAACGACAATCACTTCCAAAGATACTCGATCCCACCAAGAACTCCTGACCCGAAAGGGGCAGACCCAACTGCCGCTACGGTACTCAATCTGAATCTTCTGAACTTGAAAACTCTCGCGGTCTAATTCCTTTCTAGACCATCCTCAAACATTATCCTATTAATCGCCCACCAACTAGCAGACTCTAAGAACACCCTACCAACCCTGATTCGCAACTCAAAAGGACAGAAGGGTCATAATCTCCCTCTCCCTCCAGGACCCATTTCAAGGGCAATCATCAGGATCCATTTGAGAGGATGAACCCAAAGTTCCAATCTCGGACACAAGAAAAAAATCATGCTCGCCTGGGAATATTCTTTGACTCCTATAAACCCAATAGATGAACCTCAAGTTCACCCATCCCATAACCCAAAAAGGTTTCACCGATTCCCATCTTATAATAAATGTCTCAACTCTTAGTGACACACAAGACACGTAGTTCGCTTTCCCTCAAGTGAACACTACAACTCTCTTGAAGATCGGATCACCCCTGAACTCTATCGATTACTGCTTAATAGTTTCGTGCATTCCGCTGCACCTCCCGAACCAAGGCCTTGACCTACTCAGGTCTGAGACATCAGATGACAATAATACCCCTCACATGGATCCCACCTCCAATTCCAGAATCTCATCTCGTCTATCGAACACACCACCAAGACTCATCTCAACTCGAGAGTTTGGTCCGACCTGCAGTTGGAACCACTCGTCCCAATGACCCATTCAACTCATGGCTCATGACCCGCAACCGATGCGTACTTCACTTGTCCAATTCCCCCGGATTCCGAGGTCCACACCTTACTCAGAATATAATGATTCCCGATCATTAAGGAGACCCCGGTCTCGCCCTTGGTCCGACCACCAGGCTCCCAAAAACTCATAAGTTGGGGCTACTCAAGCCTAAGACTCTTATGTGTCATGCTCTGATCAAGAGTGCTTCATTGTGACAACCTCTCGCTAACTAGTGCGCACTACGGCTCTCCCTAGCATCACGACACCCTCCTCTCTGACTAGTGAGTACTACGGCTCCCCGTAGCATCACAACACCCTCCCTCTGACTAGTGAGTACTACGGCTCCTCGTAGCATCACAACACCCTCTCTCTAACTAGTGAGTACTACGGCTCCCGGTAGCATCACAACATCCTCTCTCTAACTAGTGAGTAATACAGCTCCCCATAGAATCACAACATCCTCTCTTTGACTAGTGAGTACTACGGCTCCCCGTAGCATCACAACATCCTCTCTCAGACCGATGGGTACTACGGCTCCTCATAGTACCACAACACCCTCTCTGTTTGGTGAATATCATGGCTTCCCGTAGTATTGCCACACCTTCTCGCTATCCGGTGGATACTATAGCTCCCCGTAGTATCACCACACCCCTTTTCACTAACTCATTAAATTGTAGCTCTTCGCAGTCTCACACCACTAACTCTTACCACTTCACAATCTCATCCTCAGATCGACGCCACATTGCGATCATTACTCATGCTCTGTGAAGCATCCATAGATAGGTGCGCGCATGTTTCCGGATTATGCACCACGATAACTTGACGAAAATCGTCATAACAAAACACCTTTCCTTGCTGCAATCTATTGTCTTAGATAATCCACTTGCCGTCTCAACTCGTGACCCCAAAATTATCCGAAACCCAAGACATTAAATTCGGATAGTTCTATACACCACCCTAGAACCTCACGATGTATCGCCTCAGCCACTGATCTTCCTGATATACAACCCGAAATTCGGAATATTTCCAATTTCTCACTTTGCAATATGGAGGGATCGTCAACGACCCAGAACATATTGATGGCAATCTGAAACTTCTTCCTATTTTGCTCATATCCATACCAGAATACTCATAATGACTCTGAAATTGGTTGACCACTCAACTCCTGCCCTTCCTAAATTGCATAGCAGTCCAACACTGAACCAACATTCCTCAACCAATGAACTACCCTACGAGCCAACCACCTTGATTTCATCATTATAACCTCAAAGAATTCCTATCCACCACAGGTCTCCGACCAACGATGATTTGCCGTGGAGCCATTTGACCTTTACCCAACATATTCCTCATGTGTTTTCTCGCTCTATACCTCACTTCAAACACCAATAACCCTGATCACATGAATCCACATCGCAGGTTTCTATATACAGATCTCTAACCGATCTCGAACATATCTCTGATCCTCTCAACCAAGTACCCAGTCCTCCCCCACTTAGGGTTTGAACCATCACCAATTGGTGCACCAACACTCTATCCCCCAGACGGTCTCCACCAGCAACATCACACCCAATCCCGCAAGGTGCTACACAACGCTCAATGATCTCCTCGACAAAGATCAAGGAACTCCAAATACCCAAATCTCATAGGAAATCCTCAGAACTTACCATCATGACCATCTCTAGTCATTCAGAATCTCACATCATACCCTTACCGGACCTCCCAAATGTCCAGTATTAACCCTGACTCCTAAACTGGAAATAATGAACTATCATACTCCTCATCCTCGACTCCTCATCCAACGCTCCGACACGTCCCTTATCATAAGAGAAGAAACCACATTTCCACTCTCTATACACATCAAAGATAATAAAAGTCACCACCCTGATATACTCCTCTTGACTGTCCAACGCTGCAGCTAACACATGCGCTACTATACTCCAATAGGGTGTATCTTGGTCCTTGACCATCTCAGTCCCCACTGACAACCTGCTCAAGCTATATCATTCCCTCGCGACAGACCTACTGCCAGATACTCTGATTGAAGATCACCATTAGTACGAGAAACCGAAATCTTAACACCTTATCACGTCTCCCTCTGGAAACGGAAATAGCACCACTCGGGTCACAGAAGGTGACATCTCTACTATCGGCCGGTTACCCATCTCAGACTGTATTCTTTCATAACACACCGACCCTACTCATCTCTGAGTCTTGCGACTCTATTGGCATACCACCAACAATCCCTCGGAGCTAAATCGATTTCCCTATCAAGGTATGCTCCACTAAAACTTGTTCATCCTGGCCTTCTGGCCCATATTCTATCTCATCCGATCATAGATTAATCTAAACACGATAGGATAACTGGAAAAGTCACAAACACTATCCACTAATAAGCATGGTGCTCGAATCATGACATCACCTCTCGCTCTGCTGCCGATCATGGTACCCAAACCATGACATCACCTCTCAATCTGCTACCGATCATGGTACTTGAACCATGAATCACCTCTCGATCTGCTAGTGATCATGGTACTCGAACCATGACACCACCTCTCGATCTGCTACTGATCATGGTACTCGAACCATGACATCACCTCTCGTTTTGCTACTTAGAATGTCTGGAATACTCCTTGTATCGAGTATGGGTCATCTGCTTTCAGTAGTACGGGCACATACTACTTGCCACATCTACCCATACTCTCTACACGGACCATCCCAATTCCCTGAGTAGCTGCTCAACCCTCTCAAGCACCAATCCCCATACGCGTACTTTCTTCCCAGCGAAATGCTCTACTCTGCTAGCATACTCATCTGACTGAGGCCACTTCCTAGGATCTTCCTAGGTTCTCACACTTCTCCGCCATCAGCTGCTGGGAAACTCCCTATGATGCCAGTCATCTACCTCTTGAATATCGTCACATTCACTTGGTAGCTGACTCCCATCATCGGGAGTTCCACAAAGCACAAAGCAAGAACATGCGGGCGTTGAATAAACACATATAATCCACTCTAGGTGATAACTCCCTAGCTCTATTCATACTCAAATGATATCACCGAACTCTGCAACTCTACCCCCGAAAGTATCTAGCTACTCTCTCGGTAAGCTTCACAATTGCTCATCTAGGTGTCTCTCCTAGATTACTCCTCTACCCAAATCCCTCTCTACATAGGATTCCTGTTGGATACTCTTACTCAACACATACTCGAAAGTGCATCACAGATGACAACAACTCCTAGGCTAAGGGATCACAAATCAGGCCACTCTAGTCCTAAAATATGAAATACCTAGCCTATTTATAGCATGCATAATATCTCATAACATATTTCATAACACAAAAGCAATGGTATTTTGGGAAATCACTGTTCGGTCTCTGGCTGATTGTACACACTGCTCCTTCCCGCTTTCTTTTAGAAACTCTTGCTCGTTTTAGAAAAATCATTTATTTTGAAAATTTTCTCATTTCCTTAGTTTGAGTCCAGATATACCCGAAGGCACATCCGAATCCCTCAAACCAAGGCTCTGATACCAACTTGTAACATCATAAATTTCAAAACAATTTTTCTTTTGAAAACGTATAATTCTCAATACATATTTCACAAAACGTCATCTATTAAAATCACAAAACATAGCTCCATGTTTAATAAAATGGTAATCCAGGATCCTCCTAACTCTTTCTCTGGTGTGTACAATCAAGTCGGTGCCGTCCCGAGATCCTGAGAAGAAAACCTAAAACACATAACACATAACACATAACACGGTAAGAATGAAGCTTAGTGAGTTCCCCAAAATACCACATAAAACACATATTAGCCACCCAAGGCTATAACTCTATGGACCCTCTGGTCCTAGCTCTATGGACCCTCTGGTCCTAACTCTGTGGACCTTTCGGTCCTAACTCTGTAAACTCTGGAACACAGACACATTTATAAATCACATTCAAATAATGCAGTGCATCACATCACATAAATAGCATACAAAATACACTGTCACATAACTCTAATTACCACTCTAGGTAAAGTATAGTGAGAAGACTCACCTCGGATGAAGAACAACTCCTATAATCACTGCTGCTACACACCATACTCTAACTCTGTGTCAAACCCACAATAAATCTCAATTAGGAGCTAAGTCCAACCTCTCACTTATTGGGTCTAAAGATAGACCACCTAACTGCCCATTAATGCCTTAAGACCATTAGGCCCACCAAAGCCCAATAATAAATGGGCCCTCACACGACCCAATTCCCAACCATAAAGGCAAGTCCAAACAAAAGGCCAAAGCACATACATACACTTCTCTTAGTCCAAGACTCTATTACATGAGGTCCAAACTCCCGGCCCAACACAATGCTTAGCCCAAAAACCCCCAGAAGAAGTTACGCAAGGCGTACCCCCTGGTACGCTCAGCGTACCCTAACACTCAAGAAACTGATCGGGGACCTCAACCTAGTACGTGGGGCGTACTGGAATTACGCGACGCGTACCTTCAGACTCGTTTAATCCATTTTCTGGGTCTTAACCCATTAAGACCTTAGCTCAACTCTTGGATCTGGACTTCCTAACATGTCTTACTCCATAAAGTTAACAACTTTAAGCCTTTGCATGGCTGATAAGGTCACAACACATAAAAACTCTTACTTTCTTAACCCAAAATGCTCATAACTCATGCATGGGTAGATTCACACGATCAAGGCCTTATTTTTATGGTTCTCTACCACTAGAAACACTTAAAAGGACAGGTTATTAAGATCTGGAGTGCATCAACTCATAAAGCCTCAAGCTTGGGACCAAAAACCCTAAAATGGACCTTAATATGCACAAAACAAAAGGAGAGGGAAAGCTTGGAGCTTTATACCTTCAAATGGTGCTCTAGCCCCAAGAAAGCTCATATCCACAACCTGTTCTTCAACTTCACTCCCTTCCATGCTCCTTCTTTACTCTCAAAATCCCACAAGAACACAAACAAGCTCATCATGGCCACCACAAGCTTCAAGAACGGATATTAGGGTTTGAGAGGGTTTAATAACTGAGGAAGGTGGCCAAAAATGAGACCTACACTTTCTTTTTATAGGGACACTTCACTTAATTAGGGTTTCCTTCTGTGCCTAGTACGCCCAATGTACCCCCTGGTACGCCCAGTGTACTAGGTGGCTCTTGCTTAAGAAACACGCGCATCTGTACGCTAAGCGTACGCATACGTATGCCCAACGTACTTCGCTGCCAAAATCCTCACTTAGGACCTTATCTTGCCAACTCTCTCAAACTTCCATATCATCTTCGAAATGACTCGAATTCCAAAAATCCTCATACCTACGGAAAAGAAATGAGATGCCATACGTTTCTAGCAACTCACCTCAACCCGAGACCTCCTAGCCCCCGACTCGTGGCCCATGAACCTTAATCATGGATAATCCGAAACCGGATGTTACAGTAGGTGCACCAAGTTTAATGCGATGTACAACAAACTTTCTTCGCAAAAGCAAAGTGGTGCGAATGATTCCGATGTGTTCAAAACGGCAATGGAGCAATATCAGGTGGAAACGGGTCAAGTTTTCGAGTATGACAAAATATGGGAGACCGTGAGAGTCAATCCAAAATGGATTAAAACTCCAACATCGTCGGAGGTATAATCAAAGAGGTCTCACAATTAAAGTTCACTTGACGTTTCCGATGCATGAACTAAAATTGACCTCAACGCCAACATGGATGACATCCCCGACGACATTGAAGAGATCCCCCCCCCCCCCCCCCCCCCCTTCTCACATCGATTGATCGGGCACGACAAAGCGAAACGCGCTCAACGACATGCGGACGAAGCCGAGAGAAGGGCACAAGAGTTGGTGGAAATGAAAGAAAAGTTTGACCAACACAAGCTAATTAACAACAAACGGTTGAAGTGCAACGTGAGCAGTTAGAGTTCCTTTGTAAGCAAGTAGAGGAAGAGAAAATACCAAAAGATTAAGAATATTTTATCATTTTTACGTTTTTAAATTAGGACTATCGTATTTTTTGCGTTTAATGTTTTTTTTGTAATGTAATTTTATTTTTTAAATACATTTTTAATTTAGGATTTAATTAAATTGCATGTCTTATTTTTTGTATAAATATTAACATAAAAAAACAAAAAAAAACATAAACCAAAATGGAAAAATAGAAAATTAATAAATTGAAAAAAAAAATAATGCATTGAAAATTAGTAGATGTTATAACTTGTTATCTATTTTCTCACTTTGTATTATAACATTATATATGACATGACAAGTGAGATAATATTTTTTTAATGTGATAACATGGTTTAACATACTCACATCCATCGATCTTAAAAGTTTAATGGTTTTTTTAATAAACATTAAACATATTCATTATTTACTCTGTCTTTTCCACAAACTAATCTTCAATCCAAAAAATAAGTATGAATTTTTGTCATGAATAAGTAAGAAAAATCACACACACAAACACACTATTCCTACGGATAAAAATAAAATATTCTTATTCACGAATCACGAGCTTAAAAACAATAGTATGATGCAACTGAAATCCTAGCTATCAGGCATGTACAATTTTCGGCCTAACGACCCTCAGCCAACTTCAAATATTTATCATGTTGAAAACCGATATCAGGCTTATTTTGGATCTTTAGTTTTCAAGTCACGTTTAATATACTTTACAAATTAAGCGGAACCCCTCATATGATTTTTTTTTTTTTAATAAAAATGAGAAAATAAGACAAATGCTCTATAAACTTTTTAGGGTTTGCCCGTTTAGTCTCTAAAGTTTTTGTCGGACTTTATAGGATATAACCTGCTGTTTTAGTCTCTGTCAACCTGTAATAGCCGTTTTAGTGACCTTTTAGACAAAAAAAACTCAGATTGTGCCCCTATAAAGCCAAAAAAAATAAGTTTGGGGATCAATACAAATTGAGTGTGAATCAGCTTTAGAATAAAAGAAAAGTTTTTTTTTTTTTTAATATGAATTGATCATCAAACTTATTTTTTGTTGTTTTATATGGGCACAATGTGAGTTTTTTTTTTCTTCTTCCTAAAATGTCACTGAAGCGGCTATTACAGATTGACATAGATTAAAAGAGTATATCATATCCTAGTTTAAGGCCCCGTAAAATCCGACAAAAACTTTAGGAACTCAACGGTTAAACCCTAAAAAGTTCGTAGGGTATTTGTATCATTTTCCCAATAAAAATCGAAAACTTAGAAAATGATGCTTACAAGATCATCCATATCTATAAAAACAAAATGCTTTTTGTTTGTAAACACAATACTTGGGTCTTCCATTCATAGTTTGTTAATAAAATAAATGAAATGTTGAGATCATCGAAATGATTGTTACTATAAATGTTGAAATTATCGAAAAGAACTGGTGAGAATTTATTAGTTTTTAATTAAATATGATGGAATTAGGTGTTGATTGAATAGAATTAATCGAGACTCGATAAAATTTGACTATCGTTTTCAAATAGAAACCTACTATCTTTTAAATAATAATAATCAAACAATAGAGGACAAAAATGACATATTTCCACGACTACGACACTTTTCTAAAATAAGATATAAACTTTTAGAAGTTTTAGAAAATTCAAACTATTTTTCCATAATAATCTCACATGTACATAAATATATACTAATTCGTCCAATTTCTTGAGAATATATAAGTTATCCGGAAATGGATTGTGTGAGGGTAGTATTGATACTTATGAGTTTTTTTAGACCTGTTGTTCATAAAGGAAAGTTGAGGCGGTCATAATTTGAGAGGTGTAGCCCAAAATTGCTCTCCTACACTCAAGTTAGGGGAATATAACTCAAGAGGGTGTTGTGGAGATTTAGAGAAAGATTGAGAGCTCAAATGGCTTAATAATACCTCATATCGATGAAGTATTTATAGAGTTTATAAAATGGGACAGTGTTTGTCTTTTGTACATGTAGGATGTTTTTTTGAAGCTGATCGTAGGTGACGTACGATTTTATATTGGAAGTAGGTATTCTGACACCTCCACAGCTGTTAGGTTGTGCGAGATATTTTAACTCTTTTTGCCTTGAGTCGTCTTGAGATGTGTCACCACTTGGCTCAACTAGAGAAGGCTTTTTGTTATCACTACTCGACCTGATTGAGTAAATGTCTTCATCCATAATGAGATGTTTTTAGGATTGATACACCACCAAGTCCTCCCAGTTCAGAATGTAAGATAGAATCTACTAGGATGCGTGTTCCGGACTTAAGCAGACTTTTTCTGGCCAAAACAAGCATGTGGCATGATGGCCATCGAAGACAATTTTTCTCTATTGTTTCTTTTTGTTGTTTATGGTATGTGTGTCAGGAGGTGTGCGTTGGTTATCATTAAAAGGGTATGATTATTCTTTCCTTTTTAAGGTGGAGAACTCTTCTGCTTCTATTTCTCTCTTTATAATTACCTTCATCCCCATGTTTTTGGAATTCACTTCATGACTTCCTTTCCTTATTGCTTAAAAATGGCGGATAACCAATATATTATTAATGTTGCTTCCATCATTACCGACTAGTAGCTAGCGTCTATTTGTCGTTAGTATGACGCAACTGATGAAGACGTTGTAGAGTTGGTTGGCTCTTTTGATGATATTAACATAGCGCTAGCAAGAAGCTGTTGATTAATGTTGATTTTAATGTTGATAAGTTATTATGAATGGGTACAGTCAACAGTTATCCATGATACTAGGGTGGTGGACCAATTTTTCAGCATTTTATTTATTCTATTGTAAGAATAAATAGGCCTCTTACAGCAGCCTTTCAAGTAGCTCCATTTTAGTTTATGTTCTGTTTTTGTTCAAGCGTTTTTCCCTATCAAGAAGTATTCAATAAAGCTTTGGTTGCGAAGCATTACAATAGTGACTCATCCTCTTTGTTATCACCATTTCAGTTTTAAGGCTTTGAATCCATCAGAAGCATGGGTATTTATGTTAAGGCTTTAGAGGTGGGTATTTTTCTTCCTCTCTTGACATTGATATGCAACATTGTTGGATTTTCATCCCCTATATTTATTTTAACTCCATCCAAACCCTATTTAGAATTTGGTGGCTTTTGAGATTCTATGTTTAACCTTGAGAATTGAACCTAAGGAGCAGTTCTTTCAATTTTGACCATTTGGCTCTTACTGTGGATTGGTGTACCGTCTCTTAAATGGGAAATATGGGTCGATGTTTCATAGGGATGAGGCCTTCAGTGAAGAATTGGAAGGACCAATTCTTTTGGGCTTTTGCTAGTAGTCGTCTCACCATAATGGTGAATTACGTTAACGGAATGAATAAAATTCGAAATTTTATCTAACGAAATTGACTTTTGTTGACTTGAAAAGTATCGGGTTGTCACATCATCCCCCCGTTAGAGGGGAATTTCGTCCCGAAATTCTTTCTATGGAATACAATCATGGACTAGGAAAAAGATGTGTGTACTTCTGTTGCATCTGGTCTTCTTGCTCCCAAGTGAATTCAAGTTCCCGCTTGGCATTCCAGCGAACCTTCACTATCGGTATGTGACTTTGTTTCGTTCGTTTCACTTCCCTTTGCATGATTTCGAATTGTTCTTCAACGAAGTTAAGACTCTCGTTGACCTCGATTTCATCGAGTGGAATCACAAGAGTCTTGTCGGATAGACACTTCTTAAGATTTGACACGTGGAAGACTGGGTGTATGTTTCTAACCTCTTGCGGTAACAGGAGTTTTTTAAGCTATAGGGCTGATCCTAGCGAGGATCTCTAATGGCCTGATGTATCTTGGATTTAGCTTTCCACGCTTTCTGAAGTGTATCATGCCCTTTTAGGGTGAGACCTTCAACAGAACGCGGTCAACAACATGGAATTCCAAGGGTTTTCATCTCTTGTCGGTGTAGCTCTTTTGTCTATCCCTCGAGGCCTTTAATCGTTCTCAGATTTGTATGATCTTTTCTGTGGTTTCTCGTATGATTTTCGGGCCAGTGAGAGTGCTATCAGGGACTTGTCCCTTAGCCAACTGCGTGTCGCCTACTTCTTCCCAGCAAAGAGGGGATATGCACTTACGACCATAGAGGGTTTCGAATGGATCAACCTTGATGTTGATGTGATAGTTGTTGTTATAAGAAAAATCAACCAGGGGCAAATGGATATCCAATGACTTGCCAAAGTTGATGACATATGCTCTCAGCATGTCTTTGAGCGTTTGAATGGTTCTCTCACTCTGCCTGTAGGTTTGTGGATGATAAGTTGTACTCATGGCCAGCTTAGTTCCAAGAGCCTTCTGAAGTGACTGCCAGAATCACTAGGTGAATCTACTATCTCTATTTGAGATAATTGTGACAACCCGACACTTTTACATTGTGAATCGATCCATATATCTATAATTCAAGTGAAATTAGCATCTTTTAGCAAGATGTTGGGTCCGCACGAGTGTCTTAGGCTTCGTATATCATAAATGTGTGCCATAGGAAGGGTGTTACATTCTAAAAACTTAGCCAAACACCCTAAGAGAGGTATGTGCGGCCGCACTCTAGTGTGTGCGGCTAGCCAGCCGCACACCCAACCGCAAACCCCTTCAACCTCACACCCAACCCTATATATAGTAGAGAAGCCCTCCCATTCACTTTTGGCTGCACTCTCTTCTATTCTGTACTTTCTCTCTCTAGAAACATAACTTTAAAACACCTAGAAGGCCTCCAAAACGGGAAGAACATCATCTTTCAACTTGTTATAGAGGTAAAACACTTGAATCCAATCCCAAAACTCAAAATGTTCTTCATGTTCTTCACTCCTTGAAGGAGTGCGGCCGCACACCTTCATCCGGTGGCCGCACATATCCAAAGCACACTCCAAAGTGAGATTACGACCACATAATCGACACATAGGACTCAAAAAAGGAGTGTACGGCCGCACATCCATGTGTACGGCCACACACTCTAGTGTGCAGCCTCACACACAAGTCTAGCCGCATTCCCCAGCCGTACACTCATTTTTATGGTTATACACCCACCCTAATACTCATATTTAGCCTTAAACTTGCATAAATCATTGAGTATAGAATACGGGACACTTAGTCATAGTGATTCCAAGTCCCTAGGGTAATTTCTCATCATTTTAGTCATGAAACACCCTAACTCTAACTTATATATGTGTCACCATATGATTAATAAGGACTACTTGTGTTCAGAGCATCTGTTGACACTCGACACTCGTAGAGATAGCGCACTTGAACCCTACGTCAAACGGTGAGTTCATACCCCCTTAATTGACCTTTCAAATGTTTTTAATTGTTTTATAGGGGGGGGGGGGGATACAAGTTGAACCAAATACATTGCAAAACTAATCACACGTGATTGATGGCTTACTATCATAAGGATTTTTACATTTTAAATTGTTTTATCATAAATTATTGTAACTGTTTATCAAATTCATTTTCACAAATCAATTGTGTTAAAACCATTTTAATATTTTCAAAACCTAAAATTTATTTTCCAAATTATATCTACACTTATATAATTATATAAATAGGTATTAAAGGACTTAGAACTGATAACTGACCTTATTTCCTGTTCTTGTTTGATTGTAGGCTTAGGGTATTAGGTTATATGTTCGATTGTCATTTAATATTTAGTTATACATCTTGAATATTTTGTAGATACAAAAGTTTCCATTCTAGATCGATACTTCTACATACCAACGACACTAAATCAAGGACTCATTTTAACTATAATAGGTATAGTTAAGGATTACTACTCATTTTGATATCACTATGATACACACTATGGACAGTACAAGTACAAGGCTATAGGTATGATGTACAATGTGAAGAGAATGTTATACACTATACACTATACTAAGAGAACACTATGTACCATACGTAAGACAATACTATAACAGAATGTGATGCACTATCTCTCTATACGACCTATCGATATGCGATCATCGGATAACCATCGCCTTCTGGAGGGAGAGCGACCACTACGTGTATAGTTAAATACGGGACAGATTTCCCCCCATCCCGAATGCTAGCTACAGCCCTAGCCTTTTGGCCCAGGGATGACAAATACTACTACACTATTGGTGACCTGGAGGGTCGGCCACTATACTACTATCACTTAGTATGGTCCCATATGAGTTCACATTTAAACTTTAATTAAAAACACATCCCGAGGTCCATTCAAAATTAACACTAACTGGAGTTTACATTCACTATTATATTTAACCGGCAGGGGCGTTGTTGGAGTGAAACCCTATTCCTTCTCTATAATGAATGAGTTTAAAACTGTATATTCATTATTGACACTCTCACGAGAAGGCTATTAAATTTACAAAGAAACGAACTTACAAATAACCTAGTTTTGGTGAAATACTACTTTTGTTGGAAAATATAGGATTTTCTATGAATCAAGCTACTTTCAAGTTTTGATAACAAACATTTCACTGCAAGATTGTAAACACTTTTATACAAGCAACGACCCTAAATACTTATGAACTCACCAGCTTTATGATGATACTCGTTTTTAAAATAACTTGTATTATCAGGTAAAAAGTAAACAGGTACTGATGCAGCTTTTGGGAAGATGGAGCATATATAAGACTCATCTTTTATTTTGTTCATACTTTTGGTGTCTACTTAAATGTACAGAATACACATGTATTACAATTAACATATTAGTGTAATGAATGTTTGCTTGTTTTTACTATTATGCATTGTTATGATACTGAACATGAAGTCCTCCACCCCAGAACTTATTCCGCCGTTCTCGGTTTTGGGGTGTGACAGATTGGTATCAGAGCTTTGTTTATAGTGAATCAAGTATATCAACCCATAAAAGATATACGAACTATAAACACTTCGGGACTAAAACACTCTGACCAAGAATATATACTTTTAAATACTAAAATATTTAACTAAGTATATGTATATACATTCACGAATACAAAGGGTCAGTATCATACTAGAACAGAACAAAAGTATTAAGATTGTTGAGTAGCACAGGTAGGCTTAGATACATATAGTCACATCTGGGTGGATGAAGCCTGATCAACTACATTTTTCTAGGAGTGACTAGCATGTGCCTAAGGGTGGTTGTGGTGATGCAACAAGTCTAGAAACTTACCAACACTATCCCAATAACCCTAACACGAGAATACTATATGAGTATTCTGCATCACTATAATTTACATAAATGAGAACTAAAAATTTCATTATTAGGAGAGCAATAGTTGCTAAGTGGATACACTCCGATTACATGTAACTAAGACGTTATAGACTTAGAATTTGTGATCTTTGCTTTACTTCCTGTTCCTTGTTTGGTTGTGGATTTAGAGTTAGGATCGCTTATTCAAAGGTCTATCTTGTCTCGGCCGCATGTAATTAGTATGCACTATGCAGGTATTGGTCTGAATAATAATGATTCTCTTATAAGTATCTTAGATTAGTACGTCTATTAACTATTCTTCCCCTTTTCTCGTATAGATATCATGGTCGGATTTCATCACGGTGACATATACTTCCCAAATCACGGCAATGCGGGGTGGCATGAAGAAGACCCTGATGAGGAACATCAGATCCCTTTGGATGACCACCAAGCAGAAGGTTTCTCAAATGGTTCAAACTCCGAACCCGAAGTCAACAACCTGCCCCCTGCGGCCCTGGTCCCGAACCCTAACCCCCGCCAGGCCTTCCACGGCCTGACGCCTACATGGGTGGAATGCATAGAAACGTGGGGTGAAGAGAAAAATCAACCCATGCCCTTCAATGGAGACCGAAGCTTCTACAACACAAGTGAAGGAGGAACGGCGGACAAGGTCTTGCCCATTTTGGTCCGAAGAGTTGCCCGCAACGAAATTCAAGGCAGGGTTGCTCTCCAGCGTATCGTGGAGGTTGATACAAATGGAGGACTGCACTCCCTTCACACCAGCCGCCTGGAACATGCCAATGAGAGGTTTGCAGCAAGCCGCGATGCCTTGCTACAAGCATTGGCCGAGACCCGGGCTGAAATTGTAGAAATCCGAGTTCGCCAGAGGGTCTACGAGCGACACCTCCTCGACATGGAGCGCTAGCTGGCTGATCTTCGAGTCCGCCCGAGAAACATCCGCCGCTGCCGATGAAAGATGACTAGCGCACCTTTTCTTTTGACCTAGGGATAGTCTTTAACGTCTGCTTTTGAATGAAACACTTGTCTATAAAGTATTCTCATCTTTTAGTATGCTATGTAGTTATCTAGATTGTCAATCATTTTCTCCTCATGGTTTGATGTAAGGTCTACCGTTAGGCCATTTTTCCAAAACTCATTTACATAAGTAATATCATTAATATTGACAATTATCTAACCTATTGGGAAAAGTCTATATTCTTATGTCTCCCTACTCGGTATATGACCTTGTTTGACAACTTGTGTATGGTGGTTTAATTCATAAAACACTCTAATCATACTCACCATTGTGTATGGTGGTTTAATTCATAAAACAAAGGCAGACCTGCGGCTGAAACTGCTCCACCACCACCCCCTCCACAGTTCGATCCAGTGATGTTTCAAACAGCTGTAACCGCAGCAGTGACTGCAGCTCTAGCTCAAATAAATTGTGGTGATGCAAGTGGCGCTGGAATAGGCGGAAATTCTAGACATGGTGAAGATCATCAACGAGCACAGGGATGCACCTATAAGGATTTCATGAACTGCAAACCAACCTTATTCAATGGGATTGGAGGAATTCTTACATTATCCCAAAGGATCGAAAGAGCCGAAGCTGTTTTTGAAATGTGCTCATGCCCCGAAGAGAGCAAAATCAAGTTCGCTGCTGCCACCTTCACTGAAAGGGCCTTGACATGGTGGAATGGCCAAGTCAATTCACGCTCCTTAGTGGCAGCCAATGCCATGGGCTGGGACACACTAAAGGACCTACTGAGAAAGGAGTACTGCCCTAAAGGTGAGGTTCAGAAGCTTGAGGAGGAACTCTGGAACCTCAAGATGAAGGGGACAGATATAGTGGCTTATACGGCCAGGTTCTGCGACTTGGTGGCTATGTGCCCTAACATGATCCCTTTTGAGAGCAAGAAAATCGAACGATACATATGGGGTTTAGTGCCCCCGTATCAAGGAAACGTTCTATCTTCACATCCTACAACCTTTGACAGCGCCAAGGAGTTGGCCCACATGTTGATTGATCTTGAAACTCCTTCCACTCCAGCAACAGCAACCACAACGATTACCACTGTGCCAACCAAGTCGTCCGACAACAAGAGGAAGCGGTGGGACTGGAAGAAGGAAAAGTCAACTCAATCATCCCCCAAAAACCAACAGACGGTGGCTATTCATGCTGCCACCACTCCTGCGGCCCCTACACCAGCCAAAACCTATGCGGGAAACCTACCCAAATGCACCAAGTGCTCTTTCCATCATCACGGCCCCTGTTGTGAAATGCACTGCACTAATTGCAATCGGAAGGGCCATACCATTCGGTTTTGCAAGTCTCAACCCAAACCCATTAGTCAAGTTCCCAGTACTGGAGTGAGTCGAGCCTGCTATGGCTGTGGAGAGGTCGGACACTTCAAAAGAAACTGCCTGAGAGCTGGGAATACGGGAGGAACAGGAAGACTACTTGCTATTGGTCACAATGAAGCAGTGGAAGACCCCACAGTAGTCACGGGTACATTCCTTCTCGATAACTCTTATGCTTGTATCCTCTTCGATAGTGGAGCATAAAGAAGTTTTGTAAACCTAAACTTTAAGCACTTACTTAAACAATCCTCACAACCACTAAAAGAAACATTCATTGTAGAAATGGCTAATGGAAAGACAGAGATCTCTAACGAAATCTACGTAGGTTAGACTCTCACACTAGATGATCATACTTTCCCAATTGACCTCATACCAGTGTTGATTAAGAGTTTCGATGTCATTGTGGGCATGGACTGGTTGAGTCTCCATCGTGCTGATATTCTGTGTTTCGACAAATCCATCCGCCTAAATCTGCCGAACAACGAAACTCTATTAATCTACGGAGACAAACCCAGTACGAGCCTTCGCATCATCTCGAGTATTCAAGCCCAGAAGTACTTGCGTAAGGAATATCGCGCATTCCTTGCTCACGTTGTTGATACGAGCCGGAAAACAAAAGATCTCAAAGACTTTCCCGTAGTGTGCAACTTTCCTAACGTCTTTCACGAGGAGTTACCAGGTTTACCTCCGCAACGTCAAGTCGAATTCAAGATCGACTTAATTCCAAGAGCTATCCCTATAGCCAAATCTCCCTATCGCATAGCACCTGCTGAGATGCAAGAATTATCCGGTCAACTTAACGAGCTACTCAGCAAGGGATTTATAAGACCGGGTTTCTCACCTTGGGGAGCGTCGATATTATTCGTAAAGAAGAAATACGGATCGTTCCATATATGCATCGATTACAGAGAACTCAACAAACTGACGATTAACAATCGCTACCCTCTTCCTCGTATAGACGACCTCTTTGACCAACTGCAAGGGGCGAGTTACTTCTCCAAGATTGATTTAAGTTCCGGATACCATCAGTTACGAGTGCTCGAGGAGGATGTTCCAAAAACCGCCTTCCGAACTCGTTACGGGCACTAC
Organism: Lactuca saligna; assembly: GCF_052625555.1. Classification (NCBI taxonomy): domain Eukaryota; kingdom Viridiplantae; phylum Streptophyta; class Magnoliopsida; order Asterales; family Asteraceae; genus Lactuca; species Lactuca saligna. The sequence goes on along the minus strand of NC_136422.1, from coordinate 168,065,927 downwards.
GAGTTCGTAGTGATGCCATTCGGATTGACCAACGTGCCCGCAGTATTCATGGGCTTAATGAATAGAGTGTGCCGTCCTTATTTGGATCGGTTCGTCATCGTCTTCATTGATGACATATTGGTTTACTCTCGAAGTGAGAAGGAGCATAACGAGCATCTACGACGAGTCTTGGAAACCCTACAATAAGAGAAGCTATATGCAAAATTCTCTAAGTGCGGATTTTGGATCCGAAAGGTAGAGTTCTTAGGACACGTGGTTAGTGAAGAAGGAATCCACGTGGACCCATCCAAGATTAAAGCTATCGAGAACTGGCCAGCACCAAAGACGCCTACAGAAATTCGTCAATTTCTAGGTCTCGCGGGCTACTATTGCAGGTTCATTCAGAATTTCTCCTGGATCGCAAAACCTCTTACAACATTAACCCAGAAGGGTGTGACTTTTGACTAGGGAGAGAAACAGGAGAAGGCATTCAAAACCCTGAAACGAGGCTTATGCACCGCGCCAATACTATCCGTTCATGAGGGAACATATGATTTTGTGGTTTATTGCGATGTGTCTAATCAGGGGCTCGATTGTGTTTTGATGCAACGAGATAAGGTCATCGCCTACGCTTCAAGACAGCTAAAAGACACACGAAGTCAACTACACCACGCACGATCTCGAATTAGGAGCGGTTGTATTCGCTCTAAAGATCTGGAGACACTATTTGTACGATACAAAGAGCACGATATACACCGACCACAAAAGCCTCCAACACATACTTAACTAGAAAGATCTCAATATGAGATAACGACGGTGGGTCGAACTACTCAATGATTACGAATGCGAAATTCGATATCACCCGGGTAAAGCCAATGTAGTAGCAGACGCCGTGAGTCAGAAAGAATATTCTGGCCGAAAGGTTAAATCAATGACAAGTACTATCCATTCTCACTTATCCACACAAATCCGTGAAGCCCAGATGGAAGCCCTGAAACCAGAAAACGTCATAAATGAAACTTTGAGAGGAATGGATAAGAAGCTTGAGACTCGAGAAAACGGAGTTTATTGTTTCATGGACCGGATCTGGACCCCAAAGTTCGGTGGTTACAGAGAGGTGGTCATGAACGAAGCTCACAAGACCAAGTACTCCGTTCACCCAGGTTCGGACAAGATGTACCTCGATCTCAAAAAGTTATATTGGTGGCCAAACATGAAAGCCGAAATCGCTACCTTTGTGGGTAAGTCTGACGTGTGCCAAGGTGAAGATTGAATATCAGAAACCCTCGGCTCTACTCCAACAACCTGAGATACCTGAGTGGAAATGGGAGATGATTTCTATGGATTTCATTACCAAATTACCCAAATCTTCGAGTGGGTACGACACCATTTGGCTAATTGTCGATTGACTAACGAAATCCACCCATTTCCTGCCATTCAAAGAAACTTTCAAGATGGAAAAGCTTACACGAATCTACATCCAAGAGATAGTTCGACTAGATGGTGTTCCTATATCTATTATCTCCAATAGAGATAGTAGGTTCACTTCAAGATTTTGGCAATCACTGCAAAGCGCCCTAGGAACAAGGTTGGAAATGAGTACAACTTACCATCCGCAGACCGACGGATAAAGTGAAAGGACCATCCAAACTCTTGAATAGATGCTACGAGCCTGTGTGATCGACTTTGGTAAGGTGTGGGATACCTACTTACCTCTGGTCGAGTTTTTCTACAACAACAGTTACCACACGAGCATCAAGGCAGCCCCATTTGAAGCCCTCTATGGCCGAAAGTGCAGATCCCCTATGTGTTGGACCGAGGTGGGTGACACCTAGTTAGCTAAAGGACGGATACCTGACCGTACTCTCACAGGTCCGGAGATCATTCGATAAACTACCGAGAAGATCGTTTAGATTCGTGAAAGATTAAAGACCGCTAGAGATCAACAGAAAAGCTACGCAGACAAACGAAGAAAACCCTTGGAGTTCCAGGTGGGAAACCGAGTCCTTCTGAAAGTCTCACCCTGGAAAGGCACGATACGCTTTGGAAAGCGTGGAAAGCTAAATCCAAGATACATAGGGCCTTTTGAGATTCTCGCTAGAATCGGCCCCGTAGCTTACAAACTCAACGTACCTCACGAACTTAGTAACATACATCCTACATTTCACGTCTCAAACATGAAAAAGTGTCTATCCGACGAGACTCTTGTACTCCCACTCGATGAGATCGAGATAAACGAGAGCCTCAATTTTGTGGAAGAACCGGTGGAGATTATGGATCGAGAGGTCAAACGAACGAAACAAAGCCGCATCCCTATAGTGAAGGTTTGTTGGAATGCCAAAAGAGGACCGGAGTTCACTTGGGAATGCGAAGATCAAATGAAAATTAAATACCCCCATCTTTTTACTTAGTTATTTGTAATAACTGAACTACTTGAATGTGATGCACTATCTCTCTATACGACCTATCGATATATACCATACGTAAGACAATACTATAACAGAATGTGATGCACTATCTCTCTATACGACCTATCGATATGCGACCGTCGGATAACCATCGCCTTCTGGAGGGAGAGCGACCACTACGTGTATAGATCTATACGGGATGGATTTCCCCCATCCCGACTACTAGCTACAGTCCGAGCCTTTTGGCCCAGGGATGACAAATACTACTACACTATTGGTGACCTGGAGGGTCGGCCACTATACTACTATCACTCAGTATGATCTCATACGAGTTCACATTTAAACTTTAATTAAAAACACATCCCGAGGTGCATACAAAATTAACACTAACCGAAGTTTACATTCACTATTATATTTAACCAGTAGGGGCGCTGCTGGAGTGAAACCCTATTCCTTCTCTATAATGAACGAGTTTAAAACTGTATATTCATTATTGACACTCTCATGAGAAGGCTATTACATTTACAAAGGAACGAACTGACAAATAACCTAGTTTTGGTGAAATACTACTTTTGCTGGAAAATATAGGATTTTCTATGAATCAAGCTACTTTCAAATTTTGATAGCAGACATTTCACTTCAAGATTGTAAACATTTTTATAAAAGCAACAACACTAAATACTTATGAACTCACCAGCTTTATGTTGATACTCGTTTTCAATATAACTTGTATTCTCAGCTCAAAAATAAACAGGTACTGATGCAGCTTTTGGGAAGATGGAGCATATATAAGACTCATCTTTTATTTTGTTCATACTTTTGGTGTCTACTTAAATGTATAGAATACACATGTATTACAATTAACATATTAATGTAATGAATGTTTGCTTGTTTTTTACTATTATGTATTGTTATGATACTGAACATGAAGTCCTCCACCCCAGAACGTATTCCGCCATTCTTGGTTTTGGGGTGAGACAATAAAGGATATGGGCACACCATTCAGTCATACTCTCTCTTGGATGTAGGTTCTAGTTAGGTTCTCCATTTTGTATGTTTCCTTGATTGGCAGGAAGTAGGAGGACTTGGTCAATCTGTCAACGATTACCCAAATAGTGTCATATCCACTCGGGGTCTTAGGTAATTTGGTGATGAACTCCATTGTGATTAGTTTCCCACTTGTACTCAAGTATTTATGGTTGTTGGAGTAAACTTGAGGGCTTATGATATTCTACCTTGACCTTGGCGCAAGTTAGGCAGTTACCCACGTAGGTAGCAATCTCAGCTTTCATGTTAGGCCACCAATAGAATTTCTTGAGATCCGGATACATCTTGTCTGAACCTGGGTGAATGGAGTATTGAGTTTTGTGAGCTTCATTTATGAAAACCTCTCTGTAACCACCAAACTTTGGGGTCCAGATCCGATTCATGAATTATCGTACTCCATCTCCCTTAATCTCAAAATTCTTCTCCATTCCTCATAGAGTTTCACCTGCCACATTTTTGGATTTTAAGGCTTCTAGTTGAGCCTCTTTGATCGGGGTAGACAGGTGGGAATGGATTTCCATGGTTAGTGCCTTCACCCTATGACCTGAGTACTCTTTTCGGATAAGGGCATCCGCTACTACATGGGGTTTCCAGGATGATAGTGTATCTCACACTCATAGTCATTGAGTAGCTCTACCCATCGCTGTTGTCTCATGTTGAGCTTCTTCTAATCAAAGATGTGCTGAAGGCCTTTATGGTCGATGAATATAGTGCACTTGGTACCATAAAGGTAATGTCTCCAGATTTTTAGGGCAAAGATCACTGCTCCCAACTCCAGATCATGAGTTATATAGTTGACTTCGTGTGCCTTAAGCTGTCTCGAGGCATAAGCAATAACTTTTCCCCGCTACATAAGCACACAGCCTAGCCCCTGATTGGATGCAGCGCACTATACCATGAAGCCTTATATCCCTTCTGGAAGAGACAGTATGGGAGCGCTGCACAGGGCTTGTTTCAATGTACGGAACACAGTGTCTTGGCTTTCTCCCCAACTAAATGCCACACCCTTTTGAGTCAGGGTGGTAAGTGGTTTAGCAATTTTGGAGAAGTTCTGTATAAATCTGCGATAGTAGCCAACCAGACCCAATAATTGATGGATTTCTATGGGCGTTCTCGGTGCTGACCATTTCTCAGTTGCCTTTCTCTTGTACGAGTCCACATGTATTCCTTCTTTGCTGACCACGTGACCTAGGAAATTTACCTTCCTAATCCAAAACTCACACTTAGAGAAATTTGCGTATAGTTTCTCCGTCGTTAATTGTCCTAGCACTTGTCTTAAGTGATGTTTATGTTCTTCCTCAGTTCATGAATAGACGAGTATATCATCTTTGAACACTATCATGAATTTGTCTAGGAAAGGACAGAACAATTAATTCATTAAGTCCATGAATACATCGGGTGCATTGGTTAGAATAAAGGGCATCACTACAAACTCGTAGTGACCATACCGAGTCCGAAAGGCTGTCTTAGGAACATCGCTCTGTTGGACTCATAATTGATGGTACCCTGATCTCAGGTCTATCTTTTAAAAGTAGTTGGCTCCTTCAAGTTGATCGAAGAGGTCGTCGATTACGGGTAGAGGGTAGCGATTCTTAATGGTGATTTTATTGAGCTCGCGATAGTCAATGTATATCCGGAAAGATCCATCCTTCTTTTTCACGAACCAGACCAGTGCATTTATGCATTTATGCCAGTGCTAGACAATAATGGGATTTAGCTACACGGGTAGCTCCAGGAATCAAGTGGATTTCAAACTCGACTTTGCGTTTGGGAGGAACTCCTGTAAGATCTTCGGGGAAGATATTAGGAAAGTTGCAGACTTTGGGGATGCTCTCGTGGTCTTTAACTTCTTGTTTTTCATTGACTACATGCGCTAGGAATGCGTGAAACTCCTTTCGCAAGTATTTTTGAGCTTTGATGCATGAAATGATGCGAAGGTTCGTGCTGAGTTTATTGCCATAGATAACTACGGTTTCGCCGGTTGGTAGATTAAGGAAAATGGCTTTTCCAAAACAAAGAATATCTGCATGGTAAAGACTTAACTAGTCCTTGCCGATAATGACATCGGAAATTTTTATAGAGACCGACATAAGATCGATAGGAAAGGAATAATCATTTAGAGTGAGAGTGCATCATATGAATACTTCGTTAGTGCTCTCTTTCTTTATGTTAGCCATCTCGATGGTGAATGTTTCAGTTAGAGGTTGGGAATTGTGTTTGAGTAGGTTTTTAAATGCATGAATGAAAAAGCTCCTCTCCGCACCACTATCAAAGAGAATGCATGCATAAGAGTTGTCGAGGAGGAACGTACACGTAACTACGATGGGATCAACAATTGCCTCCTCCTGAACCATTGCTAGCATTTTCCTTGTGTTGCCGTCAGTCGTTGCTTTAGGGAAATTCCTCTTGTAATGCTCGGTTTCACCACACCCATAGCAGGTTGGGCTTAGTCAAGCTCTAGGAGCCTGATTTGTTGGTTGCCAGTTAGAACATTCCCTTGTGTTAGGGGAGTTAATCCCTATATGAATCTCTCTACCTTCTTTCTCTTCGGAGTAACCATTTCGGGACATAGAAGAGCAAGATCACTAAACCTGTCAGTGTAAGCAACAATATCGGAGCCCTTCATCTTTAGACTCTAGAGCTCATGCTCCAGCTTTTGCATCTCGCCCCACGAACAGTATTCGACGATCATCAATTCATTCATATTTTCCCAACTCATGGTGTTAACTACAGTAAGAGTTAGGGATTTGACTTGGGTATTCCAGCAAGTTAGTGCTCTGTCAGTGAAGGTGTAGGCTGCAAACTGCACTTTGCTAGTCTCGAGTCATGCACAGATGTCAAATACTGATTCGGTTTTCTCGAACCAACAGGTTAGGGCAATAACACCGCCAGTGCCATCAAAAGACTGAGATTTGGCGTTTGTGAAATCCTTGTATGAACACTCCTTCATGTGTCCGTGACTATCATCGACATTGGATGGGTAGGCACCACTACCCGCCTCGCTAGTGCCACTAGCATTGATCTGGGACATGGGGGCAGCCACAACGGCTGTTACTGTTGATTGGAAGACAGCAGGAACTATCTTTATCAAAAAGATGTCGCAATCTTCAATCATCGTTCATCGAGCGCTTTCTCTTATCTTCCTTCTATGTATGTTGCAAGATTGTTGTTCTTTCTATTGGGCGTCTTCTTCGGAGGCATCTTTCTCTAAAATAATTATAGAAAAGGATGGTAAGTCCTCTATGATGGTTATGATTCACGTGATATTGAACAAGGTATATCCCACCCTGACAGATATAGTGTTTTATTAATCAATTAACGGTATGAGTCTACTAATATAAGCAAACAATCGCCCAAAAGATGAATAGCAACACTTGGAATGAAATGTTTATAACATGTTTGGGTCTGGTATTACATTGCAATAAAAATACTCCCATAGCATTTTATTTTGTCTGTTATGTTCTGTTGTTCCCTTTTGGATAGAGTTTTGGTAAGTTTTAGACTTGTTGCAACACCACTATCACTCTCAAACACATGTTGGTCATGTCTCAAATAAATATAGTTGATCAGCCTATATTTATCCCAGATATGATTACATAACTATCCAGGTTTAACAGCAATGTCCAACATCTAAATACTTTTGCTTTATTCTTATGGTGATACTGCTTCTGGTATGTATGTATACTTGTATACTTCTTATAAAATACCTAGATTTTTAAAAGTATACTTTTAGTTAAGTGCGATTCGGCCCCATAGCGTTTATAGTTGTATACCATGTAAGGTTTGATATACTTAGCTCACTATAAACAATGCTTTGATACCAATCTGTCAAACCCCCAAACCAAGACGGCGGAAGCGTTCGGTGTGGAGGACGTAATGTACAGTATCACAACAATTGCATCATAGTAATCAAAGTAACACAACCATTACATTGAATATATAAGGTATTTACATATGTTCGATACATAACTTGTATAACAACAAAAGTGTAACAAAAGTATAAAAGACGCGACTCTATAAGCTTCGTCTTCTCAAAAGCCTACGGGTGTACCTTTCTACTGGTTCCTTGAGAATAAAAGCGGTTTTGAAATTTTATCAACATTTAAGTTGGTGAGTTCATAAGAATGTTTTTGTAATAAAAACTAGTCTTTGTCACACCCGCAAACCAAGTTGGCGGAAACATTCGACGGCGGAGGACGTCATGTCAAGTATCAAAACACATGCATTATAGAAATCAAAGTACAACAACCATTGCATTAATAATGTATAAGTTTTTACATAATTTCAAACATTTAGCTCTTCAAAATTTAAGAGTAGGTATAGTAAATGATAAAAGATGCAGCACGACACTAAACAGTCTTCTCAAAAGCTCCGAGTGTGTACCTGTCTACTGGATTCCTGAGAATACAAGTTATTTTGAAAGAGAGGATCAATATTTAAGCTGGTGAGTTCATAAGTATTTAGTTATGGTTGTTTTGCTTTATGAAAATGTTAGCAAGTGTTTGGATATAAATGTTTGTATACTTTCTAGAAAATCCTATATTTTCTACTAAAATGGAAAGTAGTCTTTTACCAAGACTCGACTATTTGTGTGTTTGTTCTTGTGTAAAAATGTAATAATTGAGTTTGTACTTGAATTAGTATAGACAATATGTTTGTATTTCATAATTGCATAAAAGTATGTTCTTCCATATGTTGGCTATCTTTACTAGAAATAGTTTGCATTACTCGATGTGAGAATATTACTAAACAAAAGTAATGGGAAAAATGGAGATGTACAATAGTTTTTGTGTAAAATACTCTAATGAAGTACTAACTACCTTAAAACCAATTAGTTAAAAATAAGGTAAAATGTGATAAGGTTGTAACCATGCTGATTGACTGTTGAAAACACGACGATCATCCGGCGTTGAAACAATGTGACATTTTGTCACCTTTTGGCCTTGCTGGCTGGGTGTGTAGCTAACAGTAAGGTGTGGGAGTGTGTGTCCCGTATAGATCTATACACATGTATATACACAATGCCCACTCTCCCTCCAGGAGACTCTGGTTACAAAACGTGACACAACAAGTGTATTGATGTGCCATGAAGTAGGATCTCACATTATTGTTATATTATATATGTTCCTTTTGAAATTGTATATGTTCCTTCTGTAAATGTATATGTTCCTTTTGTAAATGTATATGTTCCTTCTGTAAATGTATATGTTCCTTTTGTAAATGTATATGTTCCTTTTGTAATTGTATATGTATAGTATTCTTCTTGTACTTGTATATGTATATGTATATGTTCTCTAAACTATACCTATTATACTTTACTAGTATGTTTGTTTTGTAACTGACTTGTAGAAAAGACTCAATTACTCAGCTTGGACCATTGAGTTAAGTATAACCTTAAAGGTAAGATTTAATATTCTTGTAAGTATTTAGCATGTATAATTATGAGTTAATCGACAGTCGAACTAGAGTATCCTACCCTAAGCCCACAACCAAACAAGGAATAGGAATCAAGGTTATTAACAATAGTCCTAAGTCCATTAAATCATATATACTCTAATACATAAAGGAATATGTTTTAAAAGTAAAAGATTTTGAAAAAGGGTTTTGAAATGAAGTTGATCAATGTTTAAAAGTAGTTTGACAATGGTTTGAAAAATGGTGTTTAACAATGTTGGACAGCTGTATAGTTCAAATGTTGGTAAGTTTTTATATGTAATATATAACACAATTTTATTGTGTTCAACTTGTATTCCTCCCCCCTCCCCCCCCCCCCCTAAAAGCATTTAAAATAGTTAAAAAGGTTAATTTTAGGGGTATGAACTCACATGTAGTGAGTGATTCGGATGAAAGATCGATATAGGATGCTAAGTATGCCAAGTGATACCCCAAGCACAAACAGATCCTAATAAGCATTCAATAGCACATATATGTATATAATTAGTGTATATAACAACAAATCATGTAAGGGAACAACCTTTAGGACTAGGAAATACTTGAAATGAAGTGTTACAATCACATATGATTGTATAAGGGGTGTTCACGGCCACACCTTGAGTGTTTACGGCCCTATGGGAGTTTACGACCAAAACTGCATGACTTTAAGAAGGGTTTACGGTCCTATCTAGCATCTAATAAGTGTTTACGGTTGTATACTTGGCCTTAAGAAGTGTTTACTGCCAAACCATGAACTTAACAAGGGTTTACGGCCAAGAGAAAGAGATTACGGCCATAAACTCTTGAAGTTTATACTCTATGTGTTGTTTCAAGGCTTGGAAATCAAGTGTTTCTTATTGTTAATTAGATAATAGAAGAGATACTCACAATTTGATGGTTCTTATAGAGTTCACGACCCAAGAACAAGTAGGTGTTCTTGGTGAAAAGGTTGATGATTTGAAGATCTAAACCCAAAAGAGATGAATTCATGGATGGAATCAAAGATCTTCATTTGAATAAGAAGGATATCAAGCAATAAAGTATGAAACACTTACGATTTTGAGATGAAATGTAAGTGCGCTCGATGATACTTGAGAGAGAATGAGGTGTTCTTGACTTGAAGATGTAAGAAATGAAGAATAATGAAGGAAATGGCTATTTAAGGGGCAGAGTTCACGGTTGGCTTGGAGTTTACAGCCGTAAACTCCTTGTTTGTGGCTGTGAACTCCTTGTGATTGAGTTTCCAGCTCGATTGCAACACAATGAACTTAAGTTAACACATCCCTAGAACCAATCCTTGAATATACAAGGATTAGAACACTAAAACAGACCCTTAACAATGCTAAACGATAGCAAAATCTAACATTAGATTGAATTGACTGACCTTACGAGATAGAATTTTCAGGTTGTCACAGTCTTTGAATCTGTGGAAATAGTTGTATGTTTCTCAAGAAAATCTGATATTTTCTTTAGTATTGAAAAGTAGTCTTAAGCTTAAGACCAAAATGTTCGTTTGTTACTATATTCTGTATTTGTATATGAAAGTGTTAGTTTGAATGCCTGGTTACCACCAGTTGTATTATATAGTGTTGTTTTTTATGAAAACCCATGGCTACCACCAATAATGTATAATAGTTTTACTACTTAAAATAAAACCATGTGTTTGTAATTCCTGGAATTTCTCTAGTTGTAGTGTATAATAATTCTATTAATTAAAATAAAACTAATGAAGAATGAAATCCTGTAAACAAGTGGTTAGTTTATACTGTTGTGAGTTTGGTATAACCATGGTTTATATGACCTAGTGACCTCTACGACATTCTTCAGGCATCGAAACAGTATAATATTTGTCACCCAAGGCATGCATGCCTAACTGTAGCTAGCAGTTCAGGTGTGGGATCGTCAGTCCCGTAGAGATCCATACACAAATCTCACGCTCTCCCTCCATGAGACTCTGGTTATATTGTGGTAGGATTTAGTTCCACACCCCGAAGGATACAATTGAAGTAGTGCCTCACAACCATGTATTAACTAGTTTACGTGTAGTGTTGTAGTGTTCTCTTGTACTATAAATTGTATGTATAAATTGTGGAGTAAAAAAAATTATACTTATGTAATTATTTGGTATTATACTCTTATATTCGAAGGGTAGTATTGTCTACCATAAACTATATCTATCACAGTTTATATGTCCGCGTCTGTATAACGTTCTTGAATTTGGTAAAACCGTGTAATGAATTCCAAACGATACCTATTATAGTTGCATGTATGTTATGTAATGTGTTGAAAAACGTTGCAATTATGGTTATATGTTGAAAACTACCCTTATGCTAAGCATGTTACAAAAGGGATAGAATCGTGTTCCCGGCTCTGCTGGTGTTTTCGGCCATTTGAAGGTTTGAAGGTTGTTCTTGGTGTTCTTTGGGAAAAATATGAAGATTCAAAGGATTCATCTTGAAGATATGAATGCTTGCGGATGATCCTTAGGAGAGAATTTAGAGACTTTCCGGATGAAAATAGTGAAAAATGTACAAGTTTTCGGATGAAAACCTTTATATCGGTTGGGTTTTCGGCCGGAGATAGGTTTTCGCCGAAAGCTACTTTCGGCCCGAGGGTTTTCGGCCGAAAACACATAGTTGAACAAGTTTTTTCTGTTTTTTTAGGGAAAACCTGATTTTTTTGAGTGTTTTTGGTTCCGAAACTTATACAAATATTATTTATATAAATTAAATGCTTTTCTAACCCTTACGAACTTAACGAAATGAATAAAATACGAACTTTTATCTAACGGAGCTGACTTTTGTTGACCGGAAAAGTATCAGGATGTCACAAGTTCACTTAGGAGGAGATTGTTGAAACATGAAAAGTGAACCTCTAGCAATCACGAGCAATCAAGTTCCAATGTCAGCTAAATCCGAGATATGGTGAAGATCCGATATTGAAGATCAAGTCCGAGATAAAGATATTTCGAGATCTGAAGTTTGTTCATGCATTTAATGCATTTTGTCTTATCTTTAATGTAACAGTTCATAGGACTTATTTGTGTGTATCTTTTATATATAAGTTTGCCAAACACTGATTATTGTTTATTCCTAAGAATATTTTCCGGTTTGTACTATGCTCCTCGTCCTCTACATAAGGAGTGAATGTTTCACCATTTCAGTATGTGTGAAGAATTAAAGTTTTAATTAAAGAATAGAAAATATTCTCTTCATATCTCTTTCACTTTCCTTCAAGTTAAATTTCTTTCATTACATTCTTCATGTTCTTTAAATATCTTTGCATTGATTATACTCTAAGCTTACATCATTTATTAATTGAATACTTTGTTGAATATTTATCTTAAGGTCCTAACTGGTTTACCAGATTCAACTGGAACTCTATATTAAGAGCGTACGTTGATCTTAAAGATTAACTCAAGGTTTGAGTTTTCTTTTGATCTTATATGTATATGTATAGGCACGAGCATGGTTTTAGAACTGGTTCAAACTGAATCGAAACTAAAAGAACAAAGAACCGATAGAAGTTTGAAGTGAAAAACCGAGAACCATATTGCTAGCAACTAAACTGGTTATGGTGCTACTTTTCGGTTCAAAAGTCGTTTTTCACTCACATTAAGTTATTTTTCATCCCATTAAATCCTTTTTCAGCCCCATTAAGTCACTTTTTAGTCCTAATAAATCATTTTCTAGTCTCATTAAGTCATTTTTAATCCATTAAATCATTTTGACCTTTCCTCTCGGTTCGGTCTGATGGAACCAGAACCGTTATAACTGAGAACTGTATTAAGCTATATGTATAGTGTAGGATCGGTTTGGTCCTTTGTCTCTTTGGTTAGGTCTGACCGGTCCGTTTGTTAATCCACACACACACACACACACACACACACACACACACACACACACACACACACACACACACACATATATATATATATATATATATATATATATATATATATATATATATATATATATATATATATATATATATATATATATATATATGAAGTCTAAAAACAGATTTTCTATAATAATTCATGTTGATGTTACTATCGATTGTTTTATGGGTTGAATGGTCAAGCACCAAATGATTGGTGTTTTTGGCAAGCATTGGATGCCACCCCAATTCCTTTTTTCCTTTTTAATACTTTTCTTCTTTTTACACAAAAAAAAGGGGGGAAAAGAAAATTTAACAAATAAATAAGGTGCAAAATCCTTTTTGTATGGCCAAATTTTACTCATCAAGTCTAAAGTCATAAAAGAAATTTAAAGACAGTTGACTGTATACATTTTGAACGAAATATGCAATCAAGGACGGGGAGAGTGGTAATCTTTTCATTTTTTTGTTTCATATGAGCGTTAATTTGAAATCTCTATGTTATACCTTACTTCATTATATTTTATATTTCAATTAAAACATTTAAAATAAATAGAAACTAAAATAAAACATTAAGTTTAGAACGTTAGATAAATATAAATAAATAACAACTTGTTGTCTAGGTTGTGTATATCAACGATTGTAATATGTTCAACGAGCTTTGATGGTAGGTTGTGGATTTATTTGTTGGAAATTATGAAGGTATAATAGCAAGTTGGCTATTTTCTTTTATCACATGTTAGTGGGGGAAGAAACATTTAGTGAGTTTATATATCATTTCTCTTAATAAGACTTCAAAGCCTTTAGTGGATTGAAGGAATGGGTCAAGCCCATGCACTCCTGTAAAACCGTAAAATTTCAAAATAATTTTTCGTATTTTATAAAAACATAATTCATTTAATATTCGTAAAAACACCCATGTTTGAAATACAATTCATATCATACAAAAATCCCAAGATCTCATAACATAAAATCTCGTGTGTGTACTGATCAAGTCGGCGCCTTCCCACGGTCGTCACTAGTACCTGAAACAAATAACACCAAACACTGTAAGCACAAAGCTTAGTGAGTTCCCCAAAATACCACATATAACACATATTAGCCACTCGAGGCTATAACTCTGTGGGTCCGTGCACCCAAACTCTATGAACCCTCAGGTTCTAACTCTGTAAACACGCACAGCATAAATCGCATAGAATACTGCAGTGCAACACATAACACATATATAGCATACAAGCACTGTGTCACATAACTCTAGTTACCTACTCAAGGTAAAGTATAGTGAGAATACTCACCTCGTGTATCTCGATAACTCGCAAATCCCTGGAATCACTCGTGCTCGATCCCCCGCACTATAATCTTCCTATAATGCAATATATCTCTAATTAACACTTTTACAACTAAGGTTGACTAACCCTATCAAGTCAACATTGGTCAACTTTGGTCAACGGTCAACTTTGACCGGACTCGGCGAGTGCACCAAAGCAACTTGGCAAGTCTAACGCGTTCACTGACTCCCTCGGATCTTTCTTGGCACGTCAAGCACTCCCTAACTCGACGAGTTTCCACCTGGCTTGAATCGCAGGGCAACCACGACTCAACTCGCCGAATCTCAAGAACAACTCAGCGAGTTCCTGCTTGACTCAACCCTATATTGACTCTTCCTGACTCACTGGGTTATCCCCCAACCCGGCGAGCCCACTCACTGAACATATTACGTGAAACCCCAACCCTACTCGCCGAGTCCCAAGAACAACTCGGCGAGTTCCTGCCATGCACACACTTTTATTGACCTTCTGAGGTCAGATCTGCTTTCCCAAACCCTAGATATGGCCTTCCCAAGCATGAATGTCACGTAAAGTTCGAAGCTTGATGCTTGTTTAACCCCCACAAGGCATCAAAAGGATATTTTGTCCCAAAATTACCACCTAGGTCCAATGACTCCATAATAACCCAAAAAGCTCCAATGGTTAAGGTCTCTGGACCTCTTTGAGTCCAGATCCAAGGCACAAACTCGAAGAGGGACCATTTGCTTCACATAATCACTCTCCAAAGGGGGGTATAAAACCCTAACTCTAAAGATCAACCCTATAACTGAAGGAGATTCAAACCCTTACCTCAAAATGAAGCCTCTGGACTCTGGATCTGCTGTAATCTCACCTCCTCCTTGCTCTTGCCACCTTCCTCTTGCTAAACAAAGAATACAAAGGCCCAAAAGTGACTTCCTCTCTCCCAAAACGAATTAGCTCTCTTAGGGTTCTCTCAAGGGACTGGTAGCCGCACTAAGAGGCTATAAGTGCCCTTAAATAGGCTCTAAACCTGGAGAATTAGGGTTTCATTAAACAGCGTGGACTCGCCGAGTCCAGACGCGAATCCTTATCCAAATTGCGATCCTACTCGGCCAGTTTGAGCTCCAACTCACCGAGTCTCCCAAAAATATAAGAATAATTAATACTTGGGAATCCGGGCTGTTACAATTCTCCCGCACTAGAACTAGACTTCGCCCTCGAAGTCTCGCTCTGCAAATAACTTCGGATGCTTCTCGCGCATCTCACGCTCCGGCTCCTAGGTCATATCGGACCCCTTCCGATGCTGCCACTGAACCAAAACCAAGGGTACCTCCTTGTTCCTCAGAATTTTGATTTTCCGATCTTTGATTGCTACTGGTCTCTCAGCATAATTCAGGCTCGCATCCACCTGAATATCCTCTAATGGAACCACTGAAGACTCATCGGCTATAGAGTACCGCAATTGCGTCACATGGAAAGTGTCGTGAATCTACCCCAACTTTGCTGGAAATTCCAAACGATAGGCTACCCTGCTTACCCTCGCAATCACCCGAAATGGACCAATATATCGGGGCCCCAACTTGCCCCACTTCCTGAATCGAATCACTCCTTTCCAAGGAGAGACCTTCAGGAGCACAAAGCCGCCGACCTGAAACTCAAGCTCGGACCGGCATCTGTCCGCATAATTCTTCTGACGACTCTGAGCAGTCAACAACCTCTGTCTGACCTGCTGGATCTGCTATGTCGTCTGAAGTATGATCTTAGTACTGCCCATAACACGCTGTCCGACTTCTCCCTAGAAAATGGGGGTCCATCACACATGCCCGGAGCATGTCCTCAAGCGTCTGAATCGTCCGCTCACTCTGTCCGTCTGTCTGGGGGTGATATGCGGTACTAAAATGCAGCCTAGTACCCAGCTCCTCATGAAACTTCTTCCAGAATATGGAAGTGAAACGTACATCCTGGTCCGAGACAATCGAGATCGGCACCCCATGTCAAGATACCACTTCCCTCACGTACATCTCTGCTAACTTCTCTGCGGAGGAGCTCTCACTAATAGCAAGGAAGTGGGCGCTCTTCGTCAACCTATCCACAATCACCCAAATTGCATCGACTCCCCTCGTAGTCCTTGGCAACTTGGTGATAAAATCCATGGTAATCTGTTCCCACTTCCATTCGGGAACCTCCAACGGCTACAACCTACCATGCGGTCTCTGGTGCTCGGCCTTAACCCTACGGCAAGTTAAGCACCTCTCAACAAACCACGCAATATCCCTCTTCATACAGGCCACCAATACTCCTTCCTCAGATCCAAATACATCTTAGTGGCCCCAGGATGGATCGAGAATTTCGACCAATGAGCTTCTTCCATCAAAATGGTACGCGTCCCTCCCACAAACGGAACCCAAATCCGCCCATGAAATGTCATAAGCCCCTGACCATCGGTAACGAACTCCGATACCAACCCGACCACTTGCTCCTTCTTCTGGTTCTCCGTCCTCACGGCCTCATCCTGTGCTCCACGAATGGTGGCCAACGCCGGAGCCATCACGGTCAAACGCAAAACATACACTTCGCAACGGGGCGCTCTCCGCCTTGCGACTCAGGGCGTCGGCTACTACATTAGCCTTGTCCAGATGGTACAGGATCTCACAATCATAGTCCTTAACCACATCCAACAACCTTCTCTGCCTCATATTTAGGTTGAGCTGATCTGTGACAACCCGATATTTCAACTACATGTAAACGACCTAAAAAGTCAAGTATTGTAACCACGTTAGTTGTAATAAAATTAACTTCGAAAATAAAATATCCAAAAATCACTAATTAAATTACCTATTATGTTAGAAGTCATTAAACTGTGATCGTACGTAAAAAGAACGCCCAAATCCGACTTCGTATAAGAAAGTTAGGAATTTTTCAAGTTCGCCTTAACGACAGACGGCTAAAAACTCGAATCAGAGATCGAGCGACTTTTGACCGGAATGACTAAAATGAGAATCGAAGGTCTCCACAATGGTATTTCAGCGGTAAAAAGTCTGGCAAAAACCAACGTCAGATAAAGAAGTTATGAATTTCTAAAGAAATATTTTTACCGTGACCTTTTAAAAATAAATAATAAAAATAATTTCGGAATTTGCCGACGGAATCTAAACAAAAGTTGTAGAGTATGGTCTCACCTTCGCGTGGATATAAAGAACGTCGAAAACGGAGTTCGTATGAAGAAGATATGAATTTTTGAAGTTTGCTAAATAATTAATATATAAATTTAATTCAAAAATCGGTATTATCCGAAGGGTGAGTCACCGGGTCCATCCGAGTTACGTGCCGCGTACAGGCGTACGCCCCGCGTACTCGAGGCCTTGGCCTCGGTTCGTCCGCGTCGTCCCTATGCGAGCCTACCCGTCCCGTCCCATCCGAAGCCGAGGCAGTCGAGGACTCGGTCACGTATGACGCACGAGTACGCCCCGCATACCGAGGTCTCTCAGCCCCCTATAAAAGGGATGCGAGGATTCCGGGAAAATGACACCATTTCTCTCATTTCTCTTACGATCTTGCCTCGTTTTCCGTGCCCGTACTACCCCGAAGCCCCGATCACTTTGCTGGAGTCCCGAAGGTCGTTTCTGCTTCCGAGATTCCCGAGAATCCCAAGGAAATCCACTTTCTCAAGCCGAAATTTTGTCCGGTTTTCATCCCGCAACCTTCGATCTTACAAGTGAGTTTATACCCCTATAATTCACACTTTTAAATGTTTATGAGTACTTTTACATGCTTTTAAGGGAGGGAATACAAGTCAAACACTCGATTATTATCGTGTGTTATATAAACTTTCACTTTACGCGTTTTATCAAAGGAATCATATGTGATTTGAAACTATCAAAGGGAAACTTTCATATGCAAATTATACCACGACAACATTTTATCTTTTGAAATGAGAAACGAATTATGTATTTATATAAATCAGATACTTGCTTATACTACATTTCTGTGTGTCGATTTTGGCACTGCAAAAACTACACTTTTCATAACAAGTGAACATTTTTACTAAGGGTTTATTATACAAACGAAACACACTTTTAGGAAACTATAATAGGTATAGTTTCACGAGAATACTACGAACTTTTACATACATGGAAATACTATTTCAAGAAGCTACTTTCATATACAATAATGAATGAACGTTTTCACACGTAAATCTGTTTTATACTAAGTTTTGTGAGACACTAACTTCACGTACGTTTGAGTACACATTTCAAGTCCTGTATTATATACCAGAATCCCTTGGAGGGGGAGCATGGTGTTTGTGTATAGATCTATACGGGCTTGACAACCCGCACCCTGACTGTTAGTCACAGTCCACCATTTGGGGTGAAAAACGTCAGAACATTCCAACGCCTGAAGAACGTTGTGTATAGGCATTCCTTGTCAATAGTATGGTTATAAAACTCACATAGAGTATTAAAAACACAATGATTTACGGGGTTTTTCAGATGTATTGGAAATTTTATACGTACATACATTTACTAGAAACAAACATTGGTCTTGAAAGAAGGCTACATTTATACTAGTAGAAAATATAGGATTTTCTAGGAACAAGCAAACAAGGAACAAAAACATTTCATTTCATACAAACATGATCATTAAATACTTATGAAACTCACCAGCTTAAATGCTGATCTACTCTTTCAAAACTACTTGTATGTCCCAGGGATTCAGTAATTACAGGTAACAAACGCATTTTGGAGAAGGGACGCTGCGGCGCCAGTTTAATTTCATATTTTGACATCATATTGTAATTGATTTTGAACATGTACACTTTTAAACAATGTAAACTTTCAATTATATATATGATGGTTGTATTGCTTTCTTTACTATGTATTCATTTGTTACGTTACCACATGAAGTCATCCACCCCCGAACGTTTCCGCCATTCCGGTTTGGGGGTGTGACATGATCCATTAAATATTTTAGGCTCTTATGGTCCGTGTATATCGTACACCGAACCCCATACAGATAGTGACGCCAAATTTTGAGGGCGAACACTACTGCCCCCAACTCTAGGTTATGGGTAGGATACCTCGTCTCATGTGGCTTCGGCTGCCTCGATGCGTATGCTATCACATGCCCTCTCTGCATCAGCAGCGCTCCCATCCCCAAGATCGATGCATCACAGTATACCACAAAGTCCTCTATTCCCTCCGGGAGGGCTATCACCGGGGCCTCACATAACCTTTGGCGAAGCGTCTTAAAGGAGGCCTGCTGCTCGGGGCCCCATGAAAAAGCGACACCCTTCCGGGTCAATCTGGTGAGTGGCACTGCGATCTTAGAGAACTCCTTGATAAATCTCCGATAATAACCAGCCAACCCTAGAAAACTCCTGATCTCGGAGGGTGACCTCGGCACCTCCCATCTCATCACTGCCTCAACTTTGGCCGGGTCGACCAATATTCTCTTCTGGTTAACGAGATGTCCCAGGAACTGAACCTCTCGCAACCAAAAATCACACTTGGAGAATTTGGCATAAAGCCTCTCCGATCTCAGAACTCCGAGGATCTCCCTCAAATGCTCCTCATGCTGCTCTCTAGACCTCGAATATACCAAGATGTCATCGATGAATACAATCACTGACCGATCCAGCATCAGCCTGGACACTCGGTTCATGAGATCCATGAACACTGCTGGGACATTCGTGAGCCCAAAAGGCATCACCACAAACTCGTAATGCCCATAACACGTCCTGAATGCTGTCTTTTGGATGTCCTCATCTCGCACCCTCACCTGATGGTATCCATACATCAAATCGATCTTGGAGAACCAAGATGCTCCCTATAACTGATCGAACAAATCGTCGATCCTCGGCAACCGGTAACGGTTCTTGACCATCAGCTTGTTCAACTCCCGGTAATCAATGCACATCCGGTGTGAACCATCCATCTTCTTAACAAAAAGGATAGGCGCTCCCCATGGCGAGCTGCTCGGCCGAATAAACCCCTTTCCCAACAGCTCCTGAAGTTGTGAGGACAACTCCTACATCTCTAAAGGTGCAAGGCGATAAGGCACCTTGGCAATAGGAGCGGCTCCCGGAACCAAATCGATACTGAACTCCACTTGCCTCGCGGGAGGCACACCCGGCAACTCCTCTGGAAAGACATCTGAGACCGGGACGTCTGTTTCACCTCTAGGTTTTCGAGGAAGTTTCATGAGGATTTATGGACTCAATTGCATATCAGTAAAACATACCACCCTCAGACCAATGACCAGATCGAGCGTACAATCTAGACACTCGAGGATATGCTTCAGGCTTGTGTGTTGGATTTCAGAGGGAGTTGGGATACTTACCTTCCATTGGTTGAGTTCTTCTACAACAATAGTTACCATGATATTATTGACCAACCACCATTTAATATGTTGTATGGAAAGAGGTGCAAGAGTGAGGTTGGTCATCGGGTCATGGGAAGCACTTAAGTGGTGCTTAGGACCATTGCATTGATCCAACAGGTGCGTGACAGGTTGCGAGTCGCGTAGAGTCGACAGAAGATTTATACTGAGTGACACTATTCAGACATTGAGTTTCAGGTGGGAGATCTGGTACTGCTGAAGGTGTCACCTTAGAAAGGTGTCATCCGGTTTCGAAAGTGGTGCAAGCTAGGCCCTCGGTTTATCGATCCCTTCAGGATTACTACCTGAGTGGGCAGGGTTGCATACCAGTTGGACCTTCCTGGTGAGCTCAATCAGGGCCGGTCCTAGACAATTTGGGGCCCGGGGAAAAAAATGGGGCCCTCATATTGTTTTTTTTTTTTTTTTTTTTTTTTTTTTTTTTTTTTGTAAAAGAGGGCGGCACCTCCAGAAATTTTATTAATTAAAAAAAAATAATACAATTGAAGGTTGGGGACTCCCCACCTATGGAAAGAAAAGACTTCAGAAAAGGCCCCGTAAACCAAACAACCTAGCAACTATTAATACAAAACAAAAAAATAAAAAAGCCAAAAAAATGCTTTGAACACTAATACATAAACATACCAAACAAAACCTAAAGAAATTTACATTAACGAGCTTTTTAGATGCAAAGTCATCAATTATAAAATCAAGTTCAATATTATCCAACAAATCTTTTTCAATGCATAACATAGCCAAACCATTTAATCTTTCTTGTGACATTGATGATCTCAAATAATTTTTTAATAATTTTAGTTTTGAGAAATTTCTTTCTGCTGATGCTATAGTAACAGGTATGGTTATTAAGATTCTACATGCAATACAAACATTCGGATAACAATCTTTACTTTTGACAAACTCTAAAATTTCAACTGATGACATAACAACATTTGGAAAAGTCTTTTGTAATACTTTAAGTTCCGTCAAAAATTCATTTAAATCCACATCATAAGTTATTATGAGTAAACTTATTTACAAAAATAGCACAACTTTTTTGTAGTTCAAAATCATCCAATGACTTCAACCTTTTTGAATCATATAAAAATCCAAAAATGTTTTCAAAGTTTGTTAGTTGCTCAAATCAATTTGTAATGACGTAATTGTCACATCAACAATATACATAAAATATTTGATTCTAAATGATTCTTCGGGTGATAGTATTTCATCTTCACAATTAATTGCATCAAATTGTGTTTTTCGAATAATTAGGCGCTTTTTTGGAATATAGGCTCAACATTCATATCCGATGCAATGACTTTAGCATTATCAATACTAAGGACGTAACCTTCATTTCTATAATTTTTAAAACATGTCATCATATTTTTTAATAGATCAATTGTCGCACCAATACACATAGTTTTGGTTTGCATTTTTTACTAACTTTATTTATAGCAAATAAAATATCATACCAAATTACCATACCAAGTAAAAATTCATAACTTTCAATAGCATTAACTAAACTTTCAGCTTCACTTTTAGACTTTGCATCATCACATGATAAACATAATTCTATCAAGGCATACCTTATATGAGGAGCTTGAAACCTAATAGATTTGACACTTTTTATTCGACTCTCCAAACATGTATTAGATAAAGATTTTACCATTAAGTTAGGGACTTTATTAAGTAGTATTGATCATCTTTTGGTTGAACTTGAAAATAATACAAAAATGTGTTGCAAAACTCCAAAAAAATAAATGCCTTTAACACAAGAATGAGCCATATCACTAACCGTGAGGTTAAGACTATGACAAGCATATGACATAAACAATGCTTTTGGATTAATTTCAAGTAATCGTTTTTGAACACCTTGGTATTTTCCTTTCATGTTAGAACCATTATCATAACCTTGTCCTCTTACATCATCAATATTAAGACCATAACATTTTAATTGCATTTAATAACTCATTAAAAAGTCCTAAACCTAATGTATTTTCTACCTTTAAAAATTTTTTAAAAAATTCTTCAACTTTTATTTTATTATTAGACATGTTCACACATCGAATAAGAAGAGTCATTTGTTTTTGATGGCTAACATCTGGGGTGCAATCAAGGATAACAGAAAAATATTTTGATTCTTTTATAATATTAATTATAGAATTTCTGACATTATTAGCTAAAATAGAAATGATTTCATTTTGAATGCCCTAAATAATGAAAATGAGTTTGATGATTTTCTATGTGTCTAACATGCTCTTGCATTTTAACATCAAATTCTACCATCATTTGAATTGCTCCCAAAAAATTACCATTAGATTCTTGAAAAAAAAATCGTTACAACCTTGAAAAGCCAAATTATATTTTGATAAATATTTGATGACAACAATTATTCTTTTTAAAACTTGCCTCCAACGTTCTTTTTCAGTAAAAACTTTATTTTGTAAATCTTTATCAATCGTTTTATGATTATCCAATCTTGCTATTAGTTCATCTCACGAACCCATACAAAAAAGATGTTGGGAACTATTTTCATGTTCTTTAAGTCTATCAAATAAATGTTTCCAATCATTAAATCCATCATTTACTAAAGAAATTCTATAAACATAATTATTAGTTTTAAACAATTTACAACAAAAACAAAACACCTTATCAACTTTTTTTTTGAGTAAATTAGCCATTTTTGATCACTCATCTCACCATTACTTAACTTTCTAGTATAAGAAGTATAAGAAAAATATCTAGATAGATTATCTTTAGGATACACAAAATTTGATTCTCTTATTGGCCCTTTTTCAATCAAAATATCTCTTAAGTTATTATCAAGATTATCCCAATTACTAGGATCATATATATCTAAAGGCGGAATAAATTGTTCATTGTTATCATTCATGACATTTTCATTTTCATTCTCATTTGAAATATTAACATTTTCATTATTGACACTAACATCTTCATTATTAATATTTTCATTATCAATATCAACATTTTCATTTGTAACTTTATCTTGTTCATTAAAAACAGTTTCATGTTTGAGATTATCTTGTACATTTACTTGTACATCAACAGAATTATTTTTTTTAAAAAACTTATGCATAGACCCTTTTTGAGTTTCATTATCTTGTTCAATTTTTTGTTTTTTCTTTCGTTTTTCACTTCCACACATATACTTTCTAGGATGCATATTCAATAGAGTGATAAAAGGCAACCAACAGACAAACAGTAACAATTAACAAATAATAAAAGAAGAGTTTTTTTGTACCTACTGTTGATTGCCAATGATGTTGAATTGCTAATGATGTGAGCCTATGAATAACCTCTAAGCAATCGCCAATTGAAAAAGGCCCACTGCCCCATAGTTGCAACAAAAAATTGTGAAGTTAAAAAAAAATCAAATTAAAAAGATTAGCATTAAACAACTGAAATTAAGCAAATGAATAACAAAATATCTCTAAAAAACGAGAGGCTACTTACAGATTTACACGGATTCACAATCACACAATCAAATTATCAGAAGGTCATATTCATCTTCCTGGATTATCAGATTCTACAACAGCCTACATAGCATAAAATTCTGAAGATCAGATTCACAAAAAATAGAAAAATAAGAAATTCTAATGCTAAAAAGTAGAGCTTACAGAAAAAAGAAGGACGAACCAAAGAAGAATCACAATCGGTGATTCTGGTGGGATGAAAATTGGAATTCAGTAGGAATCGTGAAGGAGAAGTCCTAAACAGTCGAATACACTAACTCAGTTGAATGTTGAATGTCGATTTTAGAATCAAAATCACTAAATCAGATGCCCTAATTGGCTACTTCCGAAATTAGAAAAGATGAACTGGAGAAGAAATAAGAGATCGATATAATTGAAATTGAAGAAGTAATAGAAGAAATCTGACTATTTGAGACCGTTGCTTACCTTAGAATCCGGAGAAAACGTTTGGATTCTCTATAGAAATTCATTGTATCGTTGAAGATTAACTACGGGTCTGCACCTTGCTACCTTGGAAGTCGGACATCTCTCGCACGCCTCTCCCAGTCGCTACTCGCTACATCTTTCCTTCCTCCCGATTTCTTCCGCTTTCTTTTTGGGTGGACCTTGTCAGACTAAGTATTGGACTTGAGTAATGGGCTAATTCTATGTAATTAGTATAATAAATAGAAAATGGGGGCCCTATGGCATTTGAGGGCCCAGGGAGGTCGCCTAGATTGCCCAGGCCCATGCACCGGCCCTGAGCTCAGTCAGATCCATAACACCTTCCACGTGTCTCAGTTACAAAAGTGTGTAGCCAAAAATTCAACAGTAATGTCGTTGGATGATATTTAGGTAGATGGACGCGTGAATTATGTGGAGAGGCGTATTACGATTCTTGACGGGAAAACTAAGACTGTACACAACAAGTTGGTGAACCTGGTGAAGGTGCAATGGTAGCACTGAAAGGCCTCTGAGTGGACGTGGCAGCTGGAGGATGAAATGAAGGAGCACTACCTAGACTTGTTTATTGCAGCGGACTTCGAGACGGAATCTAATTCACGTGAGGGAGATTTGTAACATCATCGATTCCAGGTATTTACACTTTTAACCTTGTTACAATGATTTTTTTGGCACTTTGATCCAAACATCAGGCGTTTGGCATAGAACACTCGACGTTCAAATGCCAGTCATTATATGATGGATGCCAGGTGTGTGTACGCAGAGACTAAACCCTAATCTTCAGGGTTTGCACCCTATTTAAAGAACATTAAGGCCCCTAAATCCTTTCTCTCATCAGCCTCTATCTTTAGAACGACCCCTTTTGTAAACCCTAGCCCCATTGTTGCATTTTGAAACTTTAGTGTGTGTTTTTGTGTGTTCCAAAGGAAGAAGATGGTGGCAGTGAAGCTTGGAAACTTGAAGAAGCTTTAGATCTAGGATCTTCATCATCCTAGCAACCTCCAGGAGATGTAAAGTTCTAAACTTGGCTTGTATTTCATTTGATCTTGTTAGACTTTGGATTTTGAAGCATTTTTGTCCAAAGTCTTAGCCTTTATTAGTATGTGTTCGGTCAAAAATATGGTTTATACTTTGCTTTTCTAGGCATTTATAGTTTTCGGTCTTGGGCCGAAAACTATCTTGGGTTTAATTGTAGCTTGGACCGAAAACTCATGGGTTTTCGGTCTGGGTATTGGGTTTTTGGTTTGGGCCTTGTATTTTGGGTCCATACATATATATATATATATATATATATATATATATATATATATATATATATATATATATATATATATATATATATATATATATATATATAAGGGTGAGGAGTGTTAAGGGGTGGTTATATTGTACAAGGGAGGGGACCATTTGAGAGGAGAGTGCTAGAGAGAGAAAGTTAGAGAGAGAACTTGTGTGTGTTTTGGATCTTGTGTATTGGAACATCATTCATATCATTAATACATTCAAGATTCACCAAGTTCTTCTTCTTCTTCTTCTCTATTTGATCTTGCATCATCCACTTGATTGGGATTCCACACCATCAAGTGGATCGGATTGACACGACAAGCGAATTTGGGGACTTACAGTTGGTATCAGAGCTTGAATCGTATCAATTAAACTGGCAAGATCTTGAGCATTTTTGTAGTTTTTTTCATGATGGATTTGGTATTTTTGGATGGTTTTGGACAAAATATTGGGGGTTTGTTCTTCATGTTCTTCATAAAAATGAATTTTTGATCAAGTTTGGCGTTAAAATGTTTGAAAATCATGTTTTTCTTCGGAATAAGCAAGGGCGAGGGGTAGTTCCAGAGTGTTCTTGGCCGAAATCGCATGTGTGGTAAAAGGTTCTCAGTCCGAATCTCATTTACACCCAAAAATGAGGGTTCTCGGTTGCGCTTCTTGGTCTTCGGTCGTAAACGATTCTCGGTGGAGCAGGTCTTGCATTTGTTCGGTCAGCAGGTGTTCGGTCCTCGCTATTTTCAGTCAACAGACGTTTTCGGTGCGCAACTATTTTCAGCCAACATACCTTTGTGTGAGAGTTCTCGGTCGAGACCAAGAGACTTCGCATTTTCGACCAAAATTTTGAATTTTTGACATTTTTGGCCCAAAAACCAAATTTTCGAGTTTTGAAGTTTCGTTTTTGGCCCTAAGCTTTGACTTTTCAATTTTAACTATCAAATTTGACTTTTGACTTTAAAAAATTGACTTTAACCTCCAAGTTTGACCTTTGACTTTAAAATTTGACTTTCTCGATTAAGTTTCAAGTTTTCACAATTGGCTTTTCGGTTTGATTTTTAAGTTTGACTTTTCAAGTTTGACTTTTTAAATTTGACTTTTAAGGTTGACTTTCAAGGTTTCAAGTCAAAGGGAAATTTTTGATAAACAATGAGTTCCTCAAACACCAGGGTCGATGAAACTCCATGTACTCAATCTTGTGAAGCTACAATTAAGATTCTACGTGATCAAATTGATATATTAAAAAGAGAAAATGACGACCTTGAATATGAAGGATATACACTTATGAAATGTAAAAAACCCATTAAAAGCACAAATAGAGGCCAAAGCAAAGTACTTTAGGAAACTTCAGGAAGAATATAGCAACAAATGAGCGAACTATACCTATGTTAAGGAACAACTTGCTAACTTGACTACCAGACTTGATGGATTAAAAGCTAAATATAAAGATGTGAACTAAACGTTTAGAAATTTGATGTGTCAAGTGAGGTAGTTGCATCCATGAGAGAAAAATAATTAACATTTAAAGATAATCAAACCAAGGGTCTAGGGTATCATAGTGTGCCACCTCCTTTCAATAACAACTATAACCCACCCCTTGAGACCAACGAGGAAGAAATACCTACTCAGTATGGCCAGAGCCATATATTAGCCTCAGTTAAGACTGAACAATCTGGGCCAACTGAGGGTGCTGAGATAAAAGATACTAATGATGCTACTTTTTATGCAGGTAAAGTAGTGGAAGATGAGGACAAGGAGAACATAAATCAGTCTAATCCTATTGATTCTATTGACTGTCAAACCAATGTCTCCTTGAACTCTGAATCTGTTGCTTCAAACTCAGTTACTTCTAATCAACTTTCGGTTGTTTAATACAAGCCTCCAAATCAAGCGAAACAGACGACTTGATGTATGTATGCATGTGGGAACAATCAGAATGGAGGCAAGGGCACGCCACCAAGGGATAGAAGAATGAACTCGTACATGAAGAAACAAACATGTTTTTGTTGGATTAGTGTCTAAGTCCATAACTATAATTGGTATGTACTTGACCCGACTCGGCATGGTCCATTTAGGTTGCATGGCATCGGAACATTTGGATAGACCGTTTGTGAGAAGACGACATTTGTGACATATTAATATATTATAAGTTCTAATATATTAATACGAAATCATATTATTTAGTTAGTATTGATCAAAAATTAATTTGGACTCAATTTAGTGATCAAAAGAGACTAATTAAATATATGGGGATTGATTGTGTAAATTATTCATTCTATATATATGTAAGCTTATGATCCATGATTCCTTATGTTGGGTTTAACCCATGTGGTGACCCATGGATACTCCAAGCAGGTTAAAACCCGTGGAGCATAAGGAATGGGTAAAGTCATGGAATACATGGTGTAACCCTAATGTGCACACTATATAAGGATCCCTTTAGCTCAAACAATTGGTACTAGTGATACATATATGAGGGCTAGCCAATTTGAGCATGAGTGTCTTCTTCTCATGGTTATTCCATGTGTTGGTGATGTTGTGTGAACCATTTGAGGTGTCACACTTGAGGCACTAGGCTCTCGAGCTTCATGGAGTCAAGCAACATCAACAAGGTATGTATTTTATCTATTTTATTACCCAAGTATCCAAGATTGTATGCTAGTTAGGGTAATACCTTGGAATATTCATATTTGCATGTATAATAGAAAAATATAGATCCAAGGTATTTAGGGTTGCATGTATACCATAGGAGTGTTAGAATGCTCAAACCCCAACACTGGTATCAGAGACTAGGCTTGTTTTCTTGTTATACTTGCAAAATTAGCTGAAAAATCAAAGTTTGTTGATGTCTGCTCAGCAGACTCGCCGAGTCCATGAATGGACTCGACGATTCCAAGACTAAACTCATCCAACTTGTCGAGTTGGTTCATGCACTCGACAAGTTGGACCCCCATACAACATATCTTCGACTGTTTTGGCTGGAATTGGACTAGGAACATTACCCTAAGCTGTTTTTAGACTTGTAAACCTGTTTTTTGATGTGATAATATTCATGCTAATCCAATTTCAAAGAATTGTCAATAGATTCATGTTTTGTATTAGTTTAATGGTTAGGCTAATTACATGAAATTTTTTTTATTGAGTTATCTTGTTCTTATGAGTTTCTTTGATTAATAGAAAAATTATGCGAAATTGGTGTTTTTCAATCCAAATTAATCTAAGAGTTGGTTCTAAAATGTGTTTTTCTAACTTGTCCTCAAGTTATATGAAAAGTCACATTTAAGATTCATAAAACTCATAAATATTTCCATAGGTTATGAATAAAGAAAAGTCATATTCTTTTAATAGTTTAAAGTCTTCCATAACTTGTCCTCAAGTTATGGAACTTCAAGAGTTTTCGAATTAAAACTACTTTAAACACATAAGTTATGGAAATGAATAGTTTTGAATAGTTTCAAAACTTGCCCTCAAGTTTTGGAATTTTTAAAGTTTCCCCTCATGAATACTTTAATTCCAAGTTAATCCCTTAGAATTTTAAAAGTTAAAATTTAACCTTTATACTTTATAATATTATAAGTTAATATATATATATATATATATAGGAGTAAATTCGTTTTACCATTAGTAGGCATCATTTACGAAGCCGGTCTATAAGGGGGTATAAGGTTACTGCCTATAAAAAGGCAGTTTAATGGGTGTCCACTCTCACCCACCGCTTCCTTGACTGGTGGAGGGTCGTTAGCTGAATGCGTAGGACAACGACTATAATTATCCCTTCATTAAAAGTATTAATTATAAATACTAAGTAACTAAACTCTTACTAATACCCAATCTCAATTACTTAGAAAAATGTGAATTTGGTGCTAACCCATGAAATTACACTTTGCACATTGCTTAAGTCGGTTAGTGGAGCGCGTGTTGGTAACCGACACACTAGCTTGATTTAACAAGGTAGGCAAAGGGTAACTTAATGTTTATCATAGTATCAGTGGAGCGCGTATGGTTAACCGACACATCGATTGAGGGGTAAATATTAAGGGTACCAAGTATATTTTCATGGTTATTCACACCTTGTTTTGTGATCCTCGGCATTCCAGTCACAAAACTTGAGAGGGCACAATCGAGATTGAAACATGCCATTGAAAAGTTCAATGAATCTCAAAAGATCTAGGAGTTTCAAATCCAATTAAAGCCTAATAAATTATTTCATTTTTCATGGTGGAAATTGGTGAATCGTCATTCGCCTACCTTCAAATATTCTATAGCTTGGATTACGGCATCCCTCTTCCAAGTTATAAAATATTGTGTTGGGTCCTAGCCTTAATATTTCAGATTGGGTGTTATCTTAAGGACTTAAATCAACAAACTTGAATTTCTCCCATTAGATGTATGGTTTAGACATCTATGATCATTCCCAAATCCCTTGGAACAAGCTTTCCTAATGAAGATGACTTCCTGAGTTTGGCTCATGGAAATCATTCTTCACTTCCTCCACCTCCTCTAATTAATTCTTCCTAACCCACAAGTCTTGAATAGTTCAAGGTCACTCAAGCCCTATTGGCAAGCAAGGTCTATGTGTGATCACATCTTGGAGATGAAGTAACATATTCACAAGCCGGGAGAGTTGGGTGTCAAAGTCTTGAGAATGTTAGATGTTCAATCACTTTCTATGTCACATAGTGAGTTCCTTTGGGACTACTATGGAACAGACTATGACATGACCCTTAAGGATGTTATCTATTTTCTTGGTGCTTCTAAATCAGCAATGATTTGGAGGACTAGTAAAGCAAGTTTGATTAGAAGATCAACTTCCTAAACTTCCATGGACATTGACAATGGTAACATTGGAAATCTGGAAAAGCTTTCTCTTCCCAATGGAAAGCGATCGGTCATAGTCAACTCGGTTGACCAAAAGGTATAGAGAAAGGCTAAGTCTGAGATTGTCCCATGTACCATTACAAAAGATTCCATATGTTTCTATCCAAAAGAAAGGGGCATTGGAAGAAAAGCTGCCCTAGCTACCTGAAAGAAAGAAGAATCAAAAAGTCTGAATTTGCTTTAGGTAAGTCCACTATCTAACTCTATTAAGTTCCCAGTTGATGATTCTTAATACAAAATATGACTCGGTTGCAATTTGATATTTAGCAAGATCAAGCAAAGGGAAGGAAACTTAAAGAAATAGTATGTTGAATCTAATCGCATAGAGGGATTTCTATTGCATGGTTTGAAGATCGGATTCTTGAGCTACTTCTTAGGAGTTATGATGGATTGCTAGGAAACATGTAATAACATAGTTTTCATTTCAAGTTGCATTGTAAGGAAAAGTTTTTTCCGCATTTTTATAAATAAATAAAAGTTTTACTTTATTTTATATCTCCTTGCAATGGCATTTATGAAAACTTGATGTTTGTATGTCTCAAGCTATATTAGAAATCTGAATTTGATTCTTTCATTTGTGGTAGTGGCTAAATTTACCAAATTAGGAAATATTCTCATCACCCAAGTTTAAATTGGACCAAAACTTGGAATCATGCAAGTAGTATGATGAATGAGAATTTTCATCTTCGGAAAATTAAAACTAATTTGTTGTTTACATGTATATGTGACTCAAGAGAAGGACTAAAGGATCAAGTACACATTCTTGTTCACTAGCCAAAGTCCACAACAAAAGATAGATAAGGCTATTTGTCATGATTTACTAAGGTTTAGTAAATATGGTTATACTTACAAGCTTAAGTATAATTCTGAGACATCGGAAAAGTTTCAATGTATGGCAGAGCGAATAAGAAGAAGCAAATTAGGTAGAAGGATAAAAGTTTCTCAAATATGAAAAGATGGGAGAGTACTTTAGTATCATGTTACATGATCATCTTAATGATTAAGAGACCTTATCACAATTCATCCTCTAAGTGCATTCTGATAGCTAAGAAGAGGAGTTATGAATTGTTGAAGTGGTTAAATCAAGAAGATGATTCATACTTCGTTCCAAAAAAATCTTAGAATCATACTCCAAGATTGTAACTTGAGTTACACATCTTAAAGAAGGTTTATAACACTTGTCAAATGTATGAGTAAAAGTTTTCTATTCTTGTACATTTGAAGTTGGTAAGTTGTTGTTGTTTTGGATAAAATAGAGACCAACTAAGGCCAATTGTGTGAAGTGTTTGTCTTGATTAGAATCCATACTATCTCTTAAATATTTGCCAAGAAAGTCTTATAGGTCAAGAGGACAGTGGGAGTCTAAAAGATCCTGAAATAGTTTCAAGAACTAATCAAGAATAAAACTTGTATTTCATCACTAGCACACGAATAGAGGTTTATAACCTATCATGTTGACATTTATGTGCCCCATTCCAGTTAAAGTTGGCTATAAATTTGAGTTCTACATGTTCTCAATTGTTTTCATAACTACTTGGAAGCAATGGCAGGCCCTTGTACTACCCGGTGGCAAGAAGATTGCACAAGTTCAGTATTAGTTTGGATTTGTCACTATCCTCGTCTTGTGATTATGGTTTTGACAAATTCACATGCATAAGAACACATACACAATAAAATCTAAGTGTCATAAGGTTTCTATCCGATTCATGAAAATGATGGTGAGGGAACACTTTCACTAAGTAGATTTCAAGTAGATAACAGTTGTGATATTTACATTCTCAAAGTCGTTAATGAAGAGTGTGTGGTTAACCGAAACACTAACATGGACTTATGAGAAACGGAAAAAGTCTAAACTATCGAGACTATGATTACAACACCCCTTTTCATAGTTCTAAAATTTTTTAGACACACCTATGAGCTAACTAAGATAAGGTTTATGATTTTGATAAAGTCTTATCAAAGCAATCTCATATCCGAAATTTGAACTCTGGTAAGAAAGTCAATAAAGTATTGACTTCTAGAAGTCCAGCTGTTTTCTAGATGCATGTCTAAGCTAGTGGGAGCTTAAGTGTTATACTAATAATCATCATGTTAGTGGGAGCATGATAATTATGATGAGTATTGCAAGTTAGCAATGTTAATTATAGAAAACAAAAGTTTCAATTTGTGAAGTTGTAGGGGTTGAAAAAGTTGTTTTGCTATAATTAAGGGAGAGGATATACTTCATAATCATTCTAAAAGGCTTAGATTGAGATTTTAATCATCTTTAGTCAAGGATTAGTATATGAATTTCATGTTGGATTGGTTTAACTTAAGGAAATTCTATATGTTGCATTCTTAAATTTTGATTATGATTACGACATCCCTCTTCATAGTCAAATTTTGAAAACATGGAAAATAAAAATATTGTAGCAAAAGACTGGTCTAGAATCATGTCTTTATGTGAGACAACACGAATCATGCCCCATTTGCTTTGGGTACAAGATCGATTACATGTGCTATAATATTTACCCTTTCTAAATTTTCCAAATTCCTTGGGGCATTAAGAGGGGAAAAGGTGTAGAATTTGATATGACTAAAGTGACTAAGCAATTGTCTAGAACAATCTAAGGTTTACCAAAGATTGGTTGCTCAGGAACAATTGGAAGTATAGTGTTAATTCTGGAAGAACCATATTGAGATAGTCTGAAAAGAGGCAACTCTTGTTCAGAAGTGATAGTCAAAATGGGATATGGAGTTGTCTCCATAGGTGGAAGCAATCTGTGTAAGATTAGAGAAAACTTAATGCAAGGAAGATATTCAGAGCAATGTACATTGAATATGAGACTTTATTTCCATCGAACTGATCTCCATTGGAATACTCTGTAATGTCTGTTGATAAGTCTTTGTGACTTTGTACATAGTCATTACAAGAGGGTCTGTGCATATAAATTTAAAATCTAACAAATTTCGATAAATGATAAGAATTTGGAATTCTTATATTTTCGATAAGGATTTTGGTGTGTGAAAATAGAATCATTGAAATTATGTTCAATCGATCTAGTTTACAAAGTAAGGATCATAGACAAACATAGAGTGCATACGTGGTGTATGGAAAACTATTGTTTAGAAGAACATAGTGTACATGCTTGGAGCATGGGACAACTAGTGTTTTTAATTCAAGTATAAAGTTGATAAAACCGAAAAATGAATAATGAGTAATCGGTATGGTGATAAATAAAAAGTGTTATATTTATATTCATAGGTTTTGATACCATACTAGATTCAATTATTATTGTGTTTCATTTTGCATGTTTTGACTTCCAGAATAAACTTGGCCATTCTTCCTAAATGACTAAGTTATTCAAACCATCCACAGTCGGTCATATGTTAGAAGTAGATATGAATCAAGGCTGTAATGAGTTGGCTTGTAGATGTCTAAGATGTTAGACATAGCAAAGAGGTGCTACAACACTCATAAGTACTCATAAGTTCTGAGTATTGGATTCAACCCACGCTTATTTGAATAACTTCATGGATTTTATCACGAGTGATCATGAGACAATAATATCTTATCTTCTTCAAACCTAGAGACATGAGTTGTTACTATGAGTTGGTTATACATTGATTTCACGAAAACGCATTGGTAACTCGATGTTATAAAACGTGACTTTGTGTAGGATTCAACAAGTAGTAGAACAAGCCATATGAGTTGATGTTTATCCATTCCTTTTACCTTCGGGATAAAAGAAATATATGTGGGCCCCTAGATGATTTAATGATTACACATGTAAGTTCTTGGCCAAGATAGGACTGAGTTGATCTGTTCAATCAGTCAGTCATCATTAGTCCGAAATCGGGAAACAACAAATGGACAGAGAGAATGATTTAAAATCCATGTCTCAATCCATATGATATATATAATGGAGGAATATATGATTTCTTATCTAATGGACTAGTCATTGACAAAGGTCAGAGTTTGACAACGGATTTTGAGAGCTACGATTTCCAGTTGGTAGTTGAAGTCACACTCAATAATAGTTTTAGACTTATCCAAGTGGGAGAATGTTCGACTAGTGCCTAAGTCCATACCTATAATTGGTATTCACTTAACCCGACTCGACATGGTCCATTTGGGTTGCATGGAATCAGAACATTTGGATAGACCGTTTGTGAGAAGAGGACATTTGTGACATTTTAATATATTATAATGTAACGTTCGTAGATTAGGGCTAGTCAATTTAGAAATGATAAGCATCAAAAATGAATTTTTGATGAAAGATTATTTAGAATGAATAATCTTAACTAAGTTATAGTATATGTTACAAGGATTTCGTACATATAAAAAACGCCAAAATCCGAGTTATAACGAAGAAGTTATGACCTGTGAAAGTTTCGCGACAGAACCAGCACGACGCTGAATGACGTAAAAAGTGAATTTACGTTAGAGCTATATTTAGCCTTAGAGATCTAAACAAAATTCGAAGAGTTCGTTAAACCGTGAGCGTGCATAAAAAGAACGTCCAAATCTAACTTCGTAAGAGGATGTTATGATTTTTCTAAGTTTCGACATAGCAGTATGAAGCCCGAATACTCGATTTGAGATCGAGCGGTTTTTAGCTGAAACAATCTAAACGAGAATCAAAGATCTTATTGATAGTAGTGAAATTGTAAAAAGACAGACGAAAACAAACGTCAGATGAAGAAGTTATGAATTTATAACTGGGTTTTCTTGTTCCTTCTTACTAAAAATAAATAATAAAAATAAATTCAAAATTAGCCAACGGAGTCTAAACGGAAGTTGTAGAGCGTAGTCTCACCAACGCGTGGATATAAAGAACGTCAAAAACGGAGTTCGTATGAGAAGATATGAATTTTTGAAGTTTATTAAATAATTAAAATATTAAATTAAATTATAAATTTGGATATTATCCAAATGGGAGGGGGGAGTCAGCGACCTTATCCGGGTTACGCCCAGCATAACTAAAGATTACGCCAACGTAATTCGGGGTCTCAGCCCCTATAAATAGATGTCGAGTGCATCCGAGTTCTATTGCTCATTTCTTTCTTTCTCTCTCATTTTTTCATCGTTTTGCGTGCAAGAAATACTCCAAAAGCCCCGGTATCATTCCCGAGCCCCGAAGCAAGTCCCGAAGACCCGAAGATCCCGAGAAGTGGAATTCCCGAGCCACAGCTCTACCCGCGAGAAGCCCGGTTTTTGTGAAGATCTCCCGGTTTCACCGAAGAATACTACTTCTAAAAGTCGTAGCGTTGTCCGATCATCTTTTGATTAAGTGAGCGTGTGGTTACTTTCTTCTAACACATAAATATGAAGTATTTGCTTTGAAATACATGTTATGTGTATATATATTGTTGTTTATTTGAGATGAGTGTGGAATTGATGTTTTATATAGTTTTTAAATGAGGTAAACTATATATGTAATTTATATCTACAAATATGTTGGGTAGAACATGGGTAGATGAAATAGTTGGTGTGTGATGAAATAATGTGATAAGAGACAGGTGATGATATAATGGTGATGATAATTAGGTGATGATAGATAGGTAATGAATTATGAGTCCAGGCTATGTTGTGGCTATGTATTCATGCGATGATAGTTTAACCCTAATTATGATTTATGAGTCCAGGAGATGATGTGGCTGCGTATTCATGCGATGATAGTCTAACCCTTATTATGATTTACGAGTCCAGACGATGTTGTGGCTGCGTAATCATGTGATGATACCCTAACCCTTGCTAGACAGATATTGAGGGAGTGATCCCCGAATTAGTATTGTCTATGCGATGTAGGCGATGATCCTTAGGAAAAGTTCTTAGGAACAATCATATAAGGAAATAAGATGTAAGGAGATGAGAGGTAAGTATGATGTAGGAGATGACCTTTAGGATAATATCTTTAGGGAAGATTAAACGAAGATAATGGGGATAGGTAATTTGGTTGATTGTTTAATGATTAAATATAATAATTGTGTTATTGTGGGTTGAAAACCCAATATGCTAACCAGGCTCCCAAGCTTGACCCACTCAGTTTTCTTTGCATTACAGGTAATGGCACAAGAGTATAAATTGATGGGTTTATGCATTCTAAAACTTCCTGAGTGTACATGCAACCCTAGTAACCTTGGATCTATGTTTGTCTAATTATCATGCAAAGTTGAATTCCAAGGTTATATTCCTATCTAGCATACATGGGGAACAATTTTTAACTTTAATGAAAGTTATAATAACTTACCTTGTTGTTGCTTGCGATCCTTGAAACCTTGTGAGCCTAGAACCCCAAGTGTGATGCCTCAAATGCTTCACACAACACCAAATGCAAAGGAGTAAACTTTGAGAGAATCTTACACTTGCTAAAATCGGCCTAGCCCTCACTTGTTCGTGTGTAACCGATTTTGGTGGAGAATGGGTTCCTTACATTGTGTTGACACATCTAGGTTTACACCATGTATACCCTAATGTGTCATGACTCTTCATTTCCATGACCCATGGGTTTGTAACTCCCGTGGAGCATCGGAGCATCCTATGGGTGGAACCCAACTTGATAATCCATGGAGCCTCTTACCCCACTATACAAGAATGGATGATTTACATAATCAACCCATATATTTAATTAGTTATCTTTTGATCACTTAATTAATTCTAAATTAATTTTTAATGAAACTAATTAAATAATATTATTAATATATTAGAACTTATAATATATTAATCAACCACAAGTGTTATTTCTCTAATTTAGTCTATCCAATTGCATGGTGCCATGCAACCCAAATGGACCATGCTGGGTCGGGTCAAGTACATACCAGAAATAATTATCGACTTAGACACCTTATCCAACAGTCTCCCACTTGGATAAGTCTAATAACTATAACTGCAAGTATGACTTCAGGAACCGATCAGCAATCGTAGCTCTTTCAAAGTTTCTCAGAACTGAGAAGATGATGATACGCCATTTAAGATCGTATAATCCTCTATTCGAGATATCAACTGGACAAATACATGGAACAATATCTTACTTATTGTCCAATAGTTTGTTTCCCAATTTTCGATTTGTTTGACAAATAACTTAATTGAACACATCAACTTAGTTCTGACCGGGCCCGGTACATAGGTCAAAACAAAATCATCGAGCGGCCCAGATATCAGCTTCTAATCCAAGAAGGAATAGATAAACTTCGACTAAATTGTTTGTTCTACTACTCATTGAATTATACACAAAATCAGGTTTTATAACATCGAGTTACCAATGCGTTAATGTACAATCAATGCATAACCAACTCGTAAGTAACAAATCATATCTCTAGGTTTGAAGACTGATATGATATTACCGTCTCACGATCACTTGAGATAAATTCCATGAAGTGATTCCAGTGAGCGTGGGTTGGGTCAAATGCTCAGAACTTATGAGCACTCATGATTGTTGTAGCCATGTCCAACACCTTAGATCTCTGCAACCAATCATGATAGTCTTGATTCATACCTACTTCCGACGTATGAACGACTGTGGAGGTTTGAATAATATGATATACCAAACATAATTATTCTAGATGTCAAAACATGCAAAAGAAATATAGTAAACGATTGAGAAGAGATAGCAACACTTTACTAATAAATAAAATACCTTTTATTCATCATCTAATGTAAATTACACTTTACAAATTTCAAGGTTATCTAACTACTAAATCTAATATCATCCTTCAGCCCTATGCTTGGAGCATGCTGGAGATGCTTAACCTGAGTCAGTCCCTTTGTGAGGGGATCTGTTGGATTCTCATCCGATGATACCCTCTTTGCCAAGAGGGGTCCTTCTTCTATTCGATGTCTGATGAAATGGTATTTTCTGTCGATGTGTCTGGATCTCCCGTGATACCTTGGTTCCTTGGCTAAGGCAACAACACTTTAACTATCACAGAAAATTTGCATTGGCTGCTTAATAGCTGGTACAACTCCAAGGTCTCCAATGAAGTTCTTCAACCATACCGCCTCCTTTGTTGCCTCGCTAGTTGCTATATACTCTGATTCGCAAGTTGAATCAGCCACTGTCTCTTGCTTGGAAGTCTTCCAAGAAATTTCTCCTCCATTTAGGGTAAAGACCCAGCCTGACTGAGAGCGGAAATTATCCTTATTAGTCTAAAAGCTAGCATCACTATACCCTACAACTCTTAAGTCCTCACTCCTACCGAGGGTAAGAACCCAGTCCTTAGTCCTCTGTAGGTACTTGAGGATATTCTTTAACACAGTCCAGTGTGCCTTGCCAGGGTTCCCCTGATACCTGCTAACCATGCTCAAGGAAAAGGCTACATCAGGTTGAGTACACGTCATAGCATACATGATCGATCCTACAGTCGAATCATAAGGTATTCGACTCATTTCTGCTATCTCAGCCTCAGTACTAGGGATTTGTGTCTTACTCAATCTGGCGTTACTCTGGATGGGAAAATCTCCTTTCTTGGAGTCCTTCATGTTGAATC
The DNA here is from genome assembly GCF_052625555.1 of Lactuca saligna. NCBI lineage: Eukaryota > Viridiplantae > Streptophyta > Magnoliopsida > Asterales > Asteraceae > Lactuca > Lactuca saligna. The sequence continues at coordinate 168,026,963 of NC_136422.1, read as the reverse complement.
TCTTCAGCACCTTATCCAAGTAGATACTCTTACTAAGTCCAATTAGTCGTTTACTCCGGTCTCTCAAGATCCTTATCCCTAGAATATAGGCAGCTTCTCCTAGGTCCTTCATAGAGAAACACTTCCCAAGCCAAGACTTAACTTCCTGCAGAGTTGGGATGTCATTTCCTATGAGTAGTATGTCATTCACATACAATACCAAAAAGCTAACTATACTCCCACTAGCCTTGACATATACACAAGATTCATCTTCACTCCTAGAAAATCCAAACTCTTTGACTTTCTCATCAAAGCAAGGATTCCATCTGCGAGGTGCTTGCTTTAACCCATAAATGGATTTCTGAAGCTTACACACTCTATTAGGGTACTCTGTATTAACAAAACCCTCTTTTAACTCATTTAAACATCCTCAGCCAACTTTCCATTAAGGAAAGAAGTTTTGACATCCATTTGCCAAATTTCATAGTCATGAAATGCAGCTATGGCTAACAGAACCCTAATAGACTTAATCTTGGCCACTGGAAAAAAGGTCTCACCATAATCAACTCCAGGAGTTTGTGAGAAACCCTTTGCAACCAATCGTGCCTTATAAGTGTGTATATTACCATCCATGTCGGTCTTCTTCTTGAAGATCCATTTGTAGCCTACAGTCTTACGACCTGGTACATTCTCAACCAAGTTCCAAACTTGATTGTCATTCATGGATTGTATCTCGCTGTCCATTGCCTCTTTCCACATGGCTGACTCAAGGCCTGCCATGGCTTCTACGTAACTGTTAGGTTCATCCAGACCTATCAGTGTCTCATCACTGATAAGTGTATCACCTTCCGCAGTAATATGGAATCTATAGTAATGCTCAGGTGCATTCCTAACCCTTTTGGAACGCCTCAGAGGTACAGACTTGTCAATTGGCTCAACAGGAGTTTCCTCCTCAAGTTGAGTGCTAGGGTTTGAAGTTCCTTCACCGCTTGACTCTTGAATTTCTTCAAGTTGAGTGCTAGGTCTGTAGAAGAGGTAACCAAATGATTTTTGTGGGTAGCTGATGAAAATACACCTCTCGCTTCGAGGTTCGAGCTTATCATGAGTCTCGCGTCTCACGAAAGCCTCACAACCCCAAATCTTGATGTGGTCTACTTTCAGCACTTTACCAGTCCGCATCTCATGAGGAGTTTTGGCAACTTTCTTTATAGGGACCTGATTAAGGATATGGGCGGCAGTCTCTAAGGTATACCCCCAAAATGAGATTGGTAGCGAAGATCGACTCATCAAGGAACGAACCATGTCCAGCAAGTTCCGATTACGCCTCTCAGCCACACCATTCAACTGCGGTGTCCTGGGAGGTGTCAATTGTGAGACAATCTCACATTTCCTAAGATAGTCGAGGACTCTGAATTAAGATGCTCACCACCTTGATCGGATCGAAGCATCTTAATGTTCCTGCCCAATTGATTCTCGACTTCCTGTTTAAACTCTTTAAACCTTTCGAAAGTCTCTGACTTATGCTTGATTAAGTAGACATATCCATATCTACTATAATCATCAGTAAAAGTCAAATAATAATGATTAGCATCCCTTGTGGAATGTTTGAAGGGCCCACACACATCCGTGTGTAAAAGATCCAACAAACCTTCACCCCTCTCACAAGAACCTGTGAAGGGTGACTTTGTTATTTTTTCAAGTAAGCATGATTCGCAACTATCATCTAAATTTAGGTCAAATGACTCCAAGACTCCATCCTTTTGGAGTTGTCCTATGTGTTTCTTGCTTATATGTCCAAGACGACAATGCCATAATGATGCTTTATCCAAGTTATTATCATTAACAGAATCAATACATAAAACATTATTTCCTAAGTTATCAACCACAGATACAGTTTCATACACACCATCACAAGGTAATGCTTTAAAATAAAGAACATTATTAAAGAAAGCATTAATCGAACCAACTTCATTATCGAATGAAAAGGTGAAACCTTGTTTATACAATGCATGAAAGGAAATAATATTTCTTGCCATTTCTGGTGAATAACAACACTTATTCAAGTCCAAATTAAACCCACTACTTAGCGATAAAGTATAAACTCCAATCTTGGTGACAGGTAAATCTTTTCTATTCCCCATGATTAAGTTTATTCTTCCTTACTCCACATTCTCACTTCTTCTTAGTCCCTGCAAATCAGAACAGATATGAATACCACAACTGGTATCAAGGTCCCAAGAGTTAGAATGAGGTGAGTTATTATATAAGATAGTGTAAATACCAGCATGGTTGGTTTTAACTTTCCCATCCTTCACATCTTGTTGGTACTTTGGGCAGTTCCGCTTCCAATGTGACTTTTCATGGCAATAGAAGCATTCAGCCTCTTTTGGGTCAGTAGAAAGAGTAACGAAACCTTTCTTGGTTCCACTTGAAGTGGAGCCATCAAGGGTCCCAGCCTTCGTACCCTTCGAAGAGCTCTTCCTCTTCTTCCATCGACTTTTACCAATTGCCAAAACTGGGGGGAGTTTGGAGTAGGAGTGTTAACAACCGACTTCCCCTTAAGACCTGTTTCTGCAGTCTTGATAAGTCCTGAAGTTTGCTGAGTGTGACCTCTTCCTTATTCATGTGATATGTCATGCGGAGTTGATCATAGCACGATGGTAAGGAGTGCAAAATGATATCTATTGCAAGCTCCTCAGGGAAGTTCACATTAAGCTTTAGCAACCGATCCACATACCTTTGCATTTTCTGCATGTGGCTCGTGATGGACTCTCTGTCCTTCATCAAGGTTGTTATCATGGAGCAGATGATTTCATACCTCTCTTGTCGTGCACTTTGATGGTATATTTCCATCAAATCTTGGTGTATTTCATAAGGGTAGAAATCCTCATAGGACTTTTGGAGTTCCGCTGTCATCGTGGCCATCATGATGCATGCCACTTTCGTAGCATCCCTTTCATGTGCCTGAAAGTCAGCGATCTCATGAGGAGTTGCAGTGGTCTCATCAATCTCCTTAAGCACCTTGTCAAGGACATATTCTTTGTCCTCGTAGCTGGTAGGGATTTTGAAATCCCAAGAAAAGATTGTCTTGCAGGAGAAAAATGTGGTTTCAAGCTTGGGATCATTGGCCCTTCTGTCCAAAAGCAAAGGTGTGGTGGAAGATGAAGACCTTAACTTAGAAGACTATGACCTTGCCTCTGAAGACTATGCAATGATTGTGTCAAACCCAAAGAGGTTCCTACCAATAAGAACCGAAATTGGTAGGGAAGTTATAGTTCTGAAAAGGTCAGGGAAGAACCGAAGGCAGAAGAACCAAAGAAAGAACCGAAAGCTGAAGGAGATTCGGGTGTGAACTGCTACTATTGTGGAGGAAAGAACCACTATGCAAAAGACTGTGTCCTAAAGAAAATGGAAGAAAAGGATGAGGAGAAAGATGAAGAAGTTGTGTTAATGAAAAAGCTGGAAGAGATAAAGAGAAAGAAAACTGTCACTAACCCTTCAATGAATAGTTTAATAGTGCAGGGTTCAGTAGCAGATGATGAGTTCGGTGGCGTGGAGGTCTGGTCAACCGACTCTGAGGATGATGAAGTCAGGAAGCCATCTCATGGAAAGGCTTATGTTGCGAAAGATGAAGGAAGCGGTGGAAAGTGCTTGATGGTGTCGGATGTATCTCAAATGAGGGGATACAACATAGACAATGGGAATGAAGACACGAAGGAGCGAGAGGACTTGTGCTTCACAGCAAAACCTCTCAGCGTGCAGTTTAATGAGCTTGATGAATTAATCAAGAAGGTACAATCTATTTTTGTTTCATTCAAAGTCCCACAAAACTCATATGAAAAAGAATTAAAAAATGTAAATTCAAGAATCTCTCATCTAGATAGCAGTTTAACTCAAACACGGGTCACCAATTCTAACCTAACTGACCAAATAAGCAGGGTGTCTTCAAAGAGTGAGGAACGGAGGATGTGGATAGAGATGAAGGAGTCGGAGTTGATCAAATCCAAAGACGAAAACATTTATTTACAAAGAGACAATTTAAAACTTTTGAAACAAAGAAATGTGTTTTGTTTGATTGCTAAGCGTCTTTATTCTAACATTACTCAACTTCATCTTAACTGCGAAATAGGACAGAAAATTCATCGCATGATTTTGCCCTTCCTTGAGTTTCAGGAAGATGAAATCGACGCTGAAGCATACAATTGCGAAAGTGTAGTTTCGTCTGAGGATGTAAATCCGACTTATATGTATGGCCTAGACAAAATCGAATCTTTCATAAAGTCCAAGGACCATAAAGACATGCTGAAAAATCTTTTGGATGAAAATGATAAACTGAATCTAAGGACCGAAACCATACAAAAGTTTGACTCATTGAATGCCAACTTGAGCTCAGAAAATAAAATTAATGTTGAAAATGCATCTGAGCTTAATGAGGATGATGATATGAGTGAAATTTCTATAGAGGATGAAGTTGACTGTTCTGAGTTTGTCAAGAGCGAACACGAAAACCACAAAAATCTTATTTCAGAAAATTCTGTGGAGTTTGCTCGTCTGTCCCAACAAAAGTCCCCGATCCTTGAAGAAAAGGTTGTTGTATACCAAAAGGTTAGGACAACTCCAAATCAGGTGTATAAGGTCACAGGCGTAACCGAACATCAGACAGTCGAACTCACAACCATTGTAAACAAAGATAATGCTGATGGTTGTGATGAGTTCTTCTGGTCCGCCCCTATCGACAATGCTGGTGAAACAGTTGGTTTATCAGAGCGAACATCCTGGAAAACAAAAGGAAGATATATACCAGAGCCGCTGAACAAACCTGATAACTTTGACATGCCAAGTACCAGTGGCACTAAAGAAATTCCATTGGAAGAAGTCACCTCCACAAATGAAACCTCATCTGTAACAAGCGAACCTGTTGTTCAAAAACCAAAACAAAAGGCGAATATTCACAGGCAACCCAAACAGGTGAAAAACCAAAAGCAACAGAGGAATCTGAGATACAAGAAGAATCTCTCAGAGTGAAAACAGTTCTGGCAATCTCAAAACGCTCGTTTTTCTGATTATAACAGGAAGTCAAAGAAAAGGGAAGTCAGACCGCAAGAAGGTATTAACAACCGAAAGCATAGGTTCGGCTCAGAGCACACAAGCAACCGAAAGCATAGGTTCGGCTCAGAGCACACAAGCTACCGAAAGCATAGGTTCGGCTCAGAGCACACAAGCAACCGAAAGCATAGGTTCGGATCAGAGCACACAAGCTACTGAAAGCATAGGTTCGATTCAGGGCACACAAGCTACCGAAAGCATATGTTCGGTTCCGAGAGCACAGGTTACCAAGGTTCAAGGTTCGGTCTCTCCCATGACCACCAACAAAAGGGTGACCTAGAATATCAAGTCAAGCAAACTTCTCAATCTAAATTCTCTCATTCTAATTCTTCTCAACCCCATTCTGAATCCAATTATGTTCAAACTCAAAATCCAAAATCTTCAACAGATTTGAAAGGAAAATCGAAGGTTTCCTCGGTCAAGAGTGATCCAAAGAATTCCAAAGTCCAAACACCTGAACCTGAATTCAAACCAACTGTAACAAATCCCAATAAAATTAAAGTTTACACCATTAAGAAGAAAGATGAAACAACTTTAATAAAAAGAACATATCTCATTGATATTTCTCTCACTATTCCTGTTCCTGTGAAAGGCTCACGTGGACCCAAGAAACTTTGGGTTCCTAAATCTGCTTAATTTTTGCAGGTTATCAGTGACGAGCAGTTTGACGAAGAATGGTATATTGACAGTGGCTGCTCGCGTCACATGATAGGAAGGAAAGAAGAGCTGAGGAAATTTCGATCACTTTCAAATGGTGGGAATGTCAAGTTTGGGAACAACTCGTATGACACGATTAAAGGTTATGGGATGATAACGAATGGAGACTTCACGATTAGGAAGGTTGCATACGTTGAAGGACTGCAGCACAATCTCATCAGTGTGTCTCAGCTTGTTGGAGGTACCGGTCTTAAAGTTTCATTTGATGATGAGGGTTCGGAAATAATAGAGAAGAAAACAAAAATGGTAATTCTCAAATCGGAGCGCAAAGGCGAAATGTTTCCTCTCAATCTCAAACCTATCAAAGGAAACCCAGCTATTTGTCTGTTATCCAAAGCACATTCTGATGAAAGCTGGTTGTGGCACCGAAGGCTCTCCTATCTCAATTTCAAGGATATTAATAAACTCGTCACAGGTGGTCATGTTAGGGGTCTTCTATTGCTCAAGTTTGATCGAGAACATTTGTGTGCTGGCTGTGAAATGGGGAAGCAAAGTCGTCAAAGTCACCCATCCATCATAAACACAAAGGTTGCTGAACCACTTGAGTTAATTCACATTGACTTGTGTGGTCCATCTTTTATTGAAAGCATAGGCGGTAGCAAGTATATTCTTGTTATTGTCGATGACTTTTCACGTTTTACATGGGTGTTCTTTCTGAAGCACAAATCTGAGGCAACTCTCAAGCTGAAGCTGTTTATCAAGAAAGTTGAAGTGCAGCTGAGGAAAGTTGTACGCAACATCAGAAGCGACAATGGGCTGGAGTTCAAAAATAAAGAATTTGAAGACTTTCTAGCGGAAAAAGGAACCAGTCACAACTTCTCAGCTCCCTACACCCCTCAACAAAACAGAATTGTCGAAAGACGAAACCGATCTTTGTGTGAGGCGGCCAGAACCATGTTAAGTTTCTCTTCCTTACCATTATATTTCTGGGCTGATGCTATTTCTGCAACATGTTTTACGCAGAATAGGTCCTATCTCAATAAGCGTTTCACTCTCACCCCTTATGAGATCATCAACAACAGAAAACCAAATGTCAAATTCTTCCATGTGTTCGGCTCACGATGCTTTATCTTCAATTCTAAAGAACATCGTAACAAGTTCGATGTAAAAGCCGATGAAGGGATTTTTCTGGGATATTCTCTTACTTCAAAAGCATATCGGGTCTTAAATAAGCGTTCAAGGAAGATTACAGAGACATATTATGTGACTTTCGATGATAGCTTCGTCAAAAGGATAAAGGCTACTGAAGAAGCAATTGGAGAAATTTTCACTCAAACAGGTCATGTCACGGCCTCGATTGCTAATTTTTTTTGAGCTGTTTAGGGAGTTATTCGATGAACCTGAGGAAGCCACTCTCTCAGAAGCCAAGGCAGCAGACAACAAAATCAACCATCTAAAGTAAATTGTCGATGAAGCCGCCAAACGACTGGGTGACGGAGAATCCGCTCCAAATAAAACTTCTCAGCACAATGCATCAGTTGAGGGGGAGGATCCATCTTCTTCAAAACAGTCAAGCTTACCAGTTGAGGGGGAGCACTCTCGTCCTGTTGCACCCGAACGCTCCAATGCACCCGAAGGTACTGTAGCAACCGAACGCTCCATAGCACCCGAAAGTACTGTAGCAACCGAAAGCTCAAAACTGTCGGAGAACTTTACACCGTCAGAGAGAACAACCACACCCGAAAGTCCTGCTGCACCAGAAAGCTCATCATTCGAGGGGGAGAATGTCGATACGTTTTATGATGAAGATAGTCAATCAGAATTGGAAGAGATGGTGAACGCTGAATTGGATCCTTCCTATGATCCAAATTACCCTCCTCTTGTCAAATGGACTAGAGATCATCTTGTTTCACAGGTTGTGGGTAATGTCTCTGAAAAGGTGTAGACCCAATCTCAACTGAAGGCAAAGCAAATTTCTTTATTTTCTAACGTAGAGTTCTGCACGTTTAACTCTTTCGTCTCAAAGGTTGAACCAAAGACAGTAAACACCGCTCTTGATCACTCTGATTGGGTTCAAGCTATGCAAGACGAACTTAATGAGTTCGAAAGAAATAAAGTTTGGCGTCTCATTCCAACTCCTCAAGATGCCTCGGTTGTTGGTCTCAAATGGGTCTTTAGAAATAAAATGGACAAGGAAGGCAATGTAATAAGAAACAAAGCGCGTCTAGTGGTGAAAGGATACTGCCAGGAAGAAGGAATTGACTACGAAGAGACTTTCGCTCCAGTTGCATGGCTGGAATCTGTTCGAATATTTCTTGCCTATGCCGCGCACAAAAACTTCGAGGTCTACCAAATGGATGTAAAATGCGCTTTTCTGAATGGAGAACTTGAAGAAACGGTCTACGTGGAGGAACCTCCTGGTTTTGTCAATGAGAAGTACCCAAATCACTTCTATATTCTGGACAAGGCAGTTTACGGCCTGAAACAAGCACCTAGGGCCTGGTATGAAACGCTAACTAAGTTTTTAAAGATGTCCAAATTCAAACAAGGTTCGGTTGACCCAACCTTCTTTCGTAAGAAGGAAGGTAACCACCTTATGATTGTACAAATCTATGTCGATGATATCATCTTTGGCTCAACGAATCCCAGCCTAACAGCTGAATTCAGAAAGCTGATGGAGACTAAATTTGAAATGAGCTCAATGGGTCCAATTAACTTTTTCCTTGGTTTAAATATTAGACAGGGACCCGAAGGCATCTTTATCAACCAGGAAGCATACACCAAAACTCTTCTTGCCAAATTTGGTATGATGGGAGACTCAAAGGTCAAAGTTCTAATGGCATTCGGCACCAAACTCACACCTTCCCTGGAAAAACCGGCAGTTGATATTACGCTATACCGCCAGATGATTGGGTCCTTAATGTATCTTACTACTAGCAAGCCTGATATAATGCTTTTTGTATGTTATTGTGCTAGGTTTCAGGTGACTCCTCGTGAACCACATATGCTTGCAGTGAAAAATATACTCCGGTATCTGAAATGAACTACCTCTCTCGGTCTATGGCATCCATCAAACTCAGGCTTCTTCATTCAAGCCTTCTCAGATGCAGACCTTGGAGGATGCGGTTTAGACAGGAAAAGCACCACAGGAGGTTGCCAATTCCTTGATGGGAAGTTGGTCAGCTGGCAGTGAAAGAAACAAACCTGCGTTTCTCTTTCTACAGCCGAAGCAGAGTACATCACAGCCGCCTCTTGTACATCTCAAGTCATTTGGAACCAAAGCCAGCTTCGTGATTATGGACTCAACATGAAAAAGATCCCACTATATTACGATATAGAAACTGCAATTAGGATCTGTCATAACCCAGTGCAACACTCTAAGACCAAGCACATAGCACTGAGGTATCACTTCATTAAGGATCATGTGGAGGATGGAAATGTCGAAATTCACTTTGTTCGAACCACTGATCAACTGGCCGATATCTTCAGCAAATCCCTACCTGAAGCAAGTTTCAATAAAATCCTTCAAGGTCTAGGAATGATGGAATCAGAGTCGGTACCAAAAACACCATCTCAAAGTTAAAAGGTGGAAGCGAAATGAACCGAACGCTCGGTCTATTTCGGGTTCGGTTCACATGGGAACCGAAATGAACCGAACGCTCGGTCTATTTCGGGTTCGGTTCACATGGGAACCGAAATGAACCGAACGCTCGGTCTATTTCGGGTTCGGTCCCATTGCACATATTTTCGCTCAATCTCAAAAAGGTGTTGTCTATGGTTGTATACTTTTGTAAAGTTGTTTTCCAAAAATCCAAAAATATTTTTTTAGGAACCGAAATGAACCGAGCGTTCGGTCCATTTCGGGTTCGGTTCAAATTTTATTTATTTATTTTGTTTTGTTTAGTTTTTCTCTTTTCAAAAACTTAAAATCTTCAAAAATATTTTCTTTCGTTTTCTTTCATTCTTGTTTAAATATCGATGGGACTGGTTTCGTTCTCACATTTTATACTGGTTAAGCGTCCCTAGAAGCATGCTGCTGCATGTAGTCTAAAGCCTCAACTGATTTTGAATAAAGCCTTAATGACTAGGTATATACAAACCTTGTCTTCCCAATAAGGCTGCTACATTTATTCTAATCCTGAGCTACCTTACTCTTTTCTCATATGGGTTAAGAGTTTACTGCTTGGTCATTATTTACAGCAAAGGTACTTTAGTTTCTTTTCACCACCTCAATATTTTTCTCCATCATATTTCGGTCCCATATTGTAACCCTTGAGACTCTCAGAAATAACCACTGAGGTTTATGGTTACACAATCTCTGTGTTTATGATCTTAGCCTCGTGTCACTACGTGCTAAGTGAAACCCTAAATTCAATAGCTAACATGAATTGACGGTAAACATGCAATCTCTTTCCGTTGTGAGATTCTTATGAAATTGTTATTTACCATAACATTTCTTCCCTTAGAATCCAGTTTTAATTTTTTTTTTTTGAGATTTCACAAACTCACATCTTCAATGAGTCACTATATATATATATATATATATATATATATATATATATATATATATATATATATATATATATATATATATATATTCCAACCTACTTGTTCAACAGACCACATCGGTCTCACAGGTACTTCATTTAGTCTCGGTCTTATGTCAAGGTCCGGGATTCTAAATTGAAGTGAAAGCCACCCTTTTAAGCCTTATCAAAAGATGCCTTTCAACACGTCTTAACAAGTGATTGATCATAATTCAACGGGAATCCATACAGACACTTTAAAGTCTCTCTTGACTTTGAAGAAAGTGATTCGTACCTGGGATCAACTGTTTTGTGTCTATATTGACATCACAAATTCCCACATAAATATCGCTTTATTTCCTTATCTTTGACAGTCTATGCACAAAAATCTTTGATTTTCCAAAAGTCTGGTTCGGTTCCATCATAATCTTGTGTTTGGATGACAGCTAATTAACAGATAAGACGCTGACTGAGCCGACAGAGCGGCTTCAATAGTGAACTGACGGGCACGCGTGCAACACGGAATAGTTTTTCTCTCTCATGCGTAATCATCGGGGTTGCCAACCGTCGCGATTCCGTCACATCCAAAACCGTTTCGTGTATCAAGAAGATTTGGGGGATGATTCTTCTCTCTCCTCTACCTACAGTATAAAAGCATCACTCCTGATTCATTCCACAATTACAGCAATCAAAAATTAATCGAGCAAAATCAGGCGATTTACTCTCTACTGTTCATCATTATCAACATTGCATTCAACAATGGCGGACTCTTCCTTAGTTCAGGAAACCTCTTCTCGCACCAACATTCTTCCCATTCACGCTCAACAAAGTCTGGTGATCGATTTAAACCCTAAAGCCTACGAGAACTATATGTATCCCATGGTGGAGTGTCTCAAATACTCTCCATTGTTTCTAGCCCTTTCAAAGGTTGAGATTGTGCCCATGGTATGCCATTCCCAGGTCTTCTCCACTGCTCATTACGATAAATCAGTGGATCGAATCTACTTCGACCTCCTTTCTCACAAGATCCCATCTCCAAGCAAAGCATCTGCTGGCTCCTAGGGTTTGAACCCGATGAATCTAGGGTTAATCCCGACTCCATAACTGTGGGACAGTTATTCTCGATGTTCTACAACATGGGCTACACAGAAATTCTCACGACTGTAACCAAGTTCAAAAAGTCGTGTCTTCCTCCTCCATGGAATGGCTTCTTCACTATTCTGTTCAAGGGGCTCTCTGAGCGAAGTTCTAGTTCTGATGGGGCCAGTAAATTGTTCATGACCATTCTCTATGGTCTATACAATGGCATCAACCTCGACTACGGCTCGGTTCTCTAGCAACAACTCATTCAGAGCCTTGCCTCCTCCTCTCGCCATACTGAAGTGTCCTATGCCAGATTTTGGACACTAATCACCAAATGGGCAATGGATAAGCTTCACGTTCCTACTATTGCCGATTCCCTCCTCTCCTCTATCAGTGTCTTCCACACCACCAAGATCATCGTCACTGATCCGACCAAGTTCTCCTTCGTCGGATCCATTCCGGATTCCATGTCCGCTGGTGTGTCCAAGGAGAGTGTGATCATGAAGGCCTACAAGGACTTTCGTCCTTCGGGTCCACGGGAACTTTCTGCAGAAATGGTTCAGTCCATCAATGACGCAGATAAACCAGCTGCTAGAGGGAAGAAACCGGAGAAATGGAAAATTAAGAAAGCAACAAAGGGAGCAAAGGGTCCTCTCCTAAGAAGCGAAAACCCTCAAAGACAGATCTTTCCCCCCCCCAGCGAAGAAGAAGAAAGCACAGCCGAAGAGGAAACTTATTCTCTCTTCTTCATCCAGCGATTCAGAGGATAACCAATCTGACTCAGACGAGTCAGCTAGAGGTGATACTCCACCTCACTCGCCTGCTCATGAGGTACCAGTTTCATCAAAACCTCCTTCCCCTTCTCCTATCCCCATACCCACCATAACCTCCTCCATTTCCATTCCCTCCATATCTAACCCTATTTCTATTCCCCTCATAACTACCTCTACTACCATTCCACCCACAACTACTTCCATACCACCACCAATCTTCACTGAAGCCACCAAAACCACCACCAGTGAGATTCCAACCAATGTATATGATACGGGGGTTCGAACTTCACAACCCGAACCTACTTCCGTACCCGAACCCACTTCCACTACCGAACCATCCGCCACACCCTTATCTCCTACTCCCTCTGCTGAAACCGAAACCCTTTTGGGAGGGGAGGATATGGTCTTTGATTCCATCTACTACAGCCCCTATCAAGTCCAAAGTGATGATGATGATGCTCCAGTTACCAAAAAGCACATCAAGGAACTCCACGAGAAGATTGATAATCTTGTGGCTTCTTCCTCTACCTCAAAATCTCACTTTTCGGAGGCTGCCATTCAGGGGATGGTGGAATCTCTCACCAAAGCACATGAAGCCTCCATTAGCTCAGATGTTGCTGCTATTGACAAATCTACAAAGGCTAGTGCTGAAGCGACCGAAAAAGTCGAAAAACTATTTCAAGATGCTCAGATTTGGCTGGAGTCTTTGCAGGCGGCATCAGAAACAAATACCAAGAAGATTCACACCGTTGTGGAGAAGCTAGTCCATTCTCTTGAAACAAAAAAAGACCACTTTTCCAGATTCCTTCAGAACCTCAAAGAAGACAATCAATCTTTTCAATCTTCGGTTGTGGATCGTCTTCTCTCCTTTCAAGCAACTCTTGCTGCTGAGTCTTCTACAAAGGATGATCTTGCTCGTAAATCTTCTGAGCTTAATCTTGCAACTCATCAGCTCTCCCAAGCCGAGAAGGAGATCGATTCTCTTTGGTCTGAGAAAGCTGTGGTTAGGAGTTGTGTGTCAGATGTTCATGGGGCTCTATACAACATTATCGAAGCCCATGATCCGATTCTTAACTATTCGGTGAGGCGCACTCTTGCCGAGAAGCTCGCTCCTATCCTTGCCTTTCTTAGCTGCATTGAAGGGATTCCTGAGCAGGAGGAACATCCGAAACAAGGGGGAGAAGGGAAGCCCACAACTCAATCAAAACCCCCTCCGATTTCCAAAGCTCAATCACTTCCAGTTTCATCACTTGTCCCTCCGAAAGCACCCAAACCAACAACTGTTCCTACATCAGGTTTGAGTGCTCAAAGCAAAGACAAACAAATCCTCAATGACAGTGATGAAAGTGAGGACCAGGAACCGATTTTCCAGCTTACTGAGGAAACAGGCCAGAGAGAAGGAGCTTAATGAAAATGCTCGTATTGCCAGAGAGGCTGAAGCAAAAGAGAGGAAGATAAAGGAGGCTCATGATCTCCTTGAAAGCAGAAAAACTCTATTTCCTCCTTGGACTCTTGAAGAGTTTGTCAAAGAAGCTATCGAGTCCCCCTGCACTCTTTGACTAGAACCAGTGATCTCCTTGGACCGGGTTAATTTGGTGGATTCCCAATTTGACATGCCCCTGACCAGAAAAGCTTTTATCTTCCATGCATTCGCCCACATAGCTGAAGTTCCTCATCCTAACCCGAAGGTTGATAGGGAGCTTGTAGACTTCTGTCTGAGGACAACTCAACCTCAGTATCAGACGTGGAGCGCACAGAAGATCATCAACATTCGGGTTCTCAAACCTGTTCGGGAGGGCAACTTCACCAATGTCAGATTCAAGGTCTTAAGAGGATCCGACAAAATCGAGCATTCCATCTCTCTAGCTGATCTTCCCAACTTAAACCCTCATGACTGGATAATCTTGCACAAGATTCTTCTTGTTAATGAAGTGGAATATGGTCCGATCATAGACCATTTCAAGAGAATGTTGGTGTGTTATATTTTGGAGGTTGCTAAGCTGGATCAAGAAGTTGCCAATGCTCTCAGGAAGAAGCCCACCATCACTCCAATCAGTTCTGCAAGCGATTTAAACAGAATGCAGATGGGAAAGATTGATCCTAAACAAAACTCAGTCATGTTCACTAAGGCAGAAGGTCAGAAATGCTTATTTGCTTTGGCTGACAAACATCTTTACACTACTTCGTGCTTGGAGCATGTTCTGGGTATCATCATTTGATGCAAACAGAACTCGGAGAGTGACAAGAAATACTTCAACGATATGATCAATTGGTACATTCACTTACGACAAACACTTCTTGCCATAATTCCCTGCCTATTCAAAACTGTGAAGAAAGCCAGTGCCGCAGGAGTAAGCAAGCTGGAGTGAGGTCTCGCCCCTATTGACGCAAAGGGGGAGATTTTTGGGTATTTGGTGTTGCGTCTTGGGCTCGTCTCTTAGCCCATTTTGTATCCGGTATGGGCCTGTCCATCCGTGACTTGTTTGATTAGGCTTTGTGTATTAATAGATGCTTGCATGCATCTTTTCGATAACAGATATAGATCGTTTTTACGTGTAATTTAGAAGATCTCTTTTGTAACCCTAAAATCCTCTACAGTGGAAGTTCTTAATCGAGCTCTGCTGAGGATTGAACGTTTTAATCATTCGACTCATTCAAATCCATTCTTGAGTATTGTTTCATTGTTTTACTTTCATTATTTACTTGTTACAAAGATCTAATCGATCAAAGAGTTTATAAATCTCAACAATATATATATATATATATATATATATATATATATATATATATATATATATATATATATATATATATATATATATATATATATTATTAACTTATAATATTATAAAGTATAAGGTTTGAATTTTGAACTTTTAAAATTCTAAGGGTTGGAACTAAAGTTTTAATTAAGACTTTACTTGCTCTAAAACTTGAGGGCAAGTTTTATAAACTTTCAAAACTTTTCATTTCTTGTAACTTATGAGTTAATAGAGTATTAAAAATGAAGACTCTTCATTTTTTATAACTCATGTGTTCTTTTAATGGCTTTTAACAAAGTGACTTTTGGTTTTTCCATAATTTGAGGACAAGTTATGGACTCCATTAAAACACATAATGATCATGAATTAATCTACCACATAGGTTACAAATAATTCCTATGATCATCTAAACATCATAAGAACAAGAACATGAATATGAACACTTTCAAGAATCAAAAATTACACTTAAAACTTGTAATTTTGATAATTATCATTGTAAATGGATTAGCATAAACATTACACCATCTAAAAACAGGTTTTCCAGTACCATAACAATTTAGGGTAATGTTTCTAGTCCATTTCCAGCAACTAAAATCGAAATTATGAACACTACAGCCTCTACTCGTCGAGTGCAAGAACAAACTCGACGAGTAGCTTGCATTTTGTCATGGAATCGTCGAGTCCCCCCATGGACTCGGTGAGTTCATACGAGTAGAAAGCAGAAAAATGATTTTTTTTCAAGTAGTTTGCACAAATAATCAACAAACAAGCCTAGGCTCTGATACCACTGATGGGTTTTGAGCATTCTAACACTTCCTAAGTGTACATGCAACCCTAATAACCTTGGATCTATGTTTGTCTAATTATCATGCAAAGTTGAATTCCAAGGTTATATTCCTATCTAGCATACATGGGGAACAATTTTTAACTTTAATGAAAGATAGAATAACTTACCTTATTGTTGCTTGTGATCCTTGAAACCTTGTGAGCCTAGCACCCCAAGTGTGATGCCTCAAATGCTTCACTCAACACCAAATACAAAGGAGTAAACTTTGAGAGAATTTTACACTTGCTAAAATCGGCCTAGCCCTCACTTGTTCATGTGTAACTGATTTTGGTGGAGAATGGGTTCCTTATATAGTGTTGACACATATAGGTTTACACCATGTAAACCCTAATGTGGCATGACTCTTCATTTCCATGACCCATGGGTTTGTAACTCCTATGGAGCATCCATGGAGCATCCTATGGGTGGAACCCAACTTGATAATACATGGAGCCTCTTAGCCCACTATACAAGAATGGATGATTTACATAATCAACCCATATATTTAATTAGTTATCTTTTGATCACTTAATTAATTCTAAATTAATTCTTGATCAAACTAAATAAATAATACTATTAATATATTAGAACTTATAATATATTAATAAACCACAAGTGTTATTTCTCTCATTTAGTCTATCCAATTGCAAGGTGCCATGCAACCCAAATGGACCATGTCGGTTCGGGTCAAGTACATACCAGAAATAGTTATGGACATAGACACCTTATCCAACATAAATTGGTGGACTTGACGAGAGATTTTGGATTATAGATCAATAGTTACAAATAACTGTTGTAAGGTCTATATTGTACTGTTTATGCTTTTGGTCTGTATTGGAACATGACATCTCGAGGTTTTATTATTTAATGAAAATACATTCTCTTTGAGAAACGTTTTGATAAATTTTATCATATTTCGTTTTGGGAACAAATTCCGCAACTCTTTTAATCAAAGGATTACTCTGATTTTATAAAACTGTAACAACGTAAAATTTCCAATTTAATTTTTCATTTTTAAACCACAAATGTATATCATATCATAATCTCAAAACCATAACAACAGTGTTTTCAAACAAATCCCAAGATCTCTCTAACATGAACTCCATCGGTCTGGGTGTGTACAAGTCAAGCCTTCGCCTTCCCACGGTCCTCGCTGGTACCTGAGACATCAAACACAACAACTGTAAACATAAATTCTTAGTGAGTTCCCGAAAATGCCACATATCACAAATACGCCACTCAAGGCTAAACCCAACCCTCCAGTCAAGATGTCTCAGCGGGACCCTCCAGTCCCACAGCTCGTCGGACCCTCTGGTCCAGTCATAGCTCGTTGGGCCCTCCGGCCCGATCAGAATCGTTGGACCCTTCGGCCCGGTCTATATAACCATACAGCATACAAATAACACATAGCATGAAATCTCTAAGACAACACATAAACTCATACATAGCACATGAGACCCTCTGGTCAACTCGAAATACCTACTCAAGGTAATGAATAGTGAGAAGACTTACCTCGTGTATCTCGGTAATTCGTAAATCTCGTAACTACTAGTGCTCGATCTCCCGAGCTATCGTCCTCCTACAACACAAGCATATATCTACATAATACCACCTTGACCCTGGCTGACTAACACTACAAAGTTAAACTAGTCAACTCTGGTCAACGGTCAACAGTTGACCCGACTCGCCGAGTCTGGCCTGGACTCGCCGAGTCCCTACGGGAACCCGATCCCTCTGAATCTCTTCCAACTCACCAAGTCACTCACCCGACTCGGTTACTCAGCCCCTGGTTCGTAATCACTGAACAACCCACACCAACTCGCCGAGTCTGGGAGTGGACTCGGCGAGTGCATTCCATGCACAATCCCAAACGTCCTTCTGAGGTCAGATCCACTCTACTAACTCATAGATCCAGTCCCCTTAAGCTTATTGACCACGTAAATTCAAAGTCTTGGTGCTCATTAAGCATCAAATAGCTCATTAATGGTGTTTTAGCCTCAAATACATTGATCCCAACCCAAAACCTCCATGGATGCATATAAAGCTTGGGCAAAGAGGTGCTCTGGACCTCTATGGGTCCAGATTCAGAGCCATAACTTGCCAAGGGACCATGAGGATACTAGATCTAGCCACAAATGGGTTCAAAAGCCCTAGATCTATATGAACATCACAATAACAAAGAAGAATTCGAAATGGTACCTCAGTTGTGATGTCCTGGACCTCAGTTCTTCAAGAATCCACCCCCTCTCTTGCTTCCTCTTGGCTAGATCTCCTCTTCCCTTGCTAGACAATAACTCCAATATCAACAATGGCTCCTTCCCTCACTTGAATCACTCAAATGCTCTAGGATCTCACTCTACGGACTGATGAGCGCAAATGACGGCCATAAGGCCCTTTAAATAGGCCTCAAACCCGAGAAATTAGGGTTTCATTAAACAGCGCATACTCGCCGAGTCCACCAAGGCGACTCACCGAGTCCGGGCATCAATCCGGGTGAAAAATCGCGTCTCAACTCGGCGAGTCTACGCACCAACTCGCCGAGTCCTTCCACAAAACTCAAAATAAAAAGATTAATTAATATACCTGAAATCCTGGATGTTACAAAAACAACGCATAAACAAATCGGTCTCTTTTTGGCCGTGAAATTGGGGATGTCACAGTTGGTATCAAAGCATTAGTTTAAGCAAACTAGGAATTTGTAGGATTTCTAGACTTAAACTTAGAATGCTAAGCGATGATTGTGAGATGAGTGTCTACCATATTTTAAGACACGAACACTATTATATTTAAGGAAAGTTGCCTAAAATTATTTTATGTGCTAAATGTTATATGTTGCTATATATGATATTATTTGTTCGGATCTATGGTTTGTTGTTGACCGGATCAGGAAACCTTATGTGTTTAGGATTCTATGCGTGTGTCTATGATATTAGAACTAGCATGTAAACATTTCGGAGTGATAAGGATGATTTGAATATCTACCATGAATAAAGATCTAAAATCACCTTATTCGGTGTATAGATAAAAAATGGCAAGAACCATGAGTGGAGGTGGAAACGTGAACGAAAACAGGAATCAACCACTTGTGGTTGAGCGAGTGGTTGTTGTAGCAGCAACACCTGAACCAATCACAATGGCTGGAGTGCGATCCATGATTCAAGCCATGATGGCTGAACAAAAGGAGGAAATGAGACAATTGTTGCTGAACAATAGGAGTGAACCCTCAATACCAGTTGAACAGCCTGAGCTGAATGAGGGGCAGTCAGAAGGAGGGAACTATAGTGGGACCGTTGGTCAAGCCAACCCACCGATAGATAAACGAAACAATCAGGATGGAGGAAATGACGGACATGGAT
This sequence comes from Lactuca saligna, assembly GCF_052625555.1. Lineage (NCBI taxonomy): Eukaryota > Viridiplantae > Streptophyta > Magnoliopsida > Asterales > Asteraceae > Lactuca > Lactuca saligna. Next base: position 168,007,895 of record NC_136422.1, on the reverse strand, counting down.
GCAATTACAAGGATTTCATGGCATCCAAACCACCGTGTCTTTCTAGGAGCCCGACACCGATGCAAGTCATGGACTGTATCTCCGAGATGGAGACAATGTTTGAAAGTTGCGAGTGTAGCAACAAACAGAAGACCGCTCTTGCAATTCCTCTATTAAAATCTGGATACTGAGCTGGTGGAAGTTACTGGCTGGTTCGATGCCCAAGGGGGAAGCTAGCAAGATGTCTTGGGAAGATTTCCTAGTGCAATTGAAAATGCAATATTGCTCTGAGCAGGATCTTCTAGAAATCAACAACGAGTTCCAAAAATCTGAAGAAGGGAAGATTGAGCGTCACTGAATACGCTACAAGATTTATGGAGAGGATGAAGCTAGTTCCATACCTAATTCCAACTGAACTTTCCAAGGTCAAAAAGTTTGCCAATGGACTACCAGAGGACTTTGGTCCAATAGTCAAGCAAGCGACCACTCTAAAAGCTACCATCTGGGCTACTAAGACTGTCGAGACCCAGATAAAGGAAAAGAATATAGAGAATGGTGAAGTGGGCAAGAAAAGAAAGTTTGAAGGATCTTCAAGATTCAACAAGGAGAGCAAATTGCTAAAGTCAGGAGTAGAAAGAGGAAGTGAAGCAAGATGGTGCAAGAAGTGAAAGAAGAAGCACTTCGGAAGATGCAATGGAGAAGTAACCTGCTATAAGTGTGGTAGGACCGGTCACTATTCTAGAAATTGTACGTTCGACAATAGGAAGTGTTATGAATGTGGAGATGGTGGACATATTTCGAAAAGCTGCCCAAAGAAGGACGAAGCTGCAAGGAAAAACGCACCGCCACAACCAAGGGCATTCCACATGATCCTCGATGAAGCGAATCAAGGATGACGAATTTATAGCCAAGGATCAAGTTATGAAGTAGCAGTGCGAATAGTAACTTATGATGTAGCCTATTATAGGCATTGTATAAGGTGAACTTGGACTTTTGTGTAATTGTTTCAAGATATAATATAAACCTTGGTTTTGTTATCTGATGGTTAAATGATTGTGTGATTTTTGTATGGTGACTCAGTTAACTGCGAGATAATGCTTGGGACGAGTATGAGTAGGTGTGAATAGTAGTATAGATCTATACTACTGGAAGCACAGGTTTCACACTTGGATCAGGGAAAGTCACAAGGTTACCAAGAAGCTAGTGATTGGTCTCGTTCTATTCAAGTATGTCATTACCATTGTTTCGGTAATAACTAGTAAGATGGTTGTTATTCTGACCCTAGTGGTTATATCAAATTAAGTCCGACTACGATGAGAGGTCATCGGGACACGACCCATCGGTTTGTTACAATAGATAACAGAATGTGTTTATCCTAAAAAGAAGAAGGAGTCCTCAATAAGGACTTATTTTGTAACTCGAAGGTTACGATTGAAAGTACAACATGGTAAGAAAAGCAAATGCAAGATTGAGCATCGTCTGCAGTCAAGAAGCGCTAGAGTTAAATACTCTTTCGAGAGACATAGAAGTTACGATTAGTACTTAGGAAGAAGAGATAATGTATGGAATCATTATCCAAGCCCTATTTCGTTGATGATTCAGGGACGTAATCATCCTAAGGGCGGAGACAATTGTAACGCCCGTAGATTAGGGCTAGTCAATTTAGAGACGATAAGCGTCAAAAATGAATTTTTGATGAAAGATTATTTAGAATGAATAATCTTAAATTAGTTATAGTATATATCACAAGGATTTCGTACATATAAAAAACGCCGAAATCCGAGTTATAACGAAGAAGTTATGACCTATCGAAGTTTCGCGACAGAACCAACACGACGTTGAATGACATAAAAAGTGAATTTATGTTAGAGCTATATTAAGACTTAACGATCTAAACGAAAGTCGAAGAGTGCTTTAAATTGTGAGTGTGCATAAAAAGAACGTCCAAATCTGACTTCGTAAGAGGAAGTTATGATTTTTCTAAGTTTCGACATAGCGATATGCAGCCCGAATACTCAATTTGGGTTCGAGCGGTTTTTAGCCGAAACAATCTAAACGAGACTCAAAGATCTTGTTGATAGTAGTGCAATGGTAAAAAGACAGACGAAAACGGACGTCTGATGAAGAAGTTACGAATTTATAACGGAGTTTTATTGTCCCGGCCTACTAAAAATAAATAAAAAAATAAATTCAAAATTAGCCAACGAAGTCTAAACGAAAGTTGTAGAGCGTAGTCTCACCTACGCGTGGATATAAAAAACGTCAAAAACGGAGTTTGTATAAGGAAGATATGAATTTTTGAACTTTATTAAATAATTAAAATATTAAATTTAATTATAAATTTGGATATTATCCAAAAGGGGGGGGGGGGGGGGGAGTCAGCGACCTTATCCAGGTTACGCCCAGCGGCTCTCAGCCCCTATAAATAGATGTCGAGTGCAGCCGAGTTCTATTGCTCATTTCTTCCTTTCTCTCTCATTTTTGCATCGTTTCGCGTGCAAGAAATACCCCGAAGCCCAGGTATCATTCCCGAGCCCTGAAGCAAGTCCCGAAGCCCCGAAGATCCTGAGATGCAGAATTTTCGAGCCGAAGCTCTACCCACGAGAATCTCGGTTTTTGTGAAGATCTCCCGGTTTCACCAAAGAATACTACTTCTACAAGCCGTAGCGTTGTGCGATCATCTTTTGATCAAGTGAGTGTGTGGTTACTTTCATCTAACACATAAATATGAAGTATTTGCTTTGAAATACATGTTATGTGTATATATATTGTTGTTTATTTGAGATGAGTGTGGAATGGATGTTTTATATAGTTTTTAAATGAGTTAAACTATATATGTAATTTATATCTACAAATATGTTGGGTAGAACATGGGTAATAGTTGGTGTGTGATGAAATAATGTGATAAGAGATAGGTGAGGATATAATGGTGATGATAATTACGTGATGATAGATAGGTAATGAATTATGAGTCCAGGCAATGTTGTGGCTGTGTATTCATGCGATGATAGTCTAACACTAATTATGATTTACGAGTCCAGGCGATGTTGTGGCTACGTATTCATGCGATGATAGTCTAACCGTTATTATGATTTACGAGTCCAGGAGATGTTGTGGCTGCGTAATCATGTGATGATACCCTAACCCTTACTAGACACATATTGAGGGAGTGATCCCCGAATTAGTATTGTCTATGTGATGTAGGCGATGATCCTTAGGAAAAGTTCTTAGGAACAATCATATAAGGAAATAAGATGTAAGGAGATGAGAGGTAAGTATGATGTAGGATATGACCCTTAGGATAATATCTTTAGGGAAGATTAAACGAAGATAATGGGGATAGGTAATTGGGTTGATTGTTTGATGATTAAATATAATAATTGTATTATTGTGGGTTGAAAACCCTATATGCTCACCAAGCTCCCAAGCCTGACCCACTCAGTTTTCTTTGCATGACAGGTAATGGCACAAGAGTATAAATTGGTGGACTTGACGAGAGATTTTGGATTATAGATCAGTAGTTACAAATAACTGTTGTAAGGTCTGTATTGTACTGTTTATGCTTTTGTTCTGTATCGGAACATGACATCTCGCGGTTTTATTATTTAACGAAAATACATTCTCTTTGAGAAAATTTTTGATAAATTTTATCATATTTTGTTTTGGGAACGAATTCCGCAACTCTTTTAATCAAAGGATTACTCTGATTTTATAAAACAAAGCATAAACAAATCGGTCTTTTCTGGCCGTGAAATTGGTGATGTCACATATAAGTTCTAATATATTATTATGAAATCATGTTATTTAATTAGTATTGATCAAGAATTAATTTGGACTAAATTTAGTGATCAAAAGAGACTAATTAAATATATGAGGATTGATTGTGTAAATCATTCATTCTTATATGTGTGGGCTTATGATCCATGATTCCTTATGTTGGGTTTAACCCATGTAGTGACCCATGGGTACTCCATGGAGGTTAAAACCCATGTAGCATAAGGAATGGGTAAAGTCATGGGTTACATGGTGTAACCCTAATGTGCACACTATATAAGGACCCCTTTAGGTCAAACAATTGGTACTAGTTATACATATATGAGGGCTAGCCGATTGGAGCATGAGTGTCTTCTTCTCATCGTTATTCCATGTGTTGGTGATGTTGTGTGAACCATTTGAAGTGTCACACTTGAGGCACTAGGCTCTCGAGCTTCATGGAGTCAAGCTACATCAAAAAGGTATGTATTCTATATATTTTATTACCCAAGTATCAAAGATTGTATGCTAGTTAGGGTAATACCTTGGAATATTCATATTTGCATGTATAATAGAAAAACATAGATCCAGGGTATTTAGGGTTGCATGTACACAACAGGAGTTTAGAATGCTCAAAACCCGACAGTTTTCAACATCGAACACCTGGACACATTGCCAGAAATTGTCCAAATCGTGCATATGTTCCCTACTATGCACAAGGTTGGCAGAATGCGCCAAGAGGGAGATCTTTCAAAAGAAACACTTCGAGGCCACGTTCAAACAATGGTGACTGGAATGCCAAGAAGGGCAAGAATTAAACTCCCAAGGTCAAGAAGGAAATTTCGGCCAAAAAGCCAAGTTCAAGGGATGATCCTGTGAAAACAAGATAGGTTAGGTCAAAGCCATCTCAGCAGCCCATTTCATGTTCAAAAACAAGTGTTGAGGCATCCATTCGAAAAAATAAGAAATGGGTTAAACCTAACTACATATGGGTACCAAAGGTTCATTCTCCCAAATAATCTAATGATTCTAACATTTCTTCATCTTCTGTTTGTGATAAACAGGATATGTCATGGGAGAGAAGTACCTTGCATTGATGACAAAGGTCAACCCAGTTTCAAAATGGACTGCATTCCAAAGACCAATTAATAATGCACTTTGTGCTCGAGCAATTATGGAGGCATATCATCAAATTTCGGTTTGTTGGTAGTGGCTATTTCAGGCACATGATAAGGGACATCTCTCAACTGAACATCACTTAGAACTTTAAGTGAGATTATGTGTCTTTTGTGGGAAAGGAAGAAAGGAAAGGATGATATATGGGGTTTGTGCTTAATGATGTAAAGAATTTTTTGATCTATTCTAAGATTGAAATATGTGTGCTGTTCTCAGACCATGTGGATGAAAATTCAATTGGTGACTTACGGTTTAATTTTTCTTCTCGATACTCTTGAGTTTTTCTTCATATGATTCGTTTTGAAGACAATTTTTTTATTTTCTTATAAATTTTTTTTGTAGGTATCATTTAGAAGTGATATGAAGCTTAGTGCTAATGGGCAATCTGAAATTCGTGTAATGCACTGAAGCCAAAAATGTCTAGACTCTGTGTTCAATATGCTGGTAGGCACAAAGGATCCAAAAGGACTAGACTTAGATTGAAAAATGAAAGGACTTGACCATATGCACTTAGATAGTTTCATTTGGATAGGGCTGACAATACAACGTTTGGGTAGATTGAACAGTGGGATAAACATGGGAACTTGCAGGATACACTAAAAGTCATATGTATCTAGAACTGTGGTTCAACATTTCCTTGATGTATGGAATTATATCCTTAATTCCGGTATTGATAGGGTGACTGAGGGGTTCTGATAAAGTAGGTTTGTAGGAAATTGTTTTCTTGCTTTCTATCTGTCAGTCATATGTTGCTTCCTTTGCGCGATTGGAACATATCCGACCTAGAATGCAACATATACAACTCTATCTCTATGCATTCCCTTATCTATGCAATTCTTTCTGTCTGTTATCCATATTTTTTCCCCTCTACGTGATCGGAAGATCCAAACTGGGACACAACATATGCACCCTACTATCTCTCTAATCCTCTATATATGTTAGTCATATGTTGTTCCCTCTGCGTGATTGGAAGACATCCGACCTGGGATACAACATATGCACTTATATATCTGACTTCTCTCTAAATGATTGAATACTCACCTAAAGTAAGGAGTTCTTTGGAAGTTCTTGATTATCGGGGTATGTCGGGAAATGGGGAACACGTTCTAGTGCATCTAAAATTGAACCATTTAATATGTAACAGCCCGGAATTTCAGGTATTGTTATAATATTGTTTTTGGGGTGTTTTAGGAGGGGACTCGGCGAGTTGGAGCCAGACTCGCCGAGTAGGACCATAGACTGGGTCACGGGTTCGCGACTGGACTCGATGAGTCCATTATGGACTCGGCGAGTCTGCGCTGTTCAGCGGAAACCCTATCCGTTCGGTTTTGGAACGTATATAACGGACTTATAGGTCGTCATTGTCCGTCTTTAGCGACTAAGAAGAACCCTAAATTGGTTGTGGGCATCTAGAACAAGGATTGAAGGCTATTGGTGATCTTGAAGAAGTTATTGTGCAAGGAAGAGAAGGGTTTTGGCTAAAGGAACAGCAAGGGAATCAAGTTCTGAGGTTGGGGACACAGAGAGTGCATTATTCAGGTAATATTTCGGATCATATTCTGCTATGTTGATGTGTGCATGGATTTAGGGTTTATGGAACCCTTTTGTGACTAGATTGATTATTACCCTTGTTCCCCAAACGATTGTAACCCTGTATTAGGACCTTTAGAGGTCCAGAATGTCCCATGCCTGTGTATTTCGGGAATTAAGAGAGGTTTTGGATTGGAATCCTTATGCCTTAAGTCAAAAGGTAAATTACAAGTCTTGGGGTGTAGCATGAGCACCTAAATGAAGGCCTTACGTGTTGTACCAGCTTAGGAGGACCAGACCTATGAATGGTCGGGACAATACTGATCTCAGGAAGCAGTTTGATCGACTGCATGGCATGGACTCGCCGAGTCCGATGAACAGACTCGGCGAGTAGCTTGGAGATTAACTGGGACTCGTCGAGCTGTTCTTCAGACTCGGCGAGTGGAGTCGGGGTGGCCCCGCGATTCTTCCACGAGGAACTCGTCGAGTCAAGAGGGATACTCGACGAGTAGAAAGGGAACATCAGGATTTGGTGAGGACGTCTAGACTCGCCGAGTCGCCTTAGCACTCGCCGAGTCTGGTCAAGTTGACCGTTGACCGTTGACCAGAGTTGACCTACATGTGTTTTCTTAGGGTCAGTGTCTTGAAAGATAAAAGTAGTAATAAGGGATATATGATATTATAGGGAGTCTGTAGCTCGGCGGATCGAGTGCGAGTGATTTCAGGAGTCGCTAGCTTTCATTACCCACGAGGTGAGTCTTCTCACTATACTGTACCCAGAAGGGTTTGACTGTGTGACCGTAAGGTTGGATATGATATGTGTTATAAGTGCTATAAATGGAAAGGTAATTGCTATGCGTGCTATGTATGTTTATATGGGCCGGAAGGCAATATGTTATGTGACTGAAAGGTCGGATATGATATATGATGTATGTGCTATATGTGATAGGATAAATGTATTATTTGTTGTGTATGTTTATGGGCCGGAAGGCAATATGTTATGGGCCGGAAGGCGATTATCTCAAGGGTCGGAAGGCGATTGTGTTGTGGACCGGAAGGTCAGGGCCTGGAAAGGCGTATATGAGTAAGTAGTATACTGGGGAACTCACTAAGCATTAATGCTTACAGTTGTTATGTATGTGTTTCAGGTACTAGCGAGGACCGTGGGAAGGCGCCGGCATGACGCGGACACACTGTTGATGTTTTGAGATCTTGGGGATTTTATGATTGTATTTTGATATGAAATTTGGAATAATTATATTTGGTTGAAATAAATCACTTATTTTAAATGAAAAATTTGTTTGAAAATTTGCGTTGTTACAATTGGTATCAGAGCCTTGGTTTGAGGGATTCGGGTGTACCTTCGGGTGTAACTGAACTCAAACCGAGGATTTGAGGAAAATCTTTTAAAAATAATAAAGGCATAAACTGTTATAAATGGTAAAGTGGTAAATAAGAAAGAAGCAGTGTGTACGATCAGCCAGCGCCCGAACGGTAAAGATCCCCAGAATACCTTACAATGTTATGTTATGCAATGAATTATGAATTGTTATGCATGCTAGAAGACTAGGTATTCATGATAGGACTAGAGTGGCCTGATTTGTGATGCCTTAGTCTAGGGAGTTTGCCGATATGAGATATTTGGTAGCGTGCAGGTAGATAGTGCATATCAAAGTAGAGTACTCACTATTCGGGGTTTGGGGAGGAAGATTTGGGACGAATACTGATACGGTGTGGTCGGTAGTATTGGGCCCGTACTACCGAGGACACCGGGTCGGTGGAAGACCCAAGTAAGACTCCCTGGATATCGGAGACTGAGTAGGGTTGCGTTATCGAGTACAATTGTACTTGATGGAGTCTCTGATAATTTTATGTTGTATTTCAGAGACATCATGGTTACCACACGCCACGGGGCGAGTTCGAGCGGTGTGAGTGATGAGGATATTCGTCAGATGATTCAGGAGGAGGTAGCTGCAGCAATCCGGGTTGAGATCCCGGAGATGTTTGGGTCTATTAAGACCACTCTGATGGAGACGTTCGAAGAGCGGTACGCCGCACTGACTGAGACTGCAGCCGCTGCCGCTACCGCAGCCGTGGCCGCTGCCAGGCCGCAAGGGGGCGATTCGTTGCTATTCCGAGAATTCAGCAACACGAAACCCCCTGAGTTCGATGGGACGCAGGATCCGATTGCTGCAATGCGGTGGATCGCCGACATTGAAGGGTGCTTCTACACTTGCTCATGCCCGGAGCACCTGAGGGTGCGGTTCGCTTTGAATCAGCTCCGTCTGGGAGCGAAGGATTGGTGGAAGTTCGTGACGGCGAACTTCACTCTGGCGGAGATTACAGCAGTGACATGGGAGAGGTTTACTGACATGTTCAGGGACGAGTACGTTCCCCCAGTGGAGAGGGAACGATTGATTCAGGAGTTCTTGACCCTTAAGCAGGGTACTGATTCGGTTGCGGTGGTTACGCGGAAGTTTCATGAGAGGGCGATGTTCTGCCCTGAGCTGGTGTCTACAGAGCAGTCGCGGATGAGCCGGTACTTAGGCGTTTCAAGGAGGGATATCCGGGAGTTTGTGTCAAACTCAACCTATCGTACTTTTACTGAGCTTCAGGCGAATGCCAGGAAGCGCGAGATCGAGTTGGAGACCCAGGCCAGGGAGGAGGCCGAGTCTCGGCAGGTGGACCGGCGGCCGGCTCAGTCTCAGCTGGCAGTCAAGCGGATCAAGTCCGCTGATTTGAGGACGGGAGGTCAGAAGGGCCGCACTTGCGGGAAGTGCGGCAAGGGTCATGAGGGGGCGTGCCGAGCTGGTGGTTGCTACAAGTGTGGCAAGGAAGGACACATTGCCAGGGATTGTCCTAAGGGGTTTATGGTTTGTTTTCATTGCAACCAGACAGGCCATCGGAAGGCCGAGTGCTCGCAGCTTTGTCAGGGACCTACACCTACTACCAGGACTACTGAGACTCGACCGGCGAAGGTCGAGGCCCCGAGGGCACGTGGGAGAGCCTTTCAGCTGACTGCGGAGGAGGTCCGCGCTGCGCCCGATGTTGTGGCAGGTATGCTGTAATTCACGTATTTATTTAAAGTCGAGATGTTATGCTTATGTTAATATATGTGTAGGTACTTTTCTTGTGAACTCTATGCCTGCTCTAGTGTTATTTGATTCGGGTGCGAGTAGGTCCTTTGTATCTGTAGCTTGTAGTCAGCATATCAGCATTAGTCGTGAGCCGTTAAGTCGGCCCCTAAGCGTTTCTATAGCGGCCGAGAGGGTGGTTTGTGCCACGGAGGTTCTTTGGGGATGCGTACTAGAGATTTTCGGGGTTGAGTTTCCGATTGACCTAATTCCTATTGCGATGGGTGATGTTTGTGTCATCGTGGGCATGGACTGGCTGAGTCGATTCAGCGCTGTCATCGACTGGGAGCGCCAGCTGGTGACTATACGAGACCCTAGTGGAGGAGTTCTTACGGTGTACGGCGAGGGTACCCGTTCGGGATCAGCTTTTTGTTCGGCCGCTAGGGCGAGGCAATGTCTACAACAGGGATGTAAGGGTTTTGTGGCGTATGTGATGGATACGCGGGAGGCTTCCGAGAGACCAAGGTCAGTGGAGGAGGTCCTAGTGGTGCATGAGTTTCCAGATGTTTTTCCCGAGGAACTGCCGGGAGTACCTCCTGCGAGGCAAGTAGAGTTTGGTATCGATCTGATTCCGGGGGCTGCGCCTATTACGAAGGTGCCTTATCGTCGCGCACCTCCAGAGATGCAAGAGTTGTCCTCGCAACTCCAGGAGTTGCTGGGGAAGGGATTTATTCGGCCGAGCAGCTCGCCGTGGGGAGCACCGATCCTGTTCGTCAAGAAGAAGGATGGTTCACACCGGATGTGCATTGATTACCGGGAGTTGAACAAAGTGACGGTCAAGAATCGCTATCCGTTACCGAGGATCGATGATTTATTCGATCAGTTGCAAGGGGCATCTTGGTTTTCCAAGATCGATCTGAGATCAGGGTACCATCAGGTAAGAGTGCGGGATGAGGACGTCCAGAAGACAGCATTTAGGACGCGATATGGGCATTATGAGTTCGTGGTGATGCCTTTCGGGCTCACCAATGCCCCGGCAGTGTTCATGGACCTCATGAACAGGGTATGCAAGCCGATGCTGGATCGGTCTGTGATTGTATTTATCGACGACATCCTGGTGTATTCGCGATCTAGAGAGCAGCATGAGGGACATTTGAGGGAGGTCCTTGGGGTGCTGAGGTCGGAGAAGCTATATGCAAAATTCTCCAAATGTGACTTCTGGTTGCGGGAGGTCCAATTTCTTGGACGTGTTGTTAATCAGGCAGGGATATTGGTCGATCCGGCCAAGGTTGAGGCAGTGATAAGTTGGGAGGTACCGAAGTCACCTTCTGAGATCAGGAGTTTCCTTGGGTTGGCGGGGTACTATCGGAGGTTTATTAGAGACTTCTCCAAGATCGCAGTACCGCTCACCAGACTGACCCGGAAGGGTGTTGCCTTCTCATGGGGACCCGAGCAACAGATTTCTTTCGAGACACTTCGCCAGAGACTGTGCGAAGCCCCGGTATTAGCTCTCCTGGAAGGGATGGAAGATTTTGTTGTATATTGCGACGCATCGATTTCAGGACTGGGTGCAGTGTTGATGCAGAGAGGTCATGTGATAGCTTATGCATCGAGGCAGCTAAAGCCTCACGAGGCGAGATATCCCACGCATGACTTAGAGTTGGGGGCAGTAGTGTTCGCTCTCAAGATTTGGCGTCACTACCTGTATGGGGTTCGATGTACGATATATACAGACCATAAGAGTTTGAAGTATTTGATGGATCAACCCAACCTAAATATGCATCAGAGGAGATGGTTGGATGTGGTCAAGGATTATGACTGTGAAATCCTATACCACCCGGGCAAGGCTAATGTGGTAGCCGATGCATTGAGCCGCAGGGTGGAGAGCACTCCATTGCGAGATGTATGTCTGAGACTGACGGTGATGACTCCGGTATTGGATGCTATTCGTGGGGCACAGGCCGAGGCTGTGAGATCCGACATGCAGAAGAAAGAACAGGTCGTTGGGTTAATTTCAGAGTTCGTTAAGGATGGACGAGGACTTCTGACGTTTCAGGGTCGGATTTGGGTACCGTTCGTGGGCGGTACGCGTGCTACTTTGATGGAGGAGGCCCATAGATCGAAATTCTCGATCCATCCCGGTGCTACGAAGATGTATTTGGACTTGAGGAAGGAATATTGGTGGCCCTGTATGAAGAGAGACGTCGCCTGGTTCGTTGAGAGGTGCTTGACCTGCCGTAGAGTTAAGGCCGAACACCAGAGACCGCATGGCAAGTTGCAGCCTTTGGAGATTCCCGAGTGGAAGTGGGAACAGATTACCATGGACTTCATCACTAAATTGCCGAAAACTGCCAGAGGAGTCGATGCAATTTGGGTGATTGTGGATAGATTGACGAAGAGTGCACACTTCCTTGCCATCAGCGAGAGTTCATCAGCGGAGAAGTTGGCGGAATTATATGTGAGAGAGGTGGTATCTCGGCATGGAGTGCCGATCTCGATTGTTTCGGACCGTGATGTACGCTTCACTTCCAGGTTCTGGAAGAAATTCCACGAGGAGCTGGGTACTAAACTGCATTTTAGTACCGCATACCATCCCCAGACAGACGGCCAGAGCGAGCGGACGATTCAGACATTGGAGGACATGCTTCGAGCGTGTGTGTTAGACTTCGGGGGTAGCTGGGATGCGCATATACCCTTGGCAGAGTTTTCCTACAACAACAGCCATCATTCGAGCATTGGTATGCCACCTTTTGAGTTGTTGTATGGTAGGAGATGTCGGACCCCCATTTGCTGGGGAGAGGTGGGACAGAGAGTGATGGGCAGTACAGAGATCGTACTTCAGACGACAGAGCAGATTCAGCAGGTTAGACAGAGGTTATTGACCGCCCAGAGCCGACAGAAGAGTTATGCAGACAGACGCCGGTCCGAGCTTGAATTTCAAGTTGGCGACTTCGTTCTCCTGAAGGTTTCTCCTTGGAAGGGAGTGATCCGGTTCAGGAAGAGGGGCAAGTTGGGACCCCGGTTCATAGGTCCATTTCGTGTGATTGCAAGGGTAGTTCGGGTAGCTTATCGGTTGGAGTTGCCAGCAGAGTTGGGACAGATCCACAATACCTTTCACGTATCGCAGTTGAGGAAGTGTATAGCCGATGAATCGGCAGTGGTTCCATTAGAGGATATTCAGGTGGATGCGAGCCTGAATTACGCCGAGAGACCAGTAGCCATCAGGGATCGGAAGATCAAGGTTCTGAGGAACAAGGAGGTACCTCTGGTGTTGGTTCAGTGGCAACACCGGAAAGGATCGGAGATGACTTGGGAGCCGGAGCGTGAGATGCGGGAGCAACATCCGGAGTTATTTGCAGAATGAGACTTCGAGGGCGAAGTCTAGTCCTAGTGGGGGAGAGTTGTAACAGCCCGGAATTTCAGGTATTGTTATAATATTGTTTTTGGGGTGTTTTAGGAGGGGACTCGGCGAGTTGGAGCCAGACTCGCCGAGTAGGACCACAGACTGGGTCGCGGGTTCGCGACTGGACTCGGCGAGTCTGCGCTGTTCAGCGGAAACCCTAGCTGTTCGGTTTTGGAACGTATATAACGGACTTATAGGCCGTCATTGTCCGTCTTTAGCGACTGAGAAGAACCCTAAATCGGTTGTGGGCATCTAGAACAAGGATTGAAGGCCATTGGTGATCTTGAAGAAGTTATTGTGCAAGGAAGAGAAGGGTTTTGGCTAAAGGAACAGCAAGGGAATCAAGATCTAAGGTTGGGGACACAGAGAGTGCATTATTCAGGTAATATTTCGGATCATATTCTGCTATGTTGATGTGTGCATGGATTTAGGGTTTATAGAACCCTTTTGTGACTAGATTGATTATTACCCTTGTTCCCCCAAACGATTATAACCCTGTATTAGGACCTTTAGAGGTCCAGAATGTCCCATGCCTGTGTATTTCGGGAATTAAGAGAGGTTTTGGATTGGAATCCTTATGCCTTAAGTCAAAAGGTAAATTACAAGTCTTGGGGTGTAGCATGAGAACCTAAATGAAGGCCTTACGTGTTGTACCAGCTTAGGAGGACCAGACCTATGAATGGTCGGGACAATACTGATCTCAGGAAGCAGTTTGATCGACTGCATGGCATGGACTCGCCGAGTCCGATGAACAGACTCGGCGAGTAGCTTGGAGATTAACTGGGACTCGTCGAGCTGTTCTTCAGACTCGGCGAGTGGAGTCGGGGTGGCCCCGCGATTCTTCCACGAGGAACTCGTCGAGTCAAGAGGGATACTCGACGAGTAGAAAGGGAACATTAGGATTTGGTGAGGACGTCTAGACTCGCCGATTCGCCTTAGCACTCGCCGAGTCTGGTCAAGTTGACCGTTGACCGTTGACCAGAGTTGACCTACATGTGTTTTCTTAGGGTCAGTGTCTTGAAAGATAAAAGTAGTAATAAGGGATATATGATATTATAGGGAGTCTGTAGCTCGGCGGATCGAGTGCGAGTGATTTCAGGAGTCGCTAGCTTTCATTACCCACGAGGTGAGTCTTCTCACTATACTGTACCCAGAAGGGTTTGACTGTGTGACCGTAAGGTTGGATATGATATGTGTTATAAGTGCTATAAATGGAAAGGTAATTGCTATGCGTGCTATGTATGTTTATATGGGCCGGAAGGCAATATGTTATGTGACTGAAAGGTCGGATATGATATATGATATATGTGCTATATGTGATAGGATAAATGTATTATTTGCTGTGTATGTTTATGGGCTGGAAGGCAATATGTTATGGGCCGGAAGGCGATTATCTCAAGGGTCGGAAGGCGATTGTGTTGTGGACCGAAAGGTCAGGGCCTGGAAAGGCGTATATGAGTAAGTAGTATACTGGGGAACTCACTAAGCATTTATGCTTACAGTTGTTATGTATGTGTTTCAGGTACTAGCGAGGACCGTGGGAAGGCGCCGGCATGACGCGTACACACTGTTGATGTTTTGAGATCTTGGGGATTTTATGATTGTATTTTGATATGAAATTTGGAATAATTATATTTGGTTGAAATAAATCACTTATTTTAAATGAAAATTTTGTTTGAAAATTTGCGTTGTTACATAATAGGTTGTCTGTAGATCTCGCTGTTGAATTTAAGTGGACAACAATATCATTGGTCTTCGTCAGCTAAATGGTTTATTTAGGAACATAGGTGCAAATGTATGGTCACTTATTATCTGTCCAAATTGTCAGTTTCCTTCGTGTTTAAGTGGACCACAATACCGATGATTAACCAGATCTAAACATGCATGCGTGTGCTGATAAACAATATTGAATCGCTTGACAACTTTGATCCCAAAAGTCTTTAATTTATACATTATTTTTGTTTTTGTTAAATTTGTTCATATTTTCATTTATGCACAAATTTAAGGGGGAGAATTAAAAAGTTAAAAAAAAAAATCAAACAAAAATCAGAAAACCAAAAATCTAAAAATATTGTTGTTTTTGTTTTATTATTTTTCAGAAAAATAAAAAATCCAATAAAATAATTTTGTTTATGTTTTATTTTTTCAGAAAATATGAAAAATACCAAAATATTGTGTGTTGAGTTTGTTTTCAGTTTTGTCTTGAAAAGTAAATTCAAATGTAGATGAGACTCATGGAGACTGTATTGAGATTTTCTGAGCCAAGGCTTCATTCGTGATTGTTGAAGAATTTTCATTAGAAGGAACATGAAATGAAGATTATTCTTTCAACATTCAATCTTTCAACCCGATAAGCAAACTGAAGCTATTCTTGAAGATTATGTGACATAATGCATTCAAGCCTCCTCAATCAATTTGCTGCAATCTATGAACCTGCTGACGTGATCCAGAAGAATCGGTCTCTCTATCATTCTCTTTGAAGATTCTCAAGCTGAAAGTGCTAATTTTCAAGAATCTGTATAAGAAGCATCCACACCGAATGTGCATTCAGAGTCAAATTCTGAATAAAAGTCCAACTGCTCAAGATGAAGTCATTCACATAGAAGATTCATTTGTTCATCTTGACGTTGTGAGGAAATTGAAGATAAACGTTGAAGCCAAGCTCAAAGTGGATATTGAAAAGAAAAGCAAGCTACAAACCTAAGGGGAGTTTGTTAGGTAAAAAAATCTATAAACCAAGGGGGAGATTGTTGGGTCAAAAATATGGTTTATACTTTGCTTTTCTAGGAATTTGTTATTTTCGGTCTTGGGCCGAAAACTATCTTGGGATTAATTGTAGCTTGGATTGAAAACTCATGGGTTTTCGGTTTGGGCCTTGTATTTTGTGTCCATACTTATATATAGATGTAAGGGTGAGGAGTGTTAAGGGGTGGCCATATTAAACAATGGAGGGGACCATTTTGGAGGAGCATATTCTAGAGAGAGAAAGTTAGAGAGAGAACTTGTGTGTGAGTGAATCTTATGTTGGATCATCATTCATATCATTTATACATTGACGATTCTTCAAGTTCTTCTTCTTCTTCTTCTCCATTCTATCTTGCATCATCCACTTGATTGGGATTTCGCACCATCAAGTGGAACGGATTGATACATCAAGTGAATTTAGGGACCTACAGTATGGCATACTCTTGAGTGTATATGTTGTCCTTTTGGGTGTTTTGAGGTGTATTGAGGCATAAAAATATGATCTTGTATCTTCATGATCATTCATGCAAAATTTTTGGAGCCTTTTAGTGGACTTTTAGTTAGGATATTGGTGTTGGGTTCCAGCAAGCAAATAGCAGGTGTTTGTGTAAGAATGTTGAGCGTTTGGACACCAAGCGTCCTAGGGCGAACGCCAAGCATTCTCACAGAAGCCTAATGGGCCGATTTTTGGGCCTTGGATTGTGACATCACCAAATTCACAGTCATTTTAAAAATTCTATTTATGCTTATTTGAAAATCAAGGAATAATAATGCAGAATTTGTTCCCAGAAAAACATGATAAATATATTATCAAAGCATTTCCGAAGAAATGTATTTTGTTTATATTAAAACTTTGGGATGTCATCATCAATACAAAAACATAAGCATAAACAGACCTTACATTCATTTACACTATTGATTTACATCTCCTTTAATCTCTCAGTGAAATGTAGCTTCGTATCGACACCTGTGATACATGAAAACTGAATGGGTCAGGTGGGAAACCTAGTGAGTACATATGGTTTTCAACCCACAATAATAAAGTTATTATGTTTCATCATTAAAAAATTAACCCAACTACCCATCCCCATTATCTTATTTATTTCATAAGTATCTTCCGTAAGAATCATCTATCATTCACTCATTCACTCCTAAGGATTTTCCTAAGGAATAGGCACGAGGTCCATCGTTGCTGAGGTTTGTATAATAGGCACTAAGTCCATAGTTGCCGTTGTTATTTCTTAGGTACTAAGTCCATAGTTGCCAGGGTTTATCTCTTTTATTGACAATATTATTTTAGGGAGTCCACCCATAAAACATGTCAATGGGTTTTCAGAGTATATCTAATGAACATATCGTTTACAACACCTACAAGTTGCGAGCCTGCTAGTGTTCCACTGGACTATCTAGAATAGTCTGTGGTTGTCATGTATACTCTGTTAGATGACTGGGCCATCGCTTGGGTCAAGGCTTCTCCTCATCTTCCACCTCTCATAAGCTATATCATCTTTCATCTCTCATCTTGTATTTCATTTACCCATCTTTATCCATTATAATTATAGGTATAAAAATGTATACAGTTTAAGTAGAATAAAACATGTATATTTTTGTGCATTCAACATAGATATCAAGAACACCGATAATATGAATAAATAACATGTAATTTATATTAACTATTTCATATCTATGTGTAAGATGAAAGTAACTATGCACTCACTTGTTAAAGTGATGATTCCAAACTTGGGTAGCGCTTCGCTTCTAACAATTCTATTTTCCTTCGACGAAACCTGGTATCATTACCGATACATTTTAGTCTAATATTTATAGCGACTATTTACGAGAGATATTGTTTTATAAGTGTTAAACAATACTTTTCAACCACTATGTACAGACAGGGCCAACCATGAAACACCGGAGGGCAGGACCATTTTGACATTATAACACTTCTGAAATCCAACAAACCTATGCGACCCTTCAAACCAGATTCCCTGTAACGCGAGTAATTAAAATATATTATAATAACAATTTGTATATTATATTTTATAATATATTTATTGTTTATAAGTTCATAATAAATATATTGAACCTAAACATAAGCTATACTTAAAGTAGAGTAAACATACCTCACTTACTAGGAGGTTTGGCTAGGAACCGGGCTCTGCGGGGGCAGAACTTCCGAGCCGAAATCTATTCTTCTCTGAGCCTTCTAGTGCTCTGGGCCTTGCCACTAGCACTTGGAAGTTACTAGGGAAAGGAAGAGAGAGGTTGGGGTTGGGGTGTTAGGAGAGAAGGTTTGAGAAAAGTGTGAGACAGGGTGGAATTTAGCCCAATTCGGTGAGTTCTAAGCCTCTAACTCATCGAGATGAGTGTCAAGTGTCACTATCTGGTGGCAAGGCATAGGGAGGAAGCAATGGTCAGGATCGCGCCACATCTTACTCGCAGATTATTCCAAAAACTAGTTATATTCTAAAATCCTTAAATTTCGCATATGACCTCCGTTTTTGACCTTCTTTATATCCACGCATAGGCGGAAACATGATCTACAACTTTTGTTTAGACTTCGTTGGCAAATTTTGAATTATTTTTAAAGTTATATTTTAACAGTGTTAGAAAGTTAGTATCCCTTAAAAATTCATAATTTTTCATTCGACGTCCGTTTCAGACTATATTTATATCGTTGAACTCCTATTAATGAGATCATCAATTCTCATTTTAAGTTTTAATCGACCGATCTAAAATTTGATTTCCAGGTTGTGCACTACTATGCTAAATCTTAGAAAAATTATAACTTTCTCATACGAAGTCAGACTTGGACATTCTTTTTATTTAAATTCCCACTTTAACATATACTATGACTTTCGTTTAGATTCATAAGGCTAAAAAGTAATTTATCATAAACACACTTTTTATGATTCCCGGTGTCGTGCTGGTTTTGTCGTAAAACTTCGACAGGTCATAACTTCTTCGTTATAACTCGGATTCCAGTGTTCTTTACATGTATGGAACCCTTGTGACATATACTATAACTTAGTTAAGATTATTTATTTAAATAGGCTTTTATCAAAAAGTCATTTTGGATGCTTATTGTCTCTAAATTGACTATCCTGGATCTGCGAGCGTTACATGGATCATTGTGGATTTTGGGCTAGACTTGTTTCGAGTTGGTGGGCCTTAGAGTTACGTTAATGGATCTTAAGTGGTGTAAGTTGGTCGTTTTGGGGCCTTGGGGCCCATTATTTTTTTTGGGCCAAGGTTTGTTGGGCCAATTATGGGAAAGGTAAATGGGTATTTACCTTAGGAGTTTGGACTTAGGGCTTAGGCCTATCATTATGGATTATAACCTAATTTTGGTTAAGGTTATTTGTTTGTGTTAGTGTGGGATCTTCCAGTTCAACAGACAAGCATCTAGTTATTATCAACAGAATGAGGTGAGTTTTTGTTGGGTTTTGAGCATTCTAACACTCTTATGGTGTACATGCAACCCTAGAAACCTTGGATCTATGTTTGACTAAGATACATGCAAAATTATTTTCCAAGGTTCATAATCCTATATAGCATACATGGGGATCTTATATTCTAATACTTAGTAAGAATTACATACCTCTTTGTAGCTTGGATTCCTTTGAAACCTTGTGAGCCTAGCACCTCAAGTGTGATGCCTCAAATGCTTCACACAACACCAAGTACACTTGGAGTAAACTCTAAGAGAATAAGAACACTTGGATTTTCGGATAGCCCTCTTTGATTCACTCTAGTGGCCGAAAATGGTGAAGAATAGCTTCTTTATATAGTATGTTACAATTAGGGTTACACCATGTAAACCCTAATTGTCATGACCTTTCATTTCCATGACCCATGGGTTATGTAACCCCCATGGAGCATCTTATTGATGGGTTTGAGCCATAAGAACATTTCTATGTGCACATACAAACCCTAATGCTTGGATCTAGGTTTCTCTAATTGAACATGCAATGTATCCAAGACTTTGATTGATAGATCTAGTATAATAACATAAGAAATCAGATCTAAAAGATTACCTTGAATTACTTGCTTGAATCTTCTTGTCCTTGGAGCTTAGAGTCACAAATCTCACTCCTCTAATGGCTTACAAACACCAACTTAGCAAGAGGATGATTTGAGAGAGATTGGAGGGTGAGAAAAGTCGGTCAGCGTTTCTCCAATACCAAGGGTGCTGATTTTCTTAACCCTAAGGGTCTATTTCTACTAGTGAGCCTCCTAAGGTTTCACCCTTAAATCCTAATTGGATTACTTAGGCCCTAAGCAATCCAATCTCCTTATTGATAAGCCTTGGATGATTTCTAGGCTCTTCCAAACCCTAAAATCGTCCACCCCTTATTCATAAAGAATCACTGCTCAAAATACAACTATCATACAATTGATAGTTTATGCCCCTTTACTCAATTAATCTCTTTAAGTCACCAAATTAATTCCTAATTAATTTATGACTTATATTAATCAAATAACAATATTATTATTCCTTATATTATTCTCATAATATATTAATAATATTTATTCTCTCATTATAAATCATCCTGTCAAGTTGCTGTGGTGAAGGCAACCCAAAAGGACCATGCTCAATCGGGTCAAGTACTTACCAAATATAGTTTCAGCCTTAGACACTATTCCAACAGTCTCCCACTTGGATAATTCTAGTCACTATATATACCGGTTAGCAATCGTAGCTCTCAAAGACGCTGTCAAACTCTGATCTTATCAATCCTATCCTTTAGATAAGGGATCGTACAGTCCTCTGTTTAGATATCATGCGGACAATTCTATGGAACCAATTGTCCAGCAGTTGGTTTCTCGGTCTCAGAACTTAATCGAACACATCAATTTAGTTCTGAACAGGCTTGGCACATAAGTCAAATCAAATCATCGAGCGACCGAGATATCGCTTTTACCCTCTTAGGATAAAAGTAACAGATAAACTTCGACTTATATGCATTTACTTATTTATTAATATATTATACACAACAATGTGTTTTATAACATCAATTTACTGATGCGGTTTCGCATTATAAATGTACAACCAATTAACAAATAACAAACCATATATCTAGGTTTTAAGACCATATGATATTATCGTCTTGCGATTAACCTTTTCGTCAAATTCCATAAGGTGATTCCAGCAAGCGCGGGTTTGTTCTAATGCTCAAAACTAGTTCATAAGCACTCATGAACGTTGCAGCAACCTTTTGTTATGTCTAATACCATTTAGACAATCTACACACCAATTCATGACAATCTTCATTCATACCTACTTCCAACATATGAGCGATTGTGGATTGTTTTAATAATTCGATTATTCTAAATAAACTGAATTATTCTGGAAGTCAAAACATGCAAAGTGAAACAATAGTGAAACATTTAACATAAGACAGTAACTTTACTTATAAATAATACTCCTTTATTTATTCATCAAACGTCAAATTACATTTATCTATTACAAGTTTCTAAAATTATCTAATCTAATCTAATATCATCTCTCAGTCCAATACTCCTAGCATGTTGCAAATGCATAACCCTACACAGTCCATTCGTAAGCGGATCTGCTGAGTTATCTTCTGATGATATCCTCTTCACCATGAGGTGTCCTTCTTCTACTCGATGTCTAATGAAATGATATTTTCTGTCGCTATGATGAGATCTACCATGATCCCTCGGTTCCTTGGTCAAGGCAACCCCTCCTTCATTATCACAGAAAATTTCCATAGGCTCCTTTATGGCAGGCACAACTCCAAGATCACCAATGAAGTTCTTCAACCATATTGCCTCCTTCGATGCTTCGCTCGCTGCAATGTACTCTGATTTGCACGTTGAATCAGCTACGATTTCCTACTTGGAACTCTTCCAAGTTACTGCTCCTCCATTAAGAGTAAAGACCCAGCCCGACTGCGAACAGTAGTTGTCCCTGTCGGTCTGAAAGCTGGCATCACTATACCCTCGCACCTTTAAGTCATCACTCCCTCCGAGGACTAAAAACCATTCATTGGTCCTCCGAAGGTACTTAAGAATATTCTTGACTGCAATCCAATGGGCTCTGCTAGGGTTCCCTTGATATCTACTAACCATGCTCAAAACAAAGGCTACATCAAGGCGAGTACATGTCATAGCATACATGATTGAGCCAACTGCGGAAGCGTAAGGTACTCGGCTCATCTCTGCTATCTCAGCTTCGGTACTCGGACTTTGAGTCTTACTCAACTTGGCATTACTTTGTATCGGTAATTCTCCTTTCTTCGAATTTTCCAAACTAAAACATTTTAGTACTTTATCTAAGTAAGTGTTCTGACTAAGTCCTATTAGTCTCTTACTTCTTTCTCTCACTATCCTTATTCCCAAAATATAGGAAGCCTCTCTGAGGTCCTTCATAGCGAAGCACTTCCCGAGCCAGGACTTAACCTCCTGCAGAGTCGGGATGTCGTTTCCTATGAGCAGTATGTCATCGACATACAAAACGAGAAAGCTGACTATACTCCCACTGGATTTGACATATACACATGATTCATCTTCACTTCGTACAAATCCAAACTCTTTGACTTTCTCATCGAATCAAAGATTCCATTTGCGAGACGCTTGCTTAAGTCCATAAATGGACTTCTCAAGCTTACACACTCTATTTAGATGCTTCGGATCAACAAAACCCTCTGGCTGAGCCATGTAAACATCCTCAACCAACTTTCTGTTAAGGAAATCGTTCTTGACATCCATTTTCCAAATCTCATAATCATGAAATGCGGAAATAGCTAGTATCACTCTAATAGACTTTATCTTCGCAACTGGTGAGAAGGTCTCATCATAGTCAACTCCAGGAGTTTGAGTAAAGTCATTCGCAACCAATTGTGCCTTATATGTGTGTACATTTCCATCCACGTCGGTCTTCTTCTTGAAGATCCATTTGCACCCAACGGTCTTACGTCCGGGCACGTTATCAACCAAATTCCAAACTTGGTTATCATACATGGATTGGATCTCGCTGTCTATTGTCTCTTTCCATTTTGCAAACTCCGGGCCTGTCATGGCTTCCTTAAAGCTATTAGGTTCATCTAGATTTATTAGTGTACCATCACTAATATACGTGTCCCCTTTGGTAGTAATATGAAAACCATAAAACTAGGGTTGAACTCTAACTCTTTCAGAACGTCTAAGAGGTAAGGACTGGTCAATAGGTTCAACCGGAGTTTCCTCCTCGGGTTGATTGCCAGCGGTAGAGGTTCCTGCATCAATCGATTCTTGAATCTCTTCAAGCTCGATTTGCCTCCCACTGTCTCCTTGGCTTATGAGTTCTCGCTCTCGGAAAACCCCTCTCCTCGCAACGAAGACAACATTGTCACTCGGTCTATAGAAGCGATATCCAAAGGATTTCTTTGGGTAGCCGATGAAAATACATCGCTCACTACGAGGTTCGAGCTTGTTGTGAGTATCTCGTCTTACGAAAGCCTTGCAACCCCAAACCTTGATATGTGCTAACGAGGGAGCTTTCCCCGTTCACATATCGTGAGGTGTTTTGGCAACCTTCTTCGTAGGGACTCGGTTAAGGATGTGGGCAGCAGTCTCTAAGGCATACCCCCAGAATGAGATAGATAATGAAGCACGACTCATCATAGAATGAACCATGTCTAACATGGTCCGATTACGCCTTTCTGCCACACCATTCAACTGCGGTGTCCTAGGTGGCATCAATTGCGAAACTATTCCGCATTCTTTGAGATAGTCGTGGAATTCAAGACTTAGGTACTCTCCTCCTCGATCGGATCGAAGCATCTTGATTTTCCTGCCCAATTGATTCTCCAATTCATTTTTGAATTCTTTGAACGTTTCAAATGTTTCTGACTTTTGCTTGATTAAGTAAATATACCAATATCTACTATAGTCATCGGTAAAAGTCACATAGAAGCGGTTCCCATCCTTTGTGGTTGATCTAAAGGGTCCACATACATCGGTATGTATGAGGTCCAATAAACCCTCACCCCTTTCACATGTGCTAGTGAAGGGTGACTTGATCATCTTTCCAAGTAAACAAGATTCACATGTGTCATCTTCCCTAAGGTCGAATGACTCCAACACTCCATCCTTTTGGAGTTGGGCTATGTGCTTCTTGTTTACATGTCCAAGACGATAATGCCACAAGGATGCTCTATCCATACTATTGGAGGAATCCATGCATAAAACATCATTTCCTAGTTTATCTACAATCATAACAGTTTCATAAATTCCATTACATGGCATTGCTTCAAAATATAAGACACCATTTAGATAAGCATAAATTGAACCATTCTCATTATTAAAATAAAATCTAAATCCTTGTCTAAACAAACCATGAAACGAAATGATGTTTCTTGCCATTTCTGGCAAGTAGCAATAATTATTCAAATCTAAACATAATCCATTACTAAGCACTAAAGAATACACTCCAATCTTGGTTACAGGCGACGATCTTCTGTTCCCCATGATTAGATTTATTCTTCCACGCTACACATCCATATTTCTTTTTAGTCCCTGCATTTCAGAACAAATGTGGTAACCACACCCGGTATCGAGGACCCAAGAAATAGCATGAGATGAATCATTAGATTTAATTGTGTAAATACCTACGAAAGACAGATTGATCTTTCCTTCCTTGATGGCTTGCAGATATTCTGGGCAGCTTCTCTTCTAATGCCCTATTTTGTGGCAATGGTGGCACTTTGCTTCTTTTGGGTTAGGATTGGGCTTAGCTTGATCAACTTTGGTCCCACTAGAAGAGGAACCATCTCGGGACTTTCCCTTGCGGTGGCTCTTAGACGGAGCCTTCTTCTTCTTGCCACTACTAGAAAAAAAGGCCTTTTACGATGCTCATTGCGCGTCGTAAAACGCTCAGACGACGTGCAAATGCGCGTCAAGGAAGGCCCTGTTATAAAAGAGAGACGACGCGCATTTACGACGCGCATTTAGGACGCGCATTTACGACGCGCGGTTATGACACGCACTGCGTATCAAGGAAGGCCCTGTGATAAAGGAAGACGACACGCATTTGCGTGTCGTAACCTTACGACGCGCGTGTTTATGACATGCAATGCGTATCAAGGAAGCACCAGTCAAGAAAGGCCATGTCATAAATGAAGACATCACACATTTTTGCGTATCATAATTTTAATTTTTTTTAAAAAAATATATATTTATATATTTATTAATTTATAAATTAAATTTGCATTTAATCGCTCATAATAGAAATAAAATATCATATACAAAAAATACAATCCATTGCATAATATAAAATAAAATACCATATACAAAAAATACAATCCAATGCATTTAATTTGTATGTATAACAAAGACACATGTGTTAAACTTATTACCATTAACATCTAATCGTATGGACTCGAGTGTTAAACTTGTTACCATTAATATCTGATTCATAAGTCCTTTCAACAAGATTGTTACCTGCATAAATGAAAACAAACAGGAACATTAACAACCCAGCTATGAACAATATTGTTACCTGCATAAGTTTGTAAGAGGATAGCTTTCATTAACAATGGAACCACCTGTAATTTATTAAAAAAACAAGGTCAAAACTAAAAACTAAGTATGCCCTTGCTCCTTTTTTCCCCTTAACATACGTAAATGATGATGTCTATCTTGATAAAGCTTGTTCCTTTTCTAGATTGTAAGAGGATTTTGATTGAGTCATTAAGTCCATTAAGTCAAAATGAAATAGATACTAAGTATGCCCTTGAATATGAGCCATCCTTTCATATAATATTTTTATAACAAATCAATAGAAGCTTTTTTATAAAAAATCAACCAACCACATCAGTCATATATAGATTATTATAATAAAAACAAACAAACAAATTTACACGATACAATGAGTTAAGAATATCAAATCTGCTTACCAGATGTTCTAGAATCCCACATTGAACTGCAAGAAATATAAAAGATATAATGATGAGGGTGAGAAGGGCAATTAAGTCTTTTTCACAATCAGCTTCATTTCTGTTTAGCCTAAAGAGAATATTCATTCTTTTACTAAGCCTTTCTCAACCATATTGTACCTGTAAATTGTAATTAGAAGAAGACTATAAGTCACAAAAAAAAGAGAGGAAAAGAGTTGATCCAATCAGATGAGTTATTACTTGACTGTGGTTAACCAGAATGTGAAAACTAACTTTTTTAAAATTATGTAGTGGCTAAAAGAGTAACTATATCAAAGCATAAAACAAAACTTATAATAACAAAATCAAAATCCAAAAAGAAGTGTGCTTTGAAATTTGACAGGAAAAGAAAATGAGAGATCTGGTTAACATTATCATTCTCCTCAATAACATCCAAGATAGTTCGATACAACAACAACGATGACCACACCTACAATCACATAGCCCGAATTAAAAACAAACACTTTTATTTACTTTTTGGGATTAATAATGGAGTAATAAAGATTTGAAATTTAAATAATAGAGATTAAGAAAATAACCTTAAAAACTGTGGGTTTTATGAGTTGGAAAATTAATGCATCGCCATCAACTAGTTAATGATCTTCAGCAAACAATTTCCATCCTCCACCAAGTCTTGTTTTCCTAGGGAGGTAATTTCTTGGCCACTCATCTCCATCTTCATGAACCAATGTCAATATTTCATCTCATTTAGGAAGGTAGCTTTTGCAAAAATACATAAGGAGACCCTGAGTACAATTCATAATAACATGTTAAATAGAAATTTTAAAAAAAATGTTATTTCATGTGAAATGTGAATCATGTACATTCAGTTGGTGCCAAATTCACAATGGCGTTAAAACTCTCTCCCCTTAACAGCTTCAGACTCTGGTGCAATTTTACATGTAAGTTTTTTTATATATAACCTATAAAGGTTGTTGATATTTTATTTATTAATACTTTTGAAATAGTGAAATGGGACAGGTGTTCATCCAAAAGATGCAACGAACGGATGAATAGAGGTAATTAATTAATAATCAATTTTAAATTTCTTTAACATGAATCAATGTAATAATATTCATCGATTTTTGGGGGTAGTTTCAGGGATTCTGAAGAGAATGAGTCTCTGAGGTCTGAATCACTCAGATTGAAGAATCAATTACGTGATAGTAGTGAAAACGGGAATATCCTTGATTTTGCTGAAGAAAGATTAATTACATTATATAATATATATGCCACTAAATACAACAAATTCTAGATTTTTCTTATAGATTGCTTTTTAATGTTAATCAGAATACAATTGTTTCAAGGAACTCAAAACCTCATCAAAAACAAAGATCAAACACATATTGGTCAATGGGTTCACTTTCAGATAGAAGTATGGTTGATTTAATAAAAATCCCAGAGCACGACAACAACAATCAAATTCAAAACAATGAGGATCATAGACTTTGTGCTGAAGCATCAAGAAATGCAATTGAAGTTTTGAAAAGTAATGTTTCAAGGTTGGGAAGGCAAGTGGAAATGTTAGATTTGGAGTTGGAGTCTCTTCATAAGCAAATACTTAAAGAGAATAAATGAGGACAAGATATGTTGAAGAAAGTAACTAAACTTCAGGAGGAGAAAGAAGCACTTGAAGAGGAAAGGAAAAAAGATATTGCTACAATGAAGGAGTTTTATGGTGAACTAGACATATGTATGAGTAGAAAGAAACAGACATCAGTTACTTCATTGTTGTATGTAATGAAAAAGAAAACAAAGGGCATAAATGTAAATTAACTTAGGAGCAGTAAGAAGCTTTAAGTTTAAGATAAGGTTAAGCTTTAAGGTTAAGCTTGCATAAAGAGACACTAACGTGCTTCTTTTTAAGTTGGTTTCTTTTTCATGTTTGTACCTTTTTCATGTTTGTACCGTTAACATTAGGGATTATTTGATAAAGATTCCCCTGAACAAAATTCATGGCAGGCATTTCCTGAGGAGAATCCCACAAAAAACTCCAAATCTATTAGAATAAGATTATAAGAAACAATGGGCACCAGAACAAGCAAGCAGCTGAAGGCCGCACCACCAGATAGGGTTTTGGAGAAGAAAGCTTCACAACGGTTCCTACCTCTGCTAGTTCTCACTCTCAGGTAAACACAACACCTAATATCCCTATCATCACCACTAATTTTGGGCGTTCTAGTTATGGGGAGGAGTTCAAAAACAAAGAAAGTAATTCAGCTTCACGACCTGCTGGATGGGCTGGTTTCTAGTATTATTATTATATAAAATCATGTGTTAAAAAGATACTTGTCTCATGATCTTGTCATCATTTTAAGAAAACTGGTTGGACTTGGGGTATTATAGTAACATGAGGGTCAAGAACCTTTGAAACAAATGATTGTTGATTTGTTGGTCATGGGCTTCTTTTTTCTCTTTTGGATTACCAATTCCAACTCCATTCCATGCATCTTATTAATTAATTAATTGATGACTATCAACTTACCTTTTGTTGTGTTACCTGTACATATTACTTTGTTAAGAAGTCTAATAAAAAACAAATAACCCATATGATAAGAAAGAAGGTGCCATTGGATCATTGATTATTTAGTTTAAAGTGGCCTGATCATGTCATTCAGTTTACGAAATGGTACTTAATGTTATAATAAGGTAATGAACTATTTGAAATGCTTAGTATCTATCATCTGACCATAAAATAAAAAATTCAGTTTTTTTTGAAGAATGTTTGCCATAATGGACCAAAACCTCTGGAAAAAAGCAGTCTTTTTAAGCTTTATGAACAATAACAGAGCTGATTTGGAAAAGGGGGACAATGAAAAAAAGACAAACTTACCCATGAACTGACTTTTTGTTAGGCTTTGAAAGTTCTGAACAAATTGACCCAAGCACTTTAATGTCTGATAGAGGAATAGAAAGTGAAAAGTGAGTGTACAATCACATAAATGGAAAGTTTGACTTATAAGTTAAAATTTATAAAATAGAGTTGACCTGTGGTGAGGAAACATTAGCATTAATTTTTTATCATTTTTTATCTTAGTAAGCTTATTTACACTTTAATGAATAGATTGAAAATGAATTTGTTACTTTCTTTCATAATGATCAAAAACTACCTCAATAGATATGGAATTAAATTACCTTGCAATAGAGGAAGCTGACATATGCCTTCTTTCATATTCATTAGCTAGGCAGGTAAAAAACTGCAAAAGAGTAAATTTCTAGTGAGGGCCATAAATTCACAGTCATGTGTACGTCAGGTGATGTTATAAGGTATGACTTAGGTGAGATGGCTCTTTCAAGAATTTCGTCAAACAGTTGGAGTGCATAGCTCCTCCCCTTTCATTTTTCATCTATTTAGTCTTAAGGGTAGGAATACGAACTTAAGACTAAAACTGAAAACAAAATGACAAACCCCATCTCTCTTTGTAATCTTGAATTGGCTCAATAGCTAGAAAAAAAAAGAATTAAAATTGATCAAAAACTACCTCAATAGCTTATTTACATCACATATAAGAGACTATATAACGTTAGTTTAAATAGTTGGTTCTTGATTTTAAGAAGTTATTCTTGTAACCTAGTTGTATATATTAATAATTGGATACCTGTTACATGTGGTTGATAGATAGCTTCCCAAACAACAGCTAGTTCTAAGCCAATAGCTATAAGCTGAAACGTGAAATAAAGTTGTTTACAGAGATGAGAAGTAGATACAGGAAAAAATCAGAGGCATAAAGTCGAAATTGACAATACTAGATGAAATCGCACATTTAGGGAAAAATCATAAGCCTTTTTCTTGATTGAGAAGATGAAGTCGAGATATGAATGAGAAATTGCGTGCCCCCTTATTTGTTGAATGACTGAAGAAATAGGGCAGGGTAGAAGCGTCCTTTTCATACCTTAGTGCAATCAAACCTTGGGCTTGTAAACCCGAGGAGTCTTAGTAAATGTATTAGGGTGGGGAAGAGGTGGAACGGTGAGCCTGAGGAGTTGATATCTAATCTTATGTACCAATGGTGATATATGTCATTCTTCTATGACGAGTATGAGAGATATTATTTGATAGGTGTGTAGTCGCCGATGTTCTAGCCTGAGGAGTCACAACAGCATTGCAGTGGAGGAGTCGTAGTTTTTGAATGATGTCGCAGTCGAGAGTGAAGCGAATGGGGCGTAAGTCTCCGATCAAAAAAATCCCTAGCTTACATTGTGCAGACTTGAAGAGTCGGTGTGGGTTGAATGTAGTGCAGGTGGGTGAGGGGCGGAGACGAAGGAGAGGAGATGTTAGTGAACAGATGGAGACGAAGGAGAGGAGATCAATCTTCTATTTTGTGAAAGAAGATATTACTATTTCAAATGTGTTATGTTTGATTAGGGTTTGCACATAGAAGGAAGTGAAAGTCGATCGGAGAGGAAGGGGTTGCAGAGAGAAAGAAGGGAGAGAATGAAGTCGATTTTGGCGGGTAGAGAGCAGAGAGGAAGAGGAAGCGGGTGTTCAAAATTTTGGGGGATTTAGTTTCCCCCCTTACCTATCAAGGAGTCCCAGAAACGCGCGTTTATTAAAATTATAAAGCGACATTTGTAGAGGACGCCCTTTTTATTATAGGTGCCCTCCGTGTTTTTAATATTTTTACATGAGACACTAATTTAAGGGCACTCAGTAATGCGCGACCTAAATCCTTAAAATTTTTGAAGAGATGACACTTTTTTAATGTCGCTCTCTAATGCGTAACATAAATCAAAGAGTGTCATGTTTTGCGCGTCGTAAAAGGGTCTTTTTCTTGTAGTGTGCCCCTTCCCTGCCCAATAGCCAAAACAGGAGCAGCGGGTGAATTGGGAGTTGGTGCAACAGACTTGTCCTTGAGTTTGCTCTTAGCAACCTTTAGGAGACCTTGGAGCTTACTTAGGGTGACCTATTCCTTGTTCATGTGGTAGGTCATCCTAAATTGGTTGTAACACGGAGGCAAGGAATGAAGTACCATGTCGATAGCCAAATCTTCCGCAAAATCGACATTCAACTTGCGAAGATGATCGACGTACCTTTGCATCTTTTGCAAGCGTACGGTTAGGGATTCTCCATGTCCTATTTTAGCAGAGATCATGTTAGTGAAGATCTCGTAACGTTCCTACCTCGCGTTTTGATGGTATCTCTCCAATAAGTCTTGATGCATCTCGTACGGATACATGTCCTCATAGGACTTTTGGAATTTGGCGTTCATTGTGGCTATCATGATGCAATGAACCTTCGTTGCATCACGCTCATGAGTCTCAAAAGTCGTCATTTCAGCCGGAGTAGCGATTTCTATATTGATCTTCTCGAGCTTTTCATCGAGGACATACTCCTTGTCCTCGTAGTGAGCAATCATGCGAATGTATCTTATCCATTCGCTAAAGTTCGTTCCACCGAAAGTCACCTTTTGGCAAAGGCTCATCAATGTGAATGAACTAGCAGCAGCGTTGTTCGCGTTCGACATCTACAAATAGAAAGGAAAAAGATTGATTAGAATTTGAATCCCTAATTATCACCCAATAAGAAAAATTAGGGATAGGATCCAACAACATTATTTACATATTAGAAAAGGGGTGTCGTAATCCAACATGCAAACAATTTAAAGGTAAGTGAATGACGATTCACTAATTCTCCACCATGAAAACATTACCTTTAAGTTTTAAGCGCATTGAGAATTCCTAGGTTTCGATGAGATTCATTGAACTTTTCAATGGCATGTTTAAATCTCGATATGCCCCTCTTGTTTGTGACTGGGATGCCGAGGATCACAAAGTGGGTGCGAATAACCATGCAAATCTACAAGGTGCCTTCATTGTAACAATCACCTATTCGATGTGCCAGTAAACCATACACGCTCCACCAAACTATGATAAACAACGAATCACCCATTGCCACCTATGCTTAGAACCAATTAGTGTGTCGGTAAACCACACACGCTCCACTAACTTCTTAGCAAGGGTGCAAAGTGTAATTTCATGGGATTGCATCAATTCACTTTTCCTAAAGTTACTAGGATTGGGAATTTTGAAAAACATGTAGTTACTTTGTATTTAATATTATACTTTTGACGAGGAGATAGAGTTGCCCTATCCTACCCGTTCGGATAACAACCCTCCACCAATCAAACAAGCGGTGGGTGTGAGTGTACACCCATTAAGTGCCATTTTATAGGCAGCAACCTTATACCCACCTTATAGACCGACTTCGTGAATGAGGCCTACTAAACGTAAGACTAGCATTTTAATCATATATATATATATATATATATATATATATATATATATATATATATATATATATATATTAAGCTTGTAATCATATAGAGTATAGGGTTAAATTTTAAACTTGTAAAATTCTAGGGTTTGAAATTTAAATTGTCCAAATTAAACTTTTAGTCACAAAACTAAATTTCAAAACTTGAGGGTTAGTTTTAACTTTTCAAAACACAAGGGATAAAATAACAAATAATTTAAATTAACCATTTAATCTCATAATTATCCATATTTGATTTATTTAAATGTTTCTTGCAAAACAATTTACCAATTTAATTAAAATAATTAATCAATTATCACATAACGTAATTATTATTCAATTAATTGGTAATTATCTTGAATTAGGTCAAGGATATACTGAAATATATGTTAAAATCGGATTTATATTGACCCATTAAGATAAAGTCAAGTTTCCATAAGATAAACAACAAGAAATCCCGAAACTAGCTCATCCTGACGCTCGAACTCGCCGAGTACCACAATGGACTCGCCGAGTTGAGGCCTACTCGCAGAGTCCACTATGGAACTCGCCAAGTTCATCAGGTAGATCGACAAAAATCAAATTTTGTAATCAACAATCAAGCAACCAATGCATCAATTCAGTAGAAACCAATCAAGGCTCTGATACCACTGATGGGTTTGAGTCATAAGAACATTCCTATGTGCACATACAAACCCTAATGCTTGGATCTAGGTTTTTCTAATTGAACATGCAATGCATCCAAGACTTTGATTGATAGATCTAGTATAATAACATCATAAATCAAATCTGAAAGATTACCTTGAATTACTTGCTTGAATCTTCTTGTCCTTGGAGCTTAGAGTCACAAATCTCACTCCTCTAATGGCTTACAAACACCAACTTAGCAAGAGGATGATTTGAGAGAGATAGGAGGGTGAGAAAAGTCTGCCAGGGTTTCTCCAATACCAAGGGTGCCGATTTTCTTAACCCTAAGGGTCTATTTATACTAGTGAGCCTCCTAGGGTTTCACCCTTAAACCCTAATTGGATAACTTACGCCCTAAGCAGTCCAATCTCCTTATTGATAAGCCTTGGAAGATTTCTAGGCTTTTCCAAACCCTAAAATCGTCCACCCCTTATTCATAAAGAATCACTGCTCAAAATACAACTATCATACAATTAAAAGTTTATGCCCTTTTACTCAATTAATCTCTTTAAGTCACCAAATTAATTCCTAATTAATTTATGACTTATATTAATCAAATAACAATATTATTATTCCTTATATTATTCTCATAATATATTAATAATATTTCTTCTCTCATTATAAATCATCCTGTCAAGTTGCTATGGTGAAGGCAACCCAAAAGGACCATGCGCAATCGGGTCAAGTACTTACCAAATATAGTTGCAACCATAGACACTATTCCAACACTTATGGGTTTAACCTAACTTGATAATCCATGGAGCCTTGGCCCACTATATAAATTATGGATGATTGACACAATCAACCCATATATATAATTATTCTTCTTTTGATCACATAATTAATTCTAAATTAATTATTGATCAATACTAACTAAATATTATTATTCTTATTATTAATATATTAGTACTTATAATATATTAATAAACCATAAGTTTCTTATTTCTCTCATTTAGTCTATCCAAGTGCATGATGCCATGAAACCCAAATGGACCATGTCAGGTTGGGTCAAGTACATACCAAATATAGTTATGGACTTAGACACTATATCCAACAGTCTACCACTTGGATAAGTCTAATAACTATAGTTGCAAGTATGACTTCAGGAACCGATCAGCAATCGTAGATCTTTCAAGGTCTCTCGGAACTGAAAAGATGATGGTGTGTCATTTTAGATAAGTGATCGTATAATCCTCTATTCTAGATATCAGCCGGACAAACACATTGAACAATGTCTTTCTATTGTCTAGCAGTTGTTTCCCGATTTCTAATTTGTTTGACATAGAACTTAATTGAACACATCAATTTAGTTTTGACCGGGCCCGGTACATGGGTCAAAACAAAATCATCAATGGGCCCAGATATCGCTTCTAATCTAAGAAGGAACAGATAAACTTCGACTCATATGTTTTCTCTACTACTTGTTGAATTACACACAAAGGTATGTTTTATAACATCGAGTTACCAATGCGTTTTCGTACAATTAATGCATAACCAACTCATAGGTAACAGATCAAATGTCTAGGTTTGGAGACTTATATGATATTACCGTCTCACGATCACTCGAGATAAATTCCATGAAGTGATACTAGTGAGCGTGGGTTGAATCCAATACTTAGATCTTATGAGCACTCACGAGTGTTGTAACCCCCTTTGTCCAACATCTTGGACCTCTACAAACCAACCCATGAAAGTCTTGATTCATATGTACTTCCAACATATGATTGACTGTGGAGAAATTGAATAATATGATATATGCCATAACATAATTATTCTAGAAGTCAAAACATGCAAAACAAAATACTAGTAAATGATTGACAAGAGATAGCAACACTTTACTCATAAATAACAACTTTTATCTATCATCAAATGTCAATTACATTTTACATATTTCAAAATTATCTAACTTCTAAAAACTAATATCATCTCTTAGCCATATGCTCCTAGCATGCTGAAGATGCTTAACCCTACTCAGTCCCTTTGTGAAGGGATCTGCCCGGTTCTCATCTGATGATACCCTCTTAGCCACGAGGATTCCTTCTTCTATTCGATGTCTGATGAAATGATATTTTCTGTCGATGTGCCTGGATCTCCCATGATCCCTTGGTTCCTTTGCTAAGGTAACTGCACTCTCACTATCACAGAAAATTTCCATGGGCTCTTTAATAGCTGGTACAACTCCAAGGTCTCCGAAGAAGTTCCTTAGCCATATAGCCTCCTTTGCTGCTTCACTTGCTGCTATATACTCTGAATCACAAGTGGAATCAGCCACTGTATCTTGCTTGGAACTTTTCCAAGTAATTGTCCCTCCATTTAGGGTAAAGATCCAGTCCGACTGAGAGCGGGCATTATCCCTATCAGTCTGAAAGCTAGCATCACTATACCCGACTACTTTCAAGTCATCACTCCCACCAAGGGTAAGGACCCAGTCCTTAGTCCTTCGCAGGTACTTAAGAATATTCTTTACTACAGTCCAGTGAGCCTTGCCAGGATTACTCTGATATATGCTAAACATGCTTAAAGCAAAAGCAACATCAGGACGAGTACAAGTCATAGCATACATGATCGAGCCTACAACGAAAGCATATGGGACTCCACTCATCTCAGCTATCTCTTCATCTGTACTCGGGCTCTGAGTTTTACTCAGTCTGGCATTACATTGAATAGGTAAATCTCCTTTCTTGAAATTTTCCATACTGAACCTCTTTAGTACTTTGTCCAAGTAGGTACTCTGACTAAGTCCAATTAATCTTTTACTCATGTTTCTCAAAATCTTTATCCCAAGGATATAGGCATCTTCTCCTAGGTCTTTCATAGTGAAACACTTCCCAAGCTAGGATTTCACTTCCTGCAAGGTTGGGATGTCGTTTCCTATGAGCAGTATATCATCCACATACACTACCAAAAAAACTAACTATACTCCCACTAGCCTTGACATATATACAAGATTCATCTTCACATCTCGAAAATCCAAACTCTTTGACTTTCTCATTGAAGCAAAGATTCCATATGTGAGGTGCTTGTTTCAATCCATATATGGATTTTTCAAGCTTACACACCCTATTAAGGTATTCTGTACTTACAAAACCCTCTAGATGAACCATGTAAGCATCCTCAGCCAACTTTCCATTAAGGAAAACGGTTTTGACATCCATTTGCCATATTTCATAGTCATGAAATGCAACAATGGCTAACAGAACCCTAATAGACTTAATCTTGGCAACTGGTGCGAAGGTCTCATCATAATCAACTCCCGGAGTTTGTGAATAACCCTTTGCAACCAATCGTGCCTTATAAGTGTGTACATTACCATCCATGTCGGTCTTCTTCTTGAAGATCCATTTGCACCTCACTGTCTTACGACCTGGTACATTTTCAACCAAGTTCCAAACTTGATTGTCATACATGGATTGTATCTCGCTATCCATAGCCTCTTTCCATTTAGCAGACTCAGGGCCTACCATGGCTACCGTGTAGCTGTTAGGCTCTTCCAGATTTATCAGTGTATTATCACTGATAATGGTATCACCTTCTGCAGCAATATGGAAACCATAATAATGCTTAGGTGCATTCCTCACTTTGGTGGAACGCCTCAGAGGTATGGACTCATCAGTCGGCTCAACATGAGTTTCCTCTTCAGGTTGAGGGCTAGGCTTTGAGGTTCCTTCACCGCTTGACTCTTGAATTTCTTCAAGGTCAACTTGCCTCCCACTGTCTCCTTGGCTTATGATTTCTCTCTCTCGAAAGACTCCTCTTCTTGCTACAAAGACCAGATTGTCACTAGGTCTGTAGAAGATATAACCAAAATATTTATGTGGGTAACCGATGAAAATACACCTCTCACTTCGAGGTTCGAGCTTTTCGTGAGTCTCGCGTCTCACGAAAGCCTCACAAATCCAAACCTTGATGTGGTCTAGATTTAGAACTTTTCCAGTCCACATCTCGTGAGGTGTTTTGGCAACCTTCTTTGTAGGGACTACATTAAGGATATGGGCAGTAGTCTCTAAGGCATACCCCCAAAATGAGATTGGTAGTGAAACTCGACTCATCATGGAATGAGCCATGACCAACAAGGTTCGATTGTGCCTCTCAGCTACACCATTCAATTGTGGTGTTCTGGGAGGTGTCAATTGTGAGACTATCCCACATTCCTTAAGATAGTCAAGGAACTCGATACTAAGATACGCACCACCTCGATCGGATCAAAGCATCTTAATGTTCCTGCCCAACTGATTCTCCACTTCTTTCTTAAACTCTTTGAATTAATCAAAGGTTTCCGACTTATGTTTGATTAAGTAGACATATCCATATCTACTAAAATCATCAATAAAAGTCACATAGAAGCGATTAGCATCTCTAGTGGCAATTCTGAAGGGTCCACACACATCTGTGTGTATGAGATCCAACAAACCTTCACCCCTAGCACAAGTTCCAGTAAAAGGTGACTTTGTCATTTTTCCAAGTAGACAAGATTCACAACTATCATCCGACTTTAGGTCGAATGATTCCAAGACTCCATCCTTTTGGAGTTGGCCAATGCGTTTATTGCTTACATGTCCAAAATGACAATGCCATAAAGATGATTTATCTAAGCTAGTGGAAGAATCGATACACAATACATTATTTCCTAAGTTATCTACAACCGATACAGTTTCATACACACCATCACAAGGTAATGCTTTAAAATAAATAACACTATTATAGAAAGCATCAATACCACCACTTTTATTATCAAAATAAAAGGTGAAACCTTGTTTATACAATGCATGAAAGGAAATAACATTTCTTGTCATTCTGGCGAATAAAAACATTTATTCAAGTCTAATGTAAACCCACTATCTAATAACAAGGAATAAACTCCAATCTTGGTGACAGGTAAAACTTTCCTATTCGCCATGATTAGGTTTATCTTTCCATGCTCCAAATCCTCACTTCTTCTTAGTCCCTGCAGATCATAACATATCTTAATTCCACAACCTGTATCAAGGACACAAGACTTAGAATGAGGTGAGTTATTAGACAATATAATGTATATACTTGAATGGTTGGGTTTTACTTTCCCATCCTTATGATCTTGCTGGTATTTAGGGTAGTTTTGCTTCCAGTGCGACTTTTCATGGCAATAGAAGCATTCAGCCTCATTAGGATTAGTAGAAGGAGTGACAAAACCTTTCTTGGTTTTTCTTGAAGAGGAGCCTTCAAGGGTTTTACCCTTGGTACCCTTAGAAGGGTTCTTTCTCTTCTTACCTTTGCCATGCCCGATTGCCAAGACATTGGCTGCAGTAGGAGTAGGAGGAGTAGTAACACCCGACTTACCCTTAAGACTACTTTCTGTAGTCTTTAAGAGTCCTTGAAGTTTACTAAGTGTAACTTCTTCCTTATTCATGTGGTATGCCTTTCTAAATTGATCATAACATGAAGCTAAGGAGTGCAAAATGATATCTATTGCTAACTCCTTAGGAAAGTCAACATTCAGTTTCTTCAAGCGATCCACAAATCTTTGCATTTTCTGCATGTGGGTCGTGAGGGACTCATTGCCCTTCATTTGGGTGGTTATCATGGAGGAGATTATTTCATACCTCTCTTGATGAGCACTTTGATGGTATCGGTCCATGAAGTCCATGTGCATCTCAAAAGGGTAATTGTCCTCATAGGACTTTTGGAGATCAACTGTCATTGTAGCAGTCATGATACATGTTACTTTGGTAGCATCCCTTTCATGTGCTTGAAATGCAGCAATCTCCTCTGGGGTAGCAGTTGACTCATCAATCTCCTTAGGCTCCCTATCAAGGACATGTTTTTTCTCCTCATAGCGAGTGACCATCCTGATGTTTCTGATCCAATCCATAAAATTGGATCCATCAAAGATGACTCTCCCACAAAGGTTCATGAGAGAGAAGGAGCCAGTAGGTTTTGATCCAGAAGCATTATTTTTGGAAGATATCTGAAATGAAAGAATAAGTTTAGATTAGATTTCAGGATAGTCCTTAATAAAGCACCCAAATGCTATATTGAGGCTAGGACCCAACATAATATTTTATAACTTAGAAGAGGGATGCTGTAATCCAACATATAAAATATTTGAAGGTAGGTGAATGACGATTCACCAATTTCCACCATAAAACGGAATAAATCTTATTATGTTTTAATTGGTTTAGAAATTCCTAGGTTCTTTGAGATTCATTGAACTTTTCAATGGCATGTTTCAATCTCGAGTGTGCCCTTTAATTTTTGTGACTGGGGTGCCGAGGATCACAAAACAAGGTGTGAAGTAACCATGCAAATTACTTGGTACACTTAATGTATTACCCCTCAATCGAAGTACCGGTTAACCACACACGCTCCAACGATACTATGATAAACATTAAGTCACCCTTTTCCTACCTTGATAAGTCCAAGTTAGTGTGTCGGTTAACTACACACGCTCCACTAACGACTTAATCAAAGTGCAAAGTGTAATTTCATGGATTAGCACCTTATTCACATTTTCCTAAAGTAACTAAGATTGGGAATTAATAAAAGTTTAGTTACTTCAGTATTTTCATAATACTTATTATGAGAATTATAGTCATTGTTCTACCTTTTTAGCTAACGACCCTCCACCAATAAAGGAAGCGGTGGGTGAGAATAGACACCCATTAAGTTACCATTTTATAGACCACAACCTTATACCCCCCTTATAGACCAGCTTCGTGAATGAGGCCTACTATTGGTAAAAAATGACTTTTATCTTATACATATATAATCATTATTCACTTATAATATTATAAAGTATAAGGTTGAATTTTAATATTTAAAATTCTACGGGTTGGAACTAAAGTTTTAATTATGACTTTATTTGTTCCAAAACTTGAGGGAAAGTTTTGTAAACTTTCAAAACTTTTCATTTCTCATAACTTATGATTTTATTAGAGTATTAAAATGAAGACTCTTCATTTTCATAACTCTTGTGTTCTTTTAATGTTTTGATTCAAGTGTGACTCTTGGTTTTCCATAACTTGAGGACAAGTTATGGAATCCATTAAAACACATAATGATCAAGAATTAACTAACATGGAGGTTACAAATAATTCCTATGATCATCTAAATTCATAAGTTCAAGAACATGATTATGAAGAATTTCAAGAATCATAATAAACTTATATAAAACTTGTAATTTTTTATAATAGCAATTGTAAATGGATTAGCATAAACATTATACCAACTAAAACAAGTTTTAAAACACCAAAACAATTTAGGGTAATGTTTCTAGTCCATTTCTAGCAGCATAACTCGAAAATCTGGACACTGTAGCCTATACTCGTCGAGTGCATGAACAGACTCAACGAGTAGCATGCATTTCTTCATGGACTCATCGAGTTCATACGTGCAGTGAACAAAAAAAAAATCGTTTTTCAGCTATTTTGCATCAAGTATCAGACAAACAAGCCTAGGCTCTGATACCACTGTTAGGTTTTGAGCATTCTAACACTCCTATGGTGTACATGCAACCCTAGAAACCTTGGATCTATGTTTGACTAAGATACATGCAAAATGATTTTCCAAGGTTCATAATCCTATCTAGCATACATGGGGATCTTATATGCTAATAGTTAGTAAGAATTACACACCTCTTTGTAGCTTGGATTCCTTTGAAACCTTGTGAGCCTAGCACCTCAAGTTTGATGCCTCAAATGCTTCACACAACACCAAGTACACTTGGAATAAACTCTAAGAGAATAAGAACACTTGGATTTTTGGCTAGCCTTCTTTGATTCACTCTAGTGGCCGAAAATGGTGAAGAATAGCTTCTTTATCTAGTATGTTACAATTATGGTTACACCATGTAAACCCTAATTGTCATGACCTTTCATTTCCATGACCCATGGGTTATGTAACCCCCATGGAGCATCTTATGGGTTTAACCCACCTTGATAATCTATGGAGCCTTGGCCCATTATATAAGTTATGGATGATTGACACAATCAACCCATATATTTAATTAGTCTTCTTTTGATCACATAATTAATTCTAAATTAATTAGTGATCAATACTAACTAAATATTATTAATCTTATTATTAATATATTAATACTTATAATATATTAATAAACCATAAGTGTCTTATTTGTCTCATTTAGTCTATCCAAGTGCATGATGCCATGCAACCCAAATGAACCATGTCAGGTCGGGTCAAGTACATACCAAATATAGTTATGCACTTAGAGACTATATCCAACAGTTTTCTCATTGTATCAATGGGTAGAAGGTACCAAGGCCGACCCATTATGTGTCACAATTGTATGAAAGATCAGGATCTGGCCCCTAACAACTGTATGAAAGACCAAGATCTGACTGTTACAATAGTACGAAAGACTTGGATCTGACCCTTGGTAATTGTATGTAAGACTGAGATTTGGCCCTCGGCATGAAATTATATGTAAGACTATGATTCATCCAACACATTAAGGTTTTGTTTACAGTTTTTATTTATGGTTTCAGGTTCTTCCAGTACTAAAGGGAAGGCCCGACGTGATGATAGAGCATTCGTTCCCATTATTTCCGCATTTATGATATTATACTCTAATGATTTGACATTTATACTATATGCTGATTTTTGGAACAAATTGATATCTGAAATTCTTGTTTTAAAAGTGAAAAAAAAAAATCATGGTTTTTGCGATGTTACAGAAGCTTCAGATGTCACAATATCGCAACTAGCTGACTAACTTTTATCGAGCTAATTTTATTGAGAAATGTTCACTTACATATCTCTAGATTAATTTTAAAAAATTAATCGATTTCTTGCAATAAAATATGAAAGTGATAATCATATAGGTATTCTTAAACACTAAGGGGCTGTTTGAGACTCATCTGGCCCAAACCGAGTCAGATGAACAACTTTCTAGGTCAAATGTGTTGTGTTTGATAGGAGTTGTCTCGATCAGCTTGTGTGGCCCAAATAGATGTCTCGCTCAGATCTGAAAATGTTGCTGACTCACCCAAAAGACCATCCTACCCTCTAATAATTTTCTCGCGACCTAAAAATAACGCGTCCAAAATCAGACGCCTCCTCCACCTCCATCGAACAACTCCCTCCCTGTCGCTGCCATCTCCGTTTTGATCTCCTCCTTCCTTTAGTCGGATCTTCTTCTTCTACAGCAGGTTAGCTCCCTCTCTATCGCTACCCTCTAATTTATGCATCAATTGAATTTGATTTTCTATCCTAGGTTGAATTTCTACATCAATTGCATCAATCAGAAGCCTTTTAGGTGTCATGATTCCTCTTGGGCCATATTCATGCCACTCCCACTCGTCTAGTTCTGGCCCAATGAATTCATACATCATCAAACAAAATCATAAGTTTATAGTCAATTGATATGTTTGATAAGCTTACAAAAAAATAATATCGTTATTTGCAATAAAATGATTTAGAAGACTGTAAGCATTTTAATAAATGTTAGAACAAAGTTCTTTTAGGATCGTATGATTCTAACCACGATATTAAATAAGAGCGTAATAAAGAACACAAG
Source organism: Lactuca saligna (assembly GCF_052625555.1). NCBI lineage: Eukaryota > Viridiplantae > Streptophyta > Magnoliopsida > Asterales > Asteraceae > Lactuca > Lactuca saligna. The sequence goes on along the minus strand of NC_136422.1, from coordinate 167,965,843 downwards.
TATTGCTCTGAATATGTCGAATGATTAATGCAATAACACCTCAAAAGAGCTCAATAAAGAACTTCAATCTGTAGAGGCGTTTAGGGTTACAAGAATCAATGTAATGAACAACTTGTTAATATACGCATACATGCATATATATATATATATATATATATATATATATATACACTATAACCCTAACAATTAATCTAGATAACAACGAAACTAATCTAGATAGACACGGATGGACAGGCCCAATCCGGATACAAAATAAAAAGCCCAAGACGCAACACAAATATACTCAACAATCTCCCCCTTTGCGTCCTTGGAGCAGAAACTTCATTCCTTTTTAACTGCAGAAGGCTTCTTCACTGTTTTAAACACCTTCGGTATAATGGCCAAAATATGATGTCGAAACGTAATATACCACCGAAGCATGTCTGTAAAATTCTTCTTGTCAGCCGCCGAGTTCTGCTTGCATCGACATATGATATTGATGATATGCTCCAAACAATCTGTTGAAAACATATGCTTATCGACCAAAGCAAACAGAAACTTGTGTCTATCACCTTTAGTGAACATAACTGTCAGATTTGTTGAATCTATCTGCCCCAATTTCATTCTGTTTATGTCACCAGGCTTAGATGTCGGCTTCACAGTAGGCTTCTTGTTCATAACCTTTGCTATCTCCTGATCCATGGTTGCAAGCTCATGAATATAGGAGGCCAACATTCTTTTAAGATGTTCAAGAATCGACTCATACTCCCTAAGATTAGAGAGCAGAATGTTGTATAGCAGAATCCAATCATGCGGATTAAGGTTAGGAAGATCTGCCAGAGAGATAAAAGACTCCGTGTTTGCTGAACCACGGTTGATATTGAAATTGACATTGATGAATCTCCCTGCAGATGAAGGTTTCAGTACCTTGACTTTAGTAATCTTCTGTGCACTCCATGTCAAGTACTGCGGTTGACCATTCTTCAAGTAAAAATCAATTAGCTCCCTATCAACCTTAGGATGTGGATATGGAACCTCAGCAGTTGCCTCAAAGAAGTGGAATGTAAATGCTTTTCTGGTGATAGGCATGTCAAACTGCGAGTCTTTGGAGTTATCACAGTCAAACGAAGCAACTGGTTCCAACCAATAGACAGAAGGAAACTCAATCGCTTGATTGATAAGTGTATCTCTATTCCACACCGGAAATAGAGCCTTCTTGCATTGCAAGGCATCTTCATCTTCCTTGTTCTTCCTCTCCCTTTCTTCCGCTTCTCTAGCCACTTGCATTGTCTCATCAAGCTCTCTGTCTCTCTTCTTTCTCTTGAGAGCATTAGCAATTGTTTCTTCTTCTGTATCACTATCGCTTTCAACATGAATCTCTTTTTACTTTAACTGAGAACCAGAAACCGAAGCTAAACTAACCTTCGGTTCTGTCTTGACTTGTTGTGCACTACCCACTCCCCCTTGTTTTGGATGTATGTATCCCTCCAAAACACCCTTCATCTCGCTAAGAATTGCAATAGCAGGGAGGAGTTTGGATTGAAGATTCTTCCGAATGGTTAAAGTTAAAATTGGATCATGAGCTTCAAGCAGATTGGTTAGCATATCCTTGACATCTCCTGCACAACTTTTGTACACATCCCTTTGAGTTTTTAACAACGAAATTTCCTTCTCTGCCTAGGCTAGCTGCACTTTCTGTACATTAATAGTGGCTTGTTGTTTAACCAGCTCTTCCTTCAAAGTACTCTCAGTGGCCAGATTAGTAGCAAGAGCATCAAAACGAGAATCCACAGATTTTAAGAAGGAAGTGGTTTCTATTTTGAGCTCAGTACGAACAACCTAAAATTTAGCAGTTTCATTGTGAAGAGTGGCACCATAATTGGAGGATTAGGTTGGTGAAGTTGGTATGTTGATAATTGGAGGTTCAGTCACAGTAGTAGCCCCTGTATCAGATACATTGACTTCAACTGTGGATTTGGGAATGGTAGTGGTTGTTGATTCGGTTACGAGTGGAGTAGACAAGGGTATAGTAGAGATAGGATCTTAAGTAATTGGTGATGAAGTTGGCAGAGTTGTTGTTTGAGTGATAATGGGTGGAGTGACAGTAGGAGCAGAAAGTTGAACTGTCTGTTTCGGTGATGGAGGTTGAGTTGGAATTGTGGTTTGTTTTGGAGATTCTGGTGGAGTAGGAGAATGTGGAGGAGTGGGCTCTCAGGGCGAGACATGGTGAACCTCTTCTTCCTCAGTTTGCTCATCAGCAGGATCTGTTCTTGGAGGAGTGTTCTCCCTGGGTCGACGAGCCATCTTCTTTTATCTTCTTCTGTTTCGGTTGAGAAGAGTCTCCTTCACCAGATTTACGTTTAGAGGACTTGGCCTTGGGTTCATCAGGATCCTATTTCTTTGTAACTCTCTTTCCTCTATTGGCAGGCTTCTCCAATGCATCCAATGAAGCTTGCTGCTTAGGAGATAGAACTCTCGGTCCAATAGGAGGAAGTTTCCTATAATCCGCCAAAACGTTGCTCTGTTCCGAAACACACCTATACATCATTTCAGGAATCATTCCATAATGAAGAAACTTACGTGGATCAGAAATAATAATCTTCTTTGTATGGAATGTGGCAATAGTAGCAAGGAGAGCATCCTTCATGATTGGAATCTCCAATGAATCAATGGCCTTCCTGGTAATCAAGGTCCAAAAATGCCCACATGATATTTCTGAATGGCGTGTTGAAGTATTAAGACTCTGCACCACTTGAGACCAGATTATGGAGCCATAATCAAGATTGATCCCATTGTAGAGGCTGTAAAGAAGAGCAAGAAAACCTTTGTTGGTAGTATCGGAACCACCATTGCGTTCTGCCAAACCCTTAATCAACAGAGTGAGCAAGCCATTCCATTGAGATGGTAAGCAGGATTTCTTCACTTTTGTAATCGTCGTGAGCACATCAGTATACCCCATCTCGTAAATCATTGAGAACAACTGTGATGTCGTGATAAAATCTAGCGAGATGATTGAAGAATCGACTGCAAGGCCCAAAATCGAACAAAACTTCACTTTTGAAATCGAAGATTTCTTGTTGTGGATGGTAAAATAGATGCGATCCTTGTTCTTGTCATAAGTTGCTGAGGAATAAACCTGTGATAATAGCGACAATGGAACGGCTTCAACCTGGGTTAGGGCCAAAACCAGGGGAAATATTTTAAACATTCCACAACCTGTAGCATATATGAATCATATAAGAACGGACTAAGTTCAATGATCATGTTTTGGTTGGGTTTAATGGTGAGCAAAGAAGATGATGCCGTCTGATCATGTGCTGAAGAAGAAGTCGCCATTGATGAGTGAAGAAGAAGATGAACAGTGTTTACTTGTTGTTTATGTTGAGAGAATTGAGAGTTGGTAAATGACAAATAAAACGTTCAATCCTTTATATACCATTGCCTGGAGAGAGAAAATCGTGATGATGAGGTTGCTAAAACGTCGCCTGAAAAAGCGTGATGTGACAGTGTGGTTACTCCCAGGAATACATCAGCACGCATGGGTTTGGAAACCGATCAAATTCACGTGCCTAAATCTTATCTTTAATTGGCGTTTGAAATTCCAAATAGCCCCTTGTTTGGTTACAATGGATAACCAAAACTCATACCAACCAGTAACTAGAATGTTGGAAAATAAAATTTTCGTGCATAAGTGTGATAAAGATAAAGAAATAAATCAAATGTGTATGGGAAGTGAGAGATGTCTTATTATTAGACAGAAAGCAGAGGATTCCGGGCAAGAATCACTTCCTTCAAAGTCAAGAGATACTTGAAGTGCTTGTGTGGTTTCCCGAAAAATACGATCAATTGTTTGTTAATAAAACATTGAAAGGCTTCTTTTAATCATGGGCTTAGGGTAGCTTGTCTTCAACCGAACTTCGAGTTTTAACATAAAACCGATCGTTGGAAGAAGTACCCGTGAGACCGATGTGATCTGTTGAACTGGTAGGTGGGATATCTTATTTTTGTGACTATATAGGAATCAGAAATCTCAAAAAAAAAATAAATAAATTGGATCTTTTTGGGAAGAAATGCCTTGGCTGTAGACAATTTCATAAAAGATCACACAAAAATAAAAAGAGATTTCCTTAGGTAACCAGTAGGTTCTTGAATATATAATTCACCGTCAATTCATTTTTGGGGTCGGATATTGGGTTTCACTCAGCACGTGGTAAACGTATCTAAGATCACAAACACAGATGTTGTGTAACCATAAACCTCAGTGGTAAAGACCGAGAGTCTCGAGGGTTACATTGGTGAACCGAAAGTAGATGGAGAATATAAGGAGGTGGCTTAAGGATCGAATGTACTTTCTGCTAGATAATCCTGATAGAGTAGAGAAACTCTTAACTCATATGAGAAGAGTAAGGTAGCTCTAGACCGAGTAGCATAAATTAGCCTGATTTGGAAGAAACGATAGGTATAGATCGAATCATTAAGGCCTACTCAAGATCGTAGAGGCTTAAGACAACATGCAGCATCATGCTTCTAGGGACCCTTAACTAGTTCATTTTTGAAATTGAATCATACCTGCCTTAGATCCACAGTCGGTTATACTTGTATTCATATCAACAAACAAACCAAACAAACAATCGAGACAGATAAAACTTAGAGAAAGTTTTGAATTTTTCTGTAAAAATAATACTAAAAACAGAAATATAAAATGTTTTTGGATTTTTGAAGTTTTCCTGAAAAAGAATAAAAACAGAAAGATAAAATATTTTTGGATTTTTGAAATTTTCTGAAAAAGAATAAAAACAGAAAGATAAAATATTTTTTTTTGGATTTTTGAAATTTTCTGAAAAAGAATAAAAACAGAAAGATAAAATAATTAAGTTCAAAGCAAAAGAAAGATATGCACAAAATATACAACCGAAACCCTATCTTTTAATGAGTGAAGCGAAATAGACCGATCATTTGGTTCATTTTTGTTCCAGAAAATTACGGAGTCGAGATAGACAGAGCGGTCTATCCATTTCTGTTCCCTAAAATTCAAGAGCCGAAATAGACCGAGCGGTCTGTCCATTTCGGTTGTCTAATTTTTAATGAGAGATTTGAGGATTTGGTACCAACTCTCTTTCCATCATGCCCAAGCCTTGTAAGATTTTGTTAAAGGTTGCTTCGGGTAAGGCTTTAGTAAAGATGTCAGCCAGTTGATCAGCAGATCGAACAAAGTGTACTTCCATGTTTCTGTCTTCTACATGATCCTTGATGAAATGATACCTAAGTGCAATGTGCTTGGTTTTTGAGTTTTGCACTGGATTATGACAAATCCTAATTGCACTTTTAGAGTCGCAATAGAGAGGAATCTTTTTCATACTAAGCCCATAATCTTTTAATTGACTTTGAATCCAAACCACTTGTGAGGTACAAGATGCAACAGCAATGTATTCAGCTTCGGCTGTGGATAAGGAAACACAGGTTTGTTTCTTGGATTGCCAACTAACAAGTTTTCTGTCAAGAAATTGGCATCCCCCTGTAGTACTCTTTCTGTCCAGTCCACATCCTCCTAGATCAGCATCAGAAAAGGCTTGAATGAAGAATCAAGATCTTGCAGGATACCAGAGACCGAGAGATGAAGTTTTCTTTAGATATCGAAAAATGTTCTTCACAGCAAGCATGTGAGGTTCTCTTGGATTGGCTTGAAACCTGGCACAGTAACAAACAGAAAACATAATATTTGGTCTACTAGCTGTTAGATACATAAGGGACCCTATCATTTGACGATAAAATGTTATGTCCACAACAGGTTTCTCCAGAGATGGGGTTAGCTTAGTGCCAAATGCCATAGGAACCTTCACTTTTAAATCACCCTTCATTCCAAATTTTGTCAGTAAGTTCTTGGTGTATGCCTCCTGGTTTATAAAGATACCTTCCGGTCCCTGTCTAATATTCAAACCAAGGAATAAGTTAATTGGACCCATTGTGCTCATTTCAAATTTAGTCTCCATCAACTTCCGGAATTCAGCTGTTAAGCTAGGATTCGTGGAGTCGAAGATGATATCATCAACATAAATCTAAACAATCATCAAATGTTCTCCTTCCATCTTACGAAAGAAGGTTGGGTCAACCGAACCTTGTTTAAATTTTGACATTTTTAAGAAGCGAGTTAGCGTTTCATACCAGGCTCTCAGTGCTTGTTTTAGCCCATAGACAGCTTTATCCAGTACATAGCAATGATCAGGGTATTTTTCATTCACAAAACCAGGCGGTTTCTCGACATAGACGGTTTCTTCTAATTCTCCGTTCAAGAAAGCGTATTTGACATCCATTTGGAAAACTTTGAAGTTCTTGTGAGCAGCATATGCAAGAAAGATTCTAACATATTCCAACCTTGCTACTGGAGCAAAGGTTTCTTCATAATCTATCCCTTCTTCTTGACAATAACCTTTTACTACCAACCGAGCCTTGTTACGAATGACATTCCCCTCTTGGTCCAGCTTATTTCTAAACACCCATTTCAGCCCAACAACAGAGGCATCTTTCGGTGTAGGAATCAATCTCCAAACTCTATTGTGTTCGAACTCATGGAGCTCATCCTGCATTGCTTGAACCCAATCAGAATGATCAAGTGCAGCATTTACAGTTTTCGGCTCAATTTTGGAGATAAACGAATTAAACATACAAAATTCTACTTTAGAGAATAATGCAGTTTGTTTCACCTTCAGTTGAGACCGAGTAAGAACACTTTCGGAAGTTTCACCAATAATTTTCTCTTTGGGATGGTCCTTTGTCCATTTTACTAATGGAGGATAGCTTGGATCATATTCTGGATTCAATTCAGCTTCTACTTCTATTTCAACATCTGACTGATCACCTTCACCTTCATCAGTAGAACTATCACTTGCTTTCTCCTTCTCCCCCTCGACTGGCGAAGTGAAATCTCTGTTAGCATCAGAGTCTGCATTGCTTGTGGAAGTGGGTGTCTCCCCCTTGATTGGACTTTCACTTGTTAGTTTTGGATCAGTTGTCTCTCTATCATCTGAACTTTTAGATGGTGGGGATGAACTTGGATTCTCCCCCTCAACAGAAACTTCAGTTGTCTTTGAAGTGGTTGAGCTCTCCCCCTGGAACGTTGAACCTTTGTTTGGAGAGCCGTTTGATGACTTAGGACTTGGTGGTTTGCTTTCCATATATTTACTGGCTTCGTTTATGACCTTCTTGAGATTATCTACTTTGTTGTCTGCTGCTGTTGCCTCTGAATGAATTGTTTTTCGTGTTCATCGAATAGCCGAATGTATTCTTCAAACAGGCTGGATATTGGAACCGAGACCTATCCAGATTCTGGGAATATGTCTCCTGAAGCACTTTCAGTTCTTTGAGCCTTCTTCATATAATTTTCATCAAAGGTGACATAATAAGTTTCTTCAATTTTTCTGGAATGCTTATTCAACACCATGTATGGTTTTGATGATAGAGAGTAACCCATAAATATGCCCTCATCAGCTTTAACATCAAACTTATTGTGGTTCTCTTTAGAATTCAAAATAAAGCACCTTGAACCGAAAATATGGAAAAATTTTACGTTCGGTTTCTTATTGTTTAAGATCTCATAATGAGTTATGGAGAATCTCTTGTTGAGCAAAGACCAATTTTGAGTATAGCAAGCAGCAGCAATGGCATCAGCCTAGAAGTATAAAGGTAGGGAAGCGTAACTGAGCATGGTTCTGGCTGCTTCATATAACGAGCGGTTTCGTCTTTCAACAATCCCATTTTGTTGTGGTGTATAAGGGGCCGAAAAAATGTGAGTTATCCCCTTATCAGCCAGAAAGTCTTCAAAATCTTTTTTCTTGAATTCCAGTCCATTGTCACTTCTGATGTTTCTGACTGTCTTCCTTAATTTCATTTCCACTTGCTTGATGAACACCTTCAGCTTGGGAGTTGCATCTGATTTCTGTTTAAGAAAGAAAACCTAAGTGAAGCGTGAAAAGTCATCTACAATAACAAGAATTTACTTACTTCCACCGATACTTTCTATAGCAGAAGGTCCACACAAATCAATGTGTAACAGTTCAAGTGCTTCCACTATCTTAGTATTGATGCGTGTAGGGTGGCTTCTTCTGCTCTGCTTACCCATCTCACAGGCTGTACATAAATGCTCCTTATCGAACTTTAGAAGAGGAAGGCCTCGAACGTGATCACCAATCACTAATTTGTTGATATCTTTGAAATTTAGGTGTGATAGACGCCGATGCCATAACCAGCTTTCATCAGTGTTTGCCTTTGACAGCATACAAATAGTTGGTGTCCCTCGAATTGGATTAAGATTCAGAAGGTACATCTCTCCTTTTCGCGCAAATTTCAGCAGAAACTTCTTAGATTGTTTTTCAATTATCTCAGACCCCTCATCATCGAATGATACCTTCAAACCTGTGCCCACAACTAATTGTGATACACTGATGAGATTGTGCTGCAATCCCTCTACATAAGCCACCTTTCTGATTGAGAAGTCTCCATTAGTTATCATGCCGTATCATTTGATTGTTCCATAGGAATTGTTTCCAAACTTCACAGACCCACCATCTTTCAGGGACCGAAACTCCCTTAGCTCCTCCTTCCTCCCTGTCATGTGACGCGAGCAACCACTGTCTATATACCATTCGTTGTCAAACTGCTCGTCACTGATTACCTGCAAATTCAAGCCGATTTAGGAACCCAAAGTTTCTTGGGTCCTGGTGAGTTTTTCATAGAGAAAGGAATAACAATAAAAGCATCAACCAAATAATTTCGTTTAATAAGAGTGGTTTGATCTTTTCTTTTAATGGTATACACCTTGATTTTTGATTTATCTTCTTTAAATTTTAGTGTATCATTTGGTGTTGCTTGTGATGGTTTAGTGTTTTTCGTTTGCTTCCTAGGTTTAGTGGAGGATTTCTTATTTTCCTTCTCAGCGTCTGATACCAACTTCCCTTTTCCTTTGATGTCCTTTAAAGAATTTGTTTCATCTTGGGACTTGGAGGATCCATAACTAGGATTAGAACCAAATCTGGGTTTAGGACCGAATCTGGATCGAGGACCGAATCTGGGTTTAGGACCGAAACTAGGTCTAGGACCGAAACTGGGTCGAGGACCGAAAGTGGGTTCAGGACTGAGACTTGACTTTCGGTTCTGGGATTTGGAATAATAGGAATTTGGACTGAAATTTTCCTTTCCCTTGTCCATGGATTCTTTCCTGGGAGGCTCGTAGTTGGGATTTTGAGAATTCCAATGCCTTTCCCGTTCATTCAGATTCGTGGCGTATCTTTGATTTCTCAGGCGTTTCTGTTCAGCTAGCTCCTTCTGAGATTTGTGAACATTGAAGCTGGCCTTTGGTTTCTCCTTCTGAGTTACAGTTGTCTTACCTTCTATTTTAGATTCTGTACTCTTCTTAGTTGGAACTTTCGGTGCTTCCTCTCTCTTGAGTAGAACTTTTGGTTCTTCCCTTTTGATTGGAACATCAGGTTCAACCATTGGTTCTTCAGGAACATCTTTGGTTCCACTTGTGCTTGGAATATCGAAACTGGAGGGTTTGTTGATGGGTTCTAGTATGTATCTACCTTTGACTCTCCATGTGGCTTTCTCAGATAGTCCCACAGTCTCGTCTGCGTTATCAATAGGAGCAGACCAGAAATAGTCTTCGCATCCTTCAACGTTATCTTCATCAACTATTGTTCTTAATTCTGCCGTTTTCCTTTGAGTGACCCCAATCTTAGCATAAACCTGATTTGGCACAGTCTGAACCTTTTGATAGACCAAGGCTTTTTCCTTCAGTTTTGGTTTCTGTTCTTTTGATAGATGAGCAAACTCAACCGAGTTTTCTGATATAAGAGGTTTTTCACTCTCGGTTTCATTTTTCATAAACTTAGATCAATCAACTTCATCTTCTACTGAGATTTCACTCATCTCGCTTTCCGCATCGAATTCAGACGTATTATCTAAGTTTATTTTATTATCCTTAACAATTTTAGCATTTGACAGATCGAATGTTTGTATAGTTTCAGTTTTAATCTTTAGCCTATCATTTTCATCTAAGATATCTTTTAACATACTTTTATGTTCCTTAGAATCGATGAAAGTTTCTATCTTATCCAAACCTAGCCTATACGACATTGATGTTTCTTCAAAGGACACTTCTGATTCACATTCTGCTATAACTCCATCTTCTTTAAATTCAAGAAAGGGTAAAATCATCTTATGAATTTTCTTACCAATTTCACAATTTAAATGTAATTGAGCAATATTAGTATAAAGACGCTTAGCAATTAAACAGAAAACATTTCTTTGTTTTAATAACTTTAAATTGTCTCTTTGCAAATAAATACTTTCATCCCTAGCCCTAACTAACTCTGCTTCCTTAAGCTCAATCCAGATTCTCCTCTCCTCACTTTTTGAAGACACCCTGCCGAGTTGGTCAGTTAGGTTAGAATTTGCTAAGCAGGTTTGCATGAGGCTACTACTTAGGTTAGAAAATTTAAAGTTTAATTCGTTTAATTCTTCTTGATAATCAGCTTTTGAAATTTTAAGAGACTCAAGAATAGAATGTACCTTTTTGATCAATCGATCGCAGTCGTTGATCTTCTCACTCACCAACTTGGCCGCAAAACATTTGTTTTCTATCAGGTTCGACTACATATCTGCACTTTCGGTTGATGGACCAGTAGTGACGATAAACCACTTTCCACCTGAACCTTCATTGTTTGCCACATACGCCTTTCCATGAGGTGGTCTTCTAACCTCTTCATATTCAGAGTCGGTTGACCAGACTTCTACGCCACCGAACTCATCTTCCCCAGCATTCTCCTGTACGATTAAGACATTCATTGAGCTGTTGGATGCCTTTTTCTTCTTGACTTCTTCTAATTTGTGCATATCATACGCCTCATCATCTTCACCCTCTCTTTTCCCAGCCATCTTTCTCAACATGCAATCTTTGGCAAAATGGTTCTTGCCATGACAATAGTTGCAGTCGTATCCAGAGTCTCCTGCAAGCTTGTTCTCCTTTTTCTCTTCATCCTTTTGAGAGGAGACTTTTGGTTCATTCTTCATCTTCTCAGAACTATAACTTCCCTTCCAGTTTCGATTCTTGTTGACGGGAAATTTTCTCCTTGCGAATTTCTTTGGATTTGTGATCATCAAGGCATACTCCTCACTTGTAAGGTCGCACTCTGACATGTTTGACTCTTCTTCTTCTTCAACAATACTTTTTCCTTTAGAAACAAGAGCCAATGATCCCACACCAGAGACCACTTTCGCTTCCTTAGTTACAACACTTTCATGGGACTTTAGTATCCCTACTAGTTTCACCAGCGAGTACGATTTGAATTGTTTATGCGCCTTCACAGTGGAAACCACAACCATCCATTATGGTCGCAGCCCGTTCATGAACGTTACTTTCTGCTCGATCAGCTTCCTCTCTATCCCATGCTTGATCATCTTACTTAAGAGATGATTGAACCGATCAAAGGTCTGTACAAGCTTCTCTTCAGGTTTCTGTTCAAAAACTCCAAATTCTGATAGTAACAAAGTTTGAATGGAGTGTTCCAGATCTTCATCAGTTGAGTAAAGTTCCTTCAGCCTATCAAAGATCTCTTTAGCAGTTGTGCATGAACCTACAAGACAAAAGGTGTCAGATTGCAGGGCGAATATTATCATCTACATGGCTTTAACGTTACACAAGATCTTGTCCTTCTCATCCTGTGGCATCTTCTGAACATCTGTCACCAACTTGTTGTAATCCTTTTGTGTCTTAACAGTTGTGTTTGTCTCCGAATGTGCAAACGGTCCAAGAGTGATAGCTTCCCAAATGAGATAGCCATTATCTTCCGATCCAACCACGTAATCTTCAAAGTGATGAGCCCATACTTCGTAGTCTTGAGTATAGAGTATGGGTACTCTGGTTGTTGATCCGATGTTATTTGAGATGTTAATGTGGTTTGTATGTGAATCATCGTGAGACATGGTGAGCTGCTAGAATCAAACTTGTAAACTTGAGATTAGGGTTTTATCAAAAATAGAGTTGTCGTCGTTATGAAGACGACGACTTCTATTTATACGATAAAAGCGGAAACCCTAAAGTATTACGAATACAGAAGGAATGTGTATTGATCACACAGTCTCCTACTCTGATACCAATTTTTAGAACAAAGTTCTTTTAGGATCGTATGATTCTAAGCAAGATATTAAATAAGAGTGTAATAAAGAACACAAGTATTGCTCTGAATATGTCGAATGATTAATGCAATAACACCTCAGAAGAGCTCGATAAAGAACTTTAATCTGTAGAGGCGTTTAGGGTTACAGGAATCAACGTAATGAACAACTTGTTAATATACGCATACATGCATGCATATATATATATATATATATATATATATATATATATATATATATATACACTATAACCCTAACAATTAATCTAGATAACAACGAAGCTAATCTAGATAGACACGGATGGACAGGCCCAATCCGTATACAAAATACAAAGCCCAAGACGCAACACAAATATACTGAACAATAAACTTAAGGCAACTTCGATCCATCTGGCCCGTTTCAATTTTATGCTATAAACCCACTTCAGCTACCTTATTTTATATAAGGGTAATTTGGGAACTCAATAAATAAAGAGCATCTATAACACACAAACTGGAGTTGCTTATTATCGTATTTGATGTTGTTCTTTATATAAAGCTTCAATGTTCAAATAAAGATGTCAAAATTTGGATGTATAAATCTATCTAATGTTGTTATAAATCTATCTGATGTTGTTTATTATAAATCTATATGAATTTGTGTATTGCTCTATCTGTGTAAAGCTTCAATGTGTTATAAATCATAAAAACTTATGATAAAGCAATTGTGAGATATTTTAAGACTTATAATCTATCTGATGTTTTTGTTTATGATAAAGCTTCAATGTTCAAATAAAGATGTCAATTTTTTTTTTGTATTTCTCTAACTTTATGAAATATGAATTTGTTTATAAAATCTTTTGTTTAGATGTGTTATTGTTATAAATTCAGAATTTTTTTTTGTGTATTGCTCTAATTTTATGAAATCTGAGTTTGTGAGGGATAGGAAAGTCATTTAACGTACAATAAATCATTGATCCACTACCAAATCATATGTTTTTAACTCAAGGAGAACATGAATAAAAGGCATCTAAGAACATGAATTAAGCATGTTTCCATGGAAGTATAGAATTTTTTTTGTGTAGAATCTGAATTTGTGAGGGGTAGGAAAGCCATAATTTTTTTTGTGCTATTTTTATTTAGCATGATGTTGATTTCGGTAGAAAATTGTTATTTATATTTTAGGATGCTGGTTTGGAATGAGAGTGAGGATAAAACCTTTCTTGATGTTTGTATCCACGAAGTAACCACTAATGATCGTGAGGGTTGTGGGCTTAAGGCAAGTTCATGGAAGACAATACGTGAAAATTTGATAAACGAGCATGGTAAAGAGGTTGATCATAAGAAAATGAGAAACCACTTTGACTACTTCATATCAAAATATGTTGCTTGGGTGAAACTGAAAAACAAAACTTGCAATATATATGATCCTATAAAAAATAAATTTAATCTGACCGATGAACAATGGAAGGAAGAGGGAAAGGTAATATTTTTATAACAAATATTGTTATGATTATTTTAAAAAAATACTAATATTTATAAAAATTGTAAACAGTTGAACAAGCACATGTTGCCATTGAAAACTAAACTCCTGCTGTTTCCTGATCTTTGCACCCAACTATTTGAAGGGTCGACCTCAATCGGCTTTCAAAGTTGGGGGTCATCTTTTACACTCCCTCGTCTTGTAGAAGAGTTTAGTGCCCATGATTTTAATGATGATGTTCCAATGGAAACCTCAACACAACACATAGGTGCAAGTGAAGAGTTTTCAGGGTGTTCAAAACATACGGAAGTTGGTGGAAACACAAGAGTTGGTGGGAAAAAAAGAGATGCAAAGGCATTAGAAGTTGAAGAGGAGATTGTCAAGCTTGAAAGGTTGTTAGTGAAAAAAAAATGAAAGATTTCAAAAAAGTGAAATGGATAAGGATGTTGATGTGTGTATGGAGAAATTGAACAAAATGGAATAGGGAGAAGAAGACGAAAGACACAAGACCGCTCTTTTGCTATTTGGTGAAAGTGTTGATGTTCGAAAAGTTTGGTTACAACTTTTGCATACTAGTTGTGAGTCGTGGATGATGGGTGCGGGTAGGAAGTATGGTTACCTTTAATGGGCGCGGGTAGAAAAGTTTGGTTACTAGTTTTTTGGATCCTATGTTTGATGACTTTTTTGGATGATGTTTTCTAGTTTTATTGGTTACTTTGGATCCTATGTTTGATGACTTTTTGGATGATGTTTTCTAGTTTTTTTGGTTACTTTAGATCCTATGTTTGATGACTTTCGCATCTTATGTTATATGAATTTGTTAGTTTGAATGATATATTATTGGATATTGAATATGACTTTTGTTATTTAATAGTTTTTTGTTATATGACTTTGGTGCATGATTTTTTTTTACTTTAACATGTTACCTAATTGTTTGTAACATGGCAAGTATGGTTTCTGATGGTGAAGTTGTAGCTTTTCTTTTACTTGTGTTTTATTGGTTGACGTCAAACCAGCGCAGACTAATAAAAATTCATAGAATTAGAGATAACGATTCAAGCGGGTATGTGTATATGCAAAATTTGATGTACGGAGACCCCACTCAATGTTTTGATATGATGCGTCTTACACGAGGCGTTTGCATTATTATGCAACCATTTTACCCAAAAAAATTTGTTGCAAGCTAGTAGAACAACAAGCATTGAAGAGAAGATGACTATGTTCTTACATATTATAGGACATAACGAACGTTTTCGCGCGGTTAAGGGAAGATTTCATCACTCCACACAAACGATTCATCAATGTTTTCACGAGGTTATAACTGCAATGATGCGCTTTGCAAAATAAATTATAGTACCAACAAGTCCTAATCCAACAAGACATAACTCGGAACGACATAGACGATTAAAAATATTTTTTCCGGAGCAATAGGTGCATTAGATGGAACTCTTGTACATGCGGTTGTACCCATTGATCAACAAACTCGTTATAGGAGAAGAGGAAAAGGAGAATGTTTTCAAAATGTAATAGGAATTTTTTATTTTGATATGATATTCACCTTTGTTTGGACTGGATGGGAGGGTATAACACATGATTCAAGAGTTTTGAAAGAAGTTGCATTCAATTCGACTTCTGGATTTCCATATCCTCCACCAGGTTTGTAATCTTTATATAAGTTTTATTATCTATCTTCTGTATATAATACGTGTCCCATTCATTTGCATATAAATATTACCTTTGTGATGCCGCATATACAAACACTCGTGAGTTTATGGCTCCATACCACAATACTAGGTATTGGTTAGCCGATTTTCAAAGAGGCAGACCTTTAACTAGAGAAGAAAGGTTCAATTATGCTCATGCATAACTTATAAATGTTATTGAGCGTGCTTATGGTATTTTGAAGGTGAGATTCCCAATCATAAAACAAATGGCTCCTTATCCTTTTATAGTGCAAAGAGACATAGTTATTGCTTGTGTCGTGGTTCATAATTTTATAAGAAAATACAATATAGAAGATGACTTGTTTAGAAATTTTAAGGAGGACACCATGGTTACTCTTGACGTCCAAGATGGGGGAATTGATAGAGAAAATATACAAGGCATAGAATAGGGTCCAGAAGCCATTGAATATATGCGTGTTTTGCGTGATCAGATTGCAAATCAACTACTTTCGCCTACTTTACGTTAAATTATTATGTTATTTTAAATTTCATTATGTTTTTATTTGGATATTAAATGATTTGTGTTTAATTTACATTTTGTATGATATTTTTTATTTGTGTGTAATTTACATTTTGTATGACAATATGTATGTTTTTATAATTATTCAGCAACTTAATCCATCACTATATATAACAAAAGGGTAAAATGATCATTTTTCATCACTCAACACATTCAGTTAGATGTACAATCAAACAACATGATTTCTTACCCAGACAGATCTTTCCCAATCAACAACCATCAAGCGAGACCTAAATGTGTTGAATCTTTTAAGAAGAAAATGGAAAATCTAATAAAAATATTATTATTTTTGTTTAATATCGCCCAAAATTAAGTTTCAGAAATAATCATAAATTATACAAATTATTTTGGGTGTGTTCATCATATATAATTTACGAGCTTTCTACTTTTTTGATTTTAAGAAAAATCTTTAAAAAATTGTTAACCAGTAAAATCTTCTAACTTTTACTATAAAAAAAGCCAAAATCTAAAACCATTTCAAGTAGTAATTAACAAAAAGTCTATTGTGTAAATTTGTAGATCGAATTAATTACGATTTTTTTTTAAATAAATGATATGTTTTAGATAATTCTTTTTATGTAATTATATACGTTTTAAAAGATTTTTGTTAATTTTGCCGAACACTTATATATAAATAAAATCTATAGGTTCTAACTTCTAATTACAAGCTAATTGCCAAACACTTATATATAAATAAAATCTACAACTTCTAACTTCTAATTACAACCTAACAACTACCAACTCACATCTAAATTTGTAGTTTTTTGTAATTATGGAAAATGTTAAAAAAACATTGTTTTTATTTTCTTTTACAAATTGAAAAAGAAAAAAAAAACTTTACCAAAGAGTTTTTTAGCCCAACAAAACCTACTAATCAAGAAACCTTTTGGTATTAAAAAAAAACTTTAATATTTATTAATACATTTATTATTTCTCTAATTTAATCGGTAAAGTACTTGATACAATGATTATAAGAAAAAAAAAAAAAGGAAAACCTATAAACCAAGCGTGCGATTCACACGTAGTCAAAACACACACACACAAACACAGAGGTCTATTTGCACGCGCTGGGGGTTAAACATTGATTGTCAATTCCTTCGTCTATTTATTCTCTCTCTTCCCCCGTGCACTCTCTCTCCACCTTTCTCTTTTTCTCTCTCCCGTTCATCTTCCCGTGCTCTGCCTTTTATTAATCTCATTGTCTGCCTTCTTTCTGGGTTTTTCAGATTACAAGATTGCTGATTTGCGTTTCGATTCTTGCAAGGTAATTTTCTCTCAAATTTCGATTCTCATGATCAACATTCACTCTGTGTTCTGGTATTGTTCCTATCTGAGTCGTTTCTCGGTTTTGAATTTGATCTGATCTTGGGACTTGAGATTCATTACTTCATGTTTTAGTATCCCGATTTACTGTTTTCAGATGAACATTCTCTACTTGAATAATGTTTTTTTCGTATATTCTACATCAATTTTCTCTGATTATCTCTATTTGGATTCTGGGTTTTGGTGGTATTGGGGCTTCTTAATCCATTGCATTTTATGTTTCTAAATGGTTTATTGTGTGTTCTACAATCATTTATTATTTTGTTATTAATATATTATTGATCACCAAACGAGGATTCATTGCGTATGTGTAAAGTGAAGGGCATTTTCCTCCTTTTAAAACACTCGATACATCTATTTTGAATAGAAATTCGAGCTTAATTCTTTTAATTGATTTCAAACTCCCTACTTTTTATGTGAAACTATGCAGTAAAAAGTTATTATTCTGTAAAAAATCAAACTTACACATGCTACCAATTCCTCAAAAACTCAACCTTTTTGCATCAAATCACTTCATTGGGAGTAGTTCTCAATCTTCTAAAAGTCTATTTCGATTATTTATAGCTAATATACTTTCCTAATTGTTTAATATTGTTATATTAACAAGGAAGTCAAAAAGTTAAGAGTGGCATGAGGAAAAAGTGTGACCAAAATGGAACAAATCACAACATTTATTGTTATCGTTCTATAGAATTGGTAACTTCAATTTTGATATAAGTGTGAAATTACCTATCTGTTCTTGGTGTTCATAAAATCATGAAACTTCGTTTTCATATTCTTGTAATCTAATATGCATCTACTTATGTTTCTACAGTTGCTTTGAAAAAAAAAAACGAAAAGAAAGCCCTCATCACAACGAGCATGCGGTGGTATAGCTTATCAGTAGATGTTTATCGCAAAATCATCTCTCTCAACCTCTATTGTCGTGTGATTCTGTAAAGCCTATCGAAGCTCTGTTAAATTACCTTATTACCCCTCCCGATTTCTCGCTTTTAGCAATCGTTTTCAAACTTTCATCCATGGGAACCAATCTATTTGTTGTCATCCCTTGCTACTGTCGCTGGATTAGTTGAATCAAAACCCAAAACCCGTTCTAATTTCAATTAAAAATCGCATTTTTTTTTAGAATCTTTCTTGGGTTTTATTTTCTTGGATTGTTTATCAAGATCTTTAGGGGAGTTAAACTGAATATAAGAGTAGGTAAAAAGTAGTTATGGTGTGTCAATCAGCTGGACAAACAAGATTTCGGGCTTTGAAACACGAAAATGGAACAGCTGGGAGCGCCACCATAATTGTTAAAGTTATAGCATGCTTTCAACCTCTAGATGATTGTCAGGTTCGTTATAATTTCTACTTTCATTTATTAATTATTATTAAATGCAAGAAATCGCATCCTACTTTCATTCTTTTATTACAAGTATTATAAAAAACAAAAGAAAAAATCTACCCAATTATAGTAACACCATATAAATATAACGCAATAATTGGGTAGAGTTTTCAAACTACGATGATGTAGTTGGAAAAATCTATCTAATTATATTAATTTCATCCACATACAAAAAGAATTTTAATATTTTATCGCCTTAATTGGTTACGTTTTTCAAACTATAGTATAATGTCCTAATATGAACAAATTTAACGTGCAATACTATAATTGAGTAGATTTTTCAATGTACAATTCTTGATAAGAAAATCTACACAGTTATAGTAATATCATCAAAATCCTTGCGTTTCACGTTTAACGTTTATCATTATTATTATTTTAATCAATCTTTATTCAAAGAATTGAATTCTTTACAACTTTTTGATGTTCATTCTTGTCTTTGAATCACATTCGCTTTACAATATGTCTATGTTTTATGAGTTAGACAATATGAATCTAATACTGTTCTTTTTGTGGGGTTGCTTTTTTTTTTTTTTTTTTTTTTTTTTTCAGGCCGAATACTTCCGCCATTTGCTTAAACCTGTAACGTAGTTCTTTTTAATTTTATTTTCGTGATCAAATTAAGCTGTGGACTCTTTTGTTTTCATCTCGTTTAGAAGTTTTCAGAAATCTTTACACACACTTTCAAGTCATCATTCAACATCCCGTAAGTCTCCTGATGTTCAAGTTTGTATCTTTTTCATCCAAATGGAATCTTTTTCATCAAAACCACATTTTTTCAGGTGATTAATGGAAAGGGGTTTTGAATCTTGGTTTCAAAACCAGAAAATCGATTGGCAATCATCCAATCAGATTCCACCGAGTGTCCCATTTGGTTCTGGGCCTCGAGCTACAATCCCATGTTTTGGGAACATGGTGCGTCAAGAACCATGTGGTTGGTTCTACGGTTTGCCACGTCATCGCCAGGGTGTCAATGTCATCCCTGTGGTTAACAACAAAGAACAACTTCAAGTTACAACCACAATCCCTGATGTGGGTCACACCACAAATGGTGTACAAAAGAAGTTTCTTGTGTTTGATCAATCCGGTGATCAAACAACTTTGATTTATAGTTCGGGAGTGGGACCCGCTCCTATTCGATACCAATTCCCGTTGTCAAATAACCCGAAACCGCAATCCGGGTCAAACCCGGTTCGTATTAAAGAAAATGATTCAAAAAGTGAGATGAGGGAGGATACTGAAGAGCTTAATGCATTGTTGTACTCTGATGATGATGATGAAAATGATTATTCTGAGGAGACGAGTACAGGGCATTCCCCTAGTTCAATGATGTTTCTTGAACAAAAAGGGCAAAATGGGAAAGGAAAAGAAGAGGAAGTTGCGAGTTCTGGGGGAGATGGGAAAAAGCGTAAGCGGGAGGACGGGGGTAGTATTGTAAATTCACTCGAGGACACTGCAAGCTCGGGGGAATCTGGGGTTGGGAATGAGGGAGTTGGAGTGTTTGAGGAAGAATTGGATAATTTGTTGTTGAGTAATAAGAAATTGAGGAAAGACAAGATGAAGGAGACTATAAATTTGCTTCAGAATTTGATTCCTGGTGATAAAAATGGAAAGAGTGCTGTAATGGTTATTGATGAAGCTATCTGTTATTTGAGAAGTTTGAAGGAGAAAGCTAAAGATTTGGGGCTTGATTCTCTTTAAAAGATGTTCAAGATTTTTTTGTACTTTATGCTTATTATGTGGTACAATTGATGGTAACTTGATTGGAAGGAGAATTTGGTGATCTTGATGTGGGGTTGTAATGAAGATCCAGAATTGGGCATAAAGTTGTTAGCTTTTGTGAAGATAAAGTTTGAAGCTTGAAGTCGTTTCTTGAATCATGGATTATGATCGTGTATGGATACTAGTGTGTGTGTGTGTGTGTGTGTGTGTTTTGGGGGTTTGTATGTGTTAGGAGAATTTGGTAATTTTGTTGTGGGGTTGTGATAAAGAGCAAGAATTGACATAAAGCATGGAACCTTTCAACGCATCTTCAGGTGGGAATGATGGATGATGATCATTTTAGGAAGGTAGTGTGTGTTTGTATGTGTAAGGAGAATTTGGTAATTTTGATATGCGGTTGTGAAGAAAAGCAAGAATTGGTCATAAAGATGTTTGTTTTGTGAAGGTAAAGTTTGGAACCCGTGAAGGCAATCAAGTGGCGTCTTGAATTATGGTTTATGATCATTTAGGGAAACTTTTGCGTGCTTTTTTTAGGGAGAATTTGGTAATTTTAATGTGGGGGTTGTGATGAAGATCAAGATTTGGGCATAAAGTTGAAATCTTTGTGAAGAGAAAGTTTGAAAACAATCAAGGCATCCGTGAGTGGTTCCTTGATTGACGGATGGTGATTTTCAATGAAAGCTACGGTGTTGGGGATAATTTGGTAATTTTGATATGTGTGTTAGGGATAATTCGGTAATTTTGATGTGGGGTTGTGATGAAGACCAAGAATAGGGCATAAAAAACATAAAGTTGAAAGTTTTGTGAAGAGAAAGTTTTACGACCCATCAAACCATGCTCAAGTGTTTTCGTGAATGATGGATAATCATCATACATGTGAACCACCGTGTGTTATTTTGCGTGTGCAGGGGCAATTTAGTAAGTTCACATGTAGGGTTAGGGTGAAGGTCAAGGATTGGACAAAAAAGTTGAAAGCTTGGTGTGTCTTGAGTGGGACCCAATAGTGATTATGTCTTGTTTTCTTGTTGGGTATTTGGTAATTTTACTGTTGTAACTTGTGTTCTTGTCTTTCCTACACTGTGAACGTCAATGGAGGACCACCGCCACCATGAACCACCACTGTCGGCGGTCTGTAATGATGGTTTGAAAAGTCAATGTACCCAAATAGTGTTTTTTTTTTTTTTTTTTCTCATTTATTTTATCATGTAATTTCACATTTTATATATGTAAATATATGTATCAATTGTGTGTTTTTTTTTGCATGATCTTGGTCTACAATATGTGTTGCATTTTTCAATTAACCTTGATTTTGTGTTCGATATTATTATCTCATATTAAATCGAGTACATTTCATTTTTGGCTCAGGACAATTTATTATTGCAATTTTATCATAAAACGTATTCCCTTAACAATTTTATTCCACTGTTGAGGTTCTCCTAATGTTTTTTGGTTCAGTGGATTTGTATAGTTGACTTTTGCAAATTTAATCCAAAAATATAGTAATGCTCATGGAACTTGGACAAAAAACACTATAAAATAACTTATTAACGACAAAAATTGCAAGAGAATATTTTGGGACCAAAATTGAAAAAAAGGGGTTATGTTGAAGGACCAAAATAATTTACTCTATTAAATTTGTTTCATCATATTTAACTTATTTGAACCGATTATGTCATTTCGTTTTAACCATTGGATGTATGTGAATGGCTTTTTATATGCCCATTTTCAAACATGTGGGGTTGTCCTCCCCTCTTCAAACACTTATAACAAATTCATTCAATCATACAAAAGTTTGCCTCGCCTTCATATTATTTCTTGTGTTGTCACATCTATTTGTTTGTTTTTAGTATGTCTTAGGGTAGCAATTCTGTGTCGGATCCAGGTTGACCCCCCATGGAAAAAATTGGAAATCGAGCTTGACATGATTTATTAATGCTATCAAATTGTTGGTCTCAAACATGATAGACATAACCCAACTTTTTGCTTAAAGAATTTTGGTTCTCAATTATTTGGGAATAAAATTTATAGGGTTTTGGTATTTGTTAAGAAAAATTGAACATCATTTTGATTTCTCAAGCTTTATTAGGATCCTCCTATCAATGTTTATATGTTTTTAGTCAATTACATAAGAAGATCTTATTGTATTTCAACTTTTGGGTACATTGAAATGATACAAGTTAACATAGTTAGCTCCTTAAAAACATATGCTAAATGAGCACTTGATGTCATGATTTATTATGGAGTATGGACTATAGAACAAAGAGGGTTATAAACATGCTAATTATGTTAGGAGCAAAATAGATGATGATACCCAATTCCTCATAATGTCTCTCTACTACTACATGGTGGTGCATCTAGTATCGTTCACACACAAAAAATAAATGTTTCAACTTACTCTTGGATGTTGTCTTAGAAATGCACTCCAACGATCAATTTAGACGATGTTATAAATAGAAGTATGAGACTCTGAATATACGAGAGATGTATTGTTGATATCTTTGATTGTGACGTATGGAACATATTTATAGTGGAGCATGTTATTGCATTGGTTATGAGAGCAAAGTGACTAAAAGAGTCGCTATTTATGGTCACAAGCCAAATTGCTACTTGATTTGCATCAAATAGATGAGAAAGTATAACTTGAGTTTGATATTCAACCCTTTTTGTAACACCCGTTTTACTGATCCAATCAATTGAAGACCTAAGGATCCTGAAGATATTATTTTGGAGAAAATCTTTAGCCACGACATGGTAGGATGATTACCACGATGTGGCCACATCACGTAAATGAAGAATGTGTATCAAATGGTCACCACGGAGTGGTAAGGTATTCACCACAGTGTGGTGAATGATGCCGCCCAAATCCATTAAGTTTAGGGCTTCCTCCATATTTAAGGGCTTGATCTATATGTTTAGGTCATTATCTTCTTCCTCCATCATCCCAATTTAAAACCCTAGTCGACACTTCAGTATTCTTGGTTTTTGTATGGTGTTCTTAATGTTTTAAGCCTTGAAGTGCAACTTGAGAGAAGAAGGTGGAGAGCTTGTTGATTGAAGGGTTGTTTCTATTTCAGATCTTGCATCTCCTGCATCTTGTGGAACTTTAGAAGGTATAAAGTTTCCACCTTTATCATTCATATTTCTCATTACATGCTTTGAGGTCCTTTTGAATCCTTTAGAGGGATATTCTTGGAGTTTTGAGAAAACTCCAGAACCTAAGACTTGCTTAGTCACCATTTATGGACTTGATATGATGAAAAAATTGTTAGGTCTTGGTTCCTTTGAGTCATGCATAAAGTTTTTGTCACTATGAGAGCTTAATGGACTTAGGGTTTAAGATCTTGCATTATGGTGATGATTTATTGGTTAAAGTTGGAAACTTTATCCATTAAGTCATATAGAATAACCAGATATTAAGTTACGAGCCTTCATCTATAAGGATTAAACTCTTAATCAAGAAAATGTCATGTTGAATGAAACCACGACATGGCCAAGGAAGTCCCATGGTGTGGTGGCGTTCTGCAACACGTCTGTTTTGTCTGGAATTGGCCACAAAATGGCCAAGGACTCGACACGAAGTGGTACCATTGACTTTTGTTGACTGTTGACCAGTTTGACCATAGGCCAAACTTGAAGGATTTGGGTTGTAGTTTGAGGTTGATCCTATATTGGT
Source organism: Lactuca saligna (assembly GCF_052625555.1). Lineage (NCBI taxonomy): Eukaryota > Viridiplantae > Streptophyta > Magnoliopsida > Asterales > Asteraceae > Lactuca > Lactuca saligna. The sequence goes on along the minus strand of NC_136422.1, from coordinate 167,941,889 downwards.
GTTGGATTGTTCACATGTCTTGTTTGATTTATTGCTTTTAGGTAGGATCATATGTTCGACTGTCTATCAGATCTCTGACTACATATGTCAATTTATTCATAAGGTGGAATCATCCTTGGTATCGATATTGTTCTGGCTATAGGCCGATGATCACAGGCTGATTGAGGGCCGATAGTAGTTGACGGTTGAGAGTTGGTAGTAGTGGTGGCTGAGAGCCTGTAGTAGTGTAGTGATAGAGTGTCAATGTATGATATGTATGGTTTTTATATATGCAGGTTGATATGATAAATTGGTAGGTCGACACTAGAGCCGAGCACTTGTTTGTATGCATTGTATGTATGGTGGAATATGTGGTATACTGGGAAAATCACTAAGCTTTATGCTTACAGTTGTGGATTAAATGATTTTGTAGAGGTTTCGAGGTTTATGATAGGGATGTCCTCGACATCATCGTTGTAGAGGTTTTGAGGTTCATGATAGAGGATTCGTATGGTATGATCAACACATTTAGGGATGAGATGTTTTCAGTGATGGATGAGCACTTTAGGATTATGTGAGCTGAATTGGAGGCCAGTCGGCCATGGGCTTGTAAGGTCACCTTCAAGGAGTTTTATGCTTGTGGGGCTCCTTGGTTCATGGGAAGGAGGGAGCCTATCATCATTATACATTGGATCGCCAAAGTGGATAGTTCCTTTCTTGCCAGATGGCTTTGGTAGTGTCATAAGAACTAACCAAACGAAAAGTGTCAGCTTGCAAGGCAAATCGAATGATTCTCAATGCCTTAACATTGTCGACTAGTTTTTCTTTTTCATCTTGAGGAACGTCCTTAATATCAAGAAGGAGTTTGTTGTAGTCGTTTTGAGTTTTGATAACTCTTTTGCTTTCAATATGAACAAACGGTCCAAGAGTTATAGCCTCCCATATCGGATATCCATTATCTTCTAGGCTGAGAACATAATCTTCGAAGTGAAGTTCCCAAAGTTCATATTCATTAGGGAGGAGAATTGGGATCATGGTGGTCGATCCAATGCTGCTTGAAACATTGATAGAGTTGATGCGAGAATCTTCGTACTGCATGATGATAAGATCTTTAAAACCTGTTAACAATCAAACGTGTAAAACTAAAGCAATTTTAGGGTGATATTGAGATTGCTAAACAACGTCAAGAACAAAGTGATGATCGTTAAGCTTGACCCAGTAGTCACAGAAACCCTAAAAGCTCTTAAACAAAAGAGATGCGTATTTCTTACATAGTCTCCTACTCTGATACCGATTGTTAGGAATAATAATCCATGAATGATCGATTATATTTAAACAAATAAAAGCAAGAACACAACGATGACTCAAAATATGTTGAATGATTCAAAAGTCACGCCTCAAAAGAACTTGATGAAGAATTGATAATGTAGAGGCGTGATTAGGGTTACAATATAATATCAGAGTTACCAAAAAAAACGATGCATGCATGCATATTAAATACTCTAACCCTAGTAAATAAATATCGGAGGACAAGCCCAACCCATTTACAAAACAAACAATACAAAAGGCCCAATGACGCAACATAATTATCGTAACAAGATTGATTACATGAATATGAATATTAAGGAATATCGATCACATAGGAGTAATGATTTTGCTAGAAGAATCGAAGCAGATGAGTATGTTCTTGATGATGTAAATATGACACTAATAATCTATTAGATCTAGTGAAGATGTTATGTATAACCTAATGACTAATCTGCCCCTAATTATCTAATCAAGTACATTAATTAGTGTTAATCATGTTCTTTATGAGTCACTAGATTAGTTTTAATCAAAGGCTAAGATGTTGTCCCCATGTCTCACAAAATATCATTGGTCTCAAATGAACCTAATTATATATATATATATATATATATATATATATATATATATATATATATATATATATATATATATATTCTCTTTGTGTGTGATACCAAATAATTCACGTATAATCAACACTATAGTAAATTTTTTGTTCCTTACATAATAGATCCTAAACTTGATCATATAAAAATGGGGAATACTCAAAACAAATCTACATTTAGGTTACCAAGTGATATGCCACAGGTGGGAGGCTGGGAGCATGTCAAATAAATAGGAGTCAGGATTCTAGTAGAGGTCCACATAGTCAAAATATTATCCTATATTTGATTTGAACCAAAAGTAATAACATCATTTGCATTCAATAATATCTGAAGTTCTCATAGTGTAATGTCATATTTGAAAACTAATTTTTCATTTTATAAAGATAATATTTCAATTAAAACATTCACTCATTTATAAAGAAAGTTATAGTTTGATGATTAAAAATGGAATATCCAAATCAGAGTATAAGATAGAACATGCTGAAATCTCAAAATATATAAAGCTGATGTGAGTTTATAGTTAAGCATTACCCTTCCCACGATCTAACATAGTATCTAAAGAACATTTAATCCACAAATATAAGAATAAAACTTAGTGATTTCTTCAATATACCACATACCACAATACACATATAAACAAGGCTCTCACATTTAGTACTGATCCACCTGAACAAGTAATGAATAACTGCTCTAGTACACATTAATTCATGACTAACAACTCTGGTGCGTGTCTAGTCATTCCAGTGGTTAATGGCTCATGTGAACATCTACCCTGAACTTGAGGTTAAAGGGTTTCGTGCATGTCTAACAATTAACCAACGGTTAATGGGTTTTATGAATATCTAACCATGAACAAACTATTAATGGCTCTTTTACACATCGATATATCACACTTTCTAACAAAAAACAATCACATGAAAAGGACTAAGCTTGCCTACTTGCCTAATTAGCATACTACAGTACATCTACATCCTAGCTATCAAGGGACATATACTGCAACATATAGTATAGTGAGAAAATTCACTAGAATCCAAGACGTAAATAACCCTATTAGAAGCCTCGTAGATTTAGCTACACACACAACCTAAACCAAGCAGAGAGCAAACCTTAGCCTAAAATAGTAAATAGTCAACATACCATAACCAACGACTCATTGTGCCATGAGCCCCCACAAGACAAAATAGTCGCGTTTGCCCTTTTCTTGCACTGTGAGTTTTGTCTGAACCCACTTTTCCTTAAGTGCTTAATCCTTACAGATCATGGCTCACAACTTCATATATGAATCTTCATAAGTCCAATAACCTCTCAAAAAGGCTATAGCTTGTGCATGGACTCAAGGAAACTATATGGAAGCCCTTTTTCTCTAACATGAAAGATCTAAATACTTAATATGACACTAAGCATCTTTGGAGTTCAACAAACTCCAAGAACACATGGGTTTTGGGATGAAAATTACCACAAAGTCATCCATAACCTAGATATAGTGAGATAAGAGCATAAAGGTAGAGACTTTATACCTTTCGAGGTCTAGGAGATGAAAAGAATAAAGAAGATTAACTTGATTTGAGCTTATATAACACCTTTAAGCACCAAGGAACAACTTCACCACCTTTAAGCTTCACACAAATGGAAGATAAGGCTTAAAATTGCAATGAAGGTTAGAATTAACAGTGAAAGAGGGTTTCTGAGTATGGAGGCTACCAAATAAGGCAAACTCTATAGGTTAGTTCCTTTAAATATGGCCTAAAGGTCGATAATTAGGGTTTTTGTATGTAGCTACGTCGTTTCGTAACCAATACTTTTCAAGTCGCTACCTTCATTAATCCATAACATTACGACTAACCTTAGGCCATGCCACGATATTGCCAAAAACTCAATTCTCGAAATCGGGTGTTATAGTTCTCCCCCTTGAATTAGATTTTCTCTTCAAAATATGCCTTTAAAAGTCTATTCGGGTACCCACCCGCACACTTAGCATGGATTCTCCAAACCTATACATAACTATACCTGAGATAAACTTCTATTCCTACTAATGACCAGTTCTCCTCAACCCGACACAACCCATCTTAGAGCATCATAGTCCAAACCTAGTCTTAGTGTAATGTCCGATATTTATAAGGTATTTATTTAAATTTAGTTGTTTAATTATTTGATTTTGGGCGTTGAAGTCATTGGAATTTTTCATTTTGGGATTAGGGTGTGCCGTACTGGGGGCGTACCACCCCATGTACGCAGGGTGTACTAGAGTAAAATGAATGCACATACCATGCACATACACGTAACGTGTGAGTGGGTACATGCGACATACACGTCCAGACCACAAAACCATAATATTTAGGGTTTGATCATTATTTAAAGAGCATTATGTCCCAATGATCATTTCTACCAACTTCCCTTTAGTCCCTAATTAGCTTCCATGAAACCCTAACTACATTATTGAGTGTTATTGAGCTTAGAAGGTCATTTTGGGTGTATTTTGGTGCTTTTGAAGGAAGGAGATCATCTTGAAGCTTCATTGGAAGAGTGAGGGCTTGTAGATCTGTGACATCATCATCATTTGGCACTCATTAGAGGTATAAAGCTCTAAACTTGTTGTGTTATAGCTTAGATCTAGTTCTAGCTTGGTTTTGGTTAACATTTGGTCCCATTAGTGAGTTTTGGTGTCTTGATGCAATACAAGAAGTTATGAGTTTCCCTTCTTGATGTTTTTGAGGTCTTTATGTGTTAAAGTTAGCATGTTTTGGGTTAGATCTCACCCATGCATGAGTTTGAGTTCATTTCATGGAAGTAGAATGTTATATATCAAGTTTTGGTTCATTTGGGGCATGCAAAGGCACCAAGTCAGTGACTTTATGGTTCCAGATACTCTTTGGAACTTCGAGATGTGTTTTGGACCGTTGAAAATAAACATTAAGAGCTTAGTGGAAAGGTTGGTTTAATGAAGGAGTACGCTAGTCATATAAGTCAGTACGCACAATGTACAAGCCATGCATCATCTACACTTAGCGTACAACTAAGTACGCCTTGCATACTCGGTCTATTTGGGCTTCACATCTTTTGGGCCTCGGTTGGGTACTTCTTTAGACCTTGTTGCTTTGGGCCTTATTGGGCCATCTGAAATCAAGAGTTAGACTAAGGAAAATTATTTGGCTTTAGGGTAAGGCCCTTATGGGGGTTTGGTCCCAATTTGGAAAATTGGGCTATAAGTGGGCCTTCGAGGAACAATTGGTTTTGGGCCTTTTGGTTTGTGGATTTGGACCTTGTTCTCGGATCAAATTGGGTTAGTGATAAATGGTCATTTTATGCCAAAAATGGATTATTGGATATAGTTTAGAACCTAACTGTTAATTGGGTGGTATTTTGTACCGATAGCTTGGGGACTCGTCAGGACAACAACTTGTGATCTCCAGTGAGATTCCTCACCATGTATAGCGGGTCGAATGGACAAATGGAAACCCATGATATGATCTATTAGAATACTCATTGTCTGTGAGACACTAGTATGTGTCACACCCCCGAACCGTCAGAAAAACAACGGTGGAAACGTCCGCGGGCAGGTGATGTCATACGTAGTATCACAACAATCGTATCATAGCTATCAAAGTAAACACAACCATTACATTACAATATGAATATTTACATCTGTTTTGAGAACATAGTTTGTACATAACAACATATAGCAAAAGATAAAGACGAGTCTCCAAAAATGCTCTGTCTTCTCCAAAAGCTAGCAAGGTACCTGTCTATCATTGCCCTGAGAATACAAGCAGTTTTTAAAACGTATCAGCATAAAGTTGGTGAGTTCGTGAGCATGTTTTTGTGTATTGAAAACTAGTCACTGAGTTTGTATAAATGATTTCTTTCCATTACAAGTAAATATCGTTTGTATCGAAAACCATTGTTACCAAGTTTTGAAATACGTATGCATGTTTACCAAGAAAATCCAATATTTTCTAACATATTTGTTGGTTTCTGTATGAAAAGTACATTCTGTTTGAAAACCCTGGCTACCACCAGTATGTAATGTAAGTTTTATTTGAAAACCCTGGCTACCACCAGTATGTAATGTGTGATCGCTTAGAAACCCTGGTTACCACCAATATGTATAGTAGTTTTATTACTTAAAATAAAACCAAAGATTGTGTCCCTGGAATACCCTCCAGTAAGTACATCGGTAGTTTTGTTACTTAAAATAAAACTATGGAAGAAATAAATCCCGTAAACAAAGGTTAGTTTATACTTATTGTGATTTGTATAACCATACTAATATAACCGGTGACGTCGTTGACGTTCTTCAGGCGTCAAACGATTACAAAATTTGTCACCCCAGGCGTTCCCGCCTAACTGTAGCTAACAGTTTAGGTGTGGGATTGTCGGTCCCGAATAGATCTATTCACAAATTCCACACTCTCCTTGCAGGAGACTCTGGTTATACTACCGGTGAGGATTTATTGGTACCCTGAGGGGCATAACGAAGATAGTCTCACAATCCTGTATTAACTAGTTTACGTGTTTTTCGTTTGATCTCGAGTTCGAAATCATTTGTAAAGGTGTAGAGTATAAATAATTATACACACAAAGTAATTATTTAGCAAGATACTCTTGTTTTTTATTCGTAGTAACGGATAAACTAAATCTAACATAGTTTATATATTTGACTTTGTATGAAGTTTGAATCTGTAAGACTGGTAATGAAATCCCAAACTATACCTATTATAGTTTGAATGGTTTGTTACATTTATATGAGGTTTTGAAACTATGCAATTATGATTAGAAAACATCCCTTATGCTCCGCATATTACAAAAGGGATAACTGTATCTAAATGTTGGATAGAAAACCATTGTAATTGCATCAGTTTTTAATTTATGAAAACCTTTATGTTGAGCTTGTATTCCCCTCCCCCCTGAAAACATGAAAAACTCGGAAAAGTGTAGGGGTATGAACTCACAGTTTAATGTAGGATTCGAGTGTACGATCGATATGAGTTCTGAGTGTCAACGGATGTTCTGAACGCAAGTGGACCCTATTAATCATATGCTAACACATATACGTATTAGATTAGGGTATCTCATGACTAATCATGACGGGAAACCACCCTAAGGTCTTGGAAATGTTTGTACTAAGTGTTCTAGGTTCCACACGTAGTGATCTTTGCAAGTTTAAGGCCAAATATGAGCATTAGAGTGGGTTTATGGCCATAAAGGTGAGTGTGCGGCCGTACACTCCTCATTTGTGCCCGAAATGTCAATTTTTGAGGTGTTCAGGTGCTAAAACCAAGTCCAACTAGTAAATGGAGGCCAAACTCTTCACTTTTGAGAGTTTTAGTGTGTGTGTGGCCACCTTATGAAGTTGTGCGGCCACACTCCTTCAAAGGATGAAGAACACGAAGACTTGAAGAGTTTTAGACTTAGATTTAGGTGTTTTACCTGAATAACAAGCTAGATGATGGAGTTTTTCACGTTTTTAATGCCCTTAGAGTGTTCTTGGATGAGACTTTTAAGGAGAGAAAGTATAGTGTAGCCAAGAGAACTAAAAGTGAATGAAGGGGGGTCTCCTCTAATATATAGGGTCGGGTGTGAGGCTGGGGGTGTGTGTGCGGCTGCACACACCCTCTTTGGTGTGATTGGCTCGATTTTGTGATGTTAAACACTTTCTAATCCTTCTTAAGACTCATATCTAGGTTATACTAAGCCTAGAGCACTCATATGGACCCACAATTTCGTTAAAAGATGATAAATTCGAGTTTAATATTGATATACGAATCAATTGCACAAGATAAAAGTTTAGGGTTGTCACAGTATGTGTATGTGATTGTATGTTTTCTTGAGCGTGGCCCGATGATTATCGTGTATGTTAATAGTTGCTATATGATTTGTATATGGGTGGGGCCCGTTATGCAAGTTAGGGCGAGGCCCGTTATACTCGCTGGGCAGGGCCTATTATATGGGTTAGGACAAGGCCCGTTATATTTATTGGATGGGGCCCATTATGCAAGTTAGGGTGAAGCCCGTTATACTCATTGGGTAGGGCCCATTGTATGCTATGTATGTTAGTATACGGTATCTTGGGGAATTCATTTAAGCTTTGTGCTTACGATTTTCAATTTAGGTTTCAGGTACTTTTGGTTCCAAGGGAAGAGCTTGGGATGACTGCATCGCACACACCACATAAATTCCACATTTGATGTTTCACTCTGATTTTATGATATTTGATACACTTGCTTTATTTGGGATGTATGGATGATGTTGGAATACTGTTTTACTTAAATTAAAAATGAAAATTTTGGATCATATTTTTGGAACGTTACAAGTTGGTATCGGAGCCTTGGTTTGAGGGATTTGAACACACTCTCGAGTGTGTCTGAACTCAAACTAAGGATTTGGTAATGTTTTTCAAAAGAAACATATTTCAAGAAAAGGTTTTTTTTTTTTTTTCGAAAATAAGAATGGGTGTTGTGCATTCAATCAGCCAAGCTAAAGTAAGTTTTCCAAAATACCCATACATGTTATTTCATATGCTTGATCTGTGAATATGTGAATCACATGCTAGTTAGGGCTATGGATCTGCTTAGTTTTGCATGATAGAATAACATGAGAGATTCCTTTTTATGCCTATTGTGTGAGCTTGTAGAATTGCATGCTAGTGCTGATCAGTCAGTGATAGAATGGTGTGATTAGGTTATGACTGGTTCTGATTACTTGATGCCTGAATGCTGCATGCTTTGTGCTTCTAGGAGTTTTAACTAAATTTTGCTAACTAGTAAGGGAATATGCTAGGTTACATATTATGGGAACTAGATAAGTTTAGAAGGTAAGGTTTTAACCCAATTGCACAACTCTTTTTTGAGTCCAACCGTTGTAGTGTGAGACCTCTCATTCAAAGAATTATCTAGTTTTTGTAATATGTAATTGTATTCGTGAGCTAGTTAGAGGAAGTTAATGGGAATTCCTTTTGCAGCTGATGGTGGAGAGTGGCGTAGAGTTTGCCCTAGGAAAACCTAGGATGAGATCTAGTGTTGGGAGCCTTATCTGTGAGGGGAATTGTTTGGATATAAAGTAACTTGGTTGAGTTAAGGCACTTCTTGAGGAAAGTACGGATATATGTGGAAGGTAGTGTGGGCTCGTACTACTGGAAGCAGAGGTTTCAAACTCGATTCAAGGAGGGTTGAAATGAAGCTAGGGAGCTTGTAGAGTTGTGATTCCCTGATGTTATATTTTGATGCATATTCTGATGGTTTGTATTGGTCTATTTTTAGTGTGGTGGTATTGTGAGGCAGACCAGTTGGTAGTTCTAGTGTTGGGAAGGGCTCGGGATTAGGTTCTAGAATTGGGCAACTTGATGAACAGACGAGGGATTTCATATCATGTGAGATTACGTGTAGTATCCTTGAGTAGACTCCTGTGATCTTTGGTCGGTCAAAGAGGGTATTTTGGATATTCTCGATAAGCGATGGAGCACCTTTCACGATAAGATTATGGCTTTGGTCGGGACATGTTCTCTGATTTTCAGAGAGTTCCGGGCATGTAGAGCACTGGATTATCATGGGGTGAGGGACCCGATTGCGAGCATGAGGTGGTTAGCAGATGTTGTTAACGCCTTTCTTACCAACCGTTGTTCCAAGGGGGACAAGGTCAGACTAGCTTCCTGCCTTCTGAAGGACATGACACGCGATTGGTGGGAGGAGGTAGGATGTGTGGCGGGTGATGATGCAGTTAATGTGATAACTTGGGATGATTTCGTAACCAGGTTCCTAGCTGAGTTTTCACAGGTGATTAAGGTGCAACATTTGGCGTAAGAGTTCCAAGAGCTTCGCCAAACTATTTAGATGTTAGTTGAGATCACTGGTATGTTCAGGGAGAGGGAACTTCTGGTTCTACAGTATGTAGCGGATAAGGAGATGACGAAGGCCCGATACCATAAGATGTTGTGGAGTGACATTCGACTGTTTATGAGCTGATCCAGCTGCAAGACACTGGAAGACATGATAACGAGGGCGGGAGAGAGGGAGATTGATATGGAGATGGAGAAGAAGAGGAATCTGGATGACGTTTAGGTATAGGGAGGTTTGGGAAAAAGGAACAAGGTTGTGGATACGAGGGGGAAGGGACAGCAGGCCCGAGGCCATTACGGCAGGTAACATGTGGAGATGTGCAGGGTGGGTGGTTCTGGATGCATCAAGTGCGGATGGACTGGTCATATCCTCAGGGATTATACTACCATCACATCCATCACCCTGATATCTAATCTGATTTGCTTTCACTGCAACCAGAGGGACCAAATGTAACACCCATAGATCCGGACTAGTCAATTATTCTAAATAATCTTAACAAAGTTTTAGTATATGTTACAAGGTTTCCTTACATATAAAGAACGCTGAAATCCGAATTATAACGAAGAAGTTATGACCCGTCGAAGTTTCGCGACGGAACTGACATAATATCGGGAAGCGTAAATAATGAATTTACGATAGAGAGAGTTTTAGCCTTAGCAACCTAAACGAAAGTTGTAGAATACGTTAAAACGAGAGCATCCATCAAAAGAACCTACAAATCTGAGTTCGTATGAGGAAGTTATGATTTTTCGAAATTTCGGCATAACAGTGTACAACCCGAAATTCGAATTTTAGATCGAGCGGTTTTTAGCTGACAAAACCTAAACGAGAATCGAAGATCTCGTTATTAGTAGCATAACAATAAATATATAAACGAAAACGGACGTTGAATGAAGAAGTTATGAATTTTTAACGGACCAATCGTGTCCCGGCTTGTTAATAATATAACTTTTAAAATAAAGTCAAAATTAGATGACGGAGTATAAACGAAAGTTGTAGGGTACGTTCCTGCCTTCGCGTGGATATAAAGAACGTTGAAAACGGAGATCATATGCGAAAGTTATGATTTTTAGAAGTCGAGAAGGAAAATTGCAAAATGGAGATGACGTGGCAACATCCTGACCATCCATCGTTGATCAGGCCTCGCTTCGGATCACGCAACGAGCCCCTCACAATATGCCCCGCGTACGAAGTCCGGTAAGCCCCACGTACCTTCGGCCTTATTCGGGTCATGTCCGAGTGCGAGCCAGTTGTGCCCTGCTGGCAACCCTATCCGAGCTACGCCCAACGTAGCTGAGTCCGACGCGCAAACTAAGTCCAAACCTCGCAGCCTATAAATAGTTGCAAGATTTCTCGGATTTTCCACACCAATTCCACTTCTCTCTCTACAATCTTTCTTTCTCTAGGGTTTCTAAACCCCCCTAAAGCATAGGTGAACCCTCTAGCACCCGAAGGAAGCCCCGAGGCTCCCGGAGTCCCAAGGAAAAGGGTCTTTCGGTTTCGAAATGCTGCTCCAAGCAAAGCCTAGTTTTCTTTAAAACCCGCTGTAAGTGAGCTACGCCTACACAACTTTTAATATAACTTTTAAATAATTATAGTAACGTTATTAGGGACTTATAATGAGTACTTGGGCTATTATTATGAGTTATATAAGTATTGTTTAACGCTTATATAATAGTAGTAATAGCTAGACTATTAATTAGTATCGGTGAACGTTAGACTAAACTCTAGTGGTAATGATACTAGGTTTTTGTAACACCGTAAATTTCAAAACAATTTTTCTTTTGAAAAGTATAATTCTCAATACATATTTCACAAAACACCATCTATTAAAATCACAAAACATAGCTCCATGTTTAATAAAATGGTAATCCATGATCCTCTTAACTCTTTCTCTGGTGTGTATAATCAAGCCGGTGTCGTCCCGCAATCCTGAGAAGAAAACCTGAAACACATGACATATAACATGGTAAGCACGAAAATACCTCTGTGGACCCTTTGCTCCTAACTCCGTGAACCTTCCGGTTCTAACTCTGTAAACTCTAGAACATACACATCATAAATCACATAGAAATAATGCAGTGCATCACAATCACATAAATAGCATACAAGATACTCTGTCATATAACTCTAATTACCACTCTAGGTAAAGTATAGTGAGAAGACTCACCTCGGGTGAAGAACAGCTCCTATAATCATTGCTGCTACGCACCGGACTCTAACTTTGTGCCAAACCCACAATAAATCTCAATTAGGAGCTAAGTCCAACCTCTCACTTATTGGGTCTAAAGATAGACCACCTAACAACCCATTAATGCCCTAAGCCCATTGGGTCCACCAAAGCCTAATAATAAATGGGCCCTCACACGGCCCAATTCCCAACCAAAAGGCAAGTCCAAATCAAAGGCCCAAAGCACATACATACACTTCTCTAGTCCAAGACTCTATTACATGAGGTCCAAACTCCCAGCCCAATACTCAAGTCCCAACAAAATGCTTAGCCCAAAAACCCCAGAAGAAGTTATGTGGGGCGTACCCCCTGGTACACTTAGCGTACCCAAACACTCAAGAAACTGATCGGGGACCTCAACCCAGTACACGGGGGGGGGGGGGGGGGGGGGGAAGAATTACGCAGCGCATACCTTCAGACTCGTTTAATCCATTTTCTGGGTCTTAACCCGTTAAGACCTTAGCTTAACTCTTGGATCTAGACTTCCAAACATCTCTTACTCCATAAAGTTAACAACTTTAAGCCTTTACATGGCTGATAAGGTCATAACACATAAAAAATATTACTTTCTTAACCCAAAATGCTCATAACTCATGCATGGGTAGATTCACACGATCAAGGCCTTATTTTTATGGTTCTCCACCACTAGAAACACTTAGAAGGACAGATTATTAAGCTCTGGAGTGCATCAACTCATAAAGCCTCAAGCTTGGGACCAAATACCCTATAATGGAACCTAATATGCACAAAACATAAAGAGAGGAAAAGCTTGGAGCTTTATACCTTCAAATGGTGCTATAGCCCCAAGAAAGCTCAAATCCACAAAAAATATTCTTCAACTTTACTCCTTTCCATGCTCCTTCTTAACTCTCAAAAGTCCACAAGAACACAAACAAGCTCATCATGGCCACAACAAGCTTCAAGAATGGATATTAGGGTTTGAGAGGGTTTAATAACTGAGGAAGGTGGCCAGAAATGAGACCATCTCTTTCTTTTTATAGGGACACTTCACTTAATTAGGGTTTCCTTTTGTGCCTAGTACGCCCAGCGTACTAGGTGGCTCATGCTTAAGAAACACGCGTATCTGTACGCTAAGCTTACGCATACGTAAGCCCAGCGTACTTCGTTGCTAAATCCTCACTTAAGGACTTATCTTGCCAACTCTCTCAAACTTCCATAGCATCTTCGAAATGTATTGAATTATAAAAATCCTCATACCTATGGAAAGGTAATGGGATACCCTACGTTTCTAGCAAATCGCCTCAACCCGAGACCTCCTAGCCCCTGACTTGTGGCCCATGAACCCTAATCATGGATAATCTGAAACTGAATGTTACAGTTTTGTCAAAGGAAAATTGTGTTAAGAGTAATGAATTGTTGTCCGAGTGCCGAGTCTCCACCTTTTCAAGTGAGTGCATAGTCCCTTTCATCTTACATATAGATATGAAGTATCTTAATATATATTACGTGCTATGTGTGCATAATGTCTGAATACTTGCTGTCTATGCTGGGTGAGATTTTTATACATGTTTTAAATGATTTAAACTATATATGTATTTTATATCTAAAAAATGTGTTGGGTAAAACATGGGTAGATGAAATAGTTGTTGTGTGACAAAAACAAGAATGATGAGAGGTGATATAGACCATGAGATAAGGGTGAGAGGTGAACCATGAGAGAAGCCTTTTACCCAAGTCTTGGCCCCATCATCTAGCAGAGTATGGATGATAACCACGACTTATTCTAGACAATTTGGTGGAACACTAGTAGAATCGCAACCTGTAAATGTTATTTGAACTGTGTTTTCACCAGGTGTACTCTAAAAACCCATTGACATGTATTACAAATGGATTCTAGGAAACGATACTGTCGATAAACGAGATAAAATCCCATTGACATGCATTGCGAGTGGATTCTCGGAAACAATACTGTTGAAAAACGAGATAACCCTACCAACTATGGATTTAGTTCCTGTTGAGAAAACCCTGGCAATGATGGATTTCATGCTTATTCCTTAGGATAATCCTTAGGAAAGAATGAACAAGGAATAGCTAATTCTTAGGGTAAATACTTAAGAGTAAAGAAGATAATAGGGATGGGTAATTGGGTTAACTGTTTGATGATTAAACATAATAATTATATTATTGTGGGTTGAAAACCCTATGTACTCACCAGGTTTCCCAACCTGGCCCACTCAGTTTATTTATATCACAGGTGTTGATATGAAGTCACATTACATTAAGAGATTAAGGAGATATAAATCACTAGTGATAATGAATGTAATTTCTGTTTATGCTTATGTTTCTGTATTGATGATGACATCCCAAATGTTTTAAAATGAATAAGAATATTTTTCTTCGGAAATTATGTGATAACATATTTTATCATGTTTTATTGGGAGCAAATTCCACAACATTTTATTAAAATAGGTACTCTGATTTTTATAAAGCATAAACAAAATCGGTCTTTTCTGAGCGTGAAAATGGGGATGTCACACTAAAAGAAGGCCTATTGTCCGAGTTTGGCTGCAACGAGACCGTTTTTAGCACCCGCTCCTACGACTCTCCATATTATTGATGGCCGCCAGGGCCGAGCAGATACGCCTGCGGTGAAGAGCATGGCTTTCTAGTTGACGATAAAGGAGGCATGTGCAACTCCCGATGTTGTGATGGGTATGTATCTTCTCCTTGTCTCTTTATTTGTATTGAATTGTTTGCTTATGTTTATGTGTTTCATTTTATGATCGTTCCCGTGAATGGTATCTCTGCTTTGGTATTATTTTATTCGGAGGCTACCTAATCCTTTGTATCGCTTGCAATTAGCAAGATATTTGATGGAGCTCTAGGGGAGCTGGTTTTTCCTCTTAATGTTGAGATTGCTGATGATAGGACAGTCCGGGTTGCGAGTGTTCATCAAAGTTGTACTATGCAGTTAGTCAACGAGCACTATCCGGTTAATCTGGTTCCCATTCCTCAGTGTGGGAACAAGTTTATAGTGGGAGTGGATTTGTTGAGACCTAATGGGGGTAGTGATCGACTGTGAGCAACAGTTAGTTCGGGTTCGGACCCCAAGTGGGGGAGAGTTGGTGATTCAGGGTGAGAAACTGCAACATGGTTTGATTATGTGTTCTACAGTGAGGTCCAAATGCTATCTTCATCATGGTTGGTTGGGTTTTTTCGCCTATGTCATGGATACCCAGGAAACAGTAAGGTGACCATGGATTATGTGCCAATTGTGTGGGATTATCTGGATCTGTTCTAGGAGGATTTGCCTAGGGTACCTCCGGAGAGGAAGGTGGAGTTCAGGATTGATCTGGTCCAAGGTACGACTCCGATAGCCAAAGCACTGTATCAGTTGGCTCCTTGCGAGATGCAGTAGTTGTCTACATAGCCACATGAGATGTTAGACAAAGGATTTATTAGGTCGAGCAGTTCGCCTTGTAGATCACCAATTCTATTTGTGAAGAAGAAGTTCGGGTCTCATTGTATGTGTATTGACTACCGGTAGTTGAATAAGGTAACGGTGAAGAACCTTTATCCCCTCCTGAGGATTGTTGATCTTTTCGACCAGCTTTAGGGTGTATCTTGGTATTCCAATATTGATTTGCGATCGGGTTATTGTAAGTCCCAAATCCGGAACCGAACAATGATCAAATAATGAATCAAGATTAGATCAATCAATTAAGAACAAGAATGGAGTAGAAGAAGAAAGTAATCAAGCAAGGCACATGTTTATAGATCAAACGTCAGGTACACCTCGAGAAACACACATAAAGACCGTGAACTCGACTACTGCTGTTTGCTGACATGATAGACCCTATTTATAGGACATGACCAACTGCAAATGGGTTCACAGTCGTGAACACCTTACAACCATGAACTAACTGACTGCAAACACCAAACAAATGAACAAACCCTCACCAAGACTTATACAAGATAAATACCTAGCCCAAGCCATCTAAATGTGACCTAACAGTCCCCCCCCTTGGTTTGAGCTAGCATAACTTCAGTCTTTTTCGATTAGCAACCCATCCGACTTTCCTATTTCCCCAAGCCACATTTGCTTTTCAATAATTATAGTGACCATGCTTGTAAATTCCTTGGCGGACGGCTCCAGAAGCTCATATTTGCAAACAATTTGATAGAGAGCCAAGGTGTGTATGTTCCATTCTCTGAACCTTAGGAGATCCTTCACTTTAATAAGATGGTAGACACCATGTGGAAACTTGATCATTGGTGTGGCTATGGCCTCATTGTATCCCCAAAATTCCATGTTGTCCAAAGATCCATCTTGATAGTATTGAATAATAGGAATTTATTTCATCTGTTTAGTTGGAGACCACTACACTATCTTCATAGGCTCATTGATTCTGGGGTCGAGAACATCCTTGTCTTTCCTCACCAATGAATTCAATGTTTTCATCCCAACAAACTGACTTTTAACTTGATTCTCTAAGAACATCTTGAAAGCAATAGCCTGAGGATCCTTGGATGGGTTAATAAATGGAGCTTCTAAGAGTTCAGTGACATAGACTTTCATCCAAGAACAGAAGTCATTCTTATCTTTGTAGTACTCCGGATTACCAATTCGTCTTTTCACCACCCATAACTTTAGATTGTCGTGATATCCCCACCTTTTGATTCCTTATCGGTTCCAATACTTGTCACTGAAATGCCTTTTCTCGAGATCAGTCACCGTTAAATTAGGCTGGTCTCCATGAAGATTTTCATCGGAATTCTTCATGAAAAACCATTGTGCTTTCTTTTTAGGAGCAGACGGTTTCTAAGCTCTTTTGAGTGTAACTCGAGGGTTGGCTTGAGCAGGCTCCTTTTCGGAATGATCAACAATACGTGTGGTTCTGACAGGTGGTGGATCTACATGCTGATCTTGCTTAAATGACTGGGTAAGGGCATTGGGAGAAGCCTCAGTTGCTTTAAATCCTTCGATAGAGGATTTAAATTTGTCTTCAAATTCCTCTGCAAGTTTCTTCTTTAAGTCAAAATAGTGGGCAGTCAAGGCTCCAAGGTGGGTTTGTAGATCAGAGATTTGTGTTGTCTTTAGAGAATTATCTGGTTTAATCTTTGAGACTTGGGTGTCGAGGTTTTTAATCAAAACGTATTTTTCAATAACTTTCTGCTTCAATACCCCAATCTATGATTTGAGTTCTGTAATAGATGGGTCCGCATCTCTTGAGCTTCCTTCACCAATTGATATTCCTTTTCCACGCGGTGATAGGTCTGAATCATATTGAGTAAGAAACATGGTGAGGCTTTCTGAATCAACGTTGTGCGTAGATCTTGGAAGAGAACCCCTAGGAGCTGAAGAGCCCCTAGCTTCATATGAAGATCTAATACCACTTGGACCTCTTTGAAAATCAAATTGGGATGGAATGATTGGTGTAGCAGCTGAAGAAATAGGTTGCATTGGTGGGGCCTGTTCACTAATAAGCACTCCTGGCCTCGGATCAGCTCGTCTTCTTTGCAGTGGAGGCTAGGAGGCATGGGTCATCACAGAATCACGCTCCGACGACATAGACATGGAGTGACAACCGGAAGGGGAGGAATCCTTATGGTTGCATCCGTATCAGTTGTGGCACCATCCATCTAAACTAAAGTAAGAGGCGTCACCTTTTGAAGGTCATCAACTCTTCCTATCTCCATTGCTAGTTGTGCAACTTCACTGACATTATCAAAGAAAGAGTTGAGATCCTTAATGCTTGGTTGATAGTCGTCATGCTCAAAATCAAACAGAATGTCATCACCATCAAAACCAGATAGATTACCCATAAAATCCATATTATAATCATCTTCTTCATTATCTTCTTCAACGACATTATCCATTACCCCTCTTTTTGAATCACTCTCTTCATCATCATTTTCATCTTCACTTGCTTCTTATTTTGATACTTGTACATCCTCTTCGGCGACTATGGCAACTGGATGAACGGGCTCTTCTTCCTTTTAAGAAGTGATCACATCATATTCAGATTCTTCATGAGCCAATGAGATTTCAGTCACGGATGAATCACAAAATTCTGCGAATTTTTCGAATTTCACCAATGGATACTTGCCCTGAAACGTGAACTTTCCCTTTCTGTTTTTCTTCATAAGCTCGAACATACTAGAACCAAGGTATTTGAAGTTGATAGTGTCTCTTATTTTCTCAAGTTCCGGGTATTTGCTATTGAAGATCATCTGAAGGATGTAACATCCAAAAATACGACCCAAAATTTTTTGTTTTAATATTAATAAAAATCATATACTGAACGTCATATCATAAAACCATACGTCAAATATCTCAAATCATAATAAAATGTCGTGAAACAACTGTATCAAATCAGACTATGAATCAAAACAAACTCTCAGGACAAAGACCGAAGTTGTGGTGTGTGCGATGCCATCAACCCGAGCTCTTCACTTTACTTGCGGAAGTACCTGAAACCAAAAGTGAAGCTGTAAGCAGGAAGCTTAGTGAGCTCCCCTAAGCTACCACATACCATACAATACATATAAATCACATAATGGGCCTTGCCCACTGCATCGGACCGAAGTCCAGAAACTGCATCGGAGCGAAGTCCGGAACTGACTGGGACCTTGTCCCCTGCATCGGACCGGTGTCCGGAAGTAGCTACATCGGACTGAAGTCCGGAACTGACTACATCGGACCGAAGTCCAGAACTAACTGATCATAGCATACCATAAACACATATCAACTAGCATAACACATATCATCTGACATAAACACATATACTGCATACTGCATCAGGCCGTAGCCTGGAACACATAACACATAAATCCAGTCTGAGCCACGAAGGCATCAAACACACTATCTGCTGCATCGGACCGAAGTCCGGAAACTATTGCTAGCTAATCGGGTCGGCATTGTGGCCTTAGACCCGTTGCTACTGGAAGAGAACTCACCTCGTAATCTGGCTGCTGAATGAACTGCTTGGGAAACTGCCTGCTGCTGCTCTGGTATCTCCCCGGCTACAATTTCCATAAGTATACTCAATCAATCACTGATAACTATACTGAGGGTAAAATGACTATTTTACCCCTAGTACAAGTCAACCTATTGGTCAAAGTCAACATAGAGTTGACATGACTCATCGAGTTGGGTCACCAACTCGTCGAGTCCCTACTCTCACTTTCTTGCTTTTGCTCGCTACTACTCGTCGAGTTTGGCATAGACTCGACGAGTTCCTCTTTGGTACTAACACACAGTCAATCTGCATCCGACTCGCCGAGTTGTATGAACAACTCGTCGAGTCCTCCTTCAACACATGAACACTCTGGCTGTGAGTCGCCGAGTTGTATGAACAACTCGTCGAGTCTGTTCTTGAGGTTTGAAGAGTGCCTTGGACTCGTTGAGTCCCTTCATGAATGAGTCCGATCTCCAAATCACTGAGTCCTCCCATAACTCACTGATTCCACTTGGCATAACACATAAAAGGGAAGAACTCGGTGACTCGCGACCCGACTCGCCTAGTCTGAAGAACAACTCGCCGAGTCGGTTGCATGCAACACTACTCCGATGATTCTGCTCAAATCTAATGCATACAACTTATAGATCTTGGTTCATAAATCTTAGCTACCACATAAAGTTTCCAAATTTACGTGTACAAATGCATGAAAATGGATTTAAAGGCTAAAAGGCACTTGAAGAAATAGATCTAGGGATTTCAAGCAAAAAGGCTCCATAAAGGTGCTAGATCAATGATTTTGGGACTGAAACATGGCTAGACCTGGAGTCCAATCACCCCAATTTGATTTCTCTACCATAAATAAGCTAAGGAATGGATAAAATGGTCTAAATGTGATTCAACAAGGGAGAATAAATCATAGCAACAGAGGGGATCCGGTTTTTACCTTAATAACTCTGTAATGGATGCAAGATCTTGGACCTTGTAACAACCCGCTATTTCAAGTCAGTAAAAATCGAGTCCTGTAACCTCTTTGAGAAAGGAATTAGAATATCATCGAAAAATGAAGTATTCAAAAACTCTATTTGGAGTACACTATGTGGTAGTTATCGTCTTAAGGTTTCAAAACATATAAATAACACAAAAATCCGAGTTATAATGAAGAAGTTATGATCATTCTAAGTTTTACGACAAAAACCGGCAATACGAAGTTGCGTAAAAACGCAAAGTTTCAATAAAACACTTTCCGACCTTAGGTGTCTAAATGAAAGTCGTAGATATCGTTAAACTACAAACATGCATAAAAAGAACGCTCAAATCGGACATCGTATGAATAAGTTATGAATTTTTAAAGAAATTCCTTAATCACGTCATTTTAATACATAAATAATAAAAATAATTCCGGAATTTGCCAACGGAATCTGAACGAAAGTTGTAGATTGTAGTCTCACCTTCGCGGGGATATAAAGAACGTCAAAAACGGAGTTCGTATGAAGGAGATATGAATTTTCGAAGTTTGATAAATAATTTATATATATTTTTTATTAAAACTTCGGTATTATCCGAAGGGGAGTCAGCGTCCTCATCCGAGGTACGCGCTGCGTACTCCTGTACGCCCCGCGTACCCGAGGAACTTGGCCTCAAACCGTCCACGTCGCCCTATGCGAGGCATCCGACCCGCCCGTCCGACCCGCTGTCCCATCCGACCCGACTGCCTGAGCCGTCCCATCCGAGGCTGAGGCAGTCGAGGCTTCGGTCACGCATGACGTACGCGTACGCGCTGCGTACGAGCATACGCCCCGCATACGAGGCCTCTTAGGCCCCCCTATAAATAGCATGCGAGGGTTCTCGGGAAAATGGCCAATTCTCTCTCCTTTTTCTTGCGTTTTACCTCGTTTTCCGTGCTCGCACTACCCCGAAGCCCTGGTCATTTTGTGCAAGTCCCGAAGGTCAATTTTTCTCCCGAGAAATCCCGAGATTTCCGAGGAAAATCCATTTCCCGAGACGAAAGTCTGCCCGGTTTTCCATCTTGCTATCTTCAAACTTTCAAGTGAGTTCATACCCCTTTCAAACACACTTTAAATACATTTTAAATGCTTTTATACTCTTTTAGGGGGGGAATACAAGTAAACATACAGTTATTATCGTGTATTTTATAAAGTTTCACTTCACTTGTTTTATCGAATAAATCACTTGGAACTCATTACTATTATGGAAAACTCTTGTCATACTTTGCGTGCATTAGACATTATACAAAGTATATAATGATTTCAAAGTAACTTTCATTGTTAAGTCGTTTTATACATTCTAAAAACTTATGATTTTGCTTTGTCAAACATTGTGAAAAAGGATAAACTTTGCATAGAAAACTATCACTTTAATACGGGCTTAGTTGAGAATCCATGAGACGTGTATATCTTCAAACGTTACTTTTCTTTATTAGAAAGTAATGCTGCAAGTCCTGTCTATAACCAGAGTCTCCCGTTCGGAGAACGTGTCAAATGTGTATCGATCTATACGGGAAGTCATGATCCCGCGCCCTGACTGTTAGCTACAGTCCGTCTTTTGGGGTGACAGTTGTCATAACGCTGCGACGCCTGAAGAACGTCGTTACAGGCATATTATGTTTAGTATGGTTATAAAACTCATCGGATATACAATTATTATGGTATTATGCTTTTATGAACGAGTAGCTATTAAAACTATTCTTCATCTAATAAATGCGATCTTCGTATAGTTTTACTATATAAAACTATGACACAACTTTTGAGAACGTCGGTTTCTTGCGATTTTCGGTCTTAGAGACTGCCATTTATGTTAGGAAAATAAGGGTTTCTCCTGCATACAAACCAAACAACTAATAGGAAAATAAGGGATTTTCCTGGTGCAATTATTTACAACTTATAACACGAACATTTATATGCATTTCATACTTTTATAAGAAAATAAGGGTTTTTCTTGGAAAACACAACAACTCGTATCTCAACCATTAGGGAAAATATGGGATTTTCTGGATCTAATACATTCACTTTCAACACAACAAATCACAACTCTTTACATTTGAAATGCTGCGTTTTCTGGAAAATATACACCCATTTTGGAATGGCATCCAATTTTTCTAAACTACTTATGAACTCACCAACTTAATTGTTGACACTTTTTCTTTGAAATAACTTGTATTCTCAGGGAACCACTAAGCAGGTTTGGGAATCAACTTTTGGGATTAACGCGCTGGCGTTAATTACTTCTTTTGGATGATGTTTATGTATTTATCTTTTGAACATGTAATGAATACAATTATGTAAACATCTTGGAAACTTTAATATATATGGTGGTGTGTACTTTCCTTACTATGAACTGTTATGATACTGAATATGACGTCCTCCGCCCCCGAACGTTTCCGCCGTTCTGGTTTGGGGGTGTGACAGATTGGTATCAGAGCTTTGTTTATAGGGAATTAAGTATATCAAAACCATTCCTTTTTGATATACAACTATAAACTCAACTGGGCAAAAACACTCTGAGAAAAATTCATACTTTTGAAAGTAAACCTAATTAGTTTTAAGGTAAGCATGCACTCATTTTTATACTAATAACAATTTCATAGTAAATAACTTTAGAAGTATTATAAATAAGTTGTGCAGCACAGGTACGCCTTGGGACATGTAATCGGAACTGGGAAGAATATAGCCTGATCAACTATATTTGTCCAAGAGCCGACTAACGTATGCCAAGGAGTTTCTGTAATGGACAACAAATTTAAAACTTACCAAAAGCATATCGCTAAAGAATATTGAGGGAGTATTCGAGTGCCGTCAACCATTAAACTTAAGGGTAAGTTTCATGTGCTCTAGCTTATAGTAAACTTTTAACTCTATTCTCATACAATCTAAATGGCAGGATTCCATCACCCCAATGACCCCTACTACCCCAACCAAGGTAATGGAGGGTGGATTGAAGAAGATCCTGAAGAAGACGAAGAGCCTATAGAGTTGGAGGGAGGGGATGACTCTGGCACGGATTCGGAGCCAGAAATTATAAATCCACCAATCCCACAATCTCCCGTCCATGTCAGGAATTTCCAAGGACCCACTCCAGTGTGGGGAAGTCACCTCCATCATTGGAGCCAACAACAAAGCTTACGCCCTCCTTACGGCATGTGCCGAGACTTCTATGATGTGAGAGGCGGGGGATCAGCTGACCGAGCACTTCCGGTCATGGTTGGCAAACTTGCCAACCAGTGCTATCAATCTGAAGTGCAAGCCAACCGAATCCGAGAGGTCAATGTGGAAGTACAAATCCACACGGCCGATATCAACCGCCTAGAGTTGTTGCAGAACGACATCCACATTCGCGCCGAAGCGTTTCAAGCACAAGCAAATGCGGCCTTCGCAAAATTAAGAGAACAACAAGCTGCGTTTGATAGACGCCTCATGGAGTCGAAGCAGTCCGACACGGAGTCGAGCTCCAAACGCAAAGCGCACCGCAAGTAGTACTTGCCCAACTCTCAAATTTTGTTATAAATTAGGACTTCGGATAAAAGTATTATCTTCTTTAAATTGTTCTGTAATCGGAGGCCTTTAGAAAGGCCAAGAAATTTTGTCTAGACCCCACTGTAACACAACTATATGTTTAATATATATAAGGGTATACCCCTTTTCTTGTTGTTGTTAATCATGCGCAATTCGTTCGATTCATTGGTACATCTATTCAAACTTTACTTTCAAGCTCAAGACATTGTGTCAGTCAAACCCAACTTCTTAGAAATATTAGAAGTTAACTCAATATCATTCAACTCTGAACTGCCAAAACTTATAAATTTTTCCATATTTTTTTTTCTATTGGCAGCACGATGCCTCCTCGTCCAAACCTAAGGCCCAGGCCGGGCACGGTACCACCACCACCTCCACCACCAGCTTATGATCCAGCCATGGTCCAGGCTGCTATCACAGCAGCAGTAACTGCAGCCCTCTCGCAAATAAACTCTCACGGAAATGGAGGGGCGGGAAGCAGCACGAATCATCCAAATCATGGCACTGGTCATGGTCAAGGAAGAGAATGTACTTACAAGGAGTTCTCTAACGCTAAGCCAAAAACTTTTAATGGAACTGGGGGAGTCATTGCACTAATGCAATGGTTCGAGAAGACCGAAACGGTCTTCGAGATCTGCTCATTCCTAGAAGCAAGCAAAGTCAAGTTCGCTGCTTGCACTTTCATGGATCGAGCCCTCACTTGGTGGAAAAACCATGTGAATTCAGTGACGCTCACTGTCGCCAACGCCATGAGTTGGGACGATCTAAAGGTTCTACTACTGGAAGAATACTGCCCAAGGGGCGAAGTGCAAAAGCTGGAGCAGGAGCTCTGGAATCTGAAAATGACTGGGTCTGACCTAGTCACCTACACAGCTAGGTTCAACGACCTCGCTGCACTGTGCCCTACCATGGTCAACCCAGAATCAAAGAAGGTTGAAAGGTACATTTGGGGGTTGTCACCCCAGATTCAAGGGCATGTCCTAGCTTCCGGCCCTATTACCTACAACAGCGCTAAACGCCTGGCTCAGCGACTCATCGACCACAGAGTAAAACCCAGTATCATTTCAACAACCGCAAATCCACCTAGGGAGGCTCAGGGCCAGAGTAGGCCTTGGAACAAAAGGAGGGGACAAACTCTCCAGGAAAACCCCAAGAAACAACAAGTAATAGCGACCCACGCTATGACTGTACCTGTGAACCCTGCCCCCACAAGCTCATATAATGGGAAACTTCCTAAATGCAACCGATGCAACTTCCACCACCACGGTCCTTGCCATTATCTTCAATGCACCAAGTGTAATAAGAAGGGACATACAACCCGCTATTGCAAAGGGCCAACCTAACCATCCGTCCCCACTACTAATACCAGGGTAAGCCGCGCCTGCTTTGAGTGCGGAGACACGGGGCACTACCGCAGGGACTGCCCAAAGGCAAACAACCGGAATACCGGCGGAAGGGGATGAGTTTTCGCAATGGGACAAGATGAAGCCATTGCAGACCCTACTGTTGTTACGGGTACGTTTCTTCTCGATAACTCGTATGCATGCATTTTGTTTGATAGTGGAGCAGAAAGGAGTTTTGTGAGTCACGACTTTAAAGGCCTGCTAAAATCAATACCACAATCATTAAGTGAACCATTCATAGTAGAAATGGCCAACGGGAAAACCGAAGGCACTAAGGAGATATACTTAAGCTGCACCCTAACTTTAAACGATAATCCCTTTTCAATCAACCTCATGCCAGTCTCGATTAAGAGTTTCGATGTCATCATTGGCATGGATTGGATGAGTTCTCATCATGCGGACATTCTATGTTACGATAGGGCCGTTCGCCTTAATCTGCCAACCGGAAAAACTTTCATTGTCTTGGGCGACAAACCAAGTACCACTCTTCGTATCATCTCAAGTATCCAAGCTCGGAAATGCCTACGCAAGGAGTGTCACGCATTCTTGGCACATGTTGTAGATGTGAAACGCGAAGTCCAAGACATCAAGAGGGTGCCCGACGTACGCGATTTTCCCGACGTTTTTCCCGAGGACCTTCCGAGAATACCACCCGCGAGACAAGTTGAGTTCCGAATCGATCTAGTTCCCGGAGCTACCCCAGTAGCCAAAGCACCCTATCGATTAGCCCCGACAGAGATGCAAGAGCTATCCAGCCAACTGAATGAACTACTTGGAAAAGGATTCATCAGGCCGAGCTTCTCGCCATGGGGAGCACCCGTACTGTTCGTGAAAAAGAAGGATGGATCATTCAGAATGTGCATCGACTACCGAGAACTCAACAAACTTACCATCAAGAACCGATACCCCCTACCCCGAATCGATGACTTATTCGACCAACTCCAAGGAGCCAACTACTTCTCCAAGATCGATCTGAGGTCGGGATATCACCAGCTGCGAGTCCTGGAGAGTGATATTCCTAAGATGGCCTTCCGAACACGATACGGACATTATGAGTTCGTAGTGATGCCGTTCGGACTAACCAATGCCCCGGCCGTGTTCATGGATCTAATGAATCGGGTATGTCGTCCATTCTTGGATAAATTCGTGATAGTATTCATAGACGACATACTCATTTATTCAAAGAATAAAGAAGAGCATGGTCAACATCTGAGGCAAGTTTTAGAGACGTTACGGACTGAGAGACTATATGCAAAATTCTCAAAATGTGAATTTTGGATTAGAAAGGTGGACTTCCTCGGTCACGTGGTCAGCAAGGAAGGAATCCACGTGGATCCATCAAAAATCAAGGCTATCAAGAACTGGTCTGCGCCAACTACACCAACAGAAATTCACCAATTTCTAGGTCTTGCTGGTTATTACCGAAGGTTCATCCAGAATTTCTCCAGCATCGTAAAGCCTCTTACCGCCTTAACCTAGAAAGGTGTGACCTACGATTGGGGAGAAAAGCAAGATGCTGCATTTTAGACTTTGAAATAGGCCCTTTGCAGTGCGCCCATCCTTTCTCTCCCAGAAGGGACCGAAGATTTTGTGGTGTATTGCGACGCTTCGAAGCAAGGGCTGGGCTGTGTACTAATGCAGAGGGGAAAGGTTATTGCATATGCCTCACGACAACTGAAAATGCATGAGGTCAATTACACCACTCATGATTTAGAACTTGGGGCGGTGGTCTTCGCTCTTAAAATCTGGAGACACTACCTATATGGTACCAAATGCACTATCTTTACAGACCACAAGAGCCTACAACACATCTTCGACCAGAAGGAGTTAAACATGAGACAGCGACGTTGGGTCGAATTGCTCAATGACTACGAATGTGAGATTTGCTATCATCCAGGAAAGGCTAACGTCGTGGTAGATGCCCTTAGTCGTAAGGAGTACTCTGGCCGAAGAGTGAAGTCATTAGCCATGTCAATCCATTCGCACCTGTCGACACAAGTCAAGGAAGCTCAAATAGAGACCCTGAAACCCGAAAACGTGACAGGTGAGACCCTTAGGGGAATGGACAAGAATTTAGAAATCAAGAGTGATGGAGCACGCTACCTCATGAACCGAATATGGACGCCCAAATTTGGTGGACTTAGAGAGGTAGTTATGAGCGAGGCACACAAGACTCCATACTCCGTACACCCCGTGTCAGACAAGATGTATCAAGATCTCAAACAACTCTACTGGTGGCCAAACATGAAAGCAGAGATCGCTACATATGTGAGCAAGTGTTTGACTTGCGCCAAGATCAAAATAGAACACCAGAAACCCTCAGGACTACTCCAACAACCTGAAATTCCTGAGTGGAAATGGGAGCAGATTTCCATGGACTTCATAACGAAACTGCCCAAAACTCAGGGTGGCCAAGATACTATTTGGGTAATCTTCGATAGATTAACCAAGTCCGCTCATTTCCTACCGATCAAGGAAACTAATAAAATGGAAAAGCTATTGAGAATCTACATCCGAGAGATCGTACGACTCCATGGAGTGCCAATGTCTATCATCTCGGATAGAGACAACAGATTCACGTCTAGATTCTGGCAATCATTGCAAAAATCCATGGGAACAAGATTGGACATGAGTACAGCCTATCACCCCCAAACTGACGGATAGAGCGAAAGAACGATCCAAACCTTGGACGACATGTTGCGAGCATGTGTAATCGACTTTGGTAAAGCATGGGATGTTCACTTACCTTTGGTTGAGTTCTCTTATAACAATAGTTATCATACTAGTATCAATACTGCTCCATTTGAATCCCTTTACGGCCGTAAGTGCAGATCACCTCTGTGCTAGACGGAAGTGGGCGACACACGACTAGCAAAAGGTCTAGTCCCTAATAGCACCCTCACTGGTCCAGAGATCATTAGAGAAACTACTGAAAAGATCGTGCAAATACGAGAACGACTGAAATCCTCGAGGGATAGGCAAAAGAGCTATGCCGACAAAAGACGTAAACCCTTGGAATTTCAGATTGGCGATCGGGTACTACTGAAGGTCTCACCCTGGAAGGGCATAATACGCTTTGGAAAGCGTGGGAAGCTAAATCCTAGGTACATTGGACCCTTCGAAATCATTTCAAGGGTTGGTCCAGTAGCCTACAAACTCCGACTTCCAATTGAGCTTAACAAAGTACATCCAGTATTCCACATATCAAACCTGAAGAAGTGTTTGTCCGACGAAACACTTGTAATTCCACTCGATGAGATCGAACTAAATGAAAATCTTAACTTTGTGGAAGAACCCGTCGAGATCATGGATAGGGAAGTTAAACGAACTAAACAGAGTCGCATTCCAATAGTAAAGGTCCGATGGAATGCTAAGAGGGGACCTGAGTTCACGTGGGAACGAGAAGATCAAATGCAACAGAAGTATCCACATCTCTTCCCCAGCCCCTAAGACTCTTCTTTTGTATTAAAATTTCGGGACGAAATTCCCTCTAACGGGGGGATGATGTAACAACCCGCTATTTCAAGTCAGTAAAAATCGAGTCCTGTAACCTCTTTGAGAAAGGAATTAGAATATCATCGAAAAATGAAGTATTCAAAAACTCTATTTGGAGTACACTATGTGGTAGTTATCGTCTTAAGGTTTCCAAACATATAAATAACACAAAATCCGAGTTATAACGAAGAAGTTATGATCATTCTAAGTTTTACGACAAAAACCGGCAATACGAAGTTGCGTAAAAATGCAAAGTTTCAATAAAACACTTTCTGACCTTAGGTGTCTAAATGAAAGTCGTAGATATCGTTAAACTACAAACATGCATAAAAAGAACGCTCAAATCGGACATCGTATGAATAAGTTATGAATTTTTAAAGAAATTCCTTAATCACGTCATTTTAATAAATAAATAATAAAAATAATTCCGGAATTTGCCAACGGAATCTAAATGAAAGTTGTAGATCGTAGTCTCACCTTCGCGGAAATATAAAGAACGTCAAAAACGGAGTTCGTATGAAGGAGATATGAATTTTCGAAGTTTGATAAATAATTTATATATATTTTTTTATTAAAACTTCGGTATTATCCGAAGGAGAGTCAGCGTCCTCATCCGAGGTACGCGCTGCGTACTCCTGTACGCCCCGCGTACCCGAGGAACTTGGCCTCAAACCGTCCACGTGGCCCTATGCGAGGCATCCGACCCGCCCGTCCGACCCGCTGTCCCATCCGACCCGACTGCCTGAGCTGTCCCATCCGAGGCCGAGGCAGTCGAGGCTTCGGTCACGCATGATGTACGCGTACATGCTGCGTACGAGCGTACGCCCCGCGTACGAGGCCTCTCAGGCCCCCCTATAAATAGCATGCGAGGGTTCCCGGGAAAATGGCCAATTCTCTCTCCTTTTTCTTGCGTTTTACCTCGTTTTCCGTGCTCGCACTACCCCGAAGCCCTGGTCATTTTGTGCAAGTCCCGAAGGTCGATTTTTCTCCCGAGGAATCCTGAGATTTCCGAGGAAAATCCATTTCCCGAGACGAAACTCTGCCCGGTTTTTCATCTTGCTATCTTCAAACTTTCAAGTGAGTTTATACCCCTTTCAAACACACTTTAAATACATTTTAAATGCTTTTATACTCTTTTAGGGGGGGAATACAAGTAAACATATGGTTATTATCATGTATTTTATAAAGTTTCACTTCACTTGTTTTATCAAATAAATCACTTGGAACTCATTACTATTATGGAAAACTCTTGTCATACTTTGCGTGCATTAGACATTATACAAAGTATATAATGATTTCAAAGTAACTTTCATTGTTAAGTCGTTTTATACATTCTAAAAACTTATGATTTTGCTTTGTCAAACATTGTGAAAAAGGATAAACTTTGCATAGAAAACTATCACTTTAATACGGGCTTAGTTGAGAATCCATGAGACGTGTATATCTTCAAACGTTACTTTTCTTTATTAGAAAGTAATGCTGCAAGTCCTGTCTATAACCAGAGTCTCCCGTTTGGAGAACGTGTCAAATGTGTATAGATCTATACGGGAAGTCATGATCCCGCGCCCTGACTATTAGCTACAGTCCGTCTTTTGGGGTGACAGTTGTCATAACGCTGCGACACCTGAAGAACGTCATTACAGGCATATTATGTTTAGTATGGTTGTAAAACTCATCGGATATACAATTATTATGGTATTATGCTTTTATGAACGAGTAGCTATTAAAACTATTCTTCATCTAATAAATGCGATCTTCGTATAGTTTTACTATATAAAACTATGACACAACTTTTGAGAACATCGGTTTCTTGCGATTTTCGGTCTCAGAGACTGCCATTTATGTTAGGAAAATAAGGGTTTCTCCTGCATACAAACCAAACAACTAATAGGAAAATAAGGGATTTTCCTGGTGCAATTATTTACAACTTATAACACGAACATTTATATGCATTTCATACTTTTATAAGAAAATAAGGGTTTTTCTTGGAAAACACAACAACTCGTATCTCAACCATTAGGGAAAATATGGGATTTTCTGGATCTAATTGTTGGATAAGGTGTCTAAGTCCATAACTATTTCTGGTATGTACTTGACCCGACCCGGCATGGTCCATTTGGGTTGCATGGCACCATGCAATTGGATAAACTAAATGAGAGAAATAACGCTTGGAGATTATTAATATATTATAAGTTCTAATATATTAATAATATTATTTGATTAGTTTGATCAAGAATTAATTTAGAATTAATTAAGTGATCAAAAGATAACTAATTAAATATATGGGTTGATTAAGTAAATCATCCATATCTTGTATAGTGGGCTAAAAGGCTCCATGGATCATCAAGTTGGGTTCCACCCATAGGATGCTCCATGGATGCTCCATGGGAGTTACAAACCCATGGGTCATGGAAATGAAGAGTCATGACACATTAGGGTTTAACCCTAGATGTGTCAACACTATATAAGGAATATGATCTCCTCCCAAATCGGTTACACTAAGTAATAAGGGGGCTTGGCCGATTTTGAAGAGTGTGTATTCTCTCATAAGTTCTTCCAAGAGCATTTGGTGTTGTGTGAAGCATTTGAGGCATCACCACTTGAGGTGCTAGGCTCACAAGGTTTTAAGGAACACAAGCAACAACAAGGTAAGTTATTCTATCTATACTTTATGTTAAAATTGTTCCCCATGTATGCTAGATAGGATATAACCTTGGAATTCAACTTTGCATGACAAATTAGACAAACATAGATCCAAGGTTATTAGGGTTGCATGTACACTTAGGAAGTGTTAGAATGCTCAAAACCCATCAGTGGTATCAGAGCCTAGGCTTGTTTGTTCTTATTTGTGCTTAAAAGTTGAAAACAGAATCGGAAATTTGCTGTCTGCGATCGGACTCGTCGAGTCTATAGGGGGGACTCGTCGAGTCCATGTGTATCTTCAACCAACTCGGCGAGTCATGTTCATGCACTCGGCGAGTAGGGTCGAATGAGTGCAGAATTTCGATTCAGTTGCTGGAAAATGAATTAGAAACATTATCCTAAACTATTTTAGTAAATATAAACTTGTTTTTGGTGGTGTAATGTTTTGCTAATTCATTTACAACAACTAGTTATCAAAATTACAAAGTTTTATGTAATTTTTGATTATGTTCATATTCATGTTCTTGTTCTTATGATGTTTTAGATGATCATAGGAATTATTTGTAACCTATTTGGTAGTTTAATTCTTGATCATAATGTGTTTTAATGGAGTCCATAACTTATCCTTAAGTTATGGAAAACCAAGAGTCACTTGAGTTAAAAACCATTAAGAAAACACAAGAGTTATAAAAATGAAGAGTCTTCATTTTATGACTCTATTAAACTCATAAGTTACAAGAAATGAAAAGTTTTGAAAGTTATAAAACTTGCCCTCAAGTTTTGGAACAAGTAAAGTTAAGTTAAAACTTTAGTTCCAACCCCTAGAATTTTAAAAGTTAAAATTCAACCCTTATACTTATATTATGATAATTTAATAATTATATATATATGTATAAGAACAAGTCGTCTTACCGCTAGTACGCCTCATTCACGAAGCCGGTCTATAAGGTGGGTATAAGGTTGTTGCCTATAAAATGGTGACTTAATGGGTGTATATTCTCACCCACCGCTTGCTTGACTGGTGGAGGGTCGTTAGCCGAACGGGTAAGACAAGGACTTATAAATTCTCATTCAAAGTATGATGAATATAATAAAGTAACTAAATGTTTATTAAATTCCCAATCTTAGTTACTTTAGGAAAAATGTGAATAAGGTGCTAATCCATGAAATTACACTTTACACTTTGTCAAAGTCGTTGGTGGAGCGTGTGTGGTTAACCGGCACACTAACTTGGACTTAACAAGGTAGGTAAAGGGTGACTTAAGGTTTATTATAGTATCGGTGGAGCGTGTGTGGTTTACCGGCACATCGATTGAGTGATAAACTTTAAAGGTACCAAGTGATTTGCATGGTTACTTCACACCTCGTTTTGTGATCCTCGGCATCCCAGTCACAAAACCTGGAGGGCACTCCCGAGATCGAAACATGCCTTTGAAAAGTTCATTGGATCTCAAAGAATCTAGGAATTTCTAAAACCAATAAAAACTAAATATTTAATATTTTGGTTTTCGTGGTGGAAATTGGTGAATCGTCATTCACCTACCTTTCAAATATGGTATAGCTTAGATTACGGCATACCTCTTCTGAGTTATATTATATTGTGATTGGATTCTAGCCTTAATATTACATTTGGGTGTTTTATTAAGGACTCTCTTAAATCTAAACTAAACTTATTCTTCTTTTCAGATGTCTTCAAACAATGCTTCTGGCTCGAATCCTAATGGCTCCTTTACTCTTATGAGTCTATGTGGGAAAGTCACCTTTGATGGATCCAACTTCAATAAGTGGATCAGAAACATCAGGATGATTACCCGCTACGAGGACAAAGAATATGTCCTTGACAAGGAGCTTAAGGAAATTGACGAGTCCACTGCAACTCCCCAGGAGATCGCTGACTTTCATACTCATGAAAGAGATGCAACCAAGGTGGCTTGCATCATGTTAGCCACCATGACAGCTGAACTCCAAAAGTCTTTTGAAGACTTCTACCCTTATGAAATGCACCAAGATTTGATGGAAAGATACCATCAAAATGCACGACAAGAGAGGTACGAAGTCATCTGCTCCATGATAACGACCATGATGAAGGACGGAGAGTCCGTCACGAGCCACATGCAGAAAATGCAAAGGTATGTGGATCGGTTGCTGAAGCTCAATGTGAACTTCCCTGAGGAGCTTGCAATAGATATCATTTTGCACTCCTTACCATCGTGCTATGATCAATTCCGCATGACATATCACATGAACAAGGAAGAGGTCACCCTCAGCAAACTTCAGGGACTTCTCAAGACCGCAGAAACAGGTCTTAAGGGGAAGTCGGTTGCTATCACTCCTACTCCAGAAACAACTCCGGTCTTGGCAATCGGGCAGAGTCGAGGGAGGAAGAGAAAGAGATCTTCAAAGGGTACCAAGGCTCGGACCCTTGATGGCTCTTCTTCAAGTGGAACCAAGAAAGGTTTCATTACTCCTTCTTCTGACCCAAAAGAGGCTGAATGCTTCTATTGCCACGAAAAAGCTCATTGGAAGCGGAACTGCCCAAAGTACCAGCAAGATGTAAAGGATGGGAAAGTCAAACCCAACCATGCAGGTATTTACACTATCATTTCTAATAACTCACCCCATTCGAAATCTTGGGTCCTTGATACAGGTTGCGGAATTCATATTTGTTGTGACTTGCAGGGACTAGGAAGAAGTGAGAATGTGGAGCAAGGAAGAATAAACTTAATCATGGGGAATAGGAAAGTTACACCTGTCACCAAGATTGGAGTTTATACTTTATCGCTAAGTAGTGGGTTAAATTTAGATTTGAATAAATGTTGTTATTCGCCAGAAATGGCAAGAAATATTATTTCCTTTCATGCATTGTACAAACAAGGTTTCACCTTTTCGTTTGATAATGAAGTTGGTTCGATTAATGCTTTCTTTAATAATGTACTTTATTTTAAAGCATTACCTTGTGATGGTGTGTATGAAGCTGTATCTATTGTAGATAACTTAGGAAATAATGTTTTGTGTATTGATTCTAATAATAATAACTTGGATAAAGCATCATTATGGCATTGTCGTCTTGGACATATAAGCAAGAAACGCATAGGCCAACTCCAAAAGGATGGAGTCTTGGAGTCGTTTGACCTAAAGTCAAATGATAGTTGCGAATCATGCTTACTTGGAAAAATTACAAAGTCACCCTTCACAGGCTCATGTGAAAGGGGTGAAGGTTTGTTGGACCTTATACACACGGATGTGTGTGGACCATTCAAACATGCCACAAGAGATGCTAATCGTTATTATTTGACCTTTACCGATGATTACAGTAGATATGGATATGTCTACTTAATCAAGCATAAGTCAGAGACTTTCGAGAAGTTTAAGGAATTTAAACAGGAAGTCGAGAATCAATTGGGCAGTAACATTAAGATGCTTCGATCCGATCGAGGTGGTGAGTATCTTAGTTCAAAGTTCCTCGACTATCTAAAGGAATGTGGGATTGTCTCACAATTGACACCTCCCAGGACACCGCAGTTGAATGGTGTGGCTGAGAGGCATAATCGAACCTTGTTGGACATGGTTCGTTCCATGATGAGTCGAGCTTCGCTACCAATCTCATTCTTGGGGTATGCCTTAGAGACTGCCGCCCATATCCTTAATCTAGTCCCTACAAAGAAAGTTGCCAAAACTCCTCACGAGATGTGGACTGGTAAAGTACCTAAACTAGACCACATCAAGATTTGGGGATGCGAGGCTTTCGTGAGACGCGAGACTCATGATAAGCTCGAACCCCGAAGCGAGAGGTGTATTTTCATCGGCTACCCACAACAATCCTTTGGTTACCTCTTCTACAGACCTAGTGACAATGTGGTCTTTGTAGCAAGAAGAGGAGTCTTTCGAGAGAGAGAGTTTACAAGCCAAGGAGACAGTGGGAGGCAAATTGATCTTGAAGAAATTCAAGAGTCAAGTGGTGAAGGAACTTCAAACTCTAGCCCTCATCTTGAGGAGGAAACTCCTGTTGAGCCAATTGACGAATCTGTACCTCTGAGGCGTTCCACGAGAGTTAGGAGTGCACCTGAGCATTACTATGGATTCCATATTACTGCAGAAGGTGAGACACTTATTAGTGATGAGACACTAGTAAGTCAAGATGACCCTAACAGCTACGAGGAAGCCATGGCAGGCCCCGAGTCTGCCAAATGGAAAGAGGCTATGGATAGCGAGATACAATCCATGTATGACAATCAAGTTTGGAACTTGGTTGAGAATGTACCAGGTCGAAAGACTGTAGGGTGCAAATGGGTTTTCAAGAAGAAGACCGACATGGATGGTAAAGTACACACTTATAAGGCTAGACTGGTTGCAAAGGGCTTCTCTCAAATTCCTGGAGTGGACTATGATGAGACCTTTTCTCCAGTAGCCAAGATTAAGTCTATTCGGGTTCTGTTAGCCATAGCCGCATTTCATGACTATGAAACTTGGCAAATGGATGTCAAAACCGCTTTCCTTAATGGAAAGTTGGCTGAAGATGTTTACATGAGTCAGCCAGAGGGTTTTGTCAGTAACGAGTACCCTAATAGAGTGTGTAAGCTTGAGAAATCCATTTATGGATTAAAGCAAGCACCTCGCAGATGGAATCTTTGCTTTGATGAAAAGGTCAAGGAATTTGGCTTTTCTAGGAGTGAAGATGAATCTTGTGTATATGTCAAGGCTAGTGGGAGTATAGTTAGCTTTTTGGTATTGTATGTGGATGACATACTACTCATAGGAAACGACATTCCAACCTTGCAGGAAGTAAAGTCCTGGCTTGGAAAGTGTTTCGCTATGAAGGACCTTGGTGAAGCTGCCTATATTTTGGGGATAAGAATCTTGAGAGATCGGAGTAAAAGACTAATTGGACTTAGTCAAAGTACCTACTTGGAGAAGATTCTGAAGAGATTCAGAATGCAAGACTCCAAGAAAGGAGAGGTGCCCATCCAGAGTAGCGCCAAGCTGAGTAAGACACAAAGCCCTAGCACTGAGGCTGAGATAGCAGAAATGAGTCGATTACCTTATGCTTCGGCTGTAGGTTCGATCATGTATGCTATGACGTGTACTCGACCTGATGTAGCCTTTGCCTTGAGCATGGTTAGCAGGTTTCAGGGGAATCCTGGCAAGGCACACTGGACTGCGGTAAAGAGTATTCTCAAGTACCTGCGAAGGACTAAGGACTGGGTCCTTACCCTCGGTGGGAGTGATGACTTGAGAGTTGTAGGGTATAGTGATGCTAGCTTCCAAACTGATAGGGATAACTTCCGCTCTCAGTCGGGCTGGGTCTTTACCCTAAATGGAGGAGCAATTTCTTGGAAGAGTTCCTAGCAAGAGACAGTGGCTGATTCTACTTGTGAATCAGAGTATATTGCAGCTAGCAAAGCAGCAAAGGAGGCGTTATGGCTGAGGAACTTCATTGGAGACCTTGGAGTTGTACCAGCTATTAAAGAGTCGATGGAAATTTTCTGTGAGAGTGAAAGTGCTGTTGCCTTAGCCAAGGAACCAAGGGATCACGGGAGATCCAGACACATTGACAGAAAATATCATTTCATCAGACATCGGATCGAAGAAGGACTCCTCGTGGCAAAGAGGGTATCATCAGATGAGAATCCGGCAGATCCCCTTACGAAGGGACTGACTCGGGTTAAGCATCTCCAGCATGCTCGGAGCATAGGGCTGAAGGATGATATTAGATTTAGTAGTTAGATAATCTTGAAATTTGTAAAGTGTAATTGACATTTGATGATGAATAAAAGTGTTTATTTATGAGTAAAGTGTTGCTATCTCTTGTCGATCGTTTACTATATTTCTTTTGCATGTTTTGACTTCCAGAATAATTTTGTTTGGTATAACATATTATTCAAACCTCCACAGTCGGTCATATGTCGGAAGTAGGTATGAATCAAGACTGTCATGTTTGATTGTAGAGGTCTGGGACAAGGCTACAACAATCATGAGTGCTCATAAGTTCTGAGCATTGGACTCAACCCACGCTCACTGGAATCACTTCATGGAATTCTATCTCGAGTGATCGTGAGACGGTAATATCATATAAGTCTTTAAACCTAGAGATATGATTTGTTACTTACAAGTTGGTTATGCATTGATTGTACGAAAAACGCATTGGTAACTCGATGTTATAAAATCGTGCTCTTATGTGTAATTCAATGAGTAGTAGAACAAACATATGAGTCGAAGTTTATCTGTTCCTTCTTGGATTAGAAGCTGATATCTGGGCCCCTCGATGATTTTGTTTTGACCTATGTACCGGGCCCGGTCAGAACTGAATTGATGTGTTCAATAAAGTTCTTTGTCAAACAAATCGGAAATCGGGAAACAAATGTTGGACAATAAGTAAGACATTGTTCCATGTATTTGTCCGACTGATATCTAGAACAGAGGATTATATGATCACTTATCTTAAATGGCGTACCATCATCTTCTCAAGTTTCGAGAAACCTTGTAAAGAGCTACGATTGCCGATCGGTTCCTGAAATCATACTTGCAGTAATAGTTACTAGACTTAACCAAGTGGGAGACTGTTGGATAAGGTGTCTATGTCCATAACTATTTCTGGTATGTACTTGACCCGACCCGGCATGGTCCATTTGGGTTGCATGGCACCATGCAATTGGATAAACTAAATGAGAGAAATAACGCTTGGAGATTATTAATATATTATAAGTTCTAATATATTAATAATATTATTTGATTAGTTTGATCAAGAATTAATTTAGAATTAATTAAGTGATCAAAAGATAACTAATTAAATATATGGGTTGATTAAGTAAATCATCCATATCTTGTATAGTGGGCTAAAAGGCTCCATGGATCATCAAGTTGGGTTCCACCCATAGGATGCTCCATGGGAGTTACAAACCCATGGGTCATGGAAATGAAGAGTCATGACACATTAGGGTTTAACCCTAGATGTGTCAACACTATATAAGGAATATGATCTCCTCCCAAATCGGTTACACTAAGTAATAAGGGGGCTTGGCCGATTTTGAAGAGTGTGTATTCTCTCATAAGTTCTTCCAAGAGCATTTGGTGTTGTGTGAAGCATTTGAGGCATCACCACTTGAGGTGCTAGGCTCACAAGGTTTCAAGGAACACAAGCAACAACAAGGTAAGTTATTCTATCTATACTTTATGTTAAAATTGTTCCCCATGTATGCTAGATAGGATATAACCTTGGAATTCAACTTTGCATGACAAATTAGACAAACATAGATCCAAGGTTATTAGGGTTGCATGTACACTTAGGAAGTGTTAGAATGCTCAAAACCCATCAGACATTCACTTTCAACACAACAAATCACAACTCTTTACATTTGAAATGCTGCGTTTTCTGGAAAATATACACCCATTTTGGAATGGCATCCAATTTTTCTAAACTACTTATGAACTCACCAACTTAATTGTTGACACTTTTTCTTTGAAATAACTTGTATTCTCAGGGAACCGCTAAGCAGGTTTGGGAATCAACTTTTGGAATTAACACGCTGGCGTTAATTACTTATTTTGGATGATGTTTATGTATTTATCTTTTGAACATGTAATGAATACAATTATGTAAACATCTTGGAAACTTTAATATATATGGTGGTGTGTACTTTTCTTTCTATGAACTGTTATGATACTGAATATGACGTCCTCCGCCCCCGAACGTTTCCGCCGTTCTGGTTTGGGGGTGTGATAGACCTTCTTCTACTCCCTTGGATCTAGCTACTTCTTCTCTTCTAAAACTTCAAGATTCACACAATAATTACTCAAAATGCTCAAGGAAACGTTAGGGTTTTCTAAATGATGCTCTGAGGGTGAAGGGGAAGAGGTTGGGGCTCATAACATGGCTTAAATAGTGTGCAAAACCAGGGGATTTAGGGTTTCATTCAGACTGATGGACTCGCCGAGTCCAGGATATGGACTTGCCGAGTCGCCAACTCAAACGTGCTCGAAATCCCGTCTCTACTCGACGAGTCGGGCTACTGACTCGTCGACTCCCTCTTGAAACTTGAATAAATAAAAATATTAAATAACATACCAGAATCGATGCGTTACAAAGGAACCTTGGAAACATGAGAAATTTGTCTCTCTTTTTCCCTTCCACATTACCAACCAATTCATCTATGATGTATCTTGAAAAATTGAAGTCTAGATCAGCAGCAAGAGCACTGATGGCACCAATGTTGTGCAACGAGACCTTGTCAGCCCCTGCTCTCCTCCCAGAGACACATCTCACGAACACGGGGACCAAGAACCTCCAGTAGGGTGGCAATAGTTTCTTGATTATTGGAGGAAACACATGCTCATAGCCTAAGCGTACGATGATCTCCTTGGTCTGGTCCATAGAAACCTCGATTAGAATACCCACCTGCTCGTTGATCTGGAGTACTTCACGAATGACCTACTCTGTTACTGTGATCTTCCTTCCATTAACAATAGCTTCCACAGAGACAACATCACCAAATTCTTTGCGCACCACAGTAGTGTTCCAAAACTGCTTCACAAGCTCTTGGTAGATGATAGGACTGGTTGTGAGAGCATACGCCAAACATCATTTCTTTAGTCCGTCGATCATGGACTTGAAATCGTTGTGAGTAGCTGGTGGATCCATCAGAAAAGCATCAACATTGTGGTTGTTAGAGATCTTCAAAACAACCATTCTGCACCAATCAAGCCAAGTGAGAAAACAATTGATTTAAACAATCAAGTTTAGGTTTTACTCATTAAACAAGGCCTTATATTGAATTAAACGATTGGAAAATTGAGTTCAAGTCCAAAATTGGGATTCACAGTCAATATGGGTATTCATGTTCAAAGAAGGTTTTTGGCCATGAACGCTTCAAAGGCTGTGAAGCGTTCATCGGTCGTGAATGCTTCAACGGAGCAGTGATCGCCAAAAAGTCTATTTTTTTCAATAATCCCATTAGACACGGTTGATTTCTGTTGGATTTAGCATATATGTGATCGCAATGAGAATACCTACACAAATTAGTAAACAATTTTGACAGAAATATACGTAAAGTTGATGAATTGAAAAACCGAAGGAGAGAGAAAACTATCAATGGTTCACGTTTGTGATCAGAAAATGAGGGTAAAGAGGTTAACGACCGTTAACCCTTGTTTTTATACCTGGATTAACACCCGATTCATCACCCTTGGATAGCAAACCCAAAATGCTTTAAATCCAAGCCCACTACTCCAATTAATTAAAAACAATACATTTTGAAGACTAAAAAAATAATAAAAATAAAATAAAATAAACATAAAGTAAAATAAAAATCTAAAAAAATTAAACTAAACTAATTTTTTTAAATTTTTAGAAAAAAAGTAACTTAAATTAAAAATAAAAAAGGATTACCATAAATTTTTCCTCCTCTAATGCTAATATTATTTTTGTAATATTGGGATCAAAGCTTTTAGACAGCCTCAATCCGTTTATCGATACCTCCTCCTTCATGAATAGATCTGGTCAATCGCCGGTATTGTGGTTCACTTAAGCACGAAAGACTGTGACAGATTTAGGACATACTACAAATGACAAGACATTATGACCTTACGTTCCTAGACATAATTCCTAAGGACCATCATCTGACGACGACCAAGGATATTGTTATCCACCTAAATTGTGTCGCGAGATCTATAGACAACCTATTAATTGTTCAATTTTAGATGTACTAGTGTTGGGTCAAAAATATGGTTTATACTTGGCTTTTCTAGTTGATTGTAATTTTCTGTAATATGTTATGAGTTTACGGTCAGGAAATGTCTTTACGACCGTAAACATAGTTTACGGCCGTAAACATGTTTACAACCGTAAACCCAGTTAAGGGCCCATGTTTCCCGTGTGTATATATATGGGTGAGGGGTGTAAGGAAAAGGATGATGAACGCCAAGGAGCTTAAGTGTGTGCATTTGAAGGTGTTCTAGAGAGAGAAACTAGAGAGTGTGTGTTAGTGTGTGTGAATCTTATATCCGGATCTTCATTCTAATCATATCATACAAGATTCATATTAATCTTCTTCTCCTTCACTTCTATTTGATCTAACATCATCCGTTTGATTGGGATTCCGCACCATCAAACGGATCTGATTGATACACAAGCGTTTTTGGGGACTTACAATTGGTATCAAAGCTTGGTTGTATCAATCAATTTTTTTTCTTCAGATTTGGAGCTTATTTAATCTGATTTTAAAAAGAAAATAGAGTTTTTGGATAGAACTTGCAAAAATAAGGGGGGTTTGTTCTTTGCGTTTTTGATAAAAACGAGTTTTTGATCGAGTTTTGGAGCAAAAAAGGGTGAAAAACGCTGTTTTTCACGAGATCTGCGAAGTGTTTACGGCTCTTGAAGGGCTTGCGGTCCGGAGTTCACGGTCCGGAGTATGCGGCCCGAAGCCTCGGAGTTTACAGCTCGCGTTTACGGTCAACAACATTTACGGTCTCGTATCCTCGCACCAGGTCTTCGCCTTCGCGCCACAGATCCTCACCTCGCCTCGCATCGGCCTCGTCCTCGTCCTCGCATCAGCGCCTTCATAAAAAAAAATAGAAGCGGATTTTGGATTTGCCGGGGATCTAACCCGGGACCTCTAGTTTTCAATCATCGCGCCTTGCCAACTCCACCAACAGATCACTTGTAGATTTCATTCCGATATTTTAAACTTAAACACTCCTAGTCGCATCCAACTTTTGAAATTTTGTCAAATTCAGCCCAAAAATCAATTTCTTTCATTTTTAAATTTCTTTTTCAACCAAAAATTTTAATTTTTAATTTTTGAATTTTATTTTTGACTTTTTACTTAAAATTTTGACTTTGACTTTAAAGCTTGACCTTTGACTTTGAAATTTGACTTTCTCATTTGACTTTTAAAATTTCAAATTTAGCTTTTCGGTTTGACTTTTAAATTTGACTTTTCAAGTTTGACTTTTGAGTTTGACTTTTTAAATTTGACTTTTAAGGTTGACTTTTGAGGTTTACAGTCAAAGGGCATTTTCTTTTAAGTTCTAGTTTTACTTTTAATAGTTTTTGAAGTTTACGAGGAAATTAAAAAAAAAACATGAAAGAGAGTCGTCAGGATCAGTTAAGGCAAAATTTCAACATGTTCGATTATATCCCTGGAGAAACCATGGAAGCTCAGTTGCAGCGATTTACCACACTCACTACTGAGATGAATATAGCTGGGATCTTCGTGTCCAAATCTGAGATAAACAAAAAACTATTGAATTCACTTCCGAAATCGTGGGATATGAATGTGGCCATCATCAAGAAGAGAAAAGATCGCAATCATCTTAGTCTTGCTGATGTAATTGTAGAACTTGATACTTTGAAGTGTAGAAAAACAATGAGTTCTGAAAACATTCCGGTCACTGAAGTTACATGTACTCCAACTTGTGAAGCTACGATTAAATTTCTTCGGGAACAAATTGATTTATATAAAAGAGAAGTTGAGGACCTGAGATATGAAGGATATCAACTCAGGAAAGGACAGAAACCCCTGAAGGCTGAATTAGAAACAAAAATAAAGGATTTTAGAAGAATTCAGGCAGAGTACAGTGAAAAATGCGAACTTTATGATTATACTAAGAGACAACTGGATGCTGTGACCAAAGAACTTGATGAATTGAAAATTAAAAGTGGAAAAATAGATGTTAGCTTCAAAAATTATTCTGCGTCAAGTAAAACAGTTCAGTCTTTATACGAAACGCAATTGAAATTCAAAGAAAATGAAAACAAAGGCTTAGGGTATGATAGTATACCTCCTCCTTATAATCATAACTACACATCCATCCCTTTGACACAAGACGAAATTGACAGGGAGGCACATCTTCGATATGGCAAACCAGCTGGATTTGTGTCAGGAGGATTTATTCAGGTTGAAGATTCTAATATTGCTACTTCATGTGCAAGTAAAGTACCAGAAGATGAGAACAAGGAGCGCACCATTGAACAAACCAACATCTCCTTGAACTCTGAATTTGTTGCTTTGAACTCAACTGTTTCTGATCAACCTGCCATTGAGAAATACAGGCCACCAATTCCAACGCAATAGAGTTCTTGTGGCAAGTGTGCATGTGGGAACAACAAGAGACAAGGCAAAGATATGCCACTAGGGGCAGGAAGAGATAACTTCACAATGAAGAAAAAGACATGTTTTCACTGTGGAACACCTGGACACATTGCCAGAAATTGTCCTAATCGTGCATACGTTCCCTACTATGCACAAGGATGGCAAAATGCGCCAAGTGGGAGATACTTCAAAAGAAACCCTTCCAGGTCACGTTCAGACAATGGTGACTGAAATGAGAAGAAGGACAAGAATGTAACTCCTAAGGCCAAGAATCAAACTACAAAGGACAAGAATCAGAATCCCAAGGGCAATAAGGGAATGCCGGCCAAGAAGTCCAATCGAAGAGATGCTCCCGTGAAGCCAAAATCAAAGTTATCTCAACGACCGACATCAAGTTCCAAAGCAAGTACTGAGCCACCCATTAGATCGAAAAAGAAATGGGTTAAACCCAACTACAAATAGGTTCCAAAGGCTCACTCTCCCAAATCAACTAATGACTCTAATATTTCTTCATCTTCTGTTTGTGATAAACAGGATATGTCTTGGGAGAAAGTACCGTGCAAGGATGACAAAGGTCGACCCAGTTTCAAAATGGACTAGGTTCCAAAAACCAACTGATCCCGCTCTGTGTCGGAGCAGCTATGGAGGCATATCATCAGACTTTGGTTTGTTGGTAGTGGCTGTTCCAGGCACATGATAGGAGGCATCTCTCAACTGTACAACACTCAAAACATTATTTGAGAGTAAGGCACGTGAACCGTGAGAAACATTATTTGAGAGTAAGGCACATGATAGGAGGCATCTCTCATTCATCACCACAAACTTCTTGATTAAGGCAACTATCCCAGACTTGTTAGACAAGAAGAAAACCCACGTGAACCGTGAGAAATCGTCGATCACAACCAAATAGTACGAAATTTTGTTGATGCTGAGGACGTTGACCAGACCGAATAAATCCATGTGCAACAATTGGAGAACTTTGCTGATCGAGTTGATTTGTTTTGGCAGGTCTGGCTTCCGGTGATGTTTTCCTTGTGCGCATGCCACACATTTTTCAAATGTAATGAATTATTTGACTGGGAGTCCACGTACGATATCGTTCTTTTCAAGTTGATTCAGGTTCTTTACATTAGCATGTCCGAGCCGACGGTGCCATAGCATTGCATTGTGCTCAGAGACTTTGGAAGTGACTTGTTCCGGGAGATTATGATTCACGTCTATGATGTAAGCATGCCCATCTCTTTTTGAATTTACTAGGATCCATTCTTCAGGTACGATGATGCCTGACTTCTAAATCAAACATTCTTTATCAGTGAAGTGAGTGGAGTAGCCCTTGTCACAGATTTGAGAGACGCTCAACAAACTATGCTTCAACTCGGGCA
This sequence comes from Lactuca saligna, assembly GCF_052625555.1. NCBI lineage: Eukaryota > Viridiplantae > Streptophyta > Magnoliopsida > Asterales > Asteraceae > Lactuca > Lactuca saligna. The sequence goes on along the minus strand of NC_136422.1, from coordinate 167,897,474 downwards.
TGTAGTTGACGTTCTTAAAGCTTAGCACTCCATAACAATTCCTTTTTGCATGATATTTCCTCCATCCCCTCCCGCAAAGGAAACAAATCCCCCATTAAAGTTTTGAATGTCGTGCAACTGGGAAATGTCTCCTGTCATGTGTCGGGAACAACCGCTGTTGACATACCATAGTCTGGCGACATTCCTCCGCAACTATTCCTGCACGATGAGTGGGATCAATTAGATTTTATGACCCAGGTCATTAAAACCCTGGGTTTACCCTTGACACTCAAAAATTTTTCTTTTTCACTTTTTGATTATGAATTACTATTAGATGCATTGTCAGAAGATGAAGATGATTGGCCGATTGAAGATTTAGGCACCCACCTGTAATTAGGTTTTAAAATATTTACAGGTGATTTTGAAATATTTTTCTTTTGTTTTGAGCGTTTGGATTTTTGGCTAGGGTTAGTCGAGGATCCAGACACTCTCTTTGACGAGATCGATCTTGGCTTAGCCACATTCGATCTTGTCAAAACACTTGTGCCTTTTTTTATTCTTTTTAAGATCATCCCTTTTCTTGTCCTTATGAACATTCCAATCATCATTTTGTAGATGAGATATCGAGGACATTCTCATTAGAGACCTTCCTCGAGACTCATTTTCTATTCTTGGTGTAGAGAAATGTACAAATTCCGTATTAGGACAATTGCGAGCAATATGGCCGGCAGTTCTGCAGTTAAAAAATATTTGCTTTTTATCATGAAAACTAGTACCACCTTTTTCTGTTTTTGTGCTCTTGTTGACTCTTCTAACTTTCCCACATGTGCAAGTGCAAGAGTCAGGTTGTGTGTTAGGTCTAAGATGGAGTGGATGTGCTAGTGTCAGATTCAACAGTTTTAACAAAGGCGACATCACATTTATCAGAAACATTAGACTTAGACACCAAATCATCACAAATCAAAATATCAGTTTTAACGACAGACACAGAATCAACATTATTCAAAATAGAAACACCAAATTTTGACACAAATTTATTCTCAGACTCAGTCTTTCCATCCTCTTGATTTCCCTGACTTACTAACAAATCTTCAAAAGAAGTAGAAATGTTAGTATCTATTTCCCTAGCACTACATTTTGTCGCCTGTGCAACTGGTTTACCATACACCATAAATGGTTCTCGATCAATCTCCTCCTGAGTCAAAGGTTTTGCAATATAGTTGTGATTGAATGAGGGAGAGACACTCTCATATCCTATCCTAACTTGTTTTTGATACTTCCACTTCATTTGATTTTCAATTATTGTTGCAACCTTTTCACTTTACACATCGAATTTCTTGAAGTTAAAATCAAAATTTTGAAAACGGATCTTCAATGTGTCAAGTTCTTCAGTTACACAAGCAAGTTCTTTCTGAATATATTTATAATTGACACAGTTGTTACTATACTCCTCCTGCAATTTCCTAAAGTCCTTCGTCTTGGCCTCTAGTTGTGATTTTAATGGTTCCTTGCCTTTCCTAAGTCGGTATCCCTCATATTTAAGGTCCTTGTTCTCCTTTTTTTAAATTTAATTTGCTCACGTAAAAATTAACAATGTTAATACAATTTTGAGAACAAGAGTTTTCACTGAACTCGATTTTTGCAGGCTCCGGGGTAGTTTATACCATGGAAGGATTTTGTAGTTTCATCATTTCTTCCTCCGGGTCCACCTCAGCTTGCTCCTCTGAGACATAGTGTAACGCCCCAATTGTCAGGTATCATTATTTTTCAATTTAAATTTCATCTTTTAAGACTCACTCGACGAGTTGATGCTATGACTCGTCGAGTAGAAGCGTATTGGGACACGTCACTTAATAAGTTGACTCGACGAGTTGGGAAGGGGACTCGACGAGCAGAAGCTGGTAGAGGAAACCCTAAATTACAGGGTTTTTGCACCCTATATATTGGACCATTAGCGCCTTCCACTGTCCCTTATCACGCCTTGAGAGCCAGAAACCCTAATTTCGTGTGTGTGAGCTTTGTGAGTGTTTTGGAGCTTTGGGAAGTGATTTATTGAAGGAAACTTGTAGATCAAGTGGCTAGCATCAAGGACATTGTGTAGATCTTGAATCCATCTCAGTTTGGGCCCGTTATGGAGGTAATCAGCTGCTATTTTGATCTCTTTCTTCTTAGAACCTTTCATAGATGAAGTTAGGGTTTTCTTTAGCATATTCATGAAGGGAATGTGGCGTATGAGCTAGATTTGAAGTTGAAACTTCAGATCTGAACCTCCCTGGGGTCCTAAGTTCCTAAAGTTCCTTGTATGGCCATTAAAGAACCCTCCGTTATGAGTAGAGCTTCATTTCAAGATTGGATTCAGATTTTGAGGCATGTAAATACGTAAAGGTAGCAACTTTATGTTGCTAATAGACTCTAAGGACCTAGATCTACTGGTTGGAACGAAAGAATAGTTCTATATTGTTTGGTCATGGGAAAAACCATATGGACTTGGCGAGTCTGGGAGATGACTCGGCGAGTCGAACATGGTTTTTGTCTGAACAGGTCCCGTGTGGACTCGACGGGTTCGGGAGATGACTCGGTGAGTCAGTTTGGGTTTTCAAGCATTGGGTCGCATATTGACTTAACGAGTCTGTTAGAGACTCAACGAGTCGAGTCGGATAATTCTTGAATCATTAGGGACTCGATGAGGGAAATTTGCGCTCAGCAATAGGACAACATGGACTGTTGACCATCGACCAGTGACTTTGACTTTGACCAAGGATTGTCTTGTGCCTTCCAAGGGCATTTTGGTAATTGAGTATTTATTTAGTGGGTCACTCATGGGTACAGGTGAGGCTATTGTAGCTATATCTGGAGGAGTGGACGGTATTATGCCGAGCCACTAGCGAGTGAGTTATTCTCACTATATCAACAGGGTCTAAGGCACCAATGATGGCCGTTTTCTCAGATTGTATACTTATATTTGTTTGATATGCTTATTGATCTGTTAGATCGGCATCCTGGTAAGTTATGATGGTATTATGTTAGTGACATGGTTTAGGTCGGTATCCTGGTTAGGATTGTTGCTATGCTTTGTGATCTGTTAGATCGGTTTGACGGTTATATATACATACATACATACATATATATATATATATATATATATATATATATATATATATATATATATATATATATATATACATACATACATACATGCTAGTGTTATATGATATCTATGTGCACATGATTGTCGTGGTTATAGGATGATGATATGTTAGTGACCGGTTATTGGGATGTTTCTATGATTAGTGATCGGTTAGATTGGTTTCACTGTTATATGATATTAGATAGAGTATGATACTTATGTGAACATGTTTGTTTGGTTGGGAGTTGGGTTGAGGCGGTCCTGCTTTGTGCTGTCGGCTAACATACCCGGTGAGCGGTCCGGATAGGCTGTAGGCCCTACGAGGCGGTCCAGTCGTGCCGAAGACTCAGGAGTGGTCCAGTCAGGCTAAAGGCTCATTATGCATGTTGTTCTGTATTTGTTGATATGGTATGATTATGATTATGGTTATATAAGGTTGGTATTTTGGGGGTAACTCACTAAGCTTTTGGGCTTACAGTTTCAGTTTATTGTTTCAGGTTTAACGGATGGCCGTGGGTAGGCGAAGGCGTGACCGTACACTTCCTCGATTGACAATTATGATTTCTGGGAACTCTGATGTATAATCTATTTTGGAAACAAATTGTAATAATTGAATGGTTTCAATGACTTAAAAAGTTTTAAATTGGCTGGAATTTTATAGGTGTTACAAGTTGGTATCAAAGCCTCGGTTTGATTGAATTGGAGGAACACTCGTGTGAATCCAATCTCAAATCAAGGTAAGATTTTCAAAATGATTTTGAATGGTTTTCAAAATAATTAAACAAGGATGCGAAGTGTACGATCAGCCATAGCCAGTAAGCAGACCATAAAATACCATACAATTATTTGATATTATGAGATGTTAAAACACCATGCTAGTACTAGGCTAGGGATCTTCAGATATTTCATGATAGAATTGTCTGAGTACATGATGCCTGTTAGCCTAGGGTTTTCCTTATATGAGATTGACATCATTACTGTAGTTACTTGTGTATGCATCACAACTGTATATAATTAAGATCTTATAGCCTGAGAATGTTTGATCTGGACTTATGTTCTATTCTTATTGATTAGGGCTTAGGGTAGGATGGGATATTCGAAAGTCTATAGGGTCCAAAGTTAAGTATGGCTATCGTACACTAGTGATGCAAGGGTTGGTGGAATGTTTCATGGATGGGTGTGTAGTGAGAGACCGAGAGGCTAGTTATGAGATATTTATCATTCCTCTAGGGGTGAGGATTTATCGCTTGCTATGTGTATATATATATATATATATATATATATATATATATATATATATATATATATATATATATATGGTACGGTGTTGTGGTGATACTTGAGACAAATATGGGTAGGTGTGGAAGGTAGTATGGGCCCATACTACTGAAAGCACAGGACCCGTACACGTATCAAGGAAGTCACAACCCCTAGGGTTGGGTTGGGAAGTCGGTTCTCAATTATGGTATGGATTATTCGAGACGTCTTGAGACCAGATCCAGGTTAGGATCGGGAGCGGACAGCCATGATAGGCCAGCATTTTCATGGGATCATGTTAGTGAGATCATCCGGGAGTAGGTGATCAAGATTTTCCGGGGGTAGCTTCCGGAGATGTCAGGTCTATTAAGACCGCCATGATTGAGTATTTCGATGAGCGTTGTGCAACCATTTCTGAGACGGTTGTTGTGGCAGCTTAAGCAGCTGTAACGACAACAGGGAGAGGAGCTGTTCGAGCTTTCCAGTACCGGGACTTGTTATTGGTGCATATTTTGATGAGCAAGGGGCTGCAGTTAGCTGGATCTGTTGGATGATCGATACTCATTATATTTCTGCGAGTTGAGCGGGAGAGGCTAGTATATGGGTATCTAGATTTAAGGCTCGAGGGTTTTGCTCGAGACTAGAATGTGCGACGCAGGGTCACTGGAAGGGAGTAATGGTGATGTTCAGTTGGGGATTTGCAGCTAGAAGTGGAATGGTTCGTTGATGGATCGGATTGTCGTTTTGTAGGGAAAGGATTGTTCCCTCTCATTTTTTTGAGCTCGAAGGAGTGATCAGGCTAGTGACCCGGGGGCAGGTTGTCTTCTAGCTTGGCGTCAGTTGGTTGCAGAGGTTGGCAACATTATTTCAGTGCCGGTGAATGCAGGTGGGTCGACGTGGCATAAGTAAGTGTGGAGTCCAGTTTGCCTTGGATCTTTTGCATCGGACGGTAAGGATTGATTGTTCGATCTATTGCACTTTTGGAATTGTGGATTACGTATTGGGAGTAGTTGTAGCCTGGTTTAGGGAAGAGGTTGTTTCTGTTGGATAAGGTGTCTAAGTCCATAACTATTTCTGGTATGTACTTGACCCGACCCGGTATGGTCCATTTGGGTTGCATGGCACCATGCAATTGGATAGACTAAATGAGAGAAATAACACTTGGAGATTATTAATATATTATAAGTTCTAATATATTAATAATATTATTTGATTAGTTTGATCAAGAATTAATTTAGAATTAATTATGTGATCAAAAGATAACTAATTAAATATATGGGTTGATTATGTAAATCATCCATATCTTGTATAGTGGGCTAAGAGGCTCCATGGATTATCAAGTTGGGTTCCACCCATAGGATGCTCCATGGGTGCTCCATGGGAGTTACAAACCCATGGGTCATGGAAATGAAGAGTCATGACACATTAGGGTTTAACCCTAGATGTGTCAACACTATATAAGAAACATATTCTCCACCAAAATCGGCTACACTAAGAAACAAGAGGGCTTGGCTGATTTTTGAGAAGTGTGTGTTCTCTCATAAGTTCTTCCAAGAGCATTTGGTGTTGTGTGAAGCATTTGAGGCATTACACTTGGGGTGCTAGGCTCACAAGGTTTCAAGGAACACAAACAACAACAAGGTAAGTTATTCTATCTATACTTTAAGTTAAAATTGTTCCCCATGTATGCTAGATAGGAATATAACCTTGGAATTCAACTTTGCATGATAATTAGATAAACATAGATCCAAGGTTATTAGGGTTGCATGTACACTTAGGAAGTGTTAGAATGCTCAAAACCCATCAGTGGTATCAGAGCCAGGTTTGTTTGTTTTTTATTTGTGCTTAAAAGTTGAAAAAAAGTCGAAAATCTTGCTGTCTGCGAGTGGACTCATCGAGTCTATAGGGGGGACTCGTCGAGTTCATGTGTATCTTCAACCAACTCGGCGAGTGAGTTCATGCACTCGGCGAGTAGGGTCGACTGATTGCAGAATTTCGATTTAGTTGCTGGAAATGAATTAGAAACATTACCCTAAACTGTTTTGGTAATTGAAAACTTGTTTTTGGTGGTGTAATGTCTTTGCTAATTCATTTACAACAACTAGTTATCAAAATTACAAAGTTTTAAGTGTAATTTATGAATGTGTTCATATTCATGTTCTTGTTCTTATGATGTTTTAGATGATCATAGGAATTATTTGTAACCTATGTGGTAGATTAATTCTTGATCATAATGTGTTTTAATGGAGTCCATAACTTGTCCTCAAGTTATGGAAAAACCAAGAGTCACACTTGAATTAAAACCATTAAAACAAACACAAGAGTTAGAAAAATGAAGAGTCTTCATTTTATTACTTTATTAAACTCATAAGTTACAAGAAATGAAAAGTTTTGAAAGTTACAAAACTTTCCCTCAAGTTTTGGAACAAGTAAAGTTAAGTTAAAACTTTAAGTTCCAACCCCTAGAATTTTAAAAGTTAAAATTCAATCCTTATACTTATATTATGATGATTTAATAATTATATATATATATATATATATATATATATATATATATATATATATATATATATATGTATAAGAATAAAGTCGTCTTACCGCTAGTACGACTCATTCACGAAGCCGGTCTATAAGGTGGGTATAAGGTTGTTGCTTATAAAATGGTGACTTAATGGGTGTCTACTCTCACCCACCGCTTGCTTGACTGGTGGAGGGTCGTTAGCCAAACGGGTAAGACAAGGACTTATAAACTCTCATTCAAAGTATGATGAATATTATAAAGTAACTAAATGTTTTATTAAATTCCCAATCTTAGTTACTTTAGGAAAATGTGAATAAGGTGCTAATCCATGAAATTACACTTTACACTTTGTCTAAGTCGTTGGTGGAGCGTTGGTGGAGCGTGTGTGGTTAACCGGCACACTAACGTGGACTTAACAAGGTAGGTAAAGGGTGACTTAAGGTTTATTATAGTATCGGTGGAGCGTGTGTGGTTTACCGGCACATCGATTGAGTGATAAACTTTAAGGGTACCAAGTGATTTGCATGGTTACTTCACACCTCGTTTTGTGATCCTCGGTATTCCAGTCACAAAACATGGAGGGCACTCTCGAGATTGAAACATGCCTTTGAAAAGTTCATTGAATCTCAAAGAATCTAGGAATTTCTAAGAACCAATTATAAAACCTAATATCTAATATTTCGGTTTTCGTGGTGGAAATTGGTGAATCGTCATTCACCTACCTTTCAAATATGGTATAGCTTAGATTACGGCATACCTCTTCTAAGTTATATTATATTGTGATTGGATCCTAGCCTTAATATTACATTTGGGTGTTTTATTAAGGACTCTCTTAAATCTATACTAAACTTGTTCTCCTCTTTCAGATGTCTTCAAATAATGCTTCTGGCTCGAATCCTAATGGCTCCTTTACTCTTATGAGTTTGTGTGGGAAAGTCACCTTTGATGGATCCAACTTCAATGAATGGATCAGAAACATCAGGATGATTACCCGCTACGAGGACAAAGAATATGTTCTTGACAAGGAGCTTAAGGAGATTGATGAGACCACTGCAACTCCTCAGGAGATCGCTGACTTTCAGGCACATGAAAGGGATGCTACGAAAGTAGCATGCATCATGATGGCCACAATGACAGCAGAACTCCAAAAGTCCTATGAGGATTTCTACCCTTATGAAATGCACCAAGATTTGATGGAAAGATACCATCAAAGTGCACGACAAGAGAGGTACGAAATCATCTGCTCCATGATAACAACCATGATGAAGGATGGGGATTCCGTCACGAGCCACATGCAAAAAATGCAAAGGTATGTGGATCGATAGCTGAAGCTTAATGTGAACTTCCCAGAGGAGCTTGCAATAGATATAATTTTGCGCTCCTTACCATCGTGCTATGATCAATTCCGCAGGACATATCACATGAATAAGGAAGAGGTCACACTCAGCAAACTTCAGGGACTTCTCAAGATTGCATAATCAGGTCTTAAGGGGAAGTCGGTTGCTATCACTCCTACTCCAAACTCAACTCCGGTTTTGGCAATCGGGAAAAGTCGAGGGAAGAAGAGAAAGAGATCTTCAAAGGGTACCAAGGCTCGGACCCTTGATGGCTCTTCTTCAAGTGGAACCAAGAAAGGTTTCATTACTCCTTCTTCTGACCCAAAAGAGGCTGAATGCTTCTATTGCCACGAAAAAGCTCATTGGAAGCGGAACTGCCCAAAGTACCAGCAAGATGTAAAGGATGGGAAAGTCAAACCCAACCATGCAGGTATTTACACTATCATTTCTAATAACTCACCCCATTCGAAATCTTGGGTCCTTGATACAGGTTGCGGAATTCATATTTGTTGTGACTTGCAGGGACTAGGAAGAAGTGAGAATGTGGAGCAAGGAAGAATAAACTTAATCATGGGGAATAGGAAAGTTACACCTGTCACCAAGATTGGAGTTTATACTTTATCGCTAAGTAGTGGGTTAAATTTAGATTTGAATAAGTGTTGTTATTCGCCAGAAATGTCAAGAAATATTATTTCCTTTCATGCTTTGTACAAACAAGGGTTTACCTTTTCGTTTAATAATGAAGTTAGTTCTATTGATGCTTTCTTTAATAATGTTATTTATTTTAAAGCATTACCTTGTGATGGTGTGTATGAAGTTGTGTCTGTTGTAGATAACTTAGGAAATAATGTTTTGTGTGTTGATTCTACTACTAATAATAACTTGGATAAAGCATCATTATGGCATTGTCGTCTTGGACATATAAGCAAGAAACGCATAGGCCAACTCCAAAAGGATGGAGTCTTGGAGTCGTTTGACCTAAAGTCAGATGATAATTGCGAATTATGCTTACTTGGAAAAATGACAAAGTCACCCTTCACAGGCTCGTGTGAAAGGGGTGAAGGTTTGTTGGACCTTATACACACGGATGTGTGTGGACCATTCAAACATGCCACAAGGGATGCTAATCGTTATTATTTGACTTTTACTGATGATTACAGTAGATATGGATATGTCTACTTAATGAAGCATAAGTCAGAGACTTTCGAGAAGTTTAAGGAATTTAAACAGGAAGTCGAGAATCAATTGGGCAGGAACATTAAGATGCTTCGATCCGATCGAGGTGGTGAGTATCTTAGTTCAGAGTTCCTCGACTATCTAAGGGAATGTGGGATTGTCTCACAATTGACACCTCCCAGGACACCGCAGTTGAATGGTGTGGCTGAGAGGCATAATCGAACCTTGTTGGACATGGTTCGTTCCATGATGAGTCGAGCTTCGCTACCAATCTCATTCTGGGGGTATGCCTTAGAGACTGCCGCCCATATCCTTAATCTAGTCTTTACAAAGAAAGTTGCCAAAACTCCTCACGAGATGTGGACTGGTAAAGTACCTAAACTAGACCACATCAAGATTTGGGGTTGCGAGGCTTTCGTGAGACGTGAGACTCATGATAAGCTCGAACCCCAAAGCGAGAGGTGTATTTTCATCGGCTACCCACAGAAATCCTTTGGTTACCTCTTCTACAGACCTAGTGACAATGTGGTCTTTGTAGCAAGAAGAGGAGTCTTTCGAGAAAGAGAGTTTATAAGCCAAGGAGACAGTGGGAGGCAAATTGATCTTGAAGAAATTCAAGAGTCAAGTGGTGAAGGAACTTCAAACTCTAGCCCTCAACTTGAGGAGGAAACTCCTGTAGAGCCAATTGACGAATCCGTACCTCTGAGGCGTTCCACGAGAGTTAGGAGTGCACCTGAGCATTACTATGGATTTCATATTACTGCAGAAGGTGAGACACTTATTAGTGATGGGACACTAGTAAGTCAAGATGACCCTAACAGCTACGAGGAAGCCATGGCAGGCCCCGAGTCTGCTAAATGGAAAGAGGCTATGGATAGCGAGATACAATCCATGTATGACAATCAAGTTTGGAACTTGGTTGAGAATGTACCAGGTCGAAAGACTGTAGGGTGCAAATGGGTCTTCAAGAAGAAGACCGACATGGATGGTAAAGTACACACTTATAAGGCTAGATTGGTTGCAAAGGGCTTCTCTCAAATTCCTGGAGTGGATTATGATGAGACCTTTTCTCCGGTAGCCAAGATTAAGTCTATTCGGGTTCTGTTAGCCATAGCCGCATTTCATGACTATGAAATTTGGCAAATGGATTTCAAAACCGCTTTCCTTAATGGAAAGTTGGATGAAGATGTTTACATGAGTCAGCCAGAGGGTTTTGTCAGCAACGAGTACCCTAATAGAGTGTGTAAGCTTGAGAAATCCATTTATGGATTAAAGCAAGCACCTCGCAGATGAAATCTTTGCTTTGATGAAAAGGTCAAGGAATTTGGTTTTTCTAGGAGTGAAGATGAATCTTGTGTGTATGTCAAGGCTAGTGGGAGTATAGTTAGCTTCTTGGTATTGTATGTGGATGACATACTACTCATAGGAAACGACATTACAACCCTGCAGGAAGTAAATTCCTGGCTTGGAAAGTGTTTTGCTATGAAGGACCTTGGTGAAGCTGCCTATATTTTAGGGATAAGGATCTTGAGAGATCGGAGTAAAAGACTAATTGGACTTAGTCAAAGTACCTACTTGGATAAGGTGCTGAAGAGATTCAACATGCAGGACTCCAAGAAAGGAGAATTGCCCATCCAGAGTAACGCCAAACTGAGTAAGACACAAAGCCCTAGTACTGAGGCTGAGATAGCACAAATGAGTCGAGTATCTTATGCTTCGGCTGTAGGATCGATCATGTATGCTATGACGTGTACTCGACCTGATGTAGCTTTTGCCCTGAGCATGGTTAGCAGGTTTCAGGGGAACCCTGGCAAGGCACACTAGACTGCGGTAAAGAATATTCTCAAGTACCTACGAAGGACTAAGGATTGGGTCCTTACCCTCGGTGGGAGTGATGCTTTGAGAGTTGTAGGGTATAGTGATGCTAGCTTCCAGACTGATAGGGATAACTTCTGCTCTCAGTCGGGCTGGGTCTTTACCCTAAATGGAGGAGCAATTTCTTGGAAGAGTTCCAAGCAAGAGACAGTGGCAGATTCTACTTGTGAATCAGAGTATATTGCAGCTTGCGAGGCGGCAAAGGAGGCGTTATGGCTGAGGAACTTCATTGGAGACCTTGGAGTTGTACCAGATATTAAAGAGCCAATGGAAATTTTCTGTGATAGTGAAAGTCCTGTTGCCTTAGCCAAGGAACCAAGGGATCATGGGAGATCCAGACACATCGACAGAAAATACCATTTCATCAGACATCGGATCGAAGAAGGACTCCTCGTGGCAAAGAGGGTATCATCAGATGAGAATCCGGCAGATCCCCTCACGAAGGGACTGACTCGGGTTAAGCATCTCCAGCATGCTCGGAGCATAGGGCTGAAGGATGATATTAGATTTAGTAGTTAGATAACCTCGAAATTTGTAAAGTGTAATTGACATCTGATGATGAATAAAAGTATTTTATTTATGAGTAAAGTGTTGCTATCTCTTGTCGATCGTTTACTATATTTCTTTTGCATGTTTTGACTTCCAGAATAATTTTTTGTTTGGTATAACATATTATTCAAACCTCCACAGTCGGTCATATGTCGGAAGTAGGTATGAATCAATACTGTCATGTTTGGTTGTAGAGGTCTTGGACAAGGCTACAGCAATCATGAGTGCTCATAAGTTCTGAGCATTGGACTCAACCCACGCTCACTGGAATCACTTCATGGAATTCTATCTCGAGTGATCGTGAGACGGTAATATCGTATAAGTCTTCAAACCTAGAGATATGATTTGTTACTTACAAGTTGGTTATGCATTGATTGTACGAAAACGCATTGGTAACTCGATGTTATAAATCGCGCTCTTGTGTGTAATTCAATGAGTGGTAGAACAAACATATGAGTCGAAGTTTATCTGTTCCTTCTTGGATTAGAAGCTGATATCTGGGCCCCTCGATGATTTTGTTTTGACCTATGTACCGGGCCCGGTCAGAACTAAATTGATGTGTTCAATGAAGTTCTTTGTCAAACAAATCGGAAATCGGGAAACAAACTGTTGGACAATAAGTAAGATGTTGTTCCGTGTATTTGTCCGACTGATATCTAGAACAGAGGATTATATGATCACTTATCTTAAATGGAGTACCATCATCTTCTCAGTTCCAAGAAACCTTGTAAAGAGCTACGATTGCCGATCGGTTCCTGAAGTCATACTTGCAGTAATAGTTATTAGACTTATCCAAGTGGGAGACTGTTGGATAAGGTGTCTAAGTCCATAACTATTTTTGGTATGTACTTGACCCGACCCGGCATGGTCCATTTGGGTTGCATGGCACCATGCAATTGGATAGACTAAATGAGAGAAATAACACTTGGAGATTATTAATATATTATAAGTTCTAATATATTAATAATATTATTTGATTAGTTTGATCAAGAATTAATTTAGAATTAATTAAGTGATCAAAAGATAACTAATTAAATATATGGGTTGATTATGTAAATCATCCATATCTTGTATAGTGGGCTAAGAGGCTCCATGGATTATCAAGTTGGGTTCCACCCATAGGATGCTCCATGGGAGTTACAAACCCATGGGTCATGGAAATGAAGAGTCATAACACATTAGGGTTTAACCCTAGATGTGTCAACACTATATAAGAAACATATTCTCCACCAAAATCAGCTACACTAAGAAACAAGAGGGCTTGGCCGATTTTTGAGAAGTGTGTGTTCTCTCATAAGTTCTTCCAAGAGCATTTGGTGTTGTGTGAAGCATTTGAGGCATCACACTTGGGGTGCTAGGCTCACAAGGTTACAAGGAACACAAACAACAACAAGGTAAGTTATTCTATCTATACTTTAAGTTAAAATTGTTCCCCATGTATGCTAGATAGGAATATAACCTTGGAATTCAACTTTGCATGATAATTAGACAAACATAGATCCAAGGTTATTAGGGTTGCATGTACACTTAGGAAGTGTTAGAATGCTCAAAACCCATCAGTTTCAGCTCCTACAGTTCGACTGTGGACATTTGAACTGGTAAGGGAGTCAGGGTGCGAACCCTGAAGAGACTGATTCTAGAGCCGGAGAGCGGGAAGTTTACTGGAACACCTTTGGGAAAAAGGGGTATTACGTGGGAAGTCTACGGATAGGGTTTCACAGGATGGTTATTCAGCATTGTTAGGACTCAGTGGTCTTAGCAACCGTTCGTGATTAACGGACAAAAGTCCCATTAGATAGGCAATTGTTGCTAAGGTACTAGTTAGAACATTTATCTTTTGGCCTTCAGGACATGAGTGGGGGGTCGCTTAAGCATTAGTGGCTGACGGTTTCTCTGGGGTTCAACAAGTTTTCATCTAGTTCTTGGAAGTGTGTGATCATTCAGGATGGGCTTGTAATGGAGTACTAGTAGGAAAGAGTTGGTTGTCATCAAATAGGTCGTTGGGAAGTGAAAAGGATTGAGAATCCTCCAGTTTTCATGTATTATGAAGGCTTAGTCGAATCTAAGTGGGGGAGTGTTACCCCGAGATGCGGAAGTCGGAGAGGTTTTGAAACGGGGATAAGTTTCACAATCCGACATGGAGAATGGAGGCCCTAGTGGCTGCATGGTTTGAGGGTTGTGTCGATTGGGGGTTCGGTAAAACTCCCCAACATAAGAAACACGTATTTTGGGTGCGTGATAGCAGAAGTTGGGGAACCAGATGGGAGTTCTAGTCAGTAATTGAGTTCAGTTAAAGTATTCGGTCAAGGGCGTAGTCGAATCTGAGGGTTTTTGGATTGATAGATTGAGGGTTTTGTTAGCTTCCAGGGATCAACCGTGTATTCAGCATGGGAGTGGGGGTTATTTAGCATATGTGGTAGACATACGGGTCAGGGAACAAACCACAAATTTCTGAGAAAGTGAACGATCAGCATGAGGCCTAGGGTTAGGTTGGAGATATAGTCCACAGAGTAGATCCGGAGTTTGAAGCCCCAAGTGGGTGAGAACAGGATGCATGAGAGAGAGCATCAGTAGGAGGTCAAGGAAGATGCTCAACGGTTTAGAGCGGTCTGGATAGAATGAAGGCCAATGGGGCATACCAGTCAGACCGAAGGCTCGAAGAATGGTTCAGACAGACTGAAAGCCTGCTAGGGCGGTCCAGTCATGTTGAACACTTTGTATATGTTCATAATCTATATTCGGGTATTGAGTAGGCTGCTATGCTATATCAATCAGAAGGTCTATCCCCAAGTATTGAACATGTTGTTGGAGTAGGTTGAAACTCTGATGTATTTTTGGTTGATCGAAAGTTGTTACTAGTGGTCAGACGGAGCTCAAAAAAGTCTTGGTGATATCATCAGTTCGGAGTGTCTCCGACGTTCCATCTTCTAGGATCGGGTAATACTCCAGTGGGGACTGAGATTGGATCCATATGGGTATTCGACAATTATCAGAAGGTTTAGGATTGGAATATCCTTTCATTCAGGTTCTGGCAATCGGGTTAGATCTTTCTCATGATCGTCTATCGCAGTTGGATGGGGTTGAGGCAGTCTTGCGCTATGCAGTAGGCCAAGATACCCGGTACGGGCCGACCGTAAGTCGTAGGCACGGAGGCACAAAGGGATTGGTAGGGTTGAGGAGGTAGGCCATCAAACCCTAAGAATTTCAGCTCAATAGTTGAATTGATTAGACATGATTGATATTCCAACCAAAAGAGCTAATATGGGTCAGATATGAGTGCCGTACCTGTTGACCGGTAATGGTAGGTATGTTGATGATTGTTTGAGTTATTGTGATGTGTCTTTGGTTGGTTTCATCCATGATAGAGCCATAGCATGTCTAAAGTAAGGAGAAGATGAGTCACTAAAGACCAGCTAGGATGTGAGGCTGGCATGGGTCATGTAACGTTCATTATGTTGGCAGGAGTTGGTGGCAGGGTGTAGAGGCAGGTCCAGCCAGTCGGTTTCTTTTTGGGAAGATGCGTGGGATTGCTATTTGTGAGTGTGTTTTGGTTTAGTAATCGGTGAGGTTTCCGTAGTTCGGCTTGTGAGCATACAAGTCGGGACCAAGGAGGTTTCGACTTCGCTTGAGAAACGTCATATGGTAGCAGGACGAGTTGAAGTGAGTTTATAACTCGGGATTCATGTCTGGTAGTAGTTTTTGTATCATTATGTTGTTCGTTAATGAGAGGAGCGTTGATTAGGCCCTTCGAGTGGAAGAGGAAAGTGGATATCTGCAGGGTTGGAGTGTTGGGCAACTGAAGTGATGACTATAGTGTCGATCGGTCATCGGGAGCATTCCAGCCATGAGCTGAGGGTCGGGGAGGGCATACCAGACTCATGATGTAAGCTCAAAGGAAATCCAGGCCTATGTCGAGGACCATGTAAGGGTATTCCAGTTATAGGCTGTGGGCATATCGATTGTGTTGGTTATGTTTGTTGTTGGAACGCATTCGAGTTGGATGTGTTGTTGAAGATTCGGGGGAGTTGCACTCGGTCGTGACGAATCTAAGGATGGTAGAGGAGACGCAAGGATAGATCCTTGGATCTCCGGTTATGAGTAGACCCAAGTTATATTCTTGGAGGTTTTCCAATCTAGGGTATTTCATCGTGAGGATGACTGGACCCTATGATGGACTAGATTTGATATGTTTGGTACTCCAACCCGGGGCTTGATTGAGCCAAACATGTGAGGGATACAACGGTATTCCCTCCTAGGGATGATTGGAACCGTCGTAGGCTCGCCTAGTATTTGTAACACCCCAATTCTGGTATGATATTTATATTGTTATTTATTGTTATATTTCTTCATGTGTTAAAGGGAACTCGACGAGTCAGTAGCTGGACTTGTCGAGTTGGGTCGCGATTTCGAGCATGTTTAAGTTGGCGACTCAGCGAGTCCATATCCCGCACTCGGCTAGTCCGCCAGTCTGGATGAAACCCTAATTTCAAGGGTTTGCACCCTATATAAACAACTTTTGGGGGCCTCAAGTCAGCCTCCATCACCCCTCAGAGCTTCATTCTCGAAACCCTAGAGTCCTTTTTGCATTTTGTGTGATTTCGGTGTGTTCTTTGAAGATTTGAGAGATAAAGGAAGGAAGATCAAGAGGAGAGAAGGAGATCCTAGATCCTTGATGAATTTTAGAAGAAAGTAAGGTATATCTTGGCCCTTTTCTGTTTCTATGCTTAAATGTTCTTTGTGAAGCCATTCTTGAACCATTTCTTAGCTTAGTAGTAGCATAGAGGACTCATGGAGTTGATTAACCTTCAGATGTAGCTAGATTTGATTTCCAAGAGCTTAGATCTAGCACCTTTATGGATCCATTTTGCATGAAAGCTCTAGATATACTATTATAGTGTGCTTTTAACCTTAAAACCTTCATTTGATGTTATTTACACGTAAATTTGGGAACTTTACATATAAATCAAGTCCCAGGAACCCAGATCTATTAATGGCATGGATTAGTTTCAAGCAGAATCGAGTGTATAGTATTTGCATGCATACGACTCGGCGAGTCGATTCGCGAGTCCCCTGTGTTTCCTTTTTCAAGTTATGCCAAGTGGAACCAGTGAGTGAGAAGTGGACTCGGTGAGCTAGAGGGTTAGACTCATTCGTGGAAGAACTCGGCGAGTCAATGCCCTGACTCGGCGAGTCCAAGGCCATTTTCATACTTCAAGAACAGACTCGACGAGTTGTTCATACAACTCGGCGAGTCACAGCTAGAATGATCATCTGAGGAAGGAGAACTCGACGATTTTTTCATACAACTCGGCGAGTCGCATGCAGATTGTCAGAGTGTTAGTAGCAAAGAGGAACTCGCCGAGTTTGCGCCAAAACTCGAGGAGTAGTAGCGAGTGGAATCAAGGAAGTAAGAGTAAGGACTCGATGAGTTGGCGGCCCAACTCGACGAGTCAGGTTAATTGAATGTTGACTTTGATAAGTAGGTTGACTTGGACTAGGGGTGGGAGAGTCATTTTACCCTCAGTATTATTATTATTAGTATTTGATTGATGGAGCTCATGGATATTGTAGCCCGGGTGAAACCGTAGACGCAGCTGACAGATTCCGGAGCAGTCCTTTCAGCAGCTAGCCTACGAGGTGAGTTTCCTTCCACTAGGGACAGGTCTAAGGCCACAATGTCGGCCCGTTTAGTTAGTATTAGTTTCCGGACTTTGGTCTGATGCAGTTGTTAGTATGTTTGATGCCTTCGTGGCTTAGACAGGATTTATGTGTTACGTGTTCTGGGATACGGCCTGACATAGTATGCAGTATATGAGTTTATGATGATGTATGTTATGCTAGTTGATATGTGTACATGCTATGCTGTGATCAGTTCGTTCTGAACTTCAGTCCGATGCAGTTAGTTCCAGACTTAGGTCCGATGCAGCTAGTTCCAGACATCGGTCCGATGCTGGGGACAAGGTCCCAGTCAGTTCCGGACTACGGTCCGATGCAGTTTCTGGGCTTCGGCCCGATGCAGTAGGCAAGGCCCAGTACGTGTTTATATGTTATTGTATGGTATGTGGTAGTTTGGGGGAGCTCACTAAGCTTCGTTTTGGTTTCAGGTACTTCCGCAAGTAAGGGGAAGAGCTCGGGATGATGGTATCGCACACACCACAACTTCAATCCTTATCGTGGGAGTTTGTTTTGATTTGTAGTTTGATTTGATACAGTTGTTTCACGATATTTTATTATGAGATGAGATATTTGACACATGGTCTTTATGATATGACAAATAGTATATGATTTCGATTACTATTTAAACAAAAAAATTTGGGTCCTGTTTTTGGGTTGTTACAAGTTGGTATCAGAGCCTTGGTTTAAGGGATTCAGGTATACTTCCGGGTGTGTTTGAACTCACACTAAGGAAATGGTAAAATGTTTTTCGAAAGAAAACAGTTTTAGAAAAGTAAAAAGAATTTTTAAGAAAGATAAAAACCTTGAAAAAAGAAAAGGGGTATGGTGCATGCGATCAGCCGAGCTCAAGTAAGTACTCCCAAATTACCCATACAAGTTATGTTATGAATATCGACTCCAGTTTCAGTATCAGTAGAACAACATGCTAGTATAGAACTAAGGATCTAGGAGGATGCCTTATATGTCTACTTTATGTGTTTTAGCCTTATAAGAATTGCATGCTAGCATAAAGTAGTCAGCAGTAGGATAGCATGTCTACGTTATCCCTGAAATATGAACTTAGCATTGTATGCTAGTATAGTTTCACTCAGATGAGGATAGAAATGCTTGAGTGATCTCCTATATCTGAATGTTGCTTGCTTTGTGCTTTGTGGGACTTTGAGTGATGGGGGTTAGCTATCAGGTGAATGCGTCACGTCACATGTGAACAGGGTTGAATAATCTCAGAGTGCTAGATTTAGCCCTATTGCACATCTCTTGTCTGAGTATAACCGCTGTAGAAATGAGTCTTTTACTTGAAGGATTATCTGAGCCTCGCCGCATGTGGTGGTATTCAGGTGATGGCTAATTGGCATCACAGGGAAGCTTTCAGCAGTTGAGGACTGGATTAAGTATAGTCAGAGAATTCCCTAGGGCAAGCCTAGGATGAGAGTAGCAGAGATTATTAGCAGTAATAGTGACTTGGTGGAGTCAAGTAAGTACTTGAGGAAAGTACGGATAGATGTGGAAGGTAGTATGGGCCCATACTACTGGAAGCAGAGGATCCGTACTCGAATCAAGGAAAGCTGAGATGTGACCGGGGAACTTGTGGTAGTAGTGATTCCTCGAGATATATCAGTGTTCCTGACATTTATTATGTTGTGTTTCAGAATGGTGGTATTACGCCCTAGACCAGCAGTCGGCAGTTCAGGTGCCGGAGGGGGATCAGGATCAGGCCCGGAGGCCGGGCAGTTGGATGAGCAGACTAGGGAGTTTCTCTCTTCAGATATTACTTGCACCATACTTGAGCAGACTCCTTTGATCTTTGGTTCGATCAAGGAGGGTATATTGGAGTTGATGGATAAGAGACTGAGTACTTTCCATGCTGAGGTAGCGGCCATGATGGGGTCGCACACGCTTACCTTCATGGAGTTCTGTGCATGTGGAGCTCCAGATTACAATAGGGCGCGGGACCCCATAGCGAGTACCAGATGGTTGGCAGATGTGGCCAACGCCTTCCGCACTAGCAGATGTCCCGAGGGGGACAAGGTTAGATTGGCATCCTGTCTTCTGAAGGGCAGGGCACGGGATTAGTGGGAAGAGATTGTTCATGCTATCGGGGATGAAGCACTCTTGGATGCCATGACTTGGGCAGACTTTACTTCCAGATTCATAGCCGAGTTCCCACCGGTTATTAAGGTGTAGCAGTTAGCCCGTGAGTTTAAGGATCTTACCCAGACTACTGAGACGGTGGCGGAAATTACCGCCAAGTTCAGGGAGAGGGCACTTCTTATTCCTCAGTGCAATGCTGATGAGGAAATGAAGAAGGCTCGTTATCATGAGATGCTGTGGAGTGATATCCGCCAGTTCGTGAGCCGATCCAGCTGTAAAACACTGGATGACATGATTGCTAGGGCTAGAGAGAGAGAGAGATTGACCTTGAGATGGAGAGGAAGATGAAGTCGGAGGCGGCTCCAGGTACAGGGAATGCGGGCAAAAAGCCCAATGGTTTAGATCATAGAGCTAGGAGTCAGCAGAGCCACACTCGGTGTGGCAAGTGTGGGAGATTGCCTGACGGGGCGTGCAAGGCAGGGAGTGCCGGTTGCTACAAGTGCGGCCAGACTGGACATATGAGCAGAGATTGTACAACCACTACCACCGCCGTTTCAGCATCAGATCTAATTTGCTTCCATTGCAATCAGAGGGGGCATAAAAAGTCCAAGTGTCCGAGTTTAGCTGCTGCAGGGAAGGTGTCAGCACCAGCTCTTTCTACTTTGAGGATTTCAGATGGCTGTCAGGGCCGAGGCGAGACGCCGGTGGCGAAGAGTAGGGCTTTTCAGTTGACAGCAGAGGAGGCGCGAGTGACTCCTGATGTGGTGGCGGGTATGTATTTTTCCCTTATCTCAATATTTATTTCTTCATTGTTTCTTATGGTTATATGTTTTGTATAGGGTCGTTCTCGGTGAACGACATCTCAGCTACAGTATTGTTTGATTCGGGAGCTACCCAATCATTCGTCTCTCTTTCACTTAGCAAGAGGTTTAGCAGAGCTCCAGGGGAGCTACATTGTCCACTTGAGCTTGAGATTGCAGCTGATAGGACCGTTAGGGTGGCAAGGTTGCACAGAGGGTGTTCTTTGCAGTTGTTCGATGAGTAGTTTCCGGTGGACTTGGTCCCTATTCCCCTGCAAGGGAATAAAGTCATAGTAGGCATGGATTGGCTGAGCCCCAATAGAGCGGTGATAGATTGGGAGCTACAGTTAGTGAGAGTACACACTCCCAGTGGGGGAGAGTTAGTGATTCAGGGAGAGAAGCCACAACGCGGGCCAGTTCTGTGTTCAGTAGTGAGGGCAAGACGCTACTTTCAGCAGGGTTGTGTCGGCTATATTACCTATGTTTCAGATGCCCAGGAGAAGGGCAAGATGACAGTTGATGATGTTCCGGTGGTGCGAGATTACTCGGATGTATTTCCGGAGGAATTGCCGGGGGTACCTCCTAAGAGACAGGTTGAGTTCGGGATTGATCTAGTCCTTGGTGTGCCTCCGATAGCCAGGGCACCGTATCGGTTGGCTCCCCCAGAGATGCAGGAGTTGTCTACGCTGCTGCAAGAGCTGCTGGACAAGGGATTTATCAGGCCGAGCAGTTCGCCCTGGGGCGCACCGATTTTATTCGTGAAGAAAAAGGACGGGTCGCACCGTATGTGTATAGACTACCGGGAGGTAAACAAGGTAATGGTGAAGAACCGTTACCTACTTCCGAGGATAGATGATTTGTTTGATCAGCTTGATGGAGCGTCTTGGTTCTCCAAGATTGATTTACGCTCCGGATATCACCAGATGCGGGTCAGAGATGAGGATGTGCAAAAGACCGCCTTTAGGACTAGTTATGGTCATTATGAGTTTGTGGTGATGCCATTTGGGCTCACCAACACTCCAGCCGCGTTCATAGACCTCATGAACCGTGTGTGCAGGCCGAGGCTGGATCGGTCTGTGATAGTATTCATAGACGATATTTTGGTGTGTTCCAAGACTCAAGAGCAGCATGAGGAACACCTGAGAGAGGTGCTACAAGTTTTGAGGAGGGAGAAAATTTTCGCGAAGTTCTCCAAGTGTGAGTTTTGGTTGTGCGAGGTGCAGTTCCTTGGTCACCTCGTCAACCAGAAGGGTATTTTGGTAGATCCGGCCAAGATTGAGGCTGTGATGCAGTGGGAGGTTCTGAGGTCTTCATCCGAGATTCGGAGTTTCCTAGGATTGGCAGGGTATTACAGGAGATTCGTCCAGGATTTCTCCAAGATAGGAGTACCGCTCACCCGTTTGACCAAGAAATTGGTAGTGTTTCATTAGGGGCCTGAGCAGCAGGTAGCGTTTGAGGCCCTTAGGCAGAGATTGTGCGAGGCACCGATTCTTACCCTACGAGAGGGAGTGGAGGATTTCATAGTCTACTATGATGCCTCGATCACAGGTATGGGAGCAGTGTTGATGCAGGGAGGCCATGTGATAGCTTATGCCTCGAGACAATTGAAGCCTCACGAAGCTAATTATCCTACGCTTGATTTAGAGCTAGGGGCAGTGGTGTTTTCCCTCAAGATTTGGAGACATTACCTTTATGGGGTCCGTTGTACCATTTACACGGATCACAAGAGCTTGAGGTACCTCATGGATCAGCCGAATCTGAACATGAGGCAGAGGCGATGGTTGGATGTGTTGAAGGATTACGACTGTGAGATACTTTATCACCCGGGGAAGGCCAATGTGGTGGACGTCACCGTGATCCGCAAGGCTGTAGCGGCCCCGATCAGAGACATTTGTTTGAGGATGACGGTGATTGCTCCATTATTGGAGCAAATTAAGGAGGCACAGGTAGAAGGCCTCAGGGAGGAGAGACAGAAGTGTGAGAGAATCGTGGGCCGAGTAGTTTCTTTTGACTATGATAGTAGAGGATTGTTTCCCCTTCACGGGAGAGTTTGGGTGCCGTACTGGGGCGGAGTATGGCAAGTGTTGATGGATGAGGCCCATAAGTCTCGATTTTCCATTCATCCAGGGGCTACAAAGATGTATAGAGATCTTCGACCCTATTATTGGTGGCCCTGCATGAAGTGGGATGTCGCCTGGTATGTGGAGAGGTGCCTGACCTGTAGGAAAGTTAAGGCAGAACACCAGAGACCTCACGGCAAGATGCATCCGTTAGACATTCTGGTGTGGAAATAGGAAGACATTACCATGGATTTCATCACAAAGCTTCCCAGGACTGCGCGTGGAGTGGATTCTATATGGGTTATTGTGGATTGATTGACGAAGAGTGCACATTTTATACCGATATAGGAGATCATATCAACAGAAAAGTTAGCTGATATTTATGTGAGGGAGGTGGTGGCACGTCACGGAAAGCCTGTTTCAGTGGTGTCAGACCGAGATGTCGGTTTCACTTCCAGATTCTGGAAGCGGTTTCACGACAAGATGGATACTCGTCTCCGTTTTAGCACCACTTTCCATCCTCAGACGGACGGACAGAGCGAGAGAATGATTTAGACCCTTGAGGACATGCTACGGGCATGTGTTCTAGACTTCAGTGACGATTGGGATACGTACCTTCTGTTAGCGGAGTTTTCGTAGAAAAGTTACCACGCGAGTATCGATCGACCTCCTTTCGAAATGCTCTATGGGAGGAAGTGCAGGACCCCGATTTGTTGGGGCGAGGTCGGTCAGCGAGTCATTAGGAGCACCGAGGTGGTGCTCAAGATGACATAATTGATCCAACAGGTTCGTGGCAGACTGCAGACTGCTCAGCATCGGCAGAAGAGTTACGCCGATAGGAGGCGTTCAGATTTGGAGTTTTAGGTAGGCGATATGGTCCTCCTGAAGGTATCGCCCTTGAAGGGTGTTATTAGGTTTCATAAGAGGGGCAAGTTGGGCCCCAAGTTCATTGGTCCTTTTAGGGTTTTGGCCCGGGTGGTTCGGGTTGCTTATCGGTTGGATCTTCCATCAGAGCTTAGCCAGATCCACAACACTTTCCATGTTTCTCAGCTGAGGAAGTGTTTGGTGGATGAGTCAGCAATAGTGCCCATTGAGGATATTGTAACAGCCCGGAATTTCAGGTATTGCTTTGATATTATTTTGGGGCATTTTAGGAAGGGACTCGGCGAGTTGGAGCCAGACTCGCCGAGTAGGACCACAGACTTGGTCGCGGGTTCGCGACTGGACTCGACGAGTCCAGATATGGACTCGGCGAGTCTACGCTGTTCAGCAGAAACCCTAGCCGTTTGGTTTTGGATCGTATATAACGCCCTATATGCCGTCATTGTCCGTCTTTTAGCCGATTGAGAAGAACCCTAAACGTCTGTGGACATCTAGAGCAAGATTAGAGGCTATTGGAACTTTGAAGAGATTGTTGGGCAAGAAGGAGAGGAGTTTTGGCTAAAGGAACAGCAAGGGATTCGAGCCCTGAGGTTTGGGGACACAGAGAGTACGTTTTTCAGGTAATACTTCGGACCATTCCTGTTATTTTGATGTGTACACGGATTTAGGGTTTATGAAACCCATTTGGTGATTAGATGGATTATTATATTGTTACCCAAACGTTTATAACCCAGTAATAGGATGTTTAGAGGTCCAGAAGGTCCCATGATTGTGTATTTCGGGACCATACGTATTTCAGGAAGCAGTTTGATCGACTGCATGGCATGGACTCGCCGAGTCCAATGAACAGACTCGGCGAGTAGCTTGAAGATTGACTGGGACTCGTCGAGTTGTTCTTCAGACTCGGCGAGTGGAGTCGGGGTGGCCCCGCGATTCTTCCACGTGGATCTCGTCGAGTCAAGAGGGATACTCGACGAGTAGAAAGGGAAACATCAGGGAAAGTTGGAGAGGACGCCTTGACTCGTCGAGTCACCTTTGCACTCGACGAGTCCGGTCCAGTTGACCGTTGACCGTTGACCGTTGACCAGAGTTGTCCTGCATGTAATTTCTTAGGGTCGGTTGTCTTGAATGATAAGAGTATTAATAAGGGTATATGGTATTATAGGGAGTCTGCAGATCGGCGGAGCGAGTGCGAGTGATTTCAAGAGTTGATAGTTTTCATTACCACGAGGTGAGTCTTCTCACTATACTATACCCGGAAGGGTTTGACTGTGTGACTGGAAGGTCGGATGTAATGTATGTTATATATGCTATAAATAGAAAGGTAGTTGCTATGCGTGCTATGTATGTTTATACGGGCCGGAAGGCGATATGTTATGTGACAGAAAGGTCAGGTATGATATATGATATATGTGCTATGTGTGTTAGATTAAATGTATTATGTGTTGTATATGTTATGGGCCGGAAGGCAATATGTTATGGGCTGGAAGGCAATATGTTACGGGCCGGAAGGCAATATGTTATGGGTCGGAAGGCGATTATGTTATGGGCCGGAAGGCGATGTGTTGTGGACCGGAAGGTCAGGGCCTGGAAAGGCGTATATGTGTAAGTCGTATACTGGGGAACTCACTAAGCATTTATGCTTACAAGTTGTTATGTATGTGTTTCAGGTACTAGCAAGGACCGTGGGAAGGCACCGGCGTGATGCATACACACTGCTGCTATTTGAGATCTTGGGGATTTTATATATGTATTTGATATGAAACATGGAATAAATATTATTGGTTGAATGAAATCACTTTATTTTAAATGAAAAATTTATTTGAAAATTTGCGTTGTTACAATTGGTATCAGAGCCTTGGTTTGAGGGATTCGGGTGTACCTTCGGGTGTAACTGAACTCAAACCGAGGATTTGAGGAAAAATCTTTTAAAAATAATAAAGACATAAATTTTTATAAATGGTAAAGTGGTAAACAAGAACAGAGCAGTGTGTACGATCAGCCAGCACCCGAACGGTAAAGATCCCCAGAATACCTTACAATGTTATGTTATGCACTGAATTATGAATTGTTATGCATGCTAGAAGACTAGGTATTCATGATAGGACTAGAATGGTCTGTTTTGTGATGCCTTAGTCTAGGAGTTTGCTTATATGGGATATTCGATAGTGTGCGGGTAGATAGTGCATACTAGAGGTAGAGTACTCATTATTCGGGGTTTGGGGAGGAAGATTTGGGACGAATACTGATACGGTGTGGTCGGTAGTATTGGGCCCGTACTACCGAAGACACCGGGTCGGTGGAAGACCCAAGTAAGAATCCCTGGACATCGGAGACTGAGTAGGGTTGCGTTATCGAGTACAATTGTACTTGATGGAGTCTCTGATAATTTTATGTTGTATTTCAGAGACATCATGGTTACCACACGTCATGGGGCGAGTTCGAGCAGTGTGAGCGACGAGGATATTCGTCAGATGATCCAGGAGGAGGTAGCTGCAGCGATCCGGGCTGAGATCCCGGAGATGTTTGGGTCTATTAAGACCACACTGATGGAGACGTTCGAGGAGCGGTACGCCGCACTGACTGAGGCTGCAGCCGCTGCCGCTACCGCAGCCGTGGCCGCTGCCAGGCCGCAAGGGGGCGATTCGTTGCTGTTCCGGGAATTCAGCAACACGAAACCCCCTGAGTTCGATGGGACGCAGGATCCGATTGCTGCGATGAGGTGGATCACTGACATTGAGGGGTGCTTCTACACTTGCTCATGCCCGGAGCACCTGAGGGTACGGTTCGCCTTGAACCAGCTCCGTCTGCGAGCGAAGGATTGGTGGAAGTTCGTGACAGCGAACTTCACTCTGGCGGAGATTACAGCGGTGACATGGGAGAGGTTTATTGAGATGTTCAGGGACGAGTACGTTCCCCCAGTGGAGAGGGAACGATTGATTCAGGAGTTCTTGACCCTTAAGCAGGGTACTGATTCCGTTGCGGTGGTCACACGGAAGTTTCATGAGAGGGCGATGTTCTGCCCCGAGCTGGTGTCTACAGAGCAGTCACGGATGAGCCGGTATTTAGGCGTTTTGAGGAGGGATATACGGGAGTTTGTGTCAAACTCCACCTATCGTACTTTCACTGAGCTTCAGGTGAACGCCAGGAAGCGCGAGATCGAGTTGGAGACCCAGGCCAGGGAGGAGGCCGAGTCTTGGCAGGTGGATCGGCGGCCGGCTCAGTCTCAGCCGGCAGCCAAGCAGATCAAGTCCGCTGATTCGAGGATGGGAGGTCCGAAGGGCCGCACTTGCGGAAAGTGCGGCAAGGGTCATGAGGGGGCGTGTCGAGCTGGTGGTTGCTACAAGTGTGGCAAGGAGGCACACACCACAACTTCAGTGTTTATCCTGGGAGTTTGTTTTGATTTGTAGTTTGATTTGATACAGTTGTTTCACAACATTTTATTATGAGATGAGATATTTGACACATGGTCTTTATGATATGACAAACAGTATATGATTTTGATTACTATTTAAACAAAAAAATTTGGGTCGTATTTTTGGGATGTTACAGTATTACAGCCCGAGGCTGTTTGGGCCAGGCATAAGTGTTCGTCTTCATTAGTGGATTGAATATGTATGATATTCTAAGAGCTGAGAGATGCATCATCATGGCAGCAAAGTGGGTTCGCTCCAAGAAAAAGGAAAAGTTGGGTTTCTGATGCTTTGGATCATCAGGATTTTATAAAGTTGGCAGAGTGGCATGAAGGGTAGACCTTATGAAAAGGTTCAATTGGAATGCACATCACCTTTCACGTTTCGCAATTGCGAAAGTGTATTATGGATCAGGAGGCAGTGATACCACTGGATGTCATTCAGGTGGATGAGAGTTTGAATTATGTAGAGAAACTGGTGGCCATTCTGGAGAGGAAGATGAAAGTTTTGTAGAACAAGGAGATACCTTTGGTGAAGGTACAGTGGGAGCATCAGATGGGATCTGAGTGGATGTGGGAGCCGGAAGCGGAGATGTGGGAGCATTACCCGAAGTTATTCATTATGGCAGACTTCGAGGACGAAGTCTAAATTAATTGGGGGAGAATTGTAATGCCCCAATTGCCAGGTATCATTATTTTTCAATTTAATTTAATGTTTTAAGAATTACTTGACGAGTCGATGCTATGACTCGTCGAGTAGAAGCGGATTGGGAAATGTCACTTAATGAGTTGACCCGACGAGTCAGGAAGGGAACTCGACGAGTAGTAGCTGGCAGAGGAAAACCTGAATTTCAGGGTTTTTCGCACCCTATATATTGGACCATTAGCGCCTCCCACCGTCCCTTATCCCCCCTTGAGAGCCAGAAACCCTAATTTCGTGTGTGAGCTTTGTGAGTGTTTTGGAGCTTTGGGAAGTGATTTAGTGAAGGAAACTTGTAGATCAAGCGACTAGCATCAAGGAAATTGCATAGATCTTGAATCCATCTATGTTTTGGCACATTTTGGAGGTAACCATCTGATATTTTGATCTCTTTCTTCTTAGAAACTTTCATGGATGGAGTTAGGGTTTTCTTTAGCATATTCACGAAGGGAATATAGTGTATGAGCTTGATCTGAAGTTGAAACTTCAAATCTGAACCTCCCTGGGGTCCAAAGTTCATAAAGTTCCTTGTATGGCTGTTAAAGGACTCTCCCTTATGAGTAGAGCTTCATTTCAAGATTGGATTCGGATTTTGAGGCATGTTAATACATAAAGGTAGCAACTTTACATTGCTAATATACTCTAGGGACCTAGATCTACTGGTTGGAATGAAAGAATAGTTCTGTATCTTTTGATCATGGGAATAACAGTATAGACTCGGCGAGTCTGGGAGATGACTTGGCGAGTCGAGTAGGGTCTTTTTCTGAACTGGTCCCGTGTGGACTCGGCGGGTCTGGGAGATGACTCGCTGAGTCAGTTTGGGTTTTCATGCATTGGGTCGCATATTGACTCGACGAGTCGAGTCGGATAATTCTTACATCAATAGGGAATCAATGAGGGGAAAGTTGCGCTCAGCAATAGGACAACATGGACTGTTGACCATCAACTAGTGACTTTGACTTTGACCGGGGATTTTCTTGTTCCTTCCAAGGGCATGTTGGTAAATGAGTATTTATTTAGTGTGTCACTCATGGGTACAAGCGAGGCTATTGGAGCTATATCTAGAGGAATGGACAATATTATCCCAAGCCTCTAGCGAGGTGAGTTATCATCACTATATTAACAGGGTCTAAGGCACCAAAGCCGACCTTTTTCTCGGATTGTATACTTGTATTTGTTTGATATGCTTATTGACTGTTATATATACATGCTAGTGTTATATGATATATATGTTCACATGATTGTCCTGGTTATAGGATGATGCTATGTTAGTGACTGGTTACATGTGTACCCTGGTTATTGGGATGTTGCTATGATTAGTGATCTGTTAGATTGGTTTGAGTGTTATATAATATCAGCTAGAGTATGATACTTATGTGCACATGTTTGTTTGGTTGGAGGTTGGGTTGAGGCTGTCCTGCTTTGTGTTGTAGGCCAGCATAAACGATGAGCGGTCCGGATAGGCTGTAGGCCCTTCATGGCGGTCCAGTCATGCCGAAGGCTTTGGAGCGATCCAGTCAAGCTGAAGGCTCATTATACATGCTGTTCTGTATTTGTTGATATGGTATGATTATGATTATGGTTATATAAGGTTGGTATTTTGGGGGTAACTCACTAAAAGTTCAGGCTTACAATTTTAGTTTATTGTTTCAGGCTCAGCGGTTAGTCGTGGGTAGGCGAAGGTGTGACCGTACACTTCCTCGATTGACGATTATGATTTTTGGAACTCTGATGGATAATCTATTTTGACAACAAATTGTAATAATTGAATGGTTTGAATGATTTAAAAAGTTTTAAATTGGCTGGAATTTTATAGGTGTTACACATTGTTGATCTGGGCAAGGTGAACATTTTCAGGTCCTACGATGTTCAGGGCCTAAATCTGATCTTCCCAGTCAAACGACTTAGCCACCACTACAAGATTGGATGTCTGATTGTTGGTGGTAGCTCCCTAGCTGCTTCCTACAGGCACCATGGTTCTTTCACTGTTTTCCCTCCTGTCTGGCTTTGGGCATTCTCTGGAAAAGTGACTAGGTTCATTGCAGTTGAAACATCTTAGTTTTCCCTTATTGAAACCGACCTTCTTTTTTGCGTTCATTCCCCAGTTGTTCTTTTTTGTTTTTTTTTGCAAATTGTTTGGCCCTGAACACACCCATGCCAATTTTCCATGTGATGTCCATCTCCTCGAACTTTTCTGGGTGTATTTGATCCAGGTCAGCAAAAGAGAGCTGAGGAGGTAGTTCCCCAACCACAAAAGGCGTTATAGTAGTTAACAATTCTTGTTGCCAAAGCCATGTTCTCGTCTGATTCTTTAGTAGCAGGAGTGGAAATGGGTGCTTTGGAAAAGGATGTTGCTTGTTAATAAGGAATTGGTGGTTGAATACCGTGCATCAGTGGTGGAATGAGATGAGATGGTTGTGAGGGAGCAACAAAGGTTTGTAGTTGTGGTGTGGTGAATGATGAGAAGGCATTGTTGGATGAAATCCCAAGGTTAGCAGCTAAGTATGAGTTTACGTGATTGATCTCCCTCTGCTTGTCATCCAGGTTGCAAGCTTTGATAATCGCCATGGTTTCAGCGAGACTTAAACGGTTAAAATCTTTTGTCTTCTTTATCACTAAGATGTTCATATCCCATGACTTTGGCAGTGAGTTCAAGAGCTTCTTGTTGATTTTAGACCTTGTGACCAAAACACCAGCAGAGCTCATCTCAGTAGTGAGAGTGATGAACCTCTACAGTTGAGCTTCTAAGGATTCTCCTACAATATAATTGAACATATTAAACTTCTGCCTAAGCATGTCGTGACGACTCTGCTTCATATCCTCATTTCCTTCGTATACCTCAATCAGTGCTCCCCACAAAGATTTCATAGAAGTGTATTCTCTGAAACCCTGAGCAATCTCTAGAGATAAGGCCATGGTGAGTGTGGCAAGTGCTTTCTCTTGCTGTTCAATTTTCTAAAATTCTTCATCGGTGTAATATTAAAACTCCTTGGCAATGATTGTTCCATTCTCAAGTGTTGTGGTGATTCGAACTGTTCCTTTCAAGATGCTTCTCCTAATATTGAAATCCTTCATTTTTATGTACTTTTTCATGCGGTATTTCCATTCAGGGAAACCCTCAGCAGATAACAATCGTGGAATGTGTGTAGTCGTACCCATAACAGAATCCAATTCTTGATGAATTGTTGAGCTTTGTGAATCCATTTTTGTTTTTTTAATTTGTTTAAATTTTCTTGATTAAATGAAAAAGAACTTGAAAAACAAAGTGTTAGAACAAAAATAGTGTTCATGGTAAAAATCTGTTCACGGTCGTACGCACAATCACAGTTCAAACTTTTATGGCCAAACAATGCTTCACGGTCTAAGAATTGTTCACGGTCAATTTTGGATGAATGGTTTAAGGTCAAGCAATTGATAAAGGTCCATAAACAGTTCACGGACCTTGAAGATGAATGGTTTATGGTTGTATCAAGTGTTCACAGTCATAATCTCTTCAACACAGCAAACCATAAACTCCCAGATTTTGATGAAAACAAGTGTTTTTGACCAGGTTTCGATTCACTTAGCCTTGAAAATGCAATTAGATGCAGAAACAAGCTTGAATAATGAAGAAAACAAAGACTCCTTCAACCGTAAATGCAACTTGAATATGTTTTAACACCAGAATGGCTCTGATACCAACTGTAAGCCCAAAATACGAAACCAACCGGTGATTTAACAATGAATCAAGCTTAGATCAATCAATTAAGAACAAGAATGGAGTAGAAGAAGAAGGTAATCAAGCAATGCAAATGTTTATTTATCAAACATCAGGTACACCTTGAGAAACACTCACAAATACCATGAACTCGACTACTGTTGTTCCCTAACATGATAGACCCTATTTATAGGACATGACCAACCGCAAATGGTTTCACGACCGTGACCACCTTACAACCGTGAACTAACTTACCGCAAACACCAAACACCTGACCAAACCCTAACTAAGACTTATACAAGATAAATGCCTAGCCCAAACCATCTAAATGTGACCTAACAGTTATCATCAGATGCGGGTCTGGGGTGAGGATGTGCAGAAGAAAACTTTCCAGACTCGATATCGTCATTATGAGTTCGTGGTGATGCCTTTTAGGCTCACCAATGCTCTAGCCACATTCATGGATCTCATGAACCGTGTGTGCAGACCGATGCTGGATCAGTCTATGATAGTATTTATTGATGATATCTTGGATTATTCCAAGACTTAGGAGCAACATGATGAGCACTTAAGGGAAGTGTAGGAGACATTGAGGAGGGAGGGACTTTTCGCAAAGTTCTCCAAGTACGATTTCTGGTTGTACGAGGTGCAGTTTCTGGGGCACCTTGTCAACCAGATTGAGGCCGTGATGCAGTGGGAGGTTCCAAGGTCTCCATTTGAGATTCGATGCTTTCTTGGTTTGGCTAGTTATTATTGGATATTCGTTCAAGATTTCTCCAAGATTGCTGTTCCATTGACCTGACTGACCAAGAAGTCGGCGATATTTCGCTGGGGGCCTGAGTAGTTGAAAACTTTTGAGGCTCTTAGACAACGGTTATGTGAGGTGTGCATTCTGAACCTACCAGAGGGTGTTAACGATTCCGTGGTTTATTGCGATGCTTCAATCACATGTTTGGGGGCAGTGTTGATGCAATGGGGTCGTGTGATCGCTTACGCTTCGAGGCAGCTAAAGCCTCATGAAGCGAGCTATAGATGCATGATTTGGAGTTGGGGGCCATAGTGTTCACCCTCAAGATTTGGTGGCATTACCTCTATGGGGTCCAGTATACCATCTACACAGATCACAAGATCCTAAGGTACTTAATGGATCAGCCGAATCTAAATATCAGGCAGCATCGATGGTTTGATGTGGTGAAGGATTATGATTGTGAGATCCTTTACCACCCAGGGAAGGCCAATGTAGTGGCTGATGCTCTCAACTATAAGGGGGTCAAGGCTCCGATCAGAGATATATGTTTACGAATTATCGTGATTACTTAATTGTTGGATCGGATTCGTATGGCTCGGGACAAGGCTACGAAGGAAGAGCACTGGAAGAGTGAGTGCATTATAGGTCAGGTGGCCTCCTTCGATTATGATAGTCATGGATTGTTGACTCTACATCGGTGGGTTTGGTTTCCTTATTTGGGCGGAGTACGCCATGTTTTGATGGAGGAGGCTCACAAGTTGAGGTTCTCCATTCATCACGGGGCGACGAGATGTATAGGGATCTTTGTCATGATTATTGGTGGCCTTGCATGAAGCAGGATGTGGCTTGGTACGTGGAATGGTGCTTGACTAGCAGGAAAGTCAAGGCTGAGCATCAATGACCTCACAAAAATATGCAACCGTTGGAGATTCCCGTATGGAAATAGGAAGAAATCACCATGGATTTTATCAATAAGCTTCCCAGGACTGTACACGGAGTGGATTCGATATGGTTCATCATGGCTCGGTTGACCAAGACCACACATTTCATTCCGATTAAGGAGACTATTTACACAGAGAAGTTGGATGGGATTTATATTAGAGAGGTGGTGGCACGCCATGGGGTGCTGGTATTAGAGGTTTATGACAGGGATATTCGGTTCACCTCCATGTTCTGGAAGAGATTCCATGATGAGTTAGGCACCCGTCTTCTTTTCAATACAAATTTTCATCCACAGTTTGATGGTCAGAGTGAGCAGACTATCCAGACTCTTGAGGATATGTTGCGTGCGTTTGTGTTGGATTTTGGTGGGAGTTAATATATGAATTTTCTGTTAGCATAATTTTTGAATAACAACAGTTATCATGCTATCATAGATCGACCTCCTTTTTAGATGCTCTACAGGAGGAAATGCAGGACCCCAATTTGTTGGGACGAGGTCGGTTAGTATGTTATAGGGAGTACCAAGGTGGTACTCAAGACCATTGAGTTGATTCAGTAGGTTCAGAGCAGGCTCTAGATAGCTCAGAGTTGGAAGAAGAGTTATACTGATAGGCGCCAGTCAAATTTGGAGTTTCATGTGGGAGTTACAATTCTCCTAAAGGTGTCACCTTGGAAAGGTTTCATTCGATTCAGGAAGTGGGGAAAGCTAGGCTCCAAGTATATTGGTCCCTTTAGGATTTTGGCTTGGGTGTGTCGGATTGCGTATCGTCTAGATCTTCCAGCTGAGCTCAGTCAGATTCATAGCACGTTTCATGTCTCTCAGCTACAGAGGTGTTTGGCTGATGATTTCGTAGTTGCTCCATTGAAGGAAATGCAGGTGGATGACCGCCTGAATTATATTGAGAGACCGGTGGCAATTTTGGATCAGAAAACAAAGACCTTGAGGAACAGCATTGCAGAGTTAGTGAAGGTGCAATGGGTACACTGCAATGGGTCAGAGTCGACTTAGGAACCCGAGGATGACAAGAGGGAGCACTATCTAGAGTTGTTCGGGGCAGCGGACTTCGAGGATGAAGTCTGATTTAGGTGGTGGAGAATTGTAATGCCTGATATTTCTAAGATATTTATTTAAATTTGCTTATCTAATTATTTGATCATTGGGCCTTGAAGCCATTTTACTTTTTCATTTTGGGCTTAGGGTATTCCATACGAGGGGCATACCACCCCATGTACATAGGGCGTACTAGAGTAAAATGAATGCAGATACCATGCATCGTACGAGTTGGTACACACATCGTATGTGTCCAGACCCCAAAACCCTAATATTTAGGGTTTGAAAAATATTTAAAGAACATTATGTCCTAAGGATCATTTCTTCCAGCCTCCCTTTAGTTCCTAATCAGCCTCTATGAAACCCTAACTCCATTATTGAGTGTTCTTGAGCTTAGAAGGTCATTTTGGGTGTATTTTGGTGCTTTTGAAGGGAGGAGATCATCTTAAAGCTTCATTGTAAGAGTGAGAGCTTGTAGATCTGGAACATCATCATCATTTGGCACTCATTAGAGGTATAAAGCTCTGAACTTGTTGTGTTATAGTTTAGATCTAGTTCTAGCTTGGTTTTGGTTAACTTTTGGTCCCATGAGTGAGTTTTGGTGGCTTGATGCAGTACTAGAAGTTATGAGTTGCCCCTCTTGATGTTTTTGAGGTTTCTAAGTCTTAAAGTTAGCATCTTTTGGGTTGGATCTCACCCATGCAAGAGTTTGAGTTCATTTCATGGAAGTAGAATGTTATATTTTAAGTTTGGGTTCATTTTGCGAATATAAAGTCACCAAGTTAGTGATTTATGGTTCTAGATACTCTTTGGAGCTCAGATCTGTTTTTTGGAGTGTTGAACTTAAGCATTAAGAGCTTAATGGAAAAGTTTACTTAATGAAAGAGTATGTTGGGCGTACAAGTTAGTACGCACAACATACAAGCCATGTAGCATGTACACTTAGCATACAACTGAGTATGCCCCATGTACTCGGTATGTTTGGGCTTCACATCGTTTGGGGCTCGGTTGGGCCACTTCTTTGGACCTTTTTGCTTTAGGCCTTATGGGGCCATCTGAAATCAAGATTTTGACTAAGGAATATTATTGGGCTTTAGGGTAAGGCCCATATGCGGGGTTTGGACCCAATTTAGAAAATTACGACATAAATGGGCGTTGGAGGAACAATTGGTTTTGGGCCTTTTGGTTTGTGGATTTGGACCTTGGTCTTGGATCAAATTGGGTCAGGGGTAAGTTATTTTACCCCAAATATGGATTATTGGATGTATTTTAGAACCCAAGTGTTAATTGGGTGTTATTGTGTACTGATAGCTTAGGGAGTCCTCAGGACAACAGTTTGTGATCTTCAGTGAGATTCAACATTTGTGGTGAATTTCCTCACCATGTATAGTCGGTCGAAGGAACCAATGCTGATCCATGATATGATTTGTTAGAATACTCATTGTTTGTGTGACGCTAGTATGTGTATGTGCTTGCATGTTTTATTAGTGGGGCCCTTTGATTATCTTGTATGTTAATAGTTGCTATATGATTTGAATGTGGGCGGGGACCGTTATGCGAGTTAGGTAGGGGCACGTGATACTCATTGGGCGGGGCCCATTATACTCATTGGTTAGGGCCTGTTATATTCTATGTATGTTGGTATGTGGTATCTTGGGGAACTCACTAAGCTTTGTGCTTAGGGTTTTCAAGTTACTTCCGGTTCCAAGCGGATGAGCTCGGGATGACTGCATCACACACACCACATGGACTCCAAATTTTATGTTTCACTCTGATTTTATGATATTTGATACACTTTCTTTAGTTGGGATGTATGGATGATGTTGGAATACTGTTTTACATAATTTAAAAATGAAATTTTTTTGTCATATTTTTGGGACGTTACACCTAGAGAGAGAACTTACCAATACTTCTAATTTTAGAAATCATCTTCTCAACTAACCTACAAACCAACTTTCGAAGAGGACACTACATATTCAACGTTTCCTAGAGATCTTCAACCTTACCCCGATCCCTAAACCCTTCACGAATCTTAGGCTCAACCCAATTCATCAACTACTAATGACTCTTGGGCTCAACACGATCCATCAACCACTAATGACTCTTGGGCTCAACATGATCCATCAACCACTAATGACTCTTGGGCTCAACTTGCTCTATCAAATGCTAATGATCAACCCGATCCATCAATGGCTAATGACTCTCATGATCAACCCGATCCGTCAACCTTCCACAATAACATGTCAAAACGGCATAAGACATAAGCCGAACTCATGAACTCTAACTATCTGTAATAGAATTTCAAACTATGACTCAAATAGCCTAAACCCTGTCAATAATAGACAAGGAGATCTTCATGAAGATCCTTATCCTGAGTCCCTTAATATCCTTGAATTTTATACATCAACAAACACCTTAAAGTCATAGGAAGTACATGTGCAATCTACATCTATGGCTACTTGGATGGAAAACAACATGGCTAACAAAACCAACTCTAAACTGTAAATCTCGTACGTCACTACAAATACCCTCAAACTCAAGTTATTAAGCAAAAGATCGAACGACTCCATACTCTTCCATCACAAAGTGTCGACTCTCCCCTACTTCGAAATATAGACCATCTAAATGTTGTTGACACACCATCATAAGGCTCCGAAATCGACCCATCCAAAATAATACCAACCTTGATCCTAAGAAATAGAACATAAGTGCAATTAAGTAGTCCTTCAAACCATTAAACTATACCCCAAAACCTTTATCATACAAGAACAAGTGGAAGGCCTACATCAAAAGTTTTGATTTTATGAAAGCTCACTCTTGCAATCTTCTGCAAGACTTAAGGAGGTATAAACAGAAGATTTTTCCATAAAAATAATAATCATTTCAAAAATGATAACAAAAGAAAAACACAGTATATACATATAGAATGATGAGGCGAAGGAAAAACATAATATAAATGGAGAACATACATGCAATGACCATGAGTACCACTTTTGAATCCTCTAAAATAAAATGGTATACTCTTCCTTAATCTCTAAAGCCTCAACTTCCCCTTTCATGCATTCGTGATCCTCGGTGTTGCAAGTGATAGAGTCTGCACCACACCTGACACAATAAAAGGACAATCAGCCTTTTTATGGACCACCAGATCGCAATTGAAGCACAATCGCATACTCTGCATGCTATCTCTGCTATAGTGTCCCTCCTTCCCACAAATATAACACCCAATCAACACACTCTATCATGAAGTTTACCATACTTACTATACTTAATGCCGCTTTGGCCCTCTGTTCCTAAATTGTTTGTCCTGAATTTCTTCGCTACATCATGTGATTGGACTAAAGTCTGTCTCTTCTCTCTTTTCTGGGTCTCTAGCTCCAACTCTCTTCTCCTAGCCTGAGACTTCAAATCGGATAGGGTCTGATACTTGAAATTCACCATGAACTCCATGATCTCATTCCTCGATATGCATAGATATTGAGACATCTTCATTTCCTTATTAGTTGAATAATCAGTAGAAAACAAAGCTCTCTCGATAATGTTCACGTTGATATCAATCACCAGCTTCTTCGTTTGCTTCAAGGACATATACACTTATGCTAGATGTTGCCTCTCCACCTGCAGAATGTACTATGCTCTAAGCATATTGGAAAATTGCTCCTAATTCATAACCTCACACTCAAAAGGTTAAAGGGTCTTGGAAACCAGGCCCCGCCAATCCTTCACCCCTGCTTAAGAAGGTTCAATGTAAACTTCACCTTCATCTCATCCAGAAAATATAGCATGCTAAATGTACTCTCAATATCGTATATCCATATCATACAGATGATCAGATCCATACCACCATCAAAATCAGGAGGGTGGGTAGTATAGAACTCATGGGTGGTCACCGTCTGTACATTCTACTATCCAAAAGCAGCAGCGACAGAGACAACAACGATATCATCGACAAAACTTATCGTTTCCTCAGCATGGCAATCAATTCTATTTTGATAAACCCAAACATTTCTGGAATCTTCTGCCTCACGCTCGCAAATACCTTAGTAACAATCAAATCATGAATCTCAACATCACTCATCCCGATCTCCCCAGATTATTTGTGTCTGCACCAGAACCATCACCCGAACTAGTTATCACCAGAACCATCACCCGAACTAGTTATCACCATGCTGGAAAGTATAAATGAAACAAGTTAAAATGAGATCATAGATCTAGATCACATTACTCACTCATTTACCAATTTCTTAGTAAATTCATGACTCTTTATGATCACTTACAGATCCTATGTTTCCGACAGTACACACCCATATTACCTATGCGTACTCGTCCTAAGAATTATCCCAAAGTTTCCAAGTCACTACACTTGACTACTGCTACATGTACTGTTAAGACATGTCAAAACACCTAAAAATAAATCATATGAATAAAAATGTTGATCAAATACACTAAGGGGTAGTATAGGAAAGTAAGATCGAATCCATAGGGACACGTCCTAAAGTCTTTGCCTTTATTGTGAAAGGCACGCACTAGTCTGGAAGAAATTAAAATAAGGGTGGGGGTTGGTGATTATTAAAACTAATTTGAGCATAAATTTATAAAATGAAAAGAGATTTAAATACTTGAGAAAAATTCAGAAAGTAAAAATCAATTTTCTTTTCGCGGTGACTCTCTTAATCATGCACATAATCTTTTGTCCGATTGTGGAATTGTGTACTATTTAAACTGGTACTAAAAATCATTAATAACCTCTAACAATTTTCTTTTACTAAAATGTTTAACCAAAATAATCTATCTGAATTAAACCTTACTTTTTACTGAAACTGTTATTACCGCCCATGTAGTGTTTTGGTATGTCATTATTTATTTATTTATTATTATTTTTTTACAGTTGGCGTCTTAGATCATAGTGTTTAGTGTGCCCTACTTATGGAAGCTGCTTTTACACTTCCATTATTGATCCTGTTGTTTCATACCTTCCTTTTCCACCTTTACAGGGCTATCGAATGTAAAAATATTCTCATATCACATTTTTTTTTCTAGAAAGACATGCTAAATGGAAATATTTTTGGATTTTTTTAAATGCAAAATGCAAACATAAAAAAAAAATAGAAAAATAATTTTAAATGATTTTTTTAAGAAAAGGGAAAAATACAGAAAGATGCAAAAATAAAATATTCTTGTAATTGTTTTAGATTGCAAACAAAACAAACCAAAAAATCTTTTTGGTTTTGTTTTTTACATTTTTTATTTTTTAAAACTAATGTTGAAAAATAAAAGATTTGTACAAGAT
Organism: Lactuca saligna; assembly: GCF_052625555.1. NCBI lineage: Eukaryota > Viridiplantae > Streptophyta > Magnoliopsida > Asterales > Asteraceae > Lactuca > Lactuca saligna. The sequence goes on along the minus strand of NC_136422.1, from coordinate 167,858,304 downwards.
TTTTATAAATCCCCTCCTTAAGCTTAATTTAAAGCATTGTCTTAAATGCTTAGGAATGAGAGATAAAAATTTATTAAGGAGGGGGAGGAAGCAGAAATTGCCAAAACAATTCATATTGAAAGGAGTCGAATGTGAACCAAAAATAAACTAAACTGGTATCTATGTGCTGAATAACAGAGCAGATGCTAACGATATCCTAACGGAGCTCGAGATAGTGCTGGTAGGTAAGAGGGGTATCAGGGTCAATATAAGGGGGTAGGTGAGGTTATGATGCATCCTGAAAGTCAGCCTACATAGGGTTAGGCTGATCGAAATCATCGTCATGGATGGCCTAGATAAGGAGACTGCTCATAGTCCAAATGTAGGGGGAAGATCAAGGGACATCCCGATGAGGAGATGTTGAAGGAAGAATGGAGTGATGAGGCGAGGCACCTACCTGCTAAGAATAAGGTGCAGTAGCACCAGCCATATTTAGATGAAGGAACCAATTTATGGAAGTGATTGGGTCGGATAGGGCGATGGTAGATAATTCTGTAACAAGTAGGTATCAGTCACTCCCAAGGAGCCAGACATATCTTGATGGGACTTGACAAAACAAATGCATTGACTCATGGTTTTGAATGGAAAGCTATGTGTCTCCCTTTAAGAATTGATACTCGCCATACACGTGGTCAGTAGTGTACATTATGATTAGGGTCACTAAACTTCCAATATTCAATCCTTCGTTTTCGGAGGCGAGAAACTTTAATGAGCTTCTGAACTAACAAGTAGATGTGGTGTGTATAGGTGGACATGGTTATCATGCACAAAAGAATTTCGAGCTCGACTATGTTGGCTTTGGTGGTTTTATATTGAGGGAAGATGGTGGTGCAAATGATTTCGAGGGTGAGTTTTAGGACAGGGTGTATTATACTTGACGCTAAGGATAAAGAAGGGTTATAAGAGTCAAGTCTAGTGATACAAGTCCAAAAGGTGTCCAAGTCAAAATCATGCAAGTGAAGGTGGTGGGTAGAATGAGGGTTGTAAGTCTGCACCATGGGTTCACCAATGATGACGCAAACATGGTCAATGTAAACATGGTATATAGCACTAGAGCAACGAAATGTGAAGTGTCCTTCCTGATTTATTTCCGAAAAGGTAGCTAAAAACTCACAAGTCAATGGTGGTGAAGAGGGAGGAGTAATCCCCCAACAGACCCTGCCTGCCAAGATTGGCTAAAAGTGTATGGACCTGCTCATAAATAAGTTCAAAACTTTTTCAGAATTTTGAATGATGATCTCGAGATAATCTGGACAATTAGAACCTCTTGATGTTGTTTCTAGTAGTCTAAGAGTGTAGAAGAGGTAAAAAGAAAGAGATTGATACATTGCATGCTTAATTCTAACAACAGATGAATATTTTATGGTTTTTGGAGTGAGTTTTTGAAGTTCAACGAGAAACCAACGAAATATGAGAGAGTTTTGAGCTTGTGAGAGTTGCAAATGAAGCCAGACGCATATTTATAATTGTTATGGATAAAAACACGCTCGTTTTTTTGCAATATTTTGATCGTGTTTTCATGGATAAAAACACTCTCGAATTTTTTTTTCTTTTAGAACTGCATGGGCTTAATTCCATCGTGCTTTACTGAGAAACACGACCGATTTAAAAAAAAAACCCAACTTTTTGATTTTTGAAATACCGAAACTCTCTCTTGCTGCCTTGTTTTGAAAAAACATGATTTAATTTCTAAAAACAACATTTAAAAACCCAAAGAAAATCACACTAAAACAAATGAAAAACTAACAAAAATGACTTTAAACACCCGACTTGCCTCTAGGTAAGCCGCCTGTTTTTAGTGTCGTTTGCTTGACATTGGTACTCGGTTTCTATTATTGTAGTATGTTGGGTCCTCAACAATTTCCACTTCCTTGTTCGTAATCTAGAAACCTTCATAAAAAGGTTTGAGTAAGTGCCTATTAACCATGAAGACTTTTCCTGCTTGCTCACTATTAATTTTTGTGGCACCATGATCAAACATGTTAGTAACAACAAAAGGTCCAACTAAACTATCCCTTAATTAATTGAGAAAAGTAGCATTAGACACAGTGTAAAAGTCTCATTAAAGTTCAATGCTTCTTATAAGCTCGGAGGTGTAACAACGTTTCTGGTTAGTTTATATTAGAGTTAAATCCTAAAACAAAAAACCAATTTAATATTTGTTACTTTTTTTTTGGAAAAGGAGCTTTCCTAAAGAGGGATTTCGAGTCAAATTTTGCACACTAATTAATTCCCTTTTGCAAACATGAGGCTTTGCCTCATGTCCCGGAGTCACTACAGGCGGACTTCCATGGCCAGAAAGGTTGAGTGGTATCTGGATTTGAACATGGGTCAATAGGTTATCCACATAAAGACAATTATGGATCTAAACAATCAGATAACTGGAATGACTCAATAACAATTAAAGTGGCCAACAAAAATTGAATCAAAATCAAACGTTCATTTAAGCATAAAATTAATGAAACTAAAAAATTAATCACAACCAACAATTGTGCCTAATGATTACCTGCATGAGAAGTTGAGTCTTTTACAAAACTCAAATATAGGGTTTTAGCCTAACATGGCAAAAAATGAATTACAGAAGATAAAAATAAGTCCTAAATGGTTAATCTTACTAAACTGATGACACATATTAAATCATGTTCTTTAGATCTTTGTTTTACACTTAGAATCTTTACAACATTGCCTCTCTGTAGTCTCTGGTCGAACTAAGGGTGAGATAAGTGTTATAAGGCACTATTTATATGTATAAAGAGTCGTCGTCTGGTTCCAAGATCGTGTTTTTTAGGGAAACAGAATTAAACTTTTTGGAAATCGATTGTGCCAGGTTCGTGAAGGCACCCAAATGATTTTTGATGATGTCCGGACCATGTAGCATCAACACGATCATGTTTATGGGGAAAGCACAACCGTGTTTTTTTTTGTTTCCTTCATGAGACTTCAAAATGAGTCAAGACATCTATGGGCCTCTCAAATGATCATGTTATGGGTAGATACACGATCGTTTTTCTTGAATTTCACGTAGAATGTTCGATTTACTTGATTAAAGTAGCTTCCAAGCATTCCTCGTCATCAATGATCAATTGCATGCTCTAATTAAGCTCTAATGCTCCATCACACGCATCCTTAACGTGTCGTATTCTCAATAATTGCTAACTTTCACTAAAAATCATAACAAAAGTGAGTAGTGCGGGTATTCTATGAAAATAATACGAAATTTTCAACTCATAGTAAAACAAGGGGAATAACTAACTTTTTATAAGAAAACACTAACATAAATGTGATCAAAGATGTATATAAAATGCATCTAACATGTACTAACACACACCTATGTGTTCAAAAGAGATGCAAGCTAATCTTCATACATTCTCATTTTTTGGTTTCTTGTATTCATGTTCGTGTACCGCTAAAGGTATCTACTAATATTGATGTCCGCCTCCTGTATGCTTGTCGTACGTAACCCATGATCAGATAGAAGGCCGAATAAGTCACTCTACCCTAAGCCCACAACCAAACAAGGAACATGAAGTAAGGCTAAATTAAATATTCTAAGGCTATATAATCCTAGTCATGTACAACTCTAAGCATACCCTTATAAACTATCAATGTCAGCATAAACTTCAAATAACACATAACAAGCAATTCCTAGGCTACAAGGCATCTTAAAAATAATGCGATTCTATTATGTAATTCCTAAAAAGACCCCTAGCCTATGTACTAGCATGAACTTTTAACATATCACATAACATATATGACAAGTATGAGTGTAATGGGAATCACTTTCCTTCAAGCTCCAACTAACTATACGCATCACTTATTCTTTTTTCTATGTAACATCAAGTTCTTTGTAGTTGTGTGCATTTAAGGCTTAAAAATACAAGATTTTGTAGTGTCCATGGTGTGATCATGATAGCACTACGACATGGCGGCACCAGATGAAACAAATATTTCTTTTAAGTTCCACGATGAGGCAAGATATTAGCCACAATGTGGTAGCTACCTGCATGCAAAACCCTAATTTTCCGGACCTTAATCCTTATTTAAGGGATGTGATAGATAGGGCTTGCACACCTTCAGCTCCCATCACCTCCCATTCACCCCAAACAAACCCTCGCCCCTATTGCTGAGTTTTTACAACTTTTATGGTGATTTTGGTGCATTGAAGGAGAAAAAGGTGACCATTAACAAACAAGCTCATCCTCTATATTATAGCTCATATTTTGGACCACTATGAGTCTTCAAGCTCCAATCTTTATGTGTTATCCTTTTATATTGAGGTTTTCATGGTTTGTTCTTCATGTTTGGGTTAGTTGGTGTGGTTGGATTCCATAAAGTTGGCAACTTTATGGATCCTTTAGTTCACCTTGTGGTTATATGTTCCATATCTGAAGTAGGTTTGAGTTTTGATTTCTTGCATGAGGTTTTGACCTTATTTTCATCATTATTGAGTTAGATGGAGTTCAAGACATGCATTGGACATGCATGTCTATAAAGCATCAATTTTTATTACTCATTGGGTGTGAGAAAGCCTTCTGGAAAGTATGAATATATAGATTGAAGGATTTAGAGCTTAATGCATTAAGCCGGTCAGGACAGTTGCCACGACATGGAGGTTTAGCTCCCACGACATGGCGTTAGGTGGTCTTCGCTATTGTTTTGTTGTGAGGTCACCATGATGTGACAAATTCTTGGCTACGACGTGGTGACCAACTAATGGAGTTTTTACTTTTGACCTTTGACTTTTTGACCAAGTCAACTTTTGGTCAACTTGAGGGTTTTTGGGATATGGATTGAAGATCGTTCTGTAAGTGTTATGTAGATTATTAATAGTACCAGTTCCTGGATTGTGTGAGCTATGTTGTTTATATGCTAGACTACGAGGTGAGTTTTCACATTATACTTGGTATTGTAGTATGTATCCTTGTGTGTAGGATATTGGTATGCTGTAGTGATCTGTCAGATTAATAGATCTGTATGATTCCCTATGTTTGCTGGTTATTGTTTATCAGTTTGTATATTTCGACATATTATGGTTGGATGCAGGTGGTCCTGCTTTGTGATGTAGGCCAATATACCTGAGTAATATATGTGTACTATAGGCCTTGTGAGGCGGTTCAGTAAGACTATAGGACTAAGGGAGTGGTTAAACTATATTATAGGCCTTTTGAGGTGTTCCAATTAGATTGTAGGCTTGATAGAGTGGTCCAGGCACCCTGTAGGCCTTGCGAGATGGTCCAGACAGACTAAAGGCTCATATATGCATGTATTGTATGTGTACTGTTGTGTGGGGTATTTTGGGGAACTCACTGAGCTTTGGTTTAAAGTTATACATTTAAATGTCTCAGGTACTTCATTTGATTGAGGAAAGGCGAATGCATGATTGTACACATCATCATGTTGATTTATGGTTGAGAGATGATACTGATACTCTAATTTTTATGGTTTTTTTTAAACACTGATTTGAATACATTATGGATTTCATGGAAATGCCTTTTAAAAAATGAAAAACATAATTTTACTAAGGTTTTTGGGACGTTACAACTTGTTATCAGAGCCCAAGTTTGATGGATTTAGATGAACACTCGTGTGATTCCAGACTCAAACTATGGATTTGCAAAAGATGTTTCATAAATATTTTCTAAATAATTGAAAGGGAGAATGTGAGGTGTACAATCAACCGGAGCTCAAGAAAAGTTATTCCCCGAGATACCCTATTTCTTTTATATCTATATTGGTGATATGTTATAAATTCATACTAGTTCACGGGCTAGGGATCTTCAGGAATTTCATGATAGAATTGTCTGATTTATGATGCCTGATAGCCTAGGAGATTTCTTGTTATGCTATATGAAACTAGCATTACAACTATAGTTGCTAAGTGTATGCATCATGATTGTATATAACTAGGATTTTATAGCCTCAGAATGTTTGATTTGGAATTATTTCTTGTTCCTTGTTTTGTTATGGGCTTAAGGTAGAATCAATTATTCATCTGCCAATTGAATCTAGAGTTATGTATGATTAGCATACACAAGGCGACCATAGTGTTGGTGGAGGTTTCATGGGTTGGATGTGTGATAGTTAGAGGGCTAGTAGAAGCAAGGAATTGGTAGTTACTCTTGAGAGAGTAGGTGTAGGGTGTATGCATTCCCTAGTTGCTTTGGGCCTAGTGGCCCAATAATATCATGGTGATCCTCCAAGAAAAATATGGGTAGATGTGAACGATAATTTGGGCCCATACTATTGGAAGCACATGACCCATATACATCGTAACATCCAGATTTTTTTTTAGGGACATTATTGTGTATGCTAATCTTGAGATTGAAGGAGGGACTCAACGAGCTGAGGGACCAACTTGCAGAGTCGAGTCAAGTTGATCATGTGGATTTAATGAGTGGACTCGAAGAGCCAGAGGAGGGACTCGCTGAGTAAGTATTGGGCATAGAAACCCTAATTGTCCATGTTTGTGGCCTATTTAAAGGCCCTTATGGCCTTCATTTGCGGCCACACTTTCCCTTGAGAGCCTGACAAACCCTTAAACGGTTCTAACCTTGGTAAAGTGAGTATGTGATCATTTTGGGCAATCTTGGTGCATTTCTATGAAGAAGGATGAAGAGCTTCATCATGGGGAACATAGAAAGGCAGTGGATCTGTGGTATTGAGTGTTTCAGTTGCAAGAATAAGGTACAAAGTCCTCATCTTGTTCGTTTGTTGTATTAGATCTCATTTTGGGAGTTTTAGGTCTTTGCTTCCATCCTTTTGAATCTATGAGTTGAATGAGACATGGTTTGAGGTTGGAAGCCTTAGATCTGGACCTCCTAAGGTCCTTAGAGTCTAGGTGTCCCAACTTTAGTCATTCAAATGAGGGTTGATGAGTTAGATCCTTCATGAAAGGCATATATTAGCATTTTGGAGCAATAACCTCGAGTACGAACGTAAAGATCGAAGCCTTACGTGATTATTGAGTCTTGGGATGATAGATCTATTGTTTAGAGTGATAGATCTGATTGAAATCATCTGAATGAACATTTGTTCTGAATGAACTCGGCGAGTCAGTGAGCCGAATCGACGAATTGGTTAGGGTTTGTCCCGAAGAATTTAATCATACGATAGCTCGATGAGTTGGGGGACAACTCAACGAGCTGATCTGGACTGTCACGAGACTTCTGAGGAAAATAAGTTGACTCGACAAGTCACAAGGGTGCACTCGGCAAGTCGGGTCAAACATGGATCATTGATTCGAGTTTAACTTTTGTTGACTTTGGGGCTTTGGTGAACATGAGTAGTAGAGACCATGGAGGGGTAAAATGGTCTTTTATCCACTTCAAAGAGTTAAAGAGAGGAAGAATAGCCTTCGATATTTTGAGTGGTGATTATAGTATCACTTAGAAATATTCATCCCTTGTGATTAGGCGGAGGTTAGTTCGAGATTCGAGAGCGAGGTCTTTACTTGCTGCTTGTCAGGTGAGTCTTCTCACTATACATTACCTAGAGTGGTATTTATGTGCAGACTGGAGGGTCTTATGTGTATGTGTATATTTTAGATTTATGTGCATTGTGTTATATGTAAGCTATGTGTTATATAGACCAAACCAAAGGGTCCAACAACTCATGAGGCCGGAGGTCCTCAATTAGACCGGACCGGAGGGTCCAACGATCCAGACCGGACCAGAGGGTCCAACGAGCTAGACTGGACCAGAGGGTCCAACGAGCTACGGGACTGGAGGATCCCATTGAGACACATTGACCGGAGGGTCATATCGACCTATAGCCTCGAGTGGCTTATGCGCTGTATGTGGTATATTGGGGAACTCACTAAGCTTTGTGCTTACCGTGCATGTGTTATGTGTTTCAGGTTTCTCAGGATCGTGGGAGGACACTGCCTTGATTGTACTCACTAGAGAACGAGTTACGAGGATCCTGGATTATTAATGGAGTTGTGTTTTGTAAATTGAATAAATGAGATTTTTTATATAATATGCTATGAAAAGTATGCGGTTTTTAAATGAAAATTTTGTTTGAAAATTTACGGTGTTACAGGTTGGTATCAGAGCCTTGGTTTGAGGAATCTTATGCACCTTCAGGTAAATCTAGACTCAAACTAGGGATTTGAGAAAAGTTTTCAAAGAAATGATTTTTCTAAAGGGAACGAGTGTTTCTAAGGGAAAACGAAAAATAGCAGCGTGTACAATCAACCAGAGCCCGAACGGTGATTTCGCAAAATACCCTTACGTTATGTGTTATGAGATATTATGCATGCTAGAGTAGGCTAGGTATTCATATTTAGGACTAAAGTGCCCATATTTGTGATGCCTTAGCCTAGGAGTCCTTCTATCTATGATGCGATTTCGAGTAGGTGTTGAGTGAGAGTATCTAGCTGGAATACTTTAGAGATGGATTTTAGTCAAGGAGTAATCTAGGAGATATACCTAGATGCGCATTTGTTGAGCCTATCAAGAGAGTAGTCAGATACCCATGAGGGGTAGAGTTGTAGAGTTCGATGATATCTTTTGAGTATGAGTAGAGCAAGTGGAGTTATCACCTAGAGTGGGTTTTATGTGTTTATTTGATGCCCGAATGCTGCTTGCTTCGTGCTTTATGGAATTTATGATGATGGGAGTCAGCTACCAAGTGAATGTGACAATATTCAGGAGGTGGATGACAGGCATCATAAGGAGTTTATCAGCAACTAATGGCGAAGAAGTGTGAGAACCTAGGAAATGAACTTAGTCAAATGAATACGCTTTCAGAGTAGAGCATTTCACTGGGGAGCATGCTTTCATGTTGGGATTGGTAATTAAGGAGGTTGAGCAGCTACATAGGGAATTTGGGATGGTCCGTGTAGAGAGTATGGGTAGATGTGGGAGGTAGTATGGGACTGTACTACTGAAAGTGGAGGACCCATACTTGATGCGGGGAGTATTCTGGAGGATCTAAGTATCATATCGAGAGGTGATGTCATGGTTCGGGTACCATGATAAGTAGCAGATCGAGAGGTTATGTCATGGTTTAAGTACCACAACATGTGGCGGTTAGTGCTTCTGGTTTCATCAATTATTCTGTGGTGATTGTCTGGGCTGAGAACATATGTGAAAGAGTATCGGGCTTGAGGGCCATGATGAACGAGTTTCATTGGAGTATTCCTTGAGAGGGAAATCGAGTTAGCTCCAAGGGATTTTTGGTGAGATACCAGTTGGAGTCACAAGACTCAAGGATGAGTAGGCATGGTGTGTTATGGAAGAATTTTTCCTGGGCTGGGCGACTAGCCGATAGTGGGGGTGTCACTTTCCGTTACCAGAGTGGTGCTAATTCTGTTTCCTGTGGGAGACATAATAGGTGTTGAGATTTCAGTTTCTAAGTTTGGGGGTGAGCCCTATGGGATTGCACTGATGGTGATCTCTAAGTGGAGTATATGGTAGTAGGTCTGCCGCGAGGTAAAGATATAGCTTGATCAGGTCGTCAGTGGGGACTGAGATGGTCAAGGACCAGGATACACCCTATTTGAGTATAGTAGGTAATGTGTTAGTTTCAGGGTCGGACGATCAAGATGGGTCTATCAGGGCGGTGGCTCTTATTGCTTTTGATGGGTATCAAGAGTGATAATGTGGGTTCTGTTCTTATCATAAGTGATGTGATGGAGCGTTAGTTGAGGAGTCAAGGATGAGTATGATTGATTGTGCAGGGCCTAGGATCAGGCCGGGATCGAGTATGTATGATGGAGATAGAGTTCGGAACCCCCTAGGGGGCTAGAACAGTATGCATGGGAGGATTTCCCGGGGAGGTAACTCGGAATGTTGATTGCTAGTTGAGCGGTCCAGATAGACTGAAGGCCAATAGGCGTACCAGTCAGGTCGAAGGCTCGGTGAATGGTCCAGCTAGACTGAAGGCCCTGGAGGGCGGTCCAGGTCCGCTAAAGGTTATGAGAGTGGTCTAGTTTGGCTAAAGGCCTGGTAAGGCGGTCCAGTCATGCTGAAGACTCTGTAGGCGTCGTTAGATCGGTGCGAGGTAATGAATTGAGTATGTTGCGATGTGTTAGCATCAGAAGGTCTGGCCCCAGGTATTGATCTTGATTAGTGAAGTTGGTGCATGGACTTGAGAGTCCTTACGAGCAGATTCAGGGCATGTGTGTTGCATGGATAACGGTTATGCTATAAAGGGGTGGTGCAGCGTTGGGTGAGCACCGTGGCTTTTGTCGTGGTGACAAGGTAGCCAAGTGGATTACCTTCGTAAGGAAAGAGGAAGAGAGGAGTGTAGCTCTGAGAGAAAGAGTAAATTCACGAAAGTGAAAGCGGCAGTGTAGAGTTATGATCGGAGTGGTCCAACGGTGGTCATTAAGCAGCGTGATTGTGGTGGTGGTATGGAATGACATCATGATGGGGTGTCTGCTGAGGACGCGGATGGGATTCTACGGGTGTAGAGCCAAGAGTCTCAGGATGGATGCAGGGATGGAGTTTGGGACTCCCAGCTTGATTTTGATCAGGGAGTCGTGTATGTAGTGGTGGTTCCCCCTGGGTATGTTGGAGATGTCGTCAGTGTGACGGGTTTTCCTAACCCGAGAGTGCGAGGGCTAGTGCAGCATGTGCGTGTGATTGCAAGAAGAGGACTCGTGGGAGTTGCTCTGAGATTGAAGAATGGGTCTTTCGGTCAGCATGGAATGGATAGAGTGGGATTCGGATCAGGGATCTGGTGGTTCATGGTTTTCTAGCTCATATGGGTCGAGTGATTGTTGAGATTTGGAGCAGTGATGCATCATGGGAAGTACTTGGTTGTTGAGTACAATTATCAGAACGTACAACCGGTGCCGGTTTGAGACGTTGATCAGGACACCGCAAGGAAAGAGAAAGTGAGTTCGAATTTCGATGGGTATGCCTTGAGGGACCTGGTCTGGTTAAGGCCAGGTGGCGTGTTGTGGGAGTATTTTTGGAGTTGAGTTGCCGTAGGCTTCGAGGATGAAGCCTAATTTAAGTGGGGGAGAATTGTAACATCCTGGAATATCAAGAGTAGAGTTGAAGGGCTAAAAGTGTAAACTTGAAGGGAAACTCGGCGAGTCCATGGATAGACTCGGTGATTAGGGTCGCAACTTTGGTCGCGTGTCAAGTGGCCTACTCGGCAAGTCCAAAGATGGACTCGGCGAGTAGGTGATGAGTGGAGAAAACCCTAATTCTCGAGGTTGAGCCCTATATAAAGAACATAACATCCATTCCCCCAGCCTCTTTACTCATCCTCAAATCCAAAAACCCTTAGCATTCGTGTGTGAGTGGATCAAAGTGCATTTGGGAGCTTGAAGGGTATTTGTTGAAGGAATCTTGGGAGTTTGGAGGCTTGGAGCAAGGGTCTTTGCTTGGATTTGAGTTTCATTGCAGTAGGGGCGTTCTTTTGAGGTAATATCTCGTTCTTGGGTTGTTACTCATATGGACTCATCATTTTGAGGTTTATGGGGAGCTTATCTTGGGATGTTTTGGAGTTTGGAGGTTAGATCTGAGGTTGCTACCTCAGATCTGGAATGGGGAAGGTCTAGAGTGCATTAAAGTCCCTGTGTTTGAGTGGTTAGTGAAGCCATCATGTCCCAAACCCTAGCCCTAAAGTTTATAAGGCCTAGATCTCTTTGGATTCACGTAAAGTTTGCCACTTTACGTGATGGATGGGTTGTAGGAGGCTAGATCTATGTTTTGGATCAATTGCATGGCCTGGAATGCTTCTGTATGGATTCAGACCGGTGGTACTCGGCGAGTCACATGGGTAGACTCGACGAGTTGCTTGAAGATGAGCTGGAACTCGACGAGTTGGATGAACAACTCGGGGAGTAGGTTGAAAATAGCCTTAGACTCGGCGAGTCTGTTCTTGGACTCGGCGAGTCTTGTTGAAGAGTCCCAATATTTTCTGGTTGAGTCGAGAATCGGTGAGTTAAGGGATGACTCGGTGAGTTGGGTGCGAGTGGACTCAGAGTTGTTGGAATCAGTGAGTCTCGGGGTGACTTGGCGAGTTAGGTCGCGGATTGACGGAAGTTCTGAGCTTGGGGACTCAGCGAGTCATCGGGTTGACTCGGCGAGTAGAGTCAGTCAGGGGTTGACTTTGACCTTGTCCAAGGGTTGACCAGTTGTCTTCCAGGGGTTGACTTTGACCTTGTCCAAGGGTTGACCAGTCAGGTCGGTATCCTGGTAGATAGGATGATGCTATGCTAGTGACCGTTTAGGTGGGTATCCTATTAGAGTATGTTGTGTTATGTGATCTGCTAGATCGGTTTGCCTGAATATGAATTGTTATGTGATTGTATGTTTATGTGCACATGGTTGTTTGGACTGGATTTGGGTTGAGGTGGGTCCTGCTTCGTGCTGTAGGCCAAGATACCCAGGGTGGACCGGTTGTTCCGAAGGCCCAGCGAGCGGTCCGGATAGGCTGTAGGCCCCACGAGGGTGGACCAGACGTGCCGAGGCTTGGAGAGTAGACCAGGCCGACTGAAGGCCCGATGCGGGCGAACTAGTCATACTATAGACTCAGAGAGTGGACCAGGTGAGTTGAAGACCCGGTGCGGGCGGACCAACCACACTGCAGACTCAAGGGACATGATTGGACTCAGAGAGTGGACCAGGTGAGTTGAAGGCCCGGTGCGGGTGGACCAACCACACTGCAGACTCGAGGGACATGAATGGACTCGGAGGGTGGACTAGGTGGACTGAAGGCCCGACAAGGCGGACCAGTACCACAGTAAACCTGATATGCATGGTTGTTCTATGATTCGTTATGATATAGCATGTTATGTGTATGGTATATGTGGTTGGTATTTTGGGGGTATCTCACTAAGCTTTCGGGCTTACAGTTGTGGTTTAATGTTTTTCAGGTTCTTCAGGAGACTGTGGCAAGGCAAAGGCATGATCGTACCACTCCTCGTGTTTATGTTTTATGAAATGGACCTGGGAATACTCTGATAGTAAATGTATTGGAAACCTTTTTGTAATAACTTAATGAATTGGGTTGTTTTTGAAAAGTTTAAATTTATTTGAAAATTTGGGTCGCTACATGATCTCTATTGGGGAGATCATCGAGCATTGTGTAGCACCTTCCAAGAGTAGGTGTGAGGTTACTAGTGGATACAGTCTATGGGATAGATTATTGGTGTGCCAATTGGTGATGGTTCGAACCCTAAGTGGGGGAGAACCGGGTATTTTATTGAGGGGATCAGAGATTTGTTCGGGAACGATTCAAGATCTAGATATAGAGACCTGCAATTCGGATTCTTGAGTCTAGGGTTATTTGTGATCGAGGCTAGGTGCAGAGCGAGATAACGCATGCGGTATATGTTTGAGAAAGGATGAGAGAATTGGGAGATTCTTTGTGGGCTGTGCTTTTCGTGGTTAGCATATGTCGAGTTCGAGTGCGATCGGGTCGCTGGATTGAGGATGTAATAACCGAGATTTTCAAGTGAAGGTATAGATTGTAATCAATAACCCCGAAAGGTCAGTCGTTGATTCGTCAACCAATTTCAGTGTCGATATGAGTAGTTTTGTGTGAGTAATGATCAGTATATGGGGAGTTTCGGATGTTCGACATCATGTTCTGAGCCATTAACGATGCCTCTGTGTTTTCAGTTGGGAGATGGAATGCTTTGAGATTTGAATGGTGCAAGAGGAAGATGGGTTGTGAGATTATGAAAGAGCAATGTGGTATTCGAGTATGGTGCCGTAGGTATGAGATCTATGGTTTGTGTAAAACATCATGAGATTCTGTGATAATGTACCGAGGTACCCGGGTATGATGTCCATAATTCCAGATTATTTAGAATGCTTAGTTAAGAGACTAAAAGCGGTGTAGAGAGTGTCTATGGTTCCAGCAGGAGCTCTTCGACTGATTGATGTCAAAAGAGATTATTTAAGAATCAGAATTGCAGTGAGAAAAGGAATTTGGGCATGACGATTTCCGTTAGGAGTAGCGCCACTTACTTTTGGATGGTGTGTGCATCTATCTATGTTGGGTCGTGGAGCATGGGGTAATAGATGCAATGAGTGGGGTTGACTTGACGATGAGACTGTGGGATGGTAAGACAAAGTAATGTATGGCTACAGGGAGCTGCAACGTCCATGAGTTGGTATGAGAGGGTGTTGTGATGCTATGGGGAGCCATTGATGGGGTTTGAGCATTCTAACACTTCCTAAGTGTACATACAACCCTAACAATCTTGGATCTATATTTGTCTAATTATCATGCAAAGTTGAATTCCAAGGTTATATTCCTATCTAGCATACATGGGGAACATTTTTAACTTGAATGAAAGATAGAATAACTTACCTTGTTGTTGATTATGATCCTTGAAACCTTGTGAGCCTAGCACCCCAAGTGTGATGCCAAAAATGCTTCACACAACACCAAAATGCAAACGAGTAAACTTTGAGAGAATCTTACACTTGCAAAATGGGCTCTAGCCCTCTTGTTTCTTAATGTAACCTATTTTGGTGGAGGAGATGGTCTTTATATAGTGTGACACATCTAGGGTTACACCATGTAAACCCTAATGTGTCATGGCTCTTCATTTCCATGACCCATGGGTTTGTAACTCCCATAGAGCAACCATGGAGCATCCTATGGGTTTAATCTAACTTGATAATCCATGGAGCCTCTTGCCCACTATACAAGTTATGGATGATTTACATAATCAACCCATATATTTAATTAGTTATCTTTTGATCACTTAATTAATTCTAAATTAATTCTTGATCAAACTAATTAAATAATACTATTAATATATTAGAACTTATAATATATTAATAAACCACAAGTGTTATTTATCTCATTTAGTCTATCCAATTGCATGGTGCCATGCTACCCAAATGGACCATGCCGGGTCGGGTCAAGTACATACCAGAAATAGTTATGGACTTAAACATCTTATCCAATAGTCTCCCACTTGGATAAGTCTAATAACTATAACTACAAGTATGACTTCAAGAACCGTTTAGCAATCGTAGCTCTTTCAAGGTCTCTCGGAACTGAGAAGATGATGATACGCCATTTAAGATTAGTGATCATATAATCCTCTGTTCTAGATATCAGCCAGAAAAATACATGGAACAATGTCTTACTTATTGTCCAGCAGTTTGTTTCCAAATTTCTGATTTGTTTGACAAAGAACTTTATTGAACACATCAACTTAGTTCTGACTGGGCCCGGTACATACGTCAAAACAAAATCATCGAGGGGCCCAGATATCAGCTTCTAATCCGAGAAGGCAAAGATAAACTTCGACTCAATTGTTTATTCTACCACTCATTGAATTATACACAAAGGCACATTTTATAACATCAAGTTACCAATGTGTTTATGTACAATCAATGCATTACCAACTTGTAAGTAACAAATCATATCTCTAGGTTTGATGACTTATACGATATTACCATCTCACGATCACTCGAGATAAATTCCATGAAGTGATTCCAGTGAGCGTGGGTTGTGTCCAATGCTCAGAAGTTATGAGCACTCATGATTGTTGTAGCCATGACTAACACCTTAGACCTCTGCAACCAATCATGATAGTCTTGATTCATACCTACTTCCGACATATAACCGGCTGTGGAGGTTTTAATAGTGTGATATACCAAACATAATTATTCTGGATGTCAAAACATGCAAAAGAAATATAGAAAACGATTGACAAGAGATAGGAACACTTTACTCATAAATAAAACACCTTTTATTCATTATCTAATGTCAATTACACTTTAATAATTTTGAGGTTATCTAACTACTAAATGTAATATCATCCTTCAACCCTATGCTCCGAGCATGTTGGAGATGCTTAACTCGAGTCAGTCCCTTCGTGAGGGGATCTGTTGGATTCTCATCCGATGATACCCTCTTTGCCACAAGGAGTCCTTCTTCTATACGATGTATGATGAAATGGTATTATCTGTCGATGTGTCTGGATCTACCATGATCCCTTGGTTCCTTGGCTAAGGCAACAACACTTTCACTATCACAGAAATTTCCATTGGCTCCTTAATAGCTGGTACAACTCCAAGGTCTCCCATGAAGTTCTTCATCCATATCGCCTCCTTTATTGCCTCGCTAGCTACTATATACTCTGATTCGCAAGTTGAATCAGCCACTGTCTCTTGTTTGGAACTCCTCCAAGAAATTGCTCCTCCGTTTAAGGTAAAGACCCAGCCTAACTGGGAGCGGAAATTATTCCTATCAGTCTGAAAGCTAGCATCACTATACCCTACAACTCTCAATTCATCACTCCTACCGAGGGTAAGGACCCAGTCCTTAGTCCTCTATAGGTACTTGAGGATATTCTTTACCGCAGTCCAGTGTGCCTTGCTAGGGTTCCCCTGATACCTGCTAACCATGCTCAAGGCAAAGGCTACATTAGGTCGAGTACTCGTCATAGCATACATGATCGATCCTACAGCCGACGCATAAGGTATTCGACTCATTTATGCTATCTCAACCTCAATACTAGGGCTTTGTGTCTTACAAAATCTGGCGTAACTCTGGATGGGTAACTCTCCTTCTTGGAGTCCATCATGCCGAATCTCTTTAGCACTTTATCCAAGTAGGTACTCTGACTAAGTCCAATTAGTCTTTTACTCCGATCTCTTAAGATCCTTATCCCTAGAATATAGGCAGCTTCTCCTAGGTCCTTCATAGAGAAACACTTCCTAAGCCAGGACTTAATTTCCTGTAGAGTTGGGATGTCATTTCCTATGAGTAGTATGTCATCCACATACAATACTAAAAAGCCAACTATACTCACTACTAGAATATAAGCCTTTAATGACGCGCAAACCATGACACGCAGTGATTTACGATACGCAAAAGCATGTGCCCTGAAAATAATGTCATCTCTTCCAAAATTTGAAGGATTTAGAACGCGCATTTTTATGTGCCCTTAAAATTAGTGTCAGAACAAAAAAGAAAAAACACGGAGGGCACTCAGCATAAAAAGCGTGTCATCTAATCTTGTCGCTTTATATTTTTTTTAGGAAGGCGCGCATTCTTAGGGGTGAGGGGGAAATGAAATCCCAAAAAATTAAACACCCCGCCTAATACATCTCCTTCTAAAATCCTTTACCAAAAAACCCTAATAATGCTTTAAATAGCTCGTCCTCCCCTCTTTCTCTCTCTCTCTCTCTCTCTCTCTCTCTCTCTCTCTCTCTCTCTCTCTCTCTCTTCTCTTCTCTTTCAAGCCCTAAGCCCTAAACAACCTCCACCAGCATCTGAACGAGCCCTCGCCAGTTACCTTTACTCCACCATCAAGCTCTTGCTCCGCCTATGGAGGTGGTGGCACTGCTGGTGGTTGTCCTTCAGCTTCAGCCACGCCTCTTCACGATTATAGTCCATAGCAACTCGTCTTCCTCTCTCTCTCTCTCTATCTCTTTCTCTCTCTCTCTCTCTCCCTTTCTTTCTCTCTCTCTCTCTCTCTCTCTCTCTCTCTCTCCCTTCTCTTTCAAGCCCTAAGCCCTAAACGGCCTCCACCAGCATCTGAACGAGCCCTTGCCAGTTACCTCTACTCCACCATCAAGCTCTTGCTCTGCTTATGGAGGTGGTGGCGCTGCTGGTGGTTGTCCTTCAGCTTCAGCCACACCTCTTCACGATTATAATTCGTAGATAATGATTTATGTTTGTGAAGCAACGATGGCTTTGACAACCGCGATGGCGGAGAAGTTGTATTCGCGTCTGACATGATTGGTGGCAACGGTAGCTGTCCTCCAACCCATCTCTCTTCTCCGCCACCGTCACCGACCTACGTGTCGTCTGTCAACGGGTCCCTACTTGCATCTCCTTCGCTACAAAAAGTAAAATTGCAATCGATATAATCCAATCTATTCATATTCTGAACCACCATATCAGATGATGTAGTGTACTACTGATTGACTCAATGAGTCAGTGAATGAGATATTTGATTGATTAACTGGAAATGGTATGTGGTTCAGGTGGCTTATCCAGGAAAAATTGCAATCGGGGGACATTCTTACGGGGCATTTATGACTGCAAATCTGTTGGCGCATGCCCCTCATATTTTCAGTTGTGGCATTGCTCGCTCAGGAGCTTATAATAGAACACTTACACATTTTGGGTTTCAGGTAAGTCAAACAGACTTTGATTTGGTCTTTGGTTGGTTTTTGCTTATTTGTAATTTATTATGTTGTTGAGTAGAATGAGGATAGAACCCTCTGGGAAGCCACTGATACTTACATCAAGATGAGTCCTTTCATGTCTGCTAATAAGATTAAGAAGCCCATCCTGCTTATCCATGGAGAGTCATGGTTATTCATCACAGGAGAGCATAATGCGTGTCCTTTAGGAGACAATTCATGGGGTAAATTGATAAAAAGTTACCAAATTCCAGAATTAAATTGATAAAAAATAACTTAAATTATTATTTACTCAAAATATTAAATACAAAACGTATATATACAACTTTTTCTACATATTATGAAAAACATATAATCACAAATCCCTAAATCCTAAAACCTTTCCTCCCCTGCACAATCTCAAATTCCCCAGCTTTCTTGGTATTATTTTCTCCAAAGTTCGGATTTTCTCATCGATACAACTTAATCTGCTGTCAAGAAACAGGTATTCCTTCTTCCCTCTGTCGCTCTCAATCTTTCTGGGTTTCGATCACTGATCCCTTCACTCGGAAACAAAATAAGAAAAGAAAACTAGTTATGTTTTTTATGTCCAACAAAATACCTATGAAATTGATTTAGATCTTCCTTTCAAAAAATTGTAAATCAATATACATGCTAGATCTGAATGCAATATAACTATTAGATTATATTTGGTAAGAACTTAAAAGATTAGTTAAAAATCATGAAAACAATAGAGTTGACTAAATTTGTTTTATGCGTTTTTGAGATATCTACAAACACAACTTAAACAAAACAGTTTACCAAGTTACAGAACTTGTGTATTTGTATATTAGACTAATAAAGTAAGAGATTTCTTTTGTCTTTTGCATCAACAAAGTCATCTTTAATTCACACAATGTAGAACATAAACAACCGATTGCAGTGTTATATTTTGAGATGGGATCATATATGCTTTAAAATCAAAGATTTGAAAGATTATAATCAATATAAGGACTTTTTCTTTTTTTAGTGGATCAAACTTCAAAACCCACAATTTTTTTTTCTTCAGAAAAATGATACTCTTGTTTGACTTCTATTAGATATCTAGTTATTATTATTATTATTATTATTATTATTATTATTATTATTATTTAAATCTCAACTTCTTCCAGAACAAGCACCAATTCTAATGAACTTGACATCCAGGCTTTCTATTCCTTCAGCAAAATCCCCAAGGGTATATCTGGTATACATTTGCTAGGCTATGAAAAGTACCCTGAAAATAACAATTCCATTAAAATGTAACATTCTTGATTCCTCAAAATTAATTTGTTAATTTTATTATTTGTTCTCAAAAATAATACAAACATTATTTATGTCATTAATTTATTAATTTGTTTTTTAATTTTTTTTGTCTCGGATGCGTTATTTAAGATCACACTCCCTCGATTTTCTGGTGATATTCTCCCGGAAACCGATGCAGGGACTGTATTGTCAATTGCATACAGGTAAAATGTTTTTTTTTTAATTGATGATTTTGAATTGTTTTTTTGTTCATGTTTTAGTATTTGTAAATTTGGAATTTAACTTTGAGGTTTTTCATTTTGATAGGTTATCAAAATTATTGTATTTTCTTGCTTGTATTTATGTTCTATCTATGTTATAGATTTGAATCAGTTAGTTCTCATCTATATCTATGTTATAGATTTGAATTTATGCCACTATTAACGACATTGCAAGAATAATACAATCGTAGAAAAAGCTGTAGGGTTAGAAGCATAGATGTCAAATTTAAAAAAATTTGTGCCAGTTTGTGATATCTAATGAAATCTTAATTTTGTTTTTAAAATTATCTTATTATCTAATGAAATCATATATTTTTTTTAAATTATCAGTTTCAAGCTTCTAACCAACTACTTGTCAGTTCTATTTTTCCTATGAATTGTGTATGTTTGAATTACTTATTACTATTTTAGGCTTTGCATGTTCTTAAAGATTAATTACATATTTGTATTCAATATAATGGTATTATGGAACCTTCATTCCCTATGTAGGAGGAGTTGATCATGCCAATGTCTTACTCCTCCCTCTCGAAACCCTCTGCACTGTTGAAGAAACATGTGTGAGGGAGAAAGCTGTTGAGTCACTTTGCAGAATTGGATCACAGAAGAAAGACACCAATCTGGTTGAGTTCTTTGTACCTCTAGTTAAGGTAATTTACTTTTATACCCTTTTGTTGTTTCCCATTTTGGAGTTTATAGTGATATCCATGTTTACTGCAGAGGTTGGCAGCTAGTGAATGGTTTACTTCACGTGTTTCTACTTATGGGTTATTTCACATTGCTTACCCTAGTGCCCCTGAGGCATTGAAGGCTGAATTAAGGTCTGTATATAGTCAGTTGTGTCAAGATGATATGCCAATGATTAGAAGATCTGCTGCTACAAATTTGGGGAAATGTGCTGCTATTATGGAACCTTCTCATCTGAAGACTTAAATCATGCAAATATTTGAGTGTGCTTTCAGGGTTGGTCAATTTGTCAAAGTTGGACCTCGAAAGATGTTCTGGAATCCATGGTGGCCTTGTCCATTTAAGAGGTCTTTTTTTTGTACCTCATAATTAATATTCAATAATCAGAATTAGATAATCACGTATAATGAATATATGGCAGGTTTAAAAAAGCTTGAGGCACTTAATATGAATTGTTGTAATTGCATTACTGATGCTGATATGAAGCCTCTATCAGGTATCTTTGTAATATAACCTTTATTATAAACTTGAAACAATTTAAATATGGTGTATTATTTATGCTGATGATTCATTGTTGTTTATGTTTCAGGCCTAAGAAACTTGAAAGAATTACAAATCTCTAGCAGCAAGGTCATAGATAATGGTGTCACATTCTTGAAAGTTCACTTGAATTATTTCTAGTGAAAGATATTTTTTTATGTAAATTAAAATCTAAGTAAATTTACTTTTTTCAGGTTTACACAAGCTTGCATTGCTGAATATGGAACGTTGCCCTATTACTGCAACATGCCTGGATTCACTTTCAGGTTCTCAATATATTTTCTTGTTTGTAATCTCATTATACAACTAAATGTTTGACTTTTTTATTTGACTCATTTGTTTTATGTAGATCTTGTTGCTCTACTTTTTCTGAATCTAAGCAGATCTAATATCACTGATGATGGGTGTGACAAGTTTTCAAGTAAGGATCTGTATCCTTATATTTATTTTTTTCATTAATTTATCTTAAAAATCATTAATTTATAACTATGGAGGTCTACTTATATAGAATTGAAGTCTCTAAAAGTGCTGAACTTGGGATTCAATGATATGTCAGATGCTGTCTTGTCACACCTAAAAGGTGAAATCTCTTAACATTCATATGTACTTAACATTCATGTGTATTTTCCAAAAGTTCATACCCTAGGGATAATACCTGATGAGAGGATCATTCTTATGTTAGTGGATGACATGGCTTGTAATTCCCGAAACATATATCCTGCATAGGCGATGACCTTACATGTGACAATGCAAATTTTGAAGGTGAATCAGGGTCATGCTCTAAGCAATTGAGAAAGCTACTTCTATTCTCTAGGAATGTTTAATGATCAATTTCACCTGGTTGCCAAGGCTGCTAGGTGAAATTGATGTTAACTCTTTTTATCTTGGATTACTTGACTAGTAGTATAGAAACCAAATGTCTCATTTTTATTAAGAAACAACAATGTACTTTCCATAAAAAAATTATAAATTATATTCTTTGAAAATTTTTGTAGATAGGTAGGTTTAAAAGTAGAATGTCCTAATAAGAATTAATTTTAAAAGTAGAATGAAAATGACAAGTGATTTTGTGTTGTGTTTACAGAGTTGATGAAAGCGAATAGCTTTGGAGTTAGAAGAGGAAAAGAAAGCTCAAGCTGAAAGAGATAAGACGCTGCAAATGCAAGTCTTGCATTCTTCATTTCAATTGTTAGTATGAAACACAGAGTAGATTAGATGAATGCAAATTTATATATTGTAAGAAATAGAATTGTATAATATTAAATTTTATGCAATGGATTGTATTTTTTATATGGTATGTTATTTCTATTATGAGACAGTAAATGCAAATTTAATTTAAAAATTAATAAATATCTAAATATTTTTTTTAAACATTTAAATTTACGATACGCAAAAATGTGTGTCATCTTCATTTATGACATGGCCTTTCTTGAAAGGGGTTTTAATGATACGCATTGTGTGTCATTAACACGCATGTCGTCTTCCTTTATGACAGGGCCTTCCTTGATATGCATTGCATGTCGCAAACGTGCGTCGTAAATGTGCGTCGTCTCTCTTTATGACAGGGCCTTCCTTGACGCGCATTTGCGCGTCGTCTGAGCCTTTTACGACGCGCAATGAGCGTCATAAAAGGCTGTTTTTCTAGTAGTGACTCCCACTAGATTTGATATACACATAAGATTCATCTTCTCTCCTAGAAAAGCCAAACTCTCTGACTTTCTCATCAAAGCAAAGATTCCATCTACGAGGTGCTTGCTTTAATCCATAAATGGATTTCTATAGGTTACACACTCTTTTAGGGTACTCTGTATTGACAAAACCCTCCGGCTGACTCATGTAAACATCCTCAGCCAACTTTCCATTAAGGAAAGCGGTTTTGACATCCATTTTCCATATTTCATAGTCATGAAATGCAACTATGGCTAACAGAACCCTAATTTACTTAATCTTGGCCACTGGAGAAAAAGTCTCATCATAATCAACTCCTGGAGTTTGTGAGAAACCCTTTGCAACAGTCGTGCCTTATAAGTGTGTACATTACCATCCATGCCGGTCCTCTTCTTGAAAATCCATTTACACCCTACAGTCTTACAACCCGGTACATTCTCAACCAAGTTCCAAACTTGATTGTCATACGTGGACTGTATCTCGATGTCCATTGCCTCTTTCCATTTGGCTGACTTAGGGCCTGCCATGGCTTCTGCGTAACTGTTAGGTTCATCCACACCTATCAGTGTCTCATCACTGATAAGTTTATCACCTTCCGCAGTAATATGGAACCCATAGTAATGCTCAGGGGCATTCCTAACCCTTGTGGAATGCCTCAGAGGTACAACCTTGGCAATTGGCTCAACATGAGTTTCCTCCTCAAGTTGAGTGCTAGGGTTTGAATTTCCTTCACTACTTGACTCTTTAATTTCTTCAAGGTCAACTTGCCTCCCACTGTTTCCTTGCTTATGAACTCTCTCTCTCTCTCTCTCTCTCTCTCTCTCTCGCTCTCTCTCTCTCTCTCTCAAATGACAACCCTCCTTGCTACAAAGACCAGATTTTCACTAGGTCTGCAGAAGAGGTAACCAAAGGATTGTTGTGGGTAGCTGATGAAAATACACCTCTCACTTCGAGGTTCAAGCTTATGATGAGTGTCGTGTCTCATGAAGGCCTCACAATCCCAAATCCTGATGTGGTCTAGTTTGGGTACTTTACCAGTCCACATCTGATGAGGAGTTTTGGAAACTTTCTTTGTAGGGACTAGATTAAGGAAATGGGCGGCAGTCTCTAAGGTATACCCCCAAAATGAGATTGGTAGCGAAGATCGACTCATCATGTAACGAACCATATCCAACAAGGTTCGATTATGCCTCTCAGCCACACCATTCAACTTCGGTGTCTTGGGAGGTGTCAATTGTGAGACAATCCCACATTCCCTAAGATAGTCGAGGAACTCTGAACTAAGATACCCACCACCTCGATCGAATTGAAGCATCTTAATGTTTCTAACCAATTGATTCTCGACTTCCTGTTTAAAAACTTTAAACCTTTCAAAAATCTCTGACTTATGCTTGATTAAGTAGACATATTCATATATACTGTAATCATCAGTAAAAGTCAAATAATAACGATTAGCATCCCTTGTGGCGTGTATGAAGGGTCCACACACATCCGTGTGTATGAGATCCAACAAACCTTCACCCCTCTCACAGGAACCTGTGAAGGGCGACTTTGTCATTTTCCCAAGTAAGCATGATTCGTAACTATCATCTGAATTTAGGTCAAATGACTCCATGACTCCATCCTTTTGGATTTGGCCTATGCATTTCTTGCTTATATGTCTAAGATGTCAATGCCATAATGATGCTTTATCCAAGTTATTATCATTAACAGAATCAATACACAATACATTATTTCCTATGTTATCAACCATAGATACAGTTTCATACACACCATTACAATGCAATGCTTAACAAGAAAGAACATTATTAAAGAAAGCATTAATAGAACCAACTTTATTATCAAATGAAAAGGTAAAACCTTCTTTATACAATGCATGAAAGGAAATAATATTTCTTGCCATTATTGGCGAGTAACAACAATTATTCAAATACAAACTAAACCCACTACTTAGCGATAAAGTATAAACTCCAATCCTGGTGAGAGGTAAAGTTTTCCTATTCCCCATGATTAAGTTTATTCTTCCATGCTCCATATTCTCACTTCTTCTTAGTCCCTGCAAATCAGAACATATATGAATACCACAACCGGTACATAGGTCAAAACAAAATCACCAAGGGGCCCAAATATCAGCTTCTAATCCAAGAAGGAACAGATAAACTTCGACTCATATGTTTGTTCTACTACTCATTGAATTATACACAAAGGCACATTTTATAACATCGAGTTACCAATGCGTTTTCCTACAATCAATGCATAACCAACTCATAAGTAACAAATCATATCTCTAGGCTTGAAGATTTATATGATATTATCGTCTGACGATCACTCGAGATAAATTCCATGAAGTGATTCTAGTGAGCGTGGGTTGAGTCCAATGCTTAGAACTTATGAGCACTCATGATTGTTGTAGTCATGTCCAACAACTTAGACCTCTACAATCAATCATGCCAGTCTTGATTCACACCTACTTCCGATATATGACTGACTGTGGAGGTTCGAATAATATGATATACTAAACATAATTTTCTGGAAGTCAAAACATGCACAAGAAATATAGTAAACGATTGAAAAGAGATAGCAACACTTTACTCATAAATAAAACACCTTTTATTCATCATCTAATGTCAATTACACTTTACAAATTTAGAGGTTATCTAACTACTAAATCTAATATCATCCTTCAACCCTATGCTCCGAGCATGCTGGAGATGCTTAACCCGAGTCAGTCCTTTCATGAGGGGATCTGTTGGATTCTCATCCGATGATACCCTCTTTGCCAAGAGGAGTCCTTCTTCTATACGATGTCTGATGAAATGGTATTATCTGTCGATGTGTCTGGATCTACCATGATCCCTTGGTTCCATGGCCAAGGCAACAACACTTTCACTATCACAAAAAATTTCCATTGGCTCCTTAGTAGCTGGTAGAACTCCAAGGTCTCCCATGAAGTTCTTCAACCATATCGCCTCCTTTGTTTCCACACTAACTGCTATATACTCTAATTCGCAAGTAGAATCATCTACTGTCTCCATTTAAGGTAAAGACCCAGCCTGACTGAGAGCAGAATTTATCCCTATCAGTCTGAAAGCTAGCATCACTATACCCTACAACTCTCCAGTCATCACTCTCACCAAGGGTAAGCACCCAGTCGTTAGTCCTTCGTAGGTACTTAAGGATATTCTTTACCGCAGTTCAGTGTGCCTTGCCAAGATTCCCCTGAAACCTGCTAACCATGCTCAAGGCAAAGGCTACATCAAGTCGAGTACACGTCATAGCATACATGATCGATCCTACAGCCGACGCATAAGGTCTTCGACTCATTTCTGCTATCTCAGCCTCAGTACTAGGGCTTTGTGTTTTAGAAAATCTGGCGTTACTCTGGATGGGTAACTCTCCTTTCTTGGAGTCCTTCATGCCGAATCTCTTTAGCACTTTATCCAAGTAGGTACTCTAACTAAGTCCAATTAGTCTTTTACTCCGGTCTCTCAAGATCCTTATCCCTAGAATATAGGCAGCTTCTCCTAGGTCCTTCATAGAGAAACACTTCCCAAGCCAGGACTTAACTTCCTGTAGAGTTGGGATGTCATTTCCTATGAGTAGTATGTCATCCACATACAATACCAAAAAACCAACTATACTCCCGCTAGCTTTGACATACACACAATATTCATCTTCACTCCTAGAAAAGCCAAACTCTCTGACTTTCTCATCAAATAAAAGATTCCATCTGCGAGGTGCTTGCTTTAATCCATCAATGGATTTCTCAAGCTTACACACTCTATTAGGATACTCTGTATTTAAAAAACCCTCCGGCTAACTCATGTACACATCCTCAGCCAACTTTCCATTAAGGAAAGCGGTTTTCACATCCATTTGCCATATTTCGTAGTCATGAAATGCAGCTATGGCTAACAGAACCCTAATAGACTTAATCTTGGCCACTAGAGAAAAAGCCTCATCATAATCAACTCTCGAAGTTTGTGAGAAACCATTTGCAACAGTCGTACCTTATAAGTGTGTACATCACCATCCATGTCGGTCTTCTTCTTGAAGATCCACTTGCACCCTACAGTCTTACGACACGGTACATTCTCAACCAAGTTCCAAACTTGATTGTCATACATGGACTGTATCTCGATGTCCATTTCCTCTTTCCATTTGCTGGCTTAGGGCCTGCCATGGCTTCCGCGTAACTGTTAGGTTCATCCACACCTATCAGTGTCTCATCATTGATAAGTGTATCACCTTCCGCAGTAATATGGAACCCATAGTAATGCTCAGGTGCATTCCTAACCCTTGTGGAACGCCTCATAGGTACAGACTTGTCAATTGACTCAACAGAAGTTTCCTCCTCAAGTTGAGTGCTAGGGATTTCCTTCACCACTTGACTCTTGAATTTCTTCAAGGTTAACTTGCCTCCCACTGTTTCCTTGGCTTATGAACGCTCTCTCTCTCTCTCTCTATCTCTCTCTCTCTTTCTTTCTCTCTCTCTCTCTCTCTCTCTCAAGACATCCCTCCTTTCTACAAAGACCACATTTTCACTAGGTCAGTAGAAGAGGTAACCAAAGGATTGTTGTGGGCAGACGATGAAAATACACCTCTCGCTTTGAGGTTCGAGCTTATCATGAGTCTCGCGTTTCATGAAGGCCTCGCAACCCCAAATCTTGATGTGGTCTAGTTTGGGTACTTTACTAGTCCACATCTCATGAGGAGTTTTGGCAACTTTCTTTATAGGAACTAGATTAAGGATATGGGCGGTAGTCTCTAAGGCATACCCCCAAAATGAGATTGGTAGAGAAGCTCGAATCATCATGGAACGAACCATATCCAACAAGGTTCGATTACGCCTCTCAGCCACACCATTCAACTGCGATGTCCTGGGAGGTGTCAATTGTGAGACAATCCCACATTCCCTAAGATAGTCGAGGAACTCTGAACTAAGATACTCACCACCTCGATCGAATAAAAGCATCTTAATTTTCCTGCCCAATTGATTCTCGACTTCCTATTTAAACACTTTAAATCTTTCAAAAGTCTCTAACTTATGCTTGATTAACTAGACATATCCATATATATTGTAATCATCAGTAAAAGTCAAATAATAACGATTAGCATCCCTTGTGGCATGTTTGAAGGTTCCACACACATTCGTGTGTACGAGATCCAACAAACCTTCACCCCTCTCACAGGAACTTGTGAAGGGTGACTTTTTCATTTTCCCAGGTAAGCATGATTCGCAATTATCATCTGACTTTAGCTCAAATGACTCCACGACTCCATCCTTTTGGAGTTGGCCTATGCGTTTCTTGCTTATATGTCCAAGATGACAATGCCATAATGATGTTTTATCCAAGTTATTATCATTAACAGAATCAATACACAATACATTATTTCCTAAGTTATCAACCACAGATACAGTTTCATACACACCATCACAATGCAATGCTTTACAATAAAGAACATTATTAAAGAAAGCATTAATCGAACCAACTTCTTTATCAAATGAATAGGTAAAACCTTCTTTATACAATGCATGAAAGGAAATAATATTTCTTGCCATTTCTGGCGAGTAACAACAATTATTCAAATATAAACAAAACCCAATACTTAGAGAGAAAGTATAAACTCCAATCTTGGTGAGAGGTAAAGCTTTCCTATTCCCCATGATTAAGTTTATTCTTCCATGCTCCAGATTCTCACTTCTTCTTAGTCCCTGCAAATCAGAACATATATGAATACCACAACCGCTATCAAGGACCCAAGAGATAGTGTAAACACCTGCATGGTTGGGTTTAACTTTTCCATCCTTCATATCTTGCTGGTACTTTGGGCAGTTTTGCTTCCAATGAGACTTTTCATTAAAATAGAAGCATTCAGCCTCTTTTGGGTCAGAAGAAGGAGTGACGAAACCTTTCTTGGTTCCACTTGAATAAGAGCCACCAAGGGTCCTAGCCTTGGTACCCTTCTAAGATCTCTTTCTCTTATTCCCTCTACCTTTCCCGATTGCCAAGACAGAGGTGGAGTTTGGAGTAGGAGTGTTAACAACCGACTTACCTTTAAGAACTGTTTTTGTGGTCTTGAGGAGTCCCTGAAGTTTTCTAAGTGTGACCTCTTTCTTATTCATGTGATATGTCATGCGGAATTGATCATAGCACGATGGTAAGGAGTGCAAAATAACATCTATTGCAAGCTCCTCAGGGAAGTTCACATTAAGTTTCAGCAATCAATCCACATACCTTTGCATTTTCTACATGTGGCTCGTGATGGATTCCCCGTCCTTCATCCTGGTTGTTATCATGGAGCAAATGATTTCATACCTTTCTTGTCGTGCACTTTGATGGTATCTTTACATTAGATCATGGTGCATTTCAAAAGTGTAGAAGTCCACATAGGACTTTTGGAGTTCCGCTGTCATGGTGGCCAACATGATGCATGCTACTTTGGTAGCATCCCTTTCATGTGCCTGAAAGTCAGCGATCTCCTAGGGAGTTGCAGTGGTCTCATCAATCTCCTTAAGCTCCTTCTCGGGGACATATTGTTTGTCCTCATAGCAGGTAATCATCCTGATGTTTCTGATCTATTCATTGAAGTTGGATCCATCAAAAGTGACTTTCCCTAACAAGTTCATAAGGGCAAAGGAGCCATTAGGATTAGAGCCAGAAGCAGTGTTGTTTGAAGACATCTAAAAGAAGAGAACAAGATTATTTTATATATTAAGAGAGTCCTTAATAAAACACCCAAATGTAATATTAAGGCTAGGATCCAATCACAATATATTATAACTTAGAAGAGGTATGTCGTAATCTAAGTTATAACATATTTGAATGGTAGGTGAATGACGATTAACCAATTTCCACCATGAAAAACAATATATAATTATTAGGTTTTTAATTGGTTCTTGGAAATTCCTAGATTCTTTTGAGATTCAATGAACTTTTCAAAGGCATGTTTCAATCTCGAGTGTGCCCTCCAAGTTTTGTGACTGGGATACCGTGGATCACAAAACGAGGTGTGAAGTAACCATGCAAATCACTTGGTACCCTTAAAGTTTATCACTTAATCGATGTGCCGGTAAACCACACACGCTCCACCGATACTATGATAAACCTTAAGTCACCCTTTACCTACCTAGTTAAGTCCAAGTTAATGTGCCGGTTAACCACACACGCTCCACTAATGACTTAAACAAAGTGTAAAGTGTAATTTCATGGATTAGCACCTTATTCACCTTTTTCCTAAAGTAACTAAGATTGGGAATTTAATAAAAACATTTAATTACTTTATAATATGCATCGTACTTTGAATGAGGATTTATAAGTCCTTATCCTACCCGTTCAGCTAACTATCCACCACCGATCAAGGAAGCGGTGGGTGAGAGTGGACACCCATTAAGTTGCCATTTTATAGGCAACAACCTTATTCCCCCCTTATAGACCGGCTTCGTGAATGAGGCGTACTAGCGGTAAAACGACTTGATCTTATACATACATACATACATATATATATATATATATATATATATATATATATATATATATATATATATATATATATATATATATATTATAAAGTATAACGGTTGAATTTTAACTTTTAAAATTCTAAGGGTTGGAACTAAAGTTTTTAATCGAGACTCTACTTGTTCCAAAACTTAAGGGCAAGTTTTGTAAACTTTCAAAAAATTTCATTTCTTATAACTTATGAATTAATTGAGTAATAAAAATGAAGACTTTTCATTTTTTATAACTCTTGTGTTATTTTAATGGCTTAAATAAAAGTGTGACTTTTGGTTTTCCATAACTTGAGGACAAGTTATGGACTCCATTAAAACACATTATGATCATGAATTAAACTACCATGAAGGTTACAAGGCAATTCCTATGATCATCTAATCTTCATAAGTTCAAGAACATGAATATGAACACTTTCAAGAATCAAAAATTACACTGAAAAACTTGTAATTTTGATAATTTCCATTGTAAATGGATTAGCATAAACATTACACCATCTAAAACAGGTTTTCAAGTACCAAAATAGTTTAGGGTAATGTTTCTAGTCCATTTCTAGCAACAAAAGTCGAAAATCTGCTGTCAGGGACTCCTACTCGTCGAGTGCATGAACCTACTCGACGAGTAGGATGAATATTCACTTAGACTCGTCGAGTCCCCCCATGGACTCGACGAGTTCACTGATCAGACAGTAAGCTGTTTTGATTTGTAACACAATTTTTCATAAATAACAAACAAACAAGCCTAGGCTCTGATACCGCTGATGGGTTTTGAGCATTCTAACACTTCCTAAGTGTACATGCAACCCTAATAACCTTGGATCTATGGTTGTCTAATTATCATGAAAAGTTGAATTCCAAGGTTATATTCCTATCTAGCATACATGGGGAACATTTTTAACTTCAATGAAAGATAGAATAACTTACCTTGTTGTTGATTATGATCCTTGAAACCTTATGAGCCTAGCACCCCAAGTGTGATGCCAAAAATGCTTCACACAACACCAAAATGTAGAGGAGTAAACTTTGAGAGAATCTTACACTTGGAAAATCGGCTCTAGCTCTCTTGTTTCTTAGTGTAACCGATTTTGGTGGAGGAGATGGTATTTATATAGTGTGACACATCTAGGGTTACACCATGTAAACCCTAATGTGTCATGGCTCTTCATTTCCATGAACCATGGGTTTGTAACTCCCATGGAGCATCCTATGGGTTTGACCTAACTTGATAATCCATGGTGCCTCTTTGCCCACTATACAAGTTATGGATGATTTACATAATCAACCCATATATTTAATTAGTTATCTTTTGATCACTTAATTAATTCTAAATTAATTCTTGATCAAACTAATTAAATAATACTATTAGTATATTAGAACTTATAATATATTAATAAACCACAAGTGTTATTTCTCTCATTTAGGCCCCGTTTGATATGCGTCTGACCGAGTCAAGTCAGACGTTTTTGGCTGACTCGGTCAGCAAAATGTGTTTGATTATCCAACTTTGGCCATCTGACTCGCTAAGAAGTGTCTGACTGAGAAAGGAGTTGGGAGGAGGCTGACTGAGAAAGAAAGTAAGACTTTACAATAAGACCCTTGGCCTTGGATAAAAACAAGTGAAACAGGAGGTTACAAGAATTGAACTCAGGTCCCCCTTATAAATATAATGATGTTTACCAGCAAGCTAAAGGGTTTTTTGTGTTTTAATCTCTAAGATAATATATTTAATGTCTATTATGCTGGAAGTTTTTGTATACATTATTATTATTATTATTATTATTATTATTATTATTATTATTATTATTATTATTATTATTATTATTGTTGTTATTATTATTATTATTATTATTGTTATTATTATTATTATTATTATTATTATTATTATTATTATTATTATAAAAAGCATCAGGGTAAAATGGTTATTTTGCATCAGTCAGTACATTCACTCAGATGTACAATCAAACAGCATAGTTTCTTACTCAGTCAGAACTTATTACTCAGACAGACCTTTCTCAATCAGCACTTTCTCAGTCAGCAACTATCAAACGAGTTCTTAGTCTATCCAATTGCATGGTGACATGCAACCCAAATAGACCATGTCGGGTCGGATCAAGTACATACTAGAAATAGTTATGGACTTAGACACCTTATCCAGCAGCCATAATACTCACTAATCAGCGAGAGGGTATTGTGATGCTACGGGGAGCCGTACTACTCACTAGTCAGAGAGAGGGTGTTATGATGCTACGGGGAGCCACGGTACTCACTAGTCCGAGAGAGGGTGTAGTGATGCTACGGGGAGCCGTAGTACTCACTAGTCAATGATATGGTGTTGTGATGCTACGGGGAACCGTAGTACTCACTAGTCAGAGAGAGGGTGTTGTGATACTACAGGGAGCCGTAGTACTCACTAGTCAGAGAGAGGGTGTTGTGATGCTACGGGGAGCTGTAGTACTCACTAGTCAGAGAGAGGGTGTTGTGATGCTACGGGGAGCCATAGTACTCAATAGTCAGTGAGAGGGTGTTGTGATGCCACGGGGAGCCGTAGTACTCACTAGTCAGTGAGAGGTTGTTGTGATGCTACAGGGAGCTGTAGTACTCACTTGTCAGTGAATGGGTGTTGTGAGGTTACGGGGAGCCGTGGCATTCTCTAAGTCAGAGTATAGCGCAGGGGAGTTCTTAGGATTGGGTAGCCTTACCGTTTGAGTCTTCGGGAGCTTGGTTTCCAAACCAAGAGCGAGACGTGGGTCTCTGTGTCAGTTGGGAACTAATATATCCCAGGTTGAGTGGGGATTATCGTGATCGGAAGGAATTTGGGAGAAGGCGTGTGCTTATATTCGTGAATCTTGGGTCATGAGTTGAGAACCATGTTAGAATTCAGTGGTTCCAAGCTTGTTGTTGAATCAGACTCTCGAGCTTGAGTCTGGATTCATTTGTGGGTTGAGTAGGCGAGATGAGATTTCGGTTTTGTAGATGGGTCTCATTTTGAGGGATTTTGGTCTTCATCTGATTTATTTGACCGGAGTGGTTCAGTTTCGTGGGTTTGAGAATACTCGCAAGGCGCATGGAACTAATGAGTAGTAGATGACAAAGGTCGAGGGTGAGATAAATTTTGTATTCGCTTGAGGTAAAGCGAACTTCATGACTTGTGTGTCACACTGGACCGAGATAGTTGTATTGATAAGGAAGTCAGTGAGACATTTTGGTACATGCAATGGGTAATCTTTGGAGGTTCAACTGTTTGGTCGGGAGATGACCTGGTGCTCAGACTTGAAAGAGATATTAAGAAGGGAGCTGAGGTTTATGTTGTTAGATGTCGGGGAACGCTTCTGAACAAGCATGATCATTTTTCATGCCTGAGGTCAAGGTGTCGAGGGTTTGCTGTTTAGAAGGGTTGTGGTAGCAGTACAGTGGATGGGTCCATGGTGTGATGTGATCCTTTTCATTCCTTGGTATATGATCTCTACTTGTTTTATCGGTCCCCACTAGAGAATCAGAGGGACAGTGGGTTATCAGGGTAAGGTTTGTTATTTGAGGATTGAATAACGTGGTGATATATTGAGAGGACGGTCTGGCTGTGTGTTAGGCTACTAGAGTTCCCAGATTCTTGAGAGTCGGAAGGGGTAGTGTAATGGCAAATGGGTATGTCCTTTTCCAGGGAGGTGTTCCTGTTTGGATTCAGGTGTCCAGATAGGAAGATAGTTTTGTGATATGAGATTCATTTGATGGTATTGTTCGGTTATTGGATTAGACCTATTTGTTGTTGAGGAGCGATTTCGAGGGCGAAATCTAATTCATGTGGGGGAGAATTGTAACATTCGGATTTTCAGGGACATTATTGTGTATGTTAATCTTGAGATTGAAGGAGGGACTCAACGAGCTGAGGGACCAACTCGTCGAGTCAAGTCGAGTTGATCGCGTGGATTTAATGAGTGGACTCGACGAGTCAGAGGAGGGACTCGCCGAGTAAGTACTGGGCAGAGAAACCATAATTGTTCGGGTTTGTGGCCTATTTAAATGCCCTTATGGCCTTCATTTTTGCGGCCACACTTTCCCTTGAGAGTCTGAGAGAAACCCTTAAACTGTTCTAAACTTGGTAAAGTGAGTGTGTGATTATTTTTGGCAATCTTGGTGCATTTCTATGAAGAAGGATGAAGAGCTTCATGATGGGGAACATGGAAAGGCAGTGGATCTGTGGTATTGAGTATTTCAGTTGCTAGAATAAGGTACAAATTCCTCATCCCGCTCGTTTCTTGTACTAGATCTCATTTTGGGACTTTTAGGGCTTTGCTTCCATCCTTTTGAATCTATGAGTTGAATGAGACATGGTTTGAGGTTGGAAGCCTTAGATCTGGACCACCTAAGGTCCTTAGAATCTAGGTGTCCCAGCTTTAGTCATTCAAATGAGGGTTGATGAGCTAGATTCTTCATGAAAGGCATATATTAGCATTTTGGAGCAATAATCTCGAGTATGAACGTAAAGATCAAAGTTTTACGTGATTATTGAGCCTTTGGATGATATATATTTTGTTTGGAGTGATAGATCTGATTGAAATCATCTGAATGAAAATTTGGTCCAAATGAACTTGCGAGTCAATGAGCCGACTCGACGAGTTGGTTACGGTTTTTCCCGAAGAACTAAATCGTGCGATAGCTCAATGAGTTGGGGGTCAACTCGACGAGCTGAGTTGGACTGTCACGAGACTTCTGAAGAAAATAAGTGGACTCGACGAGTTGCAAGGGTGCACTCGGCGATTCGCATCAAACATGGGCTGTTGACTCGAGTTTAACTTCTGTTGACTTTGGGGATTTGGTCAACATGAGTATTAGAGTGAAACGACCCAAAATACGACCCGAAAATTTTTGTTTTTAATACCATCAAAAATATAATCAGAGTATTATATAAATAAACCACGCGTGATATGTCCCAAAAATATAATAAAGTACTGTGCGGAAACTGCATCATACTACATCGAAAACAATAACTAAATCAAATCCAGACTAAGCTGAAGCGGTGGTGTGTGCGATGCCGTCACCCCGCGCTCTTCCCTTTGCTTGCGGAAGTACCTGAAACCAAAACTGAAACTGTAAGCACGAAGCTTAGTGAGCTCCCCCAATTTACCACATACCATACAAAACATATAAACACATACTGGGCCTTGCCCACTGCATCGGGCCGGGGCCTGGAAACTGCATCGGACCGAAGTCCGGAACTGACTGGGACCTTGTCCCCTGCATCGGACCAAAGTCCGGAACTAACTGCATCGGACCGGAGTCCGGAACTAACTGCCTCGGACCGAAGTCCGGAACTGACTGGGACCGTGTCCCCTGCATCGGACCGAGGTCCGGAACTGACTGAGCATAGCATAGCATATCATAACAAACATACTGCATACTGCATCGGGCCGTAGCCCGGAACATAAAACACTTAACACATAGCACATGAATTATGTCTGAACCACGAAGGCATCAGTCATACTAACTACTACATCGGACCAAAGTCCGGAAACTACTACTAACTGGACGGGCCGGCATTGTGGCCTTAGACCCGTCCCTACTGGAAGGAAACTCACCTCGTAAGCTAGCGGATGAGTGTGTGGCTCGGAAGGCTAACGGCTGCTGCTCCTGAATCCCCTCGGCTACAAATCCATAAACACACTCGATCAATCACTAACACTACACTCAGGGTAAAATGACTCTTTTACCCTTGGTCAAAGTCAACTTACTCAGGGCAAACTCGCCGAGTCGGGATACCCAACTCGCCGAGTCCTAGACTCCCCACTCAACTCTTACACGCTGATACTCGTCGAGTGTGGCATCGACTCGACGAGTACCCTCTGGATCCAAAAACTCAGATGATCTTCATCCGACTCGCCGAGTCGGATGAACAGACTCGACGAGTTGTTCTTGATCCCCAAGAAGATTGCCTTGGAATCGCCGAGTCGTATGGACAGACTCGCCGAGTCCCTCCATCACTGAGTCTACCCTCAACTCGCTGAGTCCACTCCCTAACTCACCTCGTCCACTCGACACTGAAGAAACTGAAGAACTCGGGACTCGCGACCGGACTCGTCGAGTCGTTCTTCCGACTCGCCGAGTCGCCGCCATGCAACATGTTTTTACTCGATTTCTCTTGAATCCAACACATGCAAATGATAGATCTGGGTCCATTAAGCTGTTTTACCACGTAAAGTTTCCAACTTTACGTGCACAACCACATGAATGAGGGAAATAAGACTAAAATATGCACAATAAGGGTAGATCCATGGCTAATATGTAATGTAACTCCAAAAAGGTAGTGGATCTGGACCCTACAACACCCCAACACTCAGATCTAAAGATATTTCGGCTTAATAACACATTCAAGCAAGCATGAAGCTTGGAACAAGCATCAAATAGCCCTAAAAGAGCTCTAATGGAAGTTTAAGCATGAAACCAGAAGGGAACTCCGAAAATACCTCAATAAGTTCACACTTGACCTCGGATCATGGCACTAGAACACGTTTCCTTGCTTCCTTCTTCTTCTCCTTCTTCACCTCTTCACAAAATGGAACAAGATCACATATAAGCTCACAAATGGAAGGTTTAGGGTTTCTCACAGTGCTCTCAGGGGGAAAGTGGCGAGATGGAGGCTATAATGGGGTTTAAATAGTGAGCAAACCCGGGGATTTAGGGTTTCTCCCAAACGGACGGACTCGCCGAGTCCATGATATGGACTCGCCGAGTCGCCGGCTCCCGCGTGCCCATGATGCGCGACTCGACTCGGCGAGTCAGGCTAGAACTCGCCGAGTCCCTCTTAAAAACTTAGCCTAAAATCAAGTTAATTAACATACCGGAAACGGGTCGTTACAATTCTCCCCCACTTGTCTCAGACTTCGTCCTCGAAGTCTGCTACAGCTGGATCCGCGAATAACTCCGGGTAGTGCGTTCTCATTTCCTCTTCAGCCTCCCATGTCCATTCAGACCCCTTCCGGTGCTGCCACTGCACCTTTACCAGCTGGATCACCTTGTTCCTCAAGGTCTTGGTCTTCCGTTCCAGAATTGCTATCGGCTTCTCGATATAATTCAGGCTGCTATCGACCTGGATATCCTCCAAGGGAATGACCGCTGTCTCGTCCACTAAACACTTCCTCAACTGCGACACGTGGAAGGTGTTGTGTATCAAACTGAGCTCCTCAGGAAGGTCTAACCGGTAAGCAACCCGACCCACCCGGGCCAAAACCCTGAAAGGACCAATAAATCTGGGGCCCAATTTGCCCCTCTTCCGGAACCTGATGACACCTTTCCAAGGTGAGACTTTCAGAAGGACCATGTCTCCCACCTGGAACTCCAAGTCTGAACGCCTCCTGTCGGCGTAGCTCTTCTGCCGACTCTGCGCAGTCTGCAGTCTACTACGGACCTGCTGGATCAGTTCCGTCGTCTTGAGCACCACCTCGGTGCTCCCCATGACCCGCTGACCGACCTCGCCCCAACAAATCGGGGTCCTGCACTTTCTGCCATATAACATCTCAAAAGGAGGTCGATCAATGCTCGCATGATAGCTATTGTTATACGAGAATTCCGCTAAGGGAAGGTACGTATCCCAACAGCCCCCAAAATCTAGAACGCATGCCCTAAGCATGTCCTCGAGAGTCTGAATCGTCCTCTCGCTCTGCCCGTCAGTCTGAGGGTGAAAAGCGGTGCTGAAAAGGAGACGAGTACCCATCTCGTCGTGAAACCGCTTCCAGAATCTGGACGTGAAGCGAACATCTCGGTCCGACACTACCGATACCGGCACTCCATGACGTGCCACAATCTCTCGCACATAGATATCGGCTAACCTCTCAGCCGATATACTCTCCTGGATCGGAATAAAATGGGCACTCTTCGTCAACCGATCCACCACTACCCATATCGAATCTACTCCACGTGCGGTCCTGGGAAGTTTGGTGATAAAATCCATGGTGATATCCTCCCATTTCCACACGGGAATATCCAACGGCTGCATCTTGCCGTGAGGTCTCTGGTGCTCCGCCTTGACCTTCCGGCAGGTCAAGCACCTCTCAACGTACCAAGCGACGTCCCGCTTCATGCAGGGCCACCAATAATCAGGTCGAAGATCTCGATACATCTTCGTCGCCCCTGGATGGATAGAAAATCGAGACTTATGAGCCTCGTCCATCAATACCTGCCGTACCCCACCCCAGTACGGTACCCACACCCTACCATGAAGCGTCATCAAACCCCGACTGTCGTAGTCGAACGAAGCTACTCGGCCCACTATCCTCTCGCACTTCTGCCTCTCCTCCTTGAGACCCTCCAACTGGGCCTCCTTGATCCGCTCCAACAAAGGAGTGATCACCGTCATCCTCATACACAAATCCTTGATAGGGGCCGCCGACGCCTTACGGCTCAGGGCATCGGCCACCACGTTGGCCTTCCCTGGATGATACAGGATCTCACAGTCATAGTCCTTCAGCACATCCAACCATCTCCTCTGTCTCATGTTCAAACTCGGCTGATCCATAAGATATCGTAAACTCTTGTGGTCCGTGTAGATAGTACAGCGGACCCCATACAGATAATGCCTCCAAATCTTGAGGGCAAATACAACTGCCCCCAGCTCCAAGTCGTGGGTAGGATAATTAGCCTCGTGAGGCTTCAACTGTCTCGAGGCATAAGCCACCACGTGGCCTCGCTGCATCAACACTGCTCCCATACCTGTGATCGAAGCATCACAATAGACCACGAAATCCTCAACACCCTCTGGCAAGGTAAGGATCGGAGCCTCGCACAATCTCTGCCTGAGAGTCTCGAACGCCGCCTGCTGCTCAGGCCCCCAACGAAAAACTACCGACTTCTTGGTTAGACGGGTGAGCGGCACTGCTATCTTGGAGAAATCCTGAATAAATCTCCGATAATACCCTGCTAATCCTAGGAAGCTCCGAATCTCAGATGGAGACCTCGGGACCTCCCACTGCATCACGGCCTCAATCTTGGCCGGGTCAACCAAAATACCCTTCTGATTAACGAGATGCCCAAGAAACTGCACCTCGCGCAACCAGAACTCGCACTTGGAGAACTTAGCGAAAAGTCTCTCCCTCCTCAAAATCTCCAACACCTCCCGCAGGTGCTCCTCGTGCTGCCCCTGCGTCTTGGAATACACCAAGATGTCATCAATGAACACTATCACTGACCGATCCAGCATCGGTCTGCACACGCGGTTCATAAGATCCATGAACACGGCTGGGGCATTGGTGAGCCCAAATGGCATCACCACAAACTCATAATGACCATACCGGGTCCTGAAAGCAGTCTTCTGCATATCCTCATCCCTGACCCTCATCTGGTGGTAACCGGAGCGTAGGTCGATCTTGGAGAACCAAGACGCTCCCTGGAGCTGATCAAACAAGTCATCTATCCTCGGAAGTGGGTAACGGTTCTTCACCGTTACCTTGTTCAACTCCCGGTAATCAATACACATCCGATGCGACCCGTCTTTCTTCCTCACAAATAAGATCGGCGCTCCCCAAGGCGAACTGCTCGGCCGGATGAAACCCTTGTCTAACAGCTCCTGAAGCTGTGTAGACAACTCCTGCATCTCAGGGGGAGCAAGCCGATATGGTGCTTTGGCTATCGGAGCCGCACCAGGAACCAGGTCAATCCTGAACTCAACCTGCCTCTCAGGAGGTATCCCCGGCAAATCCTCAGGAAACACGTCCGGGTAATCTCGAACAATAGTAACATCATCGATCGTCGTCTTGCCCTTATCCCGGGCATCCAAGACATAGGCTACATAACCGGCGCAACCCTGCTGAACGTAGCGCCTCGCCCTAGCGGCAGAGCAGAAGGTCAATCCTCGCTGGGGCCTCTCGCCCTGAATCACTATCTCTCCCCCACTGGGAGTGCGAACCCTCACTAGCTGAAGTTCACAATCAATCACCGCTCCATTGGGGCTCAACCAATCCATGCCCACAATGACTTTATTCCCGCGCAGGGGAATCGGAACCAAATCCACTAGAAACTGCTCCTCAAATATCTGAAGGGAACATCCTCTGCATACTCTGTCGACCCTCACGGTCCTATCATCTGCTATCTCAACCTCTAATGGACAATCCAGCTCCCCTGGAGCTATGCTAAATCTCTTGCTTAGCGCAAGCGATACAAATGATCAGGTGGCCCCCGAGTCAAACAATACCAAAGCAGGGATGCCGTTCACCGAGAACGACCCTAAATAAAACGTACCATCAAATAATATTCAATCGATATATTAATATTTAAAAGATGAAAGAAATACACATACCCGTCACCACATCAGGAGTCGCTCGCGCCTCCTCTGCTGTCATCTGAAATGCCCTGCTCTTCACCACTGGCGCATCAGCTCGGCCCTGACGGCCATCCGTGATCCTCAAAGTGGCAGGGGCGGGTGCATGCACCTTCCCTGCTGCAGCTAAACTGGGACACTGGGACCTTTTGTGTCACCTCTGATTGCACTGAAAGCAAATCAGATCCGATGCTGTAACCGTAGTGGCAGGGGCCGTACAATCCCTACTCATATACCCGGTCCGACCGCACTTGTAGCAGCCGGAACTCCCTGCCTTGCACGCCCCCTCGTGCAACCTCCCACACTTGCCACACCGACCGTGGCTCTGCTGACCTCTGGACCTGTGATCTGAAACCTTGGGCTTTTTGCCCACAATGCCTGTACCCGCAACCGCCTCCGGTTTCCTCTTCCTCTCCATCTCGATATCAATCTCCCTCTCTCTGGCTCTAGCAATCATGTCGTCCAGTGTTTTGCAACTGGACCGGCTCACAAACATCCGAATATCGCTCCGTAACATCTCGTGATAACGGGCCTTCTTCATCTCCTCATCTGCTGCATACTGTGGAACAAGAAGGGCCCGCTCCCTGAACTTGGCGGTGATCTCCGCCACTGTCTCGGTAGTCTGGGTAAGATCCTGGAATTCCCTGGCTAACTGTTGCACCTCAATGACCGGTGCGAACTCCGCTCTGAACCTGGTAGAGAAATCAGCCCAGGTCATGGCATCCAATGCCGCATCATCCCCGATGGCATGTCCTACCTCCTCCCACCAGTCACGTGCCCTGTCCTTCAGGAGACAGGACGCCAATCTGACCTTGTCCCCCTCGGGACATCTGCTAGTGCGGAATGCGTTGGCCACGTCCGCCAACCACCTGGTACTCGCTATGGGGTCCCGTGCCCCGTGATAGTCAGGAGCCCCGCATGCCCTGAACTCCCTGAAAGTGAGTGTGCGCGACCCCATCACGGCCGTTATCTCAGTACGGAAAGTACTCAGTCTCTCATCCATCATCTCCAAAATGCCCTCCTTGATCGAACCGAAGATCACAGGAGTCTGCTCAAGTATGATGCGAGTAACCTCAGAAGAAAGGAACTCTCTGGTCTGCTCATCCATCTGTCCGACCTCCGGGTCGGATCCCGATCCTGATCCCCCTCCGGCATCTGAACTGTCGGCTGCTGGCCTCGGACGCAAAACTACCATTCTGAACCATAACATAACAACATCAGAACACCGAAATATTTCAAGGGATCATGATACGACTACTAGCTTCCTGGTCTAATCTCGGCCTTCCTTGATCCGAGTACGGATCCTCTGCTTCCAGTAGTATGGGCCCCTACTACCTTCCACATCTATCCGTACTTTCCTCAAGAACCGCCTTGACTTCCCCAAGTCACTTCTACCGCTGCTATTCTCTGCTACTCTCGTCCTAGGCTTGCCCTAGAGAAACTCGAGCTCAATACGACTGGTCCTCAGCTGCTGTAGGTCTCCTCGCACTGTCAGTTAGGCATCACCTAAACACCATCACATGTGATGAGGATCGGATAATTCTTCAAGTAAAAGATCCGTCCCTACAACGGTTGGACTCAAACAAGAGCTGCGCAGTAGGGCCAGTTCCAGCACTCTGGGATTATTCAAACCTGATTACATGTGGTGCGACGTGTCCACCTAATGGCTAACTCTCATTACTCGGAATCCCACTAAGCACAAAGCAAGCAGCATTCGGACAAGGGAACCAGACTCACGCGAACTATTCTTATAACAAGAAACTGCACTAGCATAGGATGCTAAGCTCATACTATCAGGCATAACCTAAACAGGCTATCCTACTGCTGTCTACTCAATTCTAGCACGCAACATTCATAAAGCTGTAACACATAAGCAGGCACATAAGGCATTCTCCTACACTCTTAGTCCTATTCTAGCATGCTGTTCTACTAAAACTGAAATTGAACAAATAACTTGTATGGGTAATTTGGGAGTACTTACTTGAGCTCGGTTGACCGCATGCACACACCTCTATCTTAAAACAATTCTTTTCCTTCTAAATGTTTCTCAAAATTCTTTTGTAAAAACATTTTATTAAAAATCTTTTATTTCCCCTTAGTTTGAGTTCAGATACACCCGAGAGTGTATCCGAATCCCTCAAACCAGGGCTCTGATACCAACTTGAAACGACCCAAAATACGACCCGAAAATTTTTGTTTTTAATACCATCAAAAATATAATCAGAGTATTATATAAATAAACCATGCGTGATATGTCCCAAAAATATAATAAAGTACTGTGCGGAAACTGCATCATACTACATCGAAAACAATAACTAAATCAAATCCAGACTAAGCTGAAGCGGTGGTGTGTGCGATGCCGTCACCCCGCGCTCTTCCCTTTGCTTGCGGAAGTACCTGAAACCAAAACTGAAACTGTAAGCACGAAGCTTAGTGAGCTCCCCCAATTTACCACATACCATACAAAACATATAAACACATACTGGGCCTTGCCCACTGCATCGGGCCGGGGCCCGGAAACTGCATCGGACCGAAGTCCGGAACTGACTGGGACCTTGTCCCCTGCATCGGACCGGAGTCCGGAACTAACTGCATCGGACCGGAGTCCGGAACTAACTGCCTCGGACCGAAGTCCGGAACTGACTGGGACCGTGTCCCCTGCATCGGACCGAGGTCCGGAACTGACTGAGCATAGCATAGCATATCATAACAAACATACTGCATACTGCATCGGGCCGTAGCCCGGAACATAAAACACTTAACACATAGCACATGAATTATGTCTGAACCACGAAGGCATCAGTCATACTAACTACTACATCGGACCAAAGTCCGGAAACTACTACTAACTGGACGGGCCGGCATTGTGGCCTTAGACCCGTCCCTACTGGAAGGAAACTCACCTCGTAAGCTAGCGGATGAGTGTATGGCTCGGAAGGCTAACGGCTGCTGCTCCTGAATCCCCTCGGCTACAAATCCATAAACACACTCGATCAATCACTAACACTACACTCAGGGTAAAATGACTCTTTTACCCTTGGTCAAAGTCAACTTACTCAGGGCTGACTCGCCGAGTCGGGATACCCAACTCGCCGAGTCCTAGACTCCCCACTCAACTCTTACACGCTGATACTCGTCGAGTGTGGCATCGACTCGACGAGTACCCTCTGGATCCAAGAACTCAGATGATCTTCATCCGACTCGCCGAGTCGGATGAACAGACTCGACGAGTTGTTCTTGATCCCCAAGAAGATTGCCTTGGAATCGCCGAGTCGTATGGACAGACTCGCCGAGTCCCTCCATCACTGAGTCTACCCTCAACTCGCTGAGTCCACTCCCTAACTCACCTCGTCCACTCGACACTGAAGAAACTGAAGAACTCGGGACTCGCGACCGGACTCGTCGAGTCGTTCTTCCGACTCGCCGAGTCGCCGCCATGCAACATGTTTTTACTCGATTTCTCTTGAATCCAACACATGCAAATGATAGATCTGGGTCCATTAAGCTGTTTTACCACGTAAAGTTTCCAACTTTACGTGCACAACCACATGAATGAGGGAAATAAGACTAAAATATGCACAATAAGGGTAGATCCATGGCTAATATGTAATGTAACTCCAAAAAGGTAGTGGATCTGGACCCTACAACACCCCAACACTCAGATCTAAAGATATTTCGGCTTAATAACACATTCAAGCAAGCATGAAGCTTGGAACAAGCATCAAATAGCCCTAAAAGAGCTCTAATGGAAGTTTAAGCATGAAACCAGAAGGGAACTCCGAAAATACCTCAATAAGTTCACACTTGACCTCGGATCTTGGCACTAGAACACGTTTCCTTGCTTCCTTCTTCTTCTCCTTCTTCACCTCTTCACAAAATGGAACAAGATCACATATAAGCTCACAAATGGAAGGTTTAGGGTTTCTCACAGTGCTCTCAGGGGGAAAGTGGCGAGATGGAGGCTATAATGGGGTTTAAATAGTGAGCAAACCCGGGGATTTAGGGTTTCTCCCAAACGGACGGACTCGCCGAGTCCATGATATGGACTCGCCGAGTCGCCGGCTCCCGCGTGCCCATGATGCGCGACTCGACTCGGCGAGTCAGGCTAGAACTCGCCGAGTCCCTCTTAAAAACTTAGCCTAAAATCAAGTTAATTAACATACCGGAAACGGGTCGTTACATAGAGACCATGGAGGGGTAAAATGGTCTTTTATCCACTTCAAAGAGTTA
The DNA here is from genome assembly GCF_052625555.1 of Lactuca saligna. Taxonomy (NCBI): domain Eukaryota; kingdom Viridiplantae; phylum Streptophyta; class Magnoliopsida; order Asterales; family Asteraceae; genus Lactuca; species Lactuca saligna. The sequence goes on along the minus strand of NC_136422.1, from coordinate 167,813,694 downwards.
AAGAGAGGAAGAATAGCCTTCGGTATTTAGAGTGGTGATTAGAGCATCACTGAGAAATATTCATCCCTTGTGATTAGGTGGAGGCTAGTTCGAGATTCGAGAGCGAGGTCTTTACTTGCTGCTTGTCAGGTGAGTCTTCTCACTATACATTACCTAAAGTGGTATCTATGTGCAGACTGGATGGTCTTATGTGTGTGTGTATGTTTGAGATTTATGTGCATTGTGTTATATGTAAGTTATGTGTTATATAGACCGGACCAGAGGGTCCAACGACTCATGAGGCCAGAGGGTCCTCGATCAGACCGAGTCGAAGGGTCCAACGATCCAGACCGGACCAGACGATCCAACGAGATAGACCGGACCAGAGGATCCAACGAGCTACGGGACTGGAGGGTCTCGTTGAGACACACTGACCGGAGGGTCATACCGAGTTATAACCTCGAGTGGCTTATGCGTTGTATGTGATATATTGGGGAGCTCACTAAGCTTTATGCTTATCGTGTATGTGTTATGTGTTTCAGGTTTCTCAGGATCGCGGGATGGCACCAGTTTGATTGTACATACCATAGGAAAGAGTTACGAGGATCCTGGATTATTAATGGAATTGTGTTTTGTAAATTGAATAAATGATATTTTTATATAATATGCTATGAAAAGTATGCGATTTTTAGATGAAAATTTTGTTTGAAAATTTACGGTGTTACACACATATCAAGGAAGTCATGAGTTCTGAGGGATGAGTGAGCAAGTAATGATGTGTTAGGGTATAATGTGATTTCTGACGTGTTCTGGTTTATTTTCAACATGGTGACTATGAGCTATTCTGGATCCTGTGTAGATGACTAGGAGAGGCCAAGTTTGTGTGACAACGAAATCCACAAGTTGATCACTACTTAGGTGAGTTTAGTAGACAGGCAGGCAATCCCGGAGGTGTTATTAACGGATTATGGTTTTTCATCTTTGTTAATAGGGTAGGGTTTTATTTTTGCTAATAATTTTACATGATTACTTTTTGATTACGTTGAAAGAATGATTAAATGGGCTGTTAAAATAGCATGTTCGTCTGGTTAGGTTTATCTGTTTGTATGGATGTAGTTTAGAATAATTTTTTAAGGTTTTAGTTTTTTAGATCGAGATGTTAAAATCCATTAAAAATATATTTGTACGCTTTCCCTAACTCATACTTAGAAAGGCTTATTGTAAGAATTTTGGTATACTGAAACATATGTTTTTTTAACACTTGATTCATCAACAATGTATGTTAACTCTGTTAACTTGTTAATAGAGTAGTGATTTCAAATTTGTTAACATAGTAGGGTTTTCTTTTTTTCTAAGATTTTTACATGATTACTTTTTGATTACGTTAAAAGAATGATTGAATGGAACATGTTCCTATGGTTGAGTTTATTAGTTGGTATGGAATTTGTATAGAACAATTTTTGAAAAAGAGTAACATATCGAGCAAGATGTATTTTTTAGAATGTGTTTGGATGTAAACGGTGTAACTAGTTTCATCACATTAGTTAAGAATTACTTTGATATCAGAAATATTGTTTGTTGATAATAAGAAAACATGATTTGTCACTTTGTGTATATTTAAAGAATATAGCAAATATAGCAGTTAGTTTAATCCACATATACAAACATAAGGCACATCCTTTACCAATTAAAAGAATGGAATTGTTTGTATAATCCACTAGTTTTTTCATAAGGTAAATTTTTTTGTTATAACAAGTTTTTTTCATTTTTTTCAATCATATGTTTCACCTAATTAAGGTTTTATACATAACTCTTATCATATTGTAGATGTATTTGGTATATGTTTAAAATGTTAATGTTTGTTTAACCCCATATATATATAACATATGATATATGCTAAAAGAATGTAAATGTATTTATTTCACGTTATATAATATAAGGTTGTACTTATAAATGAACATTATGATAATTTATTGTAATTTACACAAATATGAAAACTTGTTTACTTGTTTACAGAGAGTGGCGGATTCATACCGAATGTCAATTGGGTCCTCAACCACAACGGCAAGCTGAAGTTGTTCAAAAATTACAAATTACAGACGTAGGTGAAGAAGAAGAACAAAAAGAAATGACTGAAGAGAACAACCTATTCAAGAAAAAAGGAAAGTGGAGAGACAACGTACAATCACATCACAAGGAAATAATAAACGGTAAAAAAATAAAAAAATAAATAAAAAAAAAAGACAGAGTGCAGATTTTAGTGAGATTTGAACTAACTTAAAATCAGATGTTCCACCAACCATTAAGAGAAGGAAAACGGGGAGGGCTGAAAGGAAGGTGATGGTTCCAAATCATCTACGCTCACCATTTATGAAAAGAGTCACACAGTTATTTGAAAAAAGTTAGAAAAGAAGAATCGGCTATTTGCAATTATATTTTTACATCTAAACGAGATCATGCGTAAGTATTTAATTTAGAATAGTACATGAATGTTATAATTTATGGAAGAATGTGGAACGAAAGAGAAAAAAGGAACAATAAGAGTATTCGTTAATACTCTTATGATGGTATGATGAATTAGTTTTCGTTTATAGGTTTTTAATCATGAATCTTTAAAATGTGATGTTTTTTGGTTTAAAAATGTTACCGAATGATGCAGTGATTGAAATCTTTGAAAATTTTATGTTTAGCATTACTGTTGAAAGAAATATTAGTAAAAGCTAAGAAAAAAATGTAAGAAAATATGATTGGTTAATTTAAATGGTTAAATTTTTTTTGTAGTTGCAGTTTAAGTATAAGGAACACTGAAAGTAACGGAGCAAATGAACATATACAACAAGCACCACTTCAAGTAATTTAGAAGCAAAACCTCTATAAAAAGTATATCAATAAAAGACCAAGAAGTTGAACATGGAGAAGCGCTAGAAGATTTTCAAATAGAGAGCTTAATTATGACCATATGTATATTCTTATAGAATAATCATGATATGTTTGAACAAATCTATATGTTCTTTCAATGTGAAATTTTGGAAAATAATAAGTCATATTCTTGTAGAATAATTATGATATGTTTGAAAAAATCTATATGTTTTTCCAATGTGAAATTTTGGAAAATAATAAGTCATTTGATTCGTTTGTTTTCTTTATATATAAAACTAGTTGTAAAACTCGTACATTACACGAGTTTATTAAAAAAATTATAAATAATAAGTAATTTTAAAATAAAAAATGAAGAAACATATTAATTGCAATTTATTATAATATTTACTACACTTGATAGTTTACATATATAAGTATAAGTTTATATGACTTTTTAATTTTAAAAACTGAAAAAAACCATAAATTACCATGTGGATATTAATTATTTAAAAAATATTACAAAATGATAAGTATAAAAACTCATTAAAGGTTGAGATGAGATAAAATTATGTTATTTTTATTAGGAGATACCATCATTATTGTTTATATGCTTGGAATACTTCAATATGCAATTTGAATTATAACTTTATAAGCTTGTTCGTTTAACACATAAATAAACTAAATATGATCTAATTTGATTCTTTCATTTTCTTTCTATATTGAAATGATATGTAATTTGGAAAGAAAAAAAAGTTAATTTTTTGTTGTAAATTCCTTAGAAATACATTAACATGCTTATTGATCTTATTATTCTCATACTCTAGCATTCATTATATATACATACATAGACTATTTTATAATTATGAATATTTGTTGAGTTTGATATTCCAAATTCGGTTGAAATGCCATTCTTTAAGAATAAAAGTATTACTAAACCCAATAGTATGTATAAAATTATATGTAAATTCATTCTTTCATTTTCTTTACGAATACATTTCGCTAAATATATAAACACAACATTATGTAATTTGAATATCTTATGCGTCTTTATATATGAAAATGATATGTAGTTTGAATAAAATATTAATTATTTGGTTTAACTATATTACAAATACATACATAGATTGATCTTATATTTATAGTTTTATACTTCTATCATGTTGTTAATAGCATTAAATAAATTCTTCCATAACAATCTAACCAAAACCATCATTGAATACAAATTTATAAACACTATCATACTATGTAATAAGAATATGATAATAAATTATAGAGAACATTTTTGAGAATACATCATTGAAAACAAGATTATAAACACTATCATATTATGTACGAATATGATAACAACAATGAGTATAGAGAACTTTCTTGAGAATACGTTTATGGATATATTATCATACATTTTTTCATTAAACTTCGTAATATAAATAAAGGGCATTCTTGAGAAAATGTTAAGACAAACATTATCACATTTTATAAGTATTTAATAACATCCTGTTTTAATGTTATTACAACCAAGAATATAGATAACATTCTTAAAGCGTATGTCTAGAGATATAATATCATATATTCTCATAGTAAAAGTGTAAATCTAGTAATATAATAGACATTTTTGAAGAATTTGTAGAATAAACATGCCTAATTGAAAATTTGAAACCCAAAATCAAAAATTCTTTTGACATAAACCAACAACCTATAAGCATAATTTTTTTAATAGAAATAGAAAAATTCTTAAACAATAAACAATAAATGTTGCTCGTAATATCCATGTGAGATTCTTCATTTGTCATATTCTTGAAGAATATATTGAATAAACACTCCATAATATGCCATCTTCTTCACTAAGCACGCCATCTTCTTCTCGACAACCCTAAGGAATTCAAAATTGATGATAATACCATCGCCAATCCACGATCTGCAATCACCATCTTTACAAGCCAAAATATAATTATGTGACATCCTCAATCTAACGGTCAGAAAAGACCGATTTGTTTATACTTTATTTGAAAATCAAAGTATCCTTTTGAAGAAATATGTTGCAGAATTTGTTCCAAAAAATATGATAAATAAATTATCAAAGCATTTTCGAAGAAATATGATTTCATTATATTAAAAACGATGTGATGTCTTTGTCAATACAGTACATAAGCATAAACAGAAATAGTACAAGCCTTACAACATCTATTATTCTAATGGCCTATAATCGATTAATCTCTCATCGGATCGTCACTCTTATGCTCTATGACTACTACATGTAATACAAGAAATAGAGTGGGTCAGGCTTGGGAGCCTACTAAGCACATAGGGTTTTCAACCCATAATAATTATGTTTATTAATTTCATCAAATCAAACAACCTGATTGTCAGTTCCTGTTATCCTCACTTTCTGTCCCTAAAGCATCTAAATTAAGGGACCTAGCCTAAGGATTTATCGGGATGGACAACATTGCTTTGGGGATTCGTCAGCAATATATGTCAATAAGGCATCCATGAGGGGATGGAATACACCTGGTGGAAACATAGTTCAAAAGCACCTACAAGTTGCGAGCCTACTAGCGTTCCATTAGACTGCTTAGAATAGTCTGTGGTCGTCATCTATACTCCACTAGATAACTGAATCAGCTTTCAACATCGAGGCCACTTATTATTTATTTCATCTTTCATCAACTATATCATATACCCATCTTTTCCCAACATATTGATAGGTATAAAATACATATACAGTTTAAATCATGTAAAATGTGTATATTTTGTTCATCCAACATAAATATCAAGAACACAGATAATATGCATATATAACACGTAATTTATATTGAATACTTCATATCTATGTGTAATATGAAGGTAACTATGCAATCACTTGTTAAACTGATGACTCGTAATTCGGGTAGCGCTTCGCTTCTAACAATTTTATTTTCCTTCGACGAAACCAAGTATCATTATCATTAAGTTTAGTCTAATATTTATTGCGACTAATTATTAGTCTAGATTTATCATTAACTCAAGGTCTACTTTCATGGTCTATCAAGTAAGGAACAACCATGTAGGATCATATCAGAGGTAGGGTCTGTTTGGTATACGAAGTATACTATTTGGAAAGCCACCTTTAAACACCTCACTAAATCGCAGCCTAGACATCATCCCGGTAAGTAGATCAATCAGTATAACAAATTTTAATCCCTGATAAATCTTGTTTACAGGTGTAACATCCCAAATTTCGGGGCCAAAAATTTCATTTTTAATTAAGTAACTTGTACACAGTTTACCAAAATATTTCCAATTGTAATATCAATTTATAAAAACATAACAACGTGTCTCAAAACCATATCATCAAAAGTAATAAAATCATAGTACAATCCCAAAACCTCCATGCAGAAACCATGAGTGTGTGTTTGTGTGATGCGTTACTATACCGCCGACGCTTTCCCCTTAGGCGAAAAGGTACCTAAAACCAAAACTGAACTGTAAGCACAAAGCTTAGTGAGTTCCCCCATCATACCACATACTATAACAACATGCATATTGTCGGGCAATTTTGGGGTGCCCGACCTACCCATGTCAAGCCATTCCGGGGTGCTGACCTACCCATGTCAAGCCATTCTGGGGTGCTGAACTACCCATGTAAGGCTATTCTAGGGTGCCGACCTACCCTCTGGTCTATCTCAACCGAACACAAGGACTATTTCACCCCTACCGCTAGCATATCATATCATATCATAATCATGCTGTCAGATATATCTAGGGTGTCCGACCTACCTGTTGGTCCTAGCAACCAAATCAGGGACTAGGTCCCTCCTACTGATACTATCTCACATAACATAGCGTACTAGCATACACATATATGAATCAATAACAAACCATACAATTATCACAAATATAATTATCTCAACTAGACAACTCTTATTGGGTCGGCCATGGTGACTTAGACCCCTTACTACTGGAAGGTAACTCACCTCGATGTCGTGTAGTGTCTGAACTGTCCTCGGTGTGAAAATTTGACTCTCCTCGACTCCACAATCCCTACACGACAACCCTTCTAAGTTATCAATTTGAATATGCAACCCCAACCGGGGTCAACTTAATTTAGTCAAAGTCAACTTTGGTCAAAGTCAACATCTAGTTAACATGACTCTCTGAGCTTGTCTACCAACTCGTCGAGTCTATACTCCTCTTATCTAAACCAACCTCCGACTCTAGTCTTCGAGTCTAGCAAGAACTCGATGGGTTCTCCTTCAATCATACCATTGGGACCATCTTCATCTGACTCGCCGAGTTCATCCTTGAACTCGTTGAGTTTATCTCTCTCATAAGAATGTGTCCAGTCTATGACTCGCCGAGTTGTATGAACAACTCGTCGAGTCCATCATCAAAGATTAGGAGATTGCCTTGGACTCACCGAGTTTTCTCAAACACTCGTCGAATCCCATGATTCTTAGGTCCCTTCTGAGCCTAAACAACCGAAGGACCTTCCGTCCTATCATTTGATCCATCTACAGAAAGGATATGGTGGTCATTACACCCTGACTCACCGAGTCCTAAGAACGCCTCGCCCGATTCCATCCTTGACCATTACTATAGGGTCGATTTAAAATGGTCTTAACACACCAAAACCATAGATCTGGACTCCTAATGTCCATTTTTCACATAAAGTTTCAAACTTGGTGTACATGCATGGGGTCTTTGGCTCAAAAGGTGTAACATCCAGAGTTTCGGCAAGAAGAAGGTGATCAAGATCAAGAGGAGGCTAAAGGAGGTGCTATTTGGAGGAATTTTGAGCTCAGGAGTGCTTATTTGAGGTATAATCTCGATCTATCTTCTGTTTTGGTGATTGTTTATAGAGTTAGGGTTTTCTAGACACTTTTGGTAGATGGTTTTGATTAAGTGGTTCCTTTTCGTATTATGGTCTTGGATCTGGATCCATAGAGGTCCACATACCTTACTCCTTTGACCTTTATGTGCATTGATGGTGAATATGAACTTACGATGCCCTATTAGAGCTCATTTCTTCAAATAGAACCTTGGAGCCTTTGAATGGGCATCAAGCTTTGAACTTTACGTAATTATTTAGACTAGAAAGGATAGATTTATTGAGTATAGCATCAGATCTGACCTCAGGAAGCCATTGTAAGTGTGCATGGATTGGACTCACCAAGTCCATGAACAGACTCGACGAGTCAAGTCGAGTTGTCCCGAGACAGTGAATCTAGAGTGTGACTCGCCGAGTTAAGTGACTGACTCAGTGAGTCAAAAGAGAATTAGAGGAGTAGAGTCCATGTGTAGACTCGCCGAGTCGCCCAAGTGCACTCGACGAGTCAAGTCAAAGTTTGACCATTGACTTTGTTGACTTTTAGGGATTGGTCAACAATGGGGTCTTTAAGTCAAGAGATGGGTAAAATGGTCTTTTACCCATCTGAGGATGCTAAGAGAGGGTTGATTCTAGTCTCCAGAGTTATATTTATGAGCATATCTTACTTTATGTGATTAGGCGGAAGCTAGACTATACTGCTACCGAGTCAGGGATTTACCGAGACATCTGAGGTGAGTCTTCTCACTATACATTACCTAGTGTGGTAACCATGAGCAGTCCGGAGGGTCTTATATGTTATGTGCTATTTGTGTATATGTGTTTGTGATATATGTATGCTATGTGATATAGGCCGGACCGGAGGGTCCAATGATATAGACCGGGCCGGAGGGTCTAACGAGACAGATCGGGTCGGAGGGCCCAACGATACAGAACTGGAGGGTTCCGCTGAGACACATCGACTGGAGGGTCATATTGTAGCCTTGAGTGGCGTATGTGTTGTATGTGGTATTTTGGGGAACTCACTAAGCATATATGCTTACTGTGTTGTGTGAAATGTGTTTCAGGTACCAGCGAGGATCGCGGGAAGGCGGCAGCTTGATTGTACACATTGTTGGAGTATTTTGATGAGATTCTGGGGAGATGTTTTTGGATATTATATTCTAATATGGATGCTTATGATTTGAGATACATTTTGATTTTATTATGAATTGCAAAATTTTGAAAAATTTTGTTTTGAAAAATACGGTGTTACAAGTTGGTATCAGAGCCTTCGTTTGAGGGATTCAGATTCACCTTCGGGTGTATCTGAACTCAAACTGAGCATTTGAGAAAACTTTTATAAATACAAACGAATTTTTTAAAAGTAAAGGAATATGAAAGAGATTTAAAGAAGCAGTGTGTACAATCAGCTAGCGCCCGAACGGTGATTTTCCAAAATACCCTTACGTTTTATATTATGAGATATTATGTGATGAGTTATACATACTTGAGTAGGCTAGGTAATAATGATAGGACTAGTGTGGCCTGATTTTTTATGCCTTATCCTAGGAGATTTCTGCTGCTAAGAGAGTACTTGTGAGTGAGTAGGTAGTAGTGAGGAGCTTATGAGAGGCGGATTAGGGTATAACCTGTAAATGGTATGCTGTGATTTGGAATTCTGGGAAGAAGATTAGGAGTGAGTATTGATACAATGTGGAAGGTAGTATTGGGCCCGTACTACTGGAAACTTTGGATTGGTAATCAATCCGAGTAAGATTCCTTAGGAAACCAAAGAATCAAGTAGGGTGAGTGATCGAGTGTGAGTGATCTCGATTGAGTCTCTGATTGTTTTGTAATTTTATTTCAAAGACAACATGGTGGTTACGAGACGGCATGATGGGGGCAGTGGTACCAGTGTTACTAGTGATGAGGAGATTCAGAGGATCATTCAGGAGGAAGGAAGGTCACTATGCAAGGGATTGCCCTAAGGGGTTCTCGGTTTGCTTTCATTGCAACCAGACTGGCCATCGGAAGGCCGAGTTCCCCCAAGTTCAGAGATCAGCGCAGGGATCTGCTCTTGCTGCTAGAGTTACTAAGACCCGGACAGCGAAGGCCAAAGCACTAAAGGCTAGGGGGAGAGACTTCCAGTTGACTGCGGAGGAGGTCTGCGCAGCGCTTGACATCGTGGCTGGTATGTATTCTTTCATTTATTTATGCTGAGATTATGTTATTGTGCTTATTATATGATATGCATAGGTAATTTTCTTGTGAGTTCTGTATCTGCTTTAGTATTGTTTGACTAGGGTATAAGTCAGTCTTTTGTATCTTTGGGTTTTAGTCAGCACATCAGTATTAGTCGAGAGGCGTTGAGTCGGCCCCTAAGAGTTTCCATAGCTGAAGAGAAAGTAGTGTATGCCACCAAGGTGATCCGAGGGTGTGTGCTCGACATTTTTGGCGTTGAATTTCCGATTGATTTAGTTCCTATTGTAATGGGAGATGTCTGTGTCATCGTAGGCATGGACTGGTTGAGAAAATTTGGAGCGGTTATCAACTGCGAGAGATATCTGGTGATGATACGAGACGCTAGTGGGGGATTTCATACGGTGTACGGTGAGGATACGCGTTCTGGGTCGGCATTTTGTTCAGCCGCTAAAGCGAGACAGAGTCTACAGTAGGACTGTAAGGGGTTTGTAGCATATGTGATGGATACGAGGGTTGATTCAGAGAGACCGATGTCAGTTGATGAGGTTCTGATAGTGCGTGAGTTCCCAGATGTATTTCCGGAGTAGTTACTAGGTGTGCCTTCCGAGAGGAAGGTTGAGCTCAGTATCGATTTGGTTCTGAGGGTTGCGCCTATCGCCAAGGCCCCTATCATCTTGCGCCTCCAGAGATGCAGGAGTTATCCTCACAGCTTCAGGAGCTGCTGGCGAAGGGGTTTATTCGGCCGAGTAGTTCGCCGTGGGGAGCACATATCCTTTTTGTTAAGAAAAAGGATGGCTCGCACCAGATGTGCATTGATTACAGGGAATTGAACAAACTGACGGTCAAGAACCGTTACCCGTTGCCAAGGATCGATGATTTGTTCGATCAGTTACAGGGAGCATCTTGGTTCTCCATGATCGATTTGAGGTTTGGATATCATCAGATGAAGGTGCAAGATGAGGACATCCAGAAGACAACATTCAGGACTCGTTACGGGCATTATGAGTTCGTGGTGATGCCTTTTGGGCTCACCAATGCACCGGTGGTGTTCATGGATCTCATGAACAGAGTGTGCAGGCCGATGTTGGATCGCTCGGTGATCGTATTCATTGACGAAATTTTGGTGTATTTGAGATCCAGAGAGTAGCATGAGGAACATTTGAGAGAGATCCTCAGAGTTTTGAGATCGGAGAGGCTTTATGCCAAATTCTCCAAGTGTGATTTCTGGTTACAAGAGGTCCAGTTCCTAGGGTACCTCGTTAATCAGAAAGGGATATTAGTCGATCCGGCCAAGATTGAGGTAGTAATGAGTTGGGAGGTACCGAGGTCACGTACCGAGATCAGGAGTTTACTAGGGTTGGCTGGTTACTATCGGAGATTTATCAGGGATTTCTCCAAGATCGTTGTACCACTCACCAAGTTGACGTGGAAGGGTGTTACTTTTTCATGGGGCCCAAAGCAGCAGGCCTCCTTCGAGACACTTCGCCAGAGACTATGTGAACCCCCGGTGTTAGCCCTTCTGGAGGGGATGGAGGACTTCGTGGTGTATTGTGATGCGTCGATATCAGGGTTAGGAGCGGCGCTTATGCAGAGGGGGCATGTGATAGCATACGCATGGAGGCAGCTAAAGCCTCATGAGATCAGGTATCCCACCCACGATCTAGAATTGGGGGCAGTGGTGTTCACCCTCAAGATCTGGCATCACTATCTGTATGGGGTTCGGAGTACCATATACACGGACCACAAGAGCCTGAAGTATTGAATGGATCAGCCCAATCTAAACATGCAACAGAGGAGATGGTTGGATGTGGTGAAGGATTACGATTGTGAGATCCTAAACCAACCGGGCAAGGCTAACGTTGTAGCCGATGCCCTGAATCGTAGGACGGAGGGTTCCCCGATACAGGATCTTTGTATGAGGTTGACAGTGATGACCCCAGTATTTGACGCCTTTCAGGGGGCCAGGCTCAGGCCGTGAGACCAGAGAACCATAAGAGGGAGCGGATTATCGGGCAGGTATCGGAGTTCATCAGCGATAGCCGAGGACTTATAACCTTCCGGGGGCGGATTTGGGTGCCGTTTGTGCGCAGTACGCGCACCATCTTAATGGAGGAGGCCTATAGATCGAAGTTTTCGATCCATCCCCGGTCCACTAAGATGTATTTGGACCTGAAGAAAGAGTATTGGTGGCCCTGTATGAAGAGAGATGTTGCATGGTTCGTTGAGAGGTGCTTGACCTGTCGCAGGGTTAAGGTCGAGCACCAGCGTCCACATGGTAAGATGCAGCCGTTAGAGATTCCCGAGTGGAAATGGGAACATATTACCATGGATTTCATCACCAAATTGACGAGGACTGCGAGGGGTGTTGATACAATTTGGGTGACTATGGACAGGTTGACCAAGAGCGCTCACTTCCTTGCTATTAGCGAGAGCTCTTCTGCGGAGAGGCTGGCAGAGTTGTACGTGAGAGAGGTGGTATCGCGGCATGGAGTACCGATATCGATTGTTTTAGATCGAGATGTGCATTTAACTTCCAGGTTCTAGAAGAACTTTCATGGGGAATTGGGTACGAGGCTGCATTTTAGTACCGCATACCACCCACAGACTAATGGGCAGAGCGAGTAGACGATTCAAACGCTTGAGGACATGCTTCGGGCATGTGTATTGGACTTCGGAGGAAGTTGGGACATGTACTTACCCTTGGCTGAGTTTTCCTATAACAACAACCAGCATTCGAGCATCGGTATGCCACCCTTTGAGCTGTTGTATGGGAGGAAGTGTCAGACCCCCATTTGTTGGGGAGAGGTAGGGCAACGTGTGATGGGTAGTACCGAGATTGTGTTTCAGACGACCAAGCAGATTCAGCAGGTCAGACAGAGGTTACTGATGACCCAGAGCCATCAGAAGAGTTATGCGGATAGACGATGGTCGGAGCTTGAGTTCCAGGTCGGTGACTTTGTACTCCTGAAGGTATCTCCTTGGAAAGGAGTGATCCGATTCAAGAAGAGATGCAAGTTGGGGCCTCGGTATATTGGCCATTTTAGGGTGACCACCAGGGTAGGGAGGGTAGCCTACCGCTTAGAGCTGCCTGCAGAGTTGAGTCAGATTCACGATACCTTCCACGTGTCCCAGTTGAGGAAGTGTATCGCTGATGAGTTGGCAGTGGTTCCATTAGAGGATATCCAGGTGGATACGGGTCTAAATTATATTAAGAAGCCGATTGCAATTCGAGATCGCAGGGTAAAGGTTCTGAATAACGAGGAAGTGCCTCTGGTTTAGGTCCAGTGGCAGCATAGAAAAAGATCCGAACTGACGTGGGAAGTGGAGTTGAAGATGATTGAGCAGTATCCCGAGGTGTTTACAGCACAAGACTTCAAGGGCGAAGTCTGATTCTAGTGGGGGAGAATTGTTACATCCAGAGTTTCGGCAAGAAAAAGGTGATCAAGATCAAGAGGAGGCTGAAGGTGGTGCTATTTGGAGGAATTCTGAGCTCAGGAGTGCTTATTTGAGGTATAATCTCGATCCATCTTCTATCTTGGTGATTGTTTATAGAGTTAGGGTTTTCTAGACCCTTTGGTAGATGGTTTTGATTGAGTAAATGGTTCCTTTTCGTATTACAGTCTTGGATCTGGATCCATAGAGGTCCAGAGACCTTACTTCTTTGAGCTTTATGTGGATTGATGGTGAAAATGAAGCTAGGATGCCACATTAGAGGTCATTTCTTCAAATAGAACCTTGGAGCCTTTGCATGGGCATCAAGCTTCGAACTTTACGTGATTATTAGGAGTAGAAAGGATAGATATATTAAGTAGAGCATCAGAGCTGACCTCAGGAAGCCATTGAAAGTGTGCATAGATTGGACTCGCCGAGTCCATGAACAGACTCGACGAGTTGAGTCGAGTTGTCCCGAGACTGTGAATCTAGAGAGTGACCTGCCGAGTTAAGTGAGTGACTTGGTGAGTCAAAAGAGAATCACAGGAGTAGAGTCCATGTGTAGACTCGCCGAGTCGCCCAAGTGCACTCGATGAGTCAGGTCAAAGTTTGACCGTCGACTTTGTTAACTTTTAGGGATTGGTCAACAATAGGGTCTTTGAATGGTCTTTTACCCATCTGAGGATGCTAAGAGAGGGTTGGTTCTAGTCTCAAGAGTTATATTTATGAGCATATCTTAATTTATGTGATTAGGTGGAGGCTAGACTATACTGCTACCGAGTCAGGAATTTACCAAGACATCTAAGGTCAGTCTTCTCACTATACATTACCTAGTGTGGTAACCATGAGCAGACCGGAGGGTCTTATATGTTTAGATATATGTATGCTATGTGATATAGGCCGGACTGGAGGGTCCAATGATATAGATCGGACTGGAGGGTCCAACGAGATAGACCAGGTCGGACAGCCCAACGATACGGAACTGGAGGGTTCCGCTGAAACACATTGACCAGAGGGTCATATTGTAGCCTTGAGGGGCGTATGTGCTGTATGTGGTATTTTGGGGAATGCACTAAGCATTTATGCTTATCGTGTTGTGTGAAATGTGTTTCAGGTACCAGCGAGGATCGCGGGAAGGCACCAGCTTGATTGTACACATTGTTGGAGTATTTTGATGAGATTCTGGGGAGATGTTTTTGGATATTATATTCTGATATGGATGTTTATGATTCTAGATAAATTTTGATTTTACTATGAATTGCAAAATTTTTCAAAATTTGTTTTGAAAAATACGGTGTTGCAAAAAGCCATAAAAGATGGTCTACAAGATGCAGGGGGTGTTTATGGCAACAAAGTGGGCACCTTTATGCCATAAAGACCCCCAATATCCTTAGATCTAAATCACAGACTCATTTCTTATACTAAATCCCGAATACATCCTCACTAGGGCTTAGAAGGATGTAGAAAAGGTCGAAAATCAAGATCCAAGCAACGAATAGACAAAGTTTCAGCTTCATACCTCAAATAAGATGGAAATGAGCTTAAAACTCTGGATCTTCTAGTTTCCCCTTGATCTCACAAGACTGTTTCTCCTCTTCAAGCTTCAATCACACAAAAATAACACCACAAGGATCAAGAACACACAAAAATGACTAGGGTTTTGAGTTAGGCTTTGCTCTGGATGATGGGGGCTGAGTTGGGGCGTTATAATGTGTTAAATAGGGTGCAAACCCTCAATTTAGGGTTTCACTCAAACAACATCTACTTGCTGAGTCAGTCTCCCGACTCGTCGAATAGATCACTTAAACTTCCCGCGGATCACGACCCTACTCAACGAGTTGGGCCTCCAACTCGTCGAGTCCCAGAGGAAAACATAAGAAATACTTTAATCAAACGTATACCAAGGATCAGGTGTTACAATAGTGTGACAACCCGAAATTTTTTTACTTTAAAAGCTCAGTCAGTCAACTCAACCGAGTGTCAGACTCATTTCAAATGAGTTCTAGCCTTGTTTAAAGTCATTCTAAAGAGTTTTAGCCTAGTACACTTAAGGAATAAGTGTTAGAACGTACCCACTAGAGACACTTTTCAATAAATCAAGACTTAACCTCTTCAAAAAGAGTTCACGACCACAAAACTTGAGTTTACGGCCGTAAACTCAATGTGGGCCATAAACTCCCCCTTATATTCTCATATCCTTCATTTCCTTTCATTATCTCACTTTCACCTCAAGAACACTCCATTTCTCTCTCAACTATCATCCTGATTTTCATCCTAGATCATCAAAAGTTGTAAGTGTTCTTCCTTGAATTGTTGATACATCTCATTATCTAGTATGATTCCATAATTCCATCCATGAAATCATTCTATTTGTTAGATCTTCAAGTTTCACCAAGAACAACAAGAACACACACTTGTTCTTGGTGGCCGAAAACTCCTCAAAGGCACTCCAAAGTGTGAGTATTCCATCTATCATCTAGCTGTGCATGTTAAACACTAGATTATGGCCTTGAATCATCATAAAATTCAACATCAAAGAGATTTTACGGCCATGGGTTTACACCCTGGCCGTAAACCCTTAAAAGGGTGGTCTTTTGAGCCTTAAACACTCCTAGACCCTTGTCAAATCCGAGAACATTTAAACCTTTGAAAATCCTTGCCTTTAAGACACAAAATGAGACCATTTGGAGAGTTTACATCCACAGGGTTTACACCCTGGCCGTAAAGACCTCAACACCTTCCAAAACTTATGTTTTGCTCATTCTTGTGAAGAGAAATGGTCCCTCAAGTTTCCCTAGCATTTAAACACCCTCTTATGCCCATTTCCTTGAGTTTACACCCTGGCCGTAAACACCTTTTCTTGGACGTAAACACCCTTTTCTTGGCCTTAAACATCCCTTAGTTGAATCACATGTGATTCAACACTTCATTCTAAGTGTTTCCTAGTCCCGTGAGGTATTTCCTTGCATTTCGTTGCTTCTAAACACTATATTTATGCCAATATATGCCATTATATGTCATTTAGGACTCGTTAAGCCTCATGACTTCATTCATGGAACTTCTCATCCTTACGCACGTATTCGTTTGAATTACCCACATCAGGTGAGTTCATAACCTGTAATTAATCTTTTAAACTGTTTTAAATGCTTTTAGGGGGGGGGGATACAAGTTGAACACAATTGATAATTGTGTAATTGGTTGTTAAAACATATTTCAAAGGTTGCTTATGTCTTTAATAAGTGATCAAAGCATTTCAAAAACTCTTTTAAAGTTATGTTACTTTTTAGTTTAACAAAACTCCATTTTTAAAGTACAAGTATAACTTAGTAGTAAAATGATTATTTTTAATAACAGTTTAAGTAAAACATTAGTAAACTATAAGGGGTATAGTTTAGAGGTTCAATTCATACTAGATACAATACACGATAACATAAGAGAACACACAATAAAGAGAAACAGGGAGGAAGATACAATACACGATAACAGAAAGAACATACTAAGATACTATAACAGAACGAACTTACTAAGATGCTATAGCATGGAACAACTACAGGATCTAACTATACCAATAATCACTAACGCATTGTTCTAAACAAAAGATGATAACATATTTGGTATATATGATTATATAACTTTAATGTGGATTACACGGCCTAGCAACTGGTTTGTTGATGTCGTGTTTGGTTCCCATAATCTTTTGACAGGGAGAGCGTATAGTATGGGAACTAGCCTTCACATTATGAACTTAATAAAACAAACATGTTTTAAGGTAATTAGTACGTTAGTATGTCAATTCATAAGACAACTGAGTACTTATATTTTCCCATTACTTTCATAAAGTGACAGTTCCACTTGAAAGTTAATGCAAACTATTTTCGAGTCAAGATAGTTATAAAGTAGGGAAAAACTTACATCTTTTCAAACAACAAACAGAAAAGTCGGGTCTAGTATATTCAGTAGAAAGGGACTATAATGCTAACCATATGATTCCTTAATGTATACATCAATATATAGTGTGACAACCCGTAATTTATTCCGTCACTATAACCCGTTTTCGTTAATAAAGCCGTTACGTTCCAATTTTTCTGTTAGCTTTGTTTTAAATTAATTTATTGCGACTTCTATTTAGGTTTCATAAGTGTTGGGATACATTTTACACATTACAATATTTTCCATTTTCGTTTGGCAAATATTTAGTTTCATCTAAGTCGTGATTACGGTAACTTAATCGGGTACGACCAAAAGCCCCGTTTTACGTCTGTATCGGGTAGAATTCCTCCGGGTCTCAAACCCAACCCCTATATAAAGGTTGAGTGGACAACTTTTGAAGACTTTTGCCCACCTCATAACTTTCTCTCACTACTCTCTCTCTAAAACTCGAAATTGAGCCAAAAATTCCTCTTTCAAGCTTCATTTTGGTAAGTAATCTATCCTAGCATGTTTCTAAGCTTGTTTATCATTCAAATTTGTGTTTAAACTACTCAAAACACCCATGAACAAGTGTTTACGGTTTAAGAACCCTCTCAAAACCGTGAACACCTCTAAAGAGGGTTTTGAAGCCCCAAAACCCCTCTAATGCTTAGATATGGCTTAGAAACTTACATGTATGATCTTAGGACCCAAAAATTGTACCATTTGGTGTATGGAAATGAGTTTACAAACCAAGAACATGCTTGGATCGTAAACCCTCATTCATGGACCATAAGCACCATTTAAGGTGTTAGTTTGCCCCTAAACACCTCCAAAAAGCTTCCATGAGAGTATAGAACCTTATAATCCTTCAAGAAATGCACCAAAACATACACAAATGGGTCAAACTTGAGTTTACGGCCCAAGAACATTCTTGGACCGTAAACACATCTTCTTAGACCGTAAACTCCTTTTACAAGGTCAATTCAATTCCCAATCACTTCCTAAGCCATGGAATCAACACTAGAACCTTCCTATGTGCATTGTAATTGACCTAGGACCACCAAAACACATTAAATCATGACACATAAGAGTTTACGGCGGTAAACTCATAGTTTACTACCGTAAACTCCTCAAATGGTCCTTAAGATGTTCAACACTCATTCAAAAGCCTTGAAACCAAGTCTAGCATCAACCCTCAAGTGTTATAAGGCCATTTAGAAACCAAGAACACCCCTACCATGAGTTTACGGCCTTAAACTCATGGGGAGTTGTTCATTTGGACCGTAAACTCCTAAAGGAGTTTACTCTTGAAGAGTAAACTCCGTATCCAAGCCATACTCGTCCATAGATGCTACCCGGGTCACTCCAAACACTTGAATTGAAGTGTTTTCGCATCTAGAAGTGTTTACTCTTATCTAATTAGTGGTTCAAAGTCTAATTAGATACAATTATGTATCATTTCATATTACATAGGAACCTCGCGCGATATCAAGCCTCGAACTGAAACTTAGCATCCAAACCGACTCGTTCCTCGACTGGTGAGTTCAGACCCCTACGCTTTTTTCCGTGTTTTCAATGTTTTCAGGGGGGGGGGGGGAATACAAGCAAACTATAAATGTTTTCGAAACTTAAAATGGATGAAATTCTATAAATATCTGGCAAACTTTTAGATATCTTTACCCCTTATGTATTATGCGGAGCATAAGGGATGTTTTATCGAATATAGTCACGTGGATTTCAATTACAGTAAAGGAAAGAATCAAACCAATAAAATTATTATGGAAATAATTTGGGATCTTTAGTTCTTGTTTTACAGACACAGATTTCATGCAAAGTTAATAGATAAACTATATCTGATTCAGTTTATCTCTGTTTAATTTAGAATATCATGCCAGATAATTTCATTGTATTAAACTGTTTTAATGTATGATGTTTGATAACCACCGAGTATACCATGAATAATTTAATACTAACTTGTGAGATGTATCTTCATTAAATCCTTCGGGTCATCAGTAAATCCTCCCCTGAAGTGTAACCAGAGTCTCCTGGAGGGAGAGCGTGGAATTTGTGAATAGATCTATTCGAGACTGACAATCCCACACCTAAACTGCTAGCTACAGTTAGGCGGGCACACCTGGGGTGACAAATTCTGGATATCGTCCGACGCCTGAAGAATGTCAAGGAGGTCTCGTGGTCATATTAGCATGTTTACCCGACTCACAATGCGTATTAATATCAAAAATATAAGTTTATTCACGGAATCTATATCTTCTCTAATCGATAGTTTTACTAGATGGTATTCCCAGTGGTTCTAAATCTATAGTTTTATATATTAAAACTACCTACTGTTGTCCTGGATGGTATTTCCCAGGGATCTTTCAATGTATAGTTTACGTATTAAACTATCTACTGTTGTATCGAACGGAAATTCAGAACTTTAACTAAACTGTCTATATAAGAAAATATGGGATTTTCTTGGATAACAACTTTTCAAAAAACCAAAGGAAACATGATCGTTTTATATAAACAAACAGCTTATGAACTCACCAGCATTTTGCTGATTTTCAAACTGCTTGTATTCTCAGGTCCACATTAGACAGGTACCCGCGATCTTTTGGAGAAGACGGAGCGTTTTAGAAGACACGTCTTACTTTTGTTCAAACTTTTGTATAGATAACATGTACCACTTTACTTTTAAACAAAGGTAATTATTCATATGTAATGTAATGTTTCGTGTTTACTATGCTTACTATGTACATTGGTTGTGATACTTACATGACGTCCTCCGCCCCGGAATGTTTCCGCCATCGGTTTCGGGGTGTGACACACACACACACACACACACACACATATATATATATATATATATATATTAATAAAATCTGACAGGTAATAGGATGTGTGCTTTCTGCTTCATTTTCTATTCCTTGTTTGGTTATGGGCTTAGAGCGGATTCACCCATCCTATTATCCATTCGATATTAGTTATATATAGGATCCGTATACATTAAGTCATCATAAGGGGTACTAGGTATGGGTCAGGTCATATGATACTAATTCAATGCACAGTTTTATAGTAAAAAACATACTTTTCAAATCAGAACTTTCGATATACAAAACTAGAAACTTACCAGTAAAGGGTTTAATCCATTTTATTAAACCATCATTTTTAAGGGACCTTAGGTAGTTAACTCTACAATACCTTAGTTTATATATCAAGGGTTATATATAATTAATATCTAATAGGTAGTTGGATGTGTGCCTTCCACCTCATTCCCTGTTCCTTATTTGGTTGTGGGCTTAGGGCAGATTCACACAATTAACTATCTGTTTGATATTAGATTATATATAGCTATTATAAACTAAATAATTATAGAAGGAACCACTATGGTTACTATTTTATTATAAGAAATAAGGGTTTTCTTAAAGAATCTTTTCATAAATTAATAAGGAACTATTACAGTTAACTCCGTGAGTACCAAGTGAATACACTAGGGTTATATACAACAATGATCTAACAACCAATGGGATGTGTGTCATCCGCCCCATTTCCTGTTCCTTGTTTGGTTGTAGGCTTAGGGCATATACACACAACTGATTGCTTGTTTACTCTGAGTTTTATATAACTTATATACATTTAGTACTCATAGAAAGGATTGTAGAGTCATTTTTACTTATCTTACATCAAAGCAGGAAATATAGGATTTTCTGGAGTAACAGGCGAAATTTTCTAAAACATAACTTACAATTTACTAAGCTTTCTACAATATACTTACATCACTAAAATCTTATGAACTCACTAGCTTAATTGCTGATAAAATCTTTCAAATAACTTGTATTCTCAAGAAGCTAGTAGACAAGTACTCGCACTGGGAATTCAGAAGATGGAGCTACTAGCTTCAAGTCTTGTTTTGTTATTTGCTTATGTATTCTATGTTTTGTGAACACACACTTTGTAAACACTTTCCTTCTAATGAAATGGTTGTTTATTTACTTTGATTACTATGATGCAGGTCTTGTGATACTAAACATGATGTCCTCTACCCCTGAACATTTCCGTCGTTCCGGTTTTGGGGTGTGACAAATAGGTTCATAATAATGACAATAAACTTAAACATAAGTTATACTTAAAGTAGGGTAAGCATAACTCATTTACTAGGGGTTTTAGCTAGGAAATAGGCTCTACAGGGGAAAAACTTCTAAGCTGAAATCTCTTCTTCTCGGAGCCTTCTGGCACTCCGAGCTTTGCCTCTAACACTTGGGAAGTGATAGGGAATGGGAGGGGCTAAGGGGGTATGTGAGAGAGAAAGAATGGTTTTGGTGTTAATAAAATGAGAGATTTGTACATCTATTTATAGGCTGGAAACTCGGAGTACGCAGGGCGTACATAATAGGTACGTTGGACGTACTATAAGTTACGTTGGACATATGTGGACAGGTGCCACCATCTGGTGGCAAGGCGTGTGGAGGAAATAACGATCAGGATTGCGCCACGTGCCAGTCTTGCATCTAAACATATAATTTAACTATATTCTAAATTCCATAACTTTCGCATACGATCTCCGTTTTTAACGTTCTTTATATCCACGCATAGATAGCGACGTTATCTACAACTTTTGCTTAGACTCCGTCGACTAAGTCTGACTTTATTTTTGAATTTATATTTTATCAAGCTTAAATAGTTAAAGTCCGTTAAAAATTCATAACTTTGTCATCCGATGTCCATTTTCGTCTGTTTTATATCGTTGAGCTCCTATTAACGAGATGTTCGATTCTCGTTTAGATTGTGTCGGCTAAAATGGATGGATCTAAAATTCGATTCCCGGACTACATACTGTTATGCTAAATCTTAGAAAAATCATAACTTCATCTAACGAAGTCAGATTTGGACGTTCTTTTTATGTACATTTTCGGTTTAACGTATACTATGACTCTCTAATAAATCGCTAAGGCTAAAAAGTATGTTATCGCAAACTTACTTTTTACGATACACACCGTCATGTCGGTTTTGTCGTAAAACTTCGACGAATCATAACTTATTCGTTATAAGTCGGTTTTCAGTGTTCTTTATATCTCTAGAATCTTGGTCACGACCATTACAACTTTCTTCACAGATATTGGATGTATCTATTATTTTATTTTTGATGCATATTTTTATTATTGTTTTATTACATCGTTATAAGCTCATATGTAATAAATAAATCATATAATACTCAAATAATTCATTTTCATTACTTTAAAATAGGTTATAATTGTTGGCCCAAAGTATTACATAATAATATTAATGCTTAGCAAGAAACACCGGCCTTACAAATGACACCACCATCACTTTCACAACGATCACAATCTAGAGTACCTACCTACAAATCGGAGGCAAACACATAAAAAGAGAAGCAGGAAGATGGAGAAGATAGAGTTGTATCATTACCTTCACTATTATCATCTTCATATATCCATCTCATAACACAGTTAAGATAAAAAAAAAGTATCAAAATACTATAAATAGACAATGATCTTAACAAAAAAAGAATAATATCTGATTAAGACAAACAAAATGAGAGGGATATGAGTAGATTAGGGGAAGATGATAATCTATAACCTTCCTTGATTCTCATTCCTAATTTATTGGTTTCTTTTTGTATAATAAATTAACTCATTGCAAATTTCTGAAATTATCCTTATCAAAATTTTGGACCACATTTGATAATATATTTACATTATATTTAATATATATATATATATATATATATATATATATATATATATATATATATATATATATATATATATATATATATAAAAACCTAACACATACACACACATGTACACGTACACACACTCACACTCACCCACTCACTCACACACACTCTCTCTCTCTCTCTCTCTATATATATATATATATATATATATATATATATATATATATATATATATAATATTTTTTTCTCAATATATTGATTTGAAACTCTTGTCATTTCAACTTTCAACCTTCTTTAATTTATTAAATATAAAATACTATAATTAATATACTTAATTATTTAACTTATTGTTAATATAATTTATACTTAGCTTTTTAATTTAAATATGATGTTACAAATTTTAAATTATCAATATGATATATTTGATTTGCTAATTTAAATATGGTATTTTATTTAAAACCTAAACAAAATCTCAAATAAACTAAAAAAACGATTAAAGATTTTTTTAAACAGTTAAAATGTTTGAACATGTTTAATATAAACCTCAATTGAATTTTCAAATTAACTAAAATAGTACTCAAAAACTATTTTTTAATATCAATAGAATATTTAGCAATGTGATTACTTAAATTAATTAACAATAATAGTTAAAAAGTAGCATAAATCTATTTATATCAATATTTGTCTTCTAAATTAAAAGATGGTCGTATATGTAGAGTTTTAAAATTAGTCCATTATAACTATTATTAAAAAATAACATTATATCGTGAATAATATGCAATTATATTTTTACGCAACGACATATCGAGTTCATTAAGTAATATTGTTCAAAATAATTGAGACTTTATATATAAAATTTATGTAAAAATTATTATATCAACATTAATATCTATAACATAACCATTTTTAAAAACATTCTCTTTTGAATAATTTTTTACATCACAATAGGTAAGACATTAGCTTAGCAGTGAATAGTACAAGAGATATGGTTTCACTTTTGAAGGTGAAAAGCCCAAAATACTCTCATCAATTACCAAAAAAATAGGCCACCTTAGCCGGCCCAATGTTTTTTCTGACCATAACTTATTTTTTTGCAAACAAAACTTAGAATTCTTAAAGCAAAAAATGATAACCATTGTACAATATTTAGGGCCATAATGAACTGTTTAATTTATACGAAATCCTATAGATAGTGAATTGTTGTATGAAATATATAATCATGTCGTAACAATTAAGGCAAATTTGTGTCGCATAAGATTTTGCATGAGTGGTTTTTCGTTTATTATCTAATAAGTGTTAATACAAATATTCTTATCATCAACGCATAAAAAAATGTATTCAAAACGTTTCATCTTCTAAAAAAATATATTTTCATAAAGGATTTATTCTCATTGATTATGTCTTTTCAACCGTTATATTGTTTAAACTTATTATAATGTTATAATTTGAGGAGCTGTAAACTAGGATGCAAATGGGGTCTGGGATTGACCATCTTTATCTTCATCTTCGAGTGACTAACCTCATCACCATCTTCATTCCCACCCCCGATGGATGATGGGAATCAAAATCCCAACCTTTTTAGATTTTGGGTTTTTCTCCGACCCATCCCGATCCATCTCCGGTCCATCTCTAATCTTTTAACATAATAAAGTCCAACTTATGTAAACTAATCATTCAAGTCTAATATGTTATTAAAACTAAAGGCTATTATAAAATTGGGTTTAAGTCGATTACAAAGTTTAACAAACATCAAAGTGAAAAATGACGATTTGGTATATGGACCGTCAAATAAAGTGAAGATTGACAAACTCTTGTAATTGAAAATATAATTTGATATATTGATTCTTTATCTGATGATCTAATATAGATCTATTCGTGCTTAGTGGGCTTATTTCAAATTCAATAAATTATATATATATATATATATATATATATATATATATATATATATATATATATATATATATATATATATATATATATATATATAATGTCATCAAAGCGAAGGCGGGACAGGTTAGTGATTGGTATAATTAACCCTAATTTTAGCATAATGGGGATCCCGACCCATACTTGTTACCCATTTTTGGGGGGAATCCGTATCCCCGACTGGGGCGGGTCAATCGGGTTCGCCAACGGGTCGGATAAACAATCGGGTTCGCCAACGGGTCGGATAAAATTTTCATGTCTAGTTAAATCTACATTTTAAAACGCCTGTAGAAATAAATTTAAAGAGACCGAGTAATCTAACCATTGTTGAATGGTATTTTAAAAATAATAATAGTTTTTTTAAAATATAGTCTCATGGTCCGGAACGGGTCATTTCAGAGCCGTTTTTAGGAAATGGTAACGGTTATAGGATTTGATCCGGTTTTGTGGTGTCTCTTGTAAATACCGTTTCAGAGTTCATTTGGACGTGATTTCGCGAACATACATTTCGGAGACCGTTTCGAACTTACTAATTCTCAAATGTCTTCTTCTAGCGGGGAAGTATATTATTTTTTATATGTAAGTTTATAATTATACATCTTTACTGCAGATTGTTGTTGGATAAGGTGTCTAAGTCCATAACTATTTCTGGTATGTACTTGACCCGACCCGGCATGGTCCATTTGGGTTGCATGGCACCATGCAATTGGATAAACTAAATGAGAGAAATAACGCTTGGAGATTATTAATATATTATAAGTTCTAATATATTAATAATATTATTTGATTAGTTTGATCAAGAATTAATTTAGAATTAATTAAGTGATCAAAAGATAACTAATTAAATATATGGGTTGATTAAGTAAATCATCCATATCTTGTATAGTGGGCTAAAAGGCTCCATGGATCATCAAGTTGGGTTCCACCCATAGGATGCTCCATGGATGCTCCATGGGAGTTACAAACCCATGGGTCATGGAAATGAAGAGTCATGACACATTAGGGTTTAACCCTAGATGTGTCAACACTATATAAAGAATATGATCTCCTCCCAAATCGGTTACACACAGACACTAAGTAATAAGGGGGCTTGGCCGATTTTGAAGAGTGTGTATTCTCTCATAAGTTCTTCCAAGAGCATTTGGTGTTGTGTGAAGCATTTGAGGCATCACCACTTGAGGTGCTAGGCTCACAAGGTTTCAAGGAACACAAGCAACAACAAGGTAAGTTATTCTATTTATACTTTATGTTAAAATTGTTCCCCATGTATGCTAGATAGGATATAACCTTGGAATTCAACTCTGCATGACAAATTAGACAAACATAGATCCAAGGTTATTAGGGTTGCATGTACACTTAGGAAGTGTTAGAATGCTCAAAACCCATCAGTGGTATCAGAGCCTAGGCTTGTTTGTTCTTATTTGTGCTTAAAAGTTGAAAACAGAATCGGAAATTTGCTGTCTGCGATCGGACTCGTCGAGTCTATAGGGGGGACTCGTCGAGTCCATGTGTATCTTCAACCAACTCGGCGAGTCATGTTCATGCACTCGGCGAGTAGGGTCGAATGAGTGCAGAATTTCGATTCAGTTGCTGGAAATGAATTAGAAACATTACCCTAAACTGTTTTAGTAAATATAAACTTGTTTTTGGTGGTGTAATGTTTTGCTAATTCATTTACAACAACTAGTTATCAAAATTACAAAGTTTTATGCAATTTTTGATTATGTTCATATCCATGTTCTTGTTCTTATGATGTTTTAGATGATCATAGGAATTATTTGTAACCTATTTGGTAGTTTAATTCTTGATCATAATGTGTTTTAATGGAGTCCATAACTTATCCTTAAGTTATGGAAAACCAAGAGTCACTTGAGTTAAAAACCATTAAGAAAACACAAGAGTTATAAAAATGAAGAGTCTTCATTTTATGACTCTATTAAACTCATAAGTTACAAGAAATGAAAAGTTTTGAAAGTTACAAAACTTGCCCTCAAGTTTTGGAACAAGTAAAGTTAAGTTAAAACTTTAGTTCCAACCCCTAGAATTTTAAAAGTTAAAATTCAACCCTTATACTTATATTATGATAATTTAATAATTATATATATATGTATAAGAACAACTCGTCTTACCGCTAGTACGCCTCATTCACGAAGCTGGTCTATAAGGTGGGTATAAGGTTGTTGCCTATAAAATGGTGACTTAATGGGTGTATATTCTCACCCACCGCTTGCTTGACTGGTGGAGGGTCGTTAGCCGAACGGGTAAGACAAGGACTTATAAATTCTCATTCAAAGTATGATGAATATATAAAGTAACTAAATGTTTATTAAATTCCCAATCTTAGTTACTTTAGGAAAAATGTGAATAAGGTGCTAATCCATGAAATTACACTTTACACTTTGTCAAAGTCGTTGGTGGAGCGTGTGTGGTTAACCGGCACACTAACTTGGACTTAACAAGGTAGGTAAAGGGTGACTTAAGGTTTATTATAGTATCGGTGGAGCGTGTGTGGTTTACCGGCACATCGATTGAGTGATAAACTTTAAGGGTACCAAGTGATTTGCATGGTTACTTCACACCTCGTTTTGTGATCCTCGGCATCCCAGTCACAAAACCTGGAGGGCACTCCCGAGATCGAAACATGCCTTTGAAAAGTTCATTGGATCTCAAAGAATCTAGGAATTTCTAAAACCAATAAAAACTAAATATTTAATATTTCGGTTTTCGTGGTGGAAATTGGTGAATCGTCATTCACCTACCTTTCAAATATGGTATAGCTTAGATTACGGCATACCTCTTCTAAGTTATATTATATTGTGATTGGATCCTAGCCTTAATATTACATTTGGGTGTTTTATTAAGGACTCTCATAAATCTAAACTAAACTTGTTCTTCTTTTTCAGATGTCTTCAACTAATGCTTCTGGCTCGAATCCTAATGGCTCCTTTACTCTTATGAGTCTGTGTGGGAAAGTCACCTTTGATGGATCCAACTTCAATAAGTGGATCAGAAACATCGGGATGATTACTCGCTACGAGGACAAAGAATATGTCCTTGACAAGGAGCTTAAGGAAATTGACGAGTCCACTGCAACTCCCCAGGAGATCGCTGACTTTCATACTCATGAAAGAGATGCAACCAAGGTGGCGTGCATCATGTTAGCCACCATGACAGCTGAACTCCAAAAGTCTTATGAAGACTTCTACCCTTATGAAATGCACCAAGATTTGATGGAAAGATACCATCAAAGTGCACGACAAGAGAGGTACGAAGTCATCTGCTCCATGATAACAACCATGATGAAGGACGGAGAGTCCGTCACGAGCCACATGCAGAAAATGCAAAGGTATGTGGATCGGTTGCTGAAGCTCAATGTGAACTTCCCTGAGGAGCTTGCAATAGATATCATTTTGCACTCCTTACCATCGTGCTATGATCAATTCCGCATGACATATCACATGAACAAGGAAGAGGTCACCCTCAGCAAACTTCAGGGACTTCTCAAGACCGCAGAAACAGGTCTTAAGGGGAAGTCAGTTGCTATCACTCCTACTCCAGAAACAACTCCGGTCTTGGCAATCGGGCAAAGTCGAGGGAGGAAGAGAAAGAGATCTTCAAAGGGTACCAAGGTTCGGACCCTTGATGGCTTTTCTTCAAGTGGAACCAAGAAAGGTTTCATTACTCCTTCTTCTGACCCAAAAGAGGCTGAATGCTTCTATTGCCACGAAAAAGCTCATTGGAAGCGGAACTGCCCAAAGTACCAGCAAGATGTAAAGGATGGGAAAGTCAAACCCAACCATGCAGGTATTTACACTATCATTTCTAATAACTCACCCCATTCGAAATCTTGGGTCCTTGATACAGGTTGCGGTATTCATATTTGTTGTGACTTGCAGGGACTAGGAAGAAGTGAGAATGTGGAGCAAGGAAGAATAAACTTAATCATGGGGAATAGGAAAGTTACACCTGTCACCAAGATTGGAGTTTATACTTTATCGCTAAGTAGTGGGTTAAATTTAGATTTGAATAAATGTTGTTATTCGCCAGAAATGGCAAGAAATATTATTTCCTTTCATGCATTGTACAAACAAGGTTTCACCTTTTCGTTTGATAATGAAGTTGGTTCGATTAATGCTTTCTTTAATAATGTACTTTATTTTAAAGCATTACCTTGTGATGGTGTGTATGAAGCTGTATCTATTGTAGATAACTTAGGAAATAATGTTTTGTGTATTGATTCTACTAATAATAATAACTTGGATAAAGCATCGTTATGGCATTGTCGTCTTGGACATATAAGCAAGAAACGCATAGGCCAACTCCAAAAGGATGGAGTCTTGGAGTCGTTTGACCTAAAGTCAAATGATAGTTGCGAATCATGCTTACTTGGAAAAATGACAAAGTCACCCTTCACAGGCTCGTGTGAAAGGGGTGAAGGTTTGTTGGACCTTATACACACGGATGTGTGTGGACCATTCAAACATGCCACAAGAGATGCTAATCGTTATTATTTGACTTTTACCGATGATTACAGTAGATATGGATATGTCTACTTAATCAAGCATAAGTCAGAGACTTTCGAGAAGTTTAAGGAATTTAAACAGGAAGTCGAGAATCAATTGGGCAGGAACATTAAGATGCTTCGATCCGATCGAGGTGGTGAGTATCTTAGTTCAGAGTTCCTCGACTATCTAAAGGAATGTGGGATTGTCTCACAATTGACACCTCCCAGGACACCGCAGTTGAATGGTGTGGCTGAGAGGCGTAATCGAACCTTGTTGGACATGGTTCGTTCCATGATGAGTCGAGCTTCGCTACCAATCTCATTCTGGGGGTATGCCTTAGAGACTGCCGCCCATATCCTTAATCTAGTCCCTACAAAGAAAGTTGCCAAAACTCCTCACGAGATGTGGACTGGTAAAGTACCTAAACTAGACCACATCAAGATTTGGGGCTGCGAAGCTTTCGTGAGACGCGAGACTCATGATAAGCTCGAACCCCGAAGCGAGAGGTGTATTTTCATCGGCTACCCACAACAATCCTTTGGTTACCTCTTCTACAGACCTAGTGACAATGTGGTCTTTGTAGCAAGAAGAGGAGTCTTTCGAGAGAGAGATTTTATAAGCCAAGGAGACAGTGGGAGGCAAGTTGATCTTGAAGAAATTCAAGAGTCAAGTGGTGAAGGAACTTCAAACTCTAGCCCTCAACTTGAGGAGGAAACTCCTGTTGAACCAATTGACGAATCTATACCTCTGAGGCGTTCCACGAGAGTTAGGAGTGCACCTGAGCATTACTATGGATTCCATATTACTGCAGAAGGTGAGACACTTATTAGTGATGAGACACTAGTAAGTCAAGATGACCCTAACAGCTACGAGGAAGCCATGGCAGGCCCCGAGTCTGCCAAATGGAAAGAGGCTATGGATAGCGAGATACAATCCATGTATGACAATCAAGTTTGGAACTTGGTTGAGAATGTACCAGGTCGAAAGACTGTAGGGTGCAAATGGGTCTTCAAGAAGAAGACCGACATGGATGGTAAAGTACACACTTATAAGGCTAGACTGGTTGCAAAGGGTTTCTCTCAAATTCCTGGAGTGGATTATGATGAGACCTTTTCTCCGGTAGCCAAGATTATGTCTATTCGGGTTCTGTTAGCCATAGCCGCATTTCATGACTATGAAATTTGGCAAATGGATGTCAAAACCGCTTTCCTTAATGGAAAGTTGGCTGAAGATGTTTACATGAGTCAGCCAGAGGGTTTTGTCAGTAACGAGTACCCTAATAGAGTGTGTAAGCTTGAGAAATCCATTTATGGATTAAAGCAAGCACCTCGCAGATGGAATCTTTGCTTTGATGAAAAGGTCAAGGAATTTGGCTTTTCTAGGAGTGAAGATGAATCTTGTGTATATGTCAAGGCTAGTGGGAGTATAGTTAGCTTTTTGGTATTGTATGTGGATGACATACTACTCATAGGAAACGACATTCCAACCTTGCAGGAAGTAAAGTCCTGGCTTGGAAAGTGTTTCGCTATGAAGGACCTTGGTGAAGCTGCCTATATTTTGGGGATAAGAATCTTGAGAGATCGGAGTAAAAGACTAATTGGACTTAGTCAAAGTACCTACTTGGAGAAGGTTCTGAAGAGATTCAGAATGCAAGACTCCAAGAAAGGAGAGTTGCCCATCCAGAGTAGCGCCAAGCTGAGTAAGACACAAAGCCCTAGCACTGAGGCTGAGATAGCACAAATGAGTCGATTACCTTATGCTTCGGCTGTAGGTTCGATCATGTATGCTATGACGTGTACTCGACCTGATGTAGCCTTTGCCTTAAGCATGGTTAGCAGGTTTCAGGGGAACCCTGGCAAGGCACACTGGATTGCGGTAAAGAATATTCTCAAGTACCTACGAAGGACTAAGGACTGGGTCCTTACCCTCGGTGGGAGTGATGACTTGAGAGTTGTAGGGTATAGTGATGCTAGCTTCCAGACTGATAGGGATAACTTCCGCTCTCAGTCGGGCTGGGTCTTTACCCTAAATGGAGGAGCAATTTCTTGGAAGAGTTCCAAGCAAGAGACAGTGGCTGATTCTACTTGTGAATCAGAGTATATTGCAGCTAGCGAAGCAGCAAAGGAGGCGTTATGGCTGAGGAACTTCATTGGAGACCTTGGAGTTGTACCAGCTATTAAAGAGCCGATGGAAATTTTCTGTGATAGTGAAAGTGCTGTTGCCTTAGCCAAGGAATCAAGGGATCACGGGAGATCCAGACACATTGACAGAAAATATCATTTCATCAGACATCGGATCGAAGAAGGACTCCTCGTGGCAAAGAGGGTATCATCAGATGAGAATCCAGCAGATCCCCTTACGAAGGGACTGACTCGGGTTAAGCATCACCAGCATGCTCGGAGCATAGGGCTGAAGGATGATATTAGATTTAGTAGTTAGATAATCTTGAAATTTGTAAAGTGTAATTGACATTTGATGATGAATAAAAGTGTTTATTTATGAGTAAAGTGTTGCTATCTCTTTTCGATCGTTTACTATATTTCTTTTGCATGTTTTGACTTCCAGAATAATTTTGTTTGGTATAACATATTATTCAAACCTCCACAGTCGGTCATATGTCGGAAGTAGGTATGAATCAAGACTGTCATGTTTGATTGTAGAGGTCTGGGACAAGGCTACAACAATCATGAGTGCTCATAAGTTCTGAGCATTGGACTCAACCCACGCTCACTGGAATCACTTCATGGAATTCTATCTCAAGTGATCGTGAGACGGTAATATCATATAAATCTTTAAACCTAGAGATATGATTTGTTACTTACGAGTTGGTTATGCATTGATTGTACGAAAAACGCATTAGTAACTCGATGTTATAAAATCGTGCTCTTATGTGTAATTCAATGAGTAGTAGAACAAACATATGAGTCGAAGTTTATCTGTTCCTTCTTGGATTAGAAGCTGATATCTGGGCCCCTCGATGATTTTGTTTTGACCTATGTACCGGGCCCGGTCAGAACTAGATTGATGTGTTCAATAAAGTTCTTTGTCAAACAAATCGGAAATCGAGAAACAAATGTTGGACAATAAGTAAGACATTGTTCCATGTATTTGTCCAACTGATATCTAGAATAGAGGATTATATGATCACTTATCTTAAATGGCGTACCATCATCTTCTCAAGTTTCGAGAAACCTTGTAAAGAGCTACGATTGCCGATCGGTTCCTGAAGTCATACTTGCAGTAATAGTTACTAGACTTATCCAAGTGGGAGACTGTTGGATAAGGTGTCTAAGTCCATAACTATTTCTGGTATGTACTTGACCCGACCCGGCATGGTCCATTTGGGTTGCATGGCACCATGCAATTGGATAAACTAAATGAGAGAAATAACGCTTGGAGATTATTAATATATTATAAGTTCTAATATATTAATAATATTATTTGATTAGTTTGATCAAGAATTAATTTAGAATTAATTAAGTGATCAAAAGATAACTAATTAAATATATGGGTTGATTAAGTAAATCATCCATATCTTGTATAGTGGGCTAAAAGGCTCCATGGATCATCAAGTTGGGTTCCACCCATAGGATGCTCCATGGATGCTCCATGGGAGTTACAAACCCATGGGTCATGGAAATGAAGAGTCATGACACATTAGGGTTTAACCCTAGATGTGTCAACACTATATAAAGAATATGATCTCCTCCCAAATCGGTTACACACAGACACTAAGTAATAAGGGGGCTTGGCCGATTTTGAAGAGTGTGTATTCTCTCATAAGTTCTTCCAAGAGCATTTGGTGTTGTGTGAAGCATTTGAGGCATCACCACTTGAGGTGCTAGGCTCACAAGGTTTCAAGGAACACAAGCAACAACAAGGTAAGTTATTCTATCTATACTTTATGTTAAAATTGTTCCCCATGTATGCTAGATAGGATATAACCTTGGAATTCAACTCTGCATGACAAATTAGACAAACATAGATCCAAGGTTATTAGGGTTGCATGTACACTTAGGAAGTGTTAGAATGCTCAAAACCCATCAATTGTATGTTAACACATATAATTTATGTAATTATATAGGTTTTATTTGCTTTTATTTGATTTTTAGCAGTTTAAAGAGAATTATTGAATTATATTTAGTTATATATGTATACTACATTGAAAAATCTTACAAATATCCTCATTTTGACTCGTGTGGAACAAATACGGAATCCATAAAACACCTTCGAAATATTAAAATTTACTCCGAAATTCAACGAACAGTTCCAGAATATGGATCCGAAATATTATTATATGGAATCTGTATCCAGAAATAGGTTCCTGAATTTTGATATGGAATTATCCTCTGGAACATACATACTAAATTGACTAATTTGTCATCCTTTTAATTGTATCATAAAAGAGCATATGAAAACAGTTGTCACTACAACCTGTAGGCTTGAACTCGGGCGGGAAATCATGTTCTGGTTACAACACAAGCCAACTTGTGTAACCATGTTTAGGTAATCATGTTTTCGTGATCATGTTCACATTCCACAAGGTGTAAAAGGTCACCATTTACTCTGTCACTTTCTTACGTGCATACAATACACTACTTTACGTCCACTTGACCTACATGAGCATCTATTTTTGGTACACGACTATCATCTTTTCTTCGACAGGAAAGCTTTTTTCCTGATTACCAGCTTGTGATCTGGGGACTATTCTCCCCACCCCCACCCCCACCCCCCCGAATTCTGATGTTAAACAATTCAGACACCGTGTATTTCCATTTATGTCGACTTTATGTTCGGTGAGATGGATGACGTTATGCACCTGTTCGATCACTTACTTTATCAATTAGGCGATGCAGACGCGGTCAAAGTCTCTCTGGTGTATTTGCTAGAGCAGGGATTTTTTTAGGAAATACCCTTGACAGCCGGTTACTAATAAACGTCTTACAGTTGTCTCGAATTTAGACCAGTTTAAGTATACAATTATTTACTTACATTAGATCAAATGATGTGCATACTTACTAAGTGTAATTGTTAACACATGTACCCATGTGACAGAGTGATATGTGATTTCACTTACAAACATGTGCTTACTATCTTTGACAAGACTGAGGAGCATTTGAAACCAGTGAGGAAAGAGTCGATAGTAGACATACATATACTTTGCAAGGATTTGTCTATGCATTTAAGGTATATCGATTACGTTTCATAATAGCTTTTATGCAACAAGTATTGCAAAATATTGGTTACTTGCTTGACATATTAATTTGTAGATTTTGATCATGGAGACATTTCCCAAAGTTAGTATAGTTGTTTACCCTATATTGGTTGTTATCCCTAGTGTAGTTGCATACCCTACGATGAGGTGTTTACATACTACTAAATGTGAACGTATTCTTGATGTTAGAAATGTATGTAGCTTTGTTCACCGTATAATCTATAAGTTGCTTTAAGAAAATAACATAACATTAACTTTTATATATTGTTTTATGCACTCCCCCCACTCCCCCCCAATGAATTGATGCAACATACTCAATAGAAGCGTGCCGCTTTGTGGTGGAGTGAGAGTTCTCCATGGATAGATGTTCCAAGATTATCCTAATATTTGAGTATTCGTTTTTTATTATGCATGTTTTAAACAATTTTCTAATCACTACGTACCAAAAACAACTTTATCCTTCTAAACAACATTTTTTTGATTACTATAATTTCGTACAAATATTATTGTAGGTTTTTTAGATCACCAGTTTCATATTGCAGACTACTTTTTTTTAAGTATTTTTAATGTTAGATCTACTCTTAGACTTAATGTTACTTTTGGAACTTAATTTGGTCCTACTAGAAGATTTAGTTTTGTTGAATCCGTGGGAAACTGAGCGTCACAGTTTTTACTTGTATGACTTATCCTTTGGCAACGACTGTATTTTGTTTGAATCGGACCTTCGACTTGGGATGGGATATGGTTATAGTTTCGTGGTCATTCGACTTGTTGTTTGTCCATCAATGGTGGTAATACAACCATGACTTCATCCGGTTGTTTGTATTCAGCTGGAACTGGCACAAGAAACACAATCTCTATATATGTTGATTGATATGTTCCCACTGTGAAGTATGATGACACCCATGTCCTGTAGTGTTGATATGTCACTTCCTTGAATATCTCCATAGCATGAGAACAAGGTATACTTGATAATTTTCATTTCCAACATGTGTAACAATGAGATTCCAAGTTTACTATACCATTTTTCATTTAGCCAATCACTTTATATATGCTTTGATCATTCTCGTATACCTACAAACTAGAGGATTTGTTGATCCTGCTATCGATAACCTTCTTAGCATAATCAGTAATATCTTTTTTCGATTTAAGCTATAAAAAAATTTTGCGTATATGTTTTCATCGACCATAAGTTATATTACAATTATCATGGAAGTTATAATATAAATAGTTATCTCTGGCATCACGTCACTGACACCACCATTATTGTATAATAGATTGAAAGAAATCAATCAAAATTGTTAGTGGTTGTTTTTGTGAGCCACTTGATAATGTATTTATGGAATTAGCATTGTTTGATGTCATAGTATTGTACCGAGCCACATGGAAATACGACCCTGCCCATTTCTCCTAACCGATTATTTCTAGCTATGTACGACAATCTTCGTTTGTGCATGAAGTAGCTTACCAAAGGTTTTTTGAAATCATACTGCCGGTAAACTTTTGCGGCCTACCAAATCAAAATCTCCATTCTATATTGTTTTCCGATCTTTGTTCTCATATTCATCAACAAACGACGACAAAAAAATCCATGAATTGCGTTCAGGAACACAACTTGAATGGCCATTTCTTTGAGTCTGATATGATAGTCAAAGAGGGTATGCCCCAATACATTCTTTGAGTCTTGATAAAAACAATATCCATGACTCCTCATTTTCAGTTTTCTCAACACCAAATGCAATATGGAGGATTTGGTTATTACCACCCAAGCCTACTTGTTGGAACATCGAGCCCAAGTGTTTCAATTCAAGGTGTGCTCCATAAATGATAATAATAGGATGCAAACAAGTTTAAAATTCTCGAACCTAAAAACTAATAAATAATAATATATTACTCATTAAAGCGATCACATGTGTAACAACAAAAAATATAAAGAATTCAATATATAAGAAATATTACCATGCAACTGATAGCCATGAAAAAAATATTCGAAATTGTTTTCATAGCTTGTCTTTATATGTGTAAATGTCCGTGAATTCTTTTTCTCCAAGTTGTAACAATATAAAGATAGTCTTTGAAAGCTTTCTTGAGGAGTCCCTATCAACATATTTAGAGCATACATTTTAGCACCCCATACTTTCTAGTATGAAATATATACCCTAAGACGGTCATTTAAAGTTCATTGTATCTGTTTCCCCTGCCACATGTTAAATATATTATCAACTATGATGTCATTCAAGAAATAACATAATACCTTTTTGTTGGCTTGTCGATTATGGGGATGTAGCTATCCGTTTGATCAAGTGTGTCTCTCTAATTGTTTAAGCAATTGAAATGTGTCAGTAGTATTTTGTTTTGTTGCCTTTATCTGTCGGTCATAATATTTTATTAAGCAAACAGCTTCAAACCAGTCTTTTGTAGATTTTGACACTCTATATTAGAAGCCTTCAATAAAACTTTTGAATCCAAAATTAACCTTAAGTTCTTCTTTTCTTTTGAATATTTGGAGTAACTTCACATATGAAGTATAACTGTGGGTTGTGGCACCTTTACGTTGTGGTTGAGCTAATTCAGGAAATGGTAAAGGTTCAGACATACCACAATGGGTGATTTGTGTTTCTTCAGAATCGAAAAAATAATAAAGAAACTTTTCCTGTTATGGTTTTTAAGGTTGTAAGGGCTCAGTTTCTTCCTATTCACCTTCAGTATCATTCCCATCAAATTTATTGCAACTTTGAAAATGTTCAAGTTGCTCTCAATGTGGAATTATATTACCATCATCCACCAACAACATTAGTTTTTGCTCATCATTTAACAACCTTATCTTGTTGGATTACTGTCTAAGCCCGTAACCATATTTGGTAAGTACTTGACCCGGTTGTGCATGGTCCTTTTGGGTTGCCTTTAAACCTGACAATGTAATAGGATAATTATTGGAGAGTGAAGAATGATTTATTAATTTATTATTTGGTTAATAAATTAATTTCAAATTAAGATAAATGATTTATTAATGTATTATGGATATAATATGTTGATTAGAAATCATATAGTTTAATTAATATTTAATCAAAAATTAATTTGGAATTAATTTTAGGATTAAAGGAATTAACTGAAACTGCAGGGACTAAAGTTGACAATGTTCAAAAGTTAAGCATTGAAGCATTCTAGAACCTACCTTAGAGGTGGGGAACGAAATCTAGAGTGTCCTAGGGTTTCCTTGGGCTCTATGGGTGCCTTGGAAGCCTTAAGGAGGAAGTTAAGGGATTAGGGTTATCTAAGATACACCTGTCTAATCCTGAACCTTCCTTATCACCTATATAAACCCATATAGGGTTGGATTTCGTCTAAGGCACTCCAAGAGAGGCTTAAAGCCAAATTTTCCACTTCCCTTCTCTCTCCATTGTAATCATTGGTTGCTAGGTTTGTTTGAGAGCCATTAGAGGTACTACACTTGTGGTACTTGCTTTCAAAGACAAGAACATTCAAGATTTAAGTTGTTATTACAATATAACAACAAAAGGTACGTATTTCATCCTTATTTATGAATCTCAAAATTCCTATAAGCTTGTTAGGGTTCTTCAAGTGTTCATAGTGCTGTATAATTAATAGTGATAACATAGATCCAACTCTAGGGTTGCATGCACACATAAGATTGTGTGTATAAAACCCATCAGTGGTATCGGAGCCATTGGTTTTTGTTTTTAATTAGCATTATACAAATGTATGAACTTGACAAATTAGGGTTTATGGCCAATAAACTCTAGGAGACATGAATTTTCGAAATTAGGGTTCTTGAAACCTGATTTACGAAAGTTGGTTAGGGTTTCCCAAACCCTTTCCTTAGCCTCTAAGATTTCGAACTTGGTTAGGGTTTCCCAAACCCTTTCCTTAGCCTCCAAGTTTTCGAATTCTAGGGTTATCCAACCCTTGAATTTCGAAATTTGCCTCCTTTCCCAAGATAAGATCCTATTTTTTAGGATTTTGGATAAATGCCATATCTTATAATTATTGTTAAGTGTTTAAATTTCGTAATAAAATTTTTTGAATTATCCCATCCCATAATATCGAATTTTAGGGGATTTAAGGGATTATGTTAAATTAATTGCTTAATTTAAAAGATATCCTTACCAAAATAGAAGATAATTGTCAAATTAATTAGATAATCATTGCCTTATGTGATAAACTTGATTTATTTGATTTATTTGATAGCTAATCTTGCAAGAAATTGAATTAGGTCATATTTAGATAATTAATAATTAATTGGTTAATTATTATTAGTTGTAATTTGATCTAGAATGTTCTTGCTTATGTTTTGAAAAGTTTCAAAAATTGCCCTCAAGTTTTGGAATTTAAATTTTGATTAAAAGTTTAATTTTAAAATGTTAAATTCTAAAACCCTAGTTTTCAAAAGTTCAAATTTCACCCTTTTGGTTTTATTAAGTTAATTAAAAGTATAATTAAAAGAAAGTTAATAAATCCATCATCATTTGGTTTATATTTGATTAAATTAAAAATATAATTTATAAAATTAAACCACCTAGTATTTTAAAAGTAAAATACACCCTTATACTATGTATAACATTAAAAGTCTAATATTACATATGTATAACTTAAATGCTAGTCTTACCGTTAGTAGGCCTCATTCATGAAACCGATCTATAAGGGGGGGGGGGGTATAAGGTTATGGTCTATAAAATGTCCGTTTAATGGGTGTCCAGTCTTACTCACCGCTTCCTTGATTGGTGGAGGGTCGTTAGCCAAACGGGTAGGATAGACAAACCCACTCCTCATTAAAAGTACAATGAAAAATAAAGTAGCTAAATGTTTTACAAAATTCTCAATCTTAGTTACTTTAAGCAAAAGTGAATTGATGCAATTCCATGAAATTACACTTTGTACCCTTGCTAAGACGTTAGGGGAGCGTGTGTAGTTAACCGGCACACTAATTAGGTTCTATGCAAAGGTGGCAAAGGGTGACTCGATGGCTGTCATAGTTCAATGGGGTGTGTGTGGTTAACCGGCACATCGAATAGGTGACTATAACATTAGGGGCACCATGTATATTTGCATGGTTATTTACACCCTGTTTTGTGATCCTCGACATCCCAATCACAAATCGAGGTGCATATCGAGATTTAAACATGCCAATGAAAAGTTCAATGAATCTCAAAAGATCTAGGAGTTTTAAATACATTTAAAACTTAAAATTCCTTTTTCGTTTATCATGGTGGAAAAGTAGTGAATCATCATTCACTTACCTTCAAATGTTCTACAAGTTGGATTACGACATCCCTCTTCCAATTTGTAGGATGTTGTGTTGGATCCTAGCCTTAATATCTCATTTGGGTGTTTTATTAAGGAATCAATCAACTAAACTTGAATTTTCTCCCGTTTCATTGATGTCAAAGTCTGACAACTATGGTCTTCCTAAATCTATTGGAAAAGGTTTTCCACATGAAGATGATGTTCCACAATTGGATTGTGGAAATGGAAATCATGCTTCATTTCTCCACCTCCTCCAATAATTCTCCATGACCCACATGTTTAAAAACTTGAAAAGTTCAAGGTCACTCAAGCCCTATTGGCAATAAGACACAAAGTTGGAACGTCGATGTGTACATACATCTTAAAGATGAAGTCACACATTGACAAGATTGTTAGGTGTCGATGTCTCAAGGAAGTTGGCTATTCAGTGACTTTCTGAATCATATGGTAAGTTCGACCACGACATGACCCTTATTGATTTGACTCATTTGCTTATTGCTGCTGAATCAGAAATGATTTTGCGCATTGGTCAAGCAAATTTTGTCTAATAAATCAATATCCCAACCTTCTATGGGAAATGGCAACATTGGAAGTCCAGAAAAGTTTTCTCTATGCAAGAGAAAGGCTGAGTCTGAAATAGTCCTGTGTACCATTCCAGAAGAATCCATGTGTTTCTACTGACAAAAGAAGGGGCATTGGTTACGAAGCTACCCTTACCACCTAAAAGATCTAAGAGATGGGAGGGTCAAGATGTATGACTCTGCTTTAGGTAAAATCCACTATCTAACTCCATTAAGTTCCTATTTGGAGATTTGTAATATATGATGTGATAAGATTACATTTCGATGTTTTGAAGGATTGAAGAAAAGAAAGGAAGCTTAAAGGAAGGAGCGAGTTGGGTCTGATCGTGAAGAAATATATTACGATTGCATGGATTCGATGATCGGATTTTGGAGCTGCTGCTTAGAGTTATAGTAGATTGCTTAGGAATATGTAATAGCATAGTCTTCATTTATATTGTAAGGATATATATTTTTCCACAATAAAATAAATTTTGATTTTGTCTTATTTATATTTCCTTGTAATGGCAATTGTGAAAATTGATGTTTATGTGTTTCTATTATAACCAATATAAAGTGGATGTGATTCTTAGTTATGTTATTTTCTAAGTAAGGAAAGATTCTCATCGCCCAAGTTTCAATTGGACAGAAGCATGGAATCATATGATTTGAATCATGTGATGTATGGAAATCTTGGTACTTAGAAATTTTAAGGCTAATTCCTTGACAAAGAGTCAAGTGAAGGACTAGGAGATCGAGTTCACAATGTTGTGCACTAGTCAAGTCCACCATAAATAACAACAAGATTATTCATCATGATTTACTAAAAGTCTAGTAAACATGATTATGCTTACAAGATTAAGTGTAATTCTGAATCATTGAAAAGTTTCAATGAATGGTAGAAGGAATAAGAAGAATCAATTAGGAAGAAAGATAAAAGTTTCTCCAATCTAAAAAGAAGGGAGAGTACTTTTGTATCATGTTTTATGATCATCTTAAGAACCATATTATAATTCATCCTCTAAGGACACCTTAGTGCATTAAGTATGGCTAAGAAGAGGAGTCAGAATTGTCAAAATGGGTTAAATCAATAAAAAGAATCGTACTTCGTTCCAAGATCAAGTCTTAGAGTTAAATTCCAAGATGTGACTTGAGTGATATAATCTTAAGTAGGAATGGTCTTATTTTTTCACATTTTGGTGAGTTGTGATGTCTAGAATAAGACAAAGACCAACTAGTACCAAATTGTGTGTAGGTTTTGTCTTGATAAAGACACACACTAACTCTTGAATATTTGTTTTGTCAAGGAATGTTTCTTGACAAGAGAATCTTATATATCAAGAGGTTAGTGGGAGTCTAAATGATCTTGAATAGGTTCAAGAACTAATAAAGAGTAAACCTATTATTAATCACTAGCACACGACTTGAGGTTTCTAACCTATCGTGTTGACAAATTTTTGTTTATGTGCCATTCTAGTTTGGTCAACTATGCATGTGAGTTCTATGAGTTCTTAATGGATTTCATAGGGGCAAGGGATCTTGTTTAATGGAAAGTTAATTGAAATGAAGGGGTGGGCTGCTTAATAACTTGGAAGCAATGGTGGGACCCTTGATGGCAAGAAATTAAGAATGCATGTTATGTCCATAAGAGTTTAGATTTGTCACTAACATTATCTTGTGATTATGGTTATAAAAACTCACATGTATAAGGGCACATACACAATAAAATGTAAGTGTCATAAGGTTTCTCTCCTTCATGAAAATGATTGTGAGGAAACGCTTTCACAAAGAGAGATTTTAAAGATAGCATTATCTAATAGAGGACTTTGTAATTTCATTGGCAATAGTCTTTGTGACTTTAGTGCAGTGACATTACGAAAGGATCATTGCATAAAACGTTAGAATATAATATATTCTGTAAGTGGCAAGAATTTGATATTCTTACACTTGTGATAAGGATTGGGAGTTGTGAAATGAGTATGATTGGAAATGTGTTCATTTGATCTATTTCACAAAGTAAGGACCATAGATAAACATTGTGTGCATGCTAAGAGCATGGGACAATTGTAGTAATAATTCAAGTAATAAGTTAATTAACTAAAACAACAAATAATGAGTAATCGATATGGAGATAAATAAAAGGTGTCGTATTTATACTCAAAGGTTTGGGACCATATATGATTAGTATTATTCTTGTGTTTCACTTTGCATGTTTTGACTTCCTGAACAATTAATTATTTCAGAATAATCAAATTATTCGAATGGTCCATAGTCGTTCATATGTTGGAAATAGGTATGAATAAAGACTGTCATCAATTGGTTTGTAGATTGTCTAAAGTGTATTACACATATCAAAGGTTTGCTGCAATGTTCATGAGTGCTTATGAATATGATTTTGAGCATTGG
The DNA here is from genome assembly GCF_052625555.1 of Lactuca saligna. Taxonomy (NCBI): domain Eukaryota; kingdom Viridiplantae; phylum Streptophyta; class Magnoliopsida; order Asterales; family Asteraceae; genus Lactuca; species Lactuca saligna. The sequence goes on along the minus strand of NC_136422.1, from coordinate 167,770,946 downwards.
ATTAAACCCACACTCACTTGGACAGCTTCATGGATTTTATCACGGGCGATTGGTGAGACAATAATATATTGTATTCTTGAAACCGAGATGTGTGAGTTGTATCTTGCGAATCGGTTACACATTGATAATATGTAAACGCACCAATAACTTGGTATTATAAAACATATTGTTATGTGTGATTTGGTGGTGAGTGCAAGAAAGCATTGAGTCGAAGTTTATCCATTCCTTTTACCCAAAGTGGGATAAAAGCGATATACGTGGGCCCCTCAATGATTTAGTGATGACAAACGTAAATGCTCGGCCGGGCTAGGGCTAATTTGATTTGTTCAATTAGTCAGTCGTCATAAATCGGAAATCAGGAAACAACACATAGACTGAGAGAATGATTTCAATCCATGTCTCACATCTATACGATATCTAGAATGGAGGAATATATGATCCCTTATCTAAAGGACAAGTTACTGATAAGATCAGAGTTTGACAGCGTCTTTGAGAGCTACGATTGTCAATCGAGTTGTACTTGCATTTATGGTTACTAGACTTATCCAAGTGGGAGACTGTTGGATTAGTGTCTAAGCTCGTAACCATATTTGGTAAGTACTTGACCGGGTTGTGCATGGTCCTTTTGGGTTGCCCACAAACCTGGCAATGGAATATGATAATTGTTGGAGAGAGAAGAATGATTTATTAATTTATTACTTTGTTAATAAATTAATTTGAAATCAAGATAAATGATTTATTAATGTATTATGGATATAATATATTGATTAGAAATCATATTGTTTAATTAATATTTAATCAGAAATTAATTTGGAATTAATTTTAGGATTAAAGGAATTAATTGAAACTATACGGACTAAAGGTGACAATTTTCAAAAGTTGAGCATTGAAGCATTCTAGAACCTCCCTTAGAGGTGGGGAACGAAATCTAGAGTGTCCTAGGGTTTCCTTGGGCTCTAAGGGTGTCTTGAAAGCCTTAGGGAGGAAGTTAAGGGATTAGGGTTATCTAAGATACACCTGGCTTATCCTGAACCTTCCTTATCACCTATATAAACCCCTATAGGGTTGGATTTTGTCTAAGGCACTCCAAGAGTGGCTTAGAGCCGAATTTTCCACTTCCCGTCTCTCTCGATAGTAATCCTTGGTTGCTAGGTTTGTTTGTGAGCCATTAGAGGTGCTACACTTGTGGTACTTGCTTTCAAAGACAAGAAGATTCAAGATTTAAGTTGTTATTACAATATAACAACAAGAGGTATGTTTTTCATCCTTCTTTATGAATTTCGAAAATTCGTAGAATCTTGTTAGGGTTCTTCAAGTGTTCATAGTGTCGTATAACTAACAGTGATAACATAGATCCAACTCTAGGGTTGCATGCACACATAGGATTGTTTGTATAAAACCCATCATATCTTTATACCTATAATCACCTCCATCTATAGGGACGTTTTAAGAAGGAAGATGGTTAGCTGTCATAGGTAATAAATTACAAATTTGGTTACTTCCACCATCGAAATACCCATTTCCCCCAGAACGATTTTCCCTAGCAAATCGATGAATACCACTATCCATAACATTATTAACAACAAAAAATTTAATTCTATTATGAGACATACTACTAACAAAACTAATAAAACAAATGAAATCACTATCGTCAACAATCTACATAACTATATTATATCTAGAACACTGAAAAGATAGATGTATTTGATTACTATGTAGCTTGGAGTTGGAAGCAACCAACGTAATTAACCCAACGAAGTTGATATCATTGATTATATTTACCACTTACCTATTTTGTTGTTTAGGGTTGTAAGGGCTCAGTTTCTTCCTATTCACCTTCAGTATCATCCCCATCAAATTTAGTGTAACTTTGAAAATGTTCAAGTGGCTCTCCATGTGGAATTATATTACCATCGTCAACCACCAACATTAGTTTTTGCTTTTACAATTCATCAACAACCTTATCTTTATACCTATAATCACCTCCATATACAGGGACATTTTAAGAAGTAATATGGTTGGTTGTCATAGGTAATAAATTACAAATTTGGTTACTTCCACCATCGAAAGACCCATTTCCCCTAGAACGATTTTCCCCAGCAAATCAGTGAATACCACTTTCCATAACGTTATTAACAAAAAACAATTTGTATTATGTTATGAGACATACTACTAAAAAAACTAATAAAACAAATGAAATCACTATCGTCAACAATCTGCATAACTATATTAGATCTAGAACATTGAAAAGATGGAAGTGTTTGATTACTATGTAACCTAGACTTGGAAGCAATCAACGTAATTAACCTAACGAAGTTGATATCATTTATTATATCTACACCAAAGCATGTGTATTCTAGAGAAATATATTGCATAGATCCGTCAATACAATGTCATTTCCCTCCACTAGAAACTACACTTGAAAGAATTTTGTATGTATACTCATTCTGGAACGTATAAGAAAACTACCAAAAAAACAAATGGAATGCATACAAGGTAGAAAAACACAAAAATACCCTATTTTTGTCTCTCCAAAATTTCCCATTGGAATGTACAGGAATTGTAGACTAGAGTTCCGAGTGCATTACTTAGTTCGAAACGTACGACAATGTGAGATTCGGGACCCAAACCCTACCAACCACCTACCAACTCCGGAATGTAAACACTACAAAATATCTATAATGTCCTAAAAATCAAAGGTTAAAATTTCATTTTTAATAAAATCAAAACACTCAATTATACATTATTCAAACATTTAGAAGTATTTCAAAACAAAACAATTATGAGAGTACATTCCCAAAATCACGAGGAAACCACGGGTGTATGCGCTACGATCAAGTCGGGCCATTCATTTCGAACCAGAAGTACCTGAAACCAAAAACCAAAAACTATAAGCACAAAGCTTAGTGAGTTCCCCAAATACAACATACCAAACATAACATACGAGTCATATATATCAACATGTAATAGGAAGTGCTATGTGCCAATGATAGTCTTGCCAGTATGCCACGAGCCGTATCATGGTCTTTCCTTGCCAAGTTGGGGACCAAAACCTTGGGTCTTACAAACAAGTGCCAGGAGCCACCTCCTAGTCTTCCATGCAAGCATGACAAAGATAACTAGCTTATAATCCACCACTACTTATCTATTTAACTGCTAGAGTCCAACCTTTGGTCTTGCATACAGATCTGCCAATAACCACCTCCTGGTCTTTCATGCAAATGTCAAGGGCCACCCCCTGGTCTTCCTACAATACATAAACCAAATGGGTTGACATTTGTGACTTCAACCCATAGTACAATGAGGAGACTCACCTCAATAGCTGAAACCACGAAATAAATCTCTAAGAGTAGATACACTAGAATTCCCGTGCTATCAAACAACTAATACCCAATTAACAATTGGGTTCCAATCAAAATCCAGCAATCCATATATGGGATAAAAAGACCATTTTACCCCTCCACTAGTTTAGTCATACACTAAGGCCCAAACTCCCAATCATAAAGGCCCATAAACTAATAATCATCCAAAGCCCACTTATGGGCTAAATTTCCAAATTGGGCTCAAACCTTACTTAGGCCTTACCCTAAGGCCCATTAAAATTTCCCAAATCCAAAACATATTGTAGCACCTGGTTCCTGGTACGTAAAAATTTATCTAAGTAATTGTCATTTTAGCCTTGGACTTGGCGAGTTGTAGGTCCGACTCGCCGAGTAGGGACGCGGTCCGGGGGCACTCTTAAGTTGGCGACTCGGTGAGTCCATATGCTGGACTCGGCGAGTCATCGCTGTTTGATGAAACCCTAATTCCAAGGGTTTTCCCCCTATTTAAGCTAGCTTGTGCGACCCAAGCTCGCTCCCTTTCACCCTTAGAGCGCCCTACATCAAACCCTAAATCGTTTCTTGTGAGATTGAAGGGATTAGAGTGATTCCTTGAAGTTTTTGGAGAAGAAGGAGAGTGGAGCAAGAAGAAGAGAAGGAGACCAGATATCTTGGTGCTATTTCAGAGTTCTCTGAGGTATATCTCTGCCCTATTCTGTTTGCATGCTTAAAACCCCATTAGAGCACCTTTTGAGCTCTTCTTGAACCTTTTCCAAGCTTATACATAAAGTGGAATTCGTAATAGGTTGAGTATCCACTATAACTAGTCTTGTTTGAGCTCCAGAAACTCAGATCTATAACCTTTACGGGAGTAAATTGCTGGAATGTCCTAGATCTACCTTCTTAGCCATTATTTCGCCCCTAATCCCCATTATATGCATTTCTACACGTAAAGTTGGAAACTTTACGTGTAAACCAGGCCCTAGGAACCCAAATCTATGAATGGAATGAGCTGGATCCAAGCAAAATCACGTGTATGGTTTTTGCATGTAGCCGACTCGGCGAGTCGTTCATTTGACTCGGCGAGTCGGGTCGCGAGTCCCAGGGTTGTTCCCTTTTGTGTCTGCAAGTTGGAGTAGTGATTCATAGGGTATGACTCAGTGAGTTTGAAGCCAAACTCACTCATGAAGTAACTCGGCGAGTCAATGCCATGACTCGGCGAGTTCAAGACAATCTTCTTAGATCAAGAACAGACTCGACGAGTTGTTCATACAACTCGGCGAGTAGGATGAAGGACTTGGACATCAGTTTAGAAGAAGAACTCGTCGAGTCAACGCCTAACTCGATGAGTAGATACGGGATACAGGTCAATGGATTGGATAGAAACTCGGCGAGTCGTGTAGCGACCAAAAATTTCAACATAATTTAAATTTTTCAAAACAATTCATTTTAATACATCATTACAAAAAGGTTTTCAATACATTGTTTATCAGAGTATTCCCAGGTCCATTTCCTAAAACATAAACGTGAGGAACGGTACGATCACGGCTTTGCCTTGCCACAGTCTCCTGAAGAACCTGAAAAACATTAAACCACAACTGTAAGCCCGAAAACTTAGTGAGATAACCCCAAATACCAACCACATATACGCCCTTCCAGGCTATGACCTTCTGGTCCAACAACATTTTGCCTTCCGGCCCATAACATAAAAAGCATACATAACATAACAGAACATAGAACAGCCACGCATATCGGGTCTACTGTGTGACTGGTCCGCCGTATCGGGCCTTCAGTCCACCGGATCCACCCTCCGAGTCTAGTCATGTCCTTCGAGTCTATAGTGTGGTTGGTCCACCCGCACCGGGCCTTCAACCCACCTGGTCCACTCTCTGAGTCTACAGTATGACTGGTCCACCCGCATCGGGCCTTCAGTCGGCCTGGTCCACTCTCCGAGCCTCGGCACATCTGGTCCGCCCTCGTGGGGCCTACAGCATATCCGGACCGCTCGCTGGGACTTCAGAACAACCGGTCCGCCCTGGGTATCTTGGCCTACAGCACAAAGCAGGACCCGCCTCAACCCATTTGAAGTCCAACCAACCATGTGCACATAACATACAATCATATGACAGTCATAGTCAACAAACCGATCAAGCAGATCACATATCATATCATTACCCTAACTAGGTTACCGACCTAACCGGTCACTAGCATAGCATCACTCTACATATCGGGAAACCGACCTTAATCAGGTCTCTAGCATATACCCTCCTAGCGACCAGGATGCAGACATATCAAGCAATAACATAACAACCATATTCGAATCACAATCAAATAAAGGGCCGAACTTAGTGCCTTAGACCCTGTCGATATAGTGAGAACTCACCTCGCGAATGCCGATACTCTGAATGGAAGAAGCAGACTCTCGAACCACCAACTCACCGCAGATCGCGAACTAACCAACATAACAAGCATAAGCATTAGGTCAAACATACTTCCACTTATCGGACCAAGACCAAAGTCCAAATCTCACACAAAGTCCAACATTGGCCCAATTTACCAAATTAGGCCCACCTCACCAAATAGGCCTAGATCCAATATCCATAATATTAATTGGGCCCAAAATACTCTATTCATAATTTACAGACTTGGCCCAAACACCAACAACCCACTAATGGCCCAACACAAAAGCCCAACAGAAAGTCCACAGGAGGAGTACGCTGGGCGTACTCTCCTTGGTACGCTGGGTGTACTGCAATGATCACCAAAATAAAACGGGGCACTGGCCCACTACGCGGGGCGTACTCGAAGGTTAAACAGGGCGTAAGTGCGGGATCCATTAAGTCCTTTTTAACATCTTAATGGCTTAAGCTCTTAAGCGCAAACTTCAGATCCATAGGTCAAATATGATTAGAACTCATAAAGTCTTAGACTTTATCACTTGGGACGTCCTTAAGCTCTTAATCCAAGGTCTTAATCCATTAAGACCTATATAACTCATACATGGAATAACTACAGCCCTTGGGACCTCAGTTTTATCACTCAAGACCTCTCCAAAGGTCTGAAAGGACAGATAATCTTGACCAAATCGAACTATACAACAAGGAGAGGACTTTTGGGACAAGAATGGAGACAAAGCTTCAAAATACATAGATCTATGCAATATGAAGGTCAAGCAAGAAGCTTTATACCTTAAACCAGCTCCAAAGGGTGGTATTTCATCAGATCCAAAAGTTCCACACGTTCTTCTTCTTCTTTGACAACTTCCCTTTTCTCCTTTAAGCCTTTCTTTTGTCAACAAGAGCTTTCCAAGGTCAAACACCCCAAATATGAGAGAATACGAGATCTAGGGTTCTCTGAGGTTGAAGATGAGCATAAGGGGGCTGAGGGGTGAGCCAACATGTTCCTTATATAGTGGCTGACCCTAAAAATAGGGTTTGGGGTTTCTGAGAGTACGCTGGGCATACCTCCCTGGTACGTTGGGTGTACTCACCCAGCCACCAGCAACCTTTCGTCCCATTATGTTGGGCGTACGTCCAGCTTACGCTGGGCGTACCCAGCCACCTTCCAAAAATTACATGCATGGCATGCATGCATGGGATCCTTTTTCCACTTGTACCACAAAGAGCTATAAACAATGATCAACTTCGAAGCACCGTAACTCCTCTAATCTAAACCCACACTCAAATAACTTTACATTTACACGAGGGTGACGAGAAGCCCAAAACTTCTACACATACACCCACCCGAAACCTACTCGGATGAAGCTCATTTCTCGGAATGGACTAGAATTACCTTTCCTCTTGAATCTCAGGGTCTCATAATTAAACACTTGAAGAACGGGGTGTTACAAGTCGGGTCAACTGAAAGTTGACTCTGACCTTGACTTATGACTTGGTCAGGGGTAAAATGTGATGGGTTTTGAGCATTCTAACACTTCCTAAGTGTACATGCAACCCTAATAACCTTGGATCTATGTTTGTCTAATTTGTCATGCAAAGTTGAATTCCAAGGTTATATCCTATCTAGCATACATGGGGAACAATTTTAACATAAAGTATAGATAGAATAACTTACCTTGTTGTTGCTTGTGTTCCTTGAAACCTTGTGAGCCTAGCACCTCAAGTGGTGATGCCTCAAATGCTTCACACAACACCAAATGCTCTTGGAAGAACTTATGAGAGAATACACACTCTTCAAAATCGGCCAAGCCCCCTTATTACTTAGTGTACATGTGTGTAACCGATTTGGGAGGAGATCATATTACTTATATAGTGTTGACACATCTAGGGTTAAACCCTAATGTGTCATGACTCTTCATTTCCATGACCCATGGGTTTGTAACTCCCATGGAGCATCCTATGGGTGGAACCCAACTTGATGATCCATGGAGCCTAAGTCTAGTAACTATTATTGCAAGTATGACTTCAGGAACCGATCGGCAATCGTAGCTCTTTACAAGGTTTCTCGAAACTTGAGAAGATGATGGTACGCCATTTAAGATAAGTGATCATATAATCCTCTGTTCTAGATATCAGTCGGACAAATACATGGAACAATGTCTTACTTATTGTCCAACATTTGTTTCCCGATTTCCGATTTGTTTGACAAAGAACTTTATTGAACACATCAATTTAGTTCTGACCGGGCCCGGTACATAGGTCAAAACAAAATCATCGAGGGGCCCATATATCAGCTTCTAATCCAAGAAGGAACAGATAAACTTCGACTCATATGTTTGTTCTACTACTCATTGAATTACACATAAGAGCACGATTTTATAACATCGAGTTACCAATGCGTTTTTCGTACAATCAATGCATAACCAACTTGTAAGTAACAAATCATATCTCTAGGTTTAAAGATTTATATGATATTACCGTCTCACGATCACTTGAGATAGAATTCCATGAAGTGATTCCAGTGAGCGTGGGTTGAGTCCAATGCTCAGAACTTATGAGATTGGTAGCAAAGCTCGAGATTGGTAGCAAAGCTCGACTCATCATGGAACGAACCATGTCCAACAAGGTTCGATTAAGCCTCTCAGCCACACCATTCAACTGCGGTGTCCTGGGAGGTGTCAATTGTGAGACAATCCCACATTCCTTTAGATAGTCGAGGAACTCTGAACTAAGATACTCACCACCTCGATCGGATCGAAGCATCTTAATGTTCCTGCCCAATTGATTCTCGACTTCCTGTTTAAATTCCTTAAACTTCTCGAAAGTCTCTGACTTATGATTGATTAGGTAGACATATCCATATCTACTGTAATCATCGGTAAAAGTCAAATAATAACGATTAGCATCTCTTGTGGCATGTTTGAATGGTCCACACACATCCGTGTGTATAAGGTCCAACAAACCTTCACCCCTTTCACACGAGCCTGTGAAGGGTGACTTTGTCATTTTTCCAAGTAAGCATGATTCGCAACTATCATTTGACTTTAGGTCAAACGACTCCAAGACTCCATCCTTTTGGAGTTGGCCTATGCGTTTCTTGCTTATATGTCCAAGACGACAATGCCATAACGATGCTTTATCCAAGTTATTATTATTAGTAGAATCAATACACAAAACATTATTTCCTAAGTTATCTACAATAGATACAGCTTCATACACACCATCACAAGGTAATGCTTTAAAATAAAGTACATTATTAAAGAAAGCATTAATCGAACCAACTTCATTATCAAACGAAAAGGTGAAACCTTGTTTGTACAATGCATGAAAGGAAATAATATTTCTTGCCATTTCTGGCGAATAACAACATTTATTCAAATCTAAATTTAACCCACTACTTAGCGATAAAGTATAAACTCCAATCTTGGTGACAGGTGTAACTTTCCTATTCCCCATGATTAAGTTTATTCTTCCTTGCTCCACATTCTCACTTCTTCCTAGTCCCTGCAAGTCACAACAAATATGAATACCGCAACCTGTATCAAGGACCCAAGATTTCGAATGGGGTGAGTTATTAGAAATGATAGTGTAAATACCTGCATGGTTGGGTTTGACTTTCCCATCCTTTACATCTTGCTGGTACTTTGGGCAGTTCCGCTTCCAATGAGCTTTTTCGTGGCAATAGAAGCATTCAGCCTCTTTTGGGTCAGAAGAAGGAGTAATGAAACCTTTCTTGGTTCCACTTGAAGAAGAGCCATCAAGGGTCCGAACCTTGGTACCCTTTGAAGATCTCTTTCTCTTCCTCCCTCGACTTTGCCCGATTGCCAAGACCGGAGTAGTTTCTGGAGTAGGAGTGATAGCAACTGACTTCCCCTTAAGACCTGTTTCTGCGGTCTTGAGAAGTCCCTGAAGTTTGCTGAGGGTGACCTCTTCCTTGTTCATGTGATATGTCATGCGGAATTGATCATAGCACGATGGTAAGGAGTGCAAAATGATATCTATTGCAAGCTCCTCAGGGAAGTTCACATTGAGCTTCAGCAACCGATCCACATACCTTTGCATTTTCTGCATGTGGCTCGTGACGGACTCTCCGTCCTTCATCATGGTTGTTATCATGGAGCAGATGACTTCGTACCTCTCTTGTCGTGCACTTTGATGGTATCTTTCCATCAAATCTTGGTGCATTTCATAAGGGTAGAAGTCTTCATAAGACTTTTGGAGTTCAGCTGTCATGGTGGCTAATATGATGCAAGCCACCTTGGTTGCATCTCTTTCATGAGTATGAAAGTCAGCGATCTCCTGGGGAGTTGCAGTGGACTCGTCAATTTCCTTAAGCTCCTTGTCAAGGACATATTCTTTGTCCTCGTAGCGGGTAATCATCCTGATGTTTCTGATCCACTTATTGAAGTTGGATCCATCAAAGGTGACTTTCCCACATAGACTCATAAGAGTAAAGGAGCCATTAGGATTCGAGCCAGAAGCATTGTTTGAAGACATCTGAAAAGAAGAACAAGTTTAGTTTAGATTTAAGAGAGTCCTTAATAAAACACCCAAATGTAATATTAAGGCTAGGATCCAATCACAATATAATATAACTTAGAAGAGGTATGCCGTAATCTAAGCTATACCATATTTGAAAGGTAGGTGAATGACGATTCACCAATTTCCACCACGAAAACCGAAATATTAAATATTTAGTTTTTATTGGTTTTAGAAATTCCTAGATTCTTTGAGATCCAATGAACTTTTCAAAGGCATGTTTCGATCTCGGGAGTGCCCTCCAGGTTTTGTGACTGGGATGCCGAGGATCACAAAACGAGGTGTGAAGTAACCATGCAAATCACTTGGTACCTTTAAAGTTTATCACTCAATCGATGTGCCGGTAAACCACACACGCTCCACCGATACTATAATAAACCTTAAGTCACCCTTTACCTACCTTGTTAAGTCCAAGTTAGTGTGCCGGTTAACCACACACGCTCCACCAACGACTTTGACAAAGTGTAAAGTGTAATTTTATGGATTAGCACCTTATTCACATTTTTCCTAAAGTAACTAAGATTGGGAATTTAATAAACATTTAGTTACTTTATTATATTCATCATACTTTGAATGAGAATTTATAAGTCCTTGTCTTACCCGTTCGGCTAACGACCCTCCACCAGTCAAGCAAGCGGTGGGTGAGAATATACACCCATTAAGTCACCATTTTATAGGCAACAACCTTATACCCACCTTATAGACCGGCTTCGTGAATGAGGCGTACTAGCGGTAAGACGACTTGTTCTTATACATATATATATAATTATTAAATTATCATAATATAAGTATAAGGGTTGAATTTTAACTTTTAAAATTCTAGGGGTTGGAACTAAAGTTTTAACTTAACTTTACTTGTTCCAAAACTTGAGGGCAAGTTTTGTAATTTTCAAAACTTTTCATTTCTTGTAACTTATGAGTTTAATAGAGTCATAAAATGAAGACTCTTCATTTTTATAACTCTTGTGTTTTCTTAATGGTTTTTAACTCAAGTGACTCTTGGTTTTCCATAACTTAAGGATAAGTTATGGACTCCATTAAAACACATTATGATCAACAATTAAACTACCAAATAGGTTACAAATAATTCCTATGATCATCTAAAACATCATAAGAACAAGAACATGAATATGAACATAATCAAAAATTACATAAAACTTTGTAATTTTGATAACTAGTTGTTGTAAATGAATTAGCAAAACATTACACCACCAAAAACAAGTTTATATTTACTAAAACAGTTTAGGGTAATGTTTCTAATTCATTTTCCAGCAACTGAATCGAAATTCTGCACTCATTCGACCCTACTCGCCGAGTGCATGAACATGACTCGCCGAGTTGGTTGAAGATACACATGGACTCGACGAGTCCCCCCTATAGACTCGACGAGTCCGATCGCAGACAGCAAATTTCCGATTCTGTTTTCAACTTTTAAGCACAAATAAGAACAAACAAGCCTAGGCTCTGATACCACTGATGGGTTTTGAGCATTCTAACACTTCCTAAGTGTACATGCAACCCTAATAACCTTGGATCTATGTTTGTCTAATTTGTCATGCAAAGTTGAATTCCAAGGTTATATCCTATCTAGCATACATGGGGAACAATTTTAACATAAAGTATAGATAGAATAACTTACCTTGTTGTTGCTTGTGTTCCTTGAAACCTTGTGAGCCTAGCACCTCAAGTGGTGATGCCTCAAATGCTTCACACAACACCAAATGCTCTTGGAAGAACTTATGAGAGAATACACACTCTTCAAAATCGGCCAAGCCCCCTTATTACTTAGTGTACATGTGTGTAACCGATTTGGGAGGAGATCATATTACTTATATAGTGTTGACACATCTAGGGTTAAACCCTAATGTGTCATGACTCTTCATTTCCATGACCCATGGGTTTGTAACTCCCATGGAGCATCCATGGAGCATCCTATGGGTGGAACCCAACTTGATGATCCATGGAGCCTTTTAGCCCACTATAAAAGATATGGATGATTTACTTAATCAACCCATATATTTAATTAGTTATCTTTTGATCACTTAATTAATTCTAAATTAATTCTTGATCAAACTAATCAAATAATATTATTATTAATATATTAGAACTTATAATATATTAATAATCTCCAAGTGTTATTTCTCTCATTTAGTTTATCCAATTGCATGGTGCCATGCAACCCAAATGGACCATGCCGGGACGGGTCAAGTACATACCAGAAATAGTTATGGACTTAGACACCTTATCCAACAAAATGGTCATTTTACCCCAAGGGTCAGTTAGCAGTGATTGATTGAGTGTTTTGTGGGAATTATAGCCGGTGGATTTCCGGAGCAGCATCAGCAGACAGTTAATTCCCACACAGATCAGTAGTTACATCGAGGTGAGTTACCTTCCAGTAGCGGTGGGTCTACGGCCACAATGCCGGCCCACCAGTAGGAGTTGTATGATGGATGATTGTCTATGTGATATTCATTTAAGGTTGCTACTACCTGTGATATGTTTATGTGCTAGTATGATATGATGCTATGTGTTAGTGACAGTAGGGGGAGATAGTCCCCAAATTACCGGTCGATAGGGCCGAAGGGGCGATCATGCCCAACCATGCTAGATAGATTACGAGATATATGTGTCATGTGGTAGTAGTAGGGGGTGAAATAGTCCCCAGTATCCGGTCAAGAGGACCGAAGGGGGAGACCAGCACTCAGATATGCTAGTCAGTATCCGGTCGAGAGGACCGAAGGGGAGACCAGCACCCAGAATGCTAGTCAATATCCGGTCGAGAGGACCGAAGTGGAGGCAAGCTCCCAGTTATGCTAGATAGTATCCGGTCGAGAGGATCGAAGGGTAGGTCGGGCACCCAGATATGCTTGACGATATATGCATGTTATGTGATTGTATGGTATGTGGTAGGTTGGGGAAACTCACTAAGCTTCGTGCTTACAGTTTTCAGTTTTGGTTTCAGGTACCTCTTCTTCGAAGGGGAAGGAGCTGGTGCGGTAGCGGCCCATCACACACATGCTTCGTATTCCGCATCATGAGAACTTCCTGGGGATTTGTACTCTGACATTATTATGTTTATTGAAATGTTTTCCAAACATGCGACATCTTATTGAAATACTATGATCAGTAAATGTTTTAATTCAAATGTTTGTTAAAAATATGTTTTCAAAAATGAAATTTTTGGCTCGTATTTTGGGGTGTTACAAGTTGGTATCAGAGCCCTGGTTTGAGGGATTCGGACACACCTTCGGGGGTGTTTGAACTCAAATTGAGGGATTAAAAGATTTTGGAAAGATAAAATGTTTTCTAAAAGGCTAAGTAAAGGGTTTTAAGAAAGAACAAAGTGTGTGATGTATGCGACCGGCCGAGATCATATAAGTATTCCCCAATGTACCCATACAAGTTTATTTATGTTTAGCAGTTTCTGTAGAACAACATGCTAGAATAGGACTAAGGATCTAGGAGTGATGCCTTATGTGCCTGCTTTATGTGCTTCAGTATATGAAAGAGTTGCATGCTAGAGTTGAGTAGACAACAGTAGGGTAGCCTGTTTAGGTTATTCCTGATAGTATGAGTTTAGCATTGGATGCTAGTTCAGTTTTCTCTACGAGGATAGAGTTGCTTGACATTGTTTTATTTATGGCCAAATGCTGCTTGATTTGTGCTATGTGGGCTTTGAAGTGATGGGAGTTAGCTGTTAGGTGAATACGTTAAAGTCACATGTGATCAGGGTTGAATAATCTCAGAGTATTAGATTTGACTGTATTGCGTAGCTCTTGTTTGAGTCCTAACCGTTGTAGGGATGAGTCCCTTACACGAGGATTATCCGAGCCTCTTCACATGTGATTGTATTCAGGTAATAGCTAATTGGTATCACTAAGAGGCCTTCAGCAGCTGAGGACTGGGTTGGGAGGAGTCAGAGGCTTCCTAGGGTAAGCCTAGGATAAAGAGTAGCAGTGATCAGCGGTAGTGGAAGGGACCTGGTTGAGTCGAGGCAGTCTTTGGGGAAGGTATGGATAGATGTGGAAGGTAGTATGGGCCCGTACTACTGAAAGCAGAGGATCCGTACCTGAACCGAGGAAGGCTAAGATAAGACCAGGGAACTTGTAGTGGGTGGGATCCATACAGGGGTATCAGTATCGCTAACAATTTTTATTTCTTTGTATTACAGAATGGTGGTACTACGCCCGAGGCCAGCAGTTGGCAGTACAGGAGAGGGATCGGGTTCGAGATCAGGTTCCGAGCCAGTAGATGATAGGCTGCACGAGTTCATCGCGTCTGAGATCACCAGAGGTATCCTTGAGTCAACCCCATAATCTTCGGGTCAATCAAGGAGGGGATATTGGAGATGATGGAGGATCACCTCCGGGCATTCAGGAGGGACATGGCATCTAGCCATTTGGGATCTCGCACACTGTCCTTCAAGGACTTTCGGGGCAGTGGTGCACCGGACTTTCATGGAGCGAAGGACCCCATAGCTGCCAGACGATGGATTACAGACATCGAGTCTGCACAGTTGATTAGCTTCTGCCCCGAGGGGTCGAAGGTGAGGTATGCAGCAGGGTGCTTACGAGACCGAACTCGAGACTGGTGGGAGTCAGTGGGTGACTCGTTGGGAGCCTCAGCGATCAAGGCTATGACTTGGTCAGATTTTGTGACCAGATTCAGGGTAGAGTTTGCTTCGGCTGTCGAGCTTCAGCAGCTGCCCAGGGAGTTTTTGGACATGAGACAGACGACGGAGACTGTGGCGGAGATCACCGCCAAGTTCCGGGAGAGGGCACTGTTGGTGCCCCAATATGCGGGCGATGAGGACATGAGGAGGACTCGCTATCATGGCATGCTCTGGGCTGATATCCGGGAGCACGTTAGTTTTTCAGCTTGCCCCACCTTGGACTCCATGATTTCCAGGGCGAGGGGAGGGAGATAGATTTGGAGCACATCCGGAAATGGAAGGCTGAGGAGGGACAGTCAGGAAGGGCTTCGGGGAAGAAGCCCAAGGGATCAGATGTGGGGCCGAAAGGCCAATAGGGATGGGGCCGCTGCAGAAAATGCGACAAGACGCACGAGGGGGCGTGTAGGTTGGGATCATCAGGCTGCTACAAGTGCGGCAAGTCCGGGCACTATAGCCGGGATTGCACTGCCCCGGCAGCAGTTATTCAGATGTTTGAGTTGCTATGTTTCCACTGCAACCAGAGGGGCCACAAGAAGGCCAATTGCCCCCAGTTGACAGTTTCAGCGCCGGTAAAGGCGCCAGCTCCAGCGACCCTGCGGATCATAGATGGCCGGTAGGGCAAGGCAGAGGCTCTAGTGGTGAGGAGTCGGGCATTTCAGCTGACCGCTGAGGAGGCACGCGCTGCACCGGATGTGGTGACGGGTATGATTCTTTCCTTCTCACTTATTTATATGATGTTATGATATTGATATGTACTTGGTTTATGTATCTATATTTGGTAGGATCGTTCCATGTGAACGGCATCCCAGTCCAGGTGTTGTTCGACTCGGGTGCTACCCGATCGTTTGTTTCCCTTGTGCTCAGCAAGAAGTTCGCTGAGTCTTCGGGCATGTTGGATTGCCCTTTAGAGGTAGAGATTGCCGATGATCGATCGGTGCGAGGATCAGCAGTGTTCATGGATTGTGTTTTGCGGTTATTTGAGGAGCGTTATCTGGTGGATTTGGTTCCCATACCGTTGCGAGGGAACAAGGTGATTATAGGCATGGATTGGTTGAGCCCTAATGGGTCGGTGTTAGATTGCGCACAACAGCTAGTGCGGTTCAGGACCCCAAGTGGGGGAGAGTTGGTGATCCACGGCGAGAGGCCACATCATGGACCTATGGTATGTTCAGTAGCGAGAGCTAGGCGCTACCTTCAGCAGAGATGCACAGGTTATGTCGCGTATGTGATGGATACCCAGGAGGCGGGTAAGATGACGTTGAGCGAGGTTCCGGTGGTGCGAGATTTCACAGATGTTTTTCCAGAGGAGCTTCCTGGGATACCTCCGGAGTGACAGGTGGATTTCAGGATTGACCTCATTCCTGGTGCGGCTCCAATAGCCAAGGCACTGTATCAGTTGGCTCCTCCTGAGATGCAGGAGTTGTCTACGCAGCTACAGGAGCTGTTAGTCAAGGGATTCATTTGACCGAGCAGTTCACCCTGGGGAGCCCCGATTCTGTTCGTGAAAAAGAAGGACGGGTCGCATCAGATGTGTATAGATTACCGGGAGCTGAACAAGGTAACGGTGAAGAACCAATACCCACTCCCGAGGATTGATGATCTCTTTGACCAGCTTCAGGGAGCATCTTGATTTTCCAAGATCGATTTGCGTTCGGGTTATCATCAGATGAGGGTCAGAGAGGAGGATGCGCAAAAGACCACGTTTCGGACGCGCTATGGCCATTATGACTCCATGGTGATGCCGTTTGGGCTCACCAATGCTCCTTCCGCGTTCGTGGACCTCATGAACCGCGTATGCAGACCGATGCTGGATCGGTCTGTGATAGTTTTCATTGACGACATCTTGGTTTATTCCAAGACACAGGAGGAGCATGAGGAGAATCTGAGAGAGGTTTTAGAGACCCTGAGGAGGGAGAGCTTGTATGCTATGTTCTCCAAGTGTGAGTTTTGGTTGCGCGAGGTGCAATTTCTCAGACACCTTGTCAACCAGAACGGGATTTTAGTAGACCCGACCAAGGTGGAGGCTGTGATGAGATGGGAGGTTCCGAAGTCTCCATTCAAGATTCGGAGTTTCCTAGGATTAGCAGGCTACTATCGGAGGTTCATTCAGGATTTCTCCAAGATAGTCGTACCCCTGACACGGTTGACTAGGAAAGCCGTGGTATTTCGATGGGGGCCTGAGCAGCAGGTAGCGTTCGAGACTCTGAGGCAGAGATTGTGCGAGGCGCCGATTTTAGCCTTGCCCTAGGGCATGGAGGATTTTGTGGTATATAGCGATGCGTCGATCTCAGGCTTAGGCGCAGTGTTGATGCAGAGGGGGCATGTCATTGCTTATGCCTCGAGGCAGTTGAAGCCTCATGAGGCGAACTACCCGACACACGATTTGGAGTTGGGGGCGGTGGTCTTCGCCCTCAAGATATGGCGGCATTAGCTTTACGGGGTTCGTTGTACCATTTACACGGACCACAAGAGTTTGAGGTACCTCATGGATCAGCCGAATCTGAACATGAGGCAACGTCGGTGGTTGGACGTGGTAAAGGATTATGATTGCGAGATCCTTTACCACCCGGGGAAGGCCAATGTGGTGGCCGATGCGCTTAGCCGCAAGGCGGCGCCGATCAGGGATGTTTGCATGAGGTTGACCGTGGTGACTCCTCTGTTGGAGCAGATTCGAGAGGCCCAACAGGAGGCTATGAAGGAGGAGCATCGGAAGAGTGAGCGAATACTGGGTCAAGTCACCTCTTTCGATTATGATAGCCAGGGTTATTGACACTACACTGTAGGGTGTAGGTGCCGTATCATGGAGGCGTGCGCCAGATCTTGATGGAGGAGGCGCACAAGTCCCAATTCTCTATTCACCCAGGGGCAACGAAGATGTATCGGGATCTTCGCCTAGACTATTGGTAGCCCTGCATGAAGCAAGATGTGGCATTGTACGTCGAGAGTGCTTGACCTGCATGAAGGTTAAGGCCGAACATCAGAGACCGCATGGAAAGATGCAGCCGTTAGACATCCCGTTGTGGAAATGGGAAGATATCACGAAGCTTCCTAGGACCGTGCGTGGAGTAGATTTGATTTGGGTCATCGTAGATCGATTGACCAAGAGTGCTCATTTTATTCCTATTCAGGAGAGCATTTCGGCCGAGAAATTGGACGACATCTATATTAGGGAGATTGTGGTGCGGCACGGGGTGCCAGTATCTGTTATCTCGGACAGGGATGTGTGTTTTACTTCCAGGTTTTGAAAGAGGTTTCCTGACGTGTTGGGTACTCGTTTGCATTTTAGCACCGCCTTTCACCCACAGATAGATGGTCAGAGCGAGCGGACCGTCCAGACTCTGGAGGATATGTTGCGGGCGTGCATGCTAGACTTCGGTGGTAGCTGGGATACTTATCTTCCCTTGGCTGAGTTCTCGTACAACAACAGCTACCACACGAGTATCCCCCCATTCGAGATGTTGTACGAATGGAGGTGCAGGACCCCGATATGCTGGGGAGAGGTCGGTCAGAGAGTTATGGGGAGCACCGAAGTGGTGCTCAAGACTACCGAGAGGATTTAGCAGGTTCGGAGCAGGCTACATACTGCGTAGAGTTGGCAGAAAAGTTACATCGACAAGCATCGATCAGACCTGGAGTTCCAGGTCGGGGATATGGTTTTCCTGAAGGTGTCGCCTTGGAAAGGCATCATTCGATTCAGGAAGCGGGGCAAGTTGGGCCCGAGATTCATTGGTCCATTCAGGGTTGTAGCCCGGGTGGTCAAGGTGGCATATAGGCTGGATCTGCCAGCCGAGCTCAGCCAGATCCACAGCATCTTCCATGTCTCCTTGCTGCGGAAGTGACTCGTGGATGATTCAACGGTGGTACGATTAGAGGATATACAGGTTGATGACAGCCTGAATTACATTGAGCGCCCAGTCGCAATCCTCGACCGAAATTCGAAGGATCTGAGGAACAAGAGAGTGGAGTTAGTGAAGGTGCAGTGGCAGCACCAAAAGGGGTCCGAGTGAACTTGGGAGCCGGTGGAAGAAAATGATGGAGCATTACCTCGAGCTGTTTGAGGATCGAGCAGTAGACTTTGAGGACGAAGTCTAAATTAAGAAGGGGAGATTTGTAGCACCTGGTTCCTGGTACGTAAAAATTTATCTAAGTAATTGTCATTTTAGCCTTGGACTCGGCGAGTTGTAGGTCCGACTTGCCGAGTAGGGACGCGGTCCAGGGGCACACTTAAGTTGGCGACTCGGCAAGTCCATATCCTGGACTCGGCGAGTCATCGTTGTTTGATGAAACCCTAATTCCAAGGATTTGCCCCATATTTAAGCTAGCTTGTGCGACCCAAGCTCGCCCCCTTTCACCCTCAGAGCGCCTTACATCAAACCCTTTCTTGTGAGATTGAAGGGATTAGAGTGATTCCTTGAAGTTTTTGGAGAAGAAGGAGAGTGGAGCAAGAAGAGGAGAAGGAGACCAGATATCTTGGTGCTATTTCAGAGTTCTCTGAGGTATATCTCTACTCTATTCTGTTTGCATGCTTAAAACCCCATTAGAGCACCTTTTGAGCTCTTCTTGAACCTTTTCCAAGCTTGTGCATAAAGTGGAATTCGTAATAGGTTGAGTATCCACTAGAACTAGTCTTGTTTGAGCTCCAGAAGCTCAGATCTATAAACTTTATGGGAGTAAATTGCTGGAATGTCCTAGATCTACCTTCTTAGCCATTATTTCGCCCCTAATCCCCATTATATGCATTTCTACATGTAAAGATGGAAACTTTACGTGTAAACCAGGTCCTAGGAACCCAGATCTATGAATGGAATGAGCTAGATCCAAGCAAAATCACGTGTATGGTTTTTGCATGGGGCTGACTCCGCGAGTCGTTCATCTGACTCGGTGAGTCGGGTCGCGAGTCCCAGGGTTGTTCCCTTTTGTGTCTGCAAGTTGGAGTAGTGAGTCATAGGGTATGACTCAGTGAGTTGGAAGCCAGACTCACTCATGAAGTAACTCAGCGAGTCAATGCCATGACTCGGCGAGTTCAAGACAATCTTCATAGATCAAGAACAGACTCGATGAGTTGTTCATACAACTCGGCGAGTAGGATGAAGGACTTGGACATCAGTTTAGAAGGAGAAATCATCTAGTCAACGCCTAAATCGACGAGTAGAGATGGGATACAGGTCAATGGATTGGATAGAAACTCGGTGAGTCGGGTCAACTGAAAGTTGACTCTAACCTTGACTTATGACTTGGTCAGGGGTAAAATGGTCATTTTACCCCAAGGGTCAGTTAGCAGTGATTGATTGAGTGTTTTGTGGGAATTATGGCTGGAGGATTTCCAGAGCAGCAGCAGCAGACAGTTAATTCCCACACAGATCAGCAGTTACATCGAGGTTTGTTACCTTCCAGTAGCAGTGGGTCTACGGCTACAATGCCGGCCCACCAGTAGGAGTTGTATGATGGATGATTGTCTCTGTGATATTCATCTAAGGTTGTTACTACCTGTGATATGTTTATGTGCTAGTATGATATGATGCTATGTGTTAGTGACAGTAGGGGGAGACAGTCCCCAGATTACCGGTCGATAGGGCCGAAGGGGCGATCATGCCCAACCATGCTAGATAGATTACGGGATATATGTGTCATGTGGTAGTAGTAGGGGTGAAATAGTCCCCAGTATACGGTCGAGAGGACCGAAGGGGGACACCAGCACCCAGATATGCTAGTCAGTATCCGGTCGAGAGGACCGAAGGGGAGACTAGCACCCAGATATGCTAGTCAGTATCCGGTCGAGAGGACCGAAGGGGAGGCAAGCTCCCAGTTATGCTAGACAGTACCCGGTCGAGAGGACCGAAGGGGTAGGTCGGGCACCCAGATATACCTGACGATATATGCATGTTATGTGATTGTATGGTATGTGGTAGGTTGGGGGAACTCACTAAGCTTCGTGCTTACAGTTTTCAGTTTTGGTTTCAGGTACCTCTTCTTCGAAGGGGAAGGAGCTGGCGCGGTAACGGCCCATCACACACATGCTTCGTATTCCGCATCATGAGACCTTCCTGGGGATTTGTACTCTGACATTATTATGTTTGTTGAAATGTTTTCCAGACATGTGACATCTTATTGAAATACTATGAGCAGTAAATGTTTTAATTCAAATGTTTGTTAAAAATATGTTTTCAAAAATGAAATTTTTGGCTCGTAGGCCTAACAAAGCCCCAAACAACCAAGCCCAAAAGATAGCCCAAACATACAAGGCCCAACAGACTGAGTACCCAGGGCGTACAAGCACGTACGCACAACATACTCACTTGGAGGCTAGTACGCTAAGCACACCTACTTGTACGCCCAACCTACTCACTCTATTCAACCGAAACATGAGTTTTCACTTAAACCATTAAGACAAAGCTCCTAAACATATATCTGACTTCCTTGAGCTGAATTTTCACGTACAGTTGCCAACTTTACGTTCATTCATGGCTAAATGAAACTCTTAAGCTTAAAAGGGACTTAATAGATGAGTTAATGCATGCATGACACCAAAATTCACATAAAGCTTGGACATTTATGCACAAGGATACCAAAACAAACTCAGATATGAAAGAACAAGCCCATAAACAACCTAACTCATCCAGACCCAAAAAGAAGACGAAAATCATAAAAACTAACCATGAAGAGATCTAGACATAAACAAGCCAAGATGTAAACTTAATACCTCAGAAAGCTTCCCCGCAAGATGATGATTCTGGACCCAAAGCCTTTCCACCAAGCAAAACAACTTCAACCTTCTCTTCTTTCCTTCCCAAAGGAAAAATGTGCACCAAAGCCTTCTCATAGCTCAAGAACACCACTAAGAGGCTAAAAGGGTCGGTTTAGGGATGGAGGTTGGCTTAGAAATGAATAAAACGGGCTACATAAATCTTTTATAGGGTACATTACGAAAAATTAGGTTTTCTTACTCACCTTCGTATGCCTAGTGTACTCCTCATATACCGAGCATATGAGGTCTCGCACCCCGATCTAAACTTCACACAATGCTAAGCATACACCCCATTATGCATGGTGTACCACCCTTCGAATCAATATGCGCCATGTACTCTCTCCATATGCCCCACATACTAGGGTTCCTCCTCAAACCCTAAAATAATACAAAGGCCATAACTTCTTCGTTACAACTTCGATTTCGATGATCCTTATATCCATTAAAAGGTAACGAGAAGCTCTACACTTTTATTAACTCATACTTTCCATAAAGTTCACCGAATGGAAATCAAATTTCCATAAAAGCCTGTTGCCATTTATCAAAATACCCCTTGGTTCCAAAACCAAATTTGGACCCCCGAATCATCTACATTACATCACCCACACCTAAATGAGTAATGATTCTGAACAAGGTGTTACAACTTTAACCCACTTAAATTAGATTTAGCCCTCGAAAGTAGTCCTTGCCTTTCCAGACATGCTGAACATCCTGAGCAACACGACTACAATCCTTAATATACCATAGCCTTCCCAAGGCAACTGAAACCAACCTTAGCAGAACTCTACAAACCCAAAGAAGAATGAATCCTTAATCCCTTGCAGAAAACCACTTCTACCTCTCTGAAACCTAAAATCTCAAATTAGTCTGACTTCCCGACTAACCGCACACACTGAAACACTACCAAGCCAAAACTTAATTGAATTCAAAACTTAAACAAACACTCCCCAACACTTGATTTTCTTGATGATTCTGACAAGAACAAAACCAATAACAAGTCATTGATGTGGAACAATTATACTTGACAGAAGGCTCAGATAATCCTTCGAGTAGAACATTCATCCCTATAACAGTTATACTCAAATGAGAGCTATGCAACATGGTCAAATCAACTACTCTGAGATTATTTAATCCAACTGCAAGCGACATAGCATGTGCACCAAATAACAAGCGACTCCACACAAGAATCCCAAATTACTGAAACTGCCCCGACTCATCTCGCTGCCCCTAGCTGCTTTCCAAAAGCAACTAAGACCTCCCTGGTCCCAACTTATCTGCCAACTAACTGGAATATGGAACTCCTGCCTGGTTGCTGAGTCAAAAGACACACACACAATCTCCCCACGTGACATTAGAAAGAATACCTCATCTGACAATAATTGCCCAAACCATCTTGCCACCAAATCTAATGCTAAAATGAATGCTACATCACCAATTATAGTCTTCTATCATACTTGGTCTCCAATGAACTAGTACTTTCTGATGCCAAACATGCTATGGCCCTCCCACATCTTAAAAACTGACCCACCCCGGTCTAATCCACATGAGGAAACTTGTGACCAATCATGGATTTGCCACACCCTCACCGCTGCACAGGGACCAATGAATGCTACAGGCCACCCCTACAGTCTTACAACACTCCCATACTAACTGCCAACTAGTGAATGCTACGGGACACCCCGTAGGATTACAACACTTCTATTCTCCATGGCCACCGCCCATGGTCCTCTCGCTCATCTATCAATCCGAACACATCTATAGTCGAACACGTACTCGACCAAGCACATAGTTGAACACGAGTTATGACTGGAACCCTAACCTGGGTCCACTAAAAGCCTTTTATCCAACACCAAGAAGGCGCTAATCAACAGGTGGGAAGTTTCCTGAACTACCAACTCGTACAATCCTCAACCCAGACGGCCACTTGGGCTACCTTCCTCCCCAAGAGGATGTGTAACTCATCCTAGTTTCACACCTGATTCCGCTCCTAGATATCTGAATGGTTCTCCCCCACTTTGATTCGACTAAGCTCTTACATCATGCAAGGTTTGAAGGATTCCTAATCCATAATACTCTCTAATGATCGAACTGCTGGTAACCTACGCTTACCAATGCTAATGCTCCATTACTAGCCAGACCCAAAAACCACACAACCCTTGAAGACCGGATGAACACTCCCCGAAATCCCAGCATATCTGATAACTCTTGACGCTTTCTATGACACAACACCTAACTTTTGAAGTCCTTACACTGATGACAAGACCAAAACCTTATCAATAGACCACTTCCTTTGATGCTCCTAGTGGCCAACCAAGCACAAAAGCTAAAACCACTAAACCCTAGTGATACTGGAGAACTAACCGATGAACCTGGCCATAGACTTTCCACACAATACCCCTGAACTAATCCTAACTAAGAGCCAGAATAAGAACCAAACACACTGAAATTTGCTCAACAAGATGCAACCCTTCTGACCTACTAATGATTCATGGCATGCAAATGGCACATAAAAATTCTCTTCTTTCTTTCCCATGGGAAAAATGTGCACCAAAGCCTTCTAATAACTCCAGAACACCACCAAGAGGATAAAAGGGTGGGTTTAGGATTTTTAGGGTATGGAGGTTCTCATAGAAATGAACAAAAGGGGTTAACATAAAGCTTTTATAGGGTACATTATGAAAAATTAGGGTTTTTTACTCACCCTCATATGCACAACGTACTCCTGGTACGCCCCGTGTACTCCCTATCGTATCCCGATCCAAACTTTGCACTATGCTAAGCATACACCCCTTATGCATGACATAACACCATTCGTATCAGTACGCCCCGCATACTCCCTATGTACACCCCGCGTACTAGGGTTTCTCCTAAAACCCTAAAAGACTCCGAAGGCCATAACTTGTTCGATACAACTCCGATTTCGAAGATCCTTATATCCATGAAAATGTAACGAGTAGCTCTACACTTTTATCAAC
Source organism: Lactuca saligna (assembly GCF_052625555.1). Lineage (NCBI taxonomy): Eukaryota > Viridiplantae > Streptophyta > Magnoliopsida > Asterales > Asteraceae > Lactuca > Lactuca saligna. The sequence continues at coordinate 167,746,293 of NC_136422.1, read as the reverse complement.
TCATACTTTCCATAAAGTTCTCCGAACAGAAATCCAATTTCCATAAAAGCCCACTATCATTTTACCAAAATACCCCTTAGCTGCAAAACCAAATCCGAACACCTGAATCATCTACATTTCATCACCCACACCCAAATGGCTAACGATTCGGAACATGGCGTTACAATATCTTATCCCAGAATTCGTTAAATGAACAAAATCTAAAATGGCCGTGCGAACTTCAAAATACAATATTCCAGAGCAAGTGGTTATTTTTCAAAAAAAAAGGGTTATTTTTATTAATGAAGTCGTTTATATCGGTTAGATTACACATAGTTCACCTTTCATAATGATTGATAGGTTATGCAATTAAATTTATAGTAAACTAGGGAACAATCCCGTGTTGTGGGTGTTGGAGTTGAGGAGGTTGGAGGGTATTTTATAGTCTTTTATTAAGAAACATGAAATAACAAAAACTTTATAAAAAATACAATGCCACACATATGAAAATGCTCAAGTAAAATCAATGAAAAGTATAATGTTTATCTTGTAGATAATCCCAATGTGTTGAGCACCTCCAATGCTTACAAAAAATAATTAATCATTTGCATGTAATTAAGAGAAAGCTGGTGGAAATATCCCAATCACAAATTTGGGAGCTATATCCATTCTACATGATAAAAAAACCATACAACTTTAATGATAACAATGCCCATTTTCAATACTGTATTCCTAGATATCAAAAAATACATATGTTTTCATTTACCTTGAAATGGAAATTACATATCTTGTGATACCCCTATTCAATTGAAAAAAAATTTAAGCAATCGATAAACAAATCAATTACAATAGTGCATGTGGTTATTGGGAAACAAAGAAATCACACATCATTAATAACAAAAAAAAAAATGAATCAGAAGTTGGTAACACACTTCTATGATACCGTACACTCCTTAATAAGGGTATTTTTGTCAAACTTTGAATCAGATGCATGATCATGATTCCAAATTACAGATACCTTCAAAAGTTAGTAATTAACATTACGGATACAAAGAAAGGAAGGAAGAGCATATTAGGAAATATCATATTTTGGTTAAATTTTGGATGAGATAGAACCTCAGATATCGAATGTACGTTATAATACTTTTATAAGAAAAAGAACGAATAACCATGAATATATAATCGTTCACATTCATGAAATTATAATTACAATTTAAAAATTAGCTAATATGCAAAGTAGAAAACATTTTTTTGCCAACTTTGATGTTGTAGAAGCTATGTGGGTAACAATTTAAATAACATGTTGCTAGACCTACAATTTATAATAGAAAGACAATACATAAATAACGAACTGTAGTCTAATAACTTATACATAAATGAAAAGTTTCTAATAAGCTATTGGAAGATTAGGATAAGACAGTGAGATAACAGATATAAATTCAAACTCCTGCACTCTTTGCTTCCCCATTGGTAGATAAGAGTAAAATCAGAAATTACAACATCTTATTCCCATATTACACCGTTACAATTACAGTGACAAATGACATTTAGATTATCATGATTCATGAACATAAAATCTTGAATTGTTATTGTGCCTGTAATTGATGACCAAAATGATCTTCCACCATTGTTGATGCTTTCTATGTTTTTTTCCATATGAAGGGGAAGATGGACTGGTGTGCTTCTAGACTCTCTTCAAACTGTCTTCAAATTTCGATAATAGCCATAAACAAAATGGAGAAGAAACAGAAGATAAATACCCTTACCAATCGAACTCATTCATAAACGAAAAAAATATAAATGACTTTATTAAATCTCATAAAATATAAAAACACTATAAGATCATGAAATTTCAGAAAATAGAATGAGAGGGACCTGATTTATAAGAGAAGTTGATGTTATTAAAAGGTGGTGTCATTAACAGAGAATGTAAAATAGGGACTGAGATATACATTTCCTTCCTTCTCTAGCCTTCTGAATAAAAACTGGCCACATCCGAATTTCAACTATCAAACACTAAATAAAAAATCATCGCATTTAAAACTTTTCAAATACCTTGAATGTATAGGTGAACCATAATATCAGAGAGTAAATGTGAACCAATCCTATTGTCAAATCTCATGGAAGTTGTAAAAACATGGGATAGACCATATCTCAATGACAACAAAATTAAGTGTGTCATACCCAGAAGTGAAGTTTTGATACATGAAATGTATATGGAAGCAAACCATTAATTTGTATATAAACATAATTTACCGGTTAATGATACCTTCAATGATATATGTACAGCCATAAATTACATTTCACTATACTAAAACTTAAATTTCACAGTGAGAGATGATCTGATTACTTACAAACATCAGGTAAAAAAACCACACACATTGCACATATATTTATAAATACTTGTTAATCAAGGCTACCAATTTATCTGTAGTGACCTAATTCCCTTTAAGAACTCAACACATGAAAACCACAGATGCCACTAATTGAAAACATAAGTGTTAATCAAGGCTAATATAGAACTTGTAACTATATCCCACGAAAAGCATCTGTGATGTTATGTTTAAGGTCTCGAATTTCATGGCTACATCATTAATAGGGACCCATTTTTCCTCGCAGTAAAAGATCACAGATGTGACCATTTTATTAGATTCTCACATTGAAATTGGAAAGGGAACTAAATCAGTCTAGAAATTGTAACTAAATGAGCTTCAATTCTATTCCATACCTTGAATTCCAACTCTTAAATGCTAAATGGAAAGAGTTTTCACAAAGTAAAGGAATAAAAAAGGGAACAGATTACTGGGGCTTTAACATACAAAGATTCAAAACTAACCTAGTGGCTCCACTAAAGCTAATTGAACGACACAGATGAATGGAAGATGCTACACCGATCGCTCCTAAGGTGTCACCGATAGTGTTTCCGATTGAAGGAGAGGGGTGTATGTGTGAAATGTACACGGTGTTTGTGTGGTGCATCTGATGCGTTAATTTGAATTGAGGCTTTTCCAAACCCTAAAAGACATAGAAGACAACAAACATGACCTCTGACAACGCCGTCACTAACCACCATCAGCAGCGACGCAACGTCGCTCAGAGTAATATCAAAATCAAAAGCAAGAATAATGAAAGAGAATGTACGATCAAGAAAAATGAACAAACCTATTTGGGTTGGGTCTCATCGGTTGATATCTCTGGTACATCCACAATTGGTGGTGAGAAGGTGGAACAACTACCACCTATGAATCGTACAATACATATCTACAAAAAAAAAACAAAACGGACAGTCAATTTAGGACGTGAAAATGTTAAAGGAATCTAGATAACTGAAGTCGATGCAATTTATTAAGAGTTGAATATGGCTTTGATCGAAAATTAAGGGTTGAAGGTTCTGAATATGATTGTATGTATAATAAGGGCAATGATTGTGAAGTTATGAAAGGAAAGACGAAAATTTAAGGAAGGGTCGTTCATCAGACTGTGCCTTTGTAGAAGACGGGAGTGGGGGTGTAACGGTAAAACCAAATCAAGGGCTGAACAATAGATCCCAGACCTAATAGAAAATATGTGGAAGGAGCTGAATTGGGTTTATCGTTGAAGAGGAACGAAGCAGTGGATACTGGATACTCACACTAATCTCATTGTTATTGGCGAAACAGGCGGTGCAATCAGGCAGAGAACACGTTGGTTGGAGTTAGTGTCATCCACTCTACTAACAAATTTAGACAAAAAGAAAATAAAAAAAAATCACCAATAGGAAAGAGTTATTGTTCACCTTGCACTTGTAAATTAGTGTGTGTGTATATATATATATATATATATATATATATATATATATATATATATATATATATATATATATATATATATAATGAAAACACCAAAAAGGTTGAGAACGCGAGAACATAACTGAGCTCTTCAAATATTATGATATAAGGCAAATATAATTTAAAAAAGTCATGAGATAAAATTGTAAATTTCTAAAAGTCATAGGATGAGATTGTAAATTTTTAATAGACTAAAGGGTAATATGGTCGTTAAATGTAACAACGTAAATTTCAAAACAATTTTTCACTTTTAAAATTTATAATTTTAATTCATAAACATTCTTATATCTCATTGTATCACACATCAAATCCATAAAACACATCCCAAGATCAAAATGTATAAAAACTCCAATAGTGTGTACTGATCATGCCGGTGCCTTCCTGCGATCCTCACTGGTACCTGAAACACATAACACAAAACACTGTAAGCATAAATGCTTAGTGAGTTCCCCAAAATATCACATTTAACACATAATAACCACTCGAGGCTATAACTCACTGAGCCTGCTGACTCTAACTCTGTGGACCCTCTGGTCCTAACTCTGTAAATTCTGATATACACACAACATAAATCATATAGAAATAATGTTGTGCAATACATCACATAAATAGCATACAATATACTTTATCACATAACTCTAATTACCACTCAAGGTAAAGTATAGTGAGAAGACTCACCTTGGATAACTCGGTAAACCTCGAACTCTGAAATTCAGCACTACGTCCGCCTAATCACATAATAATTACTCTAATTAATACAACTTCTAAAGGCTAGGATAACCCCTCTCTATAAGTTCTCTAAGAATGGTAAAAGGCCATTCTACCCTTGTAATGGCTCATAAGTCCAAACATTGACTAAACCCTAAAAGTCAACAAAGTCAACGGTCAAACTTTGACCAGACTCGTGGAGTGCACTCGGGCGACTCGACGAGTCCACACTAGTCCTCTGAATCATTCTAATCCTTACTAGGCACGACGAGTCCCCTCTCCACTCACCGGGTTACTCAGTAACGAATCGCGCAGCAACCTCACCTCGACATGTCGAGTCCACTCATGAACTCGGCGAGTTGCTCCCATAACAGCACCCATATGAACTTCTGAGGTCAGATCTGCTTCCCTAATCTATAGATCTGACTTCCCCATAGTCAATAACCATATAAAGGTCAAATCAAGCTACACATGCATTGCACCCAAGTCTTATGTTGGTGAAAATCCTTTTAACATGGAAACCTAGTCTCCTTTCTTCCATAAACCAACATAAAGCAGAATGGGGAAGGCTCTCTGGACCTCTATGGGTCCAGATCTGAGGTCTAACATAGCAAAGGACCATAAACTCCACTTATCAAACTCTAAAAAGGCTATAGAAAACCCTAGATCATGGATCTTAACCCAAAATGAAAAGGAAGTTGGATTTGATACCTCAAAAGTGTAGATCTGAACTTGAAAACCCTGGATCCACAACTCCTTTGACCTCATCTTGTTGGAAACAACTTATCCTTTGCTAAATCACACTAAAATTGATTAATATAGCGTTATCTCTCTCTCTCTCTCTCTCTCTCTCTCTCTCTCTCTCTTAATCCGCTCAAGCTCTCAAGGGGCACTCTCTCTAGATAGGTAGTCGCACTAGAGCGCTATAAGGTCCTTTAAATAGGGAACATGCTCGGGGATTTAGGGTTTCACTCGTCAGCACGGACTCGTCAAGTCCACCCTTACCGACGCGTCGAGTCCCCTCATTTATCAGTTAACAATACGCGATCCTACTCGGTGTGTCTAGGCATCAACTCATCGAGTCCCTCTCTTAACTCCAAAAATAAATGATAAAATATAATACCTGGAAATCCGGATGTTACAATTCCCCCCCCCCCCACTAGAATCAGAGTTCGCCCTCGAAGTCTTACTCCGCAAATAACTTTGGATGCTGCTCACGCATCTCCGACTCCGGCTCCTAAGCCAACTCGGACCCTCTCCGATCCACAATCGCAACTGGCCTCTCAACATAATTCAGACTGGCATCCACCTGATATCCTCCAACGGTACTACCGCCGACTTATCGGCTATACACTTCCTCAATTGAGATACGTGGAAGGTATCATGGATCTGGCTCAACTCTGCAGGTAGCTCTAGACGATATGCTACCATGCCTACCCTCGTAGTCACCCTGAACAAATCGATGTACCGGGGCCCTAACTTGCCCTTCTTCCTGAATCGGATCACTCCTTTCCATGGAGATACCTTTAGGAGTATGAAGTCTCCCACTTGGAACTCAAGCTCGGACCATCGTCTCTATGGATAACTCTTCTGGCAACTCTGATCTATCAGTAGCCTCTGCTTGACCTGTTGTATCTGTTTTGTCATCTGAAGCACTAACTCAGTACTGCCCCATCACTCACTGCCCAACCTCTCCCCAACATATGGGAGTCCAACACCTCCTCCCGTACAACAATTCAAAGGGAGGCTTGCCGATACTCGAATGGTGGCTGTTGTTATACGAAAACTTAGCCAACGGCAAATACGTGTCCCAACTTCCTCTGAAGTCCATAACACACGTTCGCAGCATGTCTTCGAGCATTTGAATCGTCCACTCACTTTGACCATCCATCTGTGGGTGGTATACGGTACTAAAATGCAGCCTCGTACCCAACTCCTCATGGAATTTATTCCAGAATCTGGAAGTGAAACGTACACCTCGATCTGACACGATCGAGATCGGTACTCCATGCCGCGATACCACCTCTCTAACATATATCTCTACCAGCCTCTCAGCAGAAGAGCTCTCATTGATAGCAAGAAAGTGAGCGCTCTTCGTCAGTCGTTCAACAATCACCCAAAATTGCATCGACACCCCTCCAAGTCCTCGACAATTTGGTGATAAAATCCATGGAAATCTGTTCCCGCTTCCACTCGGGAACCTCAAGTGGCTGCAAGATTCCATGTGGACGCTGATTCTCAGCCTTCACCCTATGACAGGTCAAGCACCTCTCTATGAACCACACGGCATCCCTCTTCATACAGGGCCACCAATACTCCCTATTTAGGTACAAATACATCTTAATGGCCCCGTGATGGATCGAGAACTTTGACCTATGCGTCTCCTCCATCAAAATGGTACGTGGCCCGCCTTCAAACGACACCCAAATCTAACCCTGAAAGGTCATAAGCCCACGACTATCGGCAATGAACTCAGATATCTGTCCGCTCACCCGCTCTCTTTTGTGGTTCTTAGGTCTCATGGCCTCTACTTGGGCCTCCCGAATGGTGTCCAACATCAGAGTCATAACTATCAAGCTGAAACAAACATCTCATATCGGGGTACTCTCCGCCCTACGACTCAGGGCATCGGCTACAACATTAGCCTTGCCCAGGTGGTACAAGATCTCACACTCATAATCCTTTACCACATCCAACCATCTCCTTTGGAGCATATTCAGGTTGGGCTGATCCATCATATACTTCAAGCTCTTGTGATCCGTGTATATGGTACACCGGACCCCATATAAATAGTGACGCCAGATCTTGAGGGCGAACACCACAGCCCCCAACTCCAGATCATGAGTGGGATATCTCGTCTTATGAGGCTTCAACTGCCTCGATGCATATGCTATCACATGACCTCTTTGCATCAATACTGCACCCAATCCTCATATCGATGCATCACAATATACCACAAAATCCTCCATCCCCTCCGGAAGGGCTAATACTGGAGCTTCGCATAATCTCTGGCGAAGTGTCTCGAATGAGGCCTGCTGCTCTAGGCCCCAACTGAATGCTACGCCCTTCCAAGTCAACCTGGTGAGAGGAACCGCAATCTTGGAGAAATCTTTGATAAATCTCTGATAATAGCCAGCCAACCCCAGAAAAATCCTGATCTCTGAGAGGGATCTCGGCACCTCCCAACTCATCACCGCCTCATTTTTAGCCGGATCGACCAATATCCCGCTCTAGTTAACGAGATGCCCCAAGAACTGGACCTCTCATAACCAATAATCGCACTTGGAGATTTCCAAGGATCTCCCTCAAATGTTCTTCATGCTGATCTCTAGATCTTGAATATATCAATATATCATCGATAAACACGATCACTGAACGATCCAACATCGACCTGCACACTCTGTTCATGAGGTCCATGAATGTTGTCGGTGCATTGGTGAGCTCGAAAGGCATCACCATGAAATCGTAAAGCCCATAACGAGTCCTGAATGCTGTATTCTGGATATATTTATCGCATACTCTCATCTGATGATATCCAGATCTCAGATCAATCTTGGAGAACCAAGAAGCGCCTTGTAATTGATCAAACAAATCACCGATCCTCGACAAGGGGTAACAGTTCTTGACCGTCAACTTGTTCAACTCCCGGTAATCGATACACATCCGGTGTGAACCATCCTTTTTGTTGACAAAAAAGGATCGGTGTTCCCAACGGCGAGCTACTCGACCGAATAAATCCCTTCCCTAGCAACTCCTGAAGCTGCAAGGACAATTCCTGCATCTCTGGAGGCGCAAGGCGATAGGGCGGCTTAACGATAGGTGCTGCCCCCGGAACCAAATCAGTATAGAACTCTACCTGCCTCTCGGGTGGCACACCTGAAAACTCCTTGGGGAAAACGTCTGGGAACTCCCGCACTATCGGTACCTCATCGACCGACCTCGGCCTCTCTGCATCTACTCTCGTATCCACCACATACGCCATAAATCCACCACAACCCTGCTGTAGGCTCTGCCTCGCTCTAGCGACCAAACAAAATGCTGACCCAGGACGAATACCCTCGCCATACTCCGTAAGAAATCCCCCACTAGGGTCTTGTATGGTCACCAACTGCCGCTCACAATCGATAAACGCTACAAATCTGCTCAACTAGTCTATGCCCACGATGACACAGAGATCCCCAATCGCAATCGGAACCAAATCAACCAGAAACTCAACTTCGAAGATCTCAAGTACACATCCCTGAATCACATCGGTGGCATACACCGCTCGCTCATCAGCTATGGAAACTCACAGAGGTCGACATAACGCCTCTCGATGAATACTGATGTGCTGACTAAAGGCTAATGACACAAAAGATCGGCTCGCACCCTAGTCAAATAACATCAATGCATGCACAGAACACACAAGGAAAGTACGTACACATAACATAATATAAACACAATATCTCTAACATCATAGTAAATACATGAAAGAATACATACCAACCACAACATCGGGCGCTGCGCGAACATCTTCCACGGTCAACTAGAAGGCTCTCCCTTGTGCCTTCGGTGCCTCGGCCTTCTCCGACCGACTCTCGGTAGCTCGAACAGCAGCGAGGACAGATCCCTGTGATACTTCCTATGCTGATCCCCGCAGCTACGGACACTCGGCCTTCTGGTGTCTAGTCTGGTTGTAGTGAAAACAGACTGCAAATCCCTTTGGTCAATCCTTGGCCATATGCCCCTCCTTGCCACACTTGTAGCAAGACCCTGCACTACACACTCCCTCGTGACTCTTGCCGCAATTGCTATATGTACGACCCTTCTGGTTCCCTGATCTCGAATCGGCGGGATTGGCCCGCTTGGCTACTGGCTGGGACGGAGCCGGTTGCCGATCTCTCCCCTGAGACTTTGCCTCCTCCCTAGTCTAAGTCTCCAGCTCTATCTCCCTCTTCTGAGCATTTGCATGGAGCTCCGCAAATGTACGGTACGACGACTTCGCCACGAACTCTCATATGTCTCTCCTCAAAATACTCAAGTACGGACTCATACGTGCCTGCTTGGTAGACACATGCTCAGGGAAGAACATCGCCCTCTCATGGAACATCCTGGTGATCACTGTAACAAACTCAGTACCTTGCTTGAGGGTCAGAAACTCCTGGGCCAAACATTCCCTCTCCACTGGGGGAACGTACTCATCACGAAACATAGCGGTGAACCTCTCTCAGGTCACTGCAGCAAGCTTAGTAGACGTCAAGTCCGCCGTCACAAACTTCCACCAATCCTTCGCTCCCAAGCAAAGCTGGTTCAGCGCGAACCGGACCCTTAAATGCTCTGGACATGAACACGTATAGAAGCATCCCACAATATCAGAAGCCCTTCTCATTGCAACAACTAGATCCTGTGTCCCATCAAACTATGGTGGCTTCGTGTTACTGAACTCCCAAAACAGCAACGAATCAGCACCCTAAGGTCTGGCAGCAACAGCAGTTGCGGTAGCTATAGCGGTTGCAGCCTCAGTAACCGCTGCATATCTCTCATCGAAAGTCTCAATCAACATGGTCTTAACAGACTCGAACATCTCTGGAATCTCTACATGGATAGCCGCAACCACCTCCTCATGCATCATCTGGAGGAGCTCCTCATCACTCACCCCGCTGGTCTCTAGTCTATGGTGTGTCCCAACCATGATGTCTCTGAAATACGACATAAAAATATAGAGATTCGCTCGAGCATACTCGCACTCGATAACTCAACCCTACTTGATCCCTGGTAACCCAAGGATTCTTACTTGGACTGCACACTACTCCGGTGTCTACAGTAGTACGTGCCAAATACTACCATCCACACCGCATTAGTATTCACCCCAAGTCCTCCTCGTAGGATCCTAAATCCTAAGTACTTTACTCTCACTATGCATAGTCTACTCTCTAGCAGATCTCCTATAAGATCCTCGCTGATATCTACTCACTCTCAAGCATCTCCTAGCAGTAAAACCCCTAAGCTAAGGCATCACAAATCAGGCCACTCTAGTCCTAACAAGAATACCTAGCCTACTCTAGCATGCATAACATCTTATCTCCTATCTCATAACACATAATATAAGGGTATTTTGGGAAACCACCATTTGGGCGCAGGCTAATCGTACACACTGCTCTGCTCTACTCTTTTCAAAACCATTTTACTCTTTTGGAAAAAATTTGTTTTACTTCGAAAAATTCCTCAAATCCTTAGTTTGAGTTCAAATGCGCATCCGAATCCCTCAAACCAAGGCTCTGATACCAACTTGTAACAACGTAAGTTTCAAAACAATTTTTCACTTTTAAAATTTATAATTTTAATTCATAAACATTCTCATATCTCATTGTACCACATATCAAATCCATAAAACACATCCCAAGATCAAAATGTATAAAAACCCCAATGGTGTATACTGATCATGTCGGCACCTTCCCGCGATCATCACTGGTACCTGAAACACATAACACAAAACACTGTAAGCATAAATGCTTAGTGAGTTCCCCAAAATACCACATTTAACACATTACAAGCACTCGAGGCTATAACTATGTGAGCCCTCTAGCTCTAACTCTGTGGACCCTCTGGTCCTAACTCTGTAACTCTAATATACACACAACATAAATCACATAGAAATAATGTTGTGCAACACATCACATAACTAACATACAAGATACTTTATCACATAACTCTAATTACCACTCAAGATAAAGTATAGTGAGAAGACTCACATCGGATAACTCGGTAAACCTTAAACTCTGAAATTCAGCACTAGCCTCTACCTAATCACATAATAATTACTCTAATTAATAAAACATCTAAAGGCTAGGCTAACCCCTCTCTATAAGCTCTCTAAAAAGGGTAAAAGTCCATTCTACCCCTCTAATGGCTCATAAGTCCAAACATTGACTAAACCCTAAAAGTCAATGATTAAACTTTGACCAGACTCGTCGAGTGCACTCGGGCGAATCAGTGAGTCCACACTAGTCCTATGGATCCTTCCAATCCTCATTTGGCACGACGAGTACCCTCTCTAGTCGTCGGGTTACTCAGTAATAAATCGCGGGGCAACCCCATTTCGACTCGTCGAGTCCACTCATGAACTCGGCGAGTTGCTCCCATAACAACACCCATCTGACCTTCTGAGGTCAGATCTGCTTCCCTAATCTATAGATCTGACTTCCCCATAGCCAATAACCATGTAATGGTCGAATCTTGCTACACATGCATTGCACCTAAGTCTTATTTTGGTGAAATTCCTTATAACATGGCAACTTTGTCCCCTTTCCACCATAAACCAACATAAAGCAGAATGGGGAAGGCTCTCTAGACCTCTATGGGTCCATATTTAAGGTCTAACATAGCAAAGGACCATAAACTCCACTTATCAAAATCTAAAAAGGCTATAGAAAACCCTAGATCATGGATCTTAACCCATAACAAAAAGGAAGTTTGATTTGATACATCAAAAGTGTAGATCTGAACTTGAAAACCCTAGATCCACAGCTTGTTTGACCTCCTCTTGTTGGAAAAAACTTCTCCTTTGCTAAATCACACAAAAATTGATCAATATAGCGTTATCTCTCTCTCAACTCGCTCAAGCTCTCAAGGGGCACACTCTCTGGACAGGTAGCCGCACAAGAGGGCTATAAGGTCCTTTAAATAGGACACATGCCCAGGGATTTAAGGTTTCAGTCGTCAGCATGCACTCGTCGAGTCCACCCTTACCGACCCGTCGAGTCCCCTCATTTATCAGTCAACAATGCGCGATCCTACTCGACGAGTCTAGGCGTCAACTCGTCGAGTCCCTCTCTTAACTCCAAAAATAAATGATAAAATATAATACCTGGAAATTCGGGTGTTACATTAAATGTTAGTCTATTTTTGTCAAGTTACTGGAATCTCTCTTTCTCTCTCCCCTATCTCTCACTATTGTATCCTTCTTCCTCTCACTCTCTAAATACAAGTTTCAAACCTTTAAACCCTAATCGAGCCGTCACCACCATACATCGCTTCCTCGACCCTTTCGTTTACCTGCTTTGATCATCGTTACTTAAAGTCGAAGTTCCTTCTTCTCGGATAGTCATTATACAAGGAATTTATGCACCAAGTGAAAAGCTACAACCATTACTAGATCTTCGTGTCTTTGTAACTAGTATAGTACACTTTGATCTTGTCAAGAGGGTTTAAGGGACATTCAACGTGTTGGTCAAGAACCTGAAGAAATCATTCATCAAATCTTTGAAACCGTATATTTCAGTTTGAATATCTTTATAATCGACTAATCATATATCTTTTCGAGTTTTGTTCTCTACATGATTCAAGCTATCCTTGCACTCAGGTATATCCTATGTACAAAGCTTTCATTGAGCCTGATCTACAAACTGCACATATAAAAATTATAAACAAGCTCAATCCTTTCTCCGGATTTCAGAATCGCGGTTATATTTTGAAGGTTAGCTCCTCATTTACAGTTCAGAAGGGAATTTACATGGCTCATTTTAGTGACTGGTTTTTGTTTAATTTTGTAGTCTAAAAAGTCAGTGACACCAGAGTAAATGAAAACAGTTCTTTCTCTAGATCATCAAGAAAGAAAAGAAGAAACGTATGACATTTATCTTCTTCCACCTGGTGAAGACCTTGAAGCTTGTCAATCATATCTTAGGATGAGAAACAAGGATGGAAAGTACAACCTTGTGTTTAAGGTATGTATCCTTTCTAAATCCTGATTTTTTATATTAAAAGATCAGTTGTAAGGATAAAGTAAATTGTTATTTGTAATTTTTTTTAGCATGGGTGTCTCATAGTCCATTTATTAAATCACTTAGAATCACCTTTGAAATGAGTGTACGTCTTCTTGGTGGATTAATGGCATTAGGATACACCATTACTGCCATTCTCAAAAATAGTAGCAATGTTTTCTTTGATGAAAAGGTCTGCATGAAAACCGATTGGTTAGAGCAACTTAATCGCACCTATGTTCGGGTATCTTATTGGAACACAATCTTGTTAATTTGGCAAAAAGTTTTTTTTTTCATGTTCCTTTATTTTGATTGGCTAAGGTGCAAGGAAGAGACCGTTTGTATGTCAAATACAAATGATGCTAATAAAAATATATAAAGCAAGTTATATGAATAAGACTTTAATCATATATAAATAAGACTCTAATCGTATATGAATTGAATAATATGATTTTTTTCATTTATGATTATTATGTATTTTCATCTTTGTCTTGTATTTTATTCATTTATGATTAAAATTGTAATACATTTATGTTTCTACATTTGTACAATGAAATCCAAGATCTTCTGGAATGTAATGTTGGAATGGTCATGTTCAAGAAAACACTATAAAGTGGAAATGTTGAAGACTTATTCATTTATGATTATCGAATTTAAGAGAACACTATAAAGTGACTTATTCATTTATGAATTATAGAATAATAGTTAATTATTATATTCAAATTTTTGTTTGAGTTGCATTAGTTATAGGGAAAATAGTTTATTAGTATATTGTAATTTTGTTTTGTATTATACATTTATGATGAGATATATAATCTACTTATTTATGTAATGTGTTTTATTCATTTATAATTATGATTTTATTGAAAGCTTTTTGTATAAAAGTTGTGTTTTATTCATTTAAGATTATAATATGATTGTATAGAAAATTTTTATATCCAAATTATATTTTATACATTAAAGCTTACAACAATATTCATATATGATTATAAACGTATTTTTAATATGTCGTTAAAAATATTCATGTGTCATTAAAAATATTTGGATAATATGATAAATCTTCAATATTTTTAATATGTCATTTGTAAATAAAATATAAATTAAAAATGTTTTTTTAAATCATGTTAAATGATATTTTATTAATTTTGTTAACTAAAATATAAGTTTACTACATTCCTAATATCAGAGAAAATAAATGGATCACATAATTATAGAAACTAATTAATTATCATAACTTATTCATATTTAATTACATTTGTCAAGTTCCTTTTATGCCCTTATGAAATAATTGATCCATAATTCTTTTTGTATTTTCAATTTTTAGGTGTTCTCATAAGATTATATATAATAAAGCTAGGGTGGAGCTAGCAAGTAGCCAAGTATACAAAGCCGCCAAATATACAAAGTATTGATATGAAAAGATATATAGGAGACGTAGAAGACAAAAAAACAACCACAAGCAAAAGTAGAAGAGAAAATTTTATTTGTAGATATTTAAACATTGAAAAACCGTAAAAATATGAAAAAGAAAAGAACTCCAAAGTTATCAGGATTCAACGAATAGTTGAATGCCATATTATTTTTGTAATTATATTTAATTAAGATGCTTACTAATTAAGTAAAAATAATTTTTTTAACAAAAATGTTTTGGGTGACTCAATACATAAGAAATAGTTTTCTTTTAGATTGGTGTATTCATACACCCACTAATTCAGTCTTAAATCTATATTTTTTTGTCTTAATCGAATCTTAAATCATTAACATTTCAATTTTTGTACGTGTAACAACTAAACCTTTGATTGATAGATAAATTTCCGTCAATTCCTAATATTACGGGGCCAAATATCTTTTGATTAAAAAAAAAGTGTTAAAAAGTTGTTTGATTCGACATATTATTCAACTTGTTTGAATATTTATAATTTACATGCTCGAGTTTATGAAGATTTAAAATAGAGAAATAGAGAATCTTTACATCCCCAAATGGACATCAAAATCAAGAGATTTGGTATATATATTAAGAAAAAATCAGTCAAAGATATGGATGTCTAGAGGTTCATGATGGTTAGATTTGATTAATTTGGTATAGTTTAGTTCCTTGGATGACAACCTTAAATAGAAAAAAGAATCGGACATGGGGGTGTTTGCTAATCACCAACATTAGGGTTTCCATTAATACCTAAAATCGAAGAAATCAACACATGCAAATAATGTCAAAACATGGAACTTGTCTACTAGTCCAAGTCTCTGAATTAGATACATTGAACCCTCTTCTCTCTTCTATTATTTAGTGTGGGAACTTAAAAAATTTAGGTTATGTTTTTAGGTGTCTTATTCTGTTAAAGGTTTTCGTATTTGAGTTTATATTAGAGAAAACAATTCAATAAGAGTACAGATATGATGATAAGATACTCTTTTAGTTTCAGTTTCAATGGCATACAAGTAAGTTTTAGTTATACTTTTTTTTTGTTTAATAGATTATTAATATATTAATAGATAAACAATTTAAAGATTAGTGATGACAAAATATAATATTGATAATATTTAGCATATATAATTGTTAGTTGTGGATTTGATCATTTCCATTCTTTCTTCCAATACCCCACATAATACCCTAGGCATTTTAAGATAGTCTCACATCAAGTGCATGTACCAAATACTCCTCGAATATATGCTTTCTTGGTCAACTATTTCTCAAACCTATTTGACTTTTGATTTTTTTAATTAAAAACTCCATACTGATTTATAATTCAAAGCCTAAACTTTTAGATTAAAAAAAATAAAAGATTGATGTACTTCTGGCTTTCAATTCATAAATATTCTCATTACAAAATTATTTATGTGTTGTCATTATTTATTACGATTTAATGCATAGTTGCCATGTTTATATCATGATAATCCAATATGGTTTATATAAATATTAATATATGCTTAAGATCATAGAAGAATTATTAGATAAGTGTTCAATAAGACTTGGATTTAGTTATATTTCTCGTTTTTAGTATGGTTTAGAACTATAGATAAACATCCCTCTAGAGTTGAAAATGCTCTCCTTGGTAGGTTGTTTGAACTGAATCCCAACTAAAGAAAAACTTGATTAGGCGAGGTGTATCTTTAAACTTTGCGTTTGTCCCATGTCATGTGTGTTCAAGCATGCATGTCATAATTCGTTGTAAAGTCCAAAATCGGATCTACCAATGATCAAAGACAAATAGCAACCACACAATACGAAATAATAAACAAAGAAAGAACAAACCAAGCTTGCATACGCTTTATAGCCTTAAAACGTCGGATACAACTTGGTGGAACTGAAAAATACGAAAAGCATCAACAACCTATCTATCTGACACAACACCCTATTTATAGATCCCATGACCATGAGCAGTTTACGGCCGTAAACTCTATTACAACCGCAAACTATTACAAAATCATTTTTCACACACAACCCCTATCACTAGCTACTATACCTAGACTAAACCATTTTACAGGGCCTTTCAATCTCCCCCTTGGTTTGGACTAGCTTGAGGCCATCCCCTTGTTAACAATCATAACGTCCATCTGTCCCATGGCTCCATTCCTCATACGCTTGCTCAAAATCTCAGCCACCATTGTCATGTATACTTTAGCACCTTCTTCATGTATATCTTCAACAACCTTAATCTGAAAGTTGCTAAGATAGTGAATATTCCATTTCCTGAACTGTAACAAGTCTCGACGATCATAGAGCCTGATGTACCCATCTTTAAGCTTAATGACGACACCAGAAGTAGTTTCATCAAAAACCCAACATTCCAACGAACTAAGAGACCCATCTGAAAAGCCTTGAAGCATCGGAAACTGCTTGACCTGTTTCGTTGCGGGCCACATCACTATTTGCAACGGCTTGTCAGTGGACGGTTCCAAAACATCTGGATGTTCAAATATGATAGATTCTGCAGTGGGCATAGACGGAAATCCCTTTTTAACTTGATCATCAAGGATGTGCTTGAATTGAGTAACTTGTGGATTATTCATTAAATTGATGAAAGGAGCTTGAGATAGCTCTGCCAATCACGCAAAGGGTGCAACCTATGACTAACAGACGGAAAGAAAGAAAATGATATTCTACAGACCTAATTTATCGGAATTTACCTATCGCCCCATCCAACCGGAATTAAGGACAGAATCCGCACATCGAGGAAAAGTTAAGCCACGGTTCCAAGTACGGGTTCAATTAATGTGACGGGTAGATTCTCATGTATATCTCCCTGCTCAACCTATCCGAGCGTTGTGACATCAGGTTAAACGAATCTAACTAGGTCAAAGTTTGTTCAGTCCTTAAATTCATTAAGTTCAACTTTCCTAGTCAAGTCCATTTAAAATCTTTCGTGCCTACCAGCACATCGAGTACATAGCGTAGATGATTCAACTTAGGTATGTTACGCCGATTCAGGTTGCCCGTTATCACTTGATAATTTCATTTCCCATCACCATACCTACAACTTGACACTGTCAACAATAAATTTTTTATTTTCTAAAACAGAAATGACAGAATTTTTTGATTTTTATTTTTTGATTTTTGTTTTTTTTATTATTATTATATTTCTCCCCCTAAATTTGTGCATGGGTGAGAATACGAAAAAAAAATTGCGCAAATTTAAACTATCCTAAAGCAAGAAACAAAAATAAAATTAAAAAAAATAAAATAGATTAAGAAAAGAAAAAGAAAAAAACTTAATCCTCAAAACGTATCATTTTCAGAAATCCCACAAGCACATCGAATCGAGCTTTGTTAAATGGCTTTGTAAACAAATCTGCCACATTATTATCAGTGTGGACCTGTTCTAGCCGGATTAAAGATCGTTCATAACAGTCTCTGATAAAGTGAATTTTAATGTCGATGTGCTTGGTTTTAGAGTGTTGGACTGGGTTTTTAGCAATTTGAATTGCCGCTTCATTATCACAATAGATAGGGGTTTCAAAGTAATTCAAACCGTAGTCCAACAGCTGATGTTGGATCCAGATAACTTGAGAGCAGTACACTGATGTAGCAACGTATTCCGCCTCTGCTGTGGAAGTCGAGACAGTGTGTTGCTTCTTCCATTGCCACGAAACTAGCCTGTCACCTAGATACTGACATCCTCATGAGGTTGATTTCCTGTCAAGCTCACAGCCTCCATAATTACTGTCAGTAAAAGCATAAAAATCAAATTCAGAATTCTTTGGATACCAAAGACCCAATTTAGGGCTTCCTTTGATATACCGTAAAATTCTTTTGACAGCAATAAGATGAGAAAGTTTAGGATTAGCCTGATAGTGTGTGCATTGATAAACTGCAAACATAATGTCACGTTGACTTTCCGTAAGATACATCAGCGATCCAATCATCGATCGATAAAGAGTTTGATCTACGGATTCGTCTTCAGGATCTGGAGTCATAAGAGGTCGTTCAGCCATCGGTGTTGACGCAGATTTAGCATCGTGAAACGCGAACTTTTCAAGAATATCCTCCATATACTTGGCTTGATGTAGCAGGATTCCGAATGAATTCTGTTTAACCTGAAGCCCCAAAAACATGGTAATTTCTCCCAAAGAACTCATTTCTAAGCGTTTCTTCATTACTCCTTCGAACTCCTTGCAAAGCTGTTGACTGGTTGATCCAAAGATGATGTCGTTGACATATATTTGTACGAGTATCTGGTCCTTGTTGACGTGCTTTATAAACAAGATTTTATTGATAGTGCCTCGAGAGTAACCATGTTCGAGCAATTGTTTTGTTAGGGTAGCATACCATGCTCTAGGAGCTTGATGCAGCCCATATAACGCCTTGTCCAGCTTGTAGACATGATTAGGATACTTCGAGTCAACAAACCCAGGGGGTTGATCAACATAGATTTCTTCCTTCACCTTGCCATACAAGAAAGCAGTCTTGACATCCATTTGGAAGACGGTAAAGTTCATATAAAAAACATACGCTAGGAAGATACGAATAGCCTCCAGGTGAGCTACTGGATCATAAACTTCGGTGTACTCAAGACCCACGACTTGTCGAAACCCACGAACTACGAATCGAGCTTTGTTTCGCACAATAACTCCTGAATCATCCTGCTTGTTGCGATAGACCCATCTTGTGTCAAGAGACTTCTTGCCCTTCGGTAACTCAACTAACTTCCAAACACCGAGTTTTTCAAATTGGTGTAATTCCTCATGCATTACATCCACCCAAATAGGTTTGTTTAGAGCCATTTCTACATTCTTGGGCTCAATTTGAGAAATAAAGCAGGAGTACAGACATGTATTCACGTCTCCACTCTAACTTCTAGTTTTAACACCATCATCTAGCTGGCCAATGACATTTTCGATCGAATGATCGCGTTGAATCCTTGAAGGTATTTCTTGGCTGAATTCATTGAGAGAAACTGGAAGAGTGTGAATGTTGATACCTCCTTCATTTGCTGGTTGAGCAGCACCAGATGGTTCTGTGACATACTCATCTGCAATAAGATCAGGAAAGAGTAATTCCATAAAGGTTGAAGAGACAGCGGAAGCATCATTTGGAATGAACTCTTTTTCTGAAGATATGTGAGGTGTCGTTTTAGCATCAGAAGAATCAGTATGAATTGATTGAGGATTATCATGTTCCAAGAACAGTCTCCCTTGAGGAATAGCAGAGGACTCTACCAAAGAGGTCGCAGAAGACTCCCCCTCAGGTGTAGCAGAAGACTCCCCCTCAGAAGTAGCATGAGATCCTCCCTTATGCGAACCAGAGGATTCTCCCTCAAGCAAAGCTTTTGATTTCCCTTTCGATGAAGCATAGGATTTAGATACAGGTTTGTACACAACTTCTTCATCTTCATCTTTAGAGATACTCTTCCAGTGCAAATCAGTTCCAGATATATTACTTGAATACTCATTTAAGGATTTAAAAAGTGATGTGTAATCAAACAACCAATTCGGACCCACTTTGGCATCTGTCTCATTTTCTTCCAACCAACGCATGTCATAAGATTCCTCAATTTTTTTGGTTTTCTTATTGTAGACTCTATAGGCAGTGCGAGCAGCATACCCTACAAAATAACAATCATCGACCTTGGCATTAAACTTCGGGTTGGCATCTAAGTGAAGGAGGGTGCAATGATAGCCAAATACACGAAAATGACTGACTGATGGCTTGTATACATAGTAGATTTCATACGGAGTTTTCATCTAAGCTTTGTTGATAAGTACTCAATTATGAACATAACAGACAATGTTTATTGCCTCAGCCCAGAAGAAAACTGGTAGCTTTGAATCACATAGCATTGTTCTTGCTGTGTCTTTTAGCGTTCTATTTCGTCTTTCAACGACACCATTTTGTTGTTGTGTGTGAGCTGAACTAAATTGAGGCAAAATACCCTTTTCTGTGCAGAAATGATTGAGAACAGAATTATTAAACTCTGTCCCGTTATCAGTACGAATCACCTTCACCCGTTTGTTGGTCTGGTTTTCAACTAATACTATGAACTTCTTGATCAATTCAGAGATGCCAGCTTTGTTGGATAGAAAGAAGACCCACGTAAATCGAGAGAAGTCATCAATCACAACCAGACAGTAAGATCTTCTGTTTATGCTTAAAACATTTACTGGACCAAATAAATCCATATGAAGTAGTTGAAGAACCTGGCTAATTGAATTGACCTGTTTTGGCAAGTGCGGCTTTCTATGATGCTTTCCTTGAGCGCACGACACACATTTCTCAAATGTAATGAAGTCCTTGACAGGCAGCCCACAGACCATCTCATTCTTCGCAAGACGATTTAGGTTCTTGGCGTTAGCATGACCTAATCTTCGGTGCCACAGCATGGCAGTTTGCTCGGAGATCTTGGAGAAAAGACAAGTAACTTGATCTGGAAGATTGCTATTCATATCAATTATATAGGCATTACCATCCCTTTTTGATTTTACAAGAATTCATTCTTCTGGGATGACAAAGCCTGACTTTAGAATCATGCATTCCTTGTCAGTGAAATGAGTAGAATAGCCCTTGTCACAGATCTGAGAAACACTTAACAGACTATGTTTCAACTCGGGAGCAAACTTGACGTTTTCAAAACTTAAAAATCCATTTGAGATGGTTCCTCTTTGAGTGATTTTACCACCATCTCCACCCGCAAAAGAGACATATCCCCCATTAAATGATTGAATATTGTGATGTTGGGCGATGTCTCTCGTCATATGCCGAGAACAGCCGCTATCGACGAACCAGGGTCTGACGACATTTCCCCACAACTGTTCCTGCAAAATGTGCGGGTTTAATTATATTTGGGCACCCAGGTCATGATCTTCCTGGGTGATCCCGATGCCTTTTCAGATTTATCACATTTTGATTTTTCTGAGGACACAAATGATGTATTGGGAGCAGGTTTGGGCAGCCATTTATAATTGGGTTTTCTAACTGTGCTGCTTAGTTTAGAAATTGAGTGTTTGTCAGTCTGCTTACGGCCGATGTGACTTCTACCAGAATTGGTTGAAGACCCAATATGGCTTAGTGAAGAGCTTGACCTTGGCTTGGATGTGCTCGTTTTTGGCAGACTGCCTGGGACATGGTGATGAAAAACCCTTTTATGTCTTTGAAAGACAGCCCATTTTCTTTTCCGTTCATCTGGCCAATCATCATTTTGAGAACGACTTCTAGAGGAGTTTCTATTTAAAGACCTTCCTATGAACTCGTTCTCCCCTCTTGGAAGACTATGACTCACAAACATACGATTTAGACAATTTCTAGCAATATGACCTTCCTATGAACTCGTACTGCATTAATCAGATTTGTTTTCCCTACCAACACCCTTGCTTTTCTCACAAGAACAAGCAACATTATTAGGTTGTGAGGAAAGTGAGGGTGTGTTAGATGGGGAGGATTGTGAGATTAGCGGTGTTTTAACATCTTTATCACAAACATTCAAATTGTCAACCAAATTGTTCAAAACTGTATCAGACATTTGACAACCATTTAAGACAGTATCAGAAGTAACAACCACAATATCATGAGAAACAGAAACGATATCAGAAGAATCAAAAACACCACAAGAACTATTGTCACTTAAAATATTTGAAAAATAATTGTCTTTATTTAAAATAAAAACTTCAGGTTTGGACTCAGTTTTATTATCAGAAACACGTCCTTCAACTTCGTGCTTTGACTGATTCAAGGATTGATCTGCAGGAGAAGTAGAAATGTTAGTACTTTCAACATTAATAAATCCTTCCGAAATAAAATGGGATGGCTTGCCATAAACCATAAATGATTCATTGGCAATTTCTTCTTTGGACAAAGGCTTGGACATTTATGAATGATTGAAGGGAGGGGGTACATTATTATACCCTAGACCTTTTGATTGATTCCTTTTAAACTGCATGCTTTGGTCTATCATATTTGCAACCACCTCACTTGAGAAATTATATTTTCTAACATCAAGTTTGGCGGTTTCAAACTTTCCTTTCAAAGATTCAACTTCAGCCACTAGCTCAACATTTTGTTTGACTACATAATCATAGTTTTTACATTTGTTACTGTAGTCTTCCTGGAGTCTCCTCAAGTCATTAATTTTCGATTCCAACTGAGCTTTAAGTGGTTTTTGTCCTTTTCGAAGTTGATACCCTTCATATCTAAGGTCTTCTACATCTCTTATTAATTTATCATTAAGTTCACGAAGAATCCTAAGATTTTCTACTTCATTGCCTAATGTTTCAATTTTGTCATGTAGAGTTTTTACATAATCTATACAAGCCTTAGAGCATGATGGGAGACTTACCTTGGACGAAGTAGGTTAATGAGAAGAGGATACCATCAATGCAAACTGTAGCTCCATCACACTGTCTTCAACTGTTACAACTCCTGCTGGAGCATCATCCCTTACCTGTGCCAGATGAGCATTTTCTGGTCCAGATAAGTTGAGAGCTTGTATTTGATCATCCTAGTCGAAAGATTGCGCAACCATAGCCTTTTCATTGTTTGCTTGACCACTGCTTCGGCTGTTCCTAACTGCAACCATCATTCTGTCATTATTAACTCTCCTATTGGGATGTGGGCAATCACGAGCAAAGTGCCCTGGCTCTTGGCAATTGAAGCACCGAAGCTTTCCCTTGTTCAATCCAACCTTCTTGTCAACGCTCATTCCACAATTACTCTTCCCTGTCTTTTTGGCAAACTGTTTTGCCCTAAATACTGCCATGGAAATCTTCCATGTGATGTTCATTTCCTCAACATCCTCAGGATGAATTTGATCAAGATCTGCAAAGGACAATTGAGGTGGAAGCTCTCCAGCTACAAATGCATTATAGCAATTTACTAAGCCTGCAGCAAAGACAAGGTTTTCTTCACACTCCTTTCCCTTTGAAGAAGAAGCCACATTTGAAGATGTGTTTTGTGGCTGGGGTATGATTGATGCAGAGGGAGCTGATGGATGAGAAATCATTTGAGCTTGAGGAGAGGCAGTGAAGGATAAATCTGCAGATGAATAAGAGAAGGAAGAAAAAGCATTGTTAGATGAAATGCCAAGATTTGCAGCTGAGTATGAGTTGACATGATTCATTTCTTGTTACTTGTCATCAATATCACATGCTTTGATGACTGCCATCAGTTCAGCTAGAGAAAGGCGATTGAGATCCTTAGTCTTTTTGATGACTGCTACATTCATGTCCCAAGATTTTGGAAGTGCATTTAGTAGCTTCTTATTAATTTCTGACTTTGTATAGAAGATCCCTGCCACAGTCATCTCCATGTTAAGAGTTGTGAATCCCTGCAGCTGAGCCTCAAGAGTCTCTCCAGGCACATAGTTGAACATGTTAAACAGTTTTCGTAGCATGTCTTGGTGACTCTCTCGCATGTCCTCATTTCCCTCATACACCTCAATCAGGGCTTCCCACAATGCTTTAGCAGAAGTATATTCTCTGAATCCTTGAGCGATGTTTGGTGAGAGAGCCATAGTTAAAATGGCCAATGCCTTTTCTTGTTCCTCTACCCTCTCAAAATCTTCATCAGTGTAGTTTTCAGTTTTCTTTTCAACCACCTGCCCACCAACTATAGTGGTGATTCTGACTGGATCCTTTATGACACATTTCCAAATCTTAAAGTCTTTCATCTTTATATACTTCTCAATTCTATATTTCCACTCAGGGAAACCATCAGCGGACATAAGCCTTGGAATGCGCGTGGTTGTACCCATCACAACATCGAGTTCTTGATATTGCTTGTGATTTTGTGATTCCATTTTTTTTATTTTATTTAAAGTTAATTAATTATTAAATGAAATTTAATTTGCTGTCGAGAAAAACTTAATTTACCGCCGAAAAGCGATTGCGGCCGTAAACTCCTTGTTTACGGTCGTGAACTTGGCAATTTTCTGAACAAAATTTTTAACGATAAATAATCAGAAATTGAGTTTACGGTCAATTGTTTACTGTCAAAAATTTACTGCCAAAAATTTATTTCCAAAAATTTATTTTATATATATATATATTTAATGTGACTAAATATGATCTTCAATATTTGTAGCGTTAAATCAAAACTCGATGTACTGATAAAGAATTCCGTTTGCGGTGTAAGGAGCTTGAAGAGCTTGCGGCCGTGAACTCGATGTTTACGACCGTAAGCTTGGACCGAAAGCTTCTTAAATCTCAGATTTCGACTGGAACAGAAAACCCCTATTTGCTGTGAAGTACGATAAGCACGAATACGCAACTGTAATATGCCTTTGACGCTGGTCCCACTTTGATACCAATTGTAAAGTCCAAAATCGGATCTACCAATGATCAAAGACAAATAGCAACCACACAATACGAAATAATAAACAAAGAAAGAACAGACCAAGCTTGCATACGCTTTATAGCCTTAAAATGTCGGATACAACTTGGTGGAACTGAAAAATACGAAAGGCATCAACAACCTATCTATCTGACACAACACCCTATTTATAGACCCCATGACCTTGAGCAGTTTACGGCCGTAAACTCTATTAAAATGCAAACTATTACAAAATCGTTTTTCATACACAACCCCTATCACTAGCTACTATACCTAGACCAAACCATTTTACAGGGCCTTTCATTCGTTTAACTATATGATCCATCTGGAAAGCAAGGAAGAAGATGAACTTCGAAGGGGTCACACAACATGTTACTTCAATGGTCGAAAACATTCGAACATTATCTCTCCTTTGGATCAATAATAAAGAGAAAAATATATAATATATAGAATCGTAGATAGAATGATGTTGTAAACTTTTTAGTATTAAAGTCTTTTTATATTGAGCTCATGTAATATTGTTCCTATTTTTCCATTAGCATGCAACTTTATAGTGCTAACCGATACTACAAGGAATGAGACTTATACTGACGACATTTTCAGCAGCTATGCAGACGACATGTCGTTGGCAAAGCCTATACTGACGACTTGTCGTCGGTAAAAAGTCGTCTAGCTAGATAGCCCCATTGCTAAAAGTCGACAATATCGTCGGGATAAATGTCGTCAGTACAAAGCCACCAATGCAGACGGCATGTCCTCGTCAAAGGGTCATCGAGATTGATTTTCGATGAAAAAAAAGTTTTATTATAAACTTATTCAGACGACATGTTATCGGTATAAAGTTCACATTTACTGACGACATGTCGTTTGGACATGTTTAGGCAATACAGACGACATGTCGTCTAGAAAAGATGGTGCATAGTACTTCTATTTTAGTAATAGAGACCACATGTCGTCTGTAAATGTGAAACAATTATTATAGTTATAATGTTATACCGACGACATGTCTTGTGTATAATTTTTTGTGTGTGTGTGTGAGTGTTTTTATTTCTTTTTTTAATATTTCACAGGTTTTGTTATATATACCAAACATGCTTTTTAAAACAAATCTAAACAACATATGCAGAATAATATCAAATACTTAATTACCATAACAAACCATTAAAACTCAAAAAAAAAAAAATCTACTACATAGCAAAAAAAAGTCTTCAACAAACATTGTTAAATAAAAAATAAAAGATCAATCATAATCTATATTGTTGTCGTTCTCTTAGTCGTCATTATTCTCCTCCTCATCGAGCTCATTGGTTGGTGTATTGGAATTGCATTGGAATTGTAGCATTTGGTGTGGTTGGTAGTTAGGAATGACGGATACGAATGTGTTATTATACATTTCTTGCATATGTGGGATTTGTTGTTGCATGTATTGCATTTGTTGGGTTAATGCAGCATCTTGAGAATTATCTGAAGATTGGGATGTAGAAGCTTTGGAACGCTTGGAATGTTCATTTGGAAATAAATTATTGTTGAGTTTAGTTTCCTTACAACATCGTGAATATGTCCGCGTCTCTCACCGAGGGCACGAGTGAGACCATGTTCTTCATTTAACTTTCGTCTTCTCTTTGTAAATCATTTCATTCTCATAAGCACCGTTCAAGATCTCTTCAAACTCTTGAATATCCAAACTTCTTTTCTTTACGACTTCATCCATGCTCTATTAAGCTTCTTGATAGCCCAGTATGCTCGATGCTCTAACTCCCCAAGAATCCTACACGGTTTTCCAAAGACTATTTGATAATGCGACATTCTGATTGAAGTTTTATATGATGTTCGGTGAGCCCATAATACATCATCCAACCGAAAAATATTGTCCTTCTTTATTGGATTGATGGTTTTTTCAATAATACCATTGATTTATCGCTTAGAAGCCTCAACTTCTCCGTTGGTTTGTGGGTGATAAGCAGTTAGCACCGAATGTGTAACACCATATTTCTTCAAAACGAACTCGAGCGTGCGATTGCAGAAATGTGTGCCCCGGTCACTGATGATGACCTTTTGTGTTCCCAACCTATCAAAAATATTAGTTTTAACAAATTTAACCACAACCCTCATGTCATATGTTTGTGTAGCCTTCGCCTCTACCTATTTTGACATGTAATCTACTTCTAGTAAGATGTACACAAACCCAAATAATAGTGGAAACATACTTATGAATTCTATGCCACAAACATCAAAGATATCGCATACTAGAATTAGGGTGAGCGACATTTGGTTCCAAAAAGTCAAAGATCTGGTCATTTAGTGCTAGTCATAAGTTTTTCAAAAGAGGAATGAATCACAAAAAATATGGGGCCAATAAAGACCGTTGTCCAAATCCTTATGCGCAGTTCATTGTGGACCGTAATGCCCTCCACAAACTTTAGAATGATAGATGTTTAGAATTGATTCAAGTTCGCCCTAGGGTATACATCTTCTAACAAATTGATCAATGCAATATTTCCATAAATAGGGCTCATCCCAAACGTATATTTTCGCCTCCTTTTTTATTTTATCTTTTTTGACTGGAGTAAAGTCTGAAAGGAGTCCTATATAGAGCAAGTAATTCACTATATCAGCAAACCATGATAGATTCTAAACAACGAAAAGATGCTCATTAGGAAAGGTTTCGCATATCGTTGTCGGGTCTTCTGGTAGGATAATTCGGCTTAGATGATCAATTACCATATTTTCTTTCCCGGTCTTGTCTCTGATCTCTATGTCAAATTCCAGTAGAAGCAGAATCCATCTAATCAGTCTTGGCTTTGATTCTTTCTTTGCAAGAAGACACCAAATGACTGCATGGTCAGATAAAACTAAGACTTTTGTACCCAAAAAGTATTGTTTGAATTTCTCCAGCGCAAAAATAATGGACAACATCTATTTTTCTATGGTTGAATAATTTGCTTGTGTGATGTCCAAGGTTTCTGAGGCATAGTCAATAACATGAGGGACTCGATCTTTCCTTTATCCCAGTACAACTCCAACAAAATAATTGTTCGCATCACACATGATCTCGAAAGACAGACTCCAATATGGTGGCTAAATAATGGGAGTTGAACTGAGTAGATTTTTCAGCAAGTCGAAAGCCTTTTTACATCTTCATTAAAATCGAAGTCTATATCTTTTTGCAGCAGCAGGCACATGGGTACTATGATCTTTGAAAATTATTTAATAAACCTTTTGTAAAATCCTGCATGGCCATGAAAGGAATGCAATACCCGAACACACTTTGGGTAGGGTAAGTTTTTGATAAAATCAATTTTAGCTCTCTCTACTTCTAAACCTCTTTTTGACACTACAAGACCCAATAACAGCCCTTGGTCGACGATAAAATGACATTTTCAAAGTTTAAGACCATGTCAATTTCAATGCATCTTTGAAGAATTTTTATGAGGTTTTTAAGATAGATGTCGAAGGAATCTCCATAGACAGTAATATCGTCTATCAAGACTTCTATGATATTTTCTACATACTTAGAAAAAATAATTATCGTACACCTCAGAAAGTGGCAGGTGTATTGCAGAGTCTAAAGGGTATATGTCTGTAAGAGAAAGGTCCAAATGAGCAGGTGATAGTTGTTTTCTCCTGATCTTCCGAAGCAAAAAGAATCTGATGAAAGCCTGATAATCCATCCATACAATAGTAATGTGACTTTCCAACAAGTATTTCCAACATCTATTTAAAGAACAGAAGTGGAAAGTGATCCTTTCAGGTGGCAGTGTTTAATATTTCCTTCTTAACCACTTCCATCCTCAGAGGGTTCGATCTTCCGGAGCAACATCAGACGCGTCATCCACTCTGAACTCGAGTCGGACTAAGTCTCCTTCTTTATTTTCAACCACTTTCACTCCAGCTTTCTTCGGTACAACCAGAAATGGACTGAACCATTTGCTGTCAGATATCAAGTATATCATTCTAGCATCCAAAAGTTTCACTATTTCCTTCTTAACCACGTCCATCATCGGAGCGTTCAGTCTTCGTTAGGCTTCTCGTGAGGGATTAAAATCTTCTTCCATTAGTATTTTGTGATTCGTTAGGCTTGTTGGATATAATGACTAGAAGTGTTTCTTTTTCTCCAAGAAATACATATTTCAGATGTCCTGGTAGAGTCTTTAGCTCCAAGATGGGTGCTTACACTATAGAAGGAAGAAGGTTGGAGTTAGAATCAGGAAAGTTTAGAATCTAATTGTCATACCTGAGTTTCTTCTACTGATCTGTGTGAGCTACCATTTCTTCCTTTTTTCTTGTCAAAAACATATTTTTCTGATAAAACCTGAGCTACATTAACAAATAAATTTATATGGAGTAATAAAGTTAGTGACTCTCGGTTAGTAATCTTAAAATATTCAACCGTTAATGTTTCGATTACACCTATGAAATTAAGAGTTGAAACATCGTCTGGATAATGCATGTCATCATAAATATTGAATTCGATAACTTCACCAATGAATTCCATGGAAATGGTATCATCATAAACATCTATTTTATTTCTTGCGGTTTTCAAAAATGGTCTCCCGAAAAGAATAGAATTGGAATTTAGTGATTCATCATCTTCAATATCTAGGACATAAAAATCATATGGGAAAATCATCTCATTCACTTGGATCAAAACGTACTCCAATACACCTTTTGGGTGTAAGAGAGAATGATCAACCAACTAGATGATAACACCTATTCTTTTTCAGTGGCCATACCCCGATAGTTTTAAAAACTGAATATGGTAAAATGTTTATTAAGGATACTAAGTCTAGCATGGCATGATGCATTGATAGATTCCTCAACTTGCAAGGAATAGTTAATACCTCTAGTTCCATACATTTTGGGGGTAACATTTTCTATAAAATAGCTGAAACAATCTCGCTAACTTTAACCGTTTCATTATCTTTTAGTTTTCTACTAGAAGTACAAAGTTCCTTTAGAAGTTTTGCATACCAGGTAGTTGTTTTATAGTATCAAGAAATGGGACGTTTACCTCCAGTTTTCTGAAGAAGTCCATAATGTCTATATCTTCCTTCTTCTTTTTTTGTGTTTTTTAGTCATTGGGGAAAATGAGGAGGACTAATTCTTACCTCAGCTCAACAGACTTGTCTTTTTTCTGCACCTCTTTACTTACTTCAGATTCTTGCTCAACTATAATTTCTTCTTCATCATATTCTTGTTGATATGGTCCCTTGTAGTTTTTACAACTTCTGAGAGGCACAACACAAGTGTTATGATTTGGGTTTTTCTCAATCTGAGATGGGAACTTCTAGTTTTCTTATAGAGTTTGCGAGTTGTGATACTAGACTTGGTCTCATTATAACAATGTCTTCTCGAGACATGTTGGAACTGCTAGCTTGCTGCTGAATAGGTGGTTGTTAAAAATTAGGTTGATGTTTATTTTGCTAAAAATATTATTGTTGAAAGCCAGGTGGATATTGTTACTGATTCCTCTGCTGAAATTTTTGTTGGGGTCATTGCTGAAATTTTTTCTAAAATCCTCCTCAAGCTTGATTGTTGTGCAGCTTGTCAAATGGTCTCAGCTGCGCTAGATAACCTACCATGGCCTGGTCAACTTCAGTTTCTTCCTAGAATATTAGGCACATGTCTGTTCGGTGTCCATTATTCATGCAACACCCTTCTTTTTCGTTGGTAAAAGAACAACCTTTTTCAACTCTGAAATCTAAGACTCAAGGTGGGTATTTTTGATTTCCTTTACTCCTCCTAGCTAATCTGCATACCATTCTTCTTTATTTGCTAAGTGTGTTTATTTGGTTTCCAGCTTCTCTATTAATGCCCGAATCTCGGTTAGTGTCATATCTAAAAGTGAACCACCACTCAAAGCGTTGATTAGTTGCCTTTCCATTGGGTTCAAGCCTTCACAAAAACATTGATATAACATATAGTCACGGATCCCATATTGTAGGCACTGGGCAATCAACTTCTTGAAACGCTCCTGATAAGTGTGAAAGCATCTCTTTTTCCTTTGCTTTATGGAAATAATTTCTATGTGAAGGTTGGACACTTTCGCTTCTAAAAAGTATCTTTTCTAGAAAAAGCTTAGCTAGCTCGTTCCATGTAGTGACTGATCCAGAATGGAGATCATATAACCACTCTTTTGCTACGTCTTGGACATAAAAATTGAATGCCCTTAACTTGATCTGATCTTCTATAGTAGCGTGTGGCTTCATTCCAGAGCATACTACATGTTACTCCTTAAGAAACTTGGTCGGATCTTTGTTCTCAACGCCTAAGAAAGTCGGGAGTAGATGAATTAAAAAAGACTTCAGCTCAAGGTTCTAAGCTTCTGGAGAAGTTATACACAAAGGTTGTTGTGTAACATTTTCTATCACCCACTTTCTGAGAGACTTCTCCTCTTCATCCTCATGGACACTCATGGCTAGTTTTGTTTCAGTATCTCATTCAAATTGTTTAGTGTTTTTTGGATTTCACAGAGGGTGTTGGTCAATAGGTTTTGAACGGACTATGGATAGGCGAGGATGGGGTCTGATAACATCTATTTTATACATATATTTATTATGTTATTATTATTATTATTTTATACTATGTTTTTATGCCATTTATAACTAAAATGTTCTTTTATATTTTACAGGTATACTTTGTTATTAGAACGAAAAGGAAGCAATAAGATTGGAATTGGACTGGATCACAAAAAGTGAAAAAAAAGGCTGAAGAAGCCCATTATGCCCAGCGTAATGGGGGGTACACCCATCGTATTGGGCTGGATGGCTTCGGATCTAAACTCGCACATTTAAACTTTACTCCCAACATAATTAAACTATGCCCAACATACCGAAGTCGATCTAAAAAGCTATATATAGTGATCTTGGGTGAACCTAACTATAGAGTACAACTTTTATACTTCCTTGGTCGAGAAGAAACACTTCTTCTACCGTTTTGAGGGTCTAGAAGGTGGTCGGGAGGCCACTAAGCTGACAGGAGCGAATATCTGAAGGATTAGAGAGAGAATTTGTGCTAGAAATCCTGTGGTTTGTTGTCATGATCATGATTAGCATTCAACTTTGTTTCCATTACGTGTTTACTTTCTGACTTGGGTGTTAAAACCCTTTACTTTGTGTTTATGATTTAACAAATCTTTGATAATTTGGATTAACTGCTATTTGGAATATTTGTTCTTATTAACTTTATTTTGTTAAGTTTGAATGCAAGATCCCTATATGGTAAAGAGTGTTACTTTATTCCCTATTGTCGAACTAATAAGGTTTAGATGATCGTTCTGACTGTGTTAATTTGAATCATAGTTGTCCACGATGATTGGTAATTATGACTAGAGTTGGATCAAAACCTAGGGTTAGGAAATAAAATGATAAACTTTGATGTGTATGCGTGAGTAGATGAGCATACCATGCATGATCAAATCTTGCTTAACACGAACCAAATACTGATTGTCATAACTGTTTGTTCACTTGATCATTATATTAATAGTTGTGTTAAAATCAAAGGATTAGTAGTCTGATCATGATTCTAGTCATATTAAATAATGAATAAATATCCATTGCACTTAGTAGTTAGGCAGTAGCTTGTGATGAAAATCAGTCTAAACTAAAGTACCTAAAGAGATTTGTCTTCATTCTGTTTATCGATATTTGTTGTTTAGATATTTATTTAAGATTTAATTTCATAAAACCCTTCTTTACTTTTTGTGTGTTTAGTGTAACATATAATCAAGAATTAAAAATTAATTAACAATCATTCCTCTTGTGTTCGACTCCTGGTCTTATCATAACTATACTATTACATAATTAGGTACATTGTTGTAACACCATGTTTATTTAATAAATAAATAAACAAATGAATAAATGAATAATTGCCCTAAATGAGGAATGGTGTTGCAAGGAGTTAGTCTTAGGGGTTAAACATTATAATTGAGAGTGTGGGGGTTAAAATGTAATTCTCGGATTAGTTTGTAAAGATATTTTGGAGGCAGGGGCTAAAGTGTAAGTTTTGGATTTAAATTGAAATCAATATTATGTGGAGGGAGTAATATTAGAAAACTGAGCTATAGTTTGGATGAACACGAGTTTAGACCCGATGCCATCCTTCCCTCCCGTCACCCTCTTGTGTAGTGCCCATATTTAAGTAATCCAAACCCTAATCCTATCTCTAACTTCAGCCGACACCTTGCCAATCTCCAACTGCCACCTCTCCATTGAGAACTCGAATATCGTTGCTGCACTGTACACGACAAAGCTGGGAGCCATCAGCGAGGACCATCGAGAAGGAGCCATTGAAGACCTTCGATAAAGCTGTGAACGTCCGTCGATGTTGAACGTCAGGGCCTCCATACCCCTGTCTTCTCCGATAATGATAACCCTTCTCTTTCTACTTCTCTTCTGCGATTTCTCTCACATCTGTCGCCATCTCTTCCTCAATGGCTATCACCTTTTGATGAAATCCCTTCTGTTCGCCGCAAATCACCATAAGGTTGGTGGTGATGTTTGTGCGTGTTTCAGTAATCACCGCGGGGAGTGTTTGTGTAACACCACGAGACTCAGGTACATTTCTTTCATCCTTGTTCTTTGTAGATTGGTCATGTTTAGTCCTTGAGTGGAGTTTTTCTTTAGCAAGTGAGTGCGCTGGGCGTACCAGAGTGGTACGCTGCGCGTACTCATGCGCTTAAATTGGACACGGTGTCGCCAAGGTACACTGGGCGTACCCGACCCAGGTGCAAAACCCTAATCCGTCTTGTGCACTATTTAAAGGGTGATAAGGCTCATTTCTCAGCCTCATTATCAGTGAGTGAAACCCTAAAAGAGAGCTTCCCACCGTCCTTAGTGTGTGTGAGTGTTATTGGAGCTAATTGTGCTTTGGTGACTTAGTGAAGAAGAAGGAAATGAGTTCTTGGAAGCTAAAGCTTGAGGTGCCATTTTGGATCTGAGATCTACAGAGCAAGGGAATACACTTAGAGGTATAAAGTTCAAAACTTTCCTCTGCTTTTGATTTGTTGTTGCATGTGCTTTTGCTAGGACTAAAAACCCCAAAGGTGGAGACTTTATGACTATAAAGTGCTCCATGGTCCAAGATTTGTCCCCATTCAGTGCTATTAGTGATTTTGAGCCATAAAGTTTCCATCTTTAGTGTTAGTTTGAGGTCATGCTTGAGTATTAAGCCTTCTAGGGTTAGAGGATGGAATATTATGGGAGTTGGTGGCTTGCTCAACCATGAAAAGGCGTAAAGTCATCAACTTTATGGATTAAGAGGCATAGATGTGGTCAGATCTAGAAATTGGACGTGAGTCTTAACTGTTTAAGACCTCAAGAGCTAAGGGGCTGAAACTGGGGAGTACGTCGGGCGTAATCCCAGTACGCGCCGCGTACTGGGTGGCGTTCCCCGATCCTGAGATGCAGCCGGGTACGCTCAGCGTACACATCTGGTACGCGCAGCGTAACTCGGAAAGTTGACTTTTAAGTTGACTTTTAGGGTATGGTCTATTGTGGGGCCTTTTGAGTTGTGAGAGGGGTAAAATGGTCTTTTACCCTTCTTAGAGTGTCATAAGAGGACATAGTCTAGCCTTTGAGAGTTATAATAATTAGAATATTTATTTTACATGATTAGGCGGAGGTTAGACCAGCGTTACCGAGTCATAGATTACCAAGATACCCAAGGTGAGTATTCTCACTATAGTTTACCTAGTGTGGTAACAGAGTTATGTGATAGAGTATTTTAGAGTTATATGCTAGTGTAATTGCATGTTATTTATGTGCTATGATTTATTGTGATATGTGCTATGCGTGATTCAGAGTACAAAGTTAGGACCTTCGGGTCCACAGAGTTAGGACCTCCAGGTCCATAGAGTTAGGACCTTCGAGTCCACAGAGTTAGGACCTTCAGGTCCACAGAGTTAGGGCTAGAGGGCACATAGAGAGTTGGGGCTGGAGGGCCCCATTGAGACACATAGACCTGAGGGTCAACAGAGTTATAGCCTCGAGTGGCTATTATGTGTCAGAGTGGTATATTGGGGAACTCACTAAGCATTTATGCTTACAGTGTTATGTGTTATGTGTTTCAGGTACCAGTGATGATCGCGGGAAGGCGCAGACATTATTCGTACACACGCACACCGGAGTTTATGTATTTTGATATTGGGTTTTGTAGTGATACAATGTTGACATAATGTTTTTATTTATGATTACAAATGATATTTTATGGTTTCCAAAAGTGAAAAATTGTTCAAAATTTTTACAGTGTTACAAGTTGGTATCAGAGCCTTAGTTTGAGGGATTCAGATACATCTTCGGGCGTATCTGAACTCAAACTGGGGATTTGAGGAAATTTTTAATAATAAAAAAAAAATTTTTGTGAAAAAAAAGAGTTAAAAGGGTCTTGAGACAAATAGAGCAGAGCCGTGTGTACGATCAGCCAGCGCCTGAACGGTGATTTCCCAAAATACCCTCATAATAATTGATTATCATATATGTTATGTTATGCTATATGATGAGTTATGATATGCATGCTAGAGTAGAGTAGGTATTCTTATTAGGACTAGAGTGGCCTGATATAGTCTAGGGGTTTTGCTGCTAGAGATGCTTAAGAGTGATTTAGATAGCATCGAGGTGCTGATGAGAGATTTGCTAGTGAGTAGCACATGATAGAGAGAGTAGAGTACTTGGGATTTGGGGCTCAAGGAGGAGGACTTGGGATCAATGCCGATGCGGTATGGACGGTAGTATTGGGCCCATACTACTGAAGATATCGGGTTGGTGCGCAGTCCAAGTAAGAATCCTTAGGGCACTAAGGAACAAGTAGGGTGGAGTTATCCAGTGTGATTATACTCGAAGGGGTCTCTAATATTCTTATTTTGTATTTCAGAAGCAGACCATGGTTGGGACACGCCACACACCAGAGAGCAGTAGCATGAGCGAGGCTGAGATCCATAGGATCATTCAGGAGGAGGTGGCTGCAGCCATCAGGGCGGAGATACCAAAGATATTCGGTTCTATAAAGACCACTCTGATTGATACATTTGATGAGAAATATGCTACTCTTTCTGAGGCTGCTGTTGCTGCGGCCACTGCAGCTAAAGCTGCGACGAGACTGCAGGGTGGTGATGCGTTGCTGTTCAGGGAATTCAGCAACACGAAACAACCAGAGTTTGATGGGACCCAGGACCCGATTGCAGCGATGAGATGGATATCAGACATAGAGGGGTGTTTCTTTACCTTCTCCTCCCCTGAGCATTTGAGAGGTCGATTTGCACTGAACCGGCTTCGCTTGGGAGCGAAGGACTAGTGGAAGTTTGTAACAGCGCACTATACGCCTGCTGAGCTTGCTGCAGTGACCTGGGAGAGGTTCACTAATATTTTCCGAGATGAGTACGTTACGCCGGTGGAGACGGAGTGATTGGAACATGAGTTTCTGACCCTCAAGCAGGGTACTGAGTCGGTTACAACGATTACTTGGAAGTTCCATGAGAGGGCGATGTTCTGCCCAGAGCACGTGTCCTCCGAGCAGGCACGTATGAGCCTGTATTTGAGCATGTTGAGGAGGGATATACGAGAGTTCGTGGTGAACTCATCGTACTGGACATTTTCTGAGCTTCAGGAAAATGCCCGGAAGAGGGAAATAGAGTTGGAGACCCAAGTGTGGCAAGGAGGGGCACATGGCCAAGGATTGCCCCAAGGGTTTTTCAGTCTGTTTGCATTGCAACCAGACTGGACACCGGAAGGCAGAGTGTCCACAGTTGCGGGGGTCAGTGCAGGGAGCATTTCCGGGATCAGCCCCTGCTGCGATGGGAGCTGCAAATGTTCAGCCTGCGAAGGTCGAGGCACCGAAGGCACGCGAGAGAGCCTTCCAGTTGACTGCGGAGGAGG
Organism: Lactuca saligna; assembly: GCF_052625555.1. NCBI lineage: Eukaryota > Viridiplantae > Streptophyta > Magnoliopsida > Asterales > Asteraceae > Lactuca > Lactuca saligna. Next base: position 167,709,410 of record NC_136422.1, on the reverse strand, counting down.
TCCGCGCAGCGCCCAATGTCGTGGCCGGTATGTACTCTTTCATGCATTCTTTTGTATTTTGTGATATTGTGCTTATATTATGTTATGGGTAGGTACTTTCCTTGTGAATTTTGTACCTGCTCTAGTGTTATTTGACTCGAGTGCGAGTCGATCTTTTGTATCGTTAGCCTTTAGCCGACACATCAGTATTAGTCGAGAGGCGTTGAGTCGACCTCTAAGAATTTCCATAGCGGATGAGAGAGTGGTGTATGCTACCGAGGTGATTCGTGGTTGTGTACTTGAGATTTTCAGGGTTGAGTTTCCGATAAATTTGGTCCCTATTGCTATGGGGGATGTCTGTGTCATCGTGGGCATGGACTGGTTGAACAGATTTGGAACGATCATCGACTGCGAGCGACAGCTGGTGACCATACGAGACCCTAATGGGGGAGTTCTTACAGTGTACGGAGAGGGTACACGTTCCCGTTCAGCATTTTGCTCAGCCGCCAGGGCGAGGCAGAGTCTTCAGCAGGGATGTAAGGGATTCATAGCGTATGTGATGGACGCGAGGGTTGAGATGGAGAGACCGAGGTCTGTGGTAGAGGTTCCGATAGTGCGTGAGTTCCCGGATGTATTTCCGGAGGAGTTGCCGGGCGTACCTCCTATGAGGCATGTGGAGTTCAGTATCGATTTGGTTCCGGGGGCTACGCCTATCACCAAGGTGCCCTATCGCCTTGCGCCTCCAGAGATGCAGGAGTTATCCTCGCAGTTTCAGGAGCTGCTGGGAAAGGGGTTTATTCGGCCGAGTAGTTCGCCGTGGGGAGCTCCTATCCTTTTTGTCAAGAAAAGGAGGGTTCACACCAGATGTGCATTGATTACCGGGAGTTGAACAAATTGACGGTCAAGAACCGTTACCCGTTGCCAAGGATTGACGATTTGTTTGATCAGTTATAGGGAGAATCTTGGTTTTCCAAGATCGACTTGAGGTTTGGATATCATCAGGTGAGGGTGCGAGATGAGGATATCCAGAAGATAGCGTTTAGGACTCGTTACGGGCATTACGAGTTCGTGGTGATGCCTTTCGGGCTCACCAACGCACCAGCGGTGTTCATGGATCTCATGAACAAGGTGTGTAGACCGATGTTGGATCGCTCGGTGATCGTATTCATCGACGACATTTTGGTGTATTCGAGATCTAGAGAGCAGCATGAGGAGCATCTGAGGGAGATCCTAGGGGTCTTGAGATCGGAGAGGCGTTATGCCAAATTCTCCAAGTGTGATTTCTGGTTACGAGAGTTCCAGTTCCTGGGACATCTCGTTAACCAGAAAGGGATATTGGTCGACCCGGCCAAAATTGAGGCGGTGATGAGTTGGGAGGTGCCAAGGTCACCCACGGAGATCAGGAGTTTTCTAGGACTCACAGGCTATTATCGGAGATTCATCAGGGATTTCTCCAAGATTGCCATGCCACTCACTAAGTTGACTCGGAAAGGTGTAGTTTTTGCTTAGGGTCCACAGCAGCAGGCCTCCTTCGAGACACTTCGCGAGAGATTATGCGAAGCCCCAGTGTTAGCCCTTCCGGAGGGAATGGAGGATTTTGTGGTATATTGTGACGCGTTGATATCAGGGTTGGGAGCAGTGGTTATGCAGAGAGGCCATGTGATAGCGTATGCAGCAAGGCAGTTGAAGCCTCATGAGGCGAGGTATCCTACCCATGATTTAGAGTTGGGGGCAATAGTGTTCGCCCTCAAGATCTGGCGTCACTATCTATATGGGGTCTGGTGTACCATATACACGGATCACAAGAGCCTGAAGTACTTGATGGATCAGCCCAACCTGAATATGTGGTAGAGGAGATGGCTGGATGTGGTAAAGGATTATGATTGCGAGATCCTGTACTACCCGGGGAAAGCCAACATGGTGGCCGATGCCTTAAGTCGTAGGGTGGAGAGTGTTCCGATGCGTGACATTTGTATGAGATTGATAGTGATGACCCCGGTGTTGGACACCATTCGAGGAGCTCAGACCGAGGCCGTTAGACCAAAAAACCAGAAGAGAGAGCGGGTTATCGGGCAAGTATTGGAGTTCGTTACCGATGGTCGGGGGCTTATGATGTTTCAGGGTCGGATTTGGGTACCGCATGTGGGCGGAACATGTACCATTTTGATGGAAGAGGCTCATCAATCGAAGTTCTCGATCCATCACAGGGCCACTAAGATGTATTTGGACCTGAAAAGGGAGTATTGGTGGCCCTTTATGAAGAGGGACGTTGCATGGTTCGTGGAGAGGTCCCTAACCTGTTGTAAGGTTAAGGTTGAGCACCAGAGACCACACGACAAGTTGCAGCAGTTAGAGATTCCTAAGTGGAAGTGGGAATAGATTGCCATGGACTTTATCACCAAATTGCCGAGGACTGCGAGGGGCGTCGATGCAATTTGGGTGATTGTAGACCGGTTGAAGAATATCGCTCATTTCCTCGCTATTAGCGAGATCTCTTTCGTAGAGAGGTTGGGAAAGATGTATGTGAGGGAAGTGGTAGCACGGCATGGAGTGCCGATCTCGATTGTCTCAAACCGAGATGTGCAGTTCACCTCTAGATTTTGGAAGAAATTCCATGAGGAATTGGGTACTAGACTGCATTTCAGTACCGCGTACCACCCCCAGACTGACGGACAGAGTGATCGGACTATTCAGATGCTCGAGGATATGCTCCAGGCATGTGTGTTGGACTTCGGCGGGAGTTGAGACACATACTTACCCTTGGCGGAGTTTTCCTACAACAACAACCATCATTCGAGCATTGGTATGCCACCCTTTAAGCTGTTGTATGTGAGGAGGTGTCGGACCCCCATTTGTTGGGGAGAAGTGGGGAAGCGTGTGATGGGTTGTACGGAGATAGTGCTTTAGACGTCAGAGCAGATCCAGCAGGTCAGGCAGAGGTTGTTGACCGCTGAGAGTCGCCAGAAGAGTTATGCTGATAGGCGACGATCTGAGCTCGAATTTAGGTTATTGATTTGGTGCTCCTTAAGGTATCTCCTTAGAAAGGAGTGATCCGATTCAGGAAGAGGGGCACGTTGGGACCCCATTATACTGGGCCATTTAGAGTGATCGCAAGGGTGGGCAGGGTAGCATATCGCTTGGAGCTACCTGCAGAGTTGGGTAAGATTCATGACGCCTTTCACGTGCCACAGTTACGAAAATGTAGAACAGATGAGTCGGTAGTGGTGCCATTGGAAGATATTCAGGTGGATGCGAGCCTGGATTATGCTGAGAGACCGGTGGCAATCAGGGATCGGAAGATCAAGGTTTTGAGGAACAAGGAAGTACCTTTGGTTTTGGTTTAGAGGCGACATCGGAAGGGGTCTGAGATGACTTGGGAGATAGAGTCGGAGATGCGAGGGCAGCATCCACAGTTGTTCGAGTAATGAGACTTCGGGGGCGAAGTCTGGTTCTAGTGGGGGAGAATTGTAACACCCTGAGATTCAGGTACATTTATTTCATCCTTGTTCTTTGTGGATTGGTCATGTTTAGTCCTTGAGTGGAGTTTATCTTTAGCAAGTAAGTACGTTGGGCGTACCAGAGGGGTACGCTGCGCGTACTCATGCGCTTAAATTGGGCTCGGTGTCGCCAAGGTACACTGGGCATACCCAGAGTTACGCCGGGCGTACTCGGCCCAGGTGCAAAACCCTAATCCGTCTTTTTCACTATTTAAAGGGTGCTAAGGCTCATTTCTCAGCCTCCATATCAGTGAGTGAAACCCTAAAAGAGAGCTTCCCACCGTCCTTAGTGTGTGTGAGTGGTATTGGAGCTAAATGTGCTTTGGTGACTTAGTGAAGAAGAAGGAAAGGAGTTCTTGGAAGCTAAAGCTTGAGGTGCCATTTTGGATCTGAGATCTACAGAGAAAGGGACTACACTTAGAGGTATAAAGTTCAAAACTTTCCTCTTCTATTGATTTGTTGTTGCATGTGCTTTTGCTATGGCTAAAAACCCCAAAGGTGGAGACATTATGAGTGTAAAGTGCTCCATGGTCGGAGATCTATCCCCATTTTGTGCTATTAGTGATTTAGAGCCATAAAGTTTCCATCTTTAGTGTTAGTTTGAGGTCATGCTTGAGTATTAAGCCCTCTAGGGTTAGAGGATGGAATATTATGGGAGTTGGTGGCTTGTTCAGCCATCCAAAGGCATAAAGTCATCAACTTTATGGATTAAGAGGCTTAAATGTGGTTAGATCTAGAAATTGGACGTGAGTCTTAACTGTTTAAGACCTCGAGAGCTAAGGCGCTGAAACTGGGGAGTACGCCGGGCGTAATCCCAGTACATGTTGCGTACTGGGTGGCGTTCCCCGATCCTGAGATGCAGCCGGGTACGCTCAGCGTACACATCTGGTACGTGCAGCATAACCCGGAAAGTTGACTTTTGAGTTGACTTTTAGGGTATGGTCTATTGTGGGACCTTTTGAGCCGTGAGAGGGGTAAAATGGTTTTTTACCCTTCTGAGAATGTTATAAGAGGACATAGTCTAGCCTTTGAGAGTTATAATAATTAGAATATTTATTTTATATGATTAGGCGGAGGTTAGACCAGCGTTATCGAGTAAGAGATTACCGAGATACCCAAGGTGAGTCTTCTCACTATACTTTACCTAGTGTGGTAACAGAGTTATGTGATAGAGTATTTTAGAGTTATATGCCAGTGTAATTGTATGTTATTTATGTTCTATGATTTATTGTGATATGTGCTATGCATGATTCAGAGTTACAGAGTTAGGACCTTCGGGTCCACAGAGTTAGGACATTCGTGTCCACAGAGTTAGGGCAAGAGGGCCCATAGAAAGTTGGGGTTGGAGGGCCCCACTGAGACACATAGACCTGAGGGTCAACAGAGTTACAACCTTGAGTGGCTATTATGTGTTAGAGTGGTATATTGGGAACTCACTAAGTATTTATGCTTACAGTGTTATGTGTTATGTGTTTCAGGTACGAGTGATGATCGTGGGAAGGCACCGGCATGATTCGTACACACGCACACCGGAGTTTATGTATTTTGATCTTGGGTTTTGTACTGATACAATGTTGACACAATGTTTTTATTTATGATTACAAATGATCTTTTATGGTTTCCAAAAGTGAAAAATTGTTCAAATTTTTATAGTGTTACAGTTTGGGTGAAAGGTTGGATGGAAAATGCTAGTAGACCGCCATGGCAGGAAACCATGGTGGTTGTCGCCGGGAAAGCTCTTCTGTCGCAACTAGCCACTGTGAAAAGTGGATGTGGGCGGTCATGGTGTTTGTGTTCGTGTATTGGGGTGTTATGAGGCTGCAGGAGCATTTCTTGGCTGGATATCCGAAGAAAGACCCCAACCGCCACCACCATGAGGTGGTGGCTGCCATTGCGTGCCACTATCGGCCACCACTAGCTTGCCATGTTTATGTGTTTTATTAGTGTATTTGTGTGTTTGATTATTTGGGGTTTTATCATTGTAAAATGTGAAAAAAAAACTAATGAAAAGAAAACTGAAAACCACCAACGTAGGGTGGTGGCTGCCGCCACCGGCCACCGTGTCGGGTGGCGGTGTGCTTGCCTCGTTGAGATTGTTTCGTTTGGGATGCTTGAAACCCTAATGGGCCTTGTAAGCCCTAATGGATCCAATGAAGCTTAGTGGACCTAAAAGCCCAAGCAAGTGACTAATAGGCTTAGTATTGGACTTAGTGTATTAATTCCTTAGTGGGTTAAATCCTTAATGGGTTAGGTGAGAAACACTTAACCCTAATCGCCATTTTATGTAAAACCCTAATTTCACTGAGGCCTTGAGTTGGGCCCTTCCATTGAGATTTTGTAATTGGATTATTAATGGTCCATCCAAGAATAATCTTATGGACTAGAATATGTTGATGGGCTTAGGATAAGACCGATATGAGGGTTTGGGCCCAATTTGGAAAATTGGGCCATAGTTTGGGCCTTTGTGATTATGAGATGTTGGGCCATTAAAAAAATACCAAATGATGGACAGAACTTTTGGTTAGGCCTTTGAATGAGGCCATGCAAAGGTTTGGGTCCAATTTTCATATGTTAGGTGTTGACTCATAGTTGACTTTTCGGCCTTTGGATTGGGCCTAGGGATTAAATAAAGCTAATTTAGGGGTAAATTAGTATTTAACCCAAGTATGTATTTATGGTTATGTGTTGGAACCCAATTATTAATTGGGTGTTATTTTGATGTTGACAGATCGGGAATCTGTCATCCAGCAACTGGGGTTGTGTCTGTGGGACTTCGACAGTGTGAGTTAAGTTACTTTCTAGTAGGGGTGGCTCTAAGGCCACAATGCCGACCCACCAACAAGAGTAATTGGTAGATAATTGTCTTTGTTATAATTATCTTGGTTTGCTTATGTGATATGCTTATGAGATATGCTTATGTGATATGCTTATGAGATATGTTGATGTCATATGCTTATGAGATATGCGTATGTGATATGCTATGTGTGTTAGTGGTAGTAGCAGGGAATAGCTTTTCCATGACTTGGTCGTTAGGACCGAAGGGTAGGTCAATACCCCAGATATGCCTGACTATATGATTATATTTTGTTATTGTATGATAGAGGTAGGGGTGAAATAGTCCCCGTTGTCGGTTAAGATAGACCGGAGGGCAGTCGGCACCCCAGAATGGCCTAACATGGGTTGGCCAGCGCCCCATAATAGCTTGACATGGGTAGGTCAACACCACATAATGGCTTGACATGGGTAGGCCAGGCACCCCAGAATTGCCTTGCAATACGTACGTTGTTTGGTATGTGGTATGATAGGGGAACTCACTAAGCATTGTGCTTATGGTTTTAGTTTTTCCGCACACGGGATCCTTGGGATTACACTCTAATATGGTTTTACGATTCTATATGTTTATTATTTACACTGTGGTTTTGATATGAGATATTATTATGAGCATTTTTATACTGGTGGTTTTATGTAATAAATTAATTAAAAACGAAATTTTTGGCTTGTATTTTCAGGATGTTACAAGTTGGTATCAGATACTTGGTTTGAGGGATTTGGTTACACTCTCGGGTGGGTCTGAACTCAAACTAAGGACTTGGTATAAAAATTTTCAAAAGTAAAAATCATTTTATAAAAGAAGTTTGAAAAGGGAAGAGAACTTTGAAAAGAACAAGGTGTGTGATGCGTGCAATCAGCCAAACTCAAGTAAGTTTTCCCCAAGATTCCCATACATATTATGTTATGATATGATTATGAGAACAACATGCTAGATTAGGGCTGAGGGTCTATGAACGATACCTTATATGTCTATTATATGTGCTTGTAGACTTGCATGCTAGTACTGATCAGTCAGTAATAGGATAGCTTTTTAGGTTATGCCTGTTTGTATTAGCCTTTGAATTGCATGTACAGTCTCCTGGGTAGAGGATAGAATGGTTGATTTGGAATATGATGGTTAGATTTTCCATTGTCTGGATGCTGCTTGCTCTGTGCTTCGTAGGACTCTTAGTAATGTGATCTAGCTATATTCATGAAATAGCTAGTTGACATTATTGAGAATCTTTGAACAGCTAAGGACTAGGTGAGTTCGGAAACCTAGGAGAGCCTAGGATACGTTTCAGTGGGTTAGTAGGGAGGCTCAGTGAGACATGGGTGTACCAGTTTGAGAAAGTGACTTGGATGATTCGGGGGGATTGCTAAGGAAAATATGGATAGGTGTGGGAGATAGTATTGGGCTCGTAGTACTGAAAGCATTTGATCAATAATCGAATCAGTGAGAGTCTTGGAGAATCTGAGAAGCTTAAGGTAGGAGTTTATGACCTGGTTTAAGGGATAGAGGATGTTCCAGTTGTTGCAGCTTAGCCATTGGCAAGCGAGCTAGCGAGCGTGACAGGGTGTCATACCCTGAGGGATATGATTTCCATGAAGTTGCAGATGCGAGATCAATTTGGAGCACTTTGAGAATAGGGGTTAGTGCTAGGTGCATATAGTAAAGGTCCCTGGAAGAGACACATGATTCTTGATCAACAGGTGAAAGGCCGGTAGGGTCGGACTCAATGTAGCACGTACGGGAAAGTGCACAAGGGAGTTTGTCGCTCACATGGTTTAGGTTAGTATAGGTGTGGCAGGGTTGGTCATGTCAGCAAAACGTGATAACGATTCTTGGGTATATTCAATTTGGTATGGTGTTAAGCACCCAAGAACGAAACTCATATTTGGGTTCCGGCTAAGGAGAAGGGTTTGAACCAGTCGATGCGCAATCGCACAAGTTCATTGCATTGGAGATTACTTGCGGAGTTATGGAAATGGATGTTTCAGGTCTTTCGTTCAGCCAGGGAAAGGACTTTGGGAGCCCCCGATAGTTGTCTCAGGGGCTTTCGGGCCCGATTTGTCACAGGGGGAGTTAGGGGTTCATTTGGAACCCAAGTTCTTTGGACCCTTAAAATCCTTCTGGAAGGAAGATCCTATATTTGGTCCCTACCATCAAGATCAGGATTTCATCAGATGTTCACGGGTATGTCATTATTTTCCACTTTAATTGGATATGGGAAATCTGTAACGCTTCAGAATTTTGAGTGAGTATTGGACAAGTCAGATATTAAGCGGGTTTCTGCCACTATCTGGGTTATCAAGGATTGTCATATGTTAATCTGCATGTCGGAAGTCCTTGATGAACCTACAGAGGGATGTATCTTGCGGGGTGGATTCCGCATGTACCGTTCTAATGCCAGATCTTTGTCGGGATCTGTGTTGGAGTATTATTCAGAGAATATTAGGTCAGTATTAGAGCGATAGTTCTCCAGTGAAGTCAGAGTTTAGTGATTCTATCATTTGTTCGTATATGGTCGAATTTGTCTATGGATGAACATTGGAGTTCAAGGCACTACTATTTATAAGATAGGATTAGTAGCACAAAGATGGTGATGTCAGCTACGGGTGTTAGATGTATAAGTGGTTGGTAGTCGGATGTTCAAGAGAATTGTATTTTCGCATGCGTTGTGTACAGATAGAGTTTAGTGGTACTGCGAGATTGGAAGTGGGAATGAGGATTCGTTAGCCAGAGTGAACATTAAGGCCTTCAGTTTACATCATGGGAGATGGACTGAGGTGTCAGAATGTACCAGATTTCAAGAGTACTCTTCAAGATTTCCGAGTATGGGCGATCTTAAGGTATAACCGGTGATTAATCGCTAGCATTGGTAAGCACAGGTTGTCATCAATAGGATACTAGAAAGCAAGAAGGACTGGGAATCCTTCAATTCTCGGGTTCCATGAAGACTTAGTTGAATCTAATTAGGGGAGTTGTTTTTTTATAAAGTCCTCCAAATACTAGTTCTGGTTGCGCATGGTGCAATCTCTTGGGAACCTTGTCAAGCAGAAAGGTATTCTAGTCGATCCGGCTAAGATAGAGACCGTGATGCAGTGGGAGATTCCGAGGTCTCCATCTGAGATTCGGATTTTCCTGGGTCTAGGGGGATATTACCGAAGATTTATAGGGGAATTCTCCGAGATTGCGGTCCGTTTCACCCGATTGACCAAGAAATCAATGGCCTTTTGATGGGGGCCTAAGCAGTAGGCAGCCTTCGAGACTCTCAAACAGCGGTTGTGCGATGCACCGATTCTCAACCTGCTAGAGGGTGTAGATGATTCCATGGTATACTATGATGCTTTGATCACGGGCATGAGTGCGATACGGATACAATGGGGTCACGTGATAGTAGGTTTTGGGAACCAGGTTAGAGTTCCAGTTAGGACTCAAGTTCAATGATGTGTTAGGTCGAGTGCGTGTTCGAACCGGTTTCGAAAGTGTTGTAAGACTACGAGGGTAGCCATAGCATTCACTAGTGGTAAGTTAGCATGGGAAATATTTTAAGGCTACGGGGGTAGCCGTAGGATTCACTAGTGGTCAGTAAGCATGGGAAGTGTTGTAAGACTACGGGGGTAGCCGTAGCATTAACTAGTGGTCAGTTAGCATGGGAAGTGTTGTAAGACTACAGGGGTAGCCATAGCATTCACTAGTGGTCAGTTAGCAAGGGAAGTGTTGTAAGACTACGGAGGTAGTCGTAGCATTCACTAGTGGTCAGTTAGCAAGGGATGTGTTGTAAGACTACGAGGGGTAGCCGTAGCATTCACTAATGGTAAGTTAGCATGGGAAGTGCTGTAAGACTACGGGGGTAGCTGTAGCATTTACTAGCGGTAAGATAGTGATAGAGTGTTGTGGGACTGTGGGCAGCTGTAGCATTCACTAGGTTAGTAGATAGTTTGAGCGCGTTGTTAGGACACGGAAGGAACAATAGTACCCACCAGTTCGGGTGTAGTAATGAAGATATGGAAATCCATGGATTGGATTTCAGAATTTCCCAGATGGATTAGATCTGGTTGAGCCAGTGATAAGAGTTTAGGAATGTCACTACATTATGGGATCACGAAGGCAATGGACCGTATATGATTCCTTGTAATGTAAGGATACCATCGGTTAGGTGGCAATCACTTTTATCCTTGGATTTGATGATGATAGGATTCGATGCATGGACCCGATCGGTTAGATCGTGAGGTTGTCAGAGACACAATGGCATGATAACTAGTGACATCTAGTTCCAGAGAACGATTTCGTTCAGAAGTTGTGTAGAGCGACTGTGTACGAGTCTTTTGGCTCCGTAGTTGGGTTGGAACCCGATATTTCAGACGATTATCGAACGAATTGAGACCAGGAAGGCCTCGGTAGATTTTGGAAGGCAGTCATGTTGCAACATACTGCTTCAGGCAGATCAGTGTTCGGGAAGTTTCAACGTTTGGGCCATATTAGTATTTGTGTTTGGGGTTGCAAGTATGGACGGAATAACAATTGATTGGGTTATGCTAAATGACCCGCAAGGATAATTGGGTCTGTGATTTTAGTTTTCTAGTGTGAACTTCGAGTTATCAGAAGTTAAGTAGGTAGTTGAGGGATAAATAGACTAGATTCAACAATAATGATTCATTATGAGTGGTCTGGCAGGGATTCAGACATCTCCAGATAGCAGATTTTAGACGGAGAAGATGTGATATTATCGCTAGGAATTCGTTCATCTGCAGATCTTAGGACCTGGCGATCATTGGTCACGGTTACCTTGGGGAGTCTAGGGTGTGCCTAGGGTTTTGTCCATGTTACTTGAGTGGTTTGGTACGTAAGGAATGGTAAGGAATGATTTCGAGGATGAAATCTAATTTAAGTGGGGGGAGTTGTAACACCCTGTTTATTTAATAAATAAATAAACAAATGAATAAATGAATAATAGCCCTAAATGCAGAATGGTGTTGCAAGGAGTTAATCTTGGGTGTTAAAGTTATAATTGAGAGTGTGGGGGTTAAAATGTAATTCTCGGATTAGTTTGTAAAGATATTATGGAGGCAGGGGATAAAGTGTAAGTTTTGGATTTAAATTGAAATAAATATTGTGGGGAGGGACTAATATTGGAAAAATGAGCTATAGTTTGGATGAACATGGGTTTAGACCCGATGCCATCCTTCCCTCCCGTCACCCTCTTGTGTAGTGCCCAAATTTAAGCAATCTAAACCCTTACCCTATCTCTAACTTCAGCCGACACCTTGCCAATCTCCAGCCGCCACCTCTCTGTTGAGAACCCGAATACCATTGTTGCACTGCTGATGACAAAGATGGGATCCATCAACGAGGACCACCAAGAAGGAGCCATTGAATACCGCCGATGAAGCTGCGAACGTCCGTCAATGCTGAAAGTCATGACCGCCGCACTATTGTCTTCTCATGCAATGACAACCCTTCTCTCTTTCCCGTTTTTCTGCCATTTCACTCACGTCTGTCGCCATCTCTTCCTTGATGGCTATCACCTTTTGATGAAATCCCTTCTGTTCACCGCAAACCACCACAAGGGTGGCGGTGATGTGTGTATTCCATGTGTATGATTTATTCTAACCAACGATGTGATGTTTGTGCGTGTTTCAGTCGTCACCGTGGGAGTGTGTGGGTGAAAGGTTGGCTGGAAAACACTAGAAGACCACCATTGCAGGCAAACATGGTGGTTGTTGTCGGCAAAAGCTATGCTGGTGCCACTAGCCACCGTGAAAGGTGGTTGTGGGTGTGTGATGGTGGTTTTGTTCATATATTGGGATGTTATGAGGCTACAGGAGCATTTCCTGGCAGGATATCCGAAGAAAGACCCCAACCGCCACCACCGGCCATCACTAGGTTGGTGTGCTTAGTTGTTGTATTAATTTTTTTGGGGCTTTAGCATTGTAAAATGTAACAAAAAACTAATGAAAAGAAAACTGAAAACCACCACCGTAGGGTGATGGCTGCCACCTCCTACCGCCACCGGCCACCGTGTTGGGTGGCAGTGTGCTTGCCTCGTTGAGTTTGATTCATTTAGGATGATTGAATCCCTAATGGGCCTTGTAAACCCTAATGGACCCAATGAAGCTTAGTGGACCTAAGATCCCAAGCATGTGACTAATGGGCTTAATCATATTCTAGTGGACCTAATAGGCCCAATAAATCCCTAATTGACCTAAAAGCCCAACAAATTGATAAATGGGCTAGAATTTGGGTTGGAGACACTAATTAGAGTTTGGAAAACCCTAATGCCAATATAACCATCATTTTGAGAATTTATCGGGACACACACACATTAATTATTTAATAACTTGAAATATTAAATAATAATCATTGGCAGAAATTAATCTAAGCAATATTGGACTTAGTTGATTAAGTTCTTAGTGGATTAAGTCCTTAGTGAGTTAAATCCTTAATAGGTTAAGTAAGAAACACTTAACCCTAATCATCATTTTATGTGAAACCCTAATTTCACTTGGGCCTTGATTTAGGCCTTTCCATTGGGCTTTAGTTATTGGATTATTAATGGGCCATCCAAGAATAATCTTATGGACTAAGTGTTGGAATAGTGTCTAAGGCTGCAACTATATTAGGCAAGTATTTGACCCGATTGTGCATGGTCCTTTTGGGTTGCCTTCACCATAGCAACTTGATAGGATGATTTATTAAGAGAGAGTAAATATTATTAGTATATTATGAGAATAATATAAAGAATAATATATTGTTATTTGATTAATATAAGTCATAGAATTAATTGGAATTAATTTGGTGACTTAAAGAGATTAATTAAATAAGAGGGTGTAAACTGTCAATTGTTTGATAGTTACACTTTAGACTATAAATCCTTATGGAAGATAGGTTGGACGATTTCTAGGGCTTGGATAAGCCAAAATCGTCCAAAGGATATCTAAGGTAAGGATATGGATTAACTTAAAGTCTAAGTTATCCAATTAGGGTTTGAGCTGTAACCCTTAAGGAGTCTACAAGTATAAATAGACCCTATGGCTAAGAGACTTTGGGATCCTATCTAAAGTAGAGAGACTCTGGCCGAATTCCTCCCCTCTCCTCTCTCCCAAATCATCCTCCTTGCTATTTGGTGTTTGTAAGCATTAGAGGAGTGACAATTGTGACTCTAGAAGCTCCAAGACAACAAGATCAACAAGGAATCCAAAGGTATGATTCTAGATCTGTTTCAATATTGTTATTACACCTAAATAGTCATTAGAAGTCTTGGATTTAAAGCATGTTGGATTAGAAATCCTAGATCCAAGCATTAGGGTTTTGCATGCACACATAGGAAAGTTGTTATGGCTAAAACCCATCAGTGGTATCAGAGCCTAGCTTGGTTTTCATTGAATTATTGCTTGATTGTATGAAACTAAACTGAAAAATTCGATTTTTATGTTTCTGAGTAATGGACTCGGCGAGTTCCAAAGTGTACTCGGCGAGTAGGCCTGACTCGGCGAGTCCCTTTGTGTACTCGGCGAGTCCGAGCGTCAGGATTAGCCAAAGACGGGATTTATTCATATTTACCTTATGGAAACTTACCTTAATCATATTAGATCAACCCTAATCCGATTTTGTGATATATATGACTATATTTTTGATCTAATTGAAGATAATTATCAATTAATAAAATATTTGATTTCCTAATTTGATAATTATTAATCAAATATAGATAATTATGTGATTTAGATTATTTGTTATTTGATCCTTTATGTTTTAAATGTTTAAAACTTGTCCTCAAGTTTTGAAATTTATGTTTTGTGATTAAAAGTTTAATTTAGACAATTTAAATTTCAAACCCTAGAATTTTACAACTTTAAAATACAACCCTACACTAATATAATATTACAAGATTAATATATATATATATATATATATATATATATATATATATATATATATATATATATAACTTAAATGCTAGTCTTACCGTTAGTAGGCCTCATTCACGAAGTCGGCCTATAAGGTGGGTATAAGGTTGCGACCTATAAAATGACGCTTAATGGGTGTACACTCACACCCACCGCTCGCTTCACTGGTGGAGGGTCGTTAGCCGAACGGGTAGGATAGGGCAACCTCATCCTCTCATTAAAAGTATATGAAGAAATACAAAGTAACTACATGTTTTATTAAAATTTCTCATTCTTAGTTACTTTAGGAAAAGTGAATTGATGCAATCCCATGAAACTACACTTTGCACCTTGCTAAGAAGTTAGTGGAGCATGTGTGGTTTACCGGCACACTAATTGGTTCTAAGCGAAGGTGGCAAAGGGTGATTCATTGTTTATCATAGTTCGATGGAGCGTGTGTAGTTTACCGGCACATCGAATAGGTGATCGTTACAATGAAGGCACCATGTGAATTTTCATGGTAATTCACACCCGCTTTGTGATCCTCGGTATCCCAATCAAAAACAAGAGGGGCATATCGAGATTTAAACATGCCATTGAAAAGTTTCAATGAATCTCATCCGAACCTAGGAATTCTCAATACATTTAGGACTTAAGGTTATGTTTTTCATGGTGGAGAATTAGTGAATCGTCATTCACTTACCTTCAAATTGTTTGCATATTAGATTACGGCATCCCTTTTCTAATGTGTAAATATTGTTGTTGGATCCTAGCCCTAATTCTTCTTATTGGGTGATAATTAGGGATTCATACTCTAATCTATCATTGTCCTTTCTATTTGTAGATGTCGAACGCTAACAATGTTGTTGCAAGTTCTTTCACTTTGATGAGCCTTTGTCAAAAGGTCACCTTTGATGGAACGACCTTTAGCGAATGGATAAGATACATTTGCACGATTGCTCGCTATGAGGATAAGGAGTATGTCCTTGATGAGAAGCTCGAGAAAATCAACCCCGAAATCGCTACTCCCGCCGAAATCACCGCTTTTGAAACTCACGAGCGCGATGCAACGAAAGTGCATTGCATCATGATCACGACTATGAACTCCGAATTCCAAAAGTCCTACGAGGATATGTATCCGTACGAAATGCATCAAGACTTATTGGAGAGATACCATCAAAACACGAGACAAGAGCGTTATGAGATTTTCACGAACATGATTTCCGCTAAGATGGGTCATGGAGAATCTCTTACCGTGCACTTGCAAAAGATGCAAAGGTATGTCGACCGCCTTTGCAAGTTAAATGTTGACTTTGGGGAAGACTTGGCGATCGACATGGTGCTTCACTCTTTTCCTCCGAGATACAATCAATTTAGGATGACCTATCACATGAACAAAGAAGAGGTCACCCTAAGCAAAACTCCAAGGTCTCTTGAGGGTCACTGAGACCAACTTCAAGGAGAAGTCTGTTGCACCAACTCCCAATCCGCCCACTGCTCCTGTCTTGGCAATAGGACAAGGAAAAGGAAAGAAGAGGAAGGCTTCGTCAAAGAACCATCGCAAGGTGAAAGCCCGAGATGGTGCCTCTTCTAGTGGGACCAAAGTTGATCCCGCTAAGCCCTACTCTAATCCGAAGGAGGCAGAGTGCCACCATTGCCATAAGATAGGACATTGGAAGAGAATCTGCCCGGAATACCTGCAAGCCATCAAGGAAGGAAAGATCAATCCATCTTTCGTAGGTATATATATACAATTAAATCTAATGATTCCCACAATACTTCTTGGGTTCTTGATACCGGTTGTGGTTATCACATTTGTTCTAATGTGCAGGGACTAAGAAGAAGTAGAGACGTGGAGCATGGAAGAATAAATCTAATCATGGGGAACAGAAGATCGTCGCCTGTGACCAAGATTGGAGTGTATTCTTTAGTGCTTAGGAATAGTTTATCTTTAGATTTGAACAATTGTTGCTATTAACCAAAAATGGATAGAAACATCATTTCTTTTCATGATTTGTTTAGACAAGGTTTTAGATTTTCTTTTAATAATGAGAATGGTTCTATTTTAGCTTATCTAAATGGTGTCTTTTACTTTGAAGCTATACCATGCAATGGAATTTATGAAACTGTTATGATTGTTGATAACTTAGGAAATGATGTTTTGTACTTGGATTCTTCCAATAGTATGGATAAGGCATCCTTATGGCATTGTCGTCTTGGACATGTTAACAAGAAACGCATAGCCCAACTCCAAAAGGATGGAGTGTTGGAGTCATTCGACCTTAGGGAAGATGACACATGCGGGTCTTGTTTACTTGGAAAGATGACTAAGTCACCCTTCGCTGGTACGTGTGAAAGGGGTGAGGGTCTATTGGACCTCATACATACCGATGTGTGTTGACCGTTTAGATCTACTACAAAGGATGGTAACCGCTTCTACGTAACTTTTACCGATGGGTATAGTAGATATGGGTATATCTACTTAATCAAACAAAAGTCAGAAACTTTTGAAAAGTTCAAAGAGTTTAAGAATGAAGTGGAGAATCAATTGGGCAGGAAGATCAAGATGCTTCGATCTGATCAAGGAGGAGAGTACCTAAGTCTTGAATTCCACGATTAGCTCAAGGAGTATGGAATAGTTTCACAATTGACGCCACCTAGGACACCACAATTGAATTGTGTGGCAGAAAGGCGTAATCAAACTTTGTTGGACATGGTTCGCTCTATGATGAGTCGTGCTTCGCTATCTATCTCTTTTTGGGGGTATGCCTTAGAGACTGCCACCCATATCCTTAACTGAGTCCCTACTAAGAAGGTTGCCAAAACACCTCGCGAGATGTGGACGTGGAAAGCTCTTTCGTTAACACATATCAAGGTTTGGGGTTGCGAGGCTTTCATAAGACGAGATACTCACGACAAGCTCGAACCTCGTAGTGAGCGATGTATTTTCATTGGCTACCACATAAATCCTTTGGATATCTCTTCTATAGACCGAAGGACAATGTTGTCTTTGTTGCAAGGAGAGGAGTTTTCTGAGAGCGAGAACTCATAAGCCAAGGAGACAGTGGGAGGCAAATCGATCTTGAAGAGATTCAAGAATCGATAGATGAAGGAACCTCAACTGCTGGCGCTCAACCCGAGGAGGAAACTCCGGTTGAACCAATTAACATATCATTACCTCTTAGACATTCCCAAAAGAGTTAGGTTTCAACCCCAGTTGTATGGTTTTCATATTACTACCGAAGGGGACACGTATATTAGTGATAGTACACTAATAAACCTTGATGAAACTAATAGCTATAAGGAAGCCATGGCAGGCCCGGAGTCTGCGAAATGGAAAGAGGCAATTGATAGCGAGATCCAATCCATGTATGATAACCAAGTTTGGAATTTGGCTGATAATGTGCCCGGACGTAAGACCGTTGGGTGCAAATGGATCTTCAAGAAGAAGACCGACGTGGATGGAAAGGTACACACATATAAAGCGCGATTAGTTGCAAAGGGCTTTACTCAAACTCCCAGAGTTGACTATGAAGAGACCTTCTCACCAGTTGCGAAGATAAAATCTATTAGAGTGATGCTAGCTATTGCCGCATTTAATGATTATGAGATTTGGAAAATGGATGTCAAGACCGCTTTTCTTAACGGGAAGTTGGCTGAGGATGTTTACATGGCTCAGCCAGAAGGGTTTGTGGATCCGAAGCATCCGAATAGAGTGTGTAAGCTTTAGAAGTCCATTTATGGACTAAAGCAAGCGTCTCGCAAATGGAATCTTTGCTTCGATGGGAAAGTCAAAGAGTTTGGATTTGTACGAAGCGAAGATGAATCGTGTGTATATGTCAAAGCCAGTAGGAGTATAGTAAACTTTCTCGTTCTATATGTCGATGACATATTACTCATAGGAAACGACATCCCGACTCTGCAGGAGGTTAAGTCCTGGCTCGGGAAGTGCTTCGCTATGAAGGACCTCGGAGAGGCTTCCTACATTTTGAGAATAAGGATAGTAAGAGAAAGAAGTAAGAGACTAATAGGACTTAGTCAGAACACTTACTTAGAGAAGGTACTAAAACATTTTAGTATGGAAAACTCGAAAAAGGGATAATTATCGATACAAAACAATGCCAAGTTGAGTAAGACTCAAAGTCCTAGTACCGAAGCCGAGATAGCTGAAATGAGCCGAGTTCCATACACTTCCACAGTTGGCTCAATCATGTACGCTATGACTTGTACTCGCCCTGATGTAGCCTTTGCTTTGAGCATGGTTAGTAGATATCAAGGGAATCCAGGAAGAAACCATTGGGTTGCAGTGAAGAATATCCTTAAGTACCTTTGGAGGATGAAGGAATGGTTCTTAGTCCTTGGAGGGAGTGATGACTTGAAGGTGCGAGGGTATAGTGATGCCAGTTTTCAGACCGACAGGGACAACTACCGTTCGCAGTCGGGCTAGGTCTTTACCCTGAATGGAGGAGCAGTAACTTGGAAGAGTTCCAAGCAGGAAACCGTAGCTGATTCAACATGCGAATTAGAGTACATCGCAGTGAGCAAAGCGTCGAAGGAGGCAATATGGCTAAAGAACTTCATCGGTGATCTTGGAGTTGTACCTTCCATAAAGGAGCCCATGGAGATTTTCTGTGATAATGAGGGAGCGGTTGCCTTGACCAAGGAACCGAGAGATCATGGTAGATCACGACATATCGACAGAAAATATCACTTCATTAGACATCGTATAGAAGAAGGACAACTCATAGTGAAGAGAATATCATCGGAAGATGACCCAGCAGATCCGCTTACGAAGGGACTGAGTAAGGTTAAGCATTTGCAGCATGCTAGGAGTATTGGGTTGAAGGATGATATTAGCATTGATTAGATAGTATTAGAAACGTGTAATAGATAAATGTAATTAACATTTGATGATTAAATAAAGGAGTTTTATTTATAAGTAATGTTATTGTCATATGTTAATTGTTTAACTATTGTTTCACATTGCATGTTTCGACTTCCAGAATAATTGAGTTTATTAAGAATAATCGAATTGTTCAAATAGTCCACAATCGTTCATATGTTGGAAGTAGATATGAATGAAGATTGTCATGAATAGGTATGTAGAGTGTCTAAATGGTGTTAGCCATAGCAAAAGATTGCTTCAACGTTCATGAGTGCTTATGAACTAGGTTTGAGCATTGGAACAAACTCGCGCTTGCTGGAATCACGTTATGGAATGTGATAGTAAATGGGTGATCGCAAGACGATAATATCATATAGTCTAAAAACCTAGATATATGGTTTATTATTGGTTAATTGATTGTACATTGATAATGCGAAAACGCATTGGTAACTCGATGTTATAAAACGAATTGTTGTGTGTAGTTGGTTAATGAATAAGTAAATGCATATAAGTCGAAGTTTATCTGTAACTTTTATCCTAAGAAGGAAAAAGTGATATCTCGGCTGCTCGATGATTTGATTTGACTTATGTGCCGGGCCCGGTCAGAACTGAATTGATGTGTTCGATTAAGTTCTATCTCAAATAAATCGGAGATCGAGAAACCAAATGCTAGACTAACTATTCCATAGTATTGTCAGCATGATATCTAACAGAGGACTGTACGATCCCTTATCTAAAGGACAAGATTGATTAGATCAGAGTTTGACAGCATCTTTGAGAGCTATGATTGCAAATCGGAATGTACCTGTGCATATAGTTACTAGACTTATCCAAGTGGGAGACTGTTGGAATAGTGTCTAAGGCTGCAACTATATTAGGCAAGTATTTGACCCGATTGTGCATGGTCCTTTAGGTTTGCCTTCACCATAGCAACTTGATAGGATGATTTATTAAGAGAGAGAAAATATTATTAATATATTATGAGAATAATATAAAGAATAATATATTGTTATTTGATTAATATAAGTCATAGAATTAATTGGAATTAATTTGGTGACTTAAAGAGATTAATTAAATAAGAGGGTATAAACTGTCAATTGCTTGATAGTGTTGGATAAGGTGTCTAAGTCCATAACTATTTCTGGTATGTACTTGACCCGACCCGGCATGGTCCATTTGGGTTGCATGGCACCATGCAATTGGATAGACTAAATGAGAGAAATAACACTTGGAGATTATTAATATATTATAAGTTCTAATATATTAATAATATTATTTGATTAGTTTGATCAAGAATAAATTTAGAATTAATTATGTGATCAAAAGATAACTAATTAAATATATGGGTTGATTATGTAAATCATCCATATCTTGTATAGTGGGCTAAGAGGCTCCATGGATTATCAAGTTGGGTTCCACCCATAGGATGCTCCATGGATGCTCTATGGGAGTTACAAACCCATGGGTCATGGAAATGAAGAGTCATGACACATTAGGGTTTAACCCTAGATGTGTCAACACTATATAAGAAACATATTCTCCACCAAAATCGGCTACACTAAGAAACAAGAGGGCTTGGCCGATTTTTGAGAAGTGTGTGTTCTCTCATAAGTTCTTCCAAGAGCATTTGGTGTTGTGTGAAGCATTTGAGGCATCACACTTGGGGTGCTAGGCTCACAAGGTTTCAAGGAACACAAACAACAACAAGACAAACATAGATCCAAGGTTATTAGGGTTGCATGTACACTTAGGAAGTGTTAGAATGCTCAAAACCCATCAGTGGTATCAGATCCTAGGCTTGTTTGTTTTTTATTTGTTCTTAAAAGTTGAGAAAAAAAGTCGAAAATCTTGTTGTCTGCGAGTGGACTCGTCGAGTCTATAGGGGGGACTCGTCGAGTTCATGTGTATCTTCAACCAACTCGGCGAGTGAGTTCATGCACTCGGCGAGTAGGGTCGACTGATTGCAGAATTTTGATTTAGTTGCTGGAAATGAATTAGAAACATTACCCTAAACTGTTTTGGTAATTGAAAACTTGTTTTTGGTGGTGTAATGTCTTTGCTAATTCATTTACAACAACTAGTTATCAAAGTTACAAAGTTTTAAGTGTAATTTATGAATGTGTTCATATTCATGTTCTTGTTCTTATGATGTTTTAGATGATCATAGGAATTATTCGTAACCTATGTGGTAGATTAATTCTTGATCATAATGTGTTTTAATGGAGTCCATAACTTGTCCTCAAGTTATGGAAAACCAAGAGTCACACTTGAATTAAAACCATTAAAACAAGCACAAGAGTTAGAAAAATGAAGAGTCTTCATTTTATTACTCTATTAAACTCATAAGTTACAAGAAATGAAAAGTTTTGAAAGTTACAAAACTTTCCCTCAAGTTTTGGAACAAGTAAAGTTAAGTTAAAACTTTAGTTCCAACCCCTAGAATTTTAAAAGTTAAAATTCAACCCTTATACTTATATTATCATGATTTAATAATTATATATATATATATATATATATATATATATATATATATATATATATATATATATATATATATATATATATATATATATATATATATGTATAAGAACAAAGTCGTCTTACCGCTAGTACGCCTCATTCACGAAGCCGGTCTATAAGGTGGGTATAAGGTTGTTGCCTATAAAATGGTGACTTAATGGGTGTCTATTCTCACCCACCGCTTGCTTGACTGGTGGAGGGTCGTTAGCCGAACGGGTTAAGACAAGGACTTATAAACTCTTATTCAAAGTATGATGAATATTATAAAGTAACTAAATGTTTTATTAAATTCCCAATCTTAGTTACTTTAGGAAAATGTGAATAAGGTGCTAATCCATGAAATTACACTTTACACTTTGTCTAAGTCGTTGGTGGAGCGTGTGTGGTTAACCGGCACACTAACTTGGACTTAACAAGGTAGGTAAAGGGTGACTTAAGGTTTATTATAGTATCGGTGGAGCGTGTGTGGTTTACCGGCACATCGATTGAGTGATAAACTTTAAGGGTACCAAGTGATTTGCATGGTTACTTCACACCTCGTTTTGTGATTCTCAGTATCCCAGTCACAAAACTTGGAGGGCACTCTCGAGATTGAAACATGCCTTTGAAAAGTTCATTGAATCTCAAAGAATCTAGGAATTTCTAAAAACCAATAAAACCTAATATCTAATATTTCGGTTTTCGTGGTGGAAATTGGTGAATCGTCATTCACCTACCTTTCAAATATAGTATAGCTTAGATTACGGCATACCTCTTCTAAGTTATATTATATTGTGATTGGATCCTAGCCTTAATATTACATTTGGGTGTTTTATTAAGGACTCTCTTAAATCTACACTAAACTTGTTCTTTTCTTTCAGATGTCTTCAAATAATGCTTCTGGCTCGAATCCTAATGGCTCCTTTACTCTTATCAGTTTGTGTGGGAAAGTCACCTTTGATGGATCCAACTTCAATGAATGGATCAGAAACATCAGGATGATTACCCACTACGAGGACAAAGAATATGTCCTTGACAAGGAGCTTAAGGAGATTGATGAGACCACTGCAACTCCTCAGGAGATCACTGACTTTCAGGCACATGAAAGGGATGCTACGAAAGTAGCATGCATCTTGATGGCCACAATGACAGCAGAACTCCAAAAGTCCTATGAGGATTTCTACCCTTATGAAATGCACCAAGATTTGATGGAAAGATACCATCAAAGTGCACGACAAGAGAGGTATGAAATCATCTGCTCCATGATAACAACCATGATGAAGGACGGGGATTCTGTCACGAGCCACATGCAGAAAATGCAAAGATATGTGGATCGATTGCTGAAGCTTAATGTGAACCTCCCTGAGGAGCTTGCAATAGATATAATTTTGCGCTCCTTACCATCGTGCTATGATCAATTCCGCATGACATATCACATGAATAAGGAAGAGGTCACTCTCAGAAAACTTCAGGGACTTCTCAAGACTGCAGAAACAGGTCTTAAGGGGAAGTCGGTTGCTATCACTTCTACTCCAAACTCAACTCCGGTTTTGGCAATCGGGAAAATTCGAGGGAGGAAGAGAAGAGAAAGAGATCTTCGAAGGGTACCAAGGCTCGGACCCTTGATGTCTCTACTTCAAGTGGAACCAAGAAAGGTTTCATTACTCCTTCTTCTGACCCAAAAGAGGCTGAATGCTTCTATTGCCATGAAAAAGCTCATTGGAAGCGGAACTGCCCAAAGTACCAGCAGGATGTGAAGGATGGGAAAGTCAAACCCAACCATGCAGGTATTTACACTATCATCTCTAATAACTCACCCCATTCTAAATCTTGGGTCCTTGATATCGGTTGTGGTATTCATATTTGTTGTGACTTGCAGGGACTAAGAAGAAGTGAGAATGTGAAGCAAGGAAGAATAAACTTGATCATGGGGAACAGGAAAGCTTCACCTGTCACCAAGATTGGAGTTTATACTTTATCGCTAAGTAGTGGGTTTAGTTTAGATTTGAATAAATGTTGTTACCCGCCAGAAATGGCAAGAAATATTATTTCCTTTCATGCATTGTACAAACAAGGTTTCACCTTTTCATTTGATAATGAAGTTGGTTCGATTAATGCTTTCTTTAATAATGTTCTTTATTTTAAAGCATTACCTTGTGATGGTGTGTATGAAGCTGTATCTGTTGTAGATAACTCAGGAAATAATGTTTTGTGTATTGATTCTTCTAATAATAATAACTTGGATAAAGCATCATTATGGCATTGTCGTCTTGGACATATAAGCAAGAAATGCATAGGCCAACTCCAAAAGGATGGAGTCTTGGAGTCGTTTGACCTAAAGTCAGATGATAGTTGCGAATCATGCTTACTTGGAAAAATGACAAAGTCACCCTTCACAGGATCGTGTGAAAGAGGTGAAGGTTTGTTATACACACGGATGTGTGTGGACCATTTAAACATGCCACAAGGGATGCTAATCGTTATTATCTGAATTTTACTGATGATTACAGTAGATATGGATATGTCTACTTAATCAAGCATAAGTCAGAGACTTTCGAGAAGTTTAAGGAATTTAAACAGGAAGTCGAGAATCAATTGGGCAGGAACATTAAGATGCTTCGATCTGATCGAGGTGGTGAGTATCTTAGTTCAGAGTTCCTCGACTATCTAAGGGAATGTGGGATTGTCTCACAATTGACACCTCCCAGGACACCGCAGTTGAATGGTGTGGCTGAGAGGCGTATTCGAACCTTGTTGGACATGGTTCGTTCCATGATGAGTCGAGCTTCGCTACCAATCTCATTCTGGGGGTATGCCTTAGAGACTGCCGCCCATATCCTTAATCTAGTCCCTACAAAGAAAGTTGCCAAAACTCCTCATGAGATGTGGACTGGTAAAGTACCTAAACTAGACTACATCAAGATTTGGGGTTGCGAGGCTTTCGTGAGACGCGAGACTCATGATAAGCTCAAACCTCGAAGCGAGAGGTGTATTTTCATCGGCTACCCACAGCAATCCTTTGGTTACCTCTTCTACAGACCTAGTGACAATGTGGTCTTTGTAGCAAGAATAGGAGTCTTTCGAGAAAGAGAGTTTATAAGGCAAGGCGACAGTGGGAGGCAAATTGATCTTGAAGAAATTCAAGAGTCAAGTGGTGAAGGAACTTCAAACCCTAGCCCTCAACTTGAGGAGGAAACTCCTGTTGAGCCAATTGACGAATTTGTACCTCTGAGGCGTTCCACGAGAGTTAGGAGTGCACCTGAGCATTACTATGGATTCCATATTACTGCAGAAGGTGAGACACTTATTAGTGATGGAACACTAGTAAGTCAAGATGACCCTAACAGCTACGAGGAAGCGATGGCAGGCCCCGAGTCTGCTAAATGGAAAGAGGCTATGGATACCGAGATACAATCCATGTATGACAATCAAGTTTGGAACTTGGTTGAGAATGTACCAGGTCGAAAGACTGTAGGGTGCAAATGGGTCTTCAAGAAGAAGACCGACATGGATGGTAAAGTACACACTTATAAGGCTAGACTGGTTGCAAAGGGCTTCTATCAAATTCCTAGAGTGGATTATGATGAGACCTTTCCTCCGGTAGCCAAGATTAAGTCTATTTGGGTTCTGTTAGCCATAGCTGCATTTCATGACTATGAAATATGGCAGATGGATGTTAAAACCTATTTCCTTAATGGAAAGTTGGTTGAAGATGTTTACATGAGTCAGCCAGAGCGTTTTGTCAGCAACGAGTACCCTAATAGAGTGTGTAAGCTTGAGAAATCCATCTACGGATTAAAGCAAGCACCTCGCAGATGGAATCTTTGCTTTGATGAAAAGGTCAAGGAATTTAGCTTTTCTAGGAGTGAAGATGAATCTTGTGTGTATGTCAAGGCTAGTGGGAGTATAGTTAGCTTTTTGGTATTGTATGTGGATGACATACTACTCATAGGAAACGACATTCCAACCCTGCAGGAAGTATAGTCCTGGCTTGGAAAGTGTTTCGCTATGAAGGACCTTGCTGAAGCCGCCTATATTTTAGGGATAAGGATCTTGAGAGATCGGAGTAAAAGACTAATTGAACTTCGTCAGAGTACCTAATTGGATAAGATGCTGAAGAGATTCAGCATGCAAGACTCCAAGAAAGGAGAGTTGCCCATCCAGAGTAACGCCAAACTAAGTAAGACAGAAAGCCCTAGCACGGAGGCTGAGATAGCACAAATGAGTCGAATAGCTTATGCTTCGGCTGTAGGATCGATCATGTATGCTATGACGTGTACTCGACCTGATGTAGCTTTTGCCCTGAGCATGGTTAGCAGGTTTCAGGGGAACCCTGGCAAGGCACACTGGACTGCGGTAAAGAATATTCTCAAGTACCTACGAAGGACTAAGGACTGGGTCCTTACCCTCGGTGGGAGTGATGACTTGAGAGTTGTAAGGTATAGTGATGCTAGCTTCCAGACTGATAGGGATAATTTCCGCTCTCAGTCGGGCTGGGTCTTTTCCCTAAATGGAGGAGCAATTTCTTGGAAGAGTTCCAAGCAAGAGACAGTGGCAGATTCTACTTGTGAATTAGAGTATATTGCAGCTAGCGAGGCGGCAAAGGAGGCGTTATGGCTGAGGAACTTCATTGGAGACCTTGGAGTTGTACCAGCTATTAAAGAGACAATGGAAATTTTCTGTGATAGTGAAAGTGTTGTTGCCTTAGCCAAGGAACCAAGGGATCACGGGAGATCCAGACACATCGACAGAAAATACCATTTCATCAGACATCGGATCGAAGAAGGACTCCTCGTGGCAAAGAGGGTATCATCAGATGAGAATCCGGCAGATCCCCTCACGAAGGGACTGACTCGGGTTAAGCATCTCCAGCATGCGCGGAGCATAGGGATGAAGGATGATATTAGATTTAGTAGTTAGATAACCTCGAAATTTGTAAAGTGTAATTGACACCTGATGATGAATAAAAGTGTTTTATTTATGAGTAAAGTGTTGCTATCTCCTGTCGATCGTTTACTATATTTCTTTTGCATGTTTTGACTTCCAGAATAATTTTTGTTTGGTATAACATATTATTCAAACCTCCACAGTCGGTCATATGTCGGAAGTAGGTATGAATCAAGACTGTCATGTTTGGTTGTAGAGGTCTTGGACAAGGCTACAGCAATCATGAGTGCTCATAAGTTCTGAGCATTGGACTCTACCCACGCTCACTGGAATCACTTCATGGAATTCTATCTCGAGTGATCGTGAGACGGTAATATCGTATAAGTCTTCAAACCTAGAGATATGATTTGTTACTTACAAGTTGGTTATGCATTGATTGTACGAAAAACGCATTGGTAACTCGATGTTATAAATCGTGCTCTTGTGTGTAATTCAACGAGTGGTAGAACAAACATATGAGTCGAAGTTTATCTGTTCCTTCTTGGATTAGAAGCTGATATCTGGGCCCCTCGATGATTTTGTTTTGACCTATGTGCCGGGCCCAGTCAGAACTAAGTTGATGTGTTCAATGAAGTTCTTTGTCAAACAGATCGGAAATCGGGAAACAAACTGTTGGACAATAAGTAAGACATTGTTCTGTGTATTTGTCTGACTGATATCAAAGAACAGAGGATTATATGATCACTTATCTTAAATGGCGTACCATCATCTTCTCAGTTCCGAGAAACCTTGAAAAGAGCTACGATTGCCGATCGGTTCCTGAAGTCATACTTGCAGTAACATTTATTAGACTTATCCATGTGGGAGACTGTTGGATAAGGTGTCTAGGTCCATAACTATTTCTGGTATGTACTTGACCCGACCCGGCATGGCCCATTTGGGTTGCATGGCACCATGCAATTGGATAGACTAAATGAGAGAAATAACACTTGGAGATTATTAATATATTATAAGTTCTAATATATTAATAATATTATTTGATTAGTTTGTACCTCTGAGGCGTTCCACGAGAGTTAGGAGTGCACCTGAGCATTACTATGGATTCCATATTACTGCAGAAGGTGAGACACTTATTAGTGATGGAACACTAGTAAGTCAAGATGACCCTAACAGCTACGAGGAAGCCATGGCAGGCCCCGAGTCTGCTAAATGGAAAGAGGCTATGGATAGTGAGATACAATCCATGTATGACAATCAAGTTTGGAACTTGGTTGAGAATGTACCAGGTCGAAAGACTGTAGGGTGCAAATGGGTCTTCAAGAAGAAGACCGACATGGATGGTAAAGTACACACTTATAAGGCTAGACTGGTTGCAAAGGGCTTCTCTCAAATTCCTAGAGTGGATTATGATGAGACCTTTCCTCCGGTAGCCAAGATTAAGTCTATTCGGGTTCTGTTAGCCATAGCCGCATTTCATGACTATGAAATTTGGCAAATGGATGTCAAAACCGCTTTCCTTAATGGAAAGTTGGCTGAAGATGTTTACATGAGTCAGCCAGAGGGTTTTGTCAGCAACGAGTACCCCAATAGAGTGTGTAAGCTTGAGAAATCCATCTATGGATTAAAGCAAGCACCTCGCAGATGGAATCTTTGCTTTGATGAAAAGGTCAAGGAATTTGGATTTTCTAGAAGTGAAGATGAATCTTGTGTGTATGTCAAGGCTAGTGGGAGTATAGTTAGCTTTTTGGTATTGTATGTGGATAACATACTACTCATAGGAAACGACATTCCAACCTTGCAGGAAGTAAAGTCCTGGCTTGGGAAGTGTTTCGCTATGAAGGACCTCGGTGAAGCTGCCTATATTTTAGGGATAAGGATCTTGAGAGATCGGAGTAAAAGACTAATTGGACATAGTCAAAGTACCTACTTGGATAAGGTGCTGAAGAGATTCAGCATGCAGGACTCCAAGAAAGGAGAATTGCCCATCCAGAGTAACGCCAAACTGAGTAAGACACAAAGCCCTAGTACTGAGGCTGAGATAGCACAAATGAGTCGAATACCTTATGCTTCGGCTGTAGGATCGATCATGAATGCTATGACGTGTACTCAACCTGATGTAGCTTTTGCCCTGAGCATGGTTAGCAGGTTTCAGGGGAACCCTGGCAAGGCACACTGGACTGCGGTAAAGAATATTCTCAAGTACCTACGAAGGACTAAGGACTGGGTCCTTACCCTCGGTGGGAGTGATGACTTGAGAGTTGTAGGGTATAGTGATGCTAGCTTCCAGACTGATAGGGATAACTTCCGCTCTCATTCGGGCTGGGTCTTTACCCTAAATGGAGGAGCAATTTCTTGGAAGAGTTCCAAGCAAGAGACAGTGGCAGATTCTACTTGTGAATCAGAGTATATTGCAGCTAACGAGGCGGCAAAGGAGGCGTTATGGCTGAGGAACTTCATTGGAGACCTTGGAGTTGAACCAGCTATTAAAGAGCCAATGGAAATTTTCTGTGATAGTGAAAGTGATGTTGCCTTAGCCAAGGAACCAAGGGATCACGGGAGATCCAGACACATCGACAGAAAATACCATTTCATCAGACATCGGATCGAAGAAGGACTCCTCGTGGCATAGAGGGTATCATCAGATGAGAATCCGGCAGATCCCCTCACGAAGGGACTGACTCGGGTTAAGCATCTCCAGCATGCTCGGAGCATAGGGCTGAAGGATGATATTAGATTTAGTAGTTAGATAACCTCAAAATTTGTAAAGTGTAATTGACATCTGATGATGAATAAAAGTGTTTTATTTATGAGTAAAGTGTTGCTATCTCTTGTCGATCGTTTACTATATTTCTTTTGCATGTTTTGACTTCCAGAATAATTTTTGTTTGGTATAACATATTATTCAAACCTCCATAGTCGGTCATATGTTGGAAGTAGGTATGAATCAAGACTGTCATGTTTGGTTGTAGAGGTCTTGGACAAGGCTACAGCAATCATGAGTGCTCATAAGTTCTGAGCATTGGACTCAACCCACGCTCACTGGAATCACTTCATGGAATTCTATCTCGAGTGATCGTGAGACGGTAATATCGTATAAGTCTTCAAACCTAGAGATATGATTTGTTACTTACAAGTTGGTTATGCATTGATTGTACGAAAAACGCATTGGTAACTCGATGTTATAAATCGCGCTCTTGTGTGTAATTTAATGAGTGGTAGAAAAAACATATGAGTCAAAGTTTATCTGTTCCTTCTTGGATTAGAAGATGATATCCGGGCCCCTCGATGTTTTTGTTTTGACCTATGTGCCGGGCCCGGTCAGAACTAAATTGATGTGTTCAATGAAGTTCTTTGTCAAACAAATCGGAAATCGGGAAACAAACTGTTGGACAATAAGTAAGACGTTGTTCCGTGTATTTGTCCGACTGATATCTATAACAGAGGATTATATGATCACTTATCTTAAATGGCATACCATCGTCTTCTCAGTTCCGAGAAACCTTGTAAAGAGCTACGATTGCCGATCGGTTCCTGAAGTCATACTTGCAGTAATAGTTATTAGACTTATCCAAGTGGGAGACTGTTGGATAAGGTGTCTAAGTCCATAACTATTTCTGGTATGTACTTGACCCGACCCGGCATGGTCCATTTGGGTTGCATGGCACCATGCAATTGGATAGACTAAATGAGAGAAATAACACTTGGAGATTATTAATATATTAGAAGTTCTAATATATTAATAATATTATTTGATTAGTTTGATCAAGAATTAATTTAGAATTAATTATGTGATCAAAAGATAACTAATTAAATATATGGGTTGATTATGTAAATCATCCATATGTTGTATAGTGGGCTAAGAGGCTCCATGGATTATCAAGTTGGGTTCCACCCATAGGATGCTCCATGGGAGTTACAAACCCATGGGTCATGGAGATGAAGAGTCATGACACATTAGGGTTTAACCCTAGATGTGTCAACACTATATAAGAAACATATTCTCCACCAAAATCGGCTACACTAAGAAACAAGAGGGCTTGGCCGATTTTTGAGAAGTGTGTGTTCTCTCATAAGTTCTTCCAAAAGCATTTGGTGTTGTGTGAAGCATTTGAGGCATCACACTTGGGGTGCTAGGCTCACAAGGTTTCAAGGAACACAAACAACAACAAGACAAACATAGATCCAAGGTTATTAGGGTTGCATGTACACATAGGAAGTGTTAGAATGCTCAAAACCCATCAGATAGTTACACTTTAGACTATAAATCCTAATGGAAGATAGGTTGGACGATTTCTAGGGCTTGGATAAGCCAAAATCGTCCAAAGGATATCTAAGGTAAGGATATGGATTAACTTAAAGTCTAAGTTATCCAACTAGGGTTTGAGCTGTAACCCTTAAGGAGTCTACAAGTATAAATAGACCCTATGGCTGAGAGAATTTGGGATCCCATCTAAAGTAGAGAGACTCTGTCCGAATTCATCCCCTCTCCTCTCTCCCAAATCATCCTCCTTGCTATTTGGTGTTTGTAAGCCATTAGAGGAGTGACAATTGTGACTCTAGAAGCTCCAAGACAATAAGATCAACAAGGAATCCAAAGGTATGATTCTAGATCTGTTTCAATATTGTTACTACACCTAAATAGTCATTAGAAGTCTTGGATTCAAAGCATGTTGGATTAGAAAGCCTAG
Organism: Lactuca saligna; assembly: GCF_052625555.1. Classification (NCBI taxonomy): domain Eukaryota; kingdom Viridiplantae; phylum Streptophyta; class Magnoliopsida; order Asterales; family Asteraceae; genus Lactuca; species Lactuca saligna. The sequence continues at coordinate 167,678,274 of NC_136422.1, read as the reverse complement.
ATCCAAGCATTAGGGTTTTGAATGCACACATAGGAAAGTTCTTATGGCTAAAACCCATCACTAAGATATGTTGATGGGCTTAGGGTAAGACCCATATGAAGGATTTGTTGGATAAGGTGTCTAAGTCCATAACTATTTCTGGTATGTACTTGACCCGACCCGGCATGGTCCATTTGGGTTGCATGGCACCATGCAATTGGATAGACTAAATGAGAGAAATAACACTTGGAGATTATTAATATATTATAAGTTCTAATATATTAATAATATTATTTGATTAGTTTGATCAAGAATTAATTTAGAATTAATTAAGTGATCAAAAGATAACTAATTAAATATATGGGTTGATTATGTAAATCATCCATATCTTGTATAGTGGGCTAAGAGGCTCCATGGACTATCAAGTTGGGTTCCACCCATAGGATTCTCCATGGATGCTCCATGGGAGTTACAAACCCATGGGTCATGGAAATGAAGAGTCATGACACATTAGGGTTTACATGGTGTAACCCTAGATGTGTCAACACTATATAAGAAACATATTCTCCACCAAAATCGGCTACACTAAAGAAACAAGAGCGCTTGGCCGATTTCAAGAAGTGTGTGTTCTCTCATAAGTTCTTCCAAGAGTATTTGGTGTTGTGTGAAGCATTTGAGGCATCACACTTGGGGTGCTAGGCTCACAAGGTTTCAAGGAACACAAGCAACAACAAGGTAAGTTATTCTATCAATCATTCAGGTTAAAATTGTTCCCCATGTATGCTACATAGGAATATAGCCTTGGAATTCAACTTTGCATGATAATTAGAAATACATAGATCCAAGGTTATTAGGGTTGCATGTACACTTTGGAAGTGTTAGAATGCTCAAAACCCATCAGTGGTATCAGAGCCTAGGCTTGTTTGCTTTTTATTTGTGCTTAAAAGTTGAAAAAAAAAAGTCGAAAATCTTGCTGTCTACGAGTGGACTCGTCGAGTTCACGTGTATCTTCAACCAACTTGGCGAGTAAGTTCATGCACTCGGCGAGTAGGATCGACGGATTGCAGAGTTTTGATTTTAGTTGCTGGAAATGGACTAGAAACATTACCCTAAACTGTTTTGGTACTTAAAAACTTGTTTTGATGGTGTAATGTTCTTTCTAATTCATTTACAACAACTAGTTATCAAAATTACAAGTTTTAAGTGTAATTTTGATTTATGAATGTGTTCATATTCATGTTCTTGTTCTTATGATGTTTTAGATGATCATAGGAATTATTTGTAACCTATGTGGTAGATTAATTCTTGATCATAATGTGTTTTAATGGAGTCCATAACTTGTCCTCAAGTTATGGAAAACCAAGAGTCACACTTGAATTAAAACCATTAAAAGAACACAAGAGTTAGAAAATGAAGAGTCTTCATTTTATTACTCTATTAAACTCATAGTTACAAGAAATAGAAAGTTTTGAAAGTTACAAAACTTGCCCTCAAGTTTTGGAACAAGTAAAGTTAAGTTAAAACTTTAGTTCCAACCCCTAGAATTTTAAAAGTTAAAATTCAACCCTTATACTTATATTATGATGATTTAATAATTATATATCTATACATATATATATATATATATATATATATATATATATATATATATATATATATATAAGAATAAGGTCATCTTACTGCTAGTACGCCTCATTCACGTAGCCGGTCTATAAGGTGGGTATAAGGTTGTTGCCTATAAAATGGTGACTTAATGGGTGTATACTCTCACCCACCGCTTGCTTGACTGGTGGAGGGTCGTTAGCTGAATGGGTAAGACAAGGACTTATAAATTCTCATTCAAAGTATGATGAATATTATAAAGTAACTAAATGTTTTATTAAATTCCCAATCTTAGTTACTTTAGGAAAATGTGAATAAGGTGTTAATCCATGAAATTACACTTTACACTTTGTCTAAGTCGTTGGTGGAGCGTGTGTGGTTAACCGGCACACTAACTTGGACTTAACAAGGTAGGTAAAGGGTGACTTAAGGTTTATTATAGTATCGGTGGAGCGTGTGTGGTTTACCGGCACATCGATTGAGTGATAAACTTTAAGGGTACCAAGTGATTTGCATGGTTACTTCACACCTCGTTTTGTGATCCTCGGTATCCCAATAACAAAACTTGGAGGGCACTCTTGAGATTGAAACATGCCTTTGAAAAGTTCATTGAATCTCAAAGAATCTAGGAATTTCTAAGAACCAATAAAAACCTAATATCTAATATTTCGTTTTCATGGTGGAAATTGGTGAATCATAATTCACCTACCTTTCAAATATGGTATAGCTTAGATTACGGCATACCTCTTCTAAGTTATATTATATTGTGATTGGATCCTAGCCTTAATATTACATTTGGGTGTTTTATTAAGGACTCTCTTATATCTATACTAAACTTGTTCTCTTCTTTCAGATGTCTTCAAATAATGCTGCTTCTGGCTCAAATCTTAATGGCTCCTTTACTCTTATGAGTTTGTGTGGGAAAGTCACCTTTGATGGATCCAACTTCAATGAAGGGATCAGAAACATTAGGATGATTACCCGCTACGAGGACAAAGAATATGTCCTTGACAAGGAGCTTAAGGAGATTGATGAGACCACTACAACTCCTCAGGAGATCGCTGACTTTCAGGCACATTACAGGGATGCTACGAAAGTAGCATGCATCATGATGGCCACAATGACAGCAGAACTCCAAAAGTCCTATGAGGATTTCTACCCTTATGAAATGCACCAAGATTTGATGGAAAGATACCATCAAAGTGCACGACAAGAGAGGTATGAAATCATCTGCTCCATGATAACAACCATGATGAAGGATGGGGATTCCATCACGAGCCACATGCAGAAAATGCAAAGGTATGTGGACCGACTGCTGAAGCTTAATGTGAACCTCCCTGAGGAGCTTGCAATAGATATAATTTTGCGCTCCTTACCATCGTGCTATGATCAATTCCGCATGACATATCACATGAATAAGGAAGAGGTCACTCTCAGCAAACTTCAGGGACTTCTCAAGACTGCAGAAACAGGTCTTAAGGGGAAGTCGGTTGCTATCATTTCTACTCCAAACTCAACTCCGGTTTTGGCAATCGGGAAAATTCGAGGGAGGAAGAGAAGAGAAAGAGATCTTCGAAGGGTACCAAGGCTCGGACCCTTGATGGCTCTACTTCAAGTGGAACCAAGAACGGTTTCATTACTCCTTCTTCTGACCCAAAAGAGGCTGAATGCTTCTATTGCCATGAAAAAGCTCATTGGAAGCGGAACTGCCCAAAGTACCAGCAGGATGTGAAGGATGGGAAAGTCAAACCCAACCATGCAGGTATTTACACTATCATCTCTAATAACTCACCCCATTCTAATTCTTGGGTCCTTGATATCGGTTGTGGTATTCATATTTGTTGTGACTTGCAGGGACTAAGAAGAAGTGAGAATGTGGAGCAAGGAAGAATAAACTTGATCATGGGGAACAGGAAAGCTTCACCTGTCACCAAGATTGGAGTTTATACTTTATCGCTAAGTAGTGGGTTTAGTTTAGATTTGAATAAATGTTGTTACACGCCAGAAATGGCAAGAAATATTATTTCCTTTCATGCATTGTACAAACAAGGTTTCACCTTTTCATTTGATAATGAAGTTGGTTCGATTAATGCTTTCTTTAATAATGTTCTTTAATTTAAAGCATTACCTTGTGATGGTGTGTATGAAGCTGTATCTGTTGTAGATAACTTAGGAAATAATGTTTTGTGTATTGATTCTTCTAATAATAATAACTTGGATAAAGCATCATTATGGCATTGTTGTCTTGGACATATAAGCAAGAAACGTATATGCCAACTCCAAAAGGCTGGAGCTGGGAATCATTTGACTTAAAGTCAGATGATAGTTGTGAATCATGCTTACTTGGAAAAATGACAAAGTCACCCTTCACAGGCTCGTGTGAAAGAGGTAAGGGTTTGTTGGACCTTATACACACGGATGTGTGTGGACCATTTAAACATGCCACAAGGGATGCTAATCGTTATTATCTGAATTTTACTGATGATTACAGTAGATATGGATATGTCTACTTAATCAAGCATAAGTCAGAGACTTTCGAGAAGTTTAAGGAATTTAAACAGGAAGTCGAGAATCAATTGGGCAGGAACATTAAGATGCTTCGATCTGATCGAGGTGGTGAGTATCTTAGTTCAGAGTTCCTCGACTATCTAAGGGAATGTGGGATTGTCTCACAATTGACACCTCCCAGGACACCGCAGTTGAATGGTGTGGCTGAGAGGCGTATTCGAACCTTGTTGGACATGGTTCATTCCATGATGAGTCGAGCTTCGCTACCAATCTCATTCTGGGGGTATCCCTTAGAGACTGCCGCCCATATCCTTAATCTAGTCCCTACAAAGAAAGTTGCCAAAACTCCTCACGAGATGTGGACTGGTAAAGTACCTAAACTAGACCACATCAAGATTTGGGGTTGTGAGGCTTTCGTGAGACGCGAGACTCATGATAATCTCGAACCCCGAAGTGAGAGGTGTATTTCCATCGGCTACTCACAGCAATCCTTTGGTTACCTCTTCTACAGACCTAGTGACAATGTGGTCTTTGTAGCAAGAATAGGAGTCTTTCGAGAAAGAGAGTTTATAAGGCAAGGCGACAGTGGGAGGCAAATTGATCTTGAAGAAATTCAAGAGTCAAGTGGTGAAGGAACTTCAAACCCTAGCCCTCAACTTGAGGAGGAAACTCCTGTTGAGCCAATTGACGAATTTGTACCTCTGAGGCGTTCCACGAGAGTTAGGAGTGCACCTGAGCATTACTATGGATTCCATATTACTGCAGAAGGTGAGACACTTATTAGTGATGGAACACTAGTAAGTCAAGATGACCCTAACAGCTACGAGGAAGCCATGGCAGGCCCCGAGTCTGCTAAATGGAAAGAGGCTATGGATAGTGAGATACAATCCATGTATGACAATCAAGTTTGGAACTTGGTTGAGAATGTACCAGGTCGAAAGACTGTAGGGTGCAAATGGGTCTTCAAGAAGAAGACCGACATGGATGGTAAAGTACACACTTATAAGGCTAGACTGGTTGCAAAGGGCTTCTCTCAAATTCCTAGAGTGGATTATGATGAGACCTTTCCTCCGGTAGCCAAGATTAAGTCTATTTGGGTTCTGTTAGCCATAGCTGCATTTCATGACTATGAAATATGGCAGATGGATGTTAAAACCTATTTCCTTAATGGAAAGTTGGTTGAAGATGTTTACATGAGTCAGCCAGAGCGTTTTGTCAGCAACGAGTACCCTAATAGAGTGTGTAAGCTTGAGAAATCCATCTACGGATTAAAGCAAGCACCTCGCAGATGGAATCTTAGCTTTGATGAAAAGGTCAAGGAATTTAGCTTTTCTAGGAGTGAAGATGAATCTTGTGTGTATGTCAAGGCTAGTGGGAGTATAGTTAGCTTTTTGGTATTGTATGTGGATGACATACTACTCATAGGAAACGACATTCCAACCCTGCAGGAAGTATAGTCCTGGCTTGGAAAGTGTTTCGCTATGAAGGACCTTGCTGAAGCCGCCTATATTTTAGGGATAAGGATCTTGAGAGATCGGAGTAAAAGACTAATTGAACTTCGTCAGAGTACCTAATTGGATAAGATGCTGAAGAGATTCAGCATGCAAGACTCCAAGAAAGGAGAGTTGCCCATCCAGAGTAACGCCAAACTAAGTAAGACAGAAAGCCCTAGCACGGAGGCTGAGATAGCACAAATGAGTCGAATAGCTTATGCTTCGGCTGTAGGATCGATCATGTATGCTATGACGTGTACTCGACCTGATGTAGCTTTTGCCCTGAGCATGGTTAGCAGGTTTCAGGGGAACCCTGGCAAGGCACACTGGACTGCGGTAAAGAATATTCTCAAGTACCTACGAAGGACTAAGGACTGGGTCCTTACCCTCGGTGGGAGTGATGACTTGAGAGTTGTAAGGTATAGTGATGCTAGCTTCCAGACTGATAGGGATAATTTCCGCTCTCAGTCGGGCTGGGTCTTTTCCCTAAATGGAGGAGCAATTTCTTGGAAGAGTTCCAAGCAAGAGACAGTGGCAGATTCTACTTGTGAATTAGAGTATATTGCAGCTAGCGAGGCGGCAAAGGAGGCGTTATGGCTGAGGAACTTCATTGGAGACCTTGGAGTTGTACCAGCTATTAAAGAGACAATGGAAATTTTCTGTGATAGTGAAAGTGTTGTTGCCTTAGCCAAGGAACCAAGGGATCACGGGAGATCCAGACACATCGACAGAAAATACCATTTCATCAGACATCGGATCGAAGAAGGACTCCTCGTGGCAAAGAGGGTATCATCAGATGAGAATCCGGCAGATCCCCTCACGAAGGGACTGACTCGGGTTAAGCATCTCCAGCATGCGCGGAGCATAGGGATGAAGGATGATATTAGATTTAGTAGTTAGATAACCTCGAAATTTGTAAAGTGTAATTGACACCTGATGATGAATAAAAGTGTTTTATTTATGAGTAAAGTGTTGCTATCTCCTGTCGATCGTTTACTATATTTCTTTTGCATGTTTTGACTTCCAGAATAATTTTTGTTTGGTATAACATATTATTCAAACCTCCACAGTCGGTCATATGTCGGAAGTAGGTATGAATCAAGACTGTCATGTTTGGTTGTAGAGGTCTTGGACAAGGCTACAGCAATCATGAGTGCTCATAAGTTCTGAGCATTGGACTCTACCCACGCTCACTGGAATCACTTCATGGAATTCTATCTCGAGTGATCGTGAGACGGTAATATCGTATAAGTCTTCAAACCTAGAGATATGATTTGTTACTTACAAGTTGGTTATGCATTGATTGTACGAAAAACGCATTGGTAACTCGATGTTATAAATCGTGATCTTGTGTGTAATTCAACGAGTGGTAGAACAAACATATGAGTCGAAGTTTATCTGTTCCTTCTTGGATTAGAAGCTGATATCTGGGCCCCTCGATGATTTTGTTTTGACCTATGTGCCGGGCCCAGTCAGAACTAAGTTGATGTGTTCAATGAAGTTCTTTGTCAAACAGATCGGAAATCGGGAAACAAACTGTTGGACAATAAGTAAGACATTGTTCTGTGTATTTGTCTGACTGATATCAAAGAACAGAGGATTATATGATCACTTATCTTAAATGGCGTACCATCATCTTCTCAGTTCCGAGAAACCTTGAAAAGAGCTACGATTGCCGATCGGTTCCTGAAGTCATACTTGCAGTAACATTTATTAGACTTATCCATGTGGGAGACTGTTGGATAAGGTGTCTAGGTCCATAACTATTTCTGGTATGTACTTGACCCGACCCGGCATGGTCCATTTGGGTTGCATGGCACCATGCAATTGGATAGACTAAATGAGAGAAATAACACTTGGAGATTATTAATATATTATAAGTTCTAATATATTAATAATATTATTTGATTAGTTTGATCAAGAATTAATTTAGAATTAATTAAGTGATCAAAAGATAACTAATTAAATATATGGGTTGATTATGTAAATCATCCATATCTTGTATAGTGGGCTAAGAGGCTCCATGGACTATCAAGTTGGGTTCCACCCATAGGATGCTCCATGGATGCTCCATGGGAGTTACAAACCCATGGGTCATGGAATTGAAGAGTCATGACACATTAGGGTTTACATGGTGTAACCCTAGATGTGTCAACACTATATAAGAAACATATTCTCCACCAAAATCGGCTACACTAAAGAAACAAGAGGGCTTGGCCGATTTCAAGAAGTGTGTGTTCTCTCATAAGTTCTTCCAAGAGTATTTGGTGTTGTGTGAAGCATTTGAGGCATCACACTTGGGGTGCTAGGCTCACAAGGTTTCAAGGAACACAAGCAACAACAAGGTAAGTTATTCTATCAATCATTCAAGTTAAAATTGTTCCCCATGTATGCTAGATAGGAATATAGCCTTGGAATTCAACTTTGCATGATAATTAGACAAACATAGATCCAAGGTTATTAGGGTTGCATGTACACTTAGGAAGTGTTAGAATGCTCAAAACCCATCAGGATTAGGTCCAATTTGGAAAATGGGGCCATATATGGGTCATAGTTTGGGCCTTTGTGATTTTGAGATGTTGGACCATTAAAAAAATACCAAATGATGGACTAGACTTTTGGTTGGGTCTTTGATTGAGACCACGCAAAGGTTTGGGCCCAATTTGGAAAATTGGGCCATATGTTGGGCTTTGAATCATAGTTGAATTTTGGGCCTTTGGATTGGGCCTGGGGATTAAATAAAGCTAAGTTATAGGTAAAGCAGTATTTACGCCAATTATGTATTTATGGTTATGTTTTGGAACCCAATTATTAATTGGGTGTTATTTTGATGTTGACAGATCGGGAATCTATCATCCAGCAATTGGGGTTGTGTCTGCAGGACTTCGATAGTGTGAGTTGAGTTACCTTCTAGTAGGGGTGGGTCTAAGGCCACAATGCTGACCCACCAAAAAGAGTAATTGGTAGATAATTTTCTTTGCGATTATTATCTTGGTAGGCTTATGTGATTTGCTTATGAGATATGCTTATGTGATACGCTTATGAGATATGCTTGTGTGATATGCTTATGTGATATGCTATGTGTGTTAGTGGTAGTAGTAGGAATAGCTTTTCCATGAATCGGTCGTTAGGACCGAAGGGTAGGTCAGTACCCCAGGTATGCCTGAACGTATGATTATATTTTGTTATTGTATGATAGAGGTAGGGGTGAAATAGTCCCCGTTGCCGGTAGAGATAAACCATAGGGTAGTAGGTACCCTAGAATGGCCTGACATAGGTAGGTCAGCACCCCAGAATGGCTTGACATGGGTAGGTCAGCACCCAAGAATAGCTTGACATGGGTAGGCTGGGCATCCTAGAATTTCCTGGCATTATGTATGTTGTTTGGTATGGGGTATGATAGGGGAACTCACTAAGCTTGATCGCAACGCATCACAACATGTTTTCCGCACATAGGATCATTAGGATTACACTGTGATATGGTTTTATGATTCTATATTTTGATTATTGACATTTTGGTTTTGATATGAGATATTATTATGAACATTTTATACGGGTGGTTTTATGTAATAACTTGACTGAAAACGAAATTTTTGGCCTGTATTTTTGTGATGTTACAACTACCTAGTGTGTTTATTAGTCCAGTTGCGATAAAATCAGTTTATAAATTTAAAAATTGATCAATGAAAATATATACATAAAAACACTAATTTGTGTTTAATTTATAGTTTTAGTTTATTTTAATTTTTAGTTTTAAATTCTTTTAATTTTTTTTGATAATGTGTCACATGTCGGAAGGTTTTCGCTATTGTTTGTTGCATAATTTAGTTATGCTAAGATGCCCAATGGAATTTGATTGAAAAAAAAATGAAAAAAAAATAGAAAAATCACGAATTTACGCCCAACGTAATGCCTTTAAAGCCCTAAGTGGTGTGAGAATATTATTATTTTTCTATTGAGTCTCACTGAGTAACCTCGTGTACATAAGCAGTACGCCCTGCATACCTCGCTCAACCCAGGTTAGCAGTTCCTCATTTGCTCTTTTTTCTCTTTTCATTATTTTTCAAAACCTCTCGTCCGTATTAGTGCTACCTTATAAAAGATTCAATTTTTCTTCATGTTTTGCTAAAGTTAACACTAAGGTATGATTCTCGTTAACCCTTTTACAAAAATTTCTGTTTAATTTCAACCATTTTGCTGCATTGTGCAAAATAAAAAATCTAGGGTTTATACCATTCTTGATTTGTGTTCAATTTTACATGAAATTGGTGTTCGATAATAAGTAATTGGACTGAACAACACCTTTAGAAGATACCCTTTTGATTGAATCTAGCCTGGACTTTGACTGGAAATACCATGATTTGCGCTATGCACGTATGCCCAACATACGAGACCCCACCCAACTTGATTTTTTTTGTTAAACTTTTTAAAATCTAGTTTTATGGTGGTTGTTTGTGCTTAAAATTTGCAATTCCCACTAACTTTATGAAGGAACTCGTGAAAGATATTAAGGCAAACTTAATTTATTGCTCGCCAAGGAGATAGACATCGCGACATCATTCGATTGGGGATTGGCATCCCAAACTAGACTTGATGAACTGATCCAAAAATTTTTGCAATACACCCACTTGGATGCAAGTGGTGTGCGTTTGTTTGTATGCTGTAGTTGGGAATGATTCTTCAAGATACAGGAACCTATCTGTCGGGAATTTTTGCTAGAGTTTATGCTACAGTTTCCTTTGATACTAAGAAGACACCTGATGACAAGAAAACCATTTCCTTTTGACTTGGTGGAGTAAGTAGGGAGTGAAATTGAGCTTGATGTGAGAGTGGGAGTTTATACTTTTGATGAGATGAGGAATGTCCACTTTCCAACATTTCTTTTTAATTGTGTTACATGATGGCCTACTTATTACAACAAGAATGTAGTTCGGGCTGAGATTATCGGGGGAGTGTATACACCATCAACTACTTGAGGAAAATGATTCGCTCCAAGACTTATAGATTGTTGAATTACTTGATCTATATATCTCTCATATATCACAAGAATAGTGAGAGGGTGCCTTCTACTTATTTGTTTTTCTTGTGGATGTTGGTTACACCATGGAGGCACCTAAACCTCCCAATGGATTTAGCTACATATATGGGACAAAGGGCTAGGGGGCTTCGAGAAGATAGCCTAACTTATGGTGGTCACTTCATCACTCATTTAGCTAGATCATATTTATTAGTGACGAGAGAGATCGCGAGGTTGATGGTGTTTTATGATGTGAGGGTGATGATTTTGCAGATGTTGGAGTCTATAAGGGTAATTATACGCGACGAGGATGGAATTTTGAGGATACAACCTGACAAGATGGTACAAGAGGTGGGTCAAGCAGAGCGATATCCTGAGAGACGAGGGAGGGGTAGACTTGTTCCACGGGGAGCATAGTAGGTACCACAACATGACTGATTTTAGTTACATATATCAACACATAGATGACTTTTCTCATCACATGGATGATCAGTTTGATGTAGTAGAGACTAGGAAATAGTGGTTTAAAGGGGCATTGACTGGATTCTTTTCTTTCACATGGTTATGATCGTCCAATTTCCTTTTCTCCACTATATGGACAGTGGGGTTAATGGAGCAGGCCTATCTGGGACACAACAATACGACGATGGGGATGATGAGTGACTGTGTTTATCCTTTGTATTATATTTTTTGTTTATTAGATTTAGTTGTTTTATTTTATTTTGGTTTATATTAAGTTTTTTAGTTTAGGACGCTTTATTTATTTTTAGTTGATGTAATTTTGTTTTCAATGCTGATGCTCTTTGATCTTTTAGATTTTTGCTGAATTTACGCCCTTAGAAAGTTGGCAGTAAGTTCAGCCGCTAGGTATGACTGATGTTCTATCACTAGAGAAAAACTTGTGTGAGATTTTTAAAGTTGATAATCGAGAGCCACGAGTTTTAATTAGTGTGGGGTGCACGTAGATTTCGTGAGGGATTATTTATTTTTCTAAGAATGGTATTTCTAACCTCACCGAGTCTTATGGCATGGAAGAGCTATTCCTATGCCATGGAGTTTTATTTCAACGCGAATCAGAATTATCATCCTAACTGCCATGATGTGGTTGACACTTTCCTCTGTCGTGGGGGTGTTTTTCATCGCAAGTGGAGATTGTTTCTTAAACACCACGATGTGGTTACTACATCGTGGTCATGCTGTTAGTCACGATACAAAATTTTCCATTTTCGACGACACGACGTGGTTGACACTTTCCCACGTCATGATCACTATCCATTTCATTATTTGCAATCTTTTGTAACACATTTCAAAAGTCAATGTTATTGGTTTTATTTTCTGGCACATTTAGAAGTAGCATTCCAGTTTCTAGTCTTCCATCAAAATTTGGAGCAAATTTTAGAAGCTACCATTCGTTTCGATCTCGACACTACTATCCCCAGGGTGTCTATTCCTTTTGCTCCCTCTTTATTTTTATGTTTTTTAATTGTATAAGTATTCAATGGGTACATTTCATGATTTAAGTGTGGGGTAGGTGGTCGAAAGAAAAAAAAACTTAAAATTTATTGAAAATTTAATAATAATAAAGACTTGTAAAAATATTCTACTTTTAATATCTAGTTAGATTTTTTAAATATTGTTGTATTGTTGAGTTGAGACCTAGGTTTCTAGTGTTGTGTGGGACGATCCAATGCGAGTCTCGATGTTTATTCGAGCCAACCTATGTTCTAGTATATTTATGGCTTCCATGTCCTAATGAAATCATTAGATAAAAACATGGCCTTGCCTAATTTGAGGGATGTAAAAAGGTTGGCTTTAGGAAAGCCTAGACCTAATAAAAAGCTTGCCAGTGACTGATTTTCCTTCTGGATCCTTTCTATCATAATAAAGCGAGTCAATATATCATGTTTATCTGTTTATTTTTTGTATTATTTAGTCTAGTTATTATATAAATAAAGTAACAGTTCACAAGTGGAGTTAATCTGTGACGTTTGGCACTTGGTCATTATTTCTCATAGGATATTTTTGTATATCTGTCCACCTGCAGTACATTAACACGGACCGAAATGGGAAGAATGCTGCTACACGGTTTTCATCGAAAGCCATGGACTCTATTAGTGACCTGAGGGATTTTGAGTATTCCAATGAATCTTTTAGAAAGTCACGAACTATAATATTAGTAAAGTTGCAACTAATTTTAATTTTTAGTTATTTATTTTCTTACATGTGATTATAGGAAGTTGAAACATGGATGAAAGATTAAAAAAAATAGAAAAATGGAAAACAAAGTAAAAGAGAGAGAGAAAGAGAGAGAGAGAGAGAGAGAGAGAGAGAGAGAAGTTCCACAAAAAGAAAATGTTGCAATAAAAAAGTGTAGTTAAATTTTTAGGATAATTAAAGAGAGAGAAAAGTTCAAGTTCATGGACTCATCGAGTTGGCTGATCACAGTGCATAAATTCATGTTTTTGGCCAATAGTGGATATGATCGTCACCGCAAACTATTTTGAATCATGAAAATATATTTTTTAAGATATTGTAGTGATCATGCTCATCCAATTGAAAGATAATTATCAAGGTTTTAAAATAGTTGTTGTTTTATATGATAAACCAAATTGTTTTAAATTTGTTGATAGAGAATTGCCTTGTATATGAGTTTAGTTAGATCATGAATTATGTGATAATTTAGTTGTTAGTAAAATGATCTAATTGATGTTTAATGACCTCCATAACTTGTCCTCAAGTTATGAAAAATTATAGGTCTCATCATTAAAATCAAATTAATCTCATAGGTTATGAATGTGAAGAGTTTTGACAAGTTTCAAAACTTGCCCTCAAGTTTTGGAATTTACAAAGTCTCATTAAATGAAACTTTAATTCCAAACCCTACAGTTTTAAAAGTTAAAATTCAACCCTTATACTTTATAATATTATAGTTTAGTAATATATATATATATATATATATATATATATATATATATATATATATATATATATATATATATAGGGTTTAGGTTATTTTTGGTCACTTAACTTTCAGTTTTGTGTTCATTTGGTCACTTAATTTTTGTTTTGTCACATTTAGTCACCTAACTTTTAAAATTGTGTTCATTTAGTCACTAAACTTTTAATTTTTTTTTTTAAAGTTTAGTGACTAAATGAGCACAATTTTAAAAGTTAGGTGACTAAATGAGTACAAATCTAAAAGTCAGGTGGCTAAAGTTAAGTGACCAAAAATGACCTAAACACACACACACGTATATATATATATATATATATATATATATATATATATACATACATACATATATATATATATATATATATATACACACACACATATATATATATACATACATACATACATACATATATATATATATATATATATATATATATATATATATAAGAACAAGTCGCTCTTATCGTTTGTAGGCCTCATTCACGAAGCCAGTCTATAAGAGGGTATAAGGTTATTGCCTATAAAATGGTGGTTTTATGGGTGTCCACTCTCACCCAACGCTTTCTTGACTGCTGGAGGGTCGTTAGCTGAACGGGTAGGAGAGGACACTAATTCTCCCTCATTAAAAGTATAATGATAAATATAAAGTAAGTAAACCTTTTATTTAATTCCCAATCTTAGTTACTTTAGGAATAATGTGAAAATTGTGGTAATCCATGAAATTACATATTGCACCTTGTTAAGTCGTTAGTGGAGCAGGTGTGGTTAACCGACACACTAATCTGGGACTAACAATGTGTGGCAAAGGGTAGCTTGATGTTAATCATAGATTAATGGAGCGTGTGTGGTTAACTGGCACATTGATTAGGTGATTTGTAACATTAGGTGTACCATGTTAATTTGCAAGGTTATTCACACCTTGTTTATGATTATCAGCATCCCAGTCACAAACTTGAAAGGCACAATCGATATTTAAACACGCCTTTGAAAAGTTCAATGAATCTCAAAGATCTAGGAATTTGAAAACAATTAAAACCTAATAATCTATTTCGTTTTTCATGGTAGAAGTTGGTAAATCTTCATTTACCTACCTTTAAATATTCTGCAATTAGACTACGACATCCCTCTTCGCAATTGTAGAATATTGTGTTTGATCCTACCCTTAATATTTCATATTAGGTGTACTATTAAGGATTCTCATCTAATGTAAACTTTGTTCTTATTCTTTTTCAGATGTCTATTCCAAACAATGCTTCCACACCAATTCCTTCAGGCTCTTTCTCCCTAATGAACCTATTTGGGAGAATCATTTTTGATGGCCTGAATTTCAATGACTGGAATTAAAACATCAGAATGGCTATTCATAATAGAACAAAGAATATGTGCTTGATAATGAGCTAGAGGAGATTGATGTCACCACTGCTACTCATGAACAAATCATTGAACACACTACTCATGAGAGGGATACGACAAAGGTGTCGTGTCTTATGATTGCAACCATGATTGCTGAGCTGCAGAATTCCTATGAGGACTACTATCCCTATGAAATGTATTATAATTTTATGGAAAGATACCATTAATGTGCTCGACAAGAGAGGTAGGAGATCATTCCCTCCATTGTCACAACCAAAATGAAGGATGGTGAACCCATCACGACCCACTTGTAAAAGATGTAGAGATATGTGGCCCGCTTGCTAAAATTGAATGTGAATTTTGATGAAGAGTTGGTCATAGATATAATTATACACTCGTTACCTTCTTTTTATGATCAGTTTCATATGACTTATCATATGAACAATGAGGAGGTCACACTTAGCAAGCTTCAAGGGCTTTTAAGGACTGTAGAAATCAACCTTAAAGCCAAGTCGGTTATATCTACTCCTAACTACTACTTCTACCCCTGTTCTGGAAATAGGACATCGAAAGGGTAAGAAGAGGAAGGCTCTCTCTAAGAGCCTCAAGGGAAATTCTCTTGATGGATCCTCTTCTAGTGAGACCGATGTTGGTTCTGTTAATCCCTCTTCCAATCCAAAGGGTGCTGACTGCTTTCACTATCATGAAAAAGGGCATTGGAAACGAAGCTGCCCCAAATACTTGCAGGACATAAAGGATGGGAAGATCAAACCCTCCTTTGTAAGTATTCACAATATTCAATCTAATAACTCATCACATGCTAAGTCTTGGTTCCTTAATACAGGTTGTGGATTTCATATTTGTTCTGTTTTGAAGGGACTAAAAAGAATTACGGATGTGGAGCACGGGAAGATAAACTTAATCACGGGAAATTGGAAAATATCGCATGTGACCAAGATTGGAGTTTATTCTTTATTGCTTAGAAATGGTTTAAATTTATATTTGAATAATTATTGTTACTCAACCTATATGGCGAGAAATATTATTTCTTTTCATAGTTTGTACAAACAAGGTTTTAACTTTTCGTTAAATAATGAAGTTGGTGCAATTTATGCTTATTATAATGGTGTTTTTTATTTTGAAGCATTACCTTGCAATGGTGTATATGAAATTGTGAATGTTGTAGATAACTTAGGAAATAATGTTTTGAATATTGATTCGTCCAATGTTTTGGACAAGGCATGCTTGTGGCATTGTCGTCTTGGACATGTCAACAAGAAGCTCATAGCCCAACTCCAAAAGGATGGAACTTTAGAGTCATTTGACTTAAAGTCGGATGACGATTGAGAATCTTGTTTACGTGGAAAGATGACCAAGTCACCCTTCACTAGTACGTGTGGAAGGGGTGAAGGTTTGTTGGACCTCATACACACCGATGTGTGTGGACCATTCAGAATCGCCACAAGGGATGCTAACCACTTCTATGTGACTTTTACTAATGATTACAGGATGTATGGCTATGTCTACTTAATCAAGCATAACTCAGGAACTTTTGAAAGATTTAAAGAGTTCAAGCAAGAAGTGGAGAATCAATTGGGCAGGAAGATAAAGATGTTGCGATCTGATCGTGGAGGAGAGTATCTTAGTATCGAGTTCCTTGAATATCTTAAGGAATGTGGAATTGTTTCACAATTGACGCCACCAAGACACCACAGCTTAATGGTGTGGCTGAGAGGCACAATAGGACCTTGATAGACATGGTTCTTTCCATGCTGAGTCGAGCATCGTTACCAATCTCATTCTAGGGGTATGCCTTAGTGACTACCGCCCATATCCTTGATCTAGTCCATACCAAAATGGTTTCCAAAACACCTCACGAGATGTGGAATGGGATGGTTCCATTTTAGACCACATCAAAGTTTGGCATTGCGACACTTTTGTAAGAAAAGAAACTCATGAGAAGCTCAAACCTCAGAGTGAGCGCTGTATTTTCATTGGCTACCTGTAAGATTCCTTTGGATATCTCTTCTAGAGACCGAGTGACAATGTTGTCTTCGTTGCGAGGAGAGGGGTTTTTCGAGAGAAAGAAATCATATGCCAAGAGGACAGTGGGAGGCAAATTGACCTTGAAGAGCTACAAGAGTCAAGTGATGAAGGAACTTCAAAGAATAGCTCTCAACCCGAGGAGGAAACTCCGGTTGAACCAATTGATGAGTTTGTACCTCTAAGGCGTTCTAGTATAGTTAATGTTCAACCTGTGTTATATGGTTTTCACATAATAGCTGAAGGTGATACA
Source organism: Lactuca saligna (assembly GCF_052625555.1). NCBI lineage: Eukaryota > Viridiplantae > Streptophyta > Magnoliopsida > Asterales > Asteraceae > Lactuca > Lactuca saligna. The sequence goes on along the minus strand of NC_136422.1, from coordinate 167,661,070 downwards.
TTTAACAATGATAGTACATTGATAAATCTGGGTAAACCTAACAACTCCAAGGAAGCCATGGCAGACACTGAGTCTGCTAAGTGGAAAGAGGCTACGGACAAAGAGATTCAATCCATGTATGACAATCAAGTTTGGAACATGGTTGATAATGAACCGGGCCGTAAGACAATCGGGTGGAAATGGATCTTCAAGAAGAAGACCAAAATGGATGGGAATGTACACACGTATAAGGTCCAACTGGTTGCGAAGGGCTTTACTCAAACTTTGGGAGTTGACTATGATGAGACCTTCTCACCAGTAGTGAAGATTAAATCTATAAGGGTTATACTAACCATAGTTTCATTTCATGACTATGAAATATGGCAAATGAATGTCAAAACCGCTTTCCTTAATGGAATGTTGGATTAGGATGTTTACATGAGTCAACCAGAGGGTTTTATTGATGAAAAGTATCCTAATAGAGTGTGTAAGCTTGAGAAATCCATTTATGGATTAAAAAAAGAATCTCACAGATGGAATCTTTCTTCTGATGAGAAAGTCAAAGAGTTCGGATTTTTTAGAAGCGAAGATGAGCCCTGTGTATATGTCAAAGCTAGTGGGAGTATAGTTAGCTTCCTGGTGTTGTATGTGATGACATACTACTAATAGGAAATGACATCCTAACCTCCCAGGAGGTCAAGTCCTGGCTTGGGAAGTGTTTCGCTATGAAGGACCTCGGAAAAGCTACCTATATCCTGGGGATAAGGATATTGAGAAACATAAGTAAAAGACTAATATGACTTAGTCAAAGTACCTACTTGGACAAGGTGTTGAAACGTTTCAGCATGGAGAACTCCAAGAAAGATGACTTACATATCTAAGGCAATACCAAACAGAGTAAGACCCCGAGTCTGAGTACAGAGGCTGAGATAGTAGAAATGAGTTATATACCATATGCATCTACAGTTGGTTCGATCATGTATGTTATGACTTGTACTCACCCTGATGTCGCCTTTTCTTTAAGCATGGTCAGTAGATATCAAGGGAACCCTAGTAAAGTTCATTGGAATGTAGTTAAGAATATTCTTAAGTATATGCAGAGGACTAAGGACTGGGTTCTTACCCTCGGTGGCAGTGACGACTTAAGAGTGACAGGGTATAGAGATGCGAGCTGTCAGACCGACAGAGATAATTTCCGCTCTCAGTCGGGCTGTGTGTTTACCCTGAATGGAGGAGCAATGACATGGAAAAGCTCCAAACAGGAGACTATAGTTGATTCAACATGTGAATAAGAGTACATATCAGCAACCAAAAAAGCGAAGGAGGCGATATGGTTGAAAAACTTAATCGGAGACCTTGGAGTTATTCCATCCATAAAGGATCTTATGGAAATTTCCTCGTGATAATGAAGGGGTGTTTGACTTAACCAAGGAACCGAGAGATCATGGAAGATCCATAAATATCGAAAAAAAGTACCACTTCATAAGACATCAAGTAGAAGAAGTGCGCCTCGTGGTGAAGAGGATATCATCAGAGGACAACCTAGCAGATCCCCTTACAAAGGGACTGACTGCGGTTAAGCACTTGCATCATGTAAGGGGCATTGCACTAAAGGACGATATTAGTTTTAGTGATTAGATAAACCGAAACTTGTAATAGCTAAATTGTAGTTGACATTTGATGATGAATAAAAGGAGTTTTATTTATAAGTAAAGTTATTGTCTTGTGTCAGTTATTTACTATTGATTCACTTTGCATGTTTTGACTTCCAGAATAAATAAGATTTATTCAAACTATCCAAAGTCGTTCATACTTTGGAATTAGGTATGAAAGAAGACTATCATGAGTTAGCGTGTAGGATTGTCTAAGGAGTTAGGCATTGCAAGAAGTTTGTTGCACCATTCATGAGTACTTCTGAAATAAAACTTGAATATTGGATCAAGCCGTGCTCACATGAATTACTTCATGGAATTTATCACGAGTTATTGTGAGATGATAATATCATATATATCATAAGTTGTTGAATATGAGTTAGTCATGCATTCATGGCACGAAAATGCATCAGTAAATTGATGTTATAAAACGTGTCACTGTGCATGATTTAATGTGTAGTTAGTACAAGGATATCATGTCGAAGTTTATCTGTTCCTTTTATCCTAAGAGGATTAAAACCGATATCTTGGGCCCCTCAATGATTTTGTTTGGACTTATGTGCTCATCCTGGTCAGAACTAAATTGATATGTTCAGTTAAGTTCTATGGTAGATAAATCAGAAATCGGGAAACAAACAACTAGACAATAAGTATGACAATGTTCCATGTATTTGTCCAACTTATATCTTGAGAGTAAAGGAGTATACGATCCCTTATCTAAAGGGTGCGTCACTGAAAGGGTCAGAGTTGACAGTGGATTTTGGAAGATTATGATTGCTAAGTCGAATCCTGAAGTCACATAGGTAACTACAATTATTAGAGTTATCCAAGTGGTAGATTATTGGATTTGGTGTCTAAGCCCCTAACTATAACTTGTATGTACTTGACTCGATAGTAACATGGTCCTTTTGGGTTGCCTTCTACAGTGCAATTTGATAGGATGGTTTTATGAGAATAAGGTTATTTACGATTTATTAATATATGATAAGTATAATAGATTAATATGGTTATTTAATTAGTATTGTCCAAGAATTAATTTGGAATTAATTTTGTGGTCAAAAGAGACTAATTAAATATGGAGGCATTGATTATGAAAATCAATAATACTTATAGTTTGGGCTAAGGGATCAATGATTATGTAAGTTGGCTAAACCAATAATATAACCCATTGATAGTCCATGGAGGTTAAACCCATGGATCATAGGAATGTGGAAAGTCATGGATCATTAGGTTTACAAAGTGTAACCCTAGCAGTTGGCACAACTATAAATAGCCCCCTCCATGCACTAAAATCGGGTGCATCTTTAAAAGAGTCAAGTAACTTATTCTCTTAGAACCTCCTTTGCATATTGGTGTTTGTGAACCATTAGAGGCATCACACTTGAGGTGCTCAAGTTTCCAAAGGTCAACAACTCTACCCTACTCAAGACGTATACATCCTAACTATGTTTTAATTATATATAGATTTAGTAGTATGCTATCTAGGGTGAATGTTTTGGAAAAAGAAAATGCATGTATAATTAGAGAAAACATAGATCCAAAGCATTCAGGGTTGCATGTGCACTTAGAAAGTGTTGTAGTGCTCAAAACCCAACATTAAAGGCATCCCGGGATCAACAAAAGAGTTATGCAGATAAGCGACGAAAACCTTTGGATTTCCAGGGTGGTGACCGCGTGTTGTTAAAGGTCTCACCCTGGAAGGGAATGATTCGTTTTAGGAAACGTGAAAAATTAAATCCATGGTATATCGGGCCGTTCAAGATCCTTACCAGAATTGACCCGATTGCTTACAAACTTCGACTACCACAAGAACTTAGTGACGTACACCCAACATTCCAAGTGTCCAAACTGAAGAAGTGTCTATCCACTCGACGAAATCAAGGTAAAAGAGAGTATACAATTCATAGAGGAATGTGACAACCCGTAAATTATTCCGTCGTTGTAACCCATTCCCATCAGTAAAACCCGTTTGTCTTTCAATTTTTCCGTTAACATTTTGGATTAGGTCATTTAATTTAAGACTTTATTTATGACCTTTTGAGTATCCAAACCCATTAGAAACAAGTGAAAACATCCAAAATGTTTATTTGGAAAACTTATAGTTTCGACCACGTCGGGTTACGACAACTTAATCAGGTACGACCAAAAGCCCCGTTTAATGTCAGTATCGGGTAGATTTCCACCGAGCCTCAAACTCAAATCATATATAAAGTTGACTGAACTTCATTTGAAGCTTTTTCACTCTCTCTCTTTATTCTCTCTCTACAAATCCTAGATTTGATCCAAAATCATCCATTTCAAGCTCCAATTTGGTAAGAAATCTATCCTAGCTCATAGTGTAATATGTTTGGCTTTCAAATTCGTGTTTAAATCATGAAATAGGACCAAGAACTTGTGTTTTCGGCCCAGGAACATCCCCATGCCGCAAACACACATAAATGGGGTTTTGGAGCCCCAAAACCCTTACAAACCACTTTTGGAGCTTAGGTATGACTTAGGGGCTTACAAGATTGGACTTAGAACACCAAAACCTTATCATTTGAGGGGTAAAGATGAGTTTACAGCCCAAGAACATGCTTGGACCATAAACACCCTTTCTTTGGCCGTAAAAACCTTTTAAGGTGTTAAAATGCTCCTTAAACACCTCCTAAGTCTTGGAATAATGTCTAGAATCATCCACCGTTGTGTTAGGGACCTTAAGCATGCAAGAAACCATCCCCTAGGGAGATTACGGCCATAAACCCCCCCAAAGAATGGTTCCTGGGCCATAAACTCCTTTGTGGTGGTCAAATGGTGCCCTAACTTCCTTACTTGGCTTGTACTTTGGACTAGAAACATTTGTGCTTAACCTAGGACCATCAAAACACATAAAGAATGGGTACTTGAGAGTTTACGGCCGTAAACTCCTAGTTTACCAGCGTAAACTACTTAAATGGTACCTTTTGAGGGTTTGATTCCTTCCATAGCCTTAGAACTAAACGTCGCATCACCCTACAAGAGTTATAAGACCATTAAGCAACCTAGAACCCTCCACCAATGAGTTTACGGCCGTAAACTCATGGGGATATGATCATTGGACCGAAAACTCTATTAGGAGTTTACTCTTGAAGAGCAAACTCCATATCTAGGCCTTACACACCCTTAGATGCTACCCGGGTCACTCCTAACACTTGGAATAAAGTGTTTTCGTGCCTCGGAGTGTACGGTATTATCCAATTAGTAGTTCAAAGTCTAATTAGATGCAAATATGTATCTCTTCATATTACATAGGAACCTTGTGCGTGTACTCAAGCTCCGAACTGACACTTAGCATCCAACTGACACACTTCTCGTTCGGTGAAATCTTACCCCTACACCTTTTTCCGTGTTTTCAATGTTTTCATGGGGGAATGCAAGCAAAAGTACAAGAATATCTTGTACTCAAACGTATTATTTCATTTGAAATGTTTCATATTCAGTATACTTTTAACACTGGAAACCGTTTAACTTGTAGGGTTAATTTTCAAACTAATTGTAAATCTCATTATAAAATATTATAATTTATGTTACATTTTATAATTTACAAAGGATTCATGCTAATAATAAATTAGGATTATTACTAATAAAATACGCCTTTGGATGGCACTAGAACTTCGAAATACAGCTAATGTACGTCTTTCAGTGTCACCAGAGTTTCGAAAATAAGTCTAAAATACGCCTTTGGATGGCACCAGAACTTCAAAAATACAGGTAATGTACGTCTTTGAGTGTCACCAGAGTTTCGAAAATAAGTCTAAAATACGCCTTTGGATGTCACCAGAACTTCGAAAATACAGGTAATGTACGTCTCTGAGTGTCACCAGAGTTTCGAAAATACGCCTAAAATACGCCTTTAGATGTCACCAGAACTTCGAAAATACAGCTAGTGTACGTCTCTGAGTGTCACCAAAGTTTTGAAATTTCGTCCATTAGTATATTCCTCTAAGCGAAATTAGAGTTTCGAAAGTAAAAATTTATGTTAAGTGTAGTAGACATTCGACATTCATATATAGGATATCCAGACTTTCAGAATACTTATCTTAATACTACAAGTATGGTAGATACTAGTACATTACAATCCAAACCAATAACCAACCACCAACTTTTAAGGAAAATAAGGGTTTTTCCTGGGATAACAAACTGTTCTTAACTAGATTGTGTAACAAACGGATAACCAAAACTTACATATAAGAAAATATGGGATTTTCTTGGATAACAAACTTTTCTTAACTAGATTGTGTAACAAACGGATAACCAAAACTTACATATAAGAAACTATGGGATTTTCTTGGATAACAAACTGTTCCTAACTAAATTGTGTAACAAACGGATAACCAAAACTTACTTATAAGAAAATATGGGAATTTCTTGGATAACAATTGTTTTAGAATACTAAAGGAAACTTGTTCATTTTCATAAACCAAACCACTAATGAACTCGCCAGCTTTATGCTGATTTTCAAACTGCTTGTATTCTCATATTCACGTTAGACAGGTACCCCACAATATTTTGGAGAAGACGGAGCATATAGAAGTCTCGTCTTTACTTTTGTTCAAACTAATGTATAGATAAAACATGTATTACTTTACTTGCAAACAAATGTAAATATTCCTATGTAATGTAATGTTTTGTGTTTACTATGCTTGCTATGTACATTGGTTGTGATACTTTACATGACGTCCTCCACCTCGGAACGTTTCCGCCATCGGTTTCGGGGTGTGACTGAACCTATAGAAACTATGGATAGGGAAGTCAAAAGGACAAAACAAAGTGTCATACCCTTAGTGAAGGTCCGTTGGAATGCCAAGCGAGGGCCTGAATTCACCTGGGAACGGGAAGATCAAATGAAACAAAAGTACCCACATCTTTTCCCAAGCTCATGGGTACCCATTCCAGAACAAATTTCGGAGCGAAATTCCCTTTAATGTGGGGATGATGTGACAACTACCAATTTTCGATCCAACAGAAGTCAAACGAGCCAACAAAAGTCAAGTAAAGCCAACATGTCAATGGCCTAGGACCCTAAATCCTTGTCATTTTGGTTTGTACTTAGACCGAAATCATCATTTGATATCAGTAGTACATGACCGAAATCACTTGGTGATCTCGGTTAGTACATGACCGACATTACTTATTGATCTCGGATGGTGCTAGACCGAAATCACATGTGATTTTAGTGGTATTAAGGGGGGTTCTCAATGGGAAGCAAAGAAAATAAAGGTTGACCTTGTGGCATGATAGATACATTAGTTCCCCATAAGACTTATTAACCAACATGTAACGATGTTATTATCCCCCAATCCTTATCTTGGACGTGAACACCCACAACCCCCCCCCCCCCACCACCACCACCACGACCATCTCCATAATCCTTTCCAATTACTCCATATTCTCTTCAAAAAAAACTACTCCTCAGTAAGCTAAACCATTTCAAGCGAATCTTGGTATTTTGGTAAGTGTTTCTTCATAATCTAGTGTTTCTACACACTTTTACACTAGTTTCATCTTATTTATATACATTATCATGTGTTAAAACTCTTAGGATAATATCATTTTCAAAGAGTTCATCAACCACATTCAAGTGTTTTAGGCTTGAAAATCTTCACATTCATCTCTTTATCCAACTCTAATCACACTCAACGTGAGTTCATACCCCCACATTTTTGATTTTTTCATGTTTTAGCGCGGGGGGGGGGGGGGGGGGAGGGGGGGAGGGAGGGGGGGAATACAAGTAAAGTTTGGTTGATCACACAAATGCTTACATGTTTCATCTTTATGCTAAAAATAAAACATTATTTGCATGAAATATGATTCTCACTAGCTTTTGGACAATTATTTTTGTTATAATAGTTTTGAGATGCAAAACTAACAAAACCAAAACATAAACTAGGATATATAATCAAAAGAAAAAAATTATGATTGCAAAACTACTAGTTTTTTGAAATTTTTTACCGAAATATGGATTTTCGAACAAAAATGTGTTACCTACTATGTAACAACCTGATAATTTGAATCTATGTAAATTACAATTCTATAAAGAGAAATTTTTGTATACTATGTGTATTTACATAATCGACCTTCAAAAATGAAGTATTAAATAATCTGATTGGGATGAATAAAGTGGTAGAGCTTTTAACAAGTTTCCAAAAATATAAAGAACACTAAAATCCGAGTAATAAAGAAGAAGTTATAACCAAATGTCTGTTTAAAGATCGAGTGATTTTTCTAAGATTCGACATAGCAGTACATAGTCCAAAAGTCTGTTTAAAGATCGAGTGATTTTTAGTCAAGACAACCTAAACAAGAATCAAAGATCTCGTTAATAGTAACACAACAATAAAAAGACAGACGAAAATCGACGTCAAATGAAGAAGTTATGAATTTTTTACGGACTTTTCATGTCCGGCCTGTTAAAAATATAAATTTAAAAATAAAGTCAAAACTAGCAGACAGAGTCTAAACAAAAGTTGTACAACATATTCTCATCTACGCATGGACATAAAGAACGTCAAAAACGAAGGTTGCAGGCAAAAGTTATGAATTTTTGAAGTTTGGAAAAAGGAAGTACGCCCCGCGTACATGAGTACGCCCAGCGTACTCCGAAGCAAGGACCAAACTCGGCCATGTCGACGGTCTTTCACCCTCTAGATGCATACGATCCATGCATTCAAACTAGCTCCGATGCGTAACGACTAGACTGGGCACGTACGCTTCGCCCAACATACGCCCTACGTACGAGGAGACTTTAGCCTCCTATAAATACGAACCAAAGCCTTCGAGTTTTGGTGTTCATTTTCAAACCTCTCTCCTATATTAATCACTTTTAAGCCCCTCGAGACTACCCCGACACCCTGATAACATATCCAAACCCCAACGACAGCCCGAAGTTCTCGAAAAGCTAACCTCTCTCCTGTCGAAGTGCTACCCGCATAAAACCTAGTCTATCATCAAATCATCACTTTTATCAAGTGAGTTCATAGCCCTGTATTTTCATAGTTTTTACTGTTTTAAAAGGAGGGATACAAGTTTAACATAATGATTTTGTGTTACAAATAAATAGTTTCAAAATGTGCTCAAATAACATCAAGTCATCAAAAATATTTCCAGATATTACATTCTTTAAATGATTGATAAACTAATATTTTTCACAAAAATCATATATATATATATATATATATATATATATATATATATATATATATATATATATATATATATATATATATATATATATATATAGATTTAAAAGGGATTAGGACTGATAACTCACCTTGGGTCCTTTTCCTTGTTTAGATGTGGGTTTATAGTATCGGTTATTTGTTCGAAAATCATTTAAATTTTACTTCTATTTAATAGTATATGTACATAAATATTAAACTTATTTCATTCAATTTAGTTACCCTTTGTAACATGTTGAGCAAGGGGTTAAATTCATAAAGAGTTAGTACTAATTCATAAAGTACATATACATTATAATAGGTATAATTTATGATACATAGAACATTAATTCACGATTCAAGTATACTAGAATACACCGTTTTATAAGAAACAAGGGTTTGATTTAAAACTAATCAAGGGTATACATCTTTCAAATGCATGTTAAGAATACTAGTTCAAGAATATACAATCAATCATTATTTCAGGATGATTGGGTTTTCATAACTATTATACACATAATGTCTATATGCTTTTTATGAGTCATTTGGGCATACACGCCAATGTGTGACAATTGTTATCAACAGTTTTAATGCCTTCAAAGCATTTTTTTCAGGCCATCTAGTCTCAGTATGGTTATAATAACTCATAAAAAAGATATTAACAAAACGGTTAGTGTATAATTAACTAAACATGAGTACCTTTTTCAAAGTGCCAGTTTACCAGAGATACATTTTATAGTATTACATAACGGTATTCAACAACAACTGGTGAAGCCAGGGACACTATCTTTTAAAATTTATACAAAAAGGATACAAAAGTAGAACATTGCTTTACAAATAGAAAGGTTTTATGGGATTAAAACTACTTTTCATATACAGTAGAAAATGTAAGATTTTCTTGAACAGTTTACATATTCAAGAAACAGAGAACATACTTTCAAACATAAATACTTATGCAGTCACTCAACTTTATGTCGATACTCCCTTTTCAAATTACTTGTATTCTCAGGGAATCGGTAGACAGGTACTCCCCGAGCTTTTGAGAAGATGGAGCTATTTTGAGTCATGTCATCTTCTTTTGTATAACTATTTTAGTGTCACTATACATTGATTGAACACATAAAAATATTTATATTTCTTTTAAATACAATGGTTGTTTGTACTTTGAATACTATGATGCATGTGTTGTGATACTACAAATGAAGTCCTCCACCCCAGACGTTTTTGCCATCTGGTTTGGGGGTGAGACAGATTGGTATCAGAGCATTGTTTATAGTGAATTTAGTATATCAATCCATAAAAGATATACAAACTATAAATACATTAGGGCTGAAAGCTCTAACTACAAAGTATACTTTGTAAAATTTGAGTATTTTCATAAGAAACATACTAACACTCGTACATACAAGTATAGTATCACAATCATAACAACTTAAAAGTATTTCGATGTTGGACATTGCAGTCAAACCTAAGAAATTATGTAATTATATATGGGATCAATATAGCATGATCAACTATATTGGTTTGAGATATAACTAACATGTGTTTGGGAGTAATGATAGTGTTGCAACATGTATAAAACTTACTGAATGTACATATACAGAAGAACTCTGGAACAAAACATAATGTTAAAATACGATAGAGATTATATACAATTGAAAAACATGTGAAAACAAAAGAACCATTGTGAGTAGTGCTATAAATATTAAGAGTATATTACAGTTATATATAATTAAAGTTATATAGACTTAGAATATGTTATCTAGCTTCATTTCCTGATCCTTTTTTGGTTGTGGATTTAGAGAAGGATCATTTAATCAAAGGTCAATTATACCCAAGTTATATATAATTAGTATACGCTTTATAGTTATAATAATTCATTATCTGTTAACTTTGAGTTTCTTTCGTGGAAACTTGTATTTGTAATCTATTGTTACTAATTATATTTTATTCTTATTCTCGCCAATATACAACGGCCGGATTTCATTTACTAGGGGAACCTTAATTTCCGAATCATGTTAACGAAGGATGGATAGTAGAGGTTCCGGAAGAGGATCAAGAGGAAGAGAATCCCGAAGAAGAAGACGAAGATGAAGAGTCAGAGGGTACTGGCACATAACCCACTATATACAATCATCCACCAACAATCCCACCACCAGTAGTCAGGCAAGGATTTCAAGGGCCAACACCAGTTTGGGGAGACCACATATACCACTGGAGCAGACAACAGGTCCAACACCCACCTTATGGAATGTGTCGATATTTCTATGACCTCAGTAACGGATGATCAGCCGACAGGGCTCTTCCTATCATTTTTCATCATATATCTCGCCAAACCGATCAGGCTAGGCTTTCGATCAACCAAATCCTAGAAGTCACGGCTGCCTCCCAACAAAACGCCGAAAATATTCATCATCTAGACAGAGATCACGATGAAACAAAACATCACACAGACATGCTCCATATGGAAATGATTGATGCTCAAATTGAAATAAGAGCACTCCAAGAGCGTCAGACTACACTAGAGAGGCGTTTAAGGGAGTCAGAATCCCATGAGGCAGTGCCCAGTACTAGGAACCAAACTCACCGCAAGTAGTGTTTACACTACTTATACTTTCTACTTTAATATATCGAATGTATATACTACATATTACGATATGTACAAAACCATGTATCAATAAATTGATAAGCATTTTACTTCAACAAGAGTTATTATAAGTTTCATAAACATCTTATTTCAAAATTTTGTTTATAGTGTAAATCTACAAATATGCTCTAGTGTTTTTTTTTATGTTTTTCAAAAAAACCGCAGAAATTTTATTTTTTCAGTATGTCGGTTTGATGTTGATGCTTTCTCAGTATTGTGGTGTATTATATACCTGCTTTAAGGTCAAGTTTTCTAGACTATATGTACTTAATATACCAATACAATCGACATGTATTTTCATATTCTTTGAAAAATAACCACTCAAATCAATATTATCCTGTTGCAAGTTGTACTTGCAGTGGAATTGCATTTCCAATTCTTTACAAGATTTGTACTGAATTAAGTGTTTAGTTCAGAAATATCAAATTCCTCTTCACTCTTGATATCTTATCATCTTTTTTTATCTTTTAACCTTTATAGTAAAAGATTCCTCCTCGGAGAAATCCAAGACATAACAGCATAAATGAAGCACCAACACCACCTCCGCCACCAGCTCCTCAATTCGACACTGTTATGTTTCAAGCGGCGGTCACGGCAGCTGTTGCAGCTGCCATGTCTCATATTAACACTCCTGGTGCTAGTGGGTCGGGAACTGGTGCACACCTTACTAACCATGGCGAAATTCAAGGAAACTCGTGAGAGTGTACCCAAATGAATTCTCGAACGCCAAACCCAAGACCTTTAATGGAACTAGAGGAGTGATGGTTTTAAGACAATGGATTGAGAAGACATAAGCAATTGTTGAAATTTGCTCTTGTCCAGAGAGCAGCAAAGTAAAATTCGTTGTTTGTAACTTTTCGGATAGAGCTTTAACATGGTGGAATGGCCATGTTAAGTCACTGACTCTTGTAGTGACTAACTCGATAAGTTGGGAGAACTTAAAAACCATGTTGATGCAGGAATACTGTCCGTGAGGGGAAATTCAGAAACTCGAGCAAGAGCTCTGGGGTCTTATAATGGTTGGTTCTGACATAACAACTTACACGAATCGATTATGTGAGTTGGCGATCGTTTGTCCATAAATGGTTGCCCTGGAGAGCAAAAAGATTGAAAGGTATATTTGGGGACTGTCGCCCTAGATACAGGTAGGTGTCATTGCTTCTAGGCCTGATACATTTGATAGTGCCAAGGAGCTGGCACAGTCACATATTGACCATGGAAATCATCAAAACTCATTGGTTGCTTCCCCAGATCAACCTAAGGAGAAGAAAAACAACAACAAGAAGGTTTGGAACAATAGGAAGGGAAAATCTCCACAGGAATCTTCAAAGAAGCAACAAGTAGTGGCAGTCCATGTTGCTACTGTACCTGTTGCTGTACCTACTGATGTTCCTGTTAACCCTGCACCAGCTAAGCCCTATGCTCATAACCTCCCCAAATGCAACATGTGCAATTTTCACCACAATGGAAATTGTCGGGAAAAGTAGTGTTGTAACTGCATTAGAAAAAGGCATAGTGCTTGATTCTGTAGGTCACCACCCTAACTGATTAACCAAGTACATGTTGATGGAGTAGGTCAACCATGCTATCAATGCGGTGATGTGGGGCATTTTAAGAGAAATTTTCCAAAAGCTGGAAAGGTCAGTGGATCTGGGAGGATTCTAGCATTGGGTCACGAAGAAGCAATGGCAAACACTGCGGGGGTCACGATTACGTTTCTTCTCAACAACATTTATGCATGCATTCTATTTGATTGTGGTGCTGAGAGGAGTTTCGTGAGTCAAAATTTCAAACACTTTCTAAATCAAAACTCCCAACCACTAAATGAAACTTTCACAGTCGAAATGGCTAACGGGAAATCCGAATCCACTAACGATATATACATAGGATGTACCTTTACCTTGAATAATGTTTCTTTCCCAATAGACCATATGTAGGTCTCTATCAAAATTTTTGACATCATAATAGGTATGGATTGGTTGTGCCCTAACCTTGCCGACATTCTATGCTATGAAAGAGCTATTCGCCTGAACTTGCCAACTAATGAAACTCTTATTATCTACGATGACAAACCTGGAACGAACCTTCTGATCATTTCCTGCGTCGATGCACATAAGTACCTTTGCAAGGAGTGTTGTGCTTTCTTAGCTCACGTGGTAGACAAAAAGCAAGAAGTGAAAGATATCACGAGTATTCCTGAGGTCAGTAACTTTCCCGACATATTTCCCGACGACCTTCCAGGAGTACCTCCGGAACAACAAGTCTAATTTAGAATCAACTTAATCCCTAGGGCTACCCTTGTAGCCAAATCCCTCTATCGTCTTGCACCTTCAGAAATGCAGAAATTGTCCAGCCAACTGAACGAACTCCTTAGCAAAGACTTCATAAAACCAAGATTCTCACCATGGGGAGCAGCGGTTTTGTTCGTGAAGAAGAATGATGGGTCATTCTGCATGTGCATAGACTACCGCGATCTGAATAAACTTACCATCAAAAATCGATATCCTTTGCCTAACATTGATGATCTATTCGACCAATTTCAAGGTGCGAGCTACTTCTCGAAAATAGACTTGAGATCCGGGTATCGTCACTACGGATTTTGGAGGAGGACACTCCCGAAATAGCGTTTAGAAATCGTTATGGTCATTACGAGTTTGTAGTGATACCTTTCGGATTGATGAATGCGCATGCTATGTTCATGGACTTAATGAACAGAGTGTGCCATGTGTACCTGGACAAATTCATCATAGTCTTTATTGATGACATCCTTATCTACTCGAGAAGCGAAGAAGATCATGGCCAACATCTTCGACAAGTATTACAAACTCTGGGAACAGAGAAACTGTAAGCGAAGTTCTCAAAATGTGAATTTTGTATCAGAAAAGTAGATTTCTTGTGTCATGTAGTTAGTTCGGAGGGAATACACCTGGACCCTTCCAAATTAAAGGCAATTGAGAATTGGTCAGCACCTAAAACACCTACAGAAATTTGAAAATTCTTAGGTCTTGCTGGCTAATATCACAGATTTATCTAGAGTTTCTCCTGAATAGCTAAACCGATTACTAACCTGACACAAAAGGGTGTAACTTTTAGTTATGGAGAAAAGAAAGAAATAGCTTTCCAAACACTGAAGCGAGATTTGTGTAGTGCATCGATCTTGTCTCTACCTAAACGGACAGAAGACTTTGTAGTGTATTGTGATGCTTCTAATCAAGGACTTGGATGTGTTCTGATGCAATGCGGAAATGTTATATCCTATGCCTAGAGACAGCTCAAGACACATGAGGTCAACTATACAACACATGACCTTGAATTAGGAGTCGTGGTTTTTCCCATGAGGATATGGAGACATTACTTATATGCCACGGAATGCACAATATTCACGGATCATAAAAGTCTTCAGCATATCTTTGACCAGAAAGAACTGAACATGAGGCAACGACGATGGGTGGAGCTACTGAATGATTACAAATGCGAGATTCATTATCACCTTGGCAAAGCCAGTATTGTAGTTAATACCCTTAGCAGAAAAGCATACTCGGGGCGCCAAGTAAAGTTGTTGACCATGACAATCCATTCACATCTGTCCACATAGATCAAAGAAGCTCAACTCGAGGCCTTGAAGCCCAAAAACCTGGCAGGTGAAACACTGAGACAAATGGATAAATTTTTTGAAGTCAGAAGTGCTGGAGTCTATTGATTCATGAACCGGATCTCGACACCAAAGTTTGGTGGTTACAGATACATGGTTATTAATGAATCCCACAAAACCCAATACTCCATTCATCTAGTTTCACACAAAATGTATCTGGACCTAAAGAAACTTTACCAGTGGCCTAACATGAAGGCCGAAATTGCTGCCTTTGTGGGCAAGTGCCTTACTGAAATCCCTGAATGGAAGTGGGAACGGATTACTATGGATTTCATCACTAAGTTACCCAATACAAAGAGTGGTTATGATACTATTTCGGAAATCGTCGATAAATTGACCAAATCCGCACATTTGTTACCAATAAAAGAAACCGACAAGATGGAGAAGATAACAAGAACTTACATCAGAGAAATAGTTAGACTGCATGGTGTGCCAATATCTATTATTTATAACTGGGATAGTAGATTCACTTCTCATTTCTGGTAGTCTTTACAAAACTCTCTGGGAACTAGGCTAGACATGAGTACAGCCTACCATCCACAAACAGATGGACAAAGTGAGAGAAAAATTCAAACTCTTGAAGATATGTTGCGAGCCTGCATGATAGACTTTGGGAAGGCATGGTATACTGATTTACCCCTTGTCGAATTCTCTTAAAATAACAGTTATCACACTAGCATAAAGGCTGCTACATTCGAAGCACTCTATGGTCGTAAGTGCATATCACCTCTATGTTGGGCTGAAGTAGGTGATACACAGTTAGCTAGAGGTCAAGTTCCAGACAGTACACTCATTGGTCCGGAAATCATTTGTGAAACCACGGAGAAAATCGTACAAATCCTGGAGCGAGTTAAAGCTTCCAGAGATAGATAGAAAAGCTATGCCGGCAAAAGGAGAAAACTAGGGGTGTAAACGAGCCGAGCCGAGCCCGAGCCTGACCAAGCTCGAGCTTGGCTCGTTTAATTTGAGGAAGCTCGAGCTCGATTCGAGCCTTAAAATGAAGCTCGAGCTCGGCTCATGAAAATTTTAGTGGGCTCGCGAGCTTACTCGAGCCTAAACGAGCCTCTATATGTATGTATGTATATATATATATATGTGTGTGTGTGTGTGTGTGTGTGTGTATATATATATATAGGCTCGTTTAGGCTCGCGAGCCCCATTAATTGAAGCTCGGCTCAAGCTCGTTTAGTAACGAGCCTCATATCTAGGCTCGAGCTCGGATCGGGCTCGTTTAATTCGATCTTGAGTCGAGCTTTTAAAGAGTCGATCCCGAGTAGCTCATGAGTAGCTCGACTCACTTACACCCCTAGAAAAAACCCTTGGAATTCCAGGTTGGTGACCACATCTTGTTGAAGGTCTCTCCCTGGAAATGTATGATACGCTTTGGAAAACATGAAAAATTAATTCCAAGGTACATAGGACCATTCAATATTCTTGCTAGAATCGGTCCCGTAGCTTACAAACTTCGACTACCCCAAGAATTAAGTCGCATTCATCCTACCTTCTATGTTTCTAACTTGAAAAAGTGTCTATCCGACGAGACTCTTGTAATCCCACTTGAGGAAATCGAGTTAAACGAGAGCTTCAACTTTGAGCAAGAACCCATAGAGATTCTAGATATGGAAGTTAAGAAAACCAAACAAATCCGTATTCTGATAGTGAAGGTTCGTTGGAATGCAAAACGGGGACATGAATTCACTTGGGAGTGGGAGGAGCAAATGCAACAGAAATATCCTCATTTGTTTCCCTAGTGTTTCTATAATTCTATAGTCCAGATTTCGGGACGAAATTCTCTCTAACGGGGGATAATGTAACAACCTGATAATTTGAATCTATGTAAATTATAATTCTTTAAAATAAAGAGGAATTTTTGTATACTATGTGTATTTACATAATCGACCCTCAAAAAATGAAGTATTAAATAATCTTGATTGGGATGAATAAAGTGGTAGAGCTTTTAACAAGGTTTTCAAAAATGTAAAGAACACTAAAATCCGAGTTATAACGAAGAACTTATGACCAATCAAAGATCCGCAACAAAACTGGTAAAACACTGTTAAGTGTAAAAAGTGAATTTTCAATCAAATACTTTTTAGCCTTAACAATCAAAATGAAAGTCGTAGGATACATTAAACTGTGAATTTTTACAAAAAGAACATTCAAATCTGACATCGTATGAAGAAGTTAGGATTTTTCTAAGATTCGACATAGCAGTACATAGTCCAAAAGTCTGTTTAAAGATCGAGTGATTTTTAGAGAACACAAGCTAAACGAGAATCGAAGATCTCCTTAATAGTAACATAATGATAAAAAGATAGACGAAAATGGATGTCAAATGAAGAAGTTATGAATTTTAACTGACTTTTCCTGTCCCGGCTTGTTAAAATATAACTGTAGAAATAAAGTCAAAATTAGTTGATGGAGTCTAAACAAAAGTTTTAGAACATAGTCTCACCTACGCATGGATATAAGGAACATCAAAAACGGAGGCCGTAGGTAAAAGTTATGAATTTTTGAAGTTTAGAAAAAAGAAGTACGCCCCGCAAACATGAGTACGCCCAACGTGCTCCGAAACAAGAACCAAACTCGGCCACGTCAATGCTCTGTCACCCTATCAATTCATGCGAGCCATGCATGAAAATTAGCTCTGACGCGTAACGACTAGACTGGGCACGTACGCTATGTCCAGCGTACGCAGCGTACGCCCCGCGAACAAGGAGACTTTAGCCTCCTATAAATAGGAACTGAAGCCTTCGGGTTTTGGTGTTCATTTTCAAATCTCTCTCTTATATTACTCACTTTTAAGCCCCTCAAGACTACCTTGATGCCCAGGTAACGTATCCAAACCCCGACAGCAGCCCAAAGCCCCGAAGTTCTCGAAAAGCTAAGCTCTCTCCTATCAAAGTGCTACCCGCGTAAAGCCTAGTCTTTCATCAAATCATCACTTTTATCAAGTGAGTTTATACACGTATATTTTCATAGTTTTTATAATTTTAGGGGGGGGGGGGATACAAGTTTAACACAATAATTATCATCCATGAATCAGAAGTAGTTCTAGTAGGCTTCAGTTTCTACTGCTTGATCCACTTCATTATCTGTTTCATAGACTTCCACATTTGGAGTTTCCATGACCATGAAAGCTTTGTCTTTTGACCACTTCTTGATCTGATCCTGATTTTCATGGTAGTATGCTTCGTCTTTAACCTACTTCGCTTTAATTTTTCAATCCTTGCCAAAGTAATTTTCACCTTGAAAGTTGTGGCACCTAGGGGTGTAAACGAGCTGAGCCGAGCCCGAGCCTGACCAAGATCGAGCTCGGCTCATTTAATTTGAGGAAGCTCGAGCTCGATTCGAGCCTTAAAATGAAGCTCGAGCTCGGCTCATGAAAAATTTAGTGGGCTCGCGAGCTTAATCGAGCCTAAATGAGCCTCTATATGTATATATACATATATATATATATATATATATATATATATATATATATATATATATATATATATGTGTGTGTGTGTGTGTATATAGGCTCGTTTAAGCTCGTTTAGGCTCGCGAGCCCCATTAATTGAAGCTCGGCTCGAGCTCGTTTAGTAAATGAGCCTCATATCTAGGCTCAAGCTCGGTTCGGGCTCGTTTAATTTGATCTCGAGTCGAGCTTTTAACGAGTCGATCCCGAGTAGCTCATGAGTAGCTCGACTCACTTACACCCCTAGTGGCACCTGATTACTTCATTATACTCATGGGAGTTCAACTTGTTATCTTGAACCCTTGTGTTCATCCTCTGAGAATTGTAAATTTCACAATTTGAATTCTAAGAGTTGAATATTTGTTGATTGTTGCTTCCTCCTTGGAAGTTTCAAGAGTTATGATGATAGTGTTGGGGTTGCTGATAACTTTGTGCTCTAAAGTTCTCAGTTGGCTTGTTCACAAACTTCTTGAAGTTTGGATTAAAATTAGTCATACATTCTTCATACTTATTATGCTCATTGATTTGAGAAGATTCCATTGTAGTTCGAACGAAATCCTGATGATTAGCCATGAACCCATTTGCGATCTGAAGAGGTTCTTGAGTTGGCATGTAAGGATTCTGGTTGTACCGTTGAGCCATACTCGAACTTTGATAAGAATATGCTCCATATGCTTGGTTGGTAAACTGATCACCTAAGTGGTTTGGGATTGGATTGTGATGTGCAATCAAGTTTTGGGAATGATTTGCCATGGGTGCTGAATTTCCCAGGACAAGTCCTTGATTATCAAAGGGAGTTGATTGAGCTAGCTTTTTGACTTTCGGCTCATGGTGTTGTAATTCAGCATACAGATCAAACAAATACATGGTATCTAAGTTGGTTGTTGCTTGTAGTATGATCATGTGCACTGTATCCCATTATAGATATACACTGTTCAAGAATTCCAGATTGAAATCCTCTTGTAATCGTTCACCTTTAAGCTTCTTCACCCTTTTGACATCAATGATGTTCCTAGAATATGCATCAAAGAGAGTTTCATGAGATAACATATTGAAGTTGTCCATGTCTGTCAATCCAGCTTTCTCCTGTTTACAAGGAGCTTATCAGTTCCCTCGAACTGTTTCTTGAGTGCATTCCAGACGTTGAAGGGTGAACTCTTGTCTTCATTTGGAAGTTGTTCATATATGTCATGAGGAATTCCATATAAGATCTCTTGCATTGCTTTAGCCTTAAACTTCTTGATTTTCCTCTCATGGAGTTGAGCACCATTGGAAACAGATCTGTAGATAACTTTGGAGGTTTTAGGAGATACATCGGCTTCAGGAACTCTGATGTCATTCAGAGATTCTAGAGTATGTTTCCCAATAAAGATGAAGGTCCAGACATCAAAATCATGACCTTCTAGGTAGTATTTGATGCGATCTACCCATGAAGTGTATTCACTAGGCACAAGGATAGGTTCAAGATGTCCTGCTCCAAGACTATTTTTAACTAAAACTAAATAGAGAACATTTTGATTTTGATTCAAACTTGCCATTGAGAATAGGTGATACTAGTTTGAAACTTGAAAATTTGTTTTTGTGAAAAAATTTCTAAGTCTCAAAGTCGATTACTCAAGCTCAGATACCAACTGAAGAAATGAGAAAAATTCAGTAAACCTATACTAGAATAATCCAAGTGTTGAAAATACTGAAACAGAGTTTCAGAATCCTCAAGTGGCAAGTAGTGTAGAACATAAAGAGTTATGAATAAATCAAATTAATAGAAAAATGTTTTTTAGACTTAAGATCAATGATTCAAATGTGTCTCATATTCATGAACATTCAATTACAAGTGTTTGAATATAAAAAACACTAAAACTCTCAAGTGGCTCTCTACAGATTAGTCTAAGCAGCAATTGTGCATAATGAGAAGGGAATGATCAGAAAATAGCAACTTTATAATGGATCCCAAGGGGCTTATTTATACACTTTGGAAGCTGAACAATTAGGTGTTGACACGTCATCATGACTTAGTCATCAGTTGACACCTTTGCCCTACTTAAGGGAGAACAGATAGAATATTCCAATTTTGTTAGTGTTTCGTCAGGGTTCCATCCAAGTTATGAGTCTTCATAATTCTTGAGCCTTAATGATCAACAATGAAAATATGATGAGAAACATGAGCATCATGTTGCTCAATCGTCTTTTGAGATGTCATCAACTTCAAGAAGTGTTGTTGATCAAGTTGAGTTGTTTCTTGAATGTTGGACTGTGTCTTGAACTTGAAAAAGTACAAAACCATGTTCAATATGGACCATGGATGAAAAACATGTGTCTTTGAGCATTTGGACATGCCTTCATTGTACATGATGTGCCATATGCAGTCTTGTTGAGCCATCAATGTGATCATGTTGATCCATTAGCTTGAGTTGATCCAGCAAGTATTAATGTTGAGCCATCAACTCTTGTTGAGCCATAGTGTTGTGGATGAGCCAACAATGTTTCTGATAAGCCATCAATATTCCAAATGATCCACCAATATCTTGATGCTACACATATGATCTAGATGTGCCATCATGATGATCCAACTTGCTTTCTTCAAGTGCTCCATGTCAAAAGCAGGTGCTCCATGTAAGCTTCAAGTACTCCAACATATAATTCTTCAAGTACTTGTTAAATCTTCAATATCTATCGAACCTGAAACATTCTAATAATGTTTGCTAGAGAAATATACAAAAGGACGCAACTTATTTCAAATAACAGTCACATACAAATATTTTCCAACAATACTCACATGCTCCCGGATCTCCATCATCAACATATCATGGTAATGAGTCATCCTCCTCTCATTTGTAGCCACATATTATGGGCAAAGTAATGCACTTTCTCTCAAAATTTGGAGGTGATCTCAGCCACCGACTATGTAGTTTGCTCAAGTGACTAATACTCTAGGACCAATTGTTGAACCTAAGTCGCCCACACGAACACTCTCTTGAATCTGGTAAAAAAAATCCTCTAATGACATAGACTCGATTGGACCTGGCTCGAGACTCTAAACAACCTCACACCACCAATACTTTGCTCCATCTTGCAAAAGACATGTTTATAAATCTCACCATGGCCTCCACATAAAAAAATAGTACGAAATGCACTCTCTATATCGACAATCCATCTCATAATGTCAATAGGATCCCTACTCCCCAGGAAACATAGAGCCCCACAAGCATCAAACTTCTTTAAGGTAACCTTGCGTCCCCACAACTGACTAGCCTCTAACTCGAACGAAAGAATTCTAAGGCGCTCGTCCACCATTGGAATCAATTCATCCCTGCTAATGATGATAATCGGGCAATCCTATCTTATGAACCTCAAAATCTTTGCAGTTATGATGTCGCGGAGATCCCTTTTGCTCTAACTTGAATATCCAATAGAAAAGGTCAGCATCCTTAATCCAAAAGAGAATAGGGACACATTAAAATCAGTTCATAGTGTAAACCTACACTATGCATACCCACTTACAAGTTTATTGATATTCATGTAGCACTTCCTTTACTCAAGTATGGACCCTATGCTTTCAGTAGTGTGGGCCTAATACTACCTTCCACACCTATCCATACCTGTTCCAAGGACTACTCTAAGTCTCCAAAGTTACTTCATTTCACTCCACTAAACTCCTCAAACACATGCATATGTCTAGCCATATACATAATACTACATTTCCTAGAGTCTCTTCTAGGATTCTTCCATCACATAAACACGCAAGACTAACAAGCCTCAACTAACAAACAATAAACGCCTTACAAATACATAGTCATACATAATCCAAAATGAAATAGACATTTAAATAAATGTCTCTACCCTAACACTAAAACCAAACAAGGAGTAATGATGCCAAAACAAAAATTCTCAGGCTATTAGATTCAATCCTTGTACTGCCCTTACGTCATTCAATTAACAGTTCAACAATATCAGACAAACATTCCAAAACACGTAATGCAGTTATCACATACACGCCATATGAGGCATCTATTTACATTAAGCATTTATATCATGAAATTACTAAATATCCATTAGCCTATAGCCTAGAATGCATAACAATTCATAGCACAAATGCAAACCATATAAGTATATTGGGATTCACATACTTCTTAAGATCCAGCTGACTATACACATCACATCCCCTAATTATTATATAACCTTTTTAGAAAATCATTTTCTTGAATAAAAGCATTCTCTTTCAAAAAATTATTTTCTTGAATAAAATCATTATCTTTCAATTCTCAATTTGAGTTTCGACACACCATAAGGCATGCCCGAATCATTTAAAACAAGGCTTTGATAACAACTTGTAACGTCACAAAATTACAGCAATATTTTTCATTTGAAAACATATCAACCGATTAAATCAAATAATACATTAAATCAAACAGATTAGCCAATTAAATTAAACAATACACAAAATCCCAGGGTCCATATCCTAGTCTTCCATACAATCTATAAAACCGTATGTGTTATAGTTTATATAGACAGTTGAACAACTAGTCCACCTGAAGGCAATAGATCAAACAAGAACCATGCCATTAGGCTTTAGACCAAGAGTTCTCAAGCTATCCAACATAACCACCTTTAACCATTACGATCATTACTATAACCAACCATGACACCTAACAATATCATATAGTCTACATGCAAGCTATTACCTCCCGATTTTGAC
Organism: Lactuca saligna; assembly: GCF_052625555.1. Lineage (NCBI taxonomy): Eukaryota > Viridiplantae > Streptophyta > Magnoliopsida > Asterales > Asteraceae > Lactuca > Lactuca saligna. The sequence goes on along the minus strand of NC_136422.1, from coordinate 167,637,808 downwards.
CATCAAAATTTTCATTTTCATTTAATTTAAATTAGAGTATAATTACATTATGTGAAAACCATGATGTCAATGTGTGTATGTACAATCAAATCTTACCCTTCTCATGAGTTGAAGAAGTACCTGAAAAACATTTGCAATCAAACTGGGTAAGTGCGAAACTTAGTGAGTTCCATAAAATAATATATATCACAATACATACATACACACACACACACATATATATATATATATATATATATATATATATATATCGAGTATCTAGGCTCACAATCACTTAAGTTGCTATTGTCATTATCTAGGCTCAAAATCGCTTAAGTTGCTATTATCATCAACTCACTCCTTGGCCTTCAACATAAAGTTGGTCCGCTCGCATCTTGGCCTTTCGTACGAAGTGGGAATGCCTTAGCCTTTTTCAGATCATGTAAACAAATAGCATTACAAGAAACAACCTAACAATTCTATCAGTATTATAGATAATCAGAACGTAATAGCATGCTACAACCTAAGAACATCCAAATAGCTTAAGTAAAATAACAATATGCATGTAGAGACTATATTATCAGCTCTACTCTGCTAGCTCTAATATATTAACATACATGGATATACATTATAGTACATAGTAGAATGAAGTAACTCGCCTGACCGAGATGGACGATCCTCGGGAGGCTATCTCTTGGGCTAACGCTTCAAATTATCTCTTTTAACAACGTAAGACAAATATATTTGTGCTTCAATATTTGTTTGTATTTATACTATTTATTGGATTTCTCAATAATCTCAATGAATACATCGAGATCTATCAAATAAATAACAACCATGTAAGATCATACTGAATGTACGGTTCATTTGGTATACAAATTATACTCTTTCGAAATACCACTAAAAACACCTCACTAAATCTAGTCTAGACATCATTCTACTAAGTAGATCAATTAGTATTATGACCGGAATCACTGATAAATCTTATTTATAGATTCATAATAATGACTATGAATATTATTGTAAGTTACACTTAAAGTGTAGTAAGTGCAACGTAACATACAAGAATTTCTTGGCGAAAAGTCAGAAAGTTGCAGGTAGAATCTCGAATTGAAAGCTCATTTTTTAGGGCTCCTAGATATTTAAGAGCCTTGCTAAAGTGCTCAGATGCTCAGGAAAAGTTAGAATTAAAGGAAGAAAATGTTTGAAAGAGAGAGAAGGGTTGAAAGTTCTGTGAAGATGAATTAAATATGGCTGTTATTATAGAGGAATACAGGAGGTGCATCGATCCGATGCTTCGTCGCTCGTACAAGACGTTGCAAAGTGTCAGGCTATCTTTCGTCCATGTCGTACGGTCAGTCACCACCTTCGACCCTGCCATATGTCAATATGTGGCGGTGTCATGTGTCCGGTTTTCATGGTTCCACGTCAACTTGATGATGGAAGATTTTCGCCCTCTCTCTGACATAAGTCGCACTCCAGTGTGGACCACGTTACCCCTATCAGGTATATTTGCGAATCTTTTCATATAATTTCCATTTTAAAAGTTCTTTATATCCACATGTAGGTAATTCTAAGTACTTCAAGTTTTTTTTAGACCGCAACTGCTAATTCTCAATCTATTTTAAATTCATATTTTTATAGAGATTAAACTGTTAAAGTCCATGTGAAAATCATAACTCCTTCATATGAACTCCGTTCTCTACTATCTCTATATCGATAGGTTCATTTTTACAAGATCATCAACTCTCATTTATATTGTTTTGGCTAAAAACCAACTGATCCCAATTTCAATTTCTGGAATGCACGGTGTTGTACTGTGTTGCATTGAAACTTCAAAAAAGCATAACTTCTTCACATGAATTCAGGTTGTAACATCCTAAAACTTACAAAAAAAAATTGAACTTTTTAAAATAAAATAAATCATTCATATTAAGGAAAAAGGGGTACAATTATGCCTAACCACCATGTGTACCCGAAATAGTATTTTTAAGGGAAAAGGGTAAGTATAAAGCTTATGGAATTCCACACATGCACAATATCATATCATACAATCCTTACACCTACACACGGATACAAATGGTACCAAAAATATAACCACGCATGCATGTCAAAGAATAAATTAGTAATAGACATACTCCAACTAGGAAACGTTGGCTAGAACCGATCCTCCTTGATAAGTAAATCAATCCCTTAGGACACATTGGCTAAACCCGATCCCCCGTACCCCAACATATTGGGACACATTGGTGATGCTCGATCCCCTTTGCTCAATTCATTGAACCTTAGGGACACACTGGCTACACCGGATCCCTACTCGGATATGCTGAGTCTTACCATTCATAATCCTCAATACATGAGGGAAACCACTAGAGTATACCTCGCCGAGTATTTCCCGCATAAACATACATATAACACACAAGCTAATACAAAGAGAATATAACACAACACGGTGTATTTAGGAACTCTCCTCTAAACGTAATGCAAATATACTATTGAGTAAATATACTAAGAGAATATAACACAACACGGTGCCCTGATTTAGCAAATATACTATTGAGTAAAATTCCAGATTTCTACATAAAAATCAGGTTCTATTTGGGACCTGTTTTTCCAACCTTAACCTCCATATCTTTCAAAATTGTATTACATGCACATAGACTAGGATCTTAGCTTTAAAATTAGTATCTGCACAACTTCATACGAATTGTCTACATTACATTTCGGACCAATCTAAGTAAATGGTTGTTTTTACCCTAGCTATATACATTTTTGGATTTCGTTCAAAACTACTAAAGTGTAGATAAGTCACATAAAAACTCTAACTTAAAGTACATTGATTTCAAAGAGCAAAACAAAGTACACTGCCTAAACTATCAAAATCATCCGTTTAGGTTTTGGTTAAATTCTGTCCTCAAGGATTGCAAGAATGTAACTACACCACCCATATCCACCTTAACACGAAGGTTATAGGTGGTCGAGAATGGCAGTCATGGCCGAAGGCCATGGTGTTCTCGATTGGAGGGACAAAATCGATAAAGAAATGAAAATGAAATGGAGAAACATACCCTTAGCTGATCCTTCCACCGAATCTTCCTTCGAACTCAACCTCTTCAACCCTTCATCCTCATAGGATCAACAATCTACACCTGCTGCATCATTTTAGATCACAAGAAATCTTGCTCCCTCTCCTTGTTTCCTTCTCTCGGCCACAACCCAAAACGCACGTACACACACCAAAATAGGTTTAGGGCTTCTCACGTTAAATATATATATATATATATATATATATATATATATATATATATATATATACATATATATATATAGAGAGAGAGAGAGAATTAGGTTCAAATGTTTTCAATAAGTATTCGATGACTCTAACAACCAATCACAATAAAATAAAAATAAATTTAAAAATAAATCATAAAATGGTATAATAGTAATCTTGGCTACACTTAATTATGGTAAATATTTAAAAAAATTAATATCCTTTAAATTGGGTGAATTTGTTTGTTAAATAAGATGTCTCTTTCATTATCATCACCAGAAAAACGTCGTCTTCGACCACAACCCTAAATCCTTCAATTGCAGACCACAAAAGCTCAGTGGAAATCTTTACCGTTGGTCATCCACTAGTTGTTCCCATCACTTACCTCCAACATGTTCGATTTTATGTCCAGTAAACAAGGAGATTGTTGCAAACACCAGTGACCTAGTAGGAACCTGCTCATCTTCTTTAACTCGATGCAAGAATGAAGGCACGAAGACTAAAGACGAGTGATATATGCGTATTTGTGTGTGTATGAATATATATATATATATATATATATATATATATATATATATATATATATACATATATATATATATATATATCAAGATAATCAAGAAGGATTTGTAATCGATCTTGTGCATGACCAACATAAGTTGATTAATTCAATAGGTTTGTTCCTTTCCTAGTTAGTTCAAAGATTGTTAATGTTTCTCAAATGGAAAAGTCTTATTTTGTTACAATATCAAAACTTGACTTTATAAGTTTTCTTTTTAAATGATTGGATTAACAGAAAACTTTAATTGTCTTGTTCCCTAAACTAGTATCTAGCTTCAGACTAAAATGCATCTGATTTTGTCCACCAGCTATTTGTTAAAATGGTTGAAACAAATATTCCATCCATTCATTTATATATGATGTCCACTGATAAGTCAATTGAAAATTAGCCAATGTAGTTTTGTTAATATGGTTTGCGTTGGTCTAATGGGGTCTTTATTTTCTCTCTTTATGCTTTTTTATGGTTATTAATTCCATAAAGATGATGATTTAGTTTTATTTCTTTGAATTAATTTCATACTTTGTGGCATCATTCTTGCAGAATAATGGTGATTAGTTATTAGACTTAATTTCATAAACATGTTGATTTAGTTTTATTTCTTTGAATTAATTTCATACTCTTTAAGAATAATCAAAACCATTCTGGGAAAATATTTATAGCATCATTCTTGCAGAATAAACATGTTTTTTATAGCTATTAGACTCTAAGTAATATCTTGGTAGAATAAAGTATATGTATTCTTATAAAATATTTTGTATTGTATTCAATTAGAATTTATTTGTATAAATGCATTCTGTCAGAATGTCTTTAAGACTGTTTGTTAATAACAAGTATATTTGCTTAATTGGTAATATTAATGAGTAATGCATGTTGTCCTTTCAGAATGACTTAAAGAATGAATCTAACATTAATCATACAAGAGACAGACTTGAAATCGAATTCAACATCAAGTATATTTGCGAAGAATTACATTCTTACCATAATACATCACATTTTCATAAGAATAATTGGAATCAAGTGGATTATTTGGACCATTGAAGAAGATCAAATGAATTTGTTCAATAATTGTATATATAAGAATTCTATTTCTTAATAAATTTACTCATTTTTTATGATATTCTGTTAGAATTAATGTAACTTTATTAAAATATATAAATCTATTAGTCTGTAAGAATATGTATGAGGTTGTATTTAAGGTCGAATTTATGAAGAATATGTAGAATTCTTAAATATGGTTAGTTATCAAAAATATCTGAATTGGAACTGTATTCTATAAGAATAAAATCGGAAATATTGTTACTAGTTTATGGCTGGCGTTTTGTTAGAATAAATTTGGTTTATTTTAAAGAATTATGATAGAATTCAAATTGAGTTAATTTAAAAAATTCAGATTTATTAAATTAAGAGAATTATTATCCTTAAAAATTCGAAATTTTCCTTTTTTAATATAGGTTAATTGACCAAAATACCCTTATGTTGAAATTTGTGTGATTATATGCTATATGTTAACCTATTCTAATATCCTACACCCTCAGATCATAACTATTGATTTTTGTTTCATCCGTTGGTCCAGATTTGTGCGTACAAGCACACAATAGATGCTAGAAACATTTGAACTTATATATATATATATATATATATATATATATATATATATATATATATATATATATATACATATATATATATGTGTGTGTGTGTGTGTGTGTGTGCGTGTGTATGTGTGTGTGTGATCGCAAATATGGTTTGTAGACCAGTAGCCCATCAAGCCCCAAACTCACGTCACAACATGGCCTAGAACTTTAATTTACACATTTGCTCCCAAACTTTTCTTTAATGGCAATTTGGTCCCTCCTCCATAATTTATTTTCAAAGGAAGTTTCAAAATGTTTCGTTTACTCCCCTCATATAGAAAAATCTTTAGATTTTGGTAATTAATTGTATTTAATTTATTAATAATATATTTATTACATTACTTTTATTAATTATTGTTAATCGTATTTATTTATTTGCATTTTTACCTATTATTCTTTTATTAAATAATTAAACAGAAAATTGGTGTTACACATGTTTAAATGTTCTTTATATCTACGCAAATCGTTATCTACGTCTACTACATGTTTGTGATGAATGGTTTGGCTAAAAAGTAATGTACTTCTATTTCAAATTTTATAAGCAAACTATTTATATTAAATTCTAATATAGACAGAAAACGGGGTGTTATAAGGATCGTACCAGTCTATCATACCATGACACTAAATGACATACACTACTCAAACCAACAATATCATACAAGCAAGAGGCAAGACCCTACGAGTCTAGCGTACGATGACACCAAGTGTCCTAGCACATCCATAACAAGGATTTATTGTGTGCCCGTATCCTAATAGTACATATATCCTATCAGGAAAAGGATATACAATGGCATACATGGCATAGTGAGAAACTCACATTAACCAAAGAACTATAGAACCACATCAACACTCTCTCTCCTTACTATGTTTAGATCCACGACCCAACTAACACTAGACATAGAACAAACCTCAGTCAACAACCCAGATCTGTCAAGTTTGAATCAAGGTCAAACTGGTCAAAAGTCAATGGTCAACGGTCAACCACCCAACAGCCACCATGATGTGGTGACCTCTTGGCTACCACATGGGGATGTCTAAACAAAATAGTCACAAGGCTGAATCTCCACCACGACATGCTGACCTCTTGGTTACATCGTGGTTACTGCGAGAATCCATTTTTATCATTAAGGAGTTAACCCGCTAAGTCCTTTGCTCCAACTTTCTAGAAGGCCTCCTTACTCTCAAATGAACCATAAAAATCCTTACCTTATGTACATGCATCTACAATGCATGTCTTTCTCAGCACTAAGTCAAAAATGGGTAAGAAATGGAGTCAAAGCTCCAAGCATGGCAAAAATCTACATGAGAGACTAGATCTAAACCATATGATAACCAAAGGACACCAAGGAGTAATAAAGTTACCAACTTTATCAAAACCATCCATTCATAACAACAAATCATCAAAGAAATTGATCAAAACCTAGATCTACAATATATGAACAAAAAAGTAACAAGTTAGAGGCTTACAAGAGTCCAAAAGATACACCAAGAAATAGAGATAATCTTGTGGCTTGATCCTTAGCTCAACATATCCTTCCTTCAACCTTTAAATTACCTAAACACCATGAAAGAGTTCAAAAGACAAGAGGATGGGCTAAGGTTTTCAAATGAGGAATGAAGGCTAAAGATGATGACCTAATCTTGGAGTTAGTGGCCTTAAATATGGGGAGAAACCTTAAAGATCGTGGTCTTTAGGCTACAACAACCACCATGTCATGGTGTTCATAAAAAGACGCCATCCACAAGTGCCATGCCATATTATGCTATTCCATACACCACGTCGTGGCATAATACTTTCTCCAAAAATCCTTATATGTATCCTCTTTAAATCTCTAACTAGTCCAAATTGGACAACAAGTGTTACAACTTACATCGAGAAGTCATGAGAGGGTTCCAGATGGGTAAATCGGCGATATGTCAATCTCTACAAATATGATTAAAACATAATGTCTTAGTTTAACATTTAAACGGGAAATGATGAGTAGAATTCCATATGTCTTGGTTAAGGGATCCGTATATCATGCCTTGTGTAATATACCTAATATATCTTATGTATTAAGTGTGACAAGCAGATACATGTTTAACATGTGTAAAGGCTACTAGAAAATTGTCAATAACATTTTAAACTAAATATGAAGTATTTATATATATATATATATATATATATATATATATATATATATATATATATATATATATATAAGGATTAAAACCCTAATTGTGATTTGATGAACAAGATGTGGAAAATAACAACAAACACAAATATGGAGATATGTCGAATTATCACTCGATTTATTCAATTACGAGGAACAGATTACACTTTAAGAATAAGAATATAACTCTACAAGAAACCTCACAATGTGGCGTCTACATTTTGCCTTACTCTTAACCCTAATAATGAATAATACATGACTACTTATAAGGAAAAGACAAGTCTTGGGCTTTTAACCTACACTTCATCAAGAGGGGCCATTGCCATCATCCATGGAGTACATTGAAACCCTATAATCTCACCCTCAAAGTATGGATTGGATAACAATAAGCATCTAGCAAATAAGAAATGATCTCGCGACGAGGAATATTTGAAGCAATCCAAAAATCTTGATTCTTCAATAGTCTTCAAAAACGGGTTCTAGAATGTGTGTGTGTGTATATATATATATATATATATATATATATATATATATATATATATATATATCAACCAAGAACTTAAGTAATGTCTTTAGACTTCATTTTCTAATGTAACCCTAAAGATCTCAATAAAGCCAAACCCACCATAAAAACTCATTTCAGAACAAAGAAATCAAATCACTTATTGTCTTTCAAGAATTCCCCCTCCAAGTCACAATGATCTTCAAATAAGCTAATAATATAAGCCACCAAAAATTATCATGTAATAACCTAAATTTTAAGATTCGTAATGCCACTTGATCGATAAAATACTAGAATTCGTAGATATAAAAAGTCCTTAGAAGAGCTTGTTGAAGAACTGCTACTGTAAAGGATACTACTCAACAAAAGCTTTAGAAGTGCTCGATGAAGAACTGCTACTATAAAAGCTACCTTCGTAATTCTACCACAAGCTTTATCAAAAATCTTCAAATTTGAAAATTCAGAAATCCAATTTTGAATGGCCATACCAAATTATCCCCCGATTTATAATAAAAAAACGTGATTATAAAGCCTTCAAATTGTCATGAGAATGATCTTGAATGGATAAAAATTACCGTGCTCCCCCGCGACAAAATGATATAAACGATGAAGTATAAAATCCAAAAAAGTCGAGAAAATTTGACTTTATTGCAAAAAAATAACTTTTTAAACTACCAAGACTTGATGGAATCCATATTTTCTTTTCATGGAAAAATATATGCATTAAAGAATTCAAAACTGCTCACCAGCCATCAAATTGGTAAGCTTTTTAAAAAAATAGGCTGAAATTGTCACTTTTCAGAAATTTAGGGGACAAAATTAATAATTTACGGGACAAGATATGGTGAAATGTTATGAAGATTTAAGTCAAAGATATGACATTGTGTTGAAGAAATCAAATATATTGATTTTTTAAGTGTTGCAATTGACAAAAAAACTGAAAAGTTGAAAATAGGGTGAAAAGTGACATTTTATGCATAAAGTAAGCTTCCACCTAACACATTTCAGCAAAAAGGGCACAAGTCATTAGTTCACAGCATTTAGGAGGGTCATATTCGCTTTTATGCGAATGGGGGTTAAATTCACATTTAAAGACAAAATGGTTATCACTTTCGGGCTTTGGGTACAAACTGCAACTTCATTAAAATGAAAAGGTTCTTAGTGGAACTTTGGTTAACTGATTAACTTGGCTCTTGTAAATTGATGAAGCTAATGAAACAGAGATGGCGAAGAAATAATATGCGAAACTCAAGATGCAATTGCCAAATATGCGAAAGTAATGAAGCGAAAGTTAGTTTCGTTTGCTCGTCCCTATGTTCTTTGAAGCGAAGACAACCAAGACGCGAACCTTACAACCACAAGCAAAACTCACAAGAAGCGAAAATTACAACTGTAAATGAATGGATTAATAGGTTTTAAATCATTAAAAGACATAACCTCAGAAGAACTCTATAAAGAATTGTTACTGTAGAGGTATGCTAGGATTATAGAGAAAAGATCGATCAAAATGTTAACCACTACGATTGCATACCTGCAATGTATATACTAAAACCCTAAGAATAAATAAGGTTGGACATGCCCAAACTATGTACATAATGTACTTAGGTAAACAGCCCAATGACGCAATATTTTATACCTAACAATCTCCCCTTTTTCGTCAGTTGAGGCCCAAACCCTTCAGCTTTGGATTCGTTTTGGCAATTCATACACCTTCAAAATCATAGCATAAAGTACCTGAATAACATCAATGTACCATAGAATCATATATCAGAAGCACTTGATATCATCTTTCTTGTTGCCTCTGAGTTTTCTCAGTTAGTCTAAAATAAACTCAAGGAAGGTTGTGGTATAGAGATGCTTATCAGAAAGACAGAAGCATCCTTTAGGAAAGTTTGCTCCAGCTTGTTCCCTAGCAGAATAAAACCCAAAAAAATCTCCACTGTAAAGTTTCACTAGCTTCAACTTTTCAAAATCCTTAGGAGTTTCCTTAAGAAAAGTTGAAGGCTTCTTTCGCAGGATCGCAACAACTTCAACATCCGTCTCTCCAATCACCCGAATGTAGGACTGAATCATGAGCTTGAGATGAGACATGATAGGTTCATACTTTTTTGTCCTTCAGCAATATATTGTAAAGAGCAAACCAGTCATTTGGGTTAAGGCATGGAAGATCTGCAAGAGTAAACTCATAGCATTCGCTGGCTAAACCTCTCACTACTTTAAAGTTGGCATTTGGAAAGCTATCAGTCTCGATCGGACCTGTAACTATCACACCAGTAATTTTGCTCAATGACCAAGTTTCATATTGGGGCTTCATATGCTTTAGATAGAACGGAAAAACATATGATCTGCTTCACTGTCTGTGATTGGAGAATTCGCCACATTAATAAAAGAACAAAATATGAAGGCTTTTGGAGTAATAGGCAGATCCAGTTGAGAGTCTCGTGTGTTAGAAGTTCAAATGAAACTACTAGTTCTAACCAATACTGGCTTGGAAGATCGACAACATCACGCTAGATTTATTTCAGAGTCTATTTGGGGAACAAGTGTTTTTTACTCTGAAGAGTAGCATGTGCTTCTTTCTCAGCCCTTTCCTTCTCTTCAGCTTCACAGATGATTCGTTGATGTTCATCCATTTCAGCTTCATGGACTTTTTGCCTTTTTAGTTCTTGTTTAGTGATCTCTTATTCGCTATCATTATCAATAATTGGATCATCATGGAACAGCGTTTCCTTGTCTTTCGGTTCCTTCTTGACAATAGGCTTGACATGAGCTTTTGGTTCTTCCTTTCGTGATCCACCAGCCACATTTTCTTTTCTTGATCCACCAGTCACACTTTCACCCTCTTGTTTCAGATTAAAGGGGTAATCAAAAACACCTTTAAGACGGTGAAGCATGACAAAGACTGGATTTAGCGTTTTAGCCAGATGCTTACGCATGGTGATGGTGATCATGGAGCCCATGGTCTTAATGATATTCGAGAGCAAGCCAGTAACATCAATTATATAGCTTTGCATGATTGCCTTCTCAGATAACAGATCATTCACCTATTTCTCTAAAACTTCAAGTTTGATACTTAACATCTTGGCTTCTTTTTTCATGAGAGTGAGAGAATCCTTGAGAGTACTTTCCTTAGCAAGTTCGTCTTAAAGCTGAGAAAGCTGAGACGAGAGAGTGGCTTGAAAGGATTCTTATATTTAAGACCACTCAAAAGCTCTTGGAGATCTGTCTTTTCAGTCTTGAAGAGAGATCCCAGACTTTTCAATTCTTCATTTGGTGATGTAATGTTGGAATTATAAGTGGTTTAGAAGTTCTCCATGAAAGTTGAGACAAGAGGATCATTGCATATAAGTATAAAATCTAACAGATTACAGTAAATAACAAGAATTTGGTTTTTTTTTTCATTTATGGTAAGGAATTGGGAGTGTGAAATGAGCATCATTAGAATCATGTTTAATTAGTCTATTTCACAAATTAAGGATCATAGACAAACATAGTGTGCATACTTGGAGTATGACATAACTATTGTTTGGACAAACATAGTGCGCATGCTTGGACCATGGCATGACTGTTGTTTTTATTCAAGTATTAGGTTGATAAATCGAAACATTATAAAATGAGTAATGTGTAGCCAATATGGTGATAAATAAAAGGTGTTTTATATATATATATATATATATATATATATATATATATATATATATATATATATATTCATAACTTCTGAGACCATATTGGATTAGATTATTCTTGTGTTTCACTTTGCACGCTTTGACTTCCTGAATAACTAGGTTATTCAAACTCTCCACAGTCAATCATACTTTGAAAGTAGGTATGAATCAAGACTATCATGAATTAGGCTTGTGGATGTCTAAAGTGTTTAGACATAGCAAAAGTTGCTGCAACATTCATGAGTGCTCCTGAATGAGATTCAAGTATTGGATTAAATCCACGCTCATTAGAATCACTTCATGGATTTTATCACTATCGATCATGAGACGATAATATCTTATATTCTTCAAACCTAGAGATATGATTTGTTCACTATGATTTGGTTATACATTGATTGTACGAAAACGCATTAGTAACTTGATGTTATAAAACATGCCTTTGTGTATGATTCAACAAGTAGTTAGTACAAGTATATGAGTCGACGTTTATCCATTACTTTTGCCCTTGAAGGGATAAAAGAAATAACTGTGGACCCCTCGATGATTTAGTGATGACAAACGTAAGTGGTCGGGCAGGCCTAGACTGATTTCAATTTGTTCAATTAGTCGGTCATCATAAATCGAAAATCCAGAAACAATAAATGGATAGAGAGAATGATTATAATCCATGTCTCAGTCCATATGGTATCTAAAATGGAGGAATATATGATCCCTTGTCTAATAAACATGTCATTGACTAGGTCAGAGTTCGACAACGACTATTAAGAGCTACGATTGCTAGTTGGGATCTTGGAGTCATATTTGCAATAAGAGTTTTAGACTTATCCAAGTGACAGACTGTTGTATTAGATGTCTAAGCCCATAACTATTATTGGTATGTACTCGACCCGGGAGTAGTATGGTTCATTTGGGTTGCATATCATTAGGACAATTTGTTAGGATTGACTTTTGAGAGAAGAGGTTATTTATGATTAATTAATATATTATAAGTTATAATATATTAATATGAAATCATATGTTTTAATTAGTATTGCTCAAGAATTAATTTGGAATTAATTTAGTGATCAAAAGAGACTAATTAAATCTAAAGGGACTAATTATGGTAATTAATTATATTTATATGTGTTGGGCTTATGATCCATGTTGGACCAAGTTTATGTATGGATACATAAAGAGTTCGGCCACATGAACCAAGCATCATAAAACCCATGGGTGTGGTTTTGGGTTAAACCGATGACCCTTGGAATCCACCATATAAATATGTTTCTTAATGACCAGAAACATGTGATTCTTTTCATAGAGAGAAAATGGTGGTGTTTTGGTGCATGGAATTCTCTCTCAAATGTTGACCTTTGTCCATGATGTGTTGTGACTTTGTTTGAGGCTTCCACACTATTGGGGATAAGCTCTTAAGGCCAAATACATCAAGACTTCAAGCTACATGTATATTACCTTAACTATTATCTTATATGGTTTATATGAAAATGCATGCTAGTTATATGTTGAATGCCTTGTAAATCATTTGTATGTATAATTAGTGAAAACATAGATAAAAGGTATTTAGGATTGTATGTGCATCATAGGATGTTGTAGTATACAAAACCCATCAGATTAGGTGGTAAATGACATCGAGAGTGCCAAACTAAGTAGCATGGTTATTCAAACCTTGTTTGTGACCCTTGGTATCCCAGTCAAAAACTTGAAGGGCATAATCGAGATTAAACATGTTATTGAAAAGTTCAATTAATCTAAAAAAGAATCTAGGAATTTCATTTCATTTAAAACCTAATTCTTCATTTCGTTTTTCATACTAGAATTGGTAAATCGTCATTTACCTACCTTCAAATAATTTGCAATTGGATTACAACATCCCTCTTCCGAATTGTGAATTATTGTGTTGGGTCTTTCATTTGGGTGTTATATTAAGGATTCTTTGTCTAATCAAAACTTTGTTCCTTTTCTTTTTCAGATGTCTGGCTCAAACAACGCTTATGGCTCGAACTTCAACTCCTCAAGCTTCTTTTCTCTTATGAATATTTATGCAAGGATCACCTTCCATGGCTCCGATTTCAATGATTGGAGTCGCAACATTTGAATCGACATGCGATACGAGGAGATAGAATACGTCCTCGACAAAGAACTCAAAGAGATATATGAAACCAAAGCTATTGTTGAACAAATAGCTGAGTATAGGGCTCATTAAAAGGACACGACAAAGGTGTCGTGTATTATGGTAGCCACTATGACTCCTAAGCTGTAGCAATTCTATGATGACTAGTGGCCTTACGACATGTGCCAAGATTTGATTGAAAAGTACCATCAAAGTGCACAGCAAGAAAGGCATTAGATTTTCGCCTCGCTAATAACAACCAAGACGAAGGATGGAGAGTCCATCACGAGCCAATTGCAAAGGATGCAAAGGTATGTGGATCATTTTCTTAAGTTGAATGTCATCTTTGACAAAGAGTTGGCGATTGATATAATCCTACACTCTTTACCTCCTTGTTTTAATCAATTCAAGATGACTTATCATATGGACATGGAGGAAGTCACTTTGAGCAAACTTCAAGGTTTGTTAAGAACTGTTGAAAGAGAACTTAGAGGAAAAGCTATTGAGTCCACCTCTACTACTGTTGCTCTAGTCCTTGCTATAGGACTTAGAAAAGGGAAAAAGAGGAAAGCTCCCTCTCAGAGCTACAACGGAAAGTCCCAGGATGGATCTTCTTCAAACGGATCCAAAGGTAAAGTTGGTTCTGCAACTCCCTCATTCGATCCTAAAGAAGCAACATGCTTCTTCTATCACGAGAAGGGGGCATTGGAAACGAATATGCCCAAAATACTTACCGGACATCAAGGATAGGAAGATAAAGCCCTCCTTCGCAGGTGACGTGACCTTCCTCCGATTCTTTCTCTAGCTCCACTAATGGGATCCGAATTTCTCCTACAATATCACAAGAAAGACAGGTCGTCATTCGTTTTCTGGGAGTAGGCTCCCGGAAATACACTCTGACGGTTAACTCAGCTAAGGTTTAAATGTTTATTTGTGTATATTCCTCGGAGATAACTGCTTACCTGTCGAGATCGTGTGCATAGCCCTTTATACCTAGCGACCCTGTTCGTCAATACGAGACATGATTGCTTTGGGAGAACAAGGCCAGAGGCGCTGGTTGGAGGATTGTGCGGCTCTTTTATCAGAGCACTGCAATTGGCTCCAACGGTAATGCCCTGATCATTTTCCTTGTCGCCTGACCATATTCGTTGTCTTGGTATTGGGAGCGTCCCTTGCAGGCGCGAGCCTTTTTCTCGGGCGCCCTGCTCTTTAAGGGTGCAGGCCGGCGCTTAGCCCACCAAGCCTGTCTTGCTGGGTGCGTCAGGCTTCTTGGCCAGATACAACTCTTCTATGCCAATTTAGGCACGTTATCAAGTCCCCCAGTCCGGTGGTCGTAACCATGCAATGCTACTTACTACGTTCTGGATTGAATTTCTCTAAACGTGTCAACTCCTTGTTTGCCCACCATTCGCTTTTAATGATGACGTAACTGCTCATCATGGCTAGTGGTTTCATCACCCTTTCATGCATTTTGAATATCCTGCATTTTCTATCCTCTTATAGGGGTGTTTGTTGCTTTTCCATTTCACGTTTCCTCTCCTTTGTTATTCTTCTTCTCAAGGCTTTCCTTTTTCACTTTTCTTCAGTGGCTAGTCCCCCAGGAATTCATTGTACTAAAGTCGAGTACCAATTCCTTGGTCGCACATAGGGCCTCTCAGCATCGGACGGTGTGGAGTTCCCATCGCCTGGTTCCTCTATCATGTCTCCCAGCTTGAAAATTTCAGGTTTATCTGAAAACCCTAGATGTCGGACTTCGTCTTCCCCTAACCGACAAGAGGAGGTTCTCCAAAAATATGGTTGCAGCATTTACATGTTTACTCTGAATTCCGTGAATAAGGTGGTAGCATTCAAAATGATTTGTCGTGCCAACAGCTACCTCCCAGAATACTTTGTGTTCAAATACTTCTTCACGTATTGTTGTACAGGCAATAAGTGTACATTTTTGGTTCGGTGAGGGGGTACACCCTGTTTCCTGATGGACGAACACCCAAGAATTGGCAGGATAGGTGGTTTTTGGTGAACCGAGGCTTGGCTGGTAGTGGTTGTTATCGTACTAACACCTTTGCCGATACCACCTACAAGTTGTTTGCCCACAACCAGGGTGTCACTCACTTTTTGAAGGGTGTTCAGTAATCTCTCGAGTACTACTCTGAATCACTGTTGGTCGGTGTGGGAATGAGCCCCTCTTGGAGGAGTCGTGGCAAGATGGCGATCTTCTTTTGTGTCGTCGATGGTAAGTGTTTGTGTTGTCTCTTCCTATCTTCCTTCCCCTCTTTTTCCTTTTTAAGTGTATACATTATGTTTAGGGCTTTAGCCTGCTGGGCTTTTGTGTTTGGTCGTATTTTCTCTCGTGCCCTTCCGTTTGCAGGTGCTGAGTATTCCCTATCCATGCATGAAGTCCTACGAAAGCGTTATTGAGGGAAGTTGGAACATCGAGAGGCCGATCTGATCGACTGTCTTCCTCCGCCTCGTCGTCTGGATCAACTTGCTATAATCGTCGCTTTGCCTGTCCTACCGGTGGTCGGGGAGGGTTCATCTTCTGCTGGGGTAAACCATTTGGTCGTTCACCATATCTCAACCTTCGTGCCTCTGGGTGATGTTCGCCCTATCGCTATTGAGGAAGATGATGACAACAAAGATAGCATGATCTCTGACATCCAGCGCATGCAAGATAAGAAAAAAGCTATCTTAGCCATGGTGCAGGCAGTGACCGGTGCACCTAATGTCGCTAAGCAGATTCATACAAGGCGTAGTTTTACCCGCCTTCTGATTCTATATCTTTAACACCGACGACTGTTGTGGTGATCCATGATGATGACATTCAACACTCCGAAGGGATCGCTGGGGCACACAAACAACCCGTTGCTCCTGTTCAACTCATCTCTCCTACTCCGACTAACTCTTCCCCTCCTAAAGATTCTGGTGATGCAGGGTGAGCTTCTACTTCTCCTGGTAGAGGCAGTGGTGAGGGTTCCTCTGGGCCCTTGCCTTTTATCCCCGCCTGGAGCCTTCATAATGAAGCTCGCCTTCCCGTCCGTGCCAACACAGTGGAGTTTTCCCTACATGCATTTCCTCCGGCTGTCGTAGTTGCCATGGAGGCCATGGGGAGCCCTACCCTTTCTCACAATATGTCCTACGCTGCTGCCCAGGCCATGTTTTATCTTGTTTCAAGTGTGCAGCGTATTCAACTGCTTGGTGAGATGGAGGTTGCGTATGTTGGGTGTAGTTCTCATGCAGGTGAATTACAGCGTCGCGTGTCTAAGCTCGGTGATGATGTTTAGTGTTTCAAACAGAAGTATCAACTACTTGTTTCTGAGAAAGCTGCTATGGAAGTGGTTAGGTCTGCTCTGGAGGAAAAAGTTTTTTTTCCCTTACACAAGTTAATGAAGGCCTGATAATCCAGGTTGAGAGTCTGGAGCGAGATGCTGCTGATCGCGACCGGTTGATTGCTGCTATTCAAGCGAGTGTTGAAACTGCGCAATGTGATCTGGATTGGCTATTTCATGTGGCTCTTGTGCGAGTTGTTGACAAACTGAGTGAGCACCCAAGTTTTACGAGTGATGTGAGTCTCACTCGCCACTCTGCTTTTGTTTCCATAGTAGAGTCTGTTCGCAGTACTTTGTCAAGTTCTAGGTCTAAAAACCGTGGTGTTGATTCCTATCCTCTGGTCATGTTGTAATTGTGAATGATGCTCTCCTAGCATTCCCTAGTATGTGTCAGGCCTCGCTTCTGGGATTGGGAGATTTGGATATCCAGGGGATCCTTGAGCTTTGTTCATTATCCAGTTCTGAATGCACTCCTGAGGGTATAATAGTTGATCGTGATGAGGTTGTCCAGGCTAGGGAGAATGTTATTGGTGTTGATATTGAGGGGTCTGTTGTTGAGGATGCTGGTGGCGCTGTTGGTGGTGGAGGTGGCAAGAAAGTTGGCGGTGTTGGTGGCGATAATGACGGTGGTGGTGCAGGTGTTGATGACGAGATTGTTGTTGTTGGTGGGAACGTTGTTGATGAAGATAGCGATAGTGATGATAGCGGTGCAGGTACTGATGGTGCGGTTGTCATTGGTGATGAAGGTAATGGCGGCGGTGATTCTGTTGGGGATAAACATGCTCTTGCATCGTGTGCTACCCCTCCCGTGGCGTGAGAAAACTTTTAGTGTTTGTTACTAGTATTTGGACATTTTGTATATGGGCTTGATGTATCTCCTAATTTACTCTAGCTTTACTGATCATGTTAATTTGGCTCTTAGCACATTATGTATTTCTTTGGGCTCTTTATGCTACGTCATAAGATGTTCCATGTCCTTAATACCTTGAGTATTGGCATTGGGTATTCGAAGTTGGTGTACCAAGTATGTGTTTAATATGTCGAGTGTTTGGAATTAATATATTTGATGTAAAATTTAGTGCACTAAGCCTTTGCATTCGGTATGCTAAGTACAAATTCTACTATGCTAAGTAATTGGATTCGGTACACTAAGTATGAAATTTAATATGCTGAGTATTTGGATTTGGTACACTAAGTATGCAGTTTAATACGTTGATTATTTGGATTGGATACACAAAGTAAAAAATTTAATATGCTAAGTTCTTGGGCTCGATACACTAAGTACAAAACTTCTAATGCATTGGATAATAAGCTTTGCTCTTTTAATACACTAATTATTCAAGCATTACAAGTGTTGGGCTTGTTGGGTATTTGAAGTACCTCCTTGAACTAAGCAAAATATCTCCGTTTTCTGGCACCGTTCTTCTGGCATGATGGATCCTGTTCAAAAGTAGAACTTTCTTAAATTCCACGCATTCCAACTTCTTGGGATTTTCCTTCCCTCCATTGTTTCTAGGGCATACGCCCAGTTTCGATTTGCTTCAACGATTTTGTACGGTCCTTCCTATACAAGGCCTACTTTACCTTGTGGTTGGGCCCGGCTCGCCTCGTTTCTTCTCAGCACATATTCTCCTATTTTGAATGCTTTTCCTCCGACTCTTTGGTTATAGTATCTTTTGACTGTACGATTGTAAGTGGCCTGTTGCACGTCTGACCTTTCCCATCGTTCTTTGAGGAGGTCCAAATTTAGCCTCAGGTCCTGAGAGTTGGCCTTTTCCTAAGTATGGGCCGTCCTTGGTGTGCCTATTGTTACTTCCATTGGGAGCATCGCCTCTGCTCCATACATCAGGCTGAACAGAGTCTCCCGTGTGCTTGTCCGTGGCATTATTATGTATGACCATAACACCACTGGTATCTCCTCAGCCCAATTTCCTTTGGCCTTTCCTAGCCGTTTGTTGATCCCGTTTACAATTGTTCGATTGGATACTTCTGTCTGCCCATTTGATTGTGGGTGCGCTACCGACATGAAACGTTGGTTGATTCCTTTGTTAGCGCACCATTCTCTGAAGGGGTTCTTGGCGAACTGTAGCCCAGTGTCGCTAACAAGTGTCTTAATCGTGCCGAATCTAGTCATGAAATTTTTCGACACAAATTTGATCTTCTGTCTACCGGATATTCATGCCAATGGTTCTGCATCGATCCATTTCGTGAAATAATCCACTACGACCACCATGTATTTTAACCTTCCAAGAGATTTCGGGAATGGTCCCACGATGTCTATCCCCCATTGATAGAACAACCAAGGGCTAGATATGCTAGACAGGGGAGCCGAAGGGTTCACTTGGACTGGGGAGTATGCTTGACATTCCTCACACTTCCTTGTTAACTCTACCGCGTCCAGGTATGTGGTGGTCCAATAGATTCCCATTTGGAGTACCTTTCCTATTAGGGACCTCGTGCCTTCATGTGCGCCCGCCTGGCCTGCATGCGCCTCCTGGAGCACTTCTTTCCCTTTGGCCTCATCTACGCACCTTAGCCAAGTGGTCGTGAACCCTTCTGGTATAGCTCCCCGTTTACTAGCGCGTAAGAGGGTGCCTTTATGCGCACCCTTCTAGCCTCCTCATGATTATCTGGCAAAGTACCTTGTTGTAGGTATTCGACTAGCGGGGTCATCCATGTGGGTCCGGTAGTCGTGAGAGTACTTACTTCTCATTCGTCTATGCTTCTATCCTTGAGCACTTCGACCAGGACTTTCTTTGACAAGTGATCGAAGCATGTTGATGCTAGCTTACTCAGGGCGACCGCCCTCCTATTCTCACTTCTTTGTATCTATTTGAGAACTCCTTGAAGGACTTGGTGAGTTGCTTTATACCTTGACGTATCTATCCATCCTCTTGTCTACTGTCTCAAAGCTCATGTTAATCTGGTTGGCGGCCAACCTTGAATCTGTCAACACCATTACAGCCTCCGCCCCATCTGTTTGGCTAGGCGTAATCTGGCGAGAAAAGTTTCATATTCTGCCTCGTTGTTTGAGGTGTGGAAATTGAAACAAAGAGAGTATGGGACCTCTTCTCCTTCCAGGATGGTCTGCCCCTGAGCCTTCCCAATTGGATACCCCGTCAGTGTACAATGTCCACCTTCGACAGTCTGTCGGGATTTCCTTTACCATTAGAATTCCTTCTTGAGCCATGCCTCCTTCTCCGGGGATTTCAAGTAGAAAAGTTGCCAGTGCTTGCCCTTAGATACTTCTCCATAGGCGATAACTGATGTCGTGCTCGCCCAACTAAATTTCCCATTTCACAAGTCAGCCTGACATTTCTAGCTTAAGCAATATTTGTTTGATCAGGCAGTTTGTTAGGACTTCAATCTGGTGTGTCTTGATATAATGTCTCAACCGCCATGCAGCATAGATGAGCTCCAGTGCTAGTTTTTCTAGTGTAGGGTAATTGAGCTGAGGGCCTTGCAGCGCTCGGCTGACAAAGTATACTAGCTTGTGTTCCCCTTCCCTTTCTACAACTAATACAGATGATATGGCCTCACTCGAGGTTGAAAGGTATACCTGTAGTTTCTTGCCTGGAATAGGACTAGCCAGCGTAGGCAACTTATACAGGGCTTCTTTTATCTTCTGGAGTCCTACCTTTGCTGCTGCTGTCCGTTGAAAATTGCATTTCTCAATACAGCCCTTTAATGTGTGAAAACGAGGCATGGCTTTGTCAGCCGAATTCCAGATGAATCTACTGAGTGCGGTGATCTTCCCGTTCAGGCCCTACGCGTCACTCAGGGTGTTTGGAGGTGGGTTTCCATGAATTCATCTACCTTGACCGGGCTAGGTAGTATGCCATGCCTGGTAACGTAATATCCTATGAATTTCCCTTCCTCTACCCCAAAGGTGCATTTACCTGGGTTCAATTTCATCTTTACTTTTTCCAATGTTCTAAAAGTTTCATCGACATCTTGCAGTATTTTTGTTTCATCTGGGCTTTTGATGACCATGTCATTAAGATGTACCTCGATGTTTCTTCCAATTTGGTTGGAGAATATTGAATCAACCAGCCGCTAATATGTTGCTCCGACGTTCTTTAACCCGAACGACATTTTGGTATAGCAGAAAGTGCCATGGTCGGTGTACAAAGCCATCTTTTCCTCATCTTCCCTACTCATCAGGATCGGATGGTAAACTTTGTATGCATCTAGTAAGAACTTTAGCTTAAATCCTTGCAATGATTCCACCTTCTGGTCGATCGCCGGAAGGGGGTAATAGTCTTTGGGGCATGCCTTGTTTAGTTCGGAGTAGTGAACGCACATGCACTATGACCCGTCATGTTTTCATACCATGACGGGGTTAGCAATCCAAGTTGGGAAAACTGCTTCTCTAAGGATCCCATTTTTGCTAGCTTAGTTACTTCCATGTTAATTGCCCTGTTGCGATCCACGCCTTGAACTCTCTTTTTTTTGTTTGACCTCCTGCGTGACTGGATTGATCATGAGTATGTTTCCACGCCAACCATGTATGTGGGGGTCCATGAAAACACGTGTTTGTATTATTTGAGTAGGTCGATGAGCGCTTGTATCGTGCATCCTGGTAGATTGCAGCCAATGTTGACTGGCTGGTCAGGGTATTCTTCATTAATCACCTCCTTTTCGTTTGCTATTTTAAAATGTGGCTTCTTGGTTTCCCTTGTTATCTCTATCGGTTTCATAACCGTACAGCATTGTAATTCTTTTGGTGGTGCGGTGAGGACTGTAGTTGGGCCCTCGATAGTGTTGAACTTCATGATCCCATGCATTGTTTATGGGACTGCCCCCAGCCTGAGTAGAGCTATCCTCCCTAGGATGATGTTGTGCTCAACTGAGTGTCGAATTACAACAAATTCAATCAAGACGGTTTTCCTTCATTGTTTGTCGTTGCTGGTTAGTGTGAGAGGTAAGTGGATTGTGCCCAGTGGCCATAGACTATGTCCCATGAAACCTACTAACCATCCTGTCATCCTTCCACCTATCAGGGAGGAGATGGAAACAATGATCGTAGATTATGTCTGTCGAGCTGCCCGTGTCGATGAATACCCTGTGTATGGTTACGTTTTTATAGAGGCTTGGATTATGAGTGGTTTATCGCCTCTCCAGCCCTCCGGTCTGGGGTCTCTTGCTGAGAATGTAAGCCATTGTATTGTAGCTTCGTAGTTTCTTGATTCGACTTGTTCTTCTTGCCTACCTCTCTTGCTACGTATCATGAGTATCTCTCTAGGTTGAGCATTTTCCCATGGTACACTCTTGGAATTCTCATCATCGAACTTAGCGTGTAGGCTCTGTGGTACTTCTACAAGGTCTCCCTTTAGTTGCTTCTCCATTTCCTTCTTAAGAACTGAGCAGTCAGTGTTGTCATGTTTTTTGCTCTTCTGGTATTCACAATACCACCCTTTTAGCGTTTTCATCGGTTGTGGCTTGTCTGCGACCACATAGACGTCTGTCCGATGGTTCCGCCTGTCATCCCTGGCAAATGGTCTGAAGTGGCCTTGCAGGCGTTTTCCTTGACCAAAATGCCTGCTTCCACCTGATACCTTCGTGCGGGTTGGACTGTGACGCTTAGTTTTCATGGCGTTTAGGTACGCTTGTTCTGTTGCTTCACCCTCCTCCTACCTCAAGTAATGCTCCACCTTTTCCTTTAATTCATCTCTCGTCTGTGGTTTCTTTCCCATGAGCTTTTGTGATAGAGGGCCTGATAGGAGTCCCCATGTGAAGTCCCCAGCTATCAGACCCTCGTCATGTCCTAGAACATCAAGTGTGGTGTTCGTAAACCTCGTGAAGTATTCTCTCACGCTTGCACCCTCTTTCTGCTTACATCCAGTGATTGAGTGAGAATCACCTTTATGCTTTCGTAGTTGCATGAAATTCATGATAAACAAGTACTTGAGTTGGCTGAAATTGTATATGTTTCCTGGGCGGAGTGTCTTGAACCAGGTGCCTGCATTTCCATCAAGGCTTATTGGGAAGTACGTACACAAGAACCGCTTGACTAGTTTTAGTGATGTCATCATCCATTCATACATATCTATGTGGATGTCTGGGTCAGTGGTTCCATTGTAGGTATTAAGGTTGGGGAGTCTGGCTGTTTTTAGGATTTTATAGTCTAGCAATTCCTTGGCAAACGGTCTGTGCATGCTATATTGGTGGAAATTGTTGTGTGGTTGCACGCCTGGATGGCTACAGAATGGATGGAAGCCTGGGTTAGGTTCGTAGAAAGTCTGCTACTGGAATGGCAATTAAAGCGATTGGTTGGGAGGTATGGGTTGGTTTTGGGTAGGAAGGTTGTTTACTGGGGCTAGCTGCCGGCAGGCGCTGGTTGTAATGATAGTTCTCCCCATGTTTCTGTTGCAGAGTAGAAGATAGGTGGTGGGGTTACCATGGTTTGCGTGAGTGGCGGCAATGTGAATGTTGGGTTTGCGCTCATTAGCGGCTGGCTCGTCAGTGGTATCTGGGGTGACAGCGGGACACTTGGGTTTTGGTTTACCGACAGCGTCACTTAAGGGGTTGGTAGCTAGTGTTGAGTTATCGGCACGAAGAATGATGGCATTTGGGATACCGTATATTGTGTCGCCACTGGTTGGAGTGACGGTGGTGGCTGAAGTGGTGTGACTGGTAGTACCGTCATTTATGTCAGCCTCGACTGTTGGGATGGGGTTTGTATGGTAGTACTAACGCTCATCTCAACCGATATGGTGGTGGCAGGGGCAGTTAGTGGCTCTCTGGTGGTACTACGATTACCTTATAGCTTCCTTCACCCACAGGTTCTCTACCGGCCGGCATAGGTGGCGGTGTTTCGTCCAACGGTGTCATTGACCGGATGGCACTAGTTTTGTTTCCTCCGGCTCCATCGTTGTCATCGGATGCTATAGTTTTATGTAAATGGTCCTTTTAGCTTCATTCTTCGTCACATGAACAGATGGAGCCAAATGATGTGACCTTGCTCCGATTCTTTCTTTAGCTCCACTGATGGGATCCAAATTGCTCCTACAAGATCAAATGAAAGAAAAGTCGTCAGTCGTTTCCCGGGAGGAGTCTCCCGAAAAGACACTCCGACGGTCAAGTCAGCTAAGGTTTAAGGGTTTATGTATGTATATTTCTTGGAGATAACTGCTTACCTGCCAAGATCATGTGTGTACCCTTTTATACCTAGCGACCCTGTTAGTCCATACGAGACAGGATTTCTTTGGCTGCCATTGGCTCCGGTGGTACTGCCCTGACCATTTGCCTTGTTGCCTGACCGTATCCATTGTCTTGGTATTCAGAGCATCCCTGGTGGTCGCGAGCCTTTTGCCAGGCGCCTTGCTCTTTAGGGGCGCTAGCGGGTGCTTATCTCGTCGATCCTATCTTGCCGGGTGCGTCAGGCTCCTTGGCCAGATGTGACTCTTTTGTGCTAGCTTAGGCACGTTATCAGCATGTATTTATACTATTCTATCTAATAAATCATCACATTCTAGTTCTTGGGTCCTTGATACAGGATGTGGTTTTCACATATGTTATGATTTGCAGGAGCTAAGAAGAAGTAGGGATGTGGAGCATGGGAAAATGAACCTGATAATGGGGAATAGGAAATCGTTGCCTGTCACCAAGATCGGGATTTATTCTTTAGTGCTTAATAGCAAGTTAGGATTAGAATAGAATGATTGTTGCTACTCGTTAGAGATGACGAGTAATATTATTTCTTTTCATGGTTTGAATAGACAAGCTTTTAGATTTTCATTTGAAAATGAAGTTAGTTCTATTAATGCTTATATTATGGTACTTTAATTTAAAGCATTTCCTTGTAATGGTGTATATGAAACTGTGATGGTTGTAGATAACTTAGGAAATAATGTGTTGCATATTGATTCGTCTAATGGTTCAGAAAAGGCATACTTGTGGCATTTTCGTCTTGGACATGTCAATAAGAAGTGCATAGCCCAACTTCAAAATGATGGAGTCTTGGAGTCATTTGACCTACAGTCAGATGACACGTGTGAATCTTCTTTACTTGAAATATAACTAAATCACTTTTCACTAGTACTTGTGAAAGAGGTGAGGGATTCTTGGATCTCATACACAGATGTGTGTGAAAACCTTCAGATCCACCATAAGGGATGCTAACCGCTTCTATGTAGCGTTCACCGATGATTATAGCAGATATGGGTATATCTACTTAATCAAGCACAACTCAGAAACCTTTGAAAAGTTCAAAGAGTTTAATCAAGAAGTGGAGAATCAAATGGGTAGGAAGATAAAGATGCTTAGATCACACAGGGGTGGAGAATCAATTGGGCAAGTAGATAAAGATGTGGAATATTTTCACAATTGAAGCCTCCTAGGACACCATAGCTTAATGTTGTGGCTGAGAGGCACAATTGAACGTTGTTGGACATGGTTTGTTCCATGATGATTCGAGCTTCGTTACCTATATCATTTTGTGGGTATGCCTTACAGAGTGCCGCCCATATCCTTAATCTAGTCCCAACTAAGCAGGTTGCCAAAACACCTCATGAAATGTGGACAAGGAAGGTTCCCTCCTTGGCACATATCAAGGTTTGGGGTTGCACGGATTTCGTAAGACAAGAGACTCACGACAAGCTTTAACCTCATAGTGAGTAGTGTATTTTCATCGGATACTCACATAAATCTTTTTGATATCTTTTCTATAGACCTAGTGACAACGTGGTCTTTGTAGCAAGGAGAGGGGTTTTCTACGAAAGAGAAGTCATATGCCAAGAGAACAGTAGGAGGCAAATTGATCTTGAAGAGCTTCAAGAGTCAAGCGGTGAAGGAACCTCTAACACTAGTGCTTAACCTAAGGAAGAGATTCCTATTGTACCTATTGACGAGTGATTACCTCTAAGACGTTCCTATCGAGTTATGATGGCACCGAAGTTTTATGGTTTTTATATTACTACGGAAGGTGATACATTTCTCAGTGATAGTACACTGGTAAATTTGGATGAGCCTACTAACTACACGGAAGCCATAGTGGGGCCCTAAGTTTGCAAAATGGAAAGAGGCAATGGAAAACGAGATAATGTCCATGTATGGCAATCAAGTTTGGAACTTGATTGACAATGTACCATGTCAAAAGATAGTGGGGTAAAAATGGATCATCAAGAAGAAGACCGAAATGGAAGGAAAGGTGCATACGTTAAAGGCACAACTGGTTGCGAAGGGCATTACTCAAGCCCTGGGGGTTGACTATGATGAGACCTTCTCACCAGTGGCCAAGATCAAGTCTATTATAGTTATGTTAGCTATCATTGTGTTTCATGATTATGAAATTTGGCAGATGGATGTCAAAACTTCCTTCCTTAACGGGAAGTTGGCTCAAGATATTTACATGTGTCTACTAGAGGGTTTTGTGGATGCTAAATATCCTAATAGAGTGTACAAGCTTGAGAAATCCATCTACGGACTAAAGCAAGTGTCTCGCAGATTGAATCTTTGTTTCGATGATAAATTCAAAGAGTTTTGGATTTTCGAGAAGTGAGGATGAGTCATGCGTGTATGTCAAGGCTTGAGGGAGTATAGTTAGCTTTCTTGTTTTGTATGTTGATGACATACTGCTCATAGGAAACGATATCCTAACCTTGCAGGAGGTTAAGTCCTGGCTTGGGAAGTCTTTCACAATGAGGATCTAGGGGAAGCTTCTTACATTCTGGGGATAAAGATTTTGAGAAATAGAAGTAAAAGACTAATAGGACATAGTCAAAGTACTTACTTGGACAAGGTGCAGAAACATTTTAGCATGGAGAATTCTAAGAAAGGGGAACTACCAATCCAAAGCAATACCAAGATGAGTAAGACTCAGAGTCCGAGTACCGATGTTGAGATAGTGGAAATGAGTCGAGTATCATATGCTTCCGCTGTTGGCTCGACCATGTATGATATGACATGTACTCGCCCTGATGTGGCTTTAGTGTTGAGCATGGTTAGCCAATGTCACACCCCTAAACCGGAACGGCGGAAACATTTTGGGGTGGATGACTTCATGTTAAGTATCACAACACATGCATCATAGTAATCAAAGTAACAACAACCATCGTATTGATAATATAATATTTACATTATGTTCAAAACATTACATGAAATACATTAAAAGTACAACAAAAGTTAAGGCGTAACACTCCGTCTTCGTAACGCCTGAGAGGGTACCTGTTTACTAACGATCATGAGAATACAAGTGGTTTGAAAAAGTGTCAACATTAAAGCTGGTGAGTTCATAAGTATTTTTGGTATAAAATGTATATTCTTGGTTCTTTAGAAAAGTTTGCCTGTTCCTCCAGAAAATCCTATATTTTCTTATCAGATGAATGATAAGTGAAAAATGACTCTTACAATTCCTTCTATGAGTACTTAATGAATACAAGTTATATACAATGCAGATCAAACAGACAATCGATTGTGTGAATCTGCCCTAAGCCCACAACCAAAAAAGGAACAGGAAATAAGGTGGAAGTCATACATCCAATTGTTTGTTAGATCCTCATTTTGTATAACCTTGACGTATTCACCAGGTTCTTAAGCAGTTAACTATGATAGTTCTTTGATATTTGATGAAAAAAATCCTTACGAAAGTCATATATTATCTTTAGTAAAATGGTAACCAAAATAATTCCTTCTATAATCACTTAGTTTATACTAGCTATATATAACATAATATCGAACGGATAGTTAAATGTGTGAATCTTGCCTAAGCCCACAACCAAACAAGGAAGAGGAAGTAAGGCGGAAGTCACACATTCCACTGCCTATCATATATTAATTATATATAACTCCGATGTATAAACTAAGGAATTATAGAATTAACCATTTAAGGTCCTTTATGTTATACTAGTTTAATAAGAAGTATTAAACATTCTATAAATAAGTTTCTAGTTTCACTAACTCTATTGTGAAACATTGCTTTCATCAATAAATGTTATTGTTTCATAAAGTTCAATTGAAAACTGTTTACCTTAAAAGAACGATGTTCTCAGAAAGTTCTGAAACCTCGGAGTACATTGGGCGTAACTTCGGTACGCTGGGGGTACCCGAAACGTTGGTCGTACCCTCATACGCTGCGCGTTCGGTGATGCATGTCTTCGGACTTGTCAATCTACGCATAATACGTGTTGCATGCAAATGAAGGGGCAACGTGGACAATCCGAAGCCTAGCCTCCGAGTACGCGGGGCGAAATATTGTACGTTGGGCGTACTCCTTTGGACCAGCCTCGTAATTTGTGCCTTGAACTTCTAAAATTCATCACTTTCGCATAGGAGCTCTACTTTTTACGGTATTTATATCCACGCGTAGGTGACATCAATCTATACAACTTTCGCTTAGACTCCATCGGCTAATTTTGACTTTATTTTTAAAGTTATATTTTAAATAGTCCAGGACAGGAAATGTTTGTTAAAAATTCATAACTTCTTCATCCGACATCCGTTTTTGTCTGTCTTCTTACCGTTGAACTACTATTGAGGAGATCTTCAATTCTCATTTAGGTTGTGTCATCTAAAACTCGATCTTTATTTCGAGTTTTGAGTTGTGTACTGCTATGCCAATTCTTAGAAAAATCATAACAACTTCATACGAAGTCAGATTTCAATGTTCTTTTTATGTAAATTCTCAATTTAACGTAATCTACTACTTTTATTTTGCTTCTTAAGGCTAAAAATCATATGATTGTAAAGTTAATTTTTACGTCACACAACGTTGTGTCAATTTTGTCGCGGATCTTCTACTAGTCATAACTTCTTCATTATAACTTGGATTTCGGCGTTCTTTATATGTACAGAAACTTTGTGACATATAATACAACTTAGATAAGATTATTTATTCTAAATAATCTTTTATGAAAAAATCATGTTTGATGTGAAATAATGGGTTGTTACATCGGATATTAAGGGAACCCGAGTAGAGCTCATTAGACAGTAGTTAAGAACATTCTTAAGTACCTACGAAGGAATAAGGATTGGATCCTTACACTTTGTAGGAGTGATGACTTGAGAATGACAGGTTATAGTGACGCCAACTTTCAGACCAATAGAGATAACTTCTACTCTCATTCGAACTGGCTATTTACCCTAAATGGAGGAGCAGTAACTTGGAAAAGTTCCAAGCAGGAGATCGTGCCTGATTCAACATGCGAATCAGAGTACATAGCAGCGAGCGAAGCGTCGAAGGAGGAAAGATGCTTGAAGAACTTCATTGGAGACCTTGGGAGTTATACCAGCCATAAATGAGCCTATGAAGATTTTCAATGATAACAAAGGAGTGGTTGCCTTAACCAAGGAACCAAGGGATTATGGTAGATCTACACACATCGACAGAAAATACCACTTCATTATACATCGGGTAAAAGAGGGTCTTCTTGTAATCAAGAGGGTATCGTTAGAGGAGAATCCAGCATATCCCCTCACAAAGGGTCTAAGTAGGTTTAAGCACTTACAACATGCGAGGAGCATTAGTTTGACGGACGATATTAGTTTTAGTGATTAGATAGATGTTTAGAAACTTGTAATAGATAAATGTAATTGAAATTTGATGATTAAGTAATGGAGATTTATTTATGAGTAAAGTTTACTATCTACTGTCAATTGTTTACTATTGTTTCACTTTTTCATGTTTTACTTCCAAAATAATTAGATTGTTCAAATTATCCATGGCCGATCATACATTGGGAGTAAGTAATGAGGCAAGACTGACATGAATTGGTTTGTAAATTATCTAAGTGCTTCGACATAGCAAAGGCCTGCTGCAATGTTCATGAGTACTTTCGAAATAACATTTGAGTATTAGATTAAACTCACGCTCATGTGAATCACTTCATGGAACTTATCACGAGTTATTGTGAGACGATAATATCATATAATCTTTAAACCGAGATATATGAGTTGTTGTTTACAACTTGGTTGTGCATTGATAATGTGTAAACGCATCAGTAACTTGATGTTATAAAACGAGTTGTTGTGTACAATTTGATGAAGAAATAGTACAAGCATATAATTCAAAGTTTATCTATTCCTTGTAATTTAAGAGGGTAAAAGCGATATCTTAGGCCCCTCGATGATTTTGTGTTGACTTATGTGTGGGGCCCAGTCAGAACCGAACTGATGTGTTCAATTAAGTTCTAATCAGAAGTCGGGAAACAAACTGTCTGACATTGAGAATGATTATGTTCCATGTCCTTGTCTACACGAGATCTTGAAGAACGGAGGATTGTATGATCCCTTATCTAAAAGACGCATCATTGACTAGGTCATAGTTTGACAACGACTTTTGAGAGCTACGATTGCTAATTGGATTTTGAAGTCATATTTGCAGTTATAGCTATTAGACTTATCCAATTGGGAGACTGTTGGACTAGGTGTCTAAACCCAAAACTATAATTGGTATATACTTGATCTGATAGTAGCATGATCCTTTTGGGTTGCCTTTACCATGGCAATTTGATAGGATGAATTATGGAGAAATAGGTTGATAAATGATTTAGTAATATATTATAAGAAAAATATATTAATTGAGATATCATATTATTTAATTAGTATTAATCAGAAGTTGATTTGGAATTAATTTAGTGATCAAAGGAAATTGATTAAAAGTAAGGGGACTGATATTGAAAATCATTGGTAGTTGCAAGTTAGGTTGATGGACTCCTAAAGAAGGAGTGGACGAAATCTATGGGAAAACCATAGAGATTTCGTCCAATGGGCCATATAGAACGTGTCCATGCATTGCTTAAGGCTTAAGTAGAGAATTAGTGTTTCACCTAAAACCCTAGTAGCCTCGTCTATATAAAGGACCCTTGACTTACAATTTTTGGCCTTATGCATTCTTAGAGAACCCTGGTCGAAATCAAGTAGCCTCCATCACCTCTTTCTTCTTCATTCTTTGCTAAGTGTTGTTTGTGACTCCATTAGAGGTGCAACACTTGAGGAACTAAGCTCTTTAATGTCAAGATCAAGCTACTAACAAGAAGGTATTCTTCTAAACCCTAATATGATTAGATTTTCTTTTTCTTGTATGCTAGATTATGGTTTTGCTTTGGAAAATTAATTTGCATGTATAACTTGAAAAAAACCTAGATCCAAAGCAAATAGGGTTGCATGTACACATAGGAATGTTGTAATGCTCAAAACCCATTAGGTAGATTATGGATGGTGATGTGAAGCATCCACTTATATGTTACGGTGATTATGTATTATAGTAACCTACTCTTAGAGAATTACTTCTTGTGATTTTTTCTAAGTAATATTAAGAAGGTAATATCACCGTAGTCTGTAACTAAAAGCCATACATAGTACGCTTAAATGTAACATGGCGAAGGGTAAATGATATGTGTAGTCAAAGTTGATTTTTTTCCTACTAACTAACGGTACAAAAGATATAGTTGGGGTGCTTAAGGATTGCATGTTGATGTTAAATTTATACATATACTCATGCTATATTGATAACAATTCAATCATCTTATCTACATAAAAGTCACCACGAATATTTATAGAGTGTGGAAATTATCGAACGTTGCAGTTGGATGAGAATTTCACGTCTCACGATTCACGTATTGTCACAACCCCAAACCGGAATGGCGGAAACGTTTGGGGGCGGAGGACATCATGTATAGTATCACAAAAATTGTATAATAGTAATCAAAGTAACTGCAACCATTGTATTAATAATAAAGTGGTTACATTATATTCGAATCATTGTTGAATAACATCAAAAGTATATAACAAATAAAAAGACTTGAAGCTATTATGCTCCGTCTTATCGAAACCTGTACGTATACCTATCTACTAGTTTCTTGAGAAGAAAGGTGATTTTGAAAGTGTATCAACATTTAATTTGGTGAGTTCATAATCATTTTCGTTATAGAAAGTATATTTTTTGTTCTTTGAAGATGTTCGTGTGTTCCTCCAGAAAATCCTATATTTTATTAATAAGTAATGTGACCATACTAGTTCCTTCTATGATCACTTAGTTTATAATAGATATATATAAACTAATATCGAACGGACAGTTGAATGTGTGGATCTGCCCTAAGCCTACAACCAGAAAAGGAACGGAATTTAAGGCTGAAACACCAGTCCTAAGCCTGATAAATCTTATATATATATATATATATATATATATATATATATATATATATATATATATATATATATATATGGCTAGGTTATAATGTGGATGGATAACTATTGTGCGGACGAGTGGAGAGTGCTATTCTATGAGAATTACTAAAAGAATAAGTTGTTTAGTAATGTGAATACATTCAACCTCACACAATTGTTGTCATTTCCATTCAATCTCACTAATTATTATTCTTTTTTGTTCTCACGCATCGTTTTTCACTCATTTTCATTCATGCACAATACGGCTGAATAAACATCCTGATAACATTCTAACAGACTGTGAATAAAAAAACTATAATAACCTTATAGACAATTTAATTGGTGATAATGTGTGATAATGACAGTAGTTATGTACGATTGAATGTATTCACATTATCAAACAACATATTTTCTTTGTCATTCTCACAGAATAGCATTGTCCACATGTCGGCACAATAAATGTCAACCCATATTTGAACCTATCTCTCTCTCTCTCTCTCTTTATATATATATATATATATATATATATATATATATATATATATATATATATATATATATATATATATATATATAAACTCACCTCGAACGTGAGTTCTTTGTTCTTGGTTTAGTCACAAAGTACTAACGATGATCCTCGGATTAGAATATGTGAAAATTCGGCGTATCCTAATAATATTTATAAATGATGTCGTATTTTAATTAATAAGATATTAATTTATTTAATGGATAATAATTTAAACTATTAGACAACACTTAATTATGTAAGAAATACTTACAAAAAGCCTTAGGAATTAATTGGAGGAATTCTAGGAGTTTTCGATGTGCTTGGAGATTTGAAGATTGTTCTTGTGGTTATTGGTGTTCTTGGTGAAAATAAGAAGATCTGGGTAAAATCCTTTTGAACATATGTTGTATACGCATGATACTTGAGAGGAAAATGGAAAGTGTTTGCAGTATGAAATGTAAGAAATGAGGAGTGTTTACGGTTGACTAAATATAAATAGAATTGTGTTTTCGGCATTAATAGGCCTTGGATTTTGGGTTTTCGGTTCTATATGGGCTTAGCTAGATGATTTTGGACTCATAAGGGGCGTGATTTTGGTCATATTTGACCGAAAATCCTTGTTCTTGATTTATTATAACCGTAAACTCCATTAGAATTATATTGCTTGGCCGAAAACTAAGTGATTCTTGATTTCTGTGGACTGAAAACTACTTGTTCTAGAAGTCTAGGACCGAAAACTAATATATGGTGGTTTATTTCATGGTTCAAATCTTAGTCTTTCAACTTATGTTAATTTATACTGACATAAATTAACTTAGGTTTCAAACTATACTTAGTTATTAGCTTATAAACATGCCCTTAAGGCAATAGATAATGCAATGCAACAAGGATTGCAATGTGGTTTCACTGGTACTTGGTTAGGGTTTAGACTTTGTTGGGTCTAAAATTATGGGTTGTGGCACATAGATATCAAGGACAAAACGACATCTGATTACTTATCTGGGGGCTAGATCGAATTTAAGGGTTCTGAAGGTCATAATACTTTTCTTGGAGAGATACCATGTGTAAATTATATTTTGAACTAAGAGATGTTGCGGCATGTGAAAATTAGAGTCTGTTGGAAATATGCCCACTGTTACAAGTTAGTACATAATGGTTGCATTACATGTACATGTTACAAACTTCGGTCAACCAATAAAGAGAGAAACAATTAATTAGATTAATTAATTGGAAATTAATTAATAATTGATATAAAAAACAAATAAATTAGATTAATTAATTTATTAATAATTGAAGTGTCAATAATACCCCAAAACTACAAAAAAGATTAAAATAATAATGTCAATGGTTTTGAATTTTAAAATAAGATGATACCCCACAAATACAAAAAAGGAGTAGTTCTAAAGGTTTCAAGAGCATTTCAATGACACACTAAAACCTTTGAAAATTTCATTCCTCCTTTCCCTTTCTCCTTTGTGATCGACGAACTGGTTTTCGATAGGCTGCTTTGATAATAGGGTTCTTGCTTTCTTGTTCGGTGTTTTGGGTGTAAGAATTAAAGTGTATGACAATGTTAGGTGGGTTCTGCGTTGGACCTTATTTTCATTAAATTTTTCATTGACAAAGTAATTCTAGACCTTTCTTGTAGGTTAAGAAAAATGGCTTATAATGCATGAATACGATCCTTTAGCCGGATTATGGTGTTTGATCCACTATTCTTTTGTTGTTTGATTAAAGTATATTTTTGTTAATGAACACCATAACCCAACACCAAGTAGGATTGGATGCAAGTGGGGAACTGATGGAGCATGTATATACCCATAATGAGCTTACATGAATGTCACCATCATTGGAACTATTGGGTCGCACAGTCAAGGTATGTGTATTTTAACATTAATGCCAAGACTAATTGAAACACTATAAGTTTTTTAAGAAGTAGCATATATAGATAACAAATTTATACATGTTAAAAAGGATTAGGTCAGACTAAGCATTAGGGCAGCACAATTTGTGCCATTATGAAGGGAGATATGCCATGACCCACATATCACTGGCTAAATATTTTCTATTAAAACTCAATGCTCAATATTTAATATAAATCTCGCACCATGCATCCATCATTCCACTTATATAAGTTATAAAGAAAAACAATTATTTTCACAATGTTTTGTTAGGTATTACAATATATCTTGTAAGGTCAATTAAATCATCAAGAACCATTATAACATAACATTTTGATCTTACATGGGCATGACACAATAAATATATAAAGGCTACTTGTTCTTATTGTTTCCTTTTGTAGATTTCATCCCTACTTCAGAAAGAGTTCTTATTAATAGTAATTGAAGTTGTGCACACTCCTCATTGTTGTATATATTTTAGCTTTTATGGTTAAATGGTCAACCTCCATATTGTAATCATGTTTGTAACACCCGATGCTTGTAGGTAAATTCTTTCCTTATTTCCTAAGATGTAATGTTGGGTGTGTATCAACACAGGGCATAGATAGTGTTCTACGCTCTGCATGCTATCTATATATGCATAAAAGGATAACTTGGAGCGGGTTTTTAATCACCTACGTAGGGTGTAGGTCTGTGTACATAGTGCGTACTAGCCTAGAGCGGAACCCCTAATTTTGGAGTTTTGATCCCTATTTAAGGGTTCTAACTCCCTTGAGGCCTTCTATTATCAGCCTCCACGCCCCATAAGCAGTTACCTCGTAACCTTAACCTGCATTTGTAAGTCTTGAGCTCTTTGAGTGTTTTGTGTTCATATTTTAAGGAAGCATTCCATTGGAGAGAACTTGGGAACATTTAAGCCTTGTGGATCTAGAACTAGCATCTCACAAACATTCTCCTTGAGGTATAAAGTTCAGAACTTAATAAATAATTTTTTAGATCTTCTTAGTCTTTAGGTTTATGTTCTTTTTGGTCCCATATTCTTGGTCTAATTGCATATGAGCTACTCCAGGCCTTATGAGTATCCTTTTCAGATGTTTTGTGTACATGGAATCATGAAAATGCAATCTTGGTCCCTTCCTTCCACCCACGCATGAGTTTGTTAGATTAGTGTCTAAGTCCATAACTATTTTGGTATATACTTGACCCGATGGTGCATGGTCCTTTTGGGTTGCCTTCACCAAAGCAACTTGATAGGATGAATTATGGAGAGAAAGGATTAAATATGATTTATTAATATATTATGGGAATAATATATTAAAGGAGAAATCATATTGTTTAATTAATATTAGTCAAGAATTAATAAGAATTAAGTTTGTGACTAAAAGAGATTAATTAAACTTAAGGGACTGAAATTGTAATTATAAGATAATTACAATTGGGCTATGGATAACCTTATTATATAAGGTTGGACGAATTCTATAGGGAAACCCATTAGAAATCATCCAAGGCTTTTAAGAAAGGAATCCATGGGCTGCTTAGGGCTTAAGTAGTCAGATTAGGGTTTCCTAGTTTAAAACCCTAATAGCCTACATGTATAAATAGCACCCTTTAGCCCCAATAAACGTGGTGAACTTGTTCTCTAGGGTTTTGGACGATTTTGGGCAGCCTCCACTCTCCTTGTTCTTCATCCTCTTGCTCTTGGTGTTTGTGAACCATTAGAGGAGTGACATTTGTGACTCTAAACTTTCTAAAGTCATTACAAGGAGGATTTGAGATTATTATTGCTACATAACAATCAAGGTATGATCTAAACCCTAATTATATGTTGTATTGATTATCATATGCTAGATCTAGGGTTTATGGTCTTGGATAAATTGCATGTACAATAGAGAAACCTAGATCCAAGCATTAGGGTTTGTATGAGCACATAGGATGTTCTTATGACTAAAACCCATCAGTGGTATCAGAGCCTTGATTGGTTTCTAATTGTTTTGATGCATTATGTGCTTGTTCAAGTTGCAAATTCGTTTTTCAGCCAACCTGCCTGATAAACTCGGTGAGTCCCATTGTGGACTCGGCGAGTCCATATGGGTACTCGGCGAGTTCAAGCGTCAGAAAGAGGGGATTTTAGGATTTCTTGTTGTTTTACTCATGGATACTTGCCTTATCTGTTTTAAATCATTAAAATCTGATTTTATTCATATTTTTTAGTATATCCTTGATTAAACAAAAGATAATTACCAATTGATTAGATAATAACTTCCTTATATGATAAAGATTGGATTATTTGTATTAATTGGGTAACTTATTTTGCAAGAAATTGAAATTAGGTCAAATATAGATAATGATGAAATTAATTGTTTAATTTATATTATTTGTTATTTGATCCTTGTGTTATGAAAAGTTTCAATTTTCCCTTTTAGGTTTTATAGTTTAAATTTGAACTCAAAGGTTTAGTTTTGAAATTTAAATAGTTGAAACCCTAATGTTTTGAAATGTTTCAAAACTTGTCCTCAAGTTTTGGAATTTAAAAGTTGATTAAAAGTTTAATCTAGGAATGTTCAATTCTAAAACCCTAGTATTGTTTTGAAAAGTTCATATCACACCCTTATGGTTTTATTAATTAGTTAAGGCATATAATTAAAAGAGGTTTAATAAATCCATAAAAGTTTCGTTTTACATTTAATTGAATTAAAAGTATAATCGTTAAATTTGACCACCTAGTATTTTAAAAGTGTAAAATACACCATATACTATATATAACACTAAAAGTCTAACATTATATATATATATATATATATATATATGTGTGTGTGTGTGTATGTGTGTGTGTGTGTATGTATGAGTAAAACTCAGTATTACCGTTAGTAGGCCTTATTCACGAAGCTAGTCTATAAGGGGTGTTTAATGAAATTGCCTATAAAATGGCGATTGAATGGGTATCCACTATTACCCACCGCACTCTTGATTAGTGGAGGGTCGTTAGCCGAACGGGGAGGATAGGACAAAACCTTCCATTATAAGTATAATGAACTACAAAAGTAACTAAATATTTTACAAATTCCCAATCTTAGTTACTTAGGCAAAAGTGAATTGATGCAATTCCATGAAATTACACTTTGAGCCCTTGCGCGGACGTTAGTGGAACGTGTGTAGTTTACCGGCACACTAAATGGTTCTAAGCAAAGGTAGCAAAGGGTGACTCAATGGTTTTCATAGTTTGGTGGAGCGTGTGTGGTTTACCGGCACATCGAATAGGTGACCGTAACATGTGAGGGCACCATGTAAGTTTGCATGGTTATTCACACCCGCTTTGTGATCCTCGGCATCCCAGTCACAAACTAGAGGGGCATATCGAGATTTAAACATGCCATTGAAATGTTCAATGGATCTCAAAGGATCTAGGAGTTTTCATAGATTTAAAACTTAAATTTCTTTTTTGTTTTTCATGGTGGAAAATTACTGAATCGTCATTCACTTACCTTCAAATATTCTGCAGTTAGATTACGGCATCCCTTTTCTAGGTTGTAGCGTATTATGTTGGGTCCTAGCCTTAATATCTCATTTGGGTGATTTATTAAGGACCCAATCTATCAACTAACTTGAATTTATGTTTTCTCCCGTTTTGTAGATGTCAAAGT
This sequence comes from Lactuca saligna, assembly GCF_052625555.1. Classification (NCBI taxonomy): domain Eukaryota; kingdom Viridiplantae; phylum Streptophyta; class Magnoliopsida; order Asterales; family Asteraceae; genus Lactuca; species Lactuca saligna. Next base: position 167,599,448 of record NC_136422.1, on the reverse strand, counting down.
TCGACAACTATGGTCTTCCCAAATCCCATGGAACAAGCTTTCCACATCAAGATGATATTCCACGATTCGATCGAGGAATAAGAAATCATGCTTCACTTCCTCCTCCTCCTCCCGTTGTTCTCCCTAACCCACAAGATTGAAGAATTGAAAGGTTCAATGTCACTAAAGCCCTATTGGAAATGAAACATGAAGATGGTAAACCCGTGTGTGCCCATATTCTAGGAATGAAATCACACATTGAAAGGTTGATAATGTTGGGTGCATCATTCCCTGATGAGTTGGCTACAGGCTGGGTTCTACAGTCACTCCCTGAATCATATAATGAGTTCAAAAGAAAGTATTATATGATGAATCATGACGCAAACCTCATTGACCTAACTTACATGCTCATTGCTGCTAAATCAGAAATGATTCGGCAAAGCAATGGAGCGTATTTGTTAGGAAAGTCAACTAACCATGCTTCTGAGGATGTTCTAGGAGAACCGACCTGCGTTTGCTGCCAAGAGAAAGGGCGTTGGATACAAATCTGTCCTAAGAGCCTGAAGAGTCCAGAAGATGCGAGAGTCAAAGAGTATGGTTGTGCTTCAGGTAAAATCCACTATCTAACTCAATTAAGTTCCTATTCGTTGATTCTTAATACATAATGTGATAAGATTGCATTTGAATGTTTTGCAAGATCGATGAAAAGAGAGGAAGCTTGATGAAATAGCAAGATTGAATCTAATCACGAAGACATGGATTCGAAGATTAGATTTTGAGCTTAGATAGAGTTGTTAGGAATATTTATTACATAGTTTTTCAGTTGATTTTGCATTGTAAGGACAAATGTTTTCCACTACTTTTATAAATAAAATAAATTTTGTTTGACGTGTTTATTTATTTCCTTGCAATGAAATCGTTATGAAAAATTGATGTTCGTATATTTACAACAAATGGACGTGATTCTTAATTATGTTGTTTGTGGAAATGTCGAGAATTTACCAAATAAGGAAAGTTTCTCATCACCCAAGTTTCTATTGGATAGAGATTTGGAATCGTACAACAAGAATTGTGTGATGAATGAATAAACTTTCACATTTGGAAATTAGACTAATTCGTTGACAAAGTGTCAAGTGAAGGAAAGGAGATCGAGTACACAAAGTTGTGTATTGATCAAGTCCACTGCAAGAGTAACAAAGATATTCGTCATGATTTACTAAAAGTTTAGCAAATAGGATTACACTTATAAGATTAAGTGTAATTCTGAATTGATTGTAAAAGTTTAAATCAATAAGCAGAACGAATAAGAAGAATCAAGTAGGCAGAAAAATAAAAGTTTCTCTATTCTACAAAGAAGGGAGAGTACCTTTTATTATGTTCTATGATAGGTCTTAATGATTAAGAACCATATCTCAATTGATCCTTTAAGTAAGTCTTAGTACAATTGTATGTCTAAGAAAAGGAATCAAGCATTGAAGAAATGGTTAAATCAAGAAGTCAATCACACTTCGTTCCAAAACAAGTATTAAAGTTAAGTTTGTGACATTGAGTGACAAGTCTTAAGAAGGTTTATAACACTCATAAAATGTAGAATATGGAAAAAGTTTTTCTTATTCTTGCACATTTTAAATTGGAAAGTTGTGATGTCTTGGATAAGACAAAGACCAACTAGGACCAATTTTGTGAAGTGTTTTGATAAAAACTACACTAACTCTTGAATATTTGGTTGTCAAGAAATGATATGTCAAGGAGTCAGTGGGAGTCTTAATTGTCTTGAAAGGTTTCAAGAACAAATAAAAATAAACCTTATCTAACATCACTAGCACACGACTTGAGGTTTATAACCTATCGTGTTGACGTTATTTTGTTTTTGTGCCATTCCAGTTGAGTTAATTATGCATGTGAGTTATATGAGTTCTCATTTGAATGCATAAAAGGCAATGACCTTAATCAATGAAAAGTACATTGACAGGAAAGGGTGAGCTGCTTAACTACTTGGAAGACATGGTGGGCAACCGTGTTACCATAAGGCAAGAAATCAAGATTGAGAATGTTCGGTCCATATGAGTTTGGATTTGTCGCAAACCTTGGTTTTGACATATTCACATGGATAGGAACAAACACATACACCATTAAATATAAGTGCCATAAGATTCCCTCCTTCATGAAAATGACTGTGAGGAAATGCTTTCACTGAAAAGAGATTTTGAGAAGATAGTGATTGTGAAAATTGGATTCTCGAATTCGATTATGGTTACGGTATCCCTTTCCATGATTCGAATTGTGAGATTTGGCAATTAGTCTTAATTATTTAGACACACATATGAGCTATCTAAAGGAAAGGTGTATAAGCTTAGATAAAGGATTATCAAAGCATTAGGTACTTAAGAAATTCAATAAGTATTGTTTCAGAATACATATCAAAGCTAGTAGGAGCATAAGAGTTATGTTTATAATAATCATCATGATAGTGGCAGCATAAATGTTATGATTGTATGATTATTAAGGCAAGTATTGCAAGTTATCAATATTAATTATAGAAAACAAGAATCATACTTTGCAAAGTTGTAAGAGTTGAATAGTTGTTTTACTATAATTAAGGGAGAGAATATTATGCTTCATTTCAAATCTAAAGGCTTAGGTTGTGGAATGTTAATAAATTTAGTCAAGGATACATAGTGTGTTCTTAAATTTCGATTATGATTACGGGATTCCTCTTCATAATTCGAATTGTGATAACATAGTACATAGAATATTATGGCAGAAGATTGATAAAGTATCAAATCTTTATGTAAAACATTATGAATCGTGTCCCATACGCTTTGGGTATAGGATCGATTGCAAATGCTATAATATTTGACCATTCTAAAATTTTCTAAAATGTCTAGCGCATTTAGAGGGAAAAAGGACAAGGATCGGTTTTGGCTAAGATAATTAAACAACTATCAAAGGACAATCCAAAGTTCGCCGAGGATTGGTCGCTTGTGAGTAGTTGGAAGTATAGTATTGGATGGACCATATCAACATTATTATGAATAGATAAGATTATATTAAGAATACGTTGTCATATGGTTTGTATGGAAAGGTTTCAATATTGGGAGTTAGATATTGAGAATCTATGTCTAGATTAGAAACTTTAAGCAAAAGGATGTTCAAAGAAACGTACTTTGAGTGAGAGACATCACATCTATGGAATCGTCCTGTAACAATCTCCGATAGAGGACTTTGTAATCTCATTGGCGATAGTCATTGTGACTTTGGTGCAGTGATATTACGAAAGGATCATCGCATAAAATGTTAGAATCTAACATATTCTATAAGTGGCAAGAATTTGATATTCTATCACTTGTGGAAAGGATTAGGAGTTCTGAAATCAGTATGATTAGAAATGTGTTCATTTGATCTATTTCACAAAGTAAGAACCATAGGTAAACATTGTGTGCATGCTGAGAGCATGGGACAAGTGTTGTAATAATTCAAGTAAGAAGTTGATTACCCGAAACAGCAAATAATGAGTAATCGATATGGTGATAAGTAAAAGGTGTTTTATTTATACTCAAAGGTTTGAGGCCATATGGGGTTAGTATTATCCTTGTGTTTCACTTTGCATGTTTTGACTTCCTGAATAATTTTATTGGTTAAGAACAGTCAAATTATTTGAATGGGCCACAGTCGTTCATATGTTGGAAGTAGGTATGAATGAAGACTGTCGTGAATTGGTGTGTGGATTGTCTAAAGAGTATTAGACATAAGAAAATGTTTGCTGCAACGTTCATGAGTGATTATGAATATGATTTGAACATTGGATTAAATCCACGCTCACTTGGATCACTTCATGGATTTTATCACGAGTGATTGGAGAGACGATAACATCTTATATTCTTGAAACCGAGATGTGTGAGTTGTATCTTGCAAATCGGTTGCACGTTGATAATATGTAAACACACCAGTAACTTGGTGTTATAAAACATATTGTTGTGTGTAATTCGGTAAGTGAGTGCAAGCGAACACTGAGTCAAAGTTTATGCGTTCCTTTTATCCAAAGTAGGATAATAGTGATATCTTTGGGCCCCTCGATGATTTAGTGATGATAAACGCAAATCCTCAGCCGAGCTAGGGCTAATTTGATTTGTTCAATTAGTAAGTTGTCATAAATCGGAAGTTGAGAAATGGTACAGAGAGAATGATTAGAAATCATGTCTTATACGATATCCAGAACGGAGGAATATATGATCCCTTATCTAAAGGACACGCGTATCTGATAGGATCAGAGTTGGCAGCGGCTTTAGAAAGCTACGATTGCAGGTCAGGATCTGAAGTCATACGCAGAATAGTTATTAGACTTATCCAAGTGGGAGACTGTTGGATTAGTGTCTAAGTCCATAACTATTTTGGTATATACTTGACCCGATGGTGCATGGTCCTTTTGGGTTGCCTTCACCAAAGCAACTTGATAGGATGAATTATGGAGAGAAAGGATTAAATATGATTTATTAATATATTATGGGAATAATATATTAAAGGAGAAATCATATTGTTTAATTAATATTAGTCAAGAATTAATAAGAATTAAGTTTGTGACTAAAAGAGACTAATTAAACTTAAGGGACTGAAATTGTAATTATAAGATAATTACAATTGGGCTATGGATAACCTTATTATATAAGGTTAGACGAATTCTATAGGGAACCCCATTAGAAATCGTCCAAGGCTTTTAAGAAAGGAATCCATGGGCTGCTTAGGGCTTAAGTAGCCAGATTAGGGTTTCCTAGTTTAAAACCCTAATAGCCTACATGTATAAATAGCACCCTTTATCCCCAAAAACGTGGTGAACTTGTTCTCTAGGGTTTTGCACGATTTTGGGAAGCCTCCACTCTCCTTGTTCTTCATTCTCTTGCTCTTGGTGTTTGTGAACCATTAGAGGAGTGACATTTGTGACTCTAAGCTTTCTAAAGTCATTACAAGAAGGATTTGAGATTGTATTTGCTACATAACAATCAAGGTATGATCTAAACCCTAATTATATGTTGTATTGATTATCATATACTAGATCTAGGGTTTATAGTCTTGGATAAATTGCATATACAATAGAGAAACCTAGATCCAAGCATTAGGGTTTGTATGAGCACATAGGATGTTCTTATGACTAAAAACCATCACAGATATGGTGCTTGAGACTGTGTAATAAGCTACGGTTTAGATTTGAACTCTCTTTATCCATGAAAAGGCATAAAGTTAAAGGCTTTATGATTTAGAATGCTCATTAGGGTTAGATCTATGTATTTTGTTAAAGGTCTAAAGGAAATTAGTGCTTAATGTGAGTTTTGGAATCTAAGGTAATTATCCCATACGTAATCTAGGCTACGCCCATTATAGCCTGGTGGAGTCCCGTTTTCAAAATAAGACTCTATGGCATGCATAAAGTTGGGAGTATGCAACACGTAGGTCAACAGAAATCTAACCTTTCACTTCTTGACTCATTGACTTTTGGTTAACTGTTACGGTAGGTCTCGGGAAGGGAAAATGGTCGTTTTCCCTTAGAGAGTTAGTCTTAGTATAACGACTTGTTGGTTTGAGGTTTTTACCTTAGTTGTGATTTAACATTTTTTGGTGAATTGAGGGTCATTAGCTCTAGTTCGTGTTTTCTCTGAGAGCTGGTTGAGGTGAGTTCTTCCTCACTACACTTGGTATCGAAGGAGCCAATGTCATCCCTCTGGAATTTTTATGTATCTTGGTATATAGAATATGGTATGTTGTAGAGATTGGATAGTCGGTAGATATGTGTGATTACCTGTTTTGTTGGTTATTATTTGTTATTTTATTATGTGTATATGTCGACATATTGTTATGGGTTGCGGTCCTGGTTTGTAGAGCGGTCCAGATAGGTTGTAGGCCCTACGAGGAAATCCAGTTACGTTGATGGATCGTATATACATGATGTTATCTGTTTGGTTATGTATGGTATTTTGAGGGAAACTCACTATCATTTGGCTTACACTTTGATTTCATGGTTTCAGGTACATCAGATGAGTGGGACAAGGTAAAAGCGTGATGTGCACATTATCCTTGGATATTTTATTGATTGATGATTTTAGGATACTCTGATTTGACTATGTTCTTGAAAATAATGTTTTTGTATGATTTATGGATTATTAAAGGGTTTTAAAAACAAAAAGTTATACTACGATTTTTTGGATGTTACAAGTTCATATCAGAGCCCTGGTTTGAGAGAATTTGATAAACACTTGTGGGATTCCAGACTCAAACTAAGGATTTGAAAAATATTTTTTTAAAATTAACTCTAAAAAGACCGACAAAAAGGATGTGATGTGTACAATCAACCGAAGCCAAGGAAAATATTCCCCAAGATACCCACACTTGTTTTGTGAATTGATGATATGATAGAATTGAATGCTAGTTGTTAGCTTAGGATCTTTTAGAATTTCATGTTAGAATTGTCAAATTTATGATGCATGATAGCCTAGGGGGATTGCTTAATATCCTATATGGAATTGACATTATTATTGTAGTTGCTTAAGGTGTGTATCATAGTTGTATATAACTAAGATTTTATAGCCTAGTAATGTTTAATTTAGTCTTATTTCTTATTCCTTGTTTGATTATCGGCTTAGGGTTGAATCAAGTATTCGACTGTCTATTGAATTCAGTATTATGTACGATTAACATGCACGAGCGGCTTTAGGGTTAGTCTAAGTTTCATCAGTGAGTATGATTTGTGGTAGGATAGCTAGAGGGATGATTAGCCACTCTTGAGAGGGTGAGTGTATAATGTATGTGTATCCTAGTTAGTCGGCCTCGTGGTCGGTTGGTCTGTGACCACCCTCCCCCCCCCCCTAGGAGAAATATGAGAAGATATGGAAAGTAGTATGGACTTGTAATACTGGAAGCACTAGACCCCTACGCGTATCAAGGGAGTCACGAACCTTGAGGGTTTAGTGGTTCCGTGATGATATTGTAGTATGAATTGTTATTATTCTTCTGATGTTCTTCTGGTTTATTTTCAAGATGCTGATAACTAGAGGGTCCAGATCAGGAGTTAGCGGCCCAGAGAAGCCAGGACTGACTGATGAGATTCCTGAGATGATCACCAATCAGGTGACCATGGCTGTTAGGAAGGCAACCCAAGAGGTATTTGGGTCGATTATGATGGTAATGATTGAGCTTTTCAAAGAGTTATACACTGTTGTGACTGAGGTTGATACTATGTGACTTCAGGGGAAGGTTTGTTGTATATCTGATATGTAGGGTTGTTTCTTCCCTTGCTCGTGCCCATAAGACCAGAAGGTCAATTTCACCTTTAACCTTCTTCGTTTGGGGGCGAAGGTTTGGTGGAAGTTGGTGACCAGTGCTTATTCTCCTATGGAGAAGGCCGCAACAACTTAGGATCAGTTTATGGAGATGCTCTATAGTGAGTATGTTTCATTGGTAGAGAGGAATAGGTTAGTCTGGGAATACCTGTTGCTGAAGCAGACAAGAAAGTCAGTGAGGAAGATCAACAAGATGTTTACAGAGAAAGCCTTTTTTGCCCTGAGTATGTTGCTTCGGACCAAGTTTAGATGTCCCATTACTTAACCATGCTCAAGGCGGATATCCATGATTTTGTATTGACCCAAATGTGTGTGTGTGTGCATGTGTGTGTGTGTCTATATATATATATATATATATATATATATATATATATATATATATACACACACACACAAGATGCAGTCCTTCGCTTGGAGGACAGAGATTAAGATTGAGACCCAGACTAGAGATTGGAGGTAGACTATAGTTCAGACTCGGCCAACAGAAAAACTATTTAAGCTCGTTGATTCATGATCCAGAGGACATAGGGGACACACTTGTGGCAAGTGTGGGAAGATGCATGAGGAAGCATGTCAACTAGCTATGGGGTGCCACAAATGTGGCAACGAGGGGCAGTTCACGATGTAATGTCATCAGTAGGCCCCACTACCATGGCCAAGGTTTGTGCTTTTCACGGAAAGATGTCAGGGGAAGCTGATGCCTCGAACGTCAAGGGTTGTGCTTTTCAGATCACAACGGAGGAGGCCATGGCGGCACCTGACGTCGTTACTGGTATGTATTCCTTTCTTTATGTTTAGTTATTCAATATTGTTTATGCTTATATTTCTAATAGGTACCTTCTTAGTGAATTCTTTGTCTACTCTTGTGCTTTTTGACTTTGGTGTGACTTGGTATTTTGTAGCTCAGTCCTTTAGTAGGGATTTTGGCATGACTCTTGGAGAATTGGAGTGTTCGTTGCGAGTTTCCATCGCCAATGAACACGGGATTTCTACTTCGAGTGTTTTTTGGGATTGTACTTTGGAGATATTTGGGGTTCCCTATCCGATTAACTTGATTATCATCCTTATGGGGGGTTTATGCTTGATTTTAGGGATAGATTGGTTGATCATATTTGGATCATTGATCAACTGTGCAAGATAATTGGTGGTAGTTTGAACTGCAAGTGGGAGAGAACTGACTATTTATGGCAAGGGTACCTGCATTGGTCCATCCTTCTGTTCAGCTGCCAGGGCTCGGCAGTATCTTCAACATAGGTGTTTGGGTTATCTCGCATATGTGGTTGGCACTCATGTTGAGGGGAGAGTTTCGGTTTCAGATGTGCCAATGGTCAGGGAGCTTCTAGATGTATCTCTGGAGGATTTACCCAGTGTGCCTCTCGTGAGGTAAGTGGAGTTCAGGATCGATTTGATCCCCTTTGAGGTCCCGATTCTAAGGCGCCGTATTGCCTCGCACTACCTGAGATGCAGGATTTTGTCCTCTCAGCTCCAGGAGCTTTTGGGAAAGCAGTTTATTAAACCGAGTAGTTCACCTTGGGGAGCCTTGATTCTGTTTGTGAACAAGAAGGATAGGTCTCATCATATGTGCATAAACTACCGGGATTTGAACAAGTTAACAGTGAGAATCGTTACCCACTCCCTAGAATTGATGACCTCTTTGATCAGTTTCAAGGTGTATCTTGGTTCTCCAAGATTGATGTGTGGTCGGCTTACCACCATATGAGAGTCAGGCAGGAGTATGTGGAAAAGACAACATTCCGAACTCGTTATGGCCATTACGAGTTTGCAGTGATGTTGTTTGGGCTCACCAATGCGCCTTCAACATTCATGGGTTTGATGAACCGGGTATCCAAGCCGATGATCGAATGGTCAATGATTGTTTTCATTAATGATATTTTTGTCTACTCCAAGAACAAGTAGCAGCATGAGGAGCATTTTAGATAGATACTTCGGGTACTGAGACCGATTAGGCTTAATACCAACTCTTCTAAGTGTGAGTTCTAGTTACGAGAGGTCAAGTTTCTGGGACACCTCGTCAATTAGAATGAGATTCTGGTCAATCTGGCCAAGATCGAGGTAGTGATAAAGTGGGAGGTCCCGAAGTCGCCATATGAGATTAGGAGTTTTCTGGGATTGGATGGTTATTATTGGAGATTCATTTAGGATTTCTCCAAGATTGTTGTTCCTCTTACCCGCCTAACAAAGAAGAGTGTGGTTTTCCATTGGGGGCCTAAGCAACTGGCTGCATTTGAGACTCAACGAAGGAATTTATGTGAGGATTCGATACTAACCCTTCCTGAGCATGTTGAGGATTTTTCGGTATTATCTGATGCATCGATCACGGGTTTAGGGGCGGTCCTTATGCAGTGGGGTAAAGTCATAGCCTATGCATCCAGGCATTTGAAGCCTCATGAGGCTAGGTATCTTACGTATGATCTGGAGCTGGGGGGTGGTTTTCTCCCTCAAGATTGGGTGATATTATCTCCATGGAGTCCGATGTACCATCTATACAGATCACAAGAGTTTGATATATCTTATGGATCAACCGAATCTAAACATGAGGTAACACAGATGGCTTGATGTTGTCGACGATTATGATTGTGAGATTATCTATCATCTGTGGAAGGCCAATGTAGTCGCTAACACTTTGAGTCGCAATGCGAGTGTCATTCCTGGATGAGAGTACTATTTAAGGATGACCATCGACTCCCCACATATGGATTTGATTAGGAAGGCCTAGGTTGAGGGAGTTAGGGAGGTGGCTCATAAGTCCAGGTTCTCGATTTACCCTGGAGCCACAAAGAAGTATCGAGACTTGTGACTTAGTTATTGGTGGCCATGCATGAAGCGAGAGATTACATAGTACGCAGAGAGATACTTGACATGTCGGATGGTCAAGAATGAGCACCAGAGGCTGCATGGAAAGTTGCAGCCCTTAGAGGTTCCCATGTGGAAATGAGAATACATCACTATGGATTTCATTACCAAGATGCCGAGGATGGCCAAGGATTTGATGTGATTTGGGTTATCATTGACCGGTTGACCAATAGAGCCCACTTTCTTGCCATTCTAGAGAGTTCTTCAGCCGAGAAGTTGGCCAACGTGTATGTGCGTGAGATTTTTGCTCGTCACGGTGTACCAATTTCTATTGTATCTAATAGTGATGTACGGTTTACTTCCCGTTTTGATAGAAGTTCCATGAGGAGTTGGGTACAAGACTCATTTCAGCACCACTTAACACCCTCAGACTAATGAACAGAATGAGCAGACTATTCTGACGCTCGAGGATATGCTGAGGGCTAGTGTTGTCGCTTTCGGAAGGATTTTGGACTCCTACCATCCCCTTTAACATCCGGATTTTCAGGGATATTATTGTGTATACTACTCTAGAGATTGAAGGAGGGACTCAACGAGTTGAGGGTCGAACTCGTTGAGTCGAGTCGGGTTTCACCTGTGGATTTAATGAGTGGACTCGACGAGTCAGATGAGGGACTCGCTAAGTAGGTGTTGGGTAGAGAAACCCTAATTTACAGGGTTTGGGACCTATTTAAAGGCACTTATAGCCTCATTTGCTGCTACCTTTCTTTGAGAGAAAACCCTAAACGTGCATAAAGAGCCATGAGAGTTTTGGAAGCTAAATCTTAGAGTAGTCTAGTGCCTCTCTTGAGGAGAAGAGGAGATCATCCAACAAGGAAGCTAGAGAACCAATGGATCTGGTGTAACCTCGTGCAAATGCTTGAGCAAGAGGTAAAAGCTTGGACCTTTCCTATTATTTTGCTTAGATCTTCTTGCATTGGAAGATTAGGGTTTCTTCCACCATTGTTGGGACTTTGTTTCATAAGGTCCCTTTTGAGGTCTTGATTTCAAATCTGAGCTTTGTGAGGTCCAGAGAGTCCAATGATTGTAGCTTTATCTAGCCATACAAGAGTTATTGTCGTTAATCATCCTTGTTAGAGTTATATTTGCATTATGAGCCATGTATGCCATGTTTAAACGTAAAGCTTGAAGCTTTACGTGATAATTGACCCTTAGGATGGTAGATCTAGTGTTTGGAGTGATGGATTTGCCTTGAATCATGTGAATGAGGGATCTGATTGAAGGGGCTTGCTGAGTCCATGGCCTGACTCAACGAGTCGGTGAGGGTTTTTCCTGATGGGTTGATTGTTCGATAACTCAGCAAGTTGGTGGTCAACTCGACGATTTGAGTTGGTCTTTGTGAGACTGTTGAGGATACGAGGGGACTCGAAAACTACCGAGGGTGCATTCGACGAGTTGAGTCAAATATGGATTGTTGACTCGAGTTTGACTTCTGTTGACTTTGGGTTTTGGTCAACATAAGTAAAAGAGACCTTGGAGGGGTACAATGGTCTTTTACCCACTTCAAAGAGTTAGAAAGAGAAAGAATCGCTTCCGGATATCTTAGTTGTGAAAAGAGTATTAATTAGAGATATTCATCCTTTATGTTAGGAGGAGGCTAGTTCGAAATTCGGGTGTGAGGTTATTTGCTCACCTGCTAGCCGAGGTGAGTCTTCTCACTATACATTACCTTGAGTGGTATCTGTGTGCAGACCGGAGGGTCTTATGTGTATATGTATGTTTGAGATTTATGTGCATTGCGTTATATATATGCTATGTGTTATATAGACCGGACCGGAGGGTCCAACGATAGAGGTCGGACCAAAAACGAGCTACGGGACTGGAGGGTCCCGCTGAGACACATTGGCCAGAGGGTCATACTGAGTTATAGCCTCGAGTGGCTTATGTGTTGTATGTGGTATTTCGGGTTACTCACTAAGCAATTATGCTTACCGTGTCATATGATATGTGTTTCAGGTACTTCCGAGGATCGCGGGAAGACACCGGCATGATTTGTACTTACTGGAAGACTATTATGTTTTGATATTCTGGGATATGTTGTATTGTGATGACATTTGATAACATGAGATTTTGAGAATATTATATGAGTTTTATGGTGTTGAAAAATGAAATTTTGTTTTAAAAATTTATGACGTTACAAGTTTGTATCAGAGCCTTGGTTTAAGGGATTTGGATGCACCTTCGGGTACATCTGGACTCAAACTGAGGATTTGAGAAAATTTTACTAAGAAATGATTTTTCTAAGTGGACAAGAGTTTCAAGAGAAAGCGGAAAAGAGCAGTGTGTACAATCAGCCAGCGCCCGAACGGTGATTTCCCAAAATACCCTTACATTATGTGTTATAATGAGATATTTTGCATGCTAGAGATAGGCTTGATATTTCATATTTTAGGACTAGAGTGGCCTGATTTGTGATGCCTTAGCCTAGAAGTTACTGTTATCTGTGATGTGCTTCAAGTATGTGCTGAGTAAGAGTATCCAGCAGGAATCCTTTTAGAGAGGCATTTGAGTAGAGGAGTAATCTAGGAGAGACACCTAGATGAGAAATTGTGAACCCTATAGAGAGAGTAGTTAGATACCCACGAGGGGTAGAGTTGTTGAATTCAGTGATATCTTTTGAGTATGAGTAGAGCATTTTGCTGGGAAGCAAGCACGCGTACTGGGATTGGTGATTGAGGAGGTCGAGTCGCTACTTAGGGAATCGGAGATGGTCCGTCTTGAAAGTATGGGTAGATATGCCAGGTAGTATGGGCCCGTACTACTAAAAACAGAGGACCCATACTCGATGCAAGGAGTATCCCGAAGGATCTAAGTAGCAGATCGAGAGGTGACGTCATGGTTCGAGTAGTATGATTTGTAGCAGATCGAGAGGTGACATCATGGTTCGAGTACCATGATTTGTAGTAGATCGAGAGTTGATTTCATGGTTCGAGGACCCTGATAAGTAGTAGATCAAGAGGTGATGTCATGGTTTGAGTACCACGACATGTGGCGGTTAGTGCTTCTGGTTTCACCAATTATTCCGTGGTGATTATCTAGACTAGGAGCAGCTGTGAAAGGGTATAGGGCCAGAAGGCCATGATGAACGAGTTTTAGTGAAGAACCCCTTGAGAGGGAAATTGAGTTAGCTCCGAGGGATTGTTAGTAAGATGCCAGATAGGGTCGCAAGACTCAGGGATGAGTAGGGATGGTGCATTATGGGAGAATGCAATCTGGGCTGGGCGACCGGCCGATAGTGGAGATGTCACTTTTCTGATACCTAAGTGGTGCTAATTTCGTTTCCTATGGGAGAAGTAAGAGGTGTTGAGATCTCAGATTCTGAGTTTGGGGGTGAGCCCTGTGGGATTGCACTGATGGTGATTTTCAATCCGAGTATATCGCAGTAGGTCTATCGCGAGGTAAATAAATAACTTGAACAGGTCGTCAGTGGGGACTGAGATGGTCAAGGACCAAGATACACCTAGTTTTAGTATAGTAGGCCATGTGTTAGCTGCAGCATCGGACGATCAGGAGGAGTATATCAGGGCGGTGGCTCTTATTGTCTTTGATGGGTATCGAGAGTGGTAATGTGGGTGTTGCTCTTATCATAAGAGATGTGATGGAGCGTGGGTTGAGGAGTCGATGAGGAGGAGAATGATAATTCATTATTTCCAGACTAAGAGTTAGGGTTGATATTGGACAATTGGGAGGTCCGATGATGGAATGGTGTGAGATTCTGAATGACCAGAGGCAGTCATGATGGGAAGTTCTGAGGATTTCATCTGAGATTCGGGGTATTGAGAGTTATTTGATCTTTGTCGGGGAGATCATCGAGCGTTGTGTAGCACTTTCCAAGAGTAGGTGCAATGTTACTAGTGGAAACGGTCTGTGGGATAGATTGTTGGTGTGCCAATTGGTGAAGATTCGAACCCTAAGTGGGGGAGAACCAGGTATTTTATTGAGGGGATCAAAGATTTGTTCGAGAATGGTTACAGAAATGGTTACGAGAACCTGCGGTGCAGACACATGAGCCCGAGGATGAGGCGAGGTGCCAGACGGATAGATGTATGAGTTTGGGTTTAAGGACGGATGATTGAATTGGAAGATTCTTTGTGGCATGTGATTTTTGGGGATAGCATATGTCGAGTTCGAGTGTGATCGGGTCGCTGGATTGCGGGTGCAATAGCTGAGATTTTCAAGTGAAGGTATAGATGGTAATATATACACCCGGAAGGGCAGCCGTTGATTCATTAACCAATTTCAGGGTCGACATTAGTAGTTCTGTGTGGGTAATGATCAGTAGAGGGGGGAAGTTTTGGGTTTTCAACATCATGTTCTGAGTCATTATCGATGCCTCGGTGTTTCGAACTGGGAGATGGAATACTCTAGGGTTACAAGTGGTAAGAGAGGGAGATCGGTTAAGGGATTCTACAAGAGCAATGTGGTATCCAACCATGGGGTCGTGAGTATGAGATCAGTGAACTGGGCACAACATTGTGAGATTCTGTGTTGGTAAACCAAGGTATCCGGGTATGATGTTCTTATTCCTAGATTATTCTGAGTTCTGAGTTGAGGGTTGGAAACTGGTGTAGCAAGTATCCTTGCTTCCAGTGGGAGCACTTCGGCTAATTGGTGATAAACGAGATTATTAAAGAATGAGGATTGCATTGAGAAAAGGAGTTTTCGTGTCTGTTGTCATCAGGAGTAGCGACGCTTACTTTTGGATGGGTATGTGTGCACCTATCTATGTTGGGCCGTGAAACGTGCGTTAATGGATGAAGTGTGTGGCGTCGGCTTGAGGTTGAGACCGTGGGTGGTAAGAGAAAGTGTTGTAAGGTTGCAGGGAGTTGCAACATCCATGAGTTAGCAAAGGGGTGTGGTGGTACTGCAGGGAGCCGTAGTATTCACCAACTACTCAGTGAGGATTGTTGTGATGATGCGGGGAGCCGTAGTACTCACTAGTCAGTAAGAGGTTGTTGTGATGTTGTGGGGAGCCATAGTACTCACTAGTTAGTAAGAGGTTTTTGTAATGTTGCGGGGAGCTGTAGTACTCACTAGTCAGTAAGAGGTTGTTGTGATGCTGCGGGGACTCGTAGTACTCACTAGTCAGTAAGAGGTTGTTGTGATGCTGTGGGGAGTTGTAGTACTCACTAGTTAGTGAGAGGTTGTTGTGATGCTGCGGGGATCCGTAGTACTCACTAGTCAGTGAAAGGTTGTTGTGATGCTGCATTGAGCCATAGTACTAACTAGCCAGCGAGAATGTGTTGTGAGGAGCACTCTCTGATCAGAGCAAGACGCAGATGAGTTTTAGGCTTGGGTAGCCCTAATAATTGAGTTTTTTGGAGCCTACTGGTCAAACCAGGGGCGAGATTGGGGTTTCCATATTTGTCGAGAAATGATATACTCTGTTTTGAGTTGTGGCTGTCGCAACCCAAGGGAAATGGAGAAGTGGTATACGCACGGGTAGTGAATCATGAGTCATGAGTTGATTTCTTCATTGGGTCGAGTGGTTCTAACTATGGGTTAGACCAAACTCTCAAGTTTGAGTTTGGCTCTGGTGGTTCGTTGGGTAGGCGAGATGAGATTCTGGATTTTGAGGTGGGTTCTATGTTGAGGGGAATTGTTTTTCATCTGAGGTCTTAGAGCTGTGTAGATCATTACTTGGGTACGGGAGGTACCGCGAGATGCATGGAATTATGAGCAATAGACGATAGAGGTCGGGGTCGATTCGATCTTCAGTTGGGAGTGTAGCATTCTCTGGGGAAAGGCGAACTTCGTGACTTGTGCGTCACAATGGGCTGATGTAGTTGTTATGAGGAGGAAATCATTAGGAAGGTTGGGTGAATGCAATGGACAACCTTGGAGGTTCAACTGTGGGTTCGAGATCGGACTTGGTGCTCAGTGTTAAAGCGGAATATGGGAAATAGGGCTGAGGCTTATGATTTTAGATGACTGAGGACACTTCTGAATGAGCATGATTTTTTTAATTGTTGTTCTTGTTTCGGAGAACAGGGTGTTGGAAGTTTATCGTTCGGACAGGTTCTGATGATAGTCAGTGGATGAGCCCCTAGTGGGATGTGAACCCCTTCGTTCCTTGAGCCATAATTCGGATCGTTTTGTACGTTTGGTATGAGTGAGCGGTAGCCAATTGTTGGATTTTGTCTTGTGAGAATCAGAGGTGCAGTGAGTTATCCGGGTTTGATGTTCGAGGAGCGAACAACCTGGTGATAGCTTGAGTGGGCAGTCTGGCGACGGGCGTGGCCACTTGAGTATCCAGATTTCGGGAACGTCAGAAAGGGGTATCTTAGCGGCGGAAGAGTTGGTTTTGTTTTGGATTTTGGAGATTCTATTTGGTTTCTGGTGCCCGTAGAAAAGATATCGGTGTGATATGAGATCCTTTCAGTAGTGCCTTTCGGGTTTTCAGGATAAATCTATGTGTTTGGACGAGCGATTTCGAGGGAAAAATCAAATTCAAGTGGGGGGAAATTGTAACATCCGTATTTTCAGGGATATTATTATGTATAGTACTCTTGAGATTAAAGGACAGACTCGACGATTTGAGGGTCCAACTCACCGAGTCGAGTCGGTTTCTCCTGTGGATTTAATGAGTGGAGCCGACAAGTCTGATGAGGGACTCGTCAAGTAGGTGTTGTGCAGAGAAACCCTAATTTACAGGGTTTGGGACCTATTTAAAGGCACTTATAGCCTCATTTGCGGCTACCCTTCTTTGAGAGAAAACCCTAAACGAGCATAAAGAGCCATGAGAGTTTTAGAAGCTAAATCTTGGAGTAGTCTAGTGCCTCTCTTGAGGAGAAGAGGAGATCATCCAACAAGGAAGCTAGAGAACCAATGGATCTGGTGTAACTTCGTGCAAAGGCTTGAGAAAGAGGTAAAAGCTTGCACCTTTCTTGTTATTTTTCTTAGATCTTGTTGCTTTGGAAGATTAGGGTTTCTTCCACCATTGTTGGGACTTTGATGCATAAGGTCCCTTTTGAGGTCTTGATTTCAGATCTGAGCTTTGTAACGTCCATAGAGTCCAATGATTGTAGCTTTATCTAGCCATACAAGAGTTATTGTGGTTAATGATCCTTGTTAGAGTTATATTGGCATTATGAGCCTTGTATGCTATCTTTAAACGTAAAGCTTGCAGCTTTACGTGACAATCGACCCGTAGGATGGTAGATCTAGCGTTTGGAGTGATGGATCTGCCTTGAATCGTGTGAATGAGGGATCTGATAGAAGGGACTCGCCGAGTCCATGGCCTGACTCGACGAGTCAGTGAGGGTTTGTCTGGTTGATTGTTCGATAACACAGCGAGTTGGGGGTCAACTCGACGAGTTGAGCTGGGCTTTGTGAGACTTCTGAGGATACGAGGGGACTCGACGATTCGTGAGGGTGCACTTGACGAGTCGGGTCAAATATGGACTGTTAACTCGAGTTTGACTTCTGTTGACTTTGGGTTTTTGGTCAACATAAGTAATAGAAACCTTGGAGGGGTAAAATGGTCTTTTACCCACTTCAAAGAGTTAGAAAGAGAAAGAATCGCTTCCGGATATCTTATTCGTGAAAAGAGTATTAATTAGAGATATTCATCCTTTATGTTAGGAGGAGGCTAGTTCGAGATTCGAGCGCGAGGTTATTTGCTCACCTGCTAGCCGAGGTGAGTCTTCTCACTATACATTACCTTGAGTGGTATCTGTGTGCAGACCGGAGGGTCTTATGTGTATATGTATGTTTGAGATTTATGTGCATTGCGTTATATATATGCTATGTGTAATATAGACCGGACCGGAGGGTCCAACGATAGAGGTCGGACCAAAGGGTCCAACGATATAGACCGAACCGGAGGGTCCAACGATACAGACCGGTACCAGAGGGTCCAACGAGCTACGGGACTGGAGGGTCCCGCTGAGACGCATTGACCAGAGGGTCATACTGAGTTATAGCCTCGAGTGGCTTATGTGTTGTATGTGGTATTTCGGGTTACTCACTAAGCAATTATGCTTACCGTGTCATATGATATGTGTTTCAGGTACTTCCGAGGATCGTGGGAATGCGCCGGAGTTATTTGTACACAATGGCAGAAGATTATGTTTTGAGATTCTGGGATATTTTTTATTGTGATGACATTTGATAACATGAGATTTTGAGAATATTATATGAGTTTTATGGTGTTGAAAAATATATAATCGTTTTAAAATTTTCCACCATTACATCCCTATCTAAGTTTTCTTATAATTACGGTTATCATTCTAGTACTGGAGCACTGACTTTCGAGCTTCTCTGTGGGAGGAAGTATTGCACACCAGTATGATAAGGAGAGGTCGACCATAGTGTTATAGGGAAGGTTGAGGTAGTTCTCGAGACGAAAGAGCTCATCCAGCGAATCAGGAAGAGATTGCAGATAGCCTAGAGCTAACAGAAGAGTTATACCAACAGACGATGATCTAAGTTAGAGTTCCAAGATAGGGATATGGTTTTACTGAAGGTATCAACTTGGATGGGTGTTATATGCTTCAAGAAGAGGGGCAAGTTGGATACCCGTTTTATTGGATCGTTCCGAGTAGTGGCCAGGGTAGGCAAGGTAGCTTATCGATTGGATCTGCTTAAGGTGGTTAGGTAGATTCACAACACTTTCCATGTTTCTTAGCTTCGGAAATGTATGGTTGACAATTTGGTGGGGGTTCCTTTTGATGAAATTCAGGTCTATGAGTGTCTGAATTATGTGGAGATATCGGTAGAGATTATAGATAGGAAGACGAAGGCCTTACGCAACAAGGTGGTACCTTTGGTCAAGGTCCAGCGGTAACATTGGAAGGTTCCGAGTGGACTTGGGAACCCAAGATGCACAAGCATTACCCATAATTATTCATAGCATCAGACTTTGAGGAAGAAGTCTGATTCAAGTGGGGGAGAATTATAACACTCGATGCTTGTTTGTAAATTCCTTTCCTTATTTCCTAAGAAGTAAAGTTGGGTGTGTATCTACGTAGGGCGTAGATAGTCTTCCACGCGCTACATAGAAGGATAACTTGGAGTGCGGTTTTAATGACCTACGATGAGCGTAGGTCTGTATACACAGTGCGTACTATCCCAGAGCCCAAAGCGTAATTTCGTGTTTTTGAGCCCTATTTAAGGGCTCTTACTCCCTTGAGGCCTTTTATTATCAGCCTTCACTCCCTTTAAGCAGCTACCTCAAACCCTAATCTCCATTTGTCAATTTTGAGCTTTTTGAGTGTTTTTTGTTCATCTTTGAAGGAAGATTCCATTGGAGAGCACTTAGGAAGCTTCAAGCCTTGTGGATCTGGAACTTGCATCTCATCCACATTCTCCAGGAGGTATAAAGTTCAAAACTCGATGAATGGTTTGTTAGATCTTGTTAGTCTTTAGGTTTATGTCCTTTTTGGTCCCATATTCTTGGTCTAATTGGGTATGAGCTACTCCAAGTCTTATGAGTAGCCTTTTCAGATGTTTTTGTGTGCATGGAATCATAAAAATGCAATCATGGTCCCTTCCTCCCATCTATGCATGAGATATGGAGATTGAGATTGTGTAATAAGTTGGGTTTTTGGATTTGAACTGTCTTTAGCCATGCAAAGGCATAAAGTTATAGACTTTATGGTTTAGAATGCTCATTAAAGTTAAATATGTGTATTATGTGAAAGGTCTTATGGAAATAAGTGCTTAATGTGAGTTTTGGAATCTAAGGCAATTACACTATGTGTAATCTAGGCTACACCCAACGTAGTGTAGTGGAGTCTCGTTTTCAGAATAAGACTCTACGTCATGCGTAGAGTTAGGAGTACGTAGGGTGTGGGTTAAAAAAAGTCTAACTCTTGACATTTTGATACGTTGATTATTGGTTAGTTGTTAGGGTAGGTCTCAGTAAGGGGAAATGGTTCGAGGTTTGAGGTATTTTGCACTTAGTGGAGTTTGTCTTATTAAAAGCACTTGTTGGTTTGAGGTTTTACGTTGGTTTTGATTTAAGGGCTTTTGGTGAATTGGTACTGTGAGGAGTTCGTGTTTTCTCTGACAGTGGATTGAGGTAAGTTCTTCTTCACTGTACTCAGGGGTCGAAGGCACCAATGTCTGCCGTCTGGACTTTGTATCTATCTTGGTACATAGAATGTGGTATGTTGTAGAGATTAGATAGTTGGTAAATTTGTATGATTACTTGTTTTGCTGGTTATTATTTGTTATATCATTATGTGTATATGTCGAAATATTGTGATGGGTTGGGTTGAGGCGGTCCTACTTTGTGTTGAACGCCAAGATACTCAGGGTGGTCCGGATAGTCTGTAGGCGCTGTGAGGCATTCCGATCAGGTAGTAGGCCCTTAGAACAGTTCAAATATGTTGTAGGCCTTGCGAGGCGGTTCAATCTGGCTGAAGACTCGTATATGCATGTCGTTATCTATTTCATTATGTGTGGTATTTTGGGGGAAAGTCACTAAGTTTTGATTTGTAGTTTGATTTCATGGTTTCAGGTACATCAGATGATCAGGACAAGACGAAGGCGTAACCGTGCACATCATCATTGGATATTTTGTTGATTGAGGATTTTGGAATACTCTGATTTGACTATGTTCATGAAAACAATGTTTTGTATGGTTTGTGGATTATTAAATGGTTTTAAAAACGAAAATGTTTACTATGATTTTTGTGATATTACAATACTTTACTTTCATTCTTTTTGTCATGACGATTATGGTTGTATTGAAACCTCACACACGTTGTTCAAATGAGCTCTCGATGTCTATCATATATGTTAGAAGTCCAAAAATACAAAATCAAATATTAGGAAGAAAAAGAAATATTTTTTTATGACATGTAATACAAGATTAATACAACCATGTTTCCGCAAAACAAATACATACTTTCTTTCAAAAGCCTAAAGAAAAAAATTGCCTATCATTTTGATCATCTATACTATGGGGTTATAACGCATCTCTTCTTTTATGTACTTGGTGCCGAAGAAATGAAAAACCATAATTGAGATCTCATGTTAAAACCTAAAAATCATCTTCCTTGTGCTTTGTCATCATAATATGCAACTCATGTTAGCCAAAAACAAAAAAGGATCAGTAAAGACCTTCATAGATGACATTTACCCATTTACTCTTGATTCTAAAAATATGGTTTAAATATGTATAGTGTATGTGTATGTACGTGTGTACACCTACACGTACATACGTGTGTATAGTTAAAATATATTTTACAAATTTAGTTTGTGAGAATGGTCGACTCGGCTAATATATACTAACTCATTTCAAAAGCAATTTCTTGATGCGGTGTTAGATAACTTGTGGTCCACTTGAAAGTATCGGAACAAATTGTCTTTCAAGAAAAATGCCTCGAGCGAGTAAAGACATTCTTATAGATGGTGTTGTGTTGTTTCCGTTTTTACAGATTCTAGATAGATGTAAAAGGATTTCACTAAATCGGTTTCTTTAGGTATCGAGTCTTATTTGGGCTATCTCCGAACGTTTCATCATTTGTTCTTTTTGCTAGATCATTGCTATTATTTGTGGACCAGTATTCAAAAGAATAAATTTACAAGTTTCTTTTGTTTTGATATATAATATTTTTAACATGTCGAAATATTGATTAAGGTTCATGTTTTTTCTAACCACAAATTGAATCAAATGTTATCAATCGAATATACGTGTTTGATCAAAGTTGGTATATGATTCCATTTATGATTTCGATAACGAACTGGAACAAGATAATATATAATTAGTGTACTTGTATATGCCTGTTTGTATGAACAAAAAAGTGGCAAGACTATAAAAGTCTAATAGTGGCGTTTGATGTTGAGTTTGAAAATCACTTTCATTTCATGACTATAACGACATTGCGATTTATCTTCACATATTGATCGTGGGACCAATTGATGAAAGCTCCAAGGGATTACGCATTAAAATTGTTCTTTTTGCCTTTTAGTTTCTAGTTAAACCATGATATGATAATGTGGAAAAGTTAAACAAGAACGAACAAATGAATGGTTAACAAGTACGATTGTATCCCCTCTCCATCTACTACATCTTTAATAGTTGCTACATGTTTTTAAAAAAAAATTAGAATAAAATTTTAAATATATATATAATTCTCAACCCCCAAAATATAAACTATAACCTAAGGTTGTAAATTTCTCCCCACTTTCATAGATTTTTAGTTAGGTATTTTTTGAAAACTATTAAACCGATCAAAGCTAAAATCTAACGAGTCGAACTAAACCAGATCAATAGTGACTAGTTTGGATCAATCCAGTTGAGTTCGGATCAAAACACGTGTTTTGTTTTAGTTAAATTTATTTGCAATTTAGTTTTCAAAAAAAAAAATTAAAAATTGTAAGCAAAACTTTGTGTGTTGTTCCATTGGGCATTAAGTTATGAGTGAAATGAATGTGGATGTGAAAGGTACAAATACGATCGATACTGAACGCCATGCATATATCATCATCTTCACCAAATTAGCAAAACTTTGAGGTGATTGCAGTGAAATTAATGTCGCTGTTCTGTGTTGAAGTGAGAGAGATCTAGAGAGAGAAGATAAAAGCTAAAAATGGAGCCTAACGAAATTAAGGAGAAGGTGACAGAAGATAGCTCTGCATGTCTAACACGTCTTCCTGATTCTTCTTCTGGTATCGTCATCACCTCTCTCTTTCTCTCTCCGCATTAAATTTCTTTTGTTTTTAATGGATTCGTGATGTCTGCGTGTGTAATGTGATATGAGTTTGTTGAATTTTGAAGAAATCAATTGAAAACGATGTGACGAGATGAAGATGAAGATGAGAATGATTTACATGTTTGGATCGATGTCGAATTGTTAGAATCCAAGTGGAAATTAAAGGATATTTAACATTAAGATGGATCTGAGAGTGAGAAAGAGTTAGAGATTATGATCACAAGGATTTAAATTAAAACAAAATTAATTACTAGCTAAAGAAGACTCAGACCGATCGAAATTCCTACAGAAGTTGAGAATTAAAAGACCGATGGAATGAATTTCTGTTCCTACGAAAAATTAGGGTTTCTTACCAATTGTGTGCTTGTTATTATGCATCCAGACCTTGAGAACATGGCGTTTGACGCCGGTCTCCGCGCAGAAATGTTGTACGGCGGCCTCGTCTTGTTTCTGGATCCGCCACCCTAACGTCTCGGAGAACGCCAGCATCCGGTCCTTCTGATCCTGAGTGAATTTTGTTCGGAAACGCTTTCTTGAACCGCTTCCACCGCCGACACCGCCACCGAGTCCGCCTCCACCTCCGCCTCCGCTTGAGCTAGGATTTGAGATCTCTTCCAGATCCTCTCGGGATGTAGACGGTAGAGCTAGCGGACGCTGGTGGTGAGAAGACGGAGCCGGCGTCATATGCAAGTATCCGGTCGGTCGGTGATGAGGATGGTAGTATGGCGGTGGTGTCATGTACTGATGCTGTAACGCAGCCTGGTGCTGCTGCTGCAGCTGCTGATGTTGTCGTTGTTGACCTTCGATCTCCTTACGATGGAAGTTCCGATGACAATTGCAGGCGGCACATTTAAGTGCATCCAAAGTACCTTCATCTCCGGCAGCCATAAACTCTCCACAACCATCCACCGCGTGTCCGCCAATGCCTACAGCGTGGTTCTTTAAACACTCCCGATACCGGAACCCACCACCACCGCCTCCGCTTTTCCTCACTTCCCTCCCCCTACCTGAATTCCCAACCCCATCGTAATTACCCGGCGGAAGCTGAATTCCGACCTCCTCTTCTTGTTCCTCGTGTTCATCAAACTCCATTTTTTCCTCCGATCTCTTCTCAGTTTCCTCCACCGAATTCTTCTTAAACAAAAATTACATCAGCAAAACGGGAACAGTATAGTAGCACAGCCTAGCAGGTCACCGTCAATAATTATACATATATACTCAAATTGATTAAGAACAATTAGGGTGAAAAAGGCAATGGTGGGTGATGTAAGGTTGATCAGAAGTGAAAGGA
Source organism: Lactuca saligna (assembly GCF_052625555.1). Classification (NCBI taxonomy): domain Eukaryota; kingdom Viridiplantae; phylum Streptophyta; class Magnoliopsida; order Asterales; family Asteraceae; genus Lactuca; species Lactuca saligna. The sequence continues at coordinate 167,575,311 of NC_136422.1, read as the reverse complement.
TAAGTGAAAGAGGAGGGTGTGGACATCAATTAACCCCTCGCCTGCAAAAATAAAGCAAAAGTATGTGTTTTTTAGTGAGAGAGAGAGAGAGAGAGAGAGAGAGAGAGAGGGGGGTGTCTTGTTTTGAGCAAAAATATTTCAGGTATGTTCCGGTTAATGGAGGAAAGTTGCCACCGGCGATTCCCGGTAATGATCTGCTCCCTAAGGCTAGGGCATCACATTGTCCGACCTTTATTGCTTATTCCACCCTTAAATTACTTGGTATATCACTATATCTTAGTTTTTGTTTTTGGTTTGGTTTTTTTTTTCTTGATCTTGTATTTTTTTTTTTTTTGTTTTTTTTTTTGTCATTGTTATTGTTGTTATATATTATTACTAGATTTATAAAAAATTAAATACTAATAGCAAAATTTGTTTTTATTAATTTACCATTGCAATTGTTTTGATTTTTTTTATTACGAGCGATTTTTTGTAAATAATTTTATCAATCGCAAGTGTCAGTTATAAACAATAAACGATTAAACGTACGAATTTTTGTAACGTTCGATAAATTATCAATCTATGTCACATTACTAACATTAGCTGAAATAAAATTTTGGTTGATGATACATCATAACACTGCATAAAAATAAGTCATCAAAGAAGAATGAGAACTTTTGTTGTATATGAATTTCCATCTATATTAAATTATTTAGAACCATTAACTTGATATTTATTTACAGCAAGATTTGATGATTGTCATTTTGATGAATCGGTTTTTCTAATATTAGAAGGAGAAATAAAGAAACTGTAAAATAAAATATCTTTCAATGAATTATCACTCTCATTTTTAGATCATCATTCAAGTTAATGTGAATTTGAAAAATATAATTCATTTACACATTGTAGCATATCAGTTTCAATATTTGTGATAAAATCATTAAGTTTCTAATACATATAGCGCATTATTTATACAATCAAAATAAGATGAAAAATGAATACACATTATGCTGGTGCATTATTACACTCATAAAACACATTGAAATGGTTGTTACTAATGCTAAGTAATGATAGAGAGTTATGGGATAAATGGGGAATCTAATGGGGAATCTAATGGTCATTCACAAACTAATATTTCATAACACTCCACATTAAATGACGATTGTATCATGTCTCATTAAAACCTTAATAGGTAAAACCTCATGGGAAAAACTATTTATTAAGGAAAAAGAGTACATGATTAATAATATATATTGGAAACAATTGCCTCGTTAAAAATCTGGCTAAGAAAACCTAGTGGGAAAAACATAGCTAAGGAAAAGAGTACAGTATGTTTCCAACTCCCCCTGATCCGCACATCAATTGATTTCCTTGAAGCACCGCATAGCAATGTTTCATACAATCTTTTCAAATTTAGATGTAGGAAGTGTTTTAGTGAACAAATCGAGAAAGTTGTTACTTGATTGAATTTTTTGGATGTTGATGTCACACTCCTTTTGAAGATCATGAGTGAGAAAGAACTTAGGTGATATATGCTTGGTTCTTTCTCCTTTGATAAATCCTTCCTTAAATGGAGCTATACAAGTCGTATGATTTTCATATAGTATGGTTGGAACATCCCTGTTAGAAGTTAGACCACAATTCTTGCCAATGTGTTGAGTTAACTTTATTAACTAAATACATTCATGACTTGCCTTATAAATTGCCATAATCTATGCATGGTTAGAATAAGTAGCAACTAAAGTTTGTTTAACATGATTTCAATAAATTTTCTTACCTCCATAAGTGAATAAATAACATGTTTGAGTTCGAGCTTTATGTGGATCAGATAAATATCTAACATCTGCATAACCAATTAACTTCGCATTTGATGAATTTGATTAGTATAAATTCATATCCACTATACCTCGAAGATACGAAGGAATGCGTTTGACTCCATTCCAATGTCTTCTTGTTGGACAAGAACTATATCTTGCTAATAAGTTTACGATAAAGGATATATCAGGTCTTTTATCAGTAGAAAGATATATAAGTGCACCAATAACACTAAGACATGGTTTTTTGGGAATAAGAAGATTTTCATATTTTTTATGATGCTGAAATTGGTCCTTTTTGTCATCTAAGTGTCTTACCACCAACGGATAACTCATGGATGTGAGTTATTCAAATAAAACCTTTTAAATACCTTTTCTAGATAGTAATGTACAAAAACTCCATTTTTGTGTGTTCAATTTGAAGACCCAAACAAAATTTCATTTTACCAAGATCATGGATTTCAAAATTTTCTTTCAAACAAGAAGTGACCTTTTCCAATTATCTAGAAGTTCAAATTATGTTCAAATCATTTACAATAAAATCAATTATGAAAAATTCTAATCTGTATCTTTTTATGAATACAGATGAGCTTATTGGATCATTTTTATAGCCATTTTTCAACAAAAATGTACTTAAACAATTGAATCATATATGACCATAATGTTTCAATCTATACAAAGATTTATTTAATTTTACTGAATATACTTTTCGAGAATTAGAAGTTTATGCTTCTTGCACGTTAAACCCTTCTAGGATTTCTCTAGTTTTGCGTGTGTTGCCAAACTTATTAGATAATAGTATATAATTGCATCAACCAAATGAACATACGTCTCTTCATAATCAATTATGGGCCTTTAGGTAAAATATTGTGCAACGAGTCTTGTTTTATATCTCATAACTTCATTTTTATCGTTTCTTTTTAAACACATATACTCATTTGTGTCCCACTTGTTTTACTCTTTTTGGTGTACATACTACAATTACAAAAACTTTTCGTTAAGTAAGAGAATTGAGCTCTTTATGTATTTCATCTTTCCATTTTGGCCAATCTTTTCTATTTCTATATTCATCTATATATTCGGGTTCATGATCCTTATTTTCTTCCATAATCTCTTTTTTTTTAAAGAGAATTTTCTTCCATAATCTCATACGTAACATGATATGAAAAATTATCATCGACGACTGTCTTATTTCGGTTTCATCTTATTCTTGTCATCACACAATTTATTGAGATCTCTTCATTTTTATAATTTTCAGGTACCTTAGTTTCTTTTGTTGTGTCATTGGGCTCTTGTAGAGCTTCATTAATCTTTTCAAGAGATTTTGTTTTCTCTTTTGGACCATCAATTATATTTCTTCCGTTTCATTTTTGAGGATTTTTATCTTTGGAACCGGTTGGTCTTCAACACTACAGACATGCCTAAGATTCATTTGTAGTAATATTTTTTTCCTTCTTGGATATCAATTCTAATTGGAGCATTTATAACTGGTACATGAGACTTTGTTACTCACTTAGGATCAGTAAATACATCTTGCAATTGATATGCTACAGTTTGTAAATAAATTATATTTTTCAAGATCACGTCGACTTGAAAGAGGATTTAAAAATGAGAGGGATAATTCATTGCAAGATATTTTATTTTCCAACTTCTTTATTTTTCCTTCTAATGTTGGAAAAACCAATTCATCAAATCTAGTTGTAAATAAATCTCTAGTTGATTGTTCTAAATAATTTAATATAGATGGAGATTCATATCCAACATAAATTCTCATTCATCTTTAGCGACGCATTTTTGTATAGTGGGGTAGAGAAACGGGTACATAAACTGCATGCACAAACGTCCTTATATGGGAAATATTTGGTTCCTGACCGCAAACCTATTGAATAGGGGAGAACATATGATAACTATTTGGCCTGATTGAATAAATGATGTTGCGTGTAAAACTGAATGCCTAATATCAATGTAGGAAGTTTAGAATGAATTAGTGATGGTCTTTGAATTAATTAAAGATGTTTGATTAACAACTCATCTAGACCATTTTGTGTATGAACATGTGCAACATGATGTTCAATAGTTATCCCAATCGACATGCAATATTTATTCAAAGCTTGTGATTTAAATTCTCCAATATTGTCAAGTTGAATTTTCTTAATTGGGTAATTAGGAAAATGTGCCCTTAGGTGGATTATTTGTGCATGTAATCTTGCAAAAGCGAGATTACAACTAGAAAACAAGCACACATATGACCATTTAGATGATGCGTCAATTAAAGCTATAAAATATCTAAATGGTCCACATATATCCCTTTGATTTTTTTTTCTAAGAAATTAGGGCTTTCATAACCAACTTTGTTTAATGATGAATGGGAAATTAAGTTTCCTTGAGAGCATGCAACACTAGACAATTCATTAGTTTGAAAAATCTTCTGGTTTTGCAAGGAATGACCACTTGAAGTTTCATTTCTTTTATGCATCATAATTGATACGGGATGGCCCAACCGGTCACGCCAAACTTTGAAGGTGTTATCATACATTTTATTTTCAATAGCATGCGATTCAATCATTCTAATATTTATTAAATATCCGAAGGACAATACGGGCAATTTTTCCAAAAGATTTTTCTTACCCGATATCATTTTTGTTATATTGAGATAATCTTTATGACCATCACTAGTTGTTTCAACATGATATACGTTACTCCGATATCCTTAAAACTTAATAAATTTCTTGATGATTTTAATGAAAATAATGCATTACCAATTGTAATTATTGTCCATTGTGGTAATATTATATTCGCTCTTTCAGATCCTACACTACCCGGTATTGTATTAACATTTAGTTCTCCAATTGATAAGTAAGCAAAACATTTTTCATTATTAAAAATGTTATGTGTTATTGCACTGTCTGCAAGACATATATCTTCCCCATTTCTTTTGTGAATATCCATATTTTTCTTCAATAAATAAATAAAACATAAGATACATTCAACTTATAGAAATAAAATCATAATTTATTACTTTGAGAAGATTGTGATGACTTTATTTATCATGAAACGAATATGACATAAAAATATAATGAATAATATGAAACAAAACAACATATTATTCTTCCATCACCATATATAACACTACTTGTCCCTTTTTGGTAGACAAAAAAATCGGCAACATCAAAATGTGTTATTTATGGTTGATCTTCGTGAAAAGCATTTTGAATAAAATTTGTTTTGATATTTTATTTTTCTTTAGATGTTAGAGAAGCTTGATAAAGATCAACAAAATGCTTTAGAGAGAATCATATGCGAAACTAATGATTGGTCATTCCATATCGGTGACAAATATTTTTAATTTTCTTTTTGCCTTGACCACTTTTATCATTAGGATGTGAGTTTTTGTAATTTCCAACTTCTGGTGGTTATTTGTAATCTTATTAATTTTACGAAACTAATGACTGGTCATTCCACATCGGTGACAAATATTTTTAATTTTCTTTTTGCCTTGACCATTTTTATCATTAAGATGTGAGTTTTTGTAATTTCCAACTTCTGGTGGTTATTTGTAATCTTATTAATTTTATGAAAATTATGATGACCTCCACGGCATCGGTTAGACCCATGACTATTATGATTATATGATGTTGCATTCACTTCAGGGAATGGACTATAACTGACTGGGCGTGCTTGGTGATTTTTCATCAATTGTTCATTGTTTTGTTTAGCCACAATAATACATGAGATTAATTCATATATTTTTTAAAACTTTTCTCATGATATTCCTACTGCATGAGCATATTAGTGGCATGAAAAATATAGAAAGTTTTCTCTTGCATGGTTTTCCATAGTGAAAATACTAATCAAAATATAGACTTGTATGTTAAGGAATTGTTAGTTACGAAATTCCCTAAGGTAAGTTGTAAGTGTTATATATGTCAACTTTAAAAATAATACATACCTGAAAATGACAAGAACAATACGAAGTTAGGGATCTATGGTAGACTCATGCTGATAACGTATTATAAAATATGATCAAATAAAAAGATAAATTATAGAGTAAAGAAAGACATGAGAGCGAAGAGAAGTTTTACTACAATACTTGCGATAATATCATTAACTTTCTAATACATATGGCTCACTATTTATACAACCAAAATAAGATGAAAGATGAATGCACATTATGATTGTGCATTATTACACTCATAAAACACACTGAAATGGTTGTTACTAATGCTAGGTAATGATAGAGAGTTATTAGAGAAATGGGAAATCCAATGGTCATTCACAAACTAGTATTTCATAACAGTATCTATGTTTTTTGTTTATTTATTTTTAATAATTATTTATATTTTTTGTTAGATTTAATTAATTAATCTGGCAAACTTCACAATCACCTTATTCCTAATCTCACTCTCACCTTCACCATAGGGACAATATGACTGAAAAAATAAGATAATAATTCGTGGGGAAATGTATGTATTTAGTTGTTCGTAAAACTAAAATAAAAGTTAAAAAACATTTTTAAAGTACAAATGTCTTAAAAATCATAAACATATTTAAAAAAACAAAACTATAATGATAATATTTATAAGGGAAAATTACAAAAATCGTCTAGTTATATACATATTTTGAATCATATCCTAACTTTTCAATTTAAACGTAACTCATCCTTAAACTATTTTCTTGTTGTGCATAGGGTCCCGTGTCTCAACGTAGTTTGCTAGAGTCGATAAGTTATACCATTTTCATAGCACATGATGGGTAATTTGGTCTTTTAACATATGTTTCATTTATTAAATAGAAAAATAAGGTAGACACGACTCTTCTCTCTTCAAAGTTGTTCTCTATTCTAGGTTCTATTTGTCTTTGGGGAAGGGTTGCGATATTCAAAATATCCTAGACATCTCTCAATCTCACGCAGGTTTTAGATGCCCACTACGAGGGTCGACTTGTCCGTTCATTAGTTGGGTGGACACCTCAACGTGTGCAAGGGAGACAACTGTAATACTTGGGCTGCTGCGATCCATGAATATGCTTCGAGATATTGTTCAAAAGCTAAATGATGAAGTTCGTATGCTGAAGTAATGCTTCTTTTCAATTGGATTTTATTTTTTGTGTGCTCTACATGTATAAGTGACCTAAAAATGCCAAACGTTTTTGTTTCCTTAAAATGATAATGAAATGTATTATGTTAAATTAGTCTTTGTTTTTGCTTTGTAATGGAAAAGTATTACGTTTGTTTGTAATGGTCTGTAATGGGAAAAGTGCTATCTTTATATGATTTTTAATAAAAAAAAAAGCATATCTTTTGTTGGATTTGTAATGGAAAAAGTTTATGTATTTATTTGTAGTGACAAAGTATTGTTTTTGCTAATACTAATATCTAATTGTATTAAGACACACTGTGTGTTTCTATTGAAATTGGACAACTTCTTTTAAACCAAACCAAAATCATATTTGAAAAACTAAATAACTCGCTTCTTGTAAACCAAAATCATAATATTAAACCAAAAACATTTATAAACCATAAATGAATCCATTGCCGACAAATCTAAAATTGCTTAAACCATAACATTAAATCGAAATCATTCATTTTTTTGACATGCTGACATTAAGACAAAACAAAAGCAACAACCAACCATAGCTACTAGACATCAAAACATGAACTAAACAATAAAGCAAAGTGTTTAGGCATATTGCGAGTAAGCAAAAAGTAACAAACACATCAGCATTAAGCAACTAGTGGAACCATCAATTGTCAATGTTTGTCTACACATGTTCCCTTTTTTCCACCACTATATTGTTTTACATTCTTACTTCATACTACCACCAAATGTACCACTAACACCTACTGATGTTGGTTGAACCTTATGTTTCCTTGAGTTATAACTGATGTTGTTACACGTTGAGCACTTACATGACTATCCCTATCTTGATAACTTGACAAAAGTTATCATATCTCACTATACATAACCCTCACAACTGCATCCACCCCTTCATTTTTTTGGTCTTCAAATTTGTTTGTGATGATGAGGTAGGATCAAGACTATTGGACATTATGACTTGGGCCACATATTCTTTCCATTTATTGGATTTATTTTGAAATGATACATCTTCTTCCAAGTGTAACATCCCGACTCTCATGTATAAATTTAAATTGTTTTATGTTCATATTGATAGGGAAACTCGACAAGTTAGAGGCCCCAACTTGTCGAGTAGAGATTGAGATTGGCCGCGTGATTTTAGAACCAACTCGACGAGTTGGAGGACTCAACTCGACGAGTTAGAACTGAGTGTGGAAACCCTAAATTTTTGGGTTTGCACCCTATTTAAAGAACCTTAAGTCCTTTACCCCGCTTCCCTCATCACCTTATCACTCAGAGACAATCCCTGATCGAGTTACCTTCCATTTTGAGAGTGTGTAAGGCTAAGGGTGTGTGTTTTTGTTGCAACCATCTGAAGGTAAAAAGTCATTACCTCGATCACTTGTTTGTTAGATCTCTCCATTAGAGAGTTTATGGCTATTTCTAGCTTCTTATTGAGCCATTGTTCATTTTGAGAATGCTTTGAAGCTAAGACTTCAAATATGGACACTACTAGGCCCTTTAGGCCTAAGGACTTAAGCTTTATCAATCTTTGGCCAGTCTTCATGCCGTAAACCCCTTGTTGAGCTTTGTTTTGGCAAAGTTAGCCCCTAAATGCCATGCATGGACGTAAAGCTTGTAGCTTTACATGGTTTCTCAACCCTAGAAGGCTAGATCTAGAGTTTGAGGCCTTAGTCGCGCTTAAAAGCGTATGAATGTGAGAAAGGACTGAAGGAACTCAGGAGTTGGTTAGCCAACTCGACGAGTTGGTTTGGGTTTTCCTCAATATTCTGGACACTGTACAAACTCGACGAGTTAGTGAGAAAACTCGATGAGTTGAATCGAATTTTTCCGATTTTTTTTAGAACAGAAGGAACTCAACGAGTCACATAGATGCACTCGACTAGTTAAGTCAACATGGATTGCTGACTTGAGTGTTAACTTCCGTTAACTTTTTAGGGTTTGGTCAAGTTGTGGACTTGGAGACCATGGAGGGGTAAAATGGTCTTTCACCCTTTCTGAGATTTAGTATAGGAGTTAGCTTAACATATTTGGACTTGCTAATATAAATTGTTAATTAGATATGCTGGTGATATATGTAGGCGGAGTCTAGACCGACAGTTTGATTGCGAGACATACTTGCTTTACGTACAAGGTGAGTCTTCTCACTATACTTACCTGAGTGGTAATTAGTGTGCGACTGGAGGGTCTTATTTGTGTTACTGACTGGAGGGTCTTATGTGCTTTTACTGAGATGTGTGATATTATGCATTTTGTCATTGTGATTTATGTTGTATATTATTTTGTGCATTATCAAGATAGGACCAGAGGGTCCAACCCAAGCTATGAGACCGGATGGTCCAACCCAAGCCGTGAGAACGAAGGGTCCTCACTGAGACACGTGACCGGAGGGTCCTTATCGAGATATAGCCATAAGAGGCTAATTATTTGTGTGTGGTATTTTGGGGAACTCACTAAGCTTCATGCTTACAGTGTTGTGTGATATCACTACAAGAAAAATGAGATTTTGCTACGGAAGGAATCCATTGCGAAAAACTGAAATTTCGTTACAAAAGACAAATAGCGACGAAATTTGCAATGACCTATTTTCATCCCTAAAAACGCCGTAGCGAGGAGTTTGCAACGAAAATGATAATTTTGTCGCAACTGTGACAACGAAATGAAATCTGTGGTAGATGGTATTCTGTCTTCTATTCCATAGTAGGTTTCCATCACAAATTTTGTGGTAGTTCTTCCGTCACAAATTTCGTTGTAGTTAATCCCTAGCAAAATCCGTGGTGATGAATCCCTAGCTAAATCCGTGGTGATGAATCCCTAGCTAAATCTGTTTGATGATCTCCTAGCAAATTTTGTAGTCATGAATCCCTAGCAATTTTGGTGGTGTATATATTATATACCAGATTCAATATGAACCGACTGATAATTGATTTGTAAATTATATCCAAATAATTTTGTAGTAATATATGAAAAACAAAAAAAAAACAAAAAAAAAACAAAAAAACTCATAACCATTATATCATAAAATAACAAAATAATTATTTATTATATGGAGAAAAGAAAGTTGCTACTCTAAAATACATAATCTTTAATAAACATATATCAACCTATTACTCTTGTTGTTTTCTAACGACATTAATAAGATCCAATGCTGTTTGAACTTGTTTTTCAAGATGCCCGACCCTTGCTTTATTTTCCTCTTGTTGGGTGTTCATCATTTCTTTAAGCTCTTCGTTTTGCTGTTTTTGTTTAGCAACAAGCTCCCTCATTTCTTCTATTTCATCATTTTTTTCCCGAATGTAAGATACATCCGTTTTACCATTTCTATTGGGAACAGCCTTTGCAAAAGAGCCTAATCCATAAAGTCTTTTTCTTTATAATGACCACCAACTACAACATAATATAGCTTGTCCTCCTCAAATTCAACACCTTCAGCTTCCAACTCTTCCTGTTTTTCTGTATAGGCCGCCTACAAAATAAAAATATTATAAGTTAAAAGATATCAAATTTAGGAATTACATTATGTAGTAGCTACAATATAAAAGTTAATTTAAACTGAAATGAATATTACATGAACTTTTCTATCTTTTTCATTTGTGAAAGTAACTCCATCATGATTCTTAGTGTGTGTATACAGGAACAATTCACTATGGGGTGGCTCATGTCCTAATTTCCTGCATAAATACCATATAAAAAATCAAATATACAGATAAACATATACAAACATTGATACGATGTACCATTTAAAAAACTACCAAATCAGAAGCTATCTTCAAATGACATGCGGATCCAGCATTTTGTGTGGGTTTTGCTACTCCATCAGCCACATCGTTACACCTATTCTTCTTGTTTTACTCAGATTTTAGCTTGTATTCTTCAGCATTCCATTTTAATTTCCAGGAGTTCCAAACTTCCTTTGGAGTATGAGCTGGTTTAAAGCCATGTTTGTTTCTTTTTGGGCTCCTCATGTTGAAGAGATATTGACCATAACTTTGTGCCGCTTTCCTTGCCCAAGTTTGCCTCACCAACGAGTCTATTGTCTCATCACAACAACATTTTTTCTACACATTAACAATATAAACATAAGTTGAAGTGTAAATGTTTACCAAACAACAATTTATGACTTATAGTTACCTGAAACTCCTCCCAATACAATCCGCACATTTCTTTTCTTACTTGTGCCCAAGCGTACCCTTCTGGATCTACTCTTTGTTTAAAGGACTGGCTAATAACGTGTGCACAAGGTCCTGGTGGCATTAGCCTGCAAGTAATCATGTGATGTGTTAAGTTATGAATTGATATGTAGGTGTAAACCAAAATTTAATACATAAAAAAAGTTGTAATTAAGATTTGAATTGGTAACTCACGTATTTTTCCGAACATGAACATTAAAACGTCCATCTGGTCCACAATCTTCAGAGGAATTGTTTTCACCTTCTACACTTTCCACTACAGATCCATTCATGGGTGGTTGTGTTGGTGATGGGGTAGATTCTAGGATATGTGTTATTGATGGGGTATATTCTGGGGTAGGTGTTGGGATAGATTTATATGTTGAGGATGTGGTAGTTCCTTTACTTAAGAAGGGTGTGGTAGTTATTGTAGATATGGATGATGGTAGAGTAGATGTAGGTTTTAAGGTTGTGGTAGTAGATATAGGTGTGTTGATAATGTGGTAGTGGGTGTTGGTGTTGAGGATGGTTTAGATAATGTAGGTTCTGAAGTTTTCGTTATTGATGTTCGTGTTGAAGATTGTATTGTTCCAGTTTTTGAAGTTTTAAATGTTTTTTCTAAGGAGGGTGTGGATGTTTTAAGTGATGTCGAGGAAGTGGTAGTCGTGGGTGATGTTAATGATATACGTTTAGGGTTTTTTTGGTAGATGTTATAGGGGATTTGTATGCGGTTGTTGGTATTCGCAAGTTGATTTCTTCATCTTGTAACTGTCTGTTTAGGAATTTTGCAGCAGAAATCTTGTTGCGTTTTATAACTTGTGGTGCAATGAATTTAGTTGGCTTCACACCGGATGCTCCTTTTGGTTTCGGGGTCGACATCTTTCTGACACAAACAATAAAAATAAATTATATATGAAGGCATTACTTTGCATGCAAACTATTTAATATAATCAAAACCAATTTACATGAAGATGATCAGAGAACAAAAAACGATCGATCATCGCGACAACAGTAAATTAAATAAATATAAATTTTAGACGAGTGACAACCTATATCGCTAAATTCAGTGCACAAACGTATAATGAACAAAGATTTGGATCAATAAGTCGCCAGAGATGATGATTACAGAAAATGTAAACCCTTTTTCTAATCGGTAAACTTAATTACCCTAATATGCAGCATAAACGTGCGTAGGTTGGAGGGAAACGAATTGTGAAATACTTTGAACCTCCGCTAATAAAAAATTTGAACTGTGCTAATTACCGCTAAATATTTAGTAATTCAAATTTATTTAAAGTAGTTACAGATTGATAAATATGGTATATACATATAAATAACGTCAAGAAAGAACATAGAGTAACGATGTGTTCATAGTATAATTTTAACTTAAAATTATATACAAGTACTGAACATTAATAAACTATACATCTTTATGTCTTTTTGTTTAAACATAAATTTATATACAAAAGACGTACGGGTCATGTCAATATATATGATAGAGGCTTATGATGTCCATAGATGACATATGGGCCATTGGTCTACATGGTAGTGCCTTATTGTGTCCATGGATGACATATGGTTGATTGGTCCACATAGTAATGGCTTATAGTATCCATGGTTGGCATATGGATGACATATGGGCCATTAGTCCACATGTTAATGGCTTATGGTGTCCATGGCAACAAATATCTAGGCAAGTTAAGGCCCCTTCATAAAGCACACATCTAGACCCAACAAGTCTATTTTTCTTAACTTAAACCACTTCTTCAATCTTCCAATACATATTCAAACCCCCCTTAATACTCTAGTCTCCATGTTTGACATATCCTATTCTTATTCAACGTTAATCTTCACAGTCGTGTCTTCATTCATAGATTACAGTTCAAAGACAGTCTCTTAATAAAACATACTATATCTTTTAATCACCCATAACTTGATTGTATGCTTTTTTTTCTATAAAAACCTTCATCCAAGATAATCCTATCTCGTAATTCCTTTACAAATCTTCTTGGAGAACCTATAGAGGTATGTTGGGGTTACTCTTGATCTGATTAACAATCTTCTTTGAAAGATATGTTGTGTAAGCTTTAATTTTTCTTGATTGGAGGCGAGTATTGTTGTCGTTAAATGTTTTGACAACCTAATGATCTTCATCTCACCATTTATAAACGTAAAGTACCAAAGGATATTGCCTTCACCTTGAATTTAACCCTTTACCCTTGACAACAATACCCTTGACAATGGTACCATTACATACAACCTTCACTATGTTTTTTTCATTTTTCTCCAATGATATTATATTTCATAGTTGCTCATGGATTCTTTTACTCCTTTGGATGTGTAAAATTCTTGACATATAGAAAAGTGTGTCCCTTTTGAACAGACATGTAACACCTTATTTTCGCATTCCAATAGAATTCAATACAAACCATCCTTTTTAAAATTAAAATTAGAGATATATATTCCTTTTAGACAAAGTAATCATCATAAACATGTAGGAAACATCAATACGATTTCCTTAGATATATAGAATGCCCGAATCTGATTTTGTATGAAGAAGTTCTGTTTTTTTCGAAGTTTCGCAACCAAACCGACACAACTATGTGCATCGCAAAATACGAATCAAAGATAGATTACTTATTAGCCTTAGTGATCTAAAATAAAATCATATTAGTCGTAAATCCAAGAGCGTACATACAAAGAACGCCCAAATCTGACTTCATAAGAGGAAGTTATGATTTTTCTGATATTTCGGCGTAACAATGTTAGAACAGAAACCGAATTACAGATCAGTTGATTGTTAGCTAAAACAATCTAAACGAGATTTGAAAATCTATTTGATAGGAGTCTGTCGATATAAAGATAGTCGTATGAAAAGGAGATGAATTTTAAACGGAGATTAACAATTTAAGCCTTCTAAAATAACAAATGAAAAATAAATTAAGAATCGGCCGACGGAATCTAAATGAAAGTTTTAGACCTCATCGATAGCTACGCGTGGACGTAAAGAACATCAAAAATGAATTTTGCATGAAGATGTTATGAATTTTTGAAGTTTCGCAAATTCACCACGCGCAAAGAGGCAATGTGCATACCTTTTAAAAGTTGGCACACAACACCACACATTGTAAGACGTGTGTCAGCAAGCTCGAGGGCCAACCAGGCCAGGGCCCAACACGCACATGGTCGGGGCGTAGAGTGCACATCAATTTTTCTTCCTATAAACACCTTTAAAGCCTTATTTCAACACTCCATGCCACCAGAACTTCTCTCTGGTATTTCCACTTCGTAATCCTAAAAATTCTTAAGTATTTAGATTGTTTTGGTGAAGCTCTAGGGACCCTGAGTGCTTGGCATTAGTAGCAATCAGGCCAAAGTTCTGTTAGTGAAATTTATGGACTTTATCAATAAAACTCCCTATAAGTTAGGCTACATGATGTGTGCATATTTAGTCATATAATTCATACAATATCTTAATACTTTTTGTTGTTTCTGTCTCAATTTATGAACAAAAGGTGCTTAATTAGTTTCAGATTTCATTTTCAGCCTTAAATACATGCTTGGACGAAAAAGGAAGCAGATTAAGCAATCGGAAGCTTGGAATTTGTAGATTGAAGAATGAATGCAAGAATGAAGAAAAACTCGTTGAGTTTGTTTCATCTCGACAAGTTCCCAAGAAGTTTCCCTATGAATTCGTGACTTGCCGCACATGCGTGTTCAAAGAAAAACTCGTCGAGGTGGGCCATAAAACTCGATGAGTTGGAGTTGATTTTTGGAATCTATATATAGATCGTTTATCGTTCGAACCCTAACTGCTGCTGGAAGATTTTGGCGACTTTTCGGGACCAGAGACATTAGCAAGAGTCTTTAGGAACCAGTATTCAACTAAAAGCTAATTTTGAAGAGATCAAAGGCAAACAACATTACTTTTCTCTTACTCTTTTGTGTGAATCAAGTTTGAACCATTAGATTTCAATTTTAGTGATTTATTTGTTGTAGTTATGAGCTAAAAACTCCATACTTATGTTTAGACTAGATGATCTTATGAATATGGTTCGATTGAGTGGCTTGGATTATATAGATTTGGTTGTTTATCTTATTAAGCTGGTTAAAAGATCCTTACATGTTAATTATAATTATTTTTTGTTAATAACTAAGTAATTGAGGTGCATGAACATCTTATTGATTGCTTAAATCTTTTAGTTTTGTGAAAACAAGATTGTATGCCTAGTGTTATGGAACATAAACCTACGGTTAACTACCAAATAAGTAAGTTAATGTGTGAGCATATAAGTCACAAATTGCTTGTGTATCAATCAGATCCAATTGATGGTGTGGAATCCCAATCAATTGGATGATGTCAGATCAATATAGAAGAGAATGAGAAGAAGAAGAATAAGAATCTTGATTGTATTGATGATATGAATGAAGTTCCTTTCAATAGATTCTCTCACACACACTCTTCTTCTCTCTAGTTTCTCTCTCCTAAAACACCTTGAGTTTTACACACTTAAGTCCCTTGGCCGTACACTCACATGCACTCCTCACCCTATATATAGTATCACCAGCCGTACACCACACACGAGTACGGCCATATACAACCACAAAATTACAGAAAATTATATTTTCCTAGAAAAGCAAAGTATAAACCAATATTTTAACCCAACAATATCCCCCTTGGTTTATAGCTTTCTTTTCTAATTGACCCAACAAGCTCCCCCAAAAAAGTAGTTGGCTTTTCTTGTCAATCTTCATTTGGAGCTTGTCTTTAGCGTTCATCTTCGATATCTTCACAACTTCAAGAATAATATGAATCTTTAATGAATGACTTCATCTTGAGCAATTGGGAATTTATTCAAAATTTGGATTTAAACGCACATTGGGTAAGGAGGCTTCTTTTACTGATTCTTAAAAGATAGTACTTTCAGCTTGAAAATCTTCAGAGAGAACAACGGAGAGAACTATGAACAAATTTAACAAAAACAAAAATATTTGGGATCAAAGTTGTGAGACAGCCTGAACTTGTTTATCAGTACCTTCACCTTCATGAATAGATTTGGTCAATTGTCGGTATTATGGTCCACTTAAACACGAAGGATATTGAAAAAAATTTCTAAATAAATCATTTAGCTGACGACGACCACAGGTATTGTTGTCCACATAAATTAAGCAGCGAGATCTACAGGCAACCTCTAAATAGTTCAATTTTAGTTGCACTAGAACATGTTCCCCACTTCCCGATATACCCTGGTTATCAAGAACTTCCTAAGGACTCCTTAATTTAGGTGAGTAATCAATTATTAAGGAGGAATACAGATTTAGAGATAGATGCATATGTTGTGTCCCAGGTCGGATCTCTCAATCACGCAGAGGGGACAACATATGACTAACAGAGATAGAGCGATTGAGAGGTAGAATGTTGCATACACTGTGTTCCAGGTCGGATATGTTTCAATCACACAAAGGAGACAGCATATGTCTAATAGATAGAAAGAATTTCATAGATAAGGAGGTGTGTAGAAATAGAGTTGCATATGTTGCATTCCAGGTCGGATCTCTTCCAATCACGCAGAGGAAGCAACATATGACTGATAGATAGAAAGCAAGAAAATAATTTACTACAGACCTACTTTATCAAAACCCCCCAGTCATCCTAGCAGAACCAGAATTAAGGACGTACATCAAGGAAAAGTTAAGCCACAGTTCTAGATGCATATTAATTTAGTGTATCCAGTGGGTTCCCGTGTTTATCTCACTGCTCAATCTACCCAAGCGTCGTATGGCCAGTCTAAACAATCCTATCTAAATCCATACTATCAAATCCTTCGTGCCTACTAGCACATTGAACACAAAGTCTAGACAATTCAGATTCAGTCCCTTACACATGTTTAGACTACTCGTTATCGCTTTATCTTGATATCACTTCCCAACACATTACCTACTAACGAAAAACTATAAGAAAATAAAAAATTGTCTTTAAAACGAATCAGAGTAAGATAAACTCAGGAGTATAGAGAAGAAAACGCAAACCATAATTCACTAATTGAATTTGCATCCAGAAGGTCTGAGAATAACACGCATGATCTCAAAACAGATCCGAAAATTCTTCATGTCATTAAGCACTAACCCCATTTGTGATCTCTTCCTTTCATCCTTTCTCGCAAAAGGACACATACTCTCAAACAAAGGTCTAAATGTTGTACAGTTGAGAGATGTCCCATATCATGTGCCTGGAACAGCCACTGCCAACAAATCAAAGTCTGATGATATGCCTCCATAGCTGCTCTGACCGAGAGCGGGATCAGTTGATTTTTGGAACCTAGTCCATTTTGAAACTGGGTCGACCTTTTTCATCCTTACAAGGTACTTTCTCCCATGACATATCCTGCTTATCACAAACAGAAGATGTAGAAATATTAGAAGCATTAGGAGATTTGGGAGATTAAACCTTTGGTACCGATCTGTTGTTGGGTTTAACCCATTTCTTTTTCTAGCGGATGGGTACCTCAGCACTTGATTTTGAACTTGAAGTTGGCCGTTGAGATGACTTTGATTTTGGCTTCACGGGAGCATCTCCTGGATTTGGCTTCTTGGCCAACATTCCCTTCTTGACCTTGGGATTTGATTTCTTGGCCTTGGTAATTGAACTCTTGCCCTTGTTGGCATTCCAGTCGCCAATGTCTGATCGTGACCTTGAGGGGGGGGGGGGTTCTTTTGGAAAATCTCCCTCTTGGCGCGTCCTGCCATCCTTGTGCATAGTAGGGAACGTATGCGCGATTTGGACAATTTCTGGCAATGTGTCCCGGTGTTCCATAGTGAAAGCATGTCTTTTTCTTCACTGTGAAGTTGTTTCTTCCTTGCCCCTGGTGGCGTGTCCTTACCTTGTCTCTTATTATTCCCACAAGCACAATTACAACATGTACTCTGTTTCACTAGAACTGGTGGCCTATATTTCTCAACAACAGGTTTGTTAGGAATAACTGAGTTAGAAGCAATAGATTCAGAGTTCAAGGAGTCATGGGATTGTTCAATAGTGTTCTCCTTGTTCTCATCCTCTACTGCGTTACCTGCACAGGAAGTAGAAACATCAGAAACGTTCACTTGAATAACCTCAGTAGGCCCAGATGGTTCAGTCTTAACTAAAGCTGGGATAGGGGTTTGGGCATATTGAGCAGACATTTCTTCCTCATTGGTCTTAAGGGGTGGGTTATAGTTGTGATTAAAAAGAGGTGGCACATTGTGATATCCTAAACCCTTGGTTTGATTATCTTTAAAACTCAATTGTTTTTTTACTAAGGACTCGATTGTCTTACTTGTCGCAGTATAATTTTTGAAACTAACATCTGTTTTTCCACACTTAATTTTCAAAGTGTCAAGATCTTCAGTTACACCAGCAAGTTTGCTTTTATTGTGATCGTAATATTCACACTTGTTGTTGTAATCTTCTTGAAGCTTTCGGAAATGCTTGATTTGGGCGTCTAATTGGGATTTTAAGGGTTTTTGACCTTTCCTTAGAGTATAGCCTTCATATTTAAGGTCCTCATTTTCCCTTTTTAGCAAATCAATTTGTTCGCGAAGAAATTTAATCGTAGCTTCACAAGATGGAGTTCATGAAACTTCATTTACCGGAATGGATGATGAACTCATTTTTTATATTTTTATTTTATATATATATATATATATATATATATATATATATATATATATATATATTGTTTGAATTGCCCTTTGACTTAAAAACCGAGAAAGTCAACCTTAAAAATTTAATTTAAAAAGGCAAACTTAAAAGTCAAACCGAAAAGCTAAATTTGAAATTTTTAAAGATAAATGAAAAAGTCAAAGTTTAAAGTAAAAGGTCAAACTAGAAAAGTCAAAGTCAAAATTTAAGTAAAAAGTCAATAATTAAAAAATAAAATTTTTGGGTTGAAAGTGGAAATTAAAAATAAAAGAAATTGGTTTTCGGGGTTAAAAGAGTGAAATTTGCGAAATTAGGTTCGAAATTGAGAAGCCTTTTGAATTAAATTGGGAAGGAGGAGACCATCCAACAAGCTAGCCCAGATGGTAAGGTGCGTGTTTATTGAAGCGAGGCACCCGGGTTCGAATCCCGGCAATCCGAATTTCCCTTTCCTTTATTTAATACGAAGTTGTGCTCCGAGGACGAGGTGCGAGGGCGTCTGCTGACCGAGACCGAGACCAAGGCTACCGAATCGTACACCTAGCCACTCACCGAGTCGCACACTCCTAGCTGCAAACCGAGTCGTACACCCTGACCGCACACACTGAGCCGCACACCTTCAACTGGCCACACACCTTCAACAGATTCACAAAAAAAACGACGTTCTTCACCCTTTTTGCTCCAAAACTGAATCAAAAACTCGTTTTTATGAAAAATGCAAAGAAGAAACTGTTGGATTAGTGTCTAAGTCCCTAACTATATTTGGTATGTACTTGACCCGGTCATGCGGGGTCTATTTGGGTTGCCTTCACCAGAACAACTTGACAAGGTAATTTAAGGAAAGAGAGGATATTATGATTTATTAATATATTATAAGATTAATATATTAAAAGAGAAATCATATTATTTAATTAATATTGGTCATAAATTAATTAGGAATTAATTTGGTGACTAAAATAGATTAATTAAATAAAGGGGTATAAACTGTCAAATGTGTGATAGTTAAGTTTTGGACTAAGGAAACCTAATGGACTAAAGGGGAACGAAATTATGATGAAGGAGCATCATATTTTCGTCCAAGGGCCTTATTCCAGAAGGTTCCTTGGGCTACTTGATGGCTATGTTATCCATTAGGGTTTTGATTGAAACCCTAGCATCCAGCAGTATTAAATAGGGACCCCTAGCTCCCAAATTTGGCCACTTGCTTCCACGGAAACCCAAGGGCCAAATTTAGCATCCTCCCACCTCTCTCATATAGTTGCCTTCTTGCTTGTGGTGTTTGTAAGCCATTAGAGGAGTTACAATTGTGACTCTAAGCTCCAAGAAAGAAGAATCAAGCTTCCATTGAAGAGGTAAACATCTAGATCTGATTCTATATGTTAGTTTTTGATATATGTACGCTAGATTAGGGTTTATAAGTCTTGGATTCATTGCGTGTACAATAGAGAAACCTAGATCCAAGCATTAGGGCTTGTATGAGCACATAAGATTGTTCTTATTCATAAAATCCATCAGTGGTATCAAAGCCTTGATTGGTTTCTGCTGTATGTGTTGCCTTAACTGTTTGATACCTGAAAATCATTTTTTCCTTGCCTCTGCCCGACTCAATTTGGCGAGTCAATATCTGGACTCACCGAGTTGGCCCGACTCGGCGAGTCTGTGCGTCTGGCAGATGATATTTCAGGATTTTGTTGCTGTTTTGTCATGAGATTAATGCCTAAATCGTTTTTTGATGATAAAATCCGAATTTTATTGTAATTGAATAATTATCCATGCCAAAACAATAGATAATTTCAAATCTTTCGAATAATAGTTTATTTATATGATAAATATGGATTATTTATATTATTTGGTAATTATATTGTAACTACAATTGGATTAAGTCAATATAGATAATTATGAAATTAATTGTTTAACTTAAATTATTTGTTATTTGATCCATTTTTTTTTGAAAAGTTCAAAACTTGTCCTCAAGTTTTGCAATTTAAATTTTATGATTAAAAGTTTAATTTTAAGTAATTTAAATTTCAAACCCTTACAGTTTTACAAGTTTAAAATTCAACCCTATACTATTATATGATTACAAGATATATATATATATATATATATATATATATATATATATATATATATATATAAGATTAAAGTTAGTCTTATCGCTAGTAGGCCTCATTCATGAAGTCGATCTATAAGGTGGGTATAAGGTTGCTGCCTATAAAATGGCGTTTAATGGGTGTACACTCACACCCACTGTTTGTTTGATTGGTGGAGGGTCATTAGCCGAACGGATAGGATAGGGCACTTAATACCTCATTAAAAGTATAATGAATATTGCAAAGTAACTAACATGTTTTTACAAATTCCAAATCTTAGTTACTTTAGGGAAAAATGTGAAAATGATACTATTCCATGGAATTACACTTTGTACCCTTGTCAAACGTTAGTGGAGCGTGCATGGTTAACCGGCACACTAATTTGGGATTGACATTGGTGGAAAAGGGTGGCTCGATGTCTATCATAGATCAATGGAGCGTGCGTGGCTAACCGACACATTGATTAGGTGATAGAGACATTGAATGCACCATGTTAATTCTCATGGTTATTCACAACTTGTTTGCGATCCTCGGCATCACAGTCGCAAATTTGAAGTGCATATCAAGATTTAAACATGCCATTGAAAAGTTCAATGAATCTCAAAAAATCTAGGAGTTTTCAAATACATTTATAACTTAATCTCTTTTTCGTTTTTAATGGTGAGAATTAGTGAATCGTCATTCACTTACCTTCAAATTATTTACTTTTAGAGTACGGCATCCCTTTCTAAGTTGTAAATAATGTTGTTGGGTCCTAGCCCTAATTTCTCATTTGGGTGTTTAATTAGGGACTTATTTCTAATCAAACTTTGTTTCTTTTTTCTTTTTCAGATGTCTGCTAACAACAACAACAAAGCTTCTGGGTCATTCTCGCTGATGAACCTATGTTAAAAGGTGACATTTGATTGCTCAAATTTCAACGAGTGGATGTGGTACATTCACATGATCACTCACTACGAGGATAAAGAATATGTCCTCGATGAAAAGCTTGAAAAGATCATCCCAGATGTTGCTACTCCTGAAGAGTTGGCCGCCTTTGAGGCCCACGAGCGTGATTCTACGAAAGTTCATTGCATCATGCTGGCCACCATGAACCTCGAACTCCAAAAGTCCTATGAGGACATGTATCCGTATGAAATGCATGAGGATTTGCTGGACATGTACCACCAAAGCGCGAGGCAAGAGCGCTATGAGATCATTACTAACGTGATCACCGCTAATATGGGAAGTGGAGAATCCCTAACCTCTTATTTACAGAAAATGCAGAGGTATGTTGATCGTCTTCTCAAACTTAATGTTAAGTTTGATGAGGATTTGGCTATCGACATAATATTCCACTCCTTGCCTTCATTGTACAACCAGTTCAGAATGACCTACCACATGAATAAGGAAGAGGTCTCCTTGAGTAAGCTCCAAGGACTGCTGAGAGCAACCTCAAAGACAAATTTGTTACATCATCCCCTGTTGTGGCTGCTCCCGTTTTGGCAATTGGTCAAGGAAAGGCAAAGAAGAAGAAGGCTCCATGTAAGAGACACCATAAGGGTAAGCCCCAAGATGGTTCCTCTTCTAGTGGGACCAAAGTTGGTTCGGTCAAACCCTCTTCCGACCCCAAAGAAGTAAAGTGCTATTACTGCCACCAGAAGGGTCACTGGAAACGAAGCTGCCCTAAGTATCTGCAAGACATAAAGGATGGGAAGATTAAGCCTACCTTCTCAGGTATGTATTCTATTAAATCTAATAACTCATCGTTTGCTACTCCATGGGTTCTTGATACAGGGTGTGGTTACCACATTTGTTCTGATTTTCATGGCCTAATAAGAAGTAGGGAGATGGAACATGGGAAGATAAACTTGATTATGTGAAACAGAAGATCGTCGCCTGTGACCAGAGTCGGAGTTTATTCTTTAGTGTTGAGTAATGGGTTAGTATTAGATTTAGAAAATTGTTGTTATTCGCCGGATATGGCAAGAAACATTATTTCAATTCATGGATTGTTTAGACAAGGTTTCAAATATTCTTTTGATAATAGTAATGGTTCTATTAATGTTTATTTGAATGGTGTCTTTTATTTCAATGCAGTACCTTGTAATGAGATTTATGAATCTGTGATGGTTGTTGATAACTTAGGAAATGATGTATTGAATATTGATTCGTCTACTAGCCTAGATAAAGCATGCTTGTGGCATTGTCGCCTTGGCCATGTCAACAAGAAATGCATAGCCCAACTCCAAAAGGATGGAGTGTTGGAGTCATTCGACCTTAGGGACAATGATACGTGTGAATCTTGTTTACTTGGGAAGATGACCAAGTCACCCTTTACTGACACTTATGAAAGGGGTGAGGGTCTATTGGATCTCGTACACACCGATGTGTGTGGGCCCTTTAGATCCACTACAAGGGATGCTTGACGCTTTTACATGACTTTTACGGATGATTATAGCATATATGGATATATCTACTTAATCAAGCAAAAGTCAAAAACCTTTGAAAAGTTCAAAGAGTTTAAGAATGAAGTGGAGAATCAGCTAGGCTGGAAAATCAAGATGCTTTGGTCAGACCGAGGAGGAGAGTACCTAAGTCTTGAGTTTCACGATTATCTAAAAGAATGTGGAATTGTTTCGCAATTGACGCCTCCGAGAACGCCACAATTGAATGGTGTGGCTAAGAGACGTAATCGGACCTTGTTGGACATGGTTCGTTCTATGATGAGTCGGGCTTCGTTACCAATAGCTTTCTGGGGGTATGCCATAGAGATTGCCGCCCGCATCCTTAACTTAGTTCCCACCAAGAAGGTTACCAAGACTCCTCACGAGATGTGGACAGGGAAGCTCCCTCATTGGCACATATTAAGGTTTGGGGTTGCAAGGCTTTCGTAAGACGAGAGACTCACAACAAGCTCAAACCTTGTAGTGAGAAGTGTTATTTCATCGGCTACCCACATAAGTCTTTTGGCTATCTTTTCTATAGACCGAGTGACAATGTTGTCTTCGTTGCTAGAAGAGGAGTTTTTCGAGACAAGGAATTGATAAGCCAGGAGGACAGTGGGAGGCAAATTGATCTTGAAGAGATTCAAGATCAAAGCGATGAAGGAACCTCTAACACTAGCACTCAACCCGACGATGAAACTCCTGTTGAGCCCGTTGACGAGTCCTTACCTCTTAGATGTTCTAGTAGGGTTAGTGTTTAACCCAGTTTTATGGTTTTCATATTACTACTGAAGGGGATACGTTTATTAATGATGAAACACTAATGAATTTAGACGAACCTAGCAGCTACAAAGAAGCCATGGCAGACCTGGAGTCTGCTAAATGGAAAGAGGCGATGGACAATGAGATTCGGTCCATATATAACAACCAAGTTTGGAATTTGGTTTATAATGTACCGGGTCGTAAGGCAGTCGGGTGCAAGTGGATCTTCAAGAAGAAGATGGACATGGATGGGAAAGTGCACACTTATAAAGTGCGATTGGTTGCGAAGGGCTTTACTCAAACTCCCGGAGTTGACTATGATGAGACCTTCTCACCAGTTACAAAGATAAAGTCTATTAGGGTAATGCTTGCAATAGCTGCATTTCATGATTATGAAATCTGGCAGATGGATGTGAAAACCACTTTCCTTAAAGGGAAGTTGGTTAAGGATATGTATATGAATCAGCCAGAGGTTTTTGTCGATGCGAAGCATCCAAATAGAGTGTGTAAGCTTGAGATATCCATTTATGGATTGAAATAAGTGTCTCGCAGATGGATTCTTTGTTTTGACGAGAAAGTTAAAGAGTTTGGCTTTCTACGAAGCGAAGATGAATCTTGTGTATATGTCAAATCCAGTGGGAGTATAGTGAGCTTCCTCGTATTGTATATTGATGACATACTACTCATAGGAAACGATGTCCCAACCTTGCAGGAGGTCAAGTCCTGGCTTGGGAAATGTTTTGCTATGAAGGACCTCGGAGAGGCTGCTTATATTCTGGGAATAAGGATATTAAGAAACAGGGAAAACAGACTGATATGACTCAGTCAGGATACATACTTGGATAAAGTACTAAAGCGTTGTAGTATTGAAAATTCCAAGAAAGGGGAGTTACCGATCCAAAGCAATACCAAACTGAGTAAGACTCAAAGCCTGAGTACATAGGTAGAGATAGTTGATATGAGTCGAGTACCTTACGCTTCCGCAGTAGGCTCTATCATGTACGCTATGACTTGTACCCGCCCTGTGGCCTTCGCTTTAAGCATGGTCAGCAGATATCAAGGGAATCCTGGTAGAGTTCATTAGATTGCAGTTAAGAATATTCTTAAGTACCTACGAAGGACCAAGGAATGGTTTCTAGTCCTCGGTGTGAGTGATGACTTAAGGGTACGAGGGTATAGTGACACTAGTTTTCAGATGGATCAGGATAGTTACCGATCGCAGTCGGGTTGGGTCTTTACCCTAAATGGAGGAGCAGTGACTTAGAAAAGTTCCAAGCAAGAGACCGTAGCTGATTCAACATGCGAATCAGAGTACATTGCAGCGAGTGAAGCGTCAAAGGAGGCTATATGGTTGAAGAACTTCATTGGAGACCTTGGAGTTATGCCATCCATAAAGGAGCCAATGGAAATTTTCTATGATAATGAAGGAGCGGTTGCCTTAACCAAGGAACCGAGAGATCATGGTAGATCTCGACATATCGACAGAAAATACCACTTTATCAGACATCGGGTAGAAGAGGAACTCCTCGTTGTGAAGATGGTGTCGTCAGAAGAAAACCTGGCAGATCCCCTTACGAAGGGACTGAGCAGGGTCAAACACTTGCAGCACGCTAGGAGCATTGGGTTGAAGGATGATATAAGTTTGGATTAGATAGATAAGAAACGTGTAATAGATATTTTGTACTTGAAATTTTGATGAATAAATAAAGTTGTGTTATTTATGAGTAAATCTACTATCTTGTGTTTGTTATTTATCTATTTTTTCAATTTTGCATGTTTTGACTTCCTAAATAATAAGATTATTCAAACAGTCCACTGTCGTTCATATTTTGGAAGTAGGTGTGAATGAAGACTGTCATGAATTGTTTGTAGACTGTCTAAAAGGTTTTGGGCATAACAAAGGTTTGCCCCAAAGTTCATGAGTGCTTATGAATATGATTTGAGCATTGGAATAAACCCACATTTGCTGGTATCATTTCGTGGTGTTTTATCTAAAGTGATCGTAAAGCGATAATATCATATAGTCTTAATACTTAGAGATATGGTTATTGTTTACTGATTGGTTATGCGTTGATGATGTGTAAATGCATTAGTAACGTCATGTTATAAAACACATTGTTGTGCATGATTTAATTGGTAAACAATAGATACATATGAGTCGAAGTTGATCTGTTCCTTTTATTCTATGAATAAAGGTGATATCTTGGCCACTTGATGATTTGGTTTGACTTATATGTCGGGCCCGGTCATAAAGGTGTTGATGTGTTCAACTAAATTCTATGTCGAACAAATTCGAGATCGAGAAACAAGTGTTAGACAATAAGTATTGGCAGCATGATATCTAGAACAGAGGATTATACGATCCCTTATCTGAAGGATGAGTTACTGATCAGAGTTGGCAGCGACGTGTAAGAGTTACGATTGCTAATCGGATCCTGAAGTCATATGTGAGATATAGTTACTAGACTTATCCAATTGGGAGACTGTTGGATTGGTGTCTAAGTTCGTAATTATATTTGGTATGTACTTGACCCGATCATGCATGGTCCTTTTGAGTTGCCTTCACCAGAACAACTTGACAAGGTAATTTAAGGAGAGAGAGTATATTATGATTTATTAATATATATTATAAGATTAATATATTAAAATAGAAATCATATTATTTAATTAATATTGATCATAAATTAATTTGGTGACTAAAAGAGATTAATTAAATAAAGGGGTATAAATTGTCAAATGTGTGATAGTTAAGTTTTGGGCTAAGGAAACCTAATGGACTAAAGGGGAACGAAATTATTCCAATATTTTGACCCAAATTTTATAACTCTCTCTTCGAACTTCTGTTCTCGACTGTCTTTATTTCTACAGATGAATATTGACGAGATCTTCAACTTTCGTTTAGATTGTTTTTCCTAATATTCTAAAAAGCTCGTCATGGCTCCGAAGCTTGTACTTGGCACAAAGTTTTGACAAAATGTCGTCTTAAGTCACACACACATACACACACACACACACACACACACACATATATATATATATATATATATATATATATATATATATATAAAGATATTTATCATATACAAATTTTCCGCATTAAGTCATGCTTTATGAACGACGTGGCTTGCCACGACTCAAAAAAGTTTGAGGTTTGACATTGCCGCCAAGTCACGCCTTCAGTTATTTAAAACCTTGGTTTTTCCTTATAATCGACGAATTTCAATTTCAATTTCTCTGTCGTATATTGATGCACTGAAATTTCGAAAAATTATAACTTTCTCTCACGAAGTCAGGTTTCAACGTTCTTTATATGCACGAAATCTTTGTCACATATACTATAACTTTGGTTAAGATTATTTATCCAAAAAAATATTCTTGCAAAAATTCATTTTTATTGCTTATTATATTTTATTTGTCTATCCCGAAGTTGCGGGTGTTGCAATAAGTTTGTGATGGTTTAAAGGATCATAGCAAACTAAAGGGCTATTTGATAGTTGGTGAACAGATCTGACTCAGTCAAAAACTATCAGAATTTCCGTTAAGACCGAATTAGTGGTAAACAAACCGAGTAAGAGGTTTTAATGTTGTTATCAAACACACTAATTCTGGACTCAGTTATCCAAAGCCTCTTATTGGACCCGATAAGAACAAATCAAATAGACCCTTTGGAAAAATAATAGTAGATGGGTCATCTTCCTCATTTTCCCCTTTGTGCCCTTTTGATGCTTTCTTCCTCTGGATAAACTTGCTCCCACACTTCCCTATTGCAAAGACATTGACTCTGTGTTCAGCAACTGCATCCAACTACTGCCTTTACTCTCTACACCGACTGTCGTCGTCACCCTCCACATCAACCACTGTCGTCATCATCACTTAACACAAATATGTATGTATTTTTTAAATTATTTTCTATTTTTGTATTTATTTTATGAAAATAGATGCAAATATCTATGTTGTCTTTTATACTTTGCTTTGTTATTTATTTTCTAGTAGGGATGGTGAAACGACTCGGTTTTTGCGTGTCATATGCTATATATATATGTGAAACTCTAGGGTGGATCCTGGCCTGTTTTCTATACCATTTTTATGACCTCCCTTTCATGTTGATAAGTTATATGCATATGATGCATAATTGTAATCTATTGGTAGTGATGCTTTGGGACAATATTGTGTTATTTAAATGAGCACCAACTATTCGATAAAACTTCCCAATTGGCAACATGTTGGATCTATTGTTACGTTATTGAAAAACGCATGCAATATATTCATATAAAAGTTAATTGATATTCACTTTGATTTGGAATATACAATTGATGCTCGATTGAATTTTTAAACTTGATAGACAAATGATCAACTTTACTTAATTGAAAAATCACTACTTTGAAAGGTGATTGTAGTCTCGATAATTAATTTGCTTATAGTTTGTCACTAACTTTAATGAGATAGATATACAACGGGTGTAAAGCACCGATTACAAGTTATTGAATACCTATTTTTATTTTTTACCTTGAAAAAAATATAAAAATTGATTCTAAGGTCTCCGTTGATCTCAAGGATCATAAATCTTTGTTTCTTTTAAATGCAAAATTGACAAACTTGCCGTTGTTACATGTTTCAACTTTTATAACATTTGTTGTCTGTGGACTTTGAAATAATTTATGGTGAATTTAGATTTTGTATGATATTTTGTATAACTATTCAATAATTTAGTCAGATATTTTATCAAACAAATACATATTTTATTTAGCACAAAAAAACAGAAAGGTAAAATGATCAGTTTTTGCAGTCAACACAACTAGTCTGATCTGTAATCAAACAATATGCTTTCATTCAGATGCAGATGTAGTTAGAGCTTCAGACCGAGTCAACTCATGAATTAGTTAGATCTAACTCAGTCAACAACTATCAAACAACCTTCAGATCGAATCAATGGTAAATTGTAACACCCAGGTTTTTATGCCACATACATCCCAAATTTTTTATTTCTCATTTAAAAAATTACAACAATTTTGGTATATATTATCACTATGGAACATAAGTAGTTGTTACAAGGATCGTATTCGCTTCGAGTACAAGATTGAGTTGGGCCTCACAAAAATATACCTACAAAATAAATTATCATAAAATCATTAGCCTCATGGCTTAGTGAATAACAACTACTATAACATAATAAGATAAATCATGTAAATCACATTTTTTTTTGAAATGACAAACTATCCTCCTAAACACCACCTAATCTAATCCTAAACATCACATAAGTCTCCTAGTGAGACTTGAACCCATGACCTCTCATTCATAATTCATTTTTTCACATATGAAACAATTAATTTATATCAATTAGTGGTATTCTCATAACCAATAACCTCTCAGTAATGATTTATCACTCATTTATAATCTATCTCTCAATCAATGATTTATCTCTAAGTCAATAATTTATTTTTCAATCATTATCGATCTCTCGATCAATGATCTTTCTCTCTATCTCTATCTCTCTTTCAGAGTCTATCTCTCCTCCACAATCAATCTATCAATTAGACTCTATATCTCACTAAATATTCTATCAAAATATATATCAAGAATGATCTATCTCATTAAGGATCTATCTTATTAATAATTAAATTCACAATCTCATCAATCTCTTAGTTGCATGATCTCTCTCTCTCTCTCTCTCTCTCTCACACACACACACACATACACATACATACACTCATGATCTATTTCTCAGTAATAATCGATTTCTCGATTATGTTCTATCTTAATCAGAATCTATATCATTAATAGCCTAACCAACTAATAATTTATCTATCAGTTGTACTCTATCTCTCAGTTATAATCGATCTATCAATTAAACATTAATCTTCCATTCATAATCAATAATAATTTATTTCTTAATACTCATTATTCTTTCAACAATAATAATTTATTTAGGTCTTTATACAATTTACATATCCAATATCATATATATATATATTACAAATCAAATACAAGCAATTACACAAAAATTATCTCTCTTTTAATGTGATATAGCTCTCGATTATAATCTATCTCTCGTTTATAAGTTATCTTTCAATGAACAATCCATCTCTCAATCAAGATCAATCTTTTAATAATATATTAATCTATCAAAGTAATTAATCATTTAAATCATGTAATGTATATCATAGATAACACATCAATGTATGTTATAATAGAGTTACTCACCTAGTTAGTTAACAAACTTATTCCAATTCCGATTTTAATCCTTCGCTGCCTATCAGCTCATCATGTGGTAGCACCTAATCATCAAATGACAAGTTTCTCAAAACTTTTCATAATTTTTTTGCTAAGTACGCTCTAGGACCTCTTGTCACCATGCTAATAAAATCTCTTAATATAATCTTAATAGGCTTAGCATGTAATCCATTTGGTAAATCTCAAATATTTGCATTTATGACCCTCACATTCTCGACTAAATCTTTAATCATAAGATTTACTCATTGATCTTACCACTGAGTTTGGAACAACACTATATCATGAATACCTGTAACACACTTGGGTCTATCAAATCTTAATATTAATCAAGTATCGTAATTAAAATTTAACGTGTAAAAGATAACTTAATGTATCTCGTAACTCGACCCTCTCACATCCATACCACAACATAAAGTTCACCGTAGTCTTCTTCCGCAAATGACTCCCGAGTAACATCTCCGATCCCACATGCCAATTCTCATTCGAATGACTCGAGACTCTTATATTTGTAGTGTGCACTTATCACATCGTGACGATTTATGTCACGCCGTGACAATCAAATGAACCTCAGTTTCGAAACATATTACACTCTTTCACAAAGTGTCCCGGTGACTTGTTTCATTTCACGTTGTAACACATCTATTATCACGCCGTGAAGCTTGAATAGACTCTGTCTTACTACGTGCCACTCTCTGGTTGACACATGTAATCATGATTCACTCATTGCCACATTATGAGAAATATAACTTAACATCGTGGGGGTCAAAAGTTGACAGCTGATTTTGACTTTCGTTAACCTTCTCAAAATAACAACGTACTTTCATCTCAACTTCAAACAACCATAACTTTCTCGTTCGAACTTGCTTCTCGATGATCTTTATATCCACACGTTCCTCTTTAAAAGATATATCACTTTCTCAACTTCATTTTGGATACAAAATAAATATGTAATTTGAAGTAAATCCAAGCTTTATTTCACCTACTCGTCTTATATCATTTTATATCTTCCGAATTGATATATGTTCACGAAAGACATGTATTACATAAATGGGCCAAGTAAGAGGCTTCAATGAGGTTATCAAACATACTGATTCTAACCTGAGTCGGCCAAAGCCTCTAATTGGACCCAACCTGAACAAATCAAATAAAGCCTAAAATTTCAAGCTGACAAGAAATTCTCTTTTTTACAATTAACTACATAATGACTATGTTTGAACATGTCTTCAATCACACAATGGGAACTAATAACTCTAGAATACACGTTATATTTAAAAATTTTCAACATACCTTTTTTCATAAGGTATCTTTATTTTTTTAATTCGTCAACAAACCCCTCGGTTCTAGACCTGGCATGTTTGATAGTTGGGATACGAAAAGTGTAATTTGTTAATAGTTCAGTAAGTTATAAAGTATACCACCACTAAGATGGCTTACTTGTGAATAATTAGGAATTAAGTACTCCAAAATGAGTTATCAGTTGGTCGTTGAACTAATCTTAGTCTTACTTATTGAATGCTATTAGTAGATTACAAATAGATTGTATTGTTTTGTTTGTTTGTATATGTGTGCGTTAATATATATATATATATATATATATATATATATATGTGTGTGTGTGTGTGTGTGTGTGTGTGTATGATATTAAAAATTTAACGATAAATTTTTTACATAATTTCCTTATAAATATTATAATAAGCCTATTTATGTTTGATTTAACTCTAAAATATTGACGATTTTAGTGTAATGGGTCATTTATTGCAATTAGAGTTAATACTAAACTAAATGAGGACTTAAACTATGATCTAATATGGGTTAGGTGATGCAGAGCATACTTGTATATATAAGGCGTATTTAATCCTGAACATGTTGAAATCCAGGGGTCAATGGCCTCGCACTCCCTTGCGAGGTATAAGTGGTAGAGCCTATAACGATTGTCTAAACAACAACACATCCAAAATCTCAATAGATTTTTGTATTTGGAATGCAGTGGAAATTATGATCACAATGAATGATCATCAAAGGAACATGTAATTTTAGATTTTCTGAAAGACATCTTAAATTGCCACACAACTAAGTTGTCTTGGCCGAGTTGTCGTGATAATTAAACTGTTGTTACAAAAGTAATCAAATACAAAATTTAACAAATTAGAATACATAATCAAATCGAATTTATATACCAAAGATTCACAAATCAGAATACATACTTGAATGTTGATGTTTACAACAAAATTATAAACTCAAAATTGTAGATTAAGGCCTGTCTAGCAGTGTCCTAAGATAGAAATTTCTCAGGTAGAGATTTATTTAGAGGATACATCAATTTAAACAATATAAGATCGTGATTCTGTCAAAATTTCCCATGCTTCGTTGATTTCCTAAAGAAACGAGAGAGATAGAAAGTGACATTTTTTTTTGTATTGTGGTCATCGTTCAATCTGTCAATTGATCATCTATTTATAAGATGTCAGATAGCAGTTAAAAGTGTCAATCATCATACATGTTCGAAAACTGAACTTAACTACCAATAGTTAACAAATTTTATTAATTAATAAATTAATTTCAGAATTTATTAATAAAAATTAATTAATTAGTTAACATGAGACCAAGAGCGTGCAAAGCCCAATGCCAATCTTTGGACTATTAAACTTCAAAAATGGTCATTGTGGTTTCATAAAATATGAAGTTTGGTCCCTAATTTACAAAAACCTCACGGATCGTCCCTATAGTTTCAAAACTTTTAACAAATGGTCCGTTTCGCTAAATCTGTTAGCTTTTGGCTGTTAATTGAAGGGTATTTCTGTCATTTCATAAAAGAGGGACCATTTATGAAGTTTTTTGTTATTTAAAAAATAAGAAATATATAATTATTTAATAAAGGTTTCCTCTCTCTCTCTCTCATACACACACACACATCAAACTGAAGAACATATATCACTCTCTTCTGCAACCTCCATCGGACCAACATAGACATACACATACATTGATGATTCACTCTCCCTCCGTTTCACATACACACATTAATGATTCATTCTATCTAGTTCAATCGATGGATTAGGATCTAGCTCCACCTCTAAAGTCGTCAAAAGAAATACCCAACTCCTATTTATATGAAAGAAAAATATCAACATCTTAATTACATCAAGAAAATACACAACAAAAGAAGAAATTAAAGCATGTATCCCCTTTTTATCCCTCTAATTGAATCGCATACAGCCACCCCCCAAATCAATACAAGAAATATATAGCAGGCACTTGCAACTCAAAAGGAGGTCAGTTCACAATGTTTACAAATTCAAGCTTCGAAGGAAACAAGTTATATGATTACACATGCTAGAAATCAAACGAATTCTTTCCACAATCCTAAAATAGGAAATCCAGGTAAAGCAAAGGTGCAATTGCAGGTATAGAAATCGAAATCGGAATGGAACATTATTCATTCTTCTACTCATGCTCTTGATCGTTTTTCGCACAACAACCAGACAATAAGTCGATAAAAGAAGAAGATGAAATCGATGGCAACAAAGAACAAGAATCGAGACTAGTTGTTCTTTTCTAGAAATCGAACGAAAACAACAAATATCTTTTGAAATCAACCAACACTTTCGATCAAGAAAACATAATCAGATGTGGAGGATTTGGTCTCGTCTTCAAAGCCACCCTCCTAGACGGCCGTAAAGTCGCCATTAAACGATTGCCCAACGACACTGGTCAAGTCGATCGTGAATTCCAAGCGGAGACTTCTTCGATCTCAGCCTCTTTGGATCTGCATAAATGACGGAGGTGGGGGAGTTGGGTTTTAGGCTTACCCGAGGCAAAAGGTTTTGATGATGAAAAGGGATAAGTCTTCTTCGTTTGATATGGCGGAAGATGAGTTCATCAACGAAGTGAAGGTCCAGTTTAAGATGAGTTATTTTGAGAGAGAGAGAGAGAGAGATAGATAGAGAGAGAGATAGAGATAGAGATAGAGAGGGAGAGATAGAAAGAGAGCCTTTATTAAATAATTTTTTATTTTTTCTAAATAACAAAAAACTTCATAAATGGTCCCTCTTTTTGTGAAAATGATAGAAATACCTTTCACTTAACGGCTAAAAGCTAACGGAATTAGCAAAAATGACCATTTATTAAAAGTTTTAAAACCACAGAGACGATCCGTGAGGTTTTTGTAAATTAGGGACCAAACTTTAGATTTTGTGAAACCACGTAGATCATTTTTGAAGTTTTGTCTTAATTATATATATAATGACAAGCCTAATCCAAAACTTATTTAATAGCCCAATACCTAATTTTAGGCAAAATAGTTTTTTTTGTTACTTTATCTATTTAAAAATATATGGAGATAAAGACTTGTAAAGCTAGTCAAAGTTTTTTCTTTCTCCTATATGAAAAAATGTTTTTTTTATGCTATTAACAAAGTTGCAACACATAGCTCTAGCTGCCATATGTAGTTTTCCAAATTAGGATGGTCGTTATTTCCCTCGAGATGATAAGGGTTATCCTGGCTTTGCATTTACGTACCACAAGGCAACACCACCAAATGCTTGAAGTACTAAAAATGATAAGATTCCTTAGACTAAGAGGAGTGAGGGTGTTCAACCCACTCGTTATGCTCACTAGCAACACACGAACACCGCCCCCCAGCGCTCGCTAGGGGGCTTGCTGCCCTTTACTGGTTAACATTTTGGCGAGATAAGAGAGAATGTGTGGGTGGAATTTGATTGGTGGATACCTATTTGACTAGATTGCAATCCACTTTCATTGAATATATACTTTTTTAACCTAAAATGTGGTGTTACCACTTCCAACCAAATACTAAGATTAGATGCTAAATGAAAAATAAGATGACACTCAAAACCTAAAATAAGATGTTACCATTTTTCTTAGCTTTAACATAAGTATATTGTACATGATATATTACAACACATACTTTCTATATCGACTTGAGCTCAAGTTGTCTGTGTAGCTTTCCAAATTAGGATGGTCGTTATATCCCTCGAGATGATAAGGGTTGTCCTGCTCAAGTTGTCTGTGTAGTTTTCCAAATTAAGTTGATCGTTATTTCCCTTGAGATGATAAGGGTTGTCCTTCCCTCGAGATGATAAGGGTTGTCATGCCTTGGCATTTAGGTACCACAAGACAGCAACATTACATGTTTTAAGTACTCTAAATGATGAGGTTCCTTAACATGATTATATTGTACATGATATAATCCATCATTTATCTCATGCATTATCGGTTATACATTATTTACTTTATGTTTAACCTAATAATATTAATTTGTTGTAATCAAATATTTCTAAAATACTTATTTATTTACATTTTAAAATTTTAGCAAAGACTCAAAAAAAATTCTATTTTTTTAAAAAGATAAAGCTTTTTATTGTTTGTGTTAACGGAGGGGGTATTATGATTTTGCTTTTAAAATAGTGAAAGGCAGAGAGAGTCTGAAATTACTTTTCAGTAAGCATGAGAACGGAAATTTGAGGTGACGTGTCAAAGTCAATTACTGTTCAGGTGATGTCACGATGGACTTTGCTTGTTGAATTTTGGAGGCAAACTCTTTTTCCAGACAACAAATATTACCAAATCAAAAGATGCCTACGTACAAATATCAATGCAAAATATACACATCATTGTTATTTTATCAATTTGTGGTAGTAAAGTAAAATAGATGGCTGACAGAAGTCATTTAATAAGTTAAAAAGTGGATGAAAGTCAAAAACAAGTAACCTTTTATTCCGGTAAATATTTTTTTATATTAGATTTTCTTTTATACTTATAAAATAAAGAATTTGTTGTTTACTTCAAAAATTATAGTATCAAAATACCGATCGGATTACTTTAATTAAATATTTAGAAGATTGTTAAATATCTAAGACAAAATGACAAATCTAAGCTAAAACCATTAACCTTTTTGAAATAAAAGTATCTCGAATTTAATAAAAATCCAATAATAACCACAAATTTAACTTAGTTGTGAACGTGTAGTAAATAAAAGGGAATATAACTTATTAATGTACTTAACTGGTAATTATTTATTTATTTATTTGTATAAATTTAAGTAACAAACTTGTCGAAAATATCTACATATGACCATTATGACCTGTCGTAGCAGGTTACATCTGACCACATCAGATAATAATAATCATATGTGAACGTAAATAAAAGGGAACTTGAAACTACATTTGAAACTACATTATGACCTGTTTGATCACTGTTTTACGTAAAAAGATAATTGTACCATTATTAATTTATTTTCTTATTTATGTATATTTAAAAAAAAATTAATATACTCCACATATTTGTATCTCATAACCGTGAACTTGAAACTACATTTGATAAATTTAATATGGGTCTCACCAGTCACATTCTAATCTCTTATCCTCCTCAACTTCTATTTCATTTCCATCTTTAATGACATCGACGTCTTCATCATCATTCTTTTTTTAGTCATTCAACTTTGGCGAACCAACACCATAACCAACTTTCTCTTCATTTTTAGTGGGTTGTGGTGTTGATTTGACGGAGTTGAATGATAAAAAAAAAAAGAAGGGATTGTGAAGACTTCGATATCACTAAAGATGGAAAAGAAATAGAAGTTAAGTAGGATGAGAGATGAGAGTGTGAATAGATACAAATATCTGGGGTCTATTAATTTTTTTAAAAATATATAAAGAATAAATACATAAATAAGAAACTAATTAAAAAAAATAAATTAATAAGGGAACAATAGTTTTTTTTAGGTAAGACAAGAACCAAGCGTACAACAAAAATAAACAGAAGCAATCATCCGAGTTAAAAAAATAAATTAGGGACCAAACATACAAATTCCCCCAAACCATAGAGACCATTCGTGTATCTTACTCTTACTTTTCTGTTTTGTTCATATTTGGTAATTTTTTTTTGTAAACATTAGGTAACGAACTTGTTGAAAGTGTTCACTGATGATTATTATGATCTGTTATAGTCGGATGTAACATGTTATAGTAGGTCATAATGGTTATATGTTAACACTTCCAACAAATTTGTTACCTAGATGTGTACAAAAAAAATAGTTACCCAGACATAAACAAACTGAAAAGTTAATTACCTTAATAAATCATATTCCGTATTATTTACTACACCATTTAGCCTTATACACAAAAGATTGAACCAAAACACCGTTTAACCTTATATACAAAAGATTTAACCTTAATAATTTATATTCACAAACTAAGTTAAAAATCCATTAATAACAACAAATTTAACTAGTTGAGAATGTATTTTGATTAAATCTTTTGTGTATAAGGCTAAACTGTGTAGTAAATAATAATGCATTTAACATTTGGTGTTATATAGATGTTACATAGGATTTTATGCATATGTAGTGGTGTGGTGTAGCTCAAGCATTTGTAATTTTTTTGTTTCTACCTTTGGTTTTGATGGTTGTACATCAGGGGATCGAGTGATATTATTGTTCAAATTTCGGCTGTAAATATTGGCCTATGAAATTTGTCTGTAATATGGGTGGTGTTTGATGCCGCCCAACACATATATATCGGATGTTGTCGTTAATATCTCGTACGCATCGTATGGGCTAAGACATTTGTTTTTAGGTTTTCCACACACCAATCTACTACACATCAGTCTATGCTTATTAAAAAAATCATAATTATTGATTAATCATTTCAGTAATAAATTATTTAAGTTATATTGTTTTCTGAAAAAGTAAGTTTTTCTCTCTCATTTTTATTTCTCAATCATTTAGGATATTACTAATTTTAATAATAATTTTCAGCTAATAGAATGTTACTATATGTAATTTTTATTTATTTATTTATTTATTAAACTCAAAGTAATAAATCAAAGTCAACATTTTTTTCTTACTGATGAGCCAATATTTTTTAGTTTTTATTTTTAATATTTTAAGATAATTATAAATCAATTAATAGGAATATTTTTATAAAAAAACTGTAAATTTTAACAAAAAAACTACATGTTTTAAAAAAACAGCACGATTTAAAAAAACTGCATTTTTTATAAAATAAAAAAAACTGCACATTTTTTTAAAAACTTCATGTTTTAAAAAAAAATTCCATGTTTTATAAAAAAAAAACTAAACTTTTAAATAAAAAAATGCACGTTATAAAAAAACCTAAAAATAGCAAATTATAACAAAAAAATAAAGAGTTCTATGAAAATTAGGTTTTTGGTAAAGGAAAAAAATATTACGTTTGTTAGTTTACAACTAAAAATAAAGATAAAAAATGATTATTTTTTTTATACTAAATTTTTTTTGATGACTGAACTATGCAAAAGAAGTATATATAGTAAAATTTAAATATGAAATGAAAATTAAAATTAAATATTTTTCTTTTTCTTGAATATTCTTTTGGAAATTTTTGAAAAATATTATCATCACTTTGTTTAATCGTCAATTATGATTCAACGACAGTGTCTTGCATAACACGTGGTGGTCTGGTGAGTCGGTGGTTTGAAGATGACGGCTTGATAGTTTCGGTGGTCCGGTAAAACGACGATAGTATATATAGTATTTTTTTAGTTTTATTTATGATTATATGATTGTAAAAGTATTTTAATATATTAACATGAAAGTTTGAAAATAAAAAAATAATATATTAATTTAAATACATATTATATTGCAATATTATATTGCAACGTTATTGAAATGTAAAAAAAAATATTTGTTATATATATATATATATATATATATATATATATATATATATATATATAAATATAAAAGGAGAGAGAAAGATAATAAAAATACTTTTTTTAGAAAACAATGTATGTAATAATTTATTAATGGTAATGATTAGCTTAGTTATATTAGATTAGTGTTTAATAGAGTGGTGTGTTTAAAGTAGGATCCTTGTGTTTATTAAAAAAAAATTCTTTCAACTTACGAATTTGTTTTACAAATATAATTTTTTTTAAATTTTTTTATAGTAAAAGTTGTTTTTGAAGATTCTCAACACAAAAAAATGTGTTAAAGAAAAAAGAAACTACATTTTTGTAAAAATATGACAATTTCGTAGTTTGTTTTCGTAGCAAACAACGATTTCGTCCAAATTTTAATTGTTTCTTCCGAAACAGAATTCTTTTGGGTCCTTTCATAGATGAGCTTGTAAATTTTGTGGTTATGCCTTATGTGTGAAAAGTGTTGATTTTTGCTTAATATTTAGAATGTAAATTAGTAATTTTTAGAGCAAATTATATACAAGTCATTAATTTTTTATTTCTTTCTTCCATTTAGACATCCTGTATATGCGTATCATTTATGATGGGTTGGCATGATTGTTTCCATACACATTTGGGATTAACTTCAATTTTGTTCTAAGTGGACGATTTGTCCTCGTGGAAGTTAAGTTTTAATTTAAGATTAGAGATGGACTTTGCAAATCCATTCCATGGTTTCATGTTGGATGATCACAGGTCTCCAAAATAATGAACTTAATTTTCAGGCCTTTAAACGATTTTGAAGTGTGATGTTACTACCATGTTTATGTCATTATACCATTCAGACGGATCTTTAATATAAAGGGACTTGTTTGTGTGTAGAAACTTGGATCGGGCATCTAGAACCATATGTGTTTTATATTTGGTTGGATTATGAATTGATTATTATTAGTGTTTCTTATCCCTATATACCTTACATATAAATTAGTTTTGAAGTTATTTTGGGAGTTTTGACTTTAGAATTGTATTATTTTCCATATTCAATTTCATTCAAAAGTTAGACTTGGACTTACTACTAGACTTCCAAAACCTAACGTTAGTATTTTGCTATTTATTTGTATTAGGTGTTCAGAACATAAATAGTTTTGTATATTCTCAGCGTTAGCCTAATTAGTTTATTCGGTCATTTTTTGGTTCGGGCTAATGTCAGCCCTATATATATATATATATATATATATATATATGAGTGTGTGTCTTTCCTTTTTATTTGTAATTGTATTGTTATGTTGTTCAATAATGAAATCCTAGCTCTTTTTTTCATTAGTTCACATGGTATTTATAAGAACAAAAAATTTAGAGATATTTGACTTTTATTCAAATGTTAGCCTCAATGGCAAAATGGTCATTTAGAAGAATTATGTGAGTTTATGAAGTTATAACTTCAAGAAACTAGCCAAGACAAATTTAAATCACTAAGATGACATTAGATAAGTAAGTTCAAGAGAAGAGATGCATGAGAAGTTGCATTTTCGACACAAGGGTAAAATGGAAAACTTTATGCTTTTTTGCCAACTTTGTGACTTAACAGATTAAGACCCATATTAAGTCAGTAACAAATGACTCAAAATAGTTATATAGTGTATGCGCACCTTCGCGTGGATATAAAGATCATAGAAAACAAGTTAGAAACGGAGAAGTTATACTCGTTAGAAGTTGGAATAAAACTGTCCCAAGCTGGAATGGAATCGGCCATAAAGGGTACTGGTCTACAGCCACCATAGTACGGTAAGGTCTTGCCATGACACGGTGAGGGAAAAGAATGATTTAGACGAAGTCCTTCGTCGTAAGTGGTAGGCAACATACTTTGCACCATAGGGTGATATGTAGGTATTGCGACACATAGGCAAAGTAGGTTGCTATGCGAGATTGGCACCACAACTCGACAAGAAGCTGACCACAAATTAAGAGTGTGCACCATGGCATGGTAGGGTCACAACCGCAATGTTATTTTGAGACTAATTAATATATCAGTTTGAGTTCATTCTCTCCAAAACACACCCCAAACCCTCTAGAGCAAAGCTCCGACGATTTGAAAATTGAAGAAGTGTCAAGTGGTGATCGTGGGTGTTTATGCTTAGATTGAACACTGAAAGCTCCTAATGTAATCATCTTCTCCATCTATAAGTCGGTTAGGGATTGAATTCGTGTTTGATGATTTGAGCTAATTATATAAAATTGTTCTAAGAAAGGTTGTTAGTAATGTTTAGTCAAGTGTTTAGAAGCCTTGAACAAGCTTTATATGTGATTTTCACAGAGAAATCCATATATGTAAAGTTCGGGTTTCAAACCCTAATTAGTTGTAATG
Source organism: Lactuca saligna (assembly GCF_052625555.1). NCBI lineage: Eukaryota > Viridiplantae > Streptophyta > Magnoliopsida > Asterales > Asteraceae > Lactuca > Lactuca saligna. The sequence goes on along the minus strand of NC_136422.1, from coordinate 167,534,025 downwards.
TTGATGCAAACCCTAATTGCTTGGATCTAGTTTTTTTATTTGTACATGCATAATTGTCCAAGACTTGCAAAACCTAATCTACCATACAACAAAACTTTAAATCAACATAAATAACCTAGTAAGAATGCTACCTTTGATTGTTGCTTGAAGATCTTTAGCTTATGAGAACCTAGCACCTCAAATGCGATACCTCTAATGAATCACAAACACCAAAGCACGTTGGAAGATCTTGGAGGAGGGGAAAGGCTCAAAATCGACTCTTGGATCTTTTGGGTTCAAATGGTAGCCGAAATATGAAGCATATGGGTCCTTTATATAGGTGTGAGATTAGAGTTTCAGTTAGAGTCCTTATCCGGTTACTTAACCGCCAAGCAGCCCATAAGAATATTCTGGATCCCTACCTTGGACGAAATCTTATGGGCTATCCATAAGGATTTCGTCCACCCTATCCCTAGGGTTTCTCAACTTGCTTTGCAACTATCCAATAATTACAATTCAGCCCCCAAAGGTTAATTAATCTCTTTTGTTCACAAAATTAATTCTTGACCAATATTAATTAAACAAATATGATTTCTCCTTTAATATGTTATTCATATAATATATTAATAAACTATAACAACATCTTTCTCAATTAATCATCTAGTCAAGTTGCTCCAGTGAAAACAACCAAAAAGGACCATGCTACAATCGGGTCAAGTGCATTCCAAATATAGTTATGGACCATGCAAGTACGACTTCAAAATTCGATTAGCAATCGTAGCTCTTAAAAGGTGTTGTCGAACTCTGATACATCCTTTAGATAAAGGGATCATACAGTCCTCCGTTCTCAAGATATCGTGTAGACAATTACTTAGAACATAGTCATACTTATTGTCCAACAATTTGTTTCTCGATCTCTGATTCGTCTGACATAGAACTGATGGGTTTTGTACATTAGAACATTCCTAAGTGCGCGTACAAAGCCTAATGCTTGGATCTAGGTTTCTCTATTAAACATGCTTTGAATCCAAGGATTCTAATGACTTATTTGGTGTAAAAACAACACAAAAACAGATCTAGAAACATACCTTTGATTCTGTTGTTTGATCTTGTTGTCTTGGAGCTCTAGAGTCACAATTGTCACTCCTCTAATGGCTTACAAACACCAACTAGCAAAGAGGATGATTTGAGAGAGAGGAGAGGGGATGGAATTAGACCAGAGTATCCTTACTTTAAAAGATGTGTTGAATTCTCTATCCCATAGGGTCTATTTATACTTGTAGACTCCTTAAGGGTTACAGCTTAAACCCTAGTTGGATAACTATTACTCAAAGCAATCCAAATACTTCCAAGATAATGCCTTGGACGAATTTAGGACTTATCCTAGCCTAGAATTCATCCAAACCTTTATCCAATAAGGATTTACAGTCTAAAGTTTAACTATATTATTATTCCTTATATTATTCTCACAATATATTAATAATATCTATTCTCTCATAATAAATCACCCTACCAAGTTGCTATGGTGAAGGCAACCTAAAAGGACCATGCACAATCGGGTCAAATACTTGCCTAATATAGTTGCAACCTTAGACACTATTCCAACAGTCTCCCACTTGGATAAGTCTAGTAAGTATATGCGCATGTACACTCCGATTTGCAATCATAGCTCTCAAAGACGCTGTCAAACTCTGATCTAATCAATCTTGTCCTTTAGATAAGGGATCGTACAGTCCTCTGATAGATATCATGCTAATAATACTATGGAATAGTTAGTCCAACATTTGGTTTCTCAATTCCCGATTTATTTGACATAGAACTTAATCGAACACATCAATTCAGTTCTGACCGGGCCCGTCACATAAGTCAAATCAAATCATCGAGCGGCCGAGATATTGCTTTTTCCTTCTTAGGATAAAAGTTACAGATAAACTTCGACTTATATGCATTTACTTATTCATTAACCAACTACACACAACAATGCGTTTTATAACATCGAGTTACCAATACGTTTTCGCATTATCAATGTACAATCAATTAACCAATAACAAACCATATATCTAGGTTTTAAGACTATATGATATTATCGTCTTGCGATCACCCATTTACTATCACATTCCATAAGGTGATTCCAGCAAGCGCGGGTTTGTTCCAATGCTCAAACCTAGTTCATAAGCACTCATGAATGTTGCAACAATCTTTTGCTATGTCTAACACCATTTAGACACTCTACACACCTATTCATGACAATCTTCATTCATATCTACTTCCGACATATGAACGATTGTGGAAAATTTGAATAATTCGATTATTCCAAATAAACTCAATTATTCTGGAAGTCAAAACATGCAAAGTAAAACAACAGTTAAACAATTAACATAAGACAGTAACATTACTTATAAATAAAACTCCTTTATTTAATCATAAAATGTTAATTACATTTATCTATTACATGTTTCTAATACTATCTAATCTATGCTAATATCATCCTTCAGCCCAATACTCCTAGCATGCTGCAAATGCTTAACCCTACTCAGTCCCTTCGTAAGCGGATCTGCTGGGTTATCTTATGATGATATTCTCTTCACTACAGGTTGTCCTTCTTCTACACGATGTCTAATAAAGTGATATTTTCTGTCGATATGTCGTGATTTACCATGATCTCTCGGTTCCTTGGTCAAGGCAACCGCTCCCTCATTATCACAGAAAATCTCCATGGGCTCCTTTATGGAAGGTACAACTCCAAGATCACCAATGAAGTTCTTTAGCCATATTTCCTCCTTTGACGCTTCGCTCGCTGCGATGTACTCTGATTCGCACGTTGAATCAGCTACGGTTTCCTGCTTGGAACTTTTCCAAGTTACTGCTCTTCCATTCAGGGTAAAGACCCAGCCCAACTGCGAACGGTAGTTGTCCCTGTCGGTCTGAAAACTGGCGTCACTATACCCTCACACCTTCAAGTCATCACTCCCTCCAAGGACTAAGAACCATTCCTTCGTCCTCCGAAGGTACTTAAGGATATTCTTCACCGCAACCCAATGAGCTCTGCCTGGATTCCCTTGATATCTACTAACCATGCTCAAAGCAAAGGCTACATCAGGGTGAGTACAAGTCATAGCGTACATGATTGAGCCTACTGCGGAAGCGTATGGAACTCGGCTCATTTCAGCTATCTCGGCTTCGGTACTCGGACTTTGAGTCTTACTCAACTTGGCATTGCTTTGTATCGGTAATTCTCCCTTCTTCGAGTTTTCCATACTAAAACGTTTTAGTACCTTCTCTAAGAAAGTGTTCTGACTAAGTCCTATCAGTCTCTTACTTCTTTCTCTTACAATCCTTATTCCCAAAATATAGGAAGCCTCTCCGAGGTCCTTCATAGCGAAGCACTTCCCGAGCCAGGACTTAACCTCCTGCAGAGTCGGGACGTCGTTTCCTATGAGTAATATGTCATCGACATATAAAATGAGGAAGCTTACTACACTCCCACTAGCTTTGACATATACACACGATTCATCTTCGCTTCGTACAAATCCAAACTCTTTGACTTTCTCATCAAAGAAAAGATTCCATCTGCGAGATGCTTGCTTAAGTCCATAAATGGACTTCTCAAGCTTACACACTCTATTCGGATGCTTCGGATCGACAAACCCCTCTGGCTGAGCCATGTAAACATCCTCAGCCAACTTTCCGTTAAGGAAAGCGGTCTTGACATCCATTTGCCAAATCTCATAATCATGAAATGCGGCAATAGCTAGCATTACTCTAATAGATTTATCTTCGCAACTAGTGAGAAGGTCTCTTCATAGTCAACTCCGGGAGTTTGAGTAAAGCCCTTCGCAACTAATCGCACTTTATACATGTGTACCTTTCCATCCACGCCGGTCTTCTTCTTGAAGATCCATTTGCACCCAACGGTCTTACGTCCGGGCACATTATCAACCAAATTCCAAACTTGGTTATCATACATGGATTGGATCTCGCTATCCATTGCCTCTTTCCATTTCGCAGACTCTGGGCCTGCCATGGCTTCCTTATAGCTATTAGGTTCATCAAGATTTATTAGTGTACTATCACTAATATATGTGTCCCCTTCGGTAGTAATATGAAAACCATATAACTGGGGTTGAAACCTAACTCTTTCGAAACGTCTAAGAGGTAATGATATGTCAATCGGTTCAACCGGAGTTTCCTCCTCGGGTTGAGTGCCAGCGGTTGAGGTTCCTTCATCTATTGACTCTTGAATATCTTCAAGATCGATTTGCCTCCCACTGTCTCCTTGGCTTATGAGTTCTCGCTCTCGGAAAACTCCTCTCCTCGCAACAAAGACAACATTGTCCTTCGGTCTATAGAAGAGATATCCAAAGGATTTCTGCGGGTAGCTGATGAAAATACATTGCTCACTACGAGGTTCGAGCTTGTTGTGAGTATCTCGTCTTACGAAAGCCTCGCAACCCCAAACCTTGATATGTGCTAACAAAGGAGCTTTCCCTGTCCACATCTCGTGAGGTGTTTTGGCAACCTTCTTAGTAGGGACTCGGTTAAGGATATGGGTGGCAATCTCTAAGGCATACCCCCAAAAAGAGATAGATAGCGAAGCACGAATCATCATAGAGTGAACCATGTCCAACAAGGTTCGATTACGGCTTTCTGCCACACCATTCAATTTTGGTGTCCTAGGTGGCGTCAATTGTGAAACTATTCCACACTCATTGAGATAATCCTGGAATTCAAGACTTAGGTACTCTCTTCCTCGATCGGATCGAAGCATCTTGATCTTCCTGCCCAATTGATTCTCCACTTCATTCTTGAACTCTTTGAACTTTTCAAAAGTTTCTGACTTTTGCTTGATTAAGTAGATATACCCATATCTACTATAGTCATCGGTAAAAGTCACGTAGAAGCGGTTTCCATCCTTCTTCGTAGATCTAAATGGTCCACACACATCGGTATGTATGAGGTCCAATAGACCCTCACCCCTTTCGCACGTACCAGTGAAGGGTGACTTAGTCATCTTTCCAAGTAAACAAGACTCACATGTGTCATTTTCCCTAAGGTTGAATGACTCCAACACTCGATCCTTTTGGAGTTGGGCTATGCGTTTCTTGTTAACATGTCCAAGACGACAATGCCATAAGCATGCCTTATCCATACTATTGGAAGAATCCAAGTACAAAACATCATTTGCTAAGTTATCAACAATCATAACAGTTTCATAAATTCCATTACATGGTATAGCTTCAAAGTAAAAGACACCATTTAGATAAGCTAAAATAGAACCATTCTCATTATTAAAAGAAAATCTAAAACCTTGTCTAAACAAACCATGAAAAGAAATGATGTTTCTAGCCATTTCTGGCGAATAACAACAATTGTTCAAATCTAAAGATAAACTATTCTTAAGCACTAAAGAATACACTCCAATCTTGGTCACAGGCGACGATCTTCTGTTCCCCATGATTAGATTTATTCTACCATGCTCCACGTCTCTACTTCTTCTTAGTCCCTGCACATTAGAACAAATGTGGTAACCACAACCGGTATCAAGAACCCAAGAAGTATTGTGGGAATCATTAGATTTAATTGTATATATACCTGCGAAAGATGGCTTGATCTTTCCTTCCTTGATGGCTTGCAGGTATTCCGGGCAGCTTCTCTTCCAATGTCCTATCTTGTGGTAGTGGTGGCACTCTGCCTCCTTCGGGTTGGAGTAGGGCTTAGCGGGATCAACTTTGGTCCCACTAGAAGAGGCACCATCTCGGGCTTTCACCTTGCGATGGTTCTTTGATGAAGACTTCCTCTTCTTTCCCTTTCCTTGTCCAATTGCCAAGACAGGAGCAGCGGGCGGATTGGGAGTTGGTGCAACAGACTTGTCCTTGAAGTTGCTCTCAGCGACCCTCAAGAGACCTTGGAGTTTGCTTAGGGTGAACTCTTCCTTGTTCATGTGATAGGTCATCCTAAATTGATTGTAGCTTGGAGGCAAAGAGTGAAGCACCATGTCGATCGCCAAGTCTTCCCCAAAGTCAACATTTAACTTGCGAAGGCGGTCGACATACCTTTGCATCTTTTGCAAGTGTACGGTAAGAGATTCTCCATGACCCATCTTAGCGGAAATCATGTTCGTGAAAATCTCATAACGCTCTTGTGTCGCGTTTTGATGGTATCTCTCCAATAAGTCTTGGTGCATTTCGTACGGATACATTTCCTCGTAGGACTTTTGGAATTCGGTGTTCATAGTCGCGATCATGATGCAATGCACTTTCGTTGCATCACACTCGTGAGTTTCGAAAGCGGTGATTTCGGCGGGAGTAGCAATTTCGGGGTTGATTTTCTCGAGCTTCTCATCGAGGACATACTCCTTATCCTGATAGCGAGCAATTGTGCGAACGTATCTTATCCATTCGCTAAAGTTCGTTCCATCAAAGGTGACCTTTTGACAAAGGCTCATCAAAGTGAATGAACTCGCAGCAGCATTGTTGGCGTTCGACATCTATAAATAGAAAGGGCAAAAATAGATTAGAATATGAATCCCTAATGTTCACCCAATAAGAAATTAGGGCTAGGATCCAACAACAATATTTACACATTAGAAAAGGGATGCCGTAATCTAACATGCAAACAATTTGAAGGTAAGTGAATGACGATTCACTAATTCTCCACCATGAAAAACATAACTTTAAGTCCTAAATGTATTGAGAATTCCTAGGTTCGGATGAGATTCATTGAAACTTTTCAATGGCATGTTTAAATCTCGATATGCCCCTCTTGTTTGTGATTGGCATACCGAGGATGACAAAGCGGGTGTGAATTACCATATAAATTCACATGGTGCCTTCATTGTAACGATCACCTATTTGACGTGCCGGTAAACCACACACGCTCCATCGAACTATGATAAACAATGAATCACCCTTTGCCACCTTCGCTTAGAACCAATTAGTGTACCGGTAAACCACACACGCTCCACTAACTTCTTAGCAAGGTGCAAAGTGTAATTTCATGGGATTGCATCAATTCACTTTTCCTAAAGTAACTAAGATTGGGAAATTTTAATAAAACATGTAGTTACTTTGTATTTCTTATTATACTTTTAATGAGAGGATGAGGTTGCCCTATCCTACCCGTTCGGCTAACGACCCTCCACCAATCAAGCGAGCGGTGGGTGTGAGTGTACACCTGTGACAACTCGATATTTCGAGGCAATATAATGGAACGCAAGTCAAATTTAGGTCAAAATTTAACTTTCCAAAAATCTTATTTGGGTTAAATAAAGTAGTAGGAATCGTGTCAAGGTTTTCATACATATAAAGAACCCTAAAATCCGAGTTATAACGAAGAAGTTATGGCCAATCGAAGATTCTCGGCAAAACCGGCAATACTGATAAATGTAAAACGCGAAGTTTCAATACAATAGTTTTTGGCCTTAGGTATCTAAATGAAAGTTTTAGATATCATCAAACCGTAAACGTACATAAAAAGAACGTCCAAATCTGACTTCGTATGAGGAAGTGGTGATTTTTCTAAGTTACAAATATAGCAGTAGACAGCTAAAAACTCGAAATAGAGATCAAGAGACTTTTAGCCGACACAATCTAAATGAGAATCGAAGGGCTCAACAATACTAGCGCAACGGTAAAAAGTCTGACGAAAACGGACGTCGGATGAAGAAGTTATGGAACTTTAACGGACTTTTCCTGTCCCGACCTATTAAAAATATAATATTAAAAATAAAATCAAAACTAGCCGACGGAGTCTAAACGAAAGTTGTAGATCGTAGTCTCACCTTCGCGTGGATATAAAGAACGTCAAAAACGGAGTTCGTATGAGAAAGATATGAATTTTTGAAGTTTGTTAATTAATTTAAATATAAATTAAATTAAATCCCGGTATTATCCGAAGGAGGAGTCACCGGTCCGATCCCTCGTACGCCCAGCGTACTCGGATGCTAGGCTCCGGTTCGTCCACGTCGCTCCAATGCTTCGACCGAGGATGCGCTCATGCATGACGCATGAGTACGCAGCGCGTACTCTAGTACGCCCCGCGTAACGCAACCCCCTCAGACCCCTATAAATAGCATGCGAGGGTGCCGGCGAAAATTGCTAATTTCCTTCCTTTCTCGCGCTGAAGCTCTGCGTTTCAACCCTCAGAATCATCCCAAAGGCCCGGCTTTCATATCCAAGGTGGGAAGAAAGTTTTACACTCCCGAGACTCCCGAGATTTCCCGAGAATCTCGAGAGATTCGCTTTCTCGAGTAGAAGTTCTGCTCGGTTTTCGTCATGCATTCTTCAATCAATCAGGTGAGTTCATACCCCTATAATCCACACTTTTAAATGTTTTATGAATATTTTTATATGCTTTTAAGGGGGGGGGGGGGAATACAAGTAAAACACACGATGATTATCGTATGTTATATAAAGTTTCGTTTTATACTTTTTATCAACGGAATCATATGTGATTTATAATCATTATAAAGAAACTTTCTTGTGCAAAATGCATCACGATAATATCATATCTTTCGGAAACTGAAAAGTGTTGTTATTTATATATAAATCAAACACTCCGCTTCTACTGTATGTATATGTGTCCACCTTTGGTACTACAAACATACGATTATTTTAGTACTACAAACATACGATTATTTTGGTACGAAAAACATCAATATTTTGGGATACTCCTTGTTAATAAATCATTCATATGTGATTTATAACTAGTATAAAAATAGATTCACTACAAGTTCAACAGTTTCACTAAACATATTACTTTAAATGACTTTCTTAAACGTTTTTACATGATTAAATCTCGTTATCAAACTGTCTTACATACTGTAAGCTTCCTTTCAAAATCGGTTACAAAGGTGTTTTCAAACAATGGTTTTACGTGTACTTAAACTGTCTTATCAAACAAAATACTTTCAATCATTTTATAAACTGACATCAAGTCACAAACCTTTATTAGACTTTTCAACGGTTTTACAAAACTTCTTTATGCTTTTATATTATAAATTGCATGCCTCTATATGTATAGTTATATAAGAAATGTTTAAAAGACTTAGAAAGGCTATCCACCCTATTTCCTTTTCGCGCCTTGAGATGTGGTCTGGTGGGATATTGGGTATTCGTCCGAAAGTCGTTTAAATATTAGTTATATATCATGTATACATATATGGTCATAAATGTTCCCTCAGTAATTTAGTTCCGATACAAATAGATATCAATGGTGTATAAACCTACTTGGTCACTCATCAATTACATTCTAGTAAACTATTATAGGAATAGTTTAGAGTAAACAAAACATTTTCACTATTACAAGAAATTACACCAGAGTCAGTTCATTCATGAGTCCAGACTACATGTTATATGAAGGAATACTCTTACTTGAATACTTATACATGAATACTTATACATGAATACTTATACATGAATACTTATACATGAATACTTTTACATAAACATTATATGGCAAGTTACTACTACATGTTATATGAAGGAATACTCTTACCTGAATACTTATACATGAATACTTTTACATAGACATTATATGGCAATTTAATATTACATGTTATATGTCTAGATATGGTTATATTGTTCGCCTTTCTATCTTTACCTTGTGATTCAATCACATCATCGACGAGGTAGACTGGGACTTTATCTCCTAGTACCACATTATACTTTGAGGGACTAACCATTCCGACAACCACTGCTAGCTACAGAGGTAAATGAACAATCTACGGATGTTCTAGGTTGATACCATCGTGGGTATACATAAGGGACTAACTATTCCTACACCCGGCTGTTAGCAACAGAGGTAAATGAGCAGTCTACGGATGTTCTAAGTTGATACCATTTCAGGTATACTTAAGGGGCTACTAATATGAGTTAAACAAGGAAAAACCATCACACTTTCAAGAGATACGTACTGTCAAAACAGTCAGGTCTAGGTAAAAGACTACTTTCAAAACATTCGAGTCTTGGTAGAAGACTACTTTTATACTAGTAGGAAATATGGGATTTTCTAGAGCTTTTCATACTTATACTAAATGTTTCATCATTCATTTACCAGTCTTTCATATCAACTAATCAAAGTAATGACATTAAATACTTATGAACTCACCAGCTTAAATGCTGATCTACTCTTTCAAAATAACTTGTATTCTCAGGTTACAAATAAACAGGTGTCGATACAAGGTTTAGAGAAGATGGAGCACTCAAGACTCGTCTTTTATTTTGATAAGTTATTATCATATCTTGTACAATGAAAGAAAAACACTTGTAATTAAAATTATACTATTGATACAATGGATGATGTTGTTGCTTGTTTACTACTTTTCATTTGTTGTGATGCATACATGACGTCCTCCGCCCCAGAACGTTTCCGCCGTTCGTGGTTTTGGGGTGTGACAACACCCATTAAGCGCCATTTTATAGGCCGCAACCTTATACCCACCTTATAGACTGGCTTCGTGAATGAGGCCTACTAACGGTAAGACTAGCATTTAAGTTATACATATATATTAATCTTGTAATATTATATTAGTATAGGGTTGTATTTTAAACTTGTAAAATTCTAGGGTTTGAAATTTAAATTGTCTAAATTAAACTTTTAATCACAAAACATAAATTTCAACACTTGAGGACTAGTTTTAAACATTTAAAACATAAAGTATCAAATAACAAATAATCTAAATCACATAATTATCCATATTTAATTAATAATTATCATATATGGAAATCAAATATTTTATTAATTGATAATTATCTTCAATTAGATCAAAAATATAGTCATATATATCAAAAAATCGGATTAGGGTTGATCTAATATGATTAAGGTAAGTTTCCATAAGATAAATATGAAAAAAATCCCGTTTTTGGCTAATCCTGACGCTCGGACTCGCCGAGTACCCATACTGGACTCGCCGAGTCAGGCCAATTCGCCGAGTCCACTATGGGACTCGCCGAGTCCATGACTCAGAAACATAAAAATCAAAATTTTCAGTTAAGATTCAAACATTTAAGCATCAATTTAATAGAAACCAATCAAGGCTCTGATACCACTGATGAGTTTTGTACATAAGAACATTCCTAAGTGCGCATACAAACCCTAATGCTTGGATCTAGGTTTCTCTATTAAACATGCTTTAAATCCAAGGCTTCTAATGACTTATTAGGTGTAAAAACAACACAAAAACAGATCTAGAAACATACCTTTGATTCTCTTATTTGATCTTGTTGTCTTGGAGCTCTAGAGTCATAATTGTCACTCCTCTAATGGCTTACAAACACCAACTAGCAAAGAGGATGATTTGAGAGAGAGGAGAGGGGATGGAATTAGACCAGAGTATCCTTACTTTAGAAGATGTGTCGAATTCTCTATCCCATAGGGTCTATTTATACTTGTAGACTCCTTAAGGGTTACAGCTTAAACCCTAGTTGGATAACTATTACTCAAAGCAATCCAAATACTTCCAAGATAATGCCTTGGACGTATTTAGGACTTATCCTAGCCTAGAATTCGTCCAACCCTTTATCCAATAAGGATTTACAGTCTAAAGTTTAACTATCAAGCAATTTACAGTTTATACCCTCTTATTTAATTAATCTCTTTAAGTCACCAAATTAATACTAATTAATCTATGACTTATATTAATCAAATAACTATATTATTATTCCTTATATTATTCTCATAATATATTAATAATATCTATTCTCTCATAATAAATCATCCTACCAAGTTGCTATGGTGAAGGCAACCCAAAAGGACCATGCACAATCGGGTCAAATACTTACCTAATACACAATCGGGTCAAATACTTGCCTAATATAGTTGCAGCCTTAGACACTATTCCAACAAGAACTTTATTGAACACATCAACTCAGTCCTGACCGGGCCCGACACATAAGTCAAACCAAATCATCGAGGGGCCCAAGATATCGCTTTTTACCTATTAGGATAAAAAGAACAGATAAACTTCGACTTATATGCATTACTATTCACTTATCAAATCATACACAACAATGCATTTTATAACATCAAGTTACTGATGCGTTTACGCACTATCAATGCACAACCAACTTGCAAACAATAAACCATGTATCTAGGTTTAAAGACTATATGATATTATAATTTCACAATCACTCGTGCTTAATTCCATGAAGTAATTCAAGTGAGTGCGAGTCTAATCGAATACTCAAATCTTATTCATAAGTACTCATGAACATTGCAGCAAACTTTAGTTATGTCTAATACACTTCAGACAATCTGCAAACCAATTCATGACCATCTTCTTTCATATCTACTTCCAACATATAGGCGATTGTGGACGGTTTAAATAATATTATTATTTAGGAAGTCAAAAATCTAAAGTGAAACACTAGTAAATAATTAACACAAGACAGTAACTTTACTTATAAATAAAACACCTTTATTTAATCATCAAATGTTAATTACAATTTGCTATTACAAGTTTCTAAAAGCTATCTAATCAAAAACTAATTTGCTATTACTCCTCGGTACGTCATTTCCTACGAGTAGTATGTCATCCACATACAAAACAAGAAGGCTAACTATACTCCCACTGGCTTTGACATATACACAAGAATCATCCTTGCTTCACAAGAAACCAAACTCTTTAACTTTCTCATCGAAACAAAGATTCCATCTGTGAGATGCTTGCTTCAATCCATAAATGGTTTTCTAAAGCTTACACACTCTATTAAGGAAACAGGTTTTGACATCCATCTGCCAACTTCCCATTAAGGAAAGTGATTTTGACATCTATCTGCCATATTTCATAATCATGAAACGTAGCTATGGCTAGCATAACCCTAATAGACTTTATCTTCGCAACTGGCAAGAATGTCTCATGATAGTCAACTCCGGGAGTTTGAGTAAAACCCTTCACAACCAATTTTGCCTTATAAGTGTATACCTTCCCATCCATGCCGGTCTTTAATTTACTTGAAGATCCACTTGCACCCGACCATCTTACAACCCGGTACATTGTCAACCAAATTCCAAACTTGGTTGTCATACATGGACTGAATCTCGCCGTCTATAGCCTCTTTCCACTTTGAAGACTCCAGGCCTGCCATGACTTCCTTGTAGGTGTTAGGATCATTCAAATTTACTGGTGTACTATGACTAATAAACATATCAACTTCACTTGTTATATGAAAACTATACAACACAGGCAGAACATTAACTCTACTTGAACGTCTAAGAGGTAAGGACTCATTAATTGGTTCAATAGGATTTTCCTCCTCGGGTTGATCGCCAGCGTTAGAGGTTCCTTCATCGTTTGACTCTTGAAGCTCTTCAAGATCAATTTGCCTCCCACTGTCCTCTTGGCTTATGAGTTCTTGCTCTTGAAAAACTTCTCTCCTCACAACGAAGACAACATTGTCACTCGGTTTAATGAAGAGATAGCCAAATGAATTCTGTGGATAGCTGATGAAAATACATTGCTTGCTACGAGATTCGAGCTTGTAGTGAGGCTCTCGTCTTACGAGAGCATCGCAACCCCAAACCTTGATATGTACCAATGAGGGAGCTTTCCATATCCACATCTCGTGAGGTGTTTTGGCAACCTACTTTGTGGGGACTAGGTTAAGGATATTGGCGACAGTCTCTAACGCATACCCCCAAAATGAGATAGGTAGCGAAGTACGACTCATCATGGAACGAACCATGTCCAACAAGGTTTGATTGGGCCTCTCAACCACACCATTCAACTGCGGTGTCCTAGGCGGTATCAGTTGTGAAACAATTCCACACTCTTTGAGGTAGTCGTGGAATTCACGACTAATATACTCACTACCTCGATTGGATTAAATCAACCTGATTTTCTTGCCCAACTGATTCTCCACTTCTTTCTTAAACTCTTTGAACTTTTCAAAGGTTTTCTACTTGTGCTTGATTTAGTAGATATATCTATATCAGCTATAATCATCGGTGAAAGTCAAATAGAAGCGGTTAGCATCCCTTGTGCTATAATGATAACACTTTGAAGGCAACATTTTATAAACAACAAAGCTAGCATAAACCCTAGTATAATAAAAATCATGGGATTAGGGTTACATACCTTTGATTTGTTGTATTAAACAAATTAGTTCAATCCCTTTATAGTGTAGGTATTGGAAACCTTAACACCAAAAAGATGATGTCTCTAATGGCTCACACCCAAACCTTAGAAGTAGAAGACAAGAGGAGAGAGAAGAGAGGATATTTCGGCGAGAGTACCCTTAAGGGAATGATGTAAATGAAAAACATAACCCTTGGGGTTCTATTTATAGTGTGGATGAGAGAAGGAAAACCCTAAATTGGAATAATAAAATATTCAAATTTAATTTAATTTGAAAATGATATCCTTATCAGTTTTAGGAATATTTCAGAAACCCTAGAACACTCCCAAATTAGTTCACCACTATAAGGGTTCTAGAATTTCCTTTCCTTACTCAATTACGAACAATTACAATTCAACCCTTGAACATTTAACTAATTTTAGTTAATCTCAAATTAATTCTAATTATTAATTAATTAATCCTAATTGAGTTTATATTAATTTATTAATAATATAAATTAGCAAACCAATTTTCTATTTCCAATGAATATATTAATCACATAATATACTAACAAATTATTTCCTAATAACTTCCAATTATTTTATCAATCATATAAGAATCTAATAAAATATGCTCTCTTTACGAATGTCATTCTAACCAAGTTCTAGTTATTAGAGCAACCCAAAAAGGATTTTGTTTCTAATTACAAGAATATACCAATTTAGTTACTGATTTAGACACCTTAATCCAACAGTCTCCCACTTGGATAAGTCTGTAACTACAATTGTAACTATAAACCTTGAACTAAACAACAAAAAGTTATTTCCAAAGCCACTGCCGAAATATTATTCAAATCGACTGTTGGCTCTATGATAAGTGATAAACTGTTCCTTCGTTCTACAAGATATCGTATGGATATGAGACATGTATTAGAATCAACGTCATAGTCCAAGATTTCATTTATCGATTCCCTAATTTATGACGACTGGATTCAGACTACTAATTGAAAACATCAATTTAGCCCGAGATCGGCCAAGCACTTTAGATGTCTGCAACAAATCATCGATGGGCCCAAAGATACCGCTTTCCTGTTAAGGAAAAAGGAATGAATTACTTTAACTATATCGTTCTACATTTACTAACCAAATCATGCATGAAGTTACTCTTTATAACACCCAATTATGAGATACGTTTGGGTAAATCAATGCAGAACTGATTTGTAAACTACAAACTATATATCCCCGCTTAAGAATAATAGATATTATCGTCTTAGAATTACTCATGATAAAATCCGTGAAGTAATCTCTAAGCGTGGGTTTATCCAATAATTAAAATCTCTATTTTCAAAGTAATCATGAATATCGGGGCAATTCCAATTGCAATTTCTTAACCTCAATCGACAATTTATAATCAGTTCATGACAACCTTAATTCACTACTTACTTCCAAAAGTATGAGGGAATGTGTCATTTTGAATAATATTAAAATTACTCAAGGAAGTAAACATGCAAAGTGAAATAGAATAATAAATTAATTAATTGTAACATCCCAAAAATCAAAATAAAATTTTTCAATTTTCATTTAGATAAAACCCTTGTTTATATAAAAACCAAATGACAACCATAAGTGTCAAATACAAAATCAGAGTGTTCAAATCAAGCAGAAATCAAACTATATAGCATCCTTCATTTTTCCCCGATCATCTGAAGTACCTGAAACCCTAACAATCAAAATGTAATCCAAAGCTTACCGAGTTTCCAAAAATACCCAACACATTGGAATATATAGTTATAGTGCATAAAATTAGGGGTTGTTGTCTCATGGCCTTAACCCAAGCTTATTGGGTTTTTTGAACCAAAGTGTCAACCTAACCATCCGGGTTTGTTGACATAGAGTCTCAACCTAACCATCCGGGTTTGTTGACACATAGTCTCAACCCACCCATCTGGGTTTGTTGTTCTACTGCACGAAACAGTCCCTCAACCCAACCATCCAAATATGTCAACGTATGCAAATAACAATTAATCATACACGAGTCATATATGAAGCACATAAAACAAAAATGCGATGACCTTGGTGCCTTCGACCCATAGGCATAGTGAGGAGACTCACCTCACAGTATGAAAGATATTTGAAATGATCGCTACTTTGAATACTAAATCTACTGGTCACCTATACAATAAACACTGACCAAACCTCAATATACTTTTCAAAATACCATATTTTCCTTAAAGTCAAACTTGTTCAATGATCAAGGTCAAAATTCTTAATCAAAATCCACCCAGTCATTCATAATGTCGTGACCTTATAAGACAAAATAATCGGGAAACATCATTCTCATACCGTCACACCCAAGTGCTTACGACGTATGGAACGACCTGGGCAAATTTGATGGTAAAAGCTCTTAATCCCTTAATATATGAAACCAACACCTCCATAATGTCTTATCTACTCCAAAATATCATAAAAATTGTGGCTTTTTGGACATTCATGTTCCAATTACAAGCTAGGGTAGAAGAGGAAGAAATGACCTTAGAAGCTCATACAAGACTCTTAAAACTCAACCATGCTTTAGATCTAGCATTTATTACCCAAGGTACAATGGAGATCCATAAAGTTGGCAACTTTAAAGATTCCAAAAACTGTATCATTCTATACATGAAAGATAAGGTATAAAAACCTAGATCTAAGCTTATAAATCAAAATTTAATGAGCTTAGAAACTCACAAGGGTCCCAAAGGTGTGTAGATGAGTGATGGTGAAACTTGAATCCAGAAATGATGAACTAGATGCTCTTCTTCTTCTTCTTCTTAGCTAGAATTCATTACAAAGGAGCTCAATATTAACTATGAGTGCTAGGGTTTCAATAAGGGAGTCTAAAGAGGTGATGAAGGCTAACGGTGGGGTAACCATAGCCCTTACTTCCTTTAAATATGGAATAAACCCCCAAAGTTAGGGTTTTTCTCATAGTTGAGTCTCACATCGTGACCCACAAGGGGTCACGTCGTGAAAATCAAAACCATGCATGTTTCGTTCATCTAGGCTTACGCTGTGACACCTTACATCATGAACAAGGTTTAAACTTGCGAATTAAAGTTGAAATTCTAAAATGGTGCTTACCTTGAACTGGGTGTTAAATTAACTGTGGTTTCAAACTTATTGGATATAAATAAATCCCTATTATTTAATCACTATAACAATTACAAATTTATTTATTGTATAATTGTAACGACCCGTTCCCGGTATGTTGATTTATTGGTAATTATAGTGAGTTTTTCAAGAGGGACTCGGCGAGTTCTAGCCTGACTCGCCGAGTAGGGTCGCGCCTGAGGGCACACGTGAGCCGGGGACTTGGCGAGTCCATATCCCTGACTCGGCGAGTCCATCTGTCGGGGTGAAACCCTAAAATCCCCGGGTTGCCCACTATTTATACCACCTTATAGCCCCCATTCTCGCCTCCGTCACCCTGAGAACGCAGTGTTAGAACCCTAAACCTCCCTTGAAGAGCTTATATGTGTTTTGGTGCCATTTTGTGAAGGTGTGAAGAAGGAGAAGAAGGAAGAAGCAAGGAGAAGTGTTGTAGTGCAAAGATCCAAGGCCAAATCAGAGTTAATTGAGGTTTTTTCGGAGATCCATCTTGTTATATGCTTTAAACTTCCATTAGAGCTCTCCTAAGAGCTAGTTAATGCTTGTTCCAAGCCTTACACTTGCATGAACGCCTTATTAAGTCGAAATAGCTATGGATCTGAATGTTGGGGTGTTGTAGAGCCTAGATCTACTGTCTTTTTGGAGTTATATTGCATGATAACCATAGATCTACCCATTTTGTGCATCTTTTAGCCTTATTTCCCTTATTCATGAGGTTGTACACGTGAAGTTGGAAACTTTACGTGGTAAATCAGCTTATTGGACCCAGATCTATCAATTGTATGTGTTGGATTCAAACAAAATCAAGTAAAAATCAGTTGCATGGCGGCAACTCGGCGAGTCGGAAGAACGACTCGATGAGTTGGGTCGCGAGTCCCGAGTTCTTCAGTTTTATCAGTGTCGAGTGGACGAGGTGAGTTAGGGAGCGGACTCAGCGAGTTGAGGGTAAACTCAGTGATGGAGGGACTCGGCGAGTTGTTCATCAACTCGGCGAGTCCAAGGCAATCTTCTTAAAGATCAAGAACAACTCGTCGAGTTTGTTCATCCGGCTCGGCGAGTCGGATGAAGATTGTCTGAGTTCTTGGATCAAGAGGGTACTCGTCGAGTCGATGCCAGACTCGACGAGTAGCAGTGAGTAAGAGTGAAAAGTGAGAGTGGGACTCGGCGAGTTGGGTGGCCCAACTCGGCGAGTCAGCCCAAAAGATAATTGACTTTGACCGAAGGTAAAAGAGTCATTTTACCCCAAGTGCAGTGTTTAGTATTTGATTGAGTGTGTTTATGGACTTGTAGCCGAGGAGATTCAGGAGAAGCCGCCGTTAGCTTTCCGAGCCACACACTCAGCAGCCAGGTTACGAGGTGAGTTTCCTTCAAGTAGGAACGGGTCTAAGGCCACAATGCCGGCCCGTTCAGCTAGCAGTAGTTTCCGGATTTAGGTCCGATGCAGTAGTTAGTATGTTCGATGCCTTCGTGGCTCGAACATGATTTGTGTGCTATGTTTCATGTGTTAAGTATTATGTGTTCTGGGCCACGGCCTGATGTAGCATGTTGTATATGTGCCATGCTAGTTGATGTGTTATGCTATGCCATGTTCAGTCAGTTAGTTCCGGACTTCGGTCCGATGCAGGGGACAAGGTCCCAGTCAGTTCCGGACTTCGGTTCGATGCAGTTAGTTCCGGACTTCGGTTCGATGCAGGGGACAAGGTCCCAGTCAGTTCCGGACTTCGGTCCGATGCAATTAGTTCCGGACTTCGGTCCGATGTAGGGGACAAGGTCCCAGTCAGTTCTGGACTTCGGTCCGATGCAGTTAGTTCCGGACTTCGGTCCGATGCAGTTAGTTCCGGACTTCGGTCCGATGCAGGGGACAAGGTCCCAATCAGTTCCGGACTTCGGTCCGATGCAGTTTCCGGGCTTCGGCCCGATGCAGTGGGCAAGGCCCAATATGTGTTTATATGTTATTGTATGGTATGTGGTAGTTTGGGGGAGCTCACTAAGCTTCGTGCTTACAGTTTCAGTTTGGTTTCAGGTACTTCCGCAAGCAAAGGGAAGAGCTCGGGGTGACAGCATCGCACACACCACAGCATAGCTTTTATCCTGGGGATGTCTCTTGATGTTTTGGATTGATGTAGTATGATACAGTTTTCCGCACAATATTTTATTATGTTTTGGGGATACATCGCGTATGTTTTATGTTATGATACTTATATTATGGTTTTGATTATATGGAAAAACGAAAATTTTTGGGTCGTGTTTTTGGGTCGTTTCAAGTTGGTATCAGAGCCCTGGTTTGAGGGATTCGGATACACTTCCGGGTGTATCTGAACTCAAACTAAGGGAAATAAAAGATTTAGTAAAATAAAAATGTTTTACAAAAAGAATTTTGAAAGCACTTAGAAAGAAAGAATTGTTTTCAAACAAGATAGAGGTGTGTGCATGTGGTCAGCTGAGCTCAAGTAAGTACTCCCAAATTACCCATACAAGTTATTTGTTCAGTTTCAGTTTCAGTAGAATAGCATGCTAGTATAGGGCTAAGGATCTAGGAGAATGCGTTATGTGCCTGTTTATGTGTTACAGCTTTATGAGTATTGCATGCTAGAATTGAGTAGACAGCAGTAGGATAGCCTGTTTAGGTTATGCCTGATAGTACGAGCTTAGCATCCTATGCTAGTGCAGTTTCTTGTTATAAGAATAGTTTTGCCTGAGTCTGTTTCCCTTGTCCGAATGCTGCTTGCTTCGTGCTTGGTGGGGTTCTGAGTAGTGGGAGTTAGCCATTAGGTGAACACGTCACACCACATGTGATCAGGTTTGAATAATCCCAGAGTGCTGTAACTAGCCCTATTGCGCAGCTCTTGTTTGAGTCCAACCGTTGTAGGGACGGATCTTTTACTTGAAGGATTATCTGATCCTCATCACATGTGATGGTGTTTAGGTGGTGGCTAGCTGGCATTATGAGGAGACCTACAGCAGCTGAGGACCAGTCGTGTTGAGCTTGAGGTTTCCCTAGGGCAAGCCTAGGATGAGAGTAGCAGAGAATAGCAGCGGTAGTAGTGACTTGGTGGAGTCAAGGCAGTTCTTGAGGAAAGTGCGGATAGATGTGGAAGGTAGTAGGGGCCCATACTACTGAAAGCAGAGGATCCGTACTCGAATCAAGGAAGGCCAAGACAAGACCAGGAAGCTAGTAGTAGTATCATGATCCCTTGAGATATTTCAGTGTTCTGATGTGGTTATGATATGTTTCAGAATGGTAGTTTTGCGTCCGAGACCAGCAGTCGGCAGCTCAGATGCTGGAGGGGGATCAGGATCGGGATCAGGCCCGGAGGTCGGGCAGATGGATGAGCAGACTAGAGAGTTCCTTTCTTCTGAGGTTACCCGCATCATACTGGAGCAGACTCCTGTGATCTTCGGTTTGATCAAGGAGGGTATTTTAGAGCTGATGGATGAGAGATTGAGTACTTTTCGTGCTGAGATGGCGGCCATGATGGGGTCGCGCACACTTACGTTCAGGGAGTTCAGGGCATGCGGGGCTCCAGACTATCATGGGGCGCGGGACCCCATAGCGAGTACCAGATGGTTGGCAGATGTGGCCAACGCTTTCCGCACTAGCAGGTGTCCCGAGGGGGACAAGGTCAGATTGGCGTCCTGTCTTCTGAAGGATAGGGCACGGGATTGGTGGGAGGAGGTCGGACATGCCATCGGGGATGATGCGGCATTGGATGCCATGACCTGGGCTGATTTCTCTACCAGGTTCAGGGCGGAGTTTGCACCAGTCATTGAGGTGCAGCAGTTAGCTAGGGAGTTTCAGGACCTTACCCAGACTACAGAGACAGTGACGGAGATCACCGCCAAGTTCAGGGAGAGGGCTCTTCTTGTTCCTCAGTATGCAGCTGATGAGGAGATGAAGAAGGCCCGTTATCATGAGATGTTGCGGAGTGACATCCGCATGTTTGTGAGCCGGTCCAGTTGTAAAACGCTGGACGACATGATTGCCAGAGCTAGAAAGAGGGAGATTGATCTCGAGATGGAGAAGAAGAGGAAACCGGAGGCGGTTTCGGGTTCAGGCAGTGTGGGCAAAAAGCCCAAGGTTTCAGATCTCAGGTCTAGGGGTCAGTAGAGCCACGGTCGGTGTGGCAAGTGTGGGAGATTGCACGAGGGGGCGTGCAAGGCAGGGAGTTCCGGCTGCTACAAGTGCGGTCGGACTGGGCATTTGAGTAGGGATTGTACGGCCCCTGCTACTACGGTTACAGCATCAGATCTGATTTGCTTTCAGTGCAATCAGAGGGGACATAAAAGGTCCCAGTGTCCCAGTTTAGCTGCAGCAGGGAAGGTGGTTGCACCTGCCCCTGCCACCTTGAGGATTACGGATGGCCGGCAGGGCCGATTTGATGCGCCAGTGGTGAAGAGCAGGGCATTTCAGATGACAGCAGAGGAGGCGCGAGCGACTCCTGATGTGGTGACGGGTATGTATCTTTCCTCCATCTCTTAATTGTTATAATATCTTTTGAATATTACTTGATGATATGTTTTATTTAGGGTCGTTCTCGGTGAAGGGCATCCCTGCTTTGGTATTGTTCGATTCGGGGGCTACCCGATCATTTGTATCGCTTGCGCTTAGCAAGAGATTTAGCAGAGCTCCAGGGGAGCTGGATTGTCCATTAGAGGTTGAGATAGCAGATGATAGGACTGTGAGGGTCGGCAGAGTACATAGAGGGTATTCCCTTCAGATATTTGATGAGCAGTTTTCAGTGGACCTGGTTCCTATTCCCCTGCGTGGGAATAAAGTTATTATGGGCATGGATTGGCTGAGCCCTAATGGGGTGGTGATTGATTGTGAGCTTCAGCTAGTGAGGGTTCGCACTCCCAGTGGGGGAGAGATAGTGATTCAGGGCGAGAGGCCCCAGCGAGGACCGATCTTTTGTTCCGCCGCAAGGGCGAGGCGCTATGTTCAGCAGGGTTGCGCCGGTTTTGTAGCTTACGTCTTGGATGCCCGGGAGAAGGGCAAGGCGACGATTGATGATGTTCCTATTGTTCGTGACTACCCGGATGTGTTTCCCGAGGATTTGCCGGGGATACCTCCAGAGAGGCAGGTTGAGTTCAGGATCGACCTAGTTCCTGGTGCGGCTCCGATAGCCAAAGCACCGTATCGACTTGCTCCCCCTGAGATGCAGGAGTTGTCTACACAGCTTCAGAAGCTGTTAGACAAGGGTTTCATTCGGCCGAGCAGTTCGCCTTGGGGAGCGTCGATCTTATTTGTGAGGAAGAAGGATGGGTCGCATCGTATGTGCATTGATTATCGGGATTTGAACAAAGTAACGGTGAAGAACCGTTACCCACTTTCGAGGATAGATGACTTGTTTGATCAGCTTCAGGGAGCGTCTTGGTTCTCCAAGATCGATCTACGCTCCGGTTATCATCAGATGAGGGTTAGAGATGAGGATGTACAGAAGACTGCTTTCAGGACCCGGTATGGTCATTATGAGTTCGTGGTGATGCCATTTGGGCTCACCAATGCCCCAGCCGCGTTCATGGATCTCATGAACCGCGTGTCCAGACCGATGCTGGATCGGTCGGTGATAGTGTTTATAGATGACATCTTGGTGTATTCCAAGACACAGGGGCAGCACGAGGAGCACCTGCGGGAGGTGTTGGAGACTTTGAGGAGGGAGAGACTTTTCGCAAAGTTCTCCAAGTGTGAGTTCTGGTTGCGCGAGGTGCAGTTTCTTGGTCATCTCATCAACCAGAAGGGTATTTAGGTGGATCCGGCCAAGATTGAGGCCGTGATGCAGTGGGAGGTCCTGAGGTCTCCATCTGAGATTCGGAGCTTCCTGGGGTTGGCAGGGTATTATCGGAGATTTATTCAGGACTTCTCCAAAATAGCAGTACCGCTCACCCGGCTAACCAAGAAGTCGATGGTTTTTTGTTGGGGGCCTGAGCAGCAGGCGGCGTTCGAGACTCTCAGGCAGAGATTGTGCGAGGCTCCGATCCTTACCTTGCCAGAGGGAGTAGAGGATTTCGTAGTCTATTGTGATGCTTCGATCACAGGTATGGGAGTAGTATTGATGCAGCGAGGCCATGTGGTAGCTTATGCCTCGAGACAGTTGAAGCCTCACGAGGCTAATTATCCTACCCACGATTTGGAGCTGGGGGCAGTTGTGTTTGCCCTCAAGATTTGGAGACATTACCTTTATGGGGTCCGCTGTACTATTTACACGGATCACAAGAGTTTGCGATATCTTATGGATCAGCCGAGTTTGAACATGAGGCAGAGGAGATGGTTAGACGTGCTGAAGGACTATGACTGTGAGATCCTTTATCATCCAGGGAAGGCCAATGTGGTGGCCGATGCCCTGAGCCGCAAGGTGTCGACGGCCCCTATCAGAGATCTGTGTATGAGGATGATAGTGATCACTCCGTTGTTGGAGCGGATCAAGGAGGCTCATATGGAGGGCCTCAAGGAGGAGAGGCAGAAGTGCGAGAGGATAGTGGGCCGAGTAGCTTCGTTTGATTACGACAGTCGGGGTTTGTTGACGCTTCATGGTAGGGTGTGGGTACCGTACTGGGGTGTGGTACGGCAAGTATTGATGGACGAGGCTCATAAGTCTCGATTTTCTATCCACCCAGGAGCGACGAAGATGTATCGAGATCTTCGACCTGATTATTGGTGGCCCTGCATGAAGCGAGATGTCGCTTGGTATGTGGAGAGATGTTTGACCTGCCGGAAGGTCAAGGCGGAGCACCAGAGACCTCACGGCAAGATGCAGCCGTTAGACATTCCCGTGTGGAAATGGGAGGATATCACCATGGATTTTGTCACCAAACTCCCCAGGACCGCACGCAGGGTGGACTCGATATGGGTAGTAGTGGATCGGTTGACGAAGAGTGCCCATTTTATTCCGATTCAGGAGAGTATATCGGCGGAAAAGTTAGCCGATATCTATGTGCGAGAGATTGTGGCACGTCATGGAGTGCCGGTATCGGTGGTGTCGGACCGAGATGTTCGTTTCACGTCTAGATTCTGGAAGCGATTCCACGACGAGATGGGTACTCGTCTCCATTTCAGCACCGCTTTTCATCCTCAGACTAACGGGCAGAGCGAGAGGACGATTCAGACTCTCGAGGACATGCTTAGGGCATGTGTTTTAGATTTTGGAGGTAGTTGGGATACGTATCTTCCGTTAGCGGAATTCTCGTATAACAACAGTTATCATGCGAGTATTGATCGACCTCCTTTTGAGATGTTATATGGCAGGAAGTGCAGGACCCCGATTTGTTGGGGCGAGGTCGGTCAGCGAGTTATAGGGAGCACCGAAGTGGTGCTCAAGACGACGGAATTGATCGAGCAGGTCCGTAGTAGGCTGCAGACTGCGCAGAGTCGGCAGAAGAGCTACGCCGATAGGAGGCGTTCGGACTTGGAGTTCCAGGTGGGAGATTTGGTTCTTCTGAAAGTCTCACCTTGGAAAGGTGTCATCAGGTTCCGGAAGAGGGGCAAATTGGGCCCCAGATTTATTGGTCCTTTCAGGGTTTTGGCCCGGGTGGGTCGGGTTGCTTATCGGTTAGATCTCCCTGAGGAGCTTAGTCAAATACACAACACCTTCCACGTGTCGCAGTTGAGGAAGTTTTTGGTGGATGAGACAGCAGTCGTTCCCTTAGAGGACATTCAGGTTGATAGCGGCCTAAATTATATCGAGAAGCCGGTCGTGATTCTGGAACGGAAGACCAAGACCTTGAGGAACAAGGTAATTCAGCTAGTAAAGGTGCAGTGGCAGCACCGGAAGGGGTCTGAATGGACGTGGGAGGCTGAAGAGGAAATGAGAGCGCACTACCCGGAGTTATTTGCAGATCCAGCCGTAGCAGACTTCGAGGACGAAGTCTGAGACAAGTGGGGGAGAATTGTGACGACCCGTTCCCGGTATGTTGATTTATTGGTAATTATAGTGAGTTTTTCAAGAGGGACTCGGCGAGTTCTAGCCTGACTCGCCGAGTAGGGTCGCGCCTGAGGGCACGCGTGAGCCGGGGACTCGGCGAGTCCATATCCCTGACTCGGCGAGTCCATCTGTCTGGGTGAAACCCTAAAATCCCCGGGTTGCCCACTATTTATACCACCTTATAGCCCCCATTCTCGCCTCCCTCACCCTGAGAACGCAGTGTTAGAACCCTAAACCTCCCTTGAAGAGCTTATATGTGTTTTGGTGCCATTTTGTGAAGGTGTGAAGAAGGAGAAGAAGGAAGAAGCAAGGAGAAGTGTTGTAGTGCAAAGATCCAAGGCCAAATCAGAGTTAATTGAGGTATTTTCGGAGTTCCATCTTGTTATATGCTTTAAACTTCCATTAGAGCTCTCCTAAGAGCTAGTTGATGCTTGTTCCAAGCCTTACACTTGCATGAACGCCTTATTAAGTCGAAATAGCTATGGATCTGAATGTTGGGGTGTTGTAGAGCCCAGATCTACTGTCTTTTTGGAGTTATATTGCATGATAACCATAGATCTAACCATTTTGTGCATCTTTTAGCCTTATTTCCCTTATTCATGAGGTTGTACACGTAAAGTTGGAAACTTTACGTGGTAAATCAGCTTATTGGACCCAGATCTATCAATTGTATGTGTTGGATTCAAACAAAATCAAGTAAAAATCAGTTGCATGGCGGCAACTCGGCGAGTCGGAAGAACGACTCGACGAGTTGGGTCGCGAGTCCCGAGTTCTTCAGTTTTATCAATGTCGAGTGGAAGAGGTGAGTTAGGGAGTCGACTCAGCGAGTTGAGGGTAAACTCAGTGATGGAGGGACTCGGCGAGTTGTTCATCAACTCGGCAAGTCCAAGGCAATCTTCTTAAAGATCAAGAACAACTCGTCGAGTTTGTTCATCCGGCTCGGCGAGTCGGATGAAGATTGTCTGTGTTCTTGGATCAAGAGGGTACTCGTCGAGTCGATGGCAGACTCAACGAGTAGCAGTGAGTAAGAGTGAAAAGTGAGAGTGGGACTCGGCGAGTTGGGTGGCCCAACTCGGCAAGTCAGCCCAAAAGATAATTGACTTTGACCGAGGGTAAAAGAGTCATTTTACCCCAAGCGCAGTGTTTAGTATTTGATTGAGTGTGTTTATGGACTTGTAGCCGAGGAGATTCAGGAGAAGCCGCCGTTAGCTTTCCGAGCCACACACTTAGCAGCCAGCTTACGAGGTGAGTTTCCTTCTAGTAGGAACGGGTCTAAGGCCACAATGCCGGCCCGTTCAGCTAGCAGTAGTTTTCGGATTTAGGTCCGATGCAGTAGTTAGTATGTTCGATGCCTTCGTGGCTCCAACAGGATTTGTGTGCTATGTTTCATGTGTTAAGTATTATGTGTTCCAGGCCACGGCCTGATGTAGCATGTCGTATATGTGCCATGCTAGTTGATGTGTTATGCTATGCCATGTTCAGTCAGTTAGTTCTGGACTTCGGTCCGATGCAGGGGACAAGGTCCCAGTCAGTTCTGGACTTCGGTCCGATGCAGTTAGTTCTGGACTTCAGTCCGATGCAGAGGACAAGGTCCCAGTCAGTTCCGGACTTCGGTCCGATGCAGTTAGTTCCGGACTTCGGTCCGATGCAGGGGACAAGGTCCCAGTCAGTTCCGGACTTCGGTCCGATGCAGTCAGTTCCGGACTTCGGTCCGATGCAGTTAGTTCCGGACTTCGGTCCGATGCAGGGGACAAGGTCCCAATCAGTTCCGGACTTCGGTCCGATGCAGTTTCCGGGCTTCGGCCCGATGCAGTGGGCAAGGCCCAATATGTGTTTATATGTTATTGTATGGTATGTGGTAGTTTGGGGGAGCTCACTAAGCTTCGTGCTTACAGTTTCAGTTTGGTTTCAGGTACTTCCGCAAGCAAAGGGAATAGCTCGGGGTGACAGCATCGCACACACCACAGCATAGCTTTTATCCTGGGGATGTCTCTTGATGTTTTGGATTGATGTAGTATGATACAGTTTTCCGCACAATATTTTATTATGTTTTGGGGATACATCGCGTATGTTTTATGTTATGATACTTATATTATGGTTTTGATTATATGGAAAAACGAAAATTTTTGGGTCGTGTTTTTGGGTCGTTTCAATAATGTTTTGAGTAATCAAGTAACCACTTGAATTAGATAACATTAGTCATGCCTATGTTATGAATATGCATACTATGAATCTTTATGGTCCTTTCTTTGTGAACAGTTCCATTGGACATGATTCCAATGATGCATATTTTAGAATTCCAAATTCTTATCATTATCTAAGATGTAGTGTAATTTCATCTTTACATGCATTTTCCTTTTGTGATGTCAAGGTTCTTAAGTCACTGAGCCTTCGACATGACAACATGTTCTACTGGAACTTGTTACTAGAAACAATTCCATGGTTATGAAGTCTAAAATTCAAGATACACTCATTGAACACTTCTATTGTATTAAAGGTCTTAACTCACATGTAGATTTTGCAAACATCTCCTATTATGGGAACATTTCCATATTCCATATGACCATCAATTCTGATCAAGAATCATCTTAATCCAAAATGTGTCACTATAGTCCTTTCTAAATAATGTCATACTTCTAACTATCCACAAGCAACCAATCTTCAGTAAAACCTCATAATGTTCTTGATAGTTGTTTAACAACCTTAGTTACAAAATTTTGTAAGCCTTTTCACACAATGCTCTACGCATTTGAAAAATTAGAATAAGTGTGTAATGCTTGTTTAAGGTATCAATTACTTTTCATAATTTAGGGTTTTTAGACTGGAACCCAACGAGTTAGGGAGCTCCAACTCGTCGAGTAGAGTCTTTTTGTGGGATGTGGGATTGAGGATCTACTCGATGAGTTGGAAGGCCCAACTCGACAAGTAGATGTTGTAAAGGAAAACCCTAATTTCCAGGGGTTTCATGGTATTTAAGGGAGCTTATGGGCCATTTGTGGCTTCCCTCATAGTCCTAACTATCTAGAGAGAAACCCTAGCTATGCTTTAGTGCCTTCTTGAGTGTGTGTAAGCTTTGGAGAGTGAATCTAATGCTTTTTGAAAGGAAAATTGAAGATTGAAGAGATTGAAGTGAGGAAAGGACCTTAGATCCGAAATCTACCTGGTATTAGCATCCTTTGGAAGGTAAAAAGTTGCTATATTTATCTCTATTTAGTTGAATCTCATCTTATAAAGAATATGGTCACTTTTGGTGCAAAATGGTGTCATACTCGGATTTGGACTTGTCATGAGGATATGGTTCCAGATCTAGATACCTCTAGGCCTCCATAGACATAAAGTTTCCCACTTTATCTAGTTTAGGCCATTTTCCATGCACTAAACCTTGTATGAACCTTAGTTTTAGTGTTTTTGCATTGTGAGGCCTTGCATGCACGTAAAGTTTGCAACTTTACATGGTAACTACACCATAAGGGGATGGATCTGTTTTTTTGAGCCTTGGATTCCACTACAAAGGCCTGAACATAAAAAGGGTAGAAGAAACTCGACGAGTTGGGTAGGGTTTACTCATTTTCGGGATTCAGAGTGATTTCGGTGAATGATTAGAGTTTTCGGTCCACACGAGTTTTTGGTCTTTTGGACAATAAGGAACTCGATGAGTTGCTCAGGTAACTCGACAAGTTAAATTGAGATTTCGATGGTCTGGACTCTGATGGATCTCGACGAGTTGCCGGATGCACTCAACGAGTTGGGGTCGACATGGACTGTTGACCTTGACTACTGAATTGGACTATGACCATGGTTAACCCAGTTTAACCTGAAGGGTAATTATGGTATTTTGGTGTTTTGACAAGTTGGTGATATGATGATTGTAGGCAGTTGAGTTAGAGCTGCAAGTTGGGATTGACCTTATCAGTTCAGCATTCCTTGAAAGGTGAGTCTCCTTACCATACCAATGGATCGAAGGCACCAAGGCTGGACCATTACTTGCTATGTGTTGAGCTAATTGTTTATTTAGTATGTGGTATCCTAGTTGTAACTATGTTACTTGCATGGAAGACCTCATGGCGTTCCCGGGGCACATAGGTGTAATACCTCGGAGGGTTTCCACGGCATCCTAGGTAAAGATTGTTGGGTTTTTAGCACTATAACACTCCTATGGTGCACATGAAACCCTAAAGGCTTTGGATATATGGTTTCTCTAATTATACATGCATATTTTTAGTTTTCCAAAGCATATATCCTAACTAGCATACAAAATGTCAAATGAACAATACAACTAGTTAGATGACTTACCTCTTTTATAAGAACTGGTAGTTCTTGACCTTTGAAGGCTTGAGCACCTCATGTGTGATGCCTCTAATGGTTCACAAACACCAATATGCAAGAGGAGGATTTAGAGAATAAGTTACTTGACACAAACTCAATATCATACTTCTTAGAATGATGGTCAGTATGTGTGTATCTTCATGTAACCGATTTTGGTCATGAGGGTATCCTTTTATAGTGTAGCAAATGCTAGGGTTACACCTTATAAACCCTAATGACCTTTCATTTTCCGTAGGCTCCATGGGTCAAACCTCCATGGACTATCCATGGATTATCTCATTGGTTTAGCCCATCCTAAATAACCATGGATCATCATCCCACACTATCAGAATCATTGGTTTACATAATCAATCCCCATATATTTAATTAGTCTCTTTTGATCACAAAATTAATTCTTGACCAATAGTAATTAAATAATATGATTTCATATTAATATATTATACTTATAATATACTAATAAATCGCAAATAATCTTATTCCATCCTATAAAATTGCACTGGTGAAGGCAACCCAAAAGGAACATGCTACAATCGGGTCAAGTACATCGAAGTTATAGTTATGGGCTTAGACACCAAATCCAACAATCTCCCACTTGGATAAGTCTAATAACTATAGTTGCCAATGTGACTTCAGGAGTCGACTTAGCAATCATAGCTTTCAAAATCCACTGTCGTGACCTAGTCAGTGATGCGTCCTTCAAATAAGGGATCATATATTCCTTTGTTCTCAAGTTATCTATGCGGACAAACACATGGAACATAGTCATAGTTATAGTCCTACAATTTGTTTCCCGATTTCTGATTCGTCTAACATATAACAAAACTGAACACATCAATTTAGTTCTGACCGGGCCCGACACATAGTCAAAACAGAATCATCGAGGGGCCCAAAATATCACCTCGTAAGGCTAACTACTAAAACTCGAGTGAGAAATTTCTGACTACTGCTCCGAAGACTCCCCGACTATCATCTACATAATACATTTAATCAAAATCTGATAATCCTTGACTATTTTACCCTTGGTCAAAGTGAACGTCTCGATTAAAGTCAAAGACAAGGTTAAAGTCAAAGTTAACTCTCAGTTAATCCTAAATCATCGAGTTATCTCCCAACTCGGTGAATTCATGCACTACTCAGCCTCGTAGTCAACTAAGTCAACTCGTTGAGTCCCTTCCAAGGCTCTTCGAGTTCTTCCTGTAATAATATCGGGAAATCTCAACCCTAACTCGTTGAGTCCCTCCTTAGACTCGTCGAGTTCTTCAGTTTCGAGTCTAAATCTTGTTTAACTCATTGAGTCATCTCCTAAACTCAATGGTCTCACTCACAACCAGAAACGGGGTTAGGGTTCACGACCCGACTCGCCGATTCCTCCATGCAACATATCCATTCAGTCGATTCTAATCCATTCTAGTGCTTCTAATTCATAGATCTAGACTCCTTAGACTGGCATACCATGTAAATTGCTAGCTTTACGTGCATGCATGATGATATAAGACCAAAACACTCATTACAAGCTAGAAAGGAGGTATAAGTCATGGCATGGGGCTATGGCTGAATAAAGGTGATGACCCAAATCTGAAGTCCTTTTATCCCCAAGGTCCAAATCTCGGAATGACCTTGGAAGTGACCCAAAAAGTGACAATAAATAAGCATACATGAAGATCTAAGTGGATAGAAGCCAAGGTATGAACTTTATACCTATAACAAGTCTGATATGCTACAAAAATCTAAATCTTCTGCTCTCTTCTAGTGTCTTTTCTCTTTTCCTTCCTTCTCCTAGCTTCAAACCACACAAAAGGAAAAGAAATGGCTCAAGAATACACAAGACTGCTTAGGGTTTCGAGAGTGGGGTTGGGAGGTGATAAAGACTGGAGTGAAGGCTGAATATGATGCTTAAATAGGGTATAAACCCTAAAGATTAGGGTTTCCTCCTGACGGACCTACTCCTCGAGTCCAGGCTTGGACTCGCTGAGTAGATCACTTAAACCGTGCATCCAAGCTAGCCTCTACTCAATGAGTCAGGGCTATTACTTGTCGAGTAGCTTTACCAAATGAAAACTTAACAACTCAATACGTACCATGAACGAGGCGTTACAATTCTCCCCCACTTGTCTTAGAATTCATCATAGAAGTCTGTTGTGTTTGAAAACAACTCAGGTTAGTGCACCCTTATCTCCTGCATGGGCTCCCAAGTCCATTCCGCGCCCTTGCGGTGTTGCCACTGCACCTTCACTAGCTCGACCCTCTTACTCCTCAACTCATTCGTCTTGCGATCCAGAATCACCACCAAACTCTCAATGTAATTCAGGATGTCATCAACCTGAATATCTTCTAACAGGACCACTGCTGAATCATCTACCAAGCACTTCCGTAGCTGGGAAACATGGAAAGTACTGTGGATCTGGCTGAGCTCTAATGGAAGATCTAATCAGTAAGCCACTCGAACTACCTAGGTCAAAACCCTAAACGGACCAATGAATCTAGGGCCTAGCTTGCCCCGCTTCTAAAATCTGATAACACCCTTCCATGGTGAAATTTTTAGAAGGACCATGTCGCCCACCTGAATTTGCAAATCCGAACGTCGCGTATCGGCGTAACTCTTCTGCCTACTCCGAGCAGTCTGGAGCCTTCTCCGGACCTGCTGGATCCGCTCCGTGGTCTTATGTACTACCTCCGTACTCCCCATGACCGTCTGAACTACCTCACCCCAACAGATTAGGGTCCAACATTTCCTCCCATAGAGCATCTCGAAGGGAGGCCGGTCTATAATGGCATGGTAACTGTCGTTATTCAAAAATTCCGCTAACAAAAGATATGTATCCCAACTGCCAGCATAATACAAAACACATGCTTGAAGCATATCCTCGAGATTCTGAATTGTCCTCTCACTCTGCCCGTCTGTCTATGGGTGGAAAGCAGTGCTAAAGTGTAGACGAGTACCCATCTCGTCGTGAAACCGCTTCCAAAATTTGGAAGTAAAACGGACATCTCAGTCTAACACCACTGAGATAGGCAGTCCATGATGTGCCACAACCTATCGAACATAAATCTTGGCTAGCTTCTTGGCTGAGATGCTCTCCTAGATCGGTATGAAGTAAACACACTTGGTCAACCGATCTACTATGACCCATATCGAATTGACTCCACATGAGGTCCTGGGAAGCTTAGTGAGAAATTCCATAGTAATGTCCTCCCATTTCCACACGGGGATGTCCAACGGTTACATCTTGCTGTGAGGCCTCTGGTGCTCTGCGTTGACCTTCCTATAGGTCAAGCATCTCTCCATGTACCAAGCTACGTCCCGCTTCATGCAGGGCCACCAGTAATGGGGTCGAAGATCTCTGTACATCTTGTCGCCCTTGGATGGATGGAGAACCTAGACTTGTGGGCCTCATTCATCAATTTCAACCGTACCCCGCCTCAGTATTGTACCCAGAATCTCCCATACAGGGTTAACAACCCACAAATGTCATAGTCAAAGGAGCCCACCTAGCCTATGATCCGCTCCCACTTTCGGTGCTCCTCCTTCAGGCCCTCCACTTGGGCCTCTCGGATCTACTCCAGCAATGGAGTAACCACTATCATCCTCAGACAAATATCTCGGATCGGTGCCGCTACCTCCTTGTGACTCAGGGCATTGACCACTAAGTTGGCCTTGCCCAGGTGGTAAAGGAACTCACAATCATAATCCTTAATCACATCTAACCACTAACACTACCTTATATTCAGTTTCGGCTGATCCATGAGGTACCTCAATCTCTTATGGTCTGTGTAAATGGTACAACAGACCGCATAGAGGTAATGCCGCAAAATCTTGAGGTAGAAAACCACAGTCCCCTGCTCTAAATTTTGTGTCATATAGTTAGCCTCGTGAGGCTTCAGCTGCCTCGACGCATAAGCTGTCACATGACCCCTCTGCATCAGAACTGCACCCATACTAGTGATCGAGGCATCACAGTAAACTACAAATTCATCAAATCCCTCATGAAAGGTTAGAATCAGTGCCTCACATAATCGCTGCCTGAGCGTCTCAAAGGCTGCTAGCTGCTCATGTCCCCATCAAAAACTATGGACTTCTTGGTCATTCGGGTCAACGTAATTGCAATCTTGGAGAAATATTGGATAAATCTCCTGTAATATCGTGCCAGACCTAGGAAACTTTGAATCTCAGTTGGAGACCTTAGAGTCTTCCACTGCATCACGACCTCTATCTTGGATGGATCTACCAAAATATCCTTCTAGTTGACAAGGTGCCCAAGGAATTGCACCTCGCACAACCAAAAAGTCACACTTGGAGAACTTCGCAAAAAGTATCTCCCTCCTCAAATGGTTCCAGTAGCTCCCTCAAGTTCTCCTCATGCTTCTCTTGAGTCTTGGAGTAATCCAAGATGTCATCAATGAAAACTATTACATATCGATCCAGCATCGGTCTGCACACTAGGTTCATGAGATCCAAGAATACAGTTGGAGCGTTGGTGAGCCCAAACGAAATCACCACAAACTCATAATGACCATAATGGGTCCTAAAAGTAGTCTTCTGCACATCATCATCTCTGAGCCGCATATGGTGCTACCCTGACCGTAGATCAATCTTGGAGAACCAAGATGCTACCTGATGCTTGTCAAATAAATCATCTCTCCTCGGAAATGGGTAACGGTTCTTCACCGTTACCTTGTTCACCTCCCGGTAGTCTATGCACATACGATGTGACACGTCCTTCTTCATAAAAAAGATTGGGGCTCCCCATGGTGAACTACTCAGCCTGATAAAACCCTTGTCTAGTAGGTCTTACATTTCCGGGGTTGACTACCATGTTGAGTATCAAATCCAATGTACATAGTAAGTAAAGTAAAACAAGCATTACATTACATAGTAACAGTTTTACAATTGTTTCAAAAGTAAAGTTTGTACAGTAGTGATACATAGTATATATAGACAAAATGTAACGGGTCTTCATGTACACCGTCTTCAAGCAAAAGGATCTTCGGGTACCTGTTCTAACGCTGACCTGAGAACACAAGCGGTTTGAAAATCAGCATAAAGTTGGTGAGTTCATAAGCGGTTTTTATTTGTGAAAATGTTTCGGTTTCCTTTCTGTTTCTGAAATGTTATGTACACCAAGAAAATCCTGTATTTTCTTAATAGTTGATTATTGTTTCACAAATGTAAAGTATAGTAAGTTTGTATACTGAAAACATGTTTACTTATCATGTGTTACCAGGAAAGTCCCATACTTTCCTTATTGTATATTTTCACATTGTAAAAGATGTAATGTTATCCAGTTTGTTACTCTTTCTAGTTATGTATGTATTACCCAGGAAAGCCCCATGCTTTCCTGTATGTAAGTTTGTATGTAAACAATATTAAAAATGTAAAAGATGTAATCGTGGTTAGGTTCCATGTTTTCCCCAGGAAAGTCCCGTACTTTCCTGAATGTTAACTATAGTACGTGAAAGATGTAAAAGATGTAAACGATGTATAAAGTAATCCATTATTACTGTAAGTAAATCTCTGTTATCCTAATTGCGAGTTCCATAACCATACAATAGACTGAAACCTGTGGAAATAAGTAGTCCACATGTGGCAATAAGTCGTCCACATATTTATGACTTTCGTCACCCTTGAACCATTTCGGTTCGGCTATAGCTAGCAGCCAGGTGTGGGGTAGTCAGCCCCGTATAGATCTATACACTCAAGTTACGCTCTCTAAATACCAGAGATTCTGGTTATGGGTGTAGTCCTCCACTCGCGTAATCCAGGTGGAGTGTTCTCCGAGGACGTGTCTCCAATCGTACCGGAATAACAAATTTACTAGTAATAATATGAAAGTCCTCCACTCATATAAGTGTGGGGAGTGTTACCGAGGACAAAACAGTGTACAGGTATTATATTCAAATATTTTAATGTCATGCTTTTAACTGATAAAATGTGGAAAAACCATTTGTGAAATACATGTAAAACATACTAGTTTAAAGACTTATTTCACAAATATATGTTACGTGATCTGTATGTTCGATCTGTTATCAGTTGTAGTTATCAGTTATAAAAGCATAAGAATATGAAACACACATTTGAAAACATGTTATGAGTACAAGAATTCCCTTGTACTTTGCTTGTGTTCCCCCCCTGAAAACAGTGAAAACAGTGAAAAAGGGTAGGGGCATGAACTCACCGGACTCGGAAACGTGTCGGTTTTGAATGCTAGACGTCGGTTCGGGGTTTGATTACTCACGATGACCCTATGTAAAATGATATAATGTCCATATATATACAATTAGAG
Source organism: Lactuca saligna (assembly GCF_052625555.1). Lineage (NCBI taxonomy): Eukaryota > Viridiplantae > Streptophyta > Magnoliopsida > Asterales > Asteraceae > Lactuca > Lactuca saligna. The sequence goes on along the minus strand of NC_136422.1, from coordinate 167,498,320 downwards.
ATACATTCACTAATCATATGGAACATTACACTCCAATGAGGTTAAACACCTCAAAACGAGCGTTTGGAGTGACCCGGGTGACATCTTTGGATTTGTAATGACACAAGGGACTTGGGACTTGAGTTTACTCCCCATAAGTAAACATTTTAAAGAGTTTACAACATTGGAACACCCACATACATGAGTTTACGGCCATAAACTCATGTGGGTGAGGTTTTGGTGTTTTAAGGGCTCAAATGGATTTAGGGATTGCTAGAAATGATTATCTAAACACCTTGGAACACTTGAAATGGATTTAAAACATTTAAAACATGAGTTTACGGCCACACTCATAGAGTTTACGGCCGTAAACTCACAATGGCTAAGAATAATTGATTTAAGCTACTTAGGACAATCACATGTGATTCAAACTAATTTTCTAAGCATTGTTATGAATTTAGAACATCAATTAAGACATTTGTTGGAGTTTACGGCCTAGAGGTATGTTCTAAGGCCGTAAACTCTCTTTTACCATTGAAAAAGATAGTTTTTGGTGTTTAAAACAATCACATGTGATTCTAGAAATTTGTACAAGCCATTTGGGTGTGTTTGATGCATCTTAAACATTGTTTTATGAGTTTACGGCCAAGGGTATGTTCCTAGGTCGTAAACTCTCATAAATCATACTTTTGTTGTGTTTCAATCCTTTAAACCATTTTTAGATGCATCTAGATTTTACCACAAAGCCATAGATTGAGTTTGGAAGCATTTGAACATGTTTAAAGGCCTTAAATCACCCTTTTAGAGGAGTTTACGGCCCAAGAGTATGTCTTGGCCATAAACTCTTCTTTATTACTCAAAAATCAAGTTTAAAGTGTTCCAAGTCTAGATTAGCAAGTCCATGGTTCATGTCTAAGTCCCAACTAGGTTTTGGAAGGGTTAATTGGCTTAAATACCCCTTGTATATGAGTTTACGGCCCAAGAATGTTCCTTGGCCGTAAACTCACTTTTATCCCTCTAAATCCATGTTCTACATGTTATAAGTTCTTCCCTTTAAGCCCTTAAGTCATATCTAGTGTCCAACTATGCAAAGGAAGGGTTTTAGGGCTTACAAACCCTTGAAATATGAGTTTATGGCCCATGAATGTTCCATGGCCGTAAACTCATGAATGTTGTCCTAATTCATGATTTGAACTCGAATTTGGATGCCAAATATGTTAGAGATTAAGGCTAGGAAGGTACCTTAGAGATTAGAAGCCTTAATTTTGAGTTTTGATCCCTTAAACTTGGATTAGGAGAGAGGTGGGTAATGTTTAGTGATAATTTGGCCAAAGGCTTCAAATGAAGTCCTAAACACGTTTATATAGTGTTTAGGTTTTGGACACGGTGGAATTCTACCCGATACCGGCGTTAGACGGGGTTTTTGGTCGTACCCGATTGAGTTACCGTAACCCGATACGGTAAATTTTAGAATTATTCCGATCACTAAAGTTGAGTGTTAAAATGATTTCTAAATGTATTAAGACACCCATTAAGTCATTTTAAATGTGTACTAATTAATGACTTAATTAAACGAAGAAATCGGAAATCGGAAATCGGAACGACGATCGGTTGCGCGAGTTGATCTATGAAAAAGTTACATTAAAATGAAGCGGAAATTTCGGGTTGTTACACAACCGATATGGTGCCTTGGCTATTGGAGCCGCACTAGAGACTAGGTCAAAATTAAACTCAACCTGTCTCTCTAGAGGTTACCTAGGTAAATCCTCTAGGAATACGTCCAGGTACTCTTGTACCACCAGTAAATCATCAATTATCGCTTAACCCTTATCTCGGGTATCCATGACATAGGCGATGTATCCTGCACCACCCTGATGAAAGTGATGCCTCACCCTCGCTACTGAACAAAACACATGTCCTCTCTTTGGCCTCTCACCCTGGATCACTAACTCTCCCCCACTAGGAGTGAAAAACCTCACTAGTTGCTACTCGCAGTCGATCACTTCCCCCTTTGGGGCTCAACCAGTCCATACTAACTATAACCTTATTCCCTCGCAGGCGAATGGGAACCAAATCCACTGAAAACTATTCATCAAATAATAGTATCCTACATCCTCTATGAACACTCGCGACCCTGATGGTCCTGTCATAAGCTATCTCAACATCGAGTGGAAAATCCAGCTCCCCTGGAGCTCTACTAAATTGGGTGCTAAGTGCGAGTGATAAAACTGATTGGCTAGCCCTCAAATCAAACACTACCATAGCTGATATGTTGTTCACTAAGAACGACCCTATAAACAAACATACAAACATGAGTAGTACTCACAAATTATACAGAGATAATGGAGAATATACATACCAGTAACCACATCAGGAGCTGCTCGTGCCTCCTCTGCTGTCAACTAGAAGGCTTTTCTCTTCGCAACAGGCATCTCACCTCGAACCTGATGGCCATCCATAATCCTCAATGTCCCCGGGGGGGGGGGGTGATGCCACCTGCCCTGCAGCTGCTAAAATCGGGCACTGGGACTGCTTGTGTCCCCTCTAATTAAAAATTATCAAATAAGGATATCTCCTAATATTTAGGGTTTCATTAATTATCACAAAAGACAATCAAAATTTAGAATCAAGTAGAATCAATACCAAATAATTACCAAAAATAAAACCATAAATCAGATTAGGTAGATAACAACTGAAATTCAGGAGAAAACATATCTCACGTCGTGACAGAGGCTCTATCACGTCGTGAGATAAATACCTTTTTTTTTCTTTCTAAAACTGTTTTTTTCAATTCATCTCATGTGCAATCAATATTTAACAAGCTAAAGCTATGATACCACCATTAAGTTTTATAGAATACAAAATCATGTACAATGTGGAAAACACCTAACAATTAAGAGGGTGCATGCATCCTATAAAGGGTCTATGCCATAACACTTTGAAGACAACATACTATGAACAACAAAACTAGCATAAACCCTAGTATAATCGAAATCATGGGATTAGGGTTACATATCTTTGATTTGTTGTTGTAAACAAATCACTTGAATCCCCTTGTAGTGTAGGTGTTGGTAAACTTGGCACAAAAAAGATGATGTCGCTAATAGCTCACACCCAAACCCTAGAACTAGAAGACAAGAGGAGAAATGAGAGGATATTTTTGGCCAGAGTATCCTTAAGCGAATGATATCAACTAAAAACATAACCCTTGGGGCCCTATTTATAGTGTGGATGAGACAAGGAAAACCCTAAATTTGAGTAATAAAATATTCATATTTTATTCTATTCAAACATGATATCCTTATCAGTTTTACGAATATTACAGAAACCCTATAACACACCCAAATTTCGTTCACCACTATATAGGTTCTAGGATTTCATTTCATTGCTCAATTATGAACAATTGCAATTCAATCGTACAACCTTTAATTAATTCCAATTAATGTAGAATTAATTCCATGTTAATTCCGATTAATAATTAATTATATCTAATTGATTTCATATTAATTTATTAATCATTTAAATTAACAAACCAATTTTTTTTATTTCCAATTAATATATTAATCACATAATATATTAACAAATTATGTCTTCATAATTTCCAATTAGTTTATCAATCATATAATAATCTAATAAATTATCCTCTCTCTACAAATTTCATTCTAACCAAGTTCTAGTTATGAGGTCAACCCAAGAAGGACTTTGCTTCTAATTACAAGAATATACCAATTTAGTTACTGGCTAAGACACCTTAATCAAACAGTATCAGAGCATGTATGTATAGTTAGATATCAAAGGTATATGTAAAATACCTAAGAGATGTTAAAAGTGGAAATAGTATGATTATATGTAATATAATCATAAGAATGAGTATGTAAGTAGGTATAGATATCATGGGTGTTAGGTAGAATGCCTATGTGCATGAAACTATGTAAGTATAATGTGTAGGCAATGTATAGGCACGTCAAACACAATGCACTTATTATGATTCAATGAAACCATTAAGCTACCTGAGGATCAAGTGGTGGGATAAGAAGATTAACATGGTACAAGAATATGATATGTATAGATTGAGACTTGGGGTCTTTGAAGTAGTAGAAAGATAGATGTGAAAGTTAGTGCACGAGCACTACGATATTGTTATGAAAAATAGTTGTAATTTAGATACAACATTTTACAGTGAAAGTGAAGTGTTTAGATGGAATACTTTTCTAAGATTTTAAAAAATAGTTAGAAAAGTGGTGGGTAGCCACCTATTGTGTAGATATAGTAGCAGAGTGGAAGAACAATAGATTGTAACTTACCTATGAATAGATCGTTAAGAAAGGTGTTGGGTTGAAACCAAACTTGTGAGAAAAAGAATGAAAAGGTAAGTTTTTACCCATGGTTGAATAGAGTGGGAAAAAATATTCGAAATGGTGGTAAGTATTCATAGCGATTGCATAAGAGTAAATAGAATAATAGATGTTGAAGAAGAACTATTGTGAGTAGATAGACAAAGAGATTTTGGTAATTTCATTGAAAATGAAAAGAAAGGGAACGTATAACGCCACCTTTGATTATAAGGTTACAGAAGAAAATAACCTTAGAAAGGATTCATTAAGTGAGAAAATGACTAAGAGGTAAGAAATGTTTTCGAGGACAAAATATCTTTAAGGAGGGGATATTGTAAGAAACCAAAATTTAGAGATATTTCACTATTAATCAAGTATTGGCCAAAATGGAGAAATGGTCATTTAGAAGAATTATGTGAGTTTTTGAAGTTGTAACTTGATGAAACTGGCCGAGATAAATTTAAGTCACTAACACGAAATTAGACAACTAAGTTCAAGAGAAGAGATGGATGAGAATATGCATTTTTTTCTAGAAGGATAAAATGGGAAATTTTATGTTTTTTAGGCCAAATTTGTAACTTAATAGCTTAAGAAATATATTAATTCAAAAAAAGTGGCTTAACAAAGTTGTAAAGAATAACCCCATCTTCATGTGTAGATAAAGATCAAAGAAAAGGGGTTAGAAATGAAGAAGTTGGAAGAAAAAATTTCCCAAGCTAGAATGGAATTAGCCATGAAGGTTGCTGATATACAACCACCACGATATGGAATGGTCCTTGGCACGACGCGATGAAGGAAATAGGTGATTTGGATGAAGTCCTTCATCGTAAGTGGTACGCAACACATTTTCACCATGACGCATAAGGCTATGACTGCGGTGTGGTTTTGAAGCTATTTAATACATTAGTTAGAGTTCATTCTCACCAAACGACACCCCAAATCCTCTAGAGCCAAGCTCCTATGATTTGGAGATTGAAAACGAGTCAAGTGGTGATCTTGGGTGCTTATGTCTTGGATTGAACATTGAAAGCTTCTAAGAAATTACCTTCTCCATTTTAAAGCTAGTTATGGCTTTTATGATGTTTTGATGATTTGAGCTAATTATGTAAGATTATTTTAGGAAAGCTTGTTAGTAATGTTTAATCAAGTGTTTAGAATCATTGATAAAGCTGTTTGTGTGATTTCCAAGGTGAAATCCATATATGTAAAGTTAGGGTTTCAACCCATAACTATTGGTAATGTTGAATTTATGCATTATGGATTAGAGTGTAATGAATTATATATTATGGGATGCTTAATTCTTTGGTTTGATTGGAATTAGAAGTAGAAAATGAAAATAAAGAGTACTAATCCACTAAGAGTTCATTTTAACATAAGAAAGTTATTACGATCTTTAAGGCTAAAACTAATTTTAAGGAACTTGGTTATCTGTGTGAATATGCCTTCAATAATGGGTCAAGATGCATCAATTGAATATTGGGATCCACATGGTAGTTAGTCTTCACTAACTGACTAGGTGAGTTATAGCTCTCACTCTTTCTCTTGATAATGTTATATATATATATATATATATATATATATATATATATGATTATATGTTTAGTATCATGTATCTGAGCACGGTATAGAGGGAGAACGAGTAGGATTATAGTATGTACATATAATTATAGTATGTATCGGAGCCTGTACATATAATTATAGTATGTATGGTTATATGAGAAAGGTATATAAGTACAAATAGTATGATTATATGTAATATAATAACAAGAATGAGTATGTAAGTGAGTATAGATATCATGGGTGTTTAGTAGAATGCATATATGCATGAGATGAACATAGAGATTAAGTACTTAAAGAGTTAAGTACTAGATGTGTAGTGGAAGATCTCTTGAAGAGATAAAGATATAGAATATCCGTGGGACAAGTGTATGTGATGATTCACATTAGAGAGTTATAGAAGTGTACAAAGATGATTATTTCGGGAATAAATAGTATGATTCCTTTGGGAATATAGATAGATCATTTTCGTAGGAATGAGATTATGGTGGTTAGAAAAGACAAAGGAAAGGTTCCTTGAGTGGAACAACATAAGAGAGTTATTTTAAAGTAATTAGATGTAATCCGTTGGGGATTAAGAGTAAGTAATCCATGAGGTATTATGAGTAAGGAATTCGTGAGCGATCTTAGTGAGGGGACTCAGTTCGGATGAGTGTTCATAATAATGTTAAATTTATGTTGTCCCTACATGATAGATGAAAATATCTTTTGAAATTGGACCATTTTGATCTAGAAGAAAATAGAAAGATATAGAAAGAGAAGTTGAGAATAAAGAGATTGATTGTAAACAAATTATGAGACAGACATACTAAGAATAAGAGATGTGAGAAGAGTAGAATAAGAATATGGGAAGGGCATGCATAGAGTATGAGAAGATTGTGATAAGAGTAAGGCATAAGAAAATAAATGCAGAGAGAGAAGCGTATAAGATGGTAAGAAGAGAAGATAGAGTATGTGTAGAGTATCGGATAAGTCTGAGAAAAGCCTAAGAAATAGTATGATATGAGAATACAAAATAAGAGAAGAAGAGTATAAGATAGAGGAAGGGATCAGAAGAGTTGAAAAGATGAGAGTAGAAGGTTATGTAAAGAGAAAAGAATAGTTGGTTAATCTATAAGAAATAAGAGATTAGATTTACCGAGTATAAGAAATAAGAGAAAGAACATTAGAATATGTAAATAAAGAAAGATAAGAAGAATAATATGATAACATGAAAACAAATAAAATATAACTCATCAGATATTGTTATCCAATGTGGTATTGATGTTTCATGTTTTGCATGTTCAGGTGTTAGACGCGGCTTGGGAGGAAGTAGGAGCACAACGAATTAGATTAGGAATAGTTTTATTTCATTCTATATTCCTTACTACTTTAAATAATGTTTATGTTTTTATTGTAAACTTGAAGAAAAATGGGATGTAATTTTTTTTTGAGTTAATAGAATTCCATATTTTAGTAGATAACTCTAATAATTCTGAAGTTAATTAGATGTCAAAAATTTAGATCATTACAATATTATAGTTATATTCGATCTGTCATTTATGATTTTTAGGGTTACTTGTACGTGAAAATGTGGTATTATGCAAATTGTTGTGTATGATTCTCTCATCTATTTATGTATTTAGTTCGGTTTCATTTGTTTGTTTGTTTGTTTTTTTTTTTTTTTTTTTTTTTTTTTAATTTTGTCATTTTGAAGGGTTTGGATTGTTATTGGTTCATTGTTTTTCGTGATTGGGACCGTTCGTAAGTTCAGAGAACTATATGTCTTGGATCAACTCATAATATCTGATTTCACTGCTAGTAGTGTTCCTTCTTCTTTCGTTTGAGTAATTAATCTTCTGACTTTTATCTTTGGCATTCACGTTTAGGATATGTTTCATATTCACGTTTACAATATTTAGCCTTTATAAGTCTTTTAGGTCAGTTGAATGATCATGATATTTCCAGCCGTTGTGGTTGAAAACTGGCAAAATTTTATGCTCTATTGTTTAATAGAAATCTCACTCACTCTCTTGCTCTATTTGATCTTGTGAATTATGATGTGTGGGTTCCTTCACCAGTTTCTTCTATAGGAGGATCCACTTATTATGTTTTCTTTATAGAAGATTACACTCATCATACGTGGTTTTATCTAATGAAGTGCATGTCTGGCCTATTCACCATATATAGCGAATTTATTGCCTTAGTCAATACTCAACACCCTGCTGTTATAAAATGTTTCCATTGTGATTTGGGAGGGGGATATACTTCAAATGATTTTGTTCCTAATCTTCCTAACACTTAGAGAATTCATTTTTATCAAGTGGTTTATCCTCTATCCTTAATTTTATAGGGTTTTAGACTTTTAGGTGTGAACCATTAGAGGCATACCTTCTTTGGGTGCTAGATCTTCCAAGAGAAACTAAGAGTTTAAGATATTCAAAGGAATCACAAGTATATATGATTATACATGAAAGATTAATAATTGTATCCCTCTTGTTGGTTTATATTTGATAGATTCCATTTTATGCATCTATTGTATTAGTTTTTATTAGCATTTTGCATCATATTTTATGCATTTTCATGTGCATTAGTTTAAATAATGTTCGAATCATTTATTTCGTAAGAGCTTCTGTAACGCTCATGTTTTGGTGTCTATTTCAGGTAATTTGAAGTAGAGCGCTAGTTTGAAAGTCTTCGGAGCATATCTAGAATATAATTGTAGCATACCTGGCACTAAAACTCTACACAAAGACCAAATACATGTTATGTCTCATCAAACATGGTTCACTCTTCACTTACAAAACTTAACCACAAGAGTTCTATTTTTTAGGCGTTTTCTGCTATATAAAATACCAGATGTTGTCTCAGTTGAACCAGAGATGACCAAAGATAGAGCGAAATCTTTCTCATATGATTTTTGGTGAATTTTCTCTGTTTCCATCAGTTTTTGATGATCTGGATATTGTGGATCGTCTCTTTCAATTAGTTTAGTAAGATTTAATCGGTTAATTTTTCTTTTTATCAGTTTTTATTAGATTTTAGCCATGTCTCGCCAGAAACCTAGAATTTAGTTATGTAAAAGACTAGTACTTTCCATGCGATCAAACATCAAATTCTTTTTACATTGTGTGATTATATTTAGTAATTTCAGTTTTATGCTTAATGTATGTTTGATTTTGATTCTTGTTAGTCAGGTCACATAGTTATTGTTTAATCATTCCAATTAATTAGTTGTTGAAATCCATTCATTGTTTTGAAAATCTGGTGATAAGTAACAAGTAATAAATCGATTCCATGTTTGGATTTAACTTTATTATAAACTGATATTTCATATCTTTACGCTTCCAAGCTTGTGAGAAGTATTGGATAATGCTAGGAATTTCACATAGATCTTAATGTTGTGTTTTTGAATTTAAGTTTAATTAGATCAGTAAAAAGTTAGGGTTAACTAAAGAGCATGTTTTGGTTAACTAATTAGGTAAAAGAAAATTTACTAGAGCTTAATAGTTGTTCTTAGTACCAGCTTAAATAGAATACATTTTGAACAACTAGGTCAATGTTGATTGTATTATTAGGAATATCGCAGCAGAACTTCATTCACTTTTTATTATTGAATTTTATTTAGTTTATTTTCACTGTTATTTTAGTTTTTATTAATAATCAAGAAATCCCCCTTTTTATAGTTTTGTGTTTTTGACTAGTATGTGCCTTACACAAAAAGGCATTATATTAGGCTGTGTCCCTGATGATTCGACCTTACTTCCTTGTGCTACCCATCAGTGCAACCACGTAGTGAAATTACTATTTGTTTAAGATGACCATGGCAACGGTTTAACAAATTGGGGTCGTTGTCAGGGACACGGTACTGCTAATAGTTTATATGCCCATAACTTATTGTACAGGTACACCTGTAGTCTTCGATCTAGAAATTGAGAAAACTACAAGTGATCAGAAGAAGATAACTGAACTTCAGAAGTAACAAGCAGGTTCCTTGGTTCAATCCAATTCATTTCCACGAGAAATCACCACTCCACAAGGCAGTTCCTTGCGGAACAAACCATAATTCATCGTTTTATCATTCCCGAAAGCACGCCCATCGTAAACTTCTCAAAGCCCATTTAAAGATTATTCTCTACCATCTTCTGATAAATCTAAAACCACAGACTCTTCTGAAACCGAATCTAAAAAAAATCATCCATGAGTGACAAAGAGAGAAAACCCTCAAACATTGGGCCACCCAAGAGGTTTCTTAACAACCTCTTTGCATCACTTTTCCTGAAGCCTTGAACATTGAGATGAAATCTAGGATGATTCACCTCTTTCCTATTTTCACAGGCTTAGAAAATGAAGACCTACATAAATTCCTCTAGGAATTTCATTTGGTTTGTAGAGGAATGAAGCCACACAACATAACAGAGGATCAGATAAAACAAAGGGAATTCCATTTTCAGTGCAAGAATCATCAAAATAATGGTTTTATGATCTACCTTCTGGATCTATTACCACATGGAATGAGTTGGAAAAACGTTTTTTGGAAGAATATTTCCCAGAGACAAAAGTTTCAAATATTCGTAGGGAAATACTCGGAATAAACCGAAGAAAAAGAGAAGCTCTCCACATTGAATGGGATCGCTTCAAGAAGTTACCGGTTCGATGCCATCAACACGAGATAAGTGATTATCATCTCTACCAGTGCTTCTATGAAGGCTTAACACCTATGGAGAGGACACTGATCAATGCTTCGAGTGGAGGTTCATTTTTAGATATGACGCTAATTGCAATCTGGACGTAAATAGAAAAGTTGGTAATCAAAACAAAACATTCTGAAACTGATGAAGTGTGGTTCCCAGATCATCCATGAGGGGTAAAAGAGATCAGTAATTCCCACGTTCAGTCTCTAATTTTAGTATTGAAGAAAGAGGTGTTATTGCTGACAAAAGGAAAATCAGCTGCAAAGAAACAGTGTGAAATCTGCTAGAAGACCGAACATCCAACTGATATGTGCCCACTACTGTAAAATGATTTTGCTCCAATAAAAGTTGTCGGAAGATACCAACAACAATTTTTTAATCAAAATCAATGTTATTACTAGAATAATAATTATCAGCATACACAACAATTTCAACATCCACAACAATTTCAACATCCACCTGGTTTCTAGTAGAAAATTTATTTGCAAAATCAACATCAGAATTTCCATAATCAGTAGCAACAAAATTATCAACATCAGAGTTTTCAACAACCTTCAAATCCGTAATCTGGAAGCTCTAGTATGTCCTTAGAAGATATTGTTAAAAGCCTAGCCACCAACACCCATACGGTCTAGAATGAAACTAGAGCGAGCATAAAAAATATAGATCAACAAGTGTCTTAACTTGCTACTTCCGTAGGTCGACTGGAATCTCAAGGAAAGTTATTGGGGATAACTAAAAACAATCGAAAGCACAATGTGAGTGATATTACCTTGAGAAGTGGGAAGACTTATGAATCTCCAAGCAAATCTAAACCATAAGTGGAGGCTGAATTTTTTTTTGAAGGAGTTTTGAGTGAAAAAGAAGCAGAGAAAGAGGTGGAAAAAGAAACTCCAAGACTAGCCAAGCCAAATCTGAAATAGTAAAAGCCATTACCACCATTTCCATGGCGATTGAAATGAAGCTGAAAAGGAAAAAACCTAAGGAAAAGGAGAAGATTTCTATAAAGAAAATCAGAAAAAAATAAAAAGAATTAAAAAGATGAAAAACAAATTTACTTATAAAAATCTAATTTTTTTCTGCTCCATGACACAAGTACTAGATCTACTAATTATGCAATATTTTAACATATCTAGAGTAAGAGAGAATAAAGTTGAGCTGTAGAGGAGTCCCAACCATACGAGTTGATAGTCTGGTTGAGCAAAGTCAAGCCAACATGTAAAGATCGAGTTTTAGGTAATCTTCAATATCTGGATTTAGACTTAAAAAGTTAACATTTTTGGTCCCTATGACGTTGGGCGTAACATGGAGTATGTTAGGCGTACTCCCTTAAGTTGCAGGTAGTAGTTGCTGGCGTATGTTGGGCATACCCATATGTACGTCAGGTGTATGTAAGTGTACCGCAAACCCTAATTTTTATGGTTTGGCCCTTATTTAAATGTTATTATGGACCTTGAGGCTGCCCCCTTCAACCTCCTTCCCTCTAAAGACTCCCCACAAAACCCTAGCCTTTCCTTGTATGTTTTTGAGCTTTGCTAGTAAACTTTTGGAGTTTTTGTGCATTGTGAAGAAGTTGGAGCTTAGTGATCAAGCATTCATTGGAGTGGAGCTTGTAGATCCAGAATGTTCATCATCTTGCCATGTCTCAAAAGGTATAAAGTTTCAATCTTGTTGATTCATCTCTTAGATCTTGCTAGTTTGGAGATATTGGCATATTTTGGTCCTTTGAATTGTTTCTTGTGAGTATAATCTACTCCATAAGCTTACGATGGTAGATATTAGTTTTTTTGAGGTCCCTTGTGCCCAAAAAATGGTAGCTTTATGGGTTTAAGTCAACCATGCAAAGGTTGATGTTCATTTCCTAAGGTTAGTTTGTTAAAATTGGGGTTTTGGGGCTTATTAAGCCATGCATAAGCTTAAAGCTTCCAGCTTTATGGATTAAGACCTTGTTTTGGAGTAGAACTGAAGATTGGATGAAAGGGTCTTAAGGGAATAAGCCATCCATGTAAAGGTTGGTTCACATACAAGTACGTCGTGCATACTTCTATGCACGCTACACGCACGGGGTTCGAACCCCGTAATCTGGTCAGTGTAAGTATGCAAGGCGTACGAGTTGGGTATGCTCAATGTACTCACAACTCTGGGTTTAGAATGTTTTGGACTATTTTGGGATTCGGGTTATTTGGGTTTGGGCTACAGTTATTTGGGCTGATTAAAGGGAAGGGTAAAATCGCCCTTTTATCCTAGGAGTCGGGTTTAATGAATTAGAATCCCGGTTATGGTTTCTGACCTAGTTATTAATTAGGGTATTTTTTTATTGATTAGTGTGGAGATTCTCTGGTTCAATAGCACGTCCATCTATTTGTTTATCAACAGATTGATGTGAGTTTGCTCCCTATACTATATACGATACTGTCACACCCCCGAACCAGACGGCGGAAACGTCCGAGGGCTCGTGACTATAAATTGAAATATCATCACAATGAATATACACGAAACATAACACAATCATCACCAAGCATTACATAATACAACTGATATTGTTCACATCAAGTATGTTGTCTTAGATTACATATCACAAAATAATAATAATTGTATGATGCTTGACATTACACAAAAATAAATCCACACACTTGAAGATTCTTCTGCTTAACAGTTACCTGAGAATACAAGTTATTTTGAAAACGGTCAACATATATAATGTTGGTGAGTTCATAAGCATGTTTTAATGAAGTCTTTGTAATATTTGTAAAACATAGAAAATCCGATATTTTCTGCAATTAGTCTGGAAATGATGTGAAAATCGAGTATAAATGCATGTGTGAATTTCATAGTAAAAATATGTATAAGTATGCAATCCAAATTTCTTTATATTCTTTCGGTTGTAAGTAGAAGGTAATTGAATAATAGTGTTTTCCCAGAAAATATGATATTTTATGATTATAAAAGTTTTGTATTCTTAAACCCAAAGACCATGCATCGATGTATTGTGTAATTTGTATTGCCATGATTTTTATTCTGAAGTCCGTAATGTAATGATGATAAGGATCTCTATGTGAGTCGTTATAACCATGCTTGATAATGACTAATTCGCATGTCTTGGCATTCTCCAAATGCCGGTTTGATAAAGAATGAGGTTCTCAACCTATACTGGCCTAGTCTAACTGTAGCGAACAACTCAGGTGTGGCGGAGTCACCCCTGTATAGATCTATACACAAAATCTCGCTCTCCCTCAAGGAGACTCTGGTTATAACTACATGCTACGATCATACACTCGGTGGTGTCAAACGACATGTCTCACTAGATTCCAATTGTTAATTTATAATTATTCGAACTTCACGATGTAAGATGTATATGAATTTAGATTCTTGGACATACCAATTTAAGTAGTAATATGAATAAACAAAACACAACCAACATGGACAAGGACAATTATGGTCAATTAGGCATGTAAGTTATTTCTAGGCTTGTTAAGTATGCAAAAGGACACTTGAGGCGCATTAAGCATATAATGAATAGTCTAGGCCCACTTAACATGTAAATGGACCACCAAGGCCCAATAAACATGTAAAAGATGATTTTGCCCCATTAAGCAAGTAATTGGGTCACTAAGGCCCAATAAACATGTAAAGAATGAATTGGGCCCCACAAACATGAAATTGGACCACAAAGGCCCAATAAGCATGTATAGTAGTTATTAGGCCCAATAAACATGTAATTAGTGTGTTTTGTTCCTGTTCGTTACGTCATTTTTATTTGAGTTAAAGTATTTATCAAGAAGGCGTAAAGGGCTTAATTTATGTTTTGATGGAAATTTTTAGTCCATTAAGTTATAACTTTACAATTTGGGCTTATTCTCGACAAAATTGACTCATTAGGTCACTTATGACCTAAGTTAAACATTTAAGGACTTATTTCACCTAAAATGACATTTTTAACCCTTTTCGATGAAAAATAACATTTTAGCCCATTAAATCATGAAACTTTGTATATCGGCCCAATTATAAAAAAATTTACAATTTCGGTCCAAAAATACATTCATTGACATTTTCAGCCCTTATTTTATAAATTTACATTTTCAAACCAAATTTCGTAAGTTTTACATTTTTGGTCCAATTTCGAAATAACTGTCATTTTTAGCCCAAAAACCGTGGGCCCAAGAAAGCCGTAAGTTTTACATTTTTAGTCAACCAATTTCAATATTTTTCACTTTGGGCCTAAGAAAGCCGTAAAGCCCATTTAAAGGCCCATTATGCGAAAATTGTCATTTATGGTCCCCTTTAATATCAAAATAACATAAAAGTTCATTTTTGAAATATAATGTCTCTTTTGTCCACATGAAAACCGTGTATGTCATAAAAACTCCCAACATTTTTGTTTGTTTGACAAATATAGTCCTTAAACATGGTTTATTGTAGTTTCATTCAACAAACATGCATGTTTAACATTTTCACCCTTAAAGAGTTTCGTTTTGAGTATTTTAGTTAACAAAATCAACCAATTTTTGCCATAGTTTTTAAGATCTAGAATATTTAACCATATTTTCACAATAAACACACACATAACATGCACAAAACTCAGATCTATCACATAAATACTTCTATTCTCCCCCAAAAATATGTGAAAACCGAAAACAAGGGGGTATGAACTCACCTTGCTTTGTTGTTCTTGGTTTGAAGAAGAAATGGAGTAAGGTTTCGATCCTAGAAAGCTTCCTTGAGTTGATCTTAAGTTCTATGAAGTTCTAGGGTATGGATCATTAAATAATGTGAGTTTAAAAGAGTTTTTGGATGAATTCAAGAAGTTAACCCATATATCTAAGTAAGAACTTAACAAAGATGATAATCTTAGTGAAATAACCTTCTTGGAAATGCTCACAATCTCAAAAAATTGGAGAGGAATGGGAAGATGTTCTTGAGAGTATATTTGAGAGAGTTTAGAAGAAGATTATGGAGGTGGTATGGTGGAAGGTTTGGTTGAGAGTAATAAGGAGAGGGGAGGAAAGGATTTTGCATGGTGGGTAATGAACTTCTTGATAGATGTAATTATCTAGATATTTTCTAGATAATTATGTGTTGTCACCATATTACTTCATCCTCCTTCCATTATTTTTATTATATATATATATATATATATATGTATATATATATATATATATATATATTATACATGGACGAAAATTTGGGCTAAGAGAAAGGAAGTGGATTAATTTGGGCCATTACTTGTGTTTGCTCGAAATCATATGGCCCAATAATTACTTTTAGGCCCATAGGGCCCTTAGGATGGTTCATGGCCCAATAAAAGTCCATGAGGGTAAATGGAATCATTTATGGCCCAACAAGGCCCAATAGAGGTAAACCAATCCATTTTAGGCCCATACCCAAAATGTTACGTTTTATGAATGTGGGTCCATATAGAGCCCATTTAATGGTTCTAAGCCCAAGTTAGTCAAATTGAATTCTTATTGGTCCATTAGACCCAATATGAAAATCTTAGTCCATAATGAACTTGAACCAAGATTTTCAAGGTTTTCAACTCATAATTGACTATTTGAAGTACTTTGTATAGAGTTTTAAACTTCACTAATGAATCTTGATGGAATTCGTTGTCATTGAATGAGCATCATACATATTATCTGGTTAGGGTTACAAGAATTATCATAGTTAATGTTTACATGAGTACAAAATTTTCTAGCTAAATTGCAAATGGTGACATCATCCCCCGTTAGAGAGAATTTCATCCCGAAATTATTTCGAAAGATATGTTCACGAATGAGATAATAGGTAAGGGTACTTCTGCTTCATTTGGTGTTCGCGTTCCCACATGAATTCTAGTTCACACTTAGCGTTCCACAAAACCTTCACAATTAGAATGCGACTCTGATTTGTACGCTTTATCTCCCTATCCATAACTTCGACCAATTCTTCGAGGAATAGGAGATTCTCGTTGATCTCCATCTCTTCTAAAGGAATGAAGAGAGTTTCATTAGATAAGCACTTCTTCAAATTTGAAACGTGGAACACGGGGTATACGTTGCTGAGCTCTGCAGGCAGCTACAACCTATAAGCCACTGGACCAATTCTGGAAAGAATCTCAAATGGTCCAATGTACCGTGGGTTTAGTTTCCCCCATTTCCCGAAACGAATCATCCCTTTCCATTGAGAAACCTTCAACAACACCCGATCTCCGACTTGGAATTCTAAAGGCTTTCAGCATTTATCAGCGTAGCTCTTCTGTCGGTCTGGCAATGTTTGAAGTCGAGCTCTAATTTGAATTATCTTCTCTGTTGGTTCACGAATGATCTCTGGCCCTGTGAGAGTGTTGTTTGGTGATTTCCCTTTTGCTAGCTGGGTGTCACCCACCTCACTCTAACATAGAGGTTATCTGCATTTGCGACCATATAGCGCCTCGAAAGGAGTAACCTTGATGCTTGTGTGATAGTTGTTGTTGTATGAGAATTCGATTAGTGGTAGGTGGGTATACCATGTTTTACAGAAATCAATCACACGTGCTCGGGTGTAAAATAAACCCGAGGGTGAAATAGACCCGGTATAGCCTTGAGCTGACGTGTATGTATCTTAGTCGTAATTTTAGGGAACTCACTAAGTTTTGTGCTTACGGTTTTTAGTTTATGTTTCAGGTGCTTCCGGTTTGAAGGGGAAGACCTCGCGATGATCGCATTTGGACACACCATGATTTTCTGCCTTATTTTATTTTGATGCATTTTTGGATGATTGTTGACTTACTCTGATTTCCCTTATGATTTTTATAAACATGTTTGGTTAATGGTGTTGTTAACAAAAAATGAAATTATTGGTCATGAATGGTTGGGATGTTGCAAGTTGGTATCAGAGCCTTGGGTTAAGGGATTCTAGCATACTCTCGAGTATATCTGAACTCAAACTGAGGGTTTGGAAGATCTTTTCATAAAAACAAATATTCTGTTAAAGGATTTTATAATAAAAGGAAGGGGTGTGGTGCATGCAATCAACCGAGCTCAAGTAAGTTTTCCCAAAATACCCATACATGTTCTATGCGATATGTTATGAATTGATAATTTGTGAACCACATGCTAGCTTAGGGCTAAGGATCTGCTCAGGATTGCAAAATAGAATGCTAGGGGAGATGCATCTATATGCCTACTGTATGAGCCTATAGACTTGAATGTTATTATTGGATCAATTATTTGATAGGATGGCATGTTTAAGTTATGATTTGATTCGGATTACTCAATGCTCAAATGTTGCTTGCTGTATGCTTTTAGGAGTTCGCATTAATATCAGCTAACTAGAAATCAAATGTTAGTTTTTATCATATTGAACAACTCTCATTTGAGTATATCCATTGTCGTGTGAGACCTTTCAGTGAAAGAATTATCTGGTGTCATTAATTTGTAATTGTGTTTGTGACCTAGTTACTTCATGTTGGAGGGATTTCCTTATACAAATGATGGTGGAGAGTGGTCTGATGGTAGCCCTACTAGAACCTAAGAGGTGTTTTGGTTTAGTGAGCCTTTCTTTTCTAAAGACCGTCTAGATTAATAGGGAAGTGAATTGGAGGATTTGGGGTGATCTTTGAGGAAAGGAAGCGTAAATGTGAAAGGTAGTATTGAGCCTATACTAGTAGAAGCAGAGGATCCGTACTCGAATCAGTGAAAGTCACGATGATACCATGGAGCTTGTAGACGATGGGATTCCTTTAGTGGGTTATCATGGTTTCTATGGTTTATTTTAGGCATGGTGATCGCTTGATGAGGTTCTGGTGGTGGTACGGGTGCCCGTGATGGTTCTAGTGTTGGTAGTGGTTTGGGTTCTGGCTCTGGGGTCAGACACATGGATGATCATATGATAATGTTAAATTTATCAAAGATTACCCACAATATTTTTGAGCTGACTCCTATGATCTTCCATACAATCAAGGAGAGTATCATGGAGATTCTGGATGAGCACTTAGGCGCTTTCCATTATAAGATTGTGGAGATGGTGGGAGCTCACTCTTTGACTTTCCTAGAGTTTCAGGCGTGTGGGGATCCGGAGTTCATCGGGAAGAAGGAACCTATTGCAAGTAGGCATTGGTTAGCAGATATCACGAACGCCTTCCAAACTAGCTTCTTCCTCGAGGGGTCGAAGGTTAGATTTGGATCCTGTCTTCTGAAAGATAGAGGTCGTGACTGGTGGGAGAAGGTTGACTAGACCTTAGGATGTAAAGCGATTGAGTCAATGACTTGGGAGGATTTTGTGATTAGGTTTCAAATGAGTTTACACCTGTGATTGAGGTCCAGGAGCCGACGAGGAAGTTCCAAGACCTCCGCCATACTACTGAGACAGTGACAGAGATCACCGCCATGTTTCACAAGTGGGATTTGTTGGTACCGTAGTATGTAGTGGACAAGGAGATGATGAAGGTAAGATATCATGACATTTTGAAGAGCGATATCAGACAGCTCGTGAGTATATCAAGTTGCAAGACACCGGATGACATGGCGGGAAGTGCCAGAGATAGGGAGATTATTCTGGAAATTTAGAAATAGAGGAAGTCGAATCAGGTTCAGGGTTTAGAGAGTTCGGTGAAGAGGCCCAATATTTTTGATTCGATATCGAAGGGACAGAAGGGTCACGGTCATTGTGGCAAGTGCGACAAACCGCACAATGGAGCTTGCATGATGGGTGGTTCGAATTGTTACAAGTGCAACAAGATTGGGTGCTTTAGCAGGGATTGCATTGCCACCACCCATAGATCGAGTCTGATTTGATTTCATTGCAATCATAGGAGCTGTAAAAAGGCCGATTGCCCTAGTCTAGCAACAGCAGGACCAGTTTCAACACCCACTCTGGCAATTTTGAGGGTCACAGATGGCTGCCATGGCAAGGCGGAGGCGCCTGTTGTAAGGAGCAGGGCATTTCAGTTGACAAGTGAGGAGGCTTGTGTAGTACATGGTGACAAGTATGTATCTTCTCCCTCTATCTTAGTTTATTTTGTTTTTCATAATTATATTGTGTGTTGCTTTTAGGCTCATTCCTTGTGAACGGTATCCCCGCTCTGGTTTTGTTTGCTTGCAAGAGGTTTATCTATGCTCTGAGGGAGCTGGATTACCCTTAAGAGGTTGAGATTATCGTCAATCGACCCGTATGAGTATCGTGGGTTCATTGGGGATGGACTTTGGTGTTGTTCATCAAGTAGTACCCAATAGATTCGGTTTCCTTTCCCCTGTGCAAGAGCAAAGTTATTGTGGGGATGGATTAGTTGAGCCACAATGGGGAAATGATTGATTGTGAGCATTAGTTGGTGCGTATCCAGACCCTAAGTGGGGGAGAGTTGGTGATTCATGGAGAGGGTTCTCAACGTGGTCTGACTCTCTGCTTAGTGGCAAGGGCCAAATGTTATCTACATCAGGGTTGTTCTGGATTTGTGTCTTATGTGATGGATACCCGGGAGGTGGGTAAGGTGATGCGGGTAATGTACCGATTATTTTAAAATACCCAGACATTGTCCCAAAGGATTTTCCTGGAGTGCTTTTGGAGAGGAAAGAGGAGTTTCGGATTGACTTGGTTCCAGGTGAGGCTCCGATAACCAAAGCACCTTATTTGTTAGCACCTCCAGAGATGCAAGAGTAATCTACACAGTTGTAGGAGCTGTTAGACAAGGGATTTATTCGGCTGAGTAGTGTAGTAAGGGTAGTGCCGATGTAGTTTGTAAATAAAAAAGGATGGGTCGCATCGGATGTGTATTGATTAGCGGGAGCCGAATAAGCTAACGGTGAAGAACCATTATCTACTACTGAGGATTGACGCTTTATTTGACCGACTTCAGGGTGCACATTGGTTTTCCTAAATTGATATGCGTTCAAGTTATCATCAGATGAGGGTCAGAGTGGAGGATAGGCAGAAGACAACCTTCCAAACTTATTACGGTTATTATGAGTTCATGATGATGCCCTTGAGGCTTACTAATTCTCCAACTATGTTAATGAAGCCCATGAACCGTGCATGTAGGCCTATGCTGGATCGGTTTGTGATTATGTTTATTGATGAAATCCTGGTGTATTCCAAGACTATGGAACAACATGGGGTGCATCTGAGATAGGTGTTGGAGACTTTAATGAGGAAGAAGTTGTATGCGAAGTTCTCTAAGTGTGAGTTATGGTTATGCGAGGTGTTGTTTCTATGGTACCTTGTCAACCAGATCTATATACTCGTCAATCTAGCTAAGGTTGACGTAGTGGTGAGGTGGGAGGTTCTTAGTTCTTCATCAGATATTCATAGTTTCCTTGGGTTGGCAAGTTACTATCGAAGATTCATTTGTAATTTCTCGAAGATAGTGGTTCCTTTGACCCGATTAATGAAAAAGACCCTCACCTTTTCATTGGTGACTGAGTAGTAGGAAGCTATTGAGGCTCTGAAAGAAATGTTGTGTGAGGCACTAATCCTAACCCCACCTGAGGGTGTTGAGGACTTTATGGTATACTATGATGCGTCGATCATGGGTTTGGGTGCAGTCTTTATGCAAGGGGTTCATGTGATTGCATACACTTTGAGGTAGCTGAAGCCTCATGGGAAGAACTACCCAATGTATAATTTGGAGTTAGGGGATATAGTTTTTGGCCTCCAGATTTAACAACATTACATCTATGGAGTCTGGTGTACCATTGACATGAATCACAAGAGTTTGAGGTACCTTATGACAACCCGAAATTTCTAACTTTTACATCCTTCATCTTAACAAATTTAGTCTTGTTTTGCTATTTTACAATGCAGTTTTGGGTCTATATAAGTGTATTAGGCTTAGTATAATCAAGATATGAGTCTTAGGAAGGGTTAGAATGTGTGTAGCATTGCAAAAATAGGCCAAACACATCGAGCAAGGTGTGTGCGGCCAGCCAGCCGCACACAGCCGACCGTACACCCCCTAGACACACACTCCTACCCATGTAAGTCAGCCTCAATCATTTTTGAACCCTTTTCCCTCTCCTTCAAAGATGGAACACGTTTTCTCTCACGTATCATCCACATCTTCATCTTTTTCTTCATAAAAGTAAGTAATACTTCCTTTGATTTGTGGATACTTGAACTTAACTAGACTTCTTCCCTACTTTGATCCATGAAGTCACGTTTTTGGTGTTAGATCTTCAAGAACACCAAGAACACACACTATGTTTTGGACCCTAAATCACCCTTTTCTAGCCTCTATAACATGAATATACTTGTTATAATTTGTTTTAGGCCAAGAAAACTTGAAGATATACCTGAAAAACATCATTTCTTATGATCTTCAAGCGTGTACGGCCGCACACACCAAGTGTACGGCTGCATACACCTTGTGCAACCATACACACCCTTGTATGGTCCTAAAATAGCAACAAACTCCATATATGGCTAGAACATGAAGTGAGAAACCTTCCTAGATGAGTTCTAAGACCTCAAAATACGTTTTCATACACTTTATAGGGAGTGTGCGGCCGCACACATACCCTGGCCACACACACACCAATATGGTGTATTTTGACCATACACTCCCTTGTATAGCCATACACCCCTTATATACGATCATATATGATTGTAACACTTCAAAATAAGTGTATACTACTCCCTAAGGTGGTCCAAATTCAATAATTAGTTGTTACAAACACTAATTGTATACATACATACGTCATTATCTGGTTAATAGGATTCGTTTGTACTTAAGTCCACGATTGACACTCAACCTCCTAAACGGATCCTACCGTCGCATCACTCACTACATGTGAGTTCATACCCCTTGATTAACCTTCGAAATGTTTTTAATTTTTTTAAATGCTTTATGGGTGGGGAATAACTAGCATACAAGTTGAACCATGTTAGTTATTAGATCGATCACATGTGACTAATAACTAGCATACAAATGGATTTTTCATACTTTAAACTGTTTTACCAAACAAATGACTTCAAACTGTTTATCAAACTATTTTACATGTCAAACTCTTTATCAAATTCACTTTTGTATACTAAACCTTTATGTTACAGTTTTTAAACTTATATATTATTAAAACCATGTCTACTACATATATAGTTATATAAATAAGGTTTGAAGGACTTAAGAGAGATAACCCACTTTACTTCCTGTCCTTGTTTGGTTGTGGACTTAAAGTACCCGGTTTTTTGTCTGAGAGTCCTTGAATCCTTACTTATATATTATGTATATATATGTATAGATATAAAGATTTTTATCTCAGTTCAGTACATTCAATCATACAAACAAGTCTACTCATAAACTATAATAGGTACAATTTAGGGTTATACTACTTACTACTTCTAGTCCAATGAAGCATACAAGAGTCAGTTCATTCATGAGTCATTACTTACTACTATGTGAACATATACAACTATACTATGATGAGAACATATACAACTATACTATAATGAGAAACAATACATTCATTACACAAGTACATACATTACATATACAAGTATACTATAACCTAAACGTGATCCACTGTATCGGAGCATGTCTTCATTGTCATGGCCCGAGTTGTAACTAGAATCTCCTGGAGAGAGAGCGTGAGTTTGTGTATAGATCTATACTAGATTAACTATCCTACACCTTGTTGCTTGCTATAGTGGGACCTGCAGGTCTTTGGGGGCCAAATGTCATTTCTTTTGTCGACTTACATTGTCGTGTTCATAGTCGATAGTATGGTACAATTTATCTCATAATACCTTGATATAAATCCAGTTCAAGGTAGTTAGTATAGTAGTAGTTACTATAATACAACACTACAGTACTACAATCATTTACCCTTTACATTTATTTGGTGATTACTTCACTTAAACATTAATGTACAAACTATAGTTTGATAATGATAGTTACACTTGTGAAAATATACACTTTTACAAGAAACAAAGATACAAAATAGTTGTTCCTTGGTAGAAGGCTACTTTTAGTAGAAAATATAGGATTTTCTAGGAGTTACACACTTTTACAAATATTCACATACTTTTACTACAAACGTTTACAAACTTGTACATCAAACACTGTTTCAAACATTTTGATACAAACATAGACACTAAATACTTATGAACTCACCAGCTTTAATGCTGATGAACTCTTTCAAAATAACTTGTATTCTCAGGTCATCAGTAGACAGGTACCGATGCGAGCTTTTGAGAAGATGGAGCGCATACAAGACTCATCTTATATTTTGATTCATGTTTTGGTGTCTTATATACTACAGAACACAATTGTATTAAAATTATATATTTAATGCAATGGATGATGTTGTTTACTTGTTTACTATTATACTGTGTTGTGATACTATACATGACGTCCTCCGCCCCAGAACGTTTCCGCTGTTCTCGGTTTTGGGGTGTGACATACCTGATGGATCAACTGAGTCTGAACATGAAGCAATGTAGGTGGTTGGATGTGGTGAAGGATTATGATTGTGAGATCCTTATTATAGTAGATATGGGTACATTTACTTAATCAAACATAAATCAGATCAGATAAATATGCTCCAATCAGATAGAGGCGAAGAGTATCTTAGTATCGAGTTCCACAACTACCTCATGGAGTGTGGAATTGTTTCACAATTGACCCCTCGTATGACACTAGAACTTAACGGTATGGCTGAGATGTGTAATCGAAGCTTGATGGACATGGTTTGTTCCATGATGAGTCAAGCTTCTCTTCTAATTTCATTATGGGGGTATGGATTAGAGACTGTCGCCCATATACTTAATCTTGTCCCAACTAGAAAGGTTGCCAAAACACCTCATGAGATGTAAACATGGAAAGTTCCCTCGTTAGCACATATCAAAGTTTGGGGTTGTGAAATTTTTGTTAGATGAGAGACTCGTGACAAGATTGAAGCTAGAAGTGAGAGATGTATTTTCATCGGATACCCACAGAAGTCCTTTTGATATTTGTTCAATAGACCTAGTGAGAACGTGGTCTTTGTAGCACGAAGAGGATAGCATGAGTACTATTGATCTATAGTAGATTCAAGATTCAAACAATGAAGGAACCTTTGAAGATACTAGTGTTCAACCAGAGGAAGAGATTACAGTTGGACTAGTTGACAATTCATTACTTCTTCTTCGGTCTAGTAGAGTTAGCATGACACCTCAGTTTTATGGTTTCCATATAACTACAGATGGTGTTACATTTACTAGTGATATTACACTGTTAAGTTTGGATGAACCGACTAACTAGAAGGAAGAAATGGCATGCCATGAGGTGGCCTTATGGAAAGAGGTAATGGACAAGGAGATCAACTCCATGGAGGAAAACCAACTTTGAAATTTGGTTGATCAACAACCTGGTCGGAAGACACTTGGTTGCAAATGGATCTTCAAGAAGAAGACTGGCATGGATGGTAATGTACACACATTCAAAGCATGAATGGTTGTAAAGGTATTTACTCAAACTCTAGGGATGACTATTGTGAGATCTTCTCACTAGTGGCTAAGATAAAATCTATTAGGATAATGCTAGCCATGCCTGCCTTTCATGATTATCAAATGTGGCAGATGGATGTCAAAACCGCTTTCCTTAATTGGAAGTTGGTTG
The DNA here is from genome assembly GCF_052625555.1 of Lactuca saligna. NCBI lineage: Eukaryota > Viridiplantae > Streptophyta > Magnoliopsida > Asterales > Asteraceae > Lactuca > Lactuca saligna. The sequence goes on along the minus strand of NC_136422.1, from coordinate 167,473,232 downwards.
AGGATGTTTACATGATTCAGCCAGAGGTTTTTGTTGATGCAAAATTTCATAATAGGGTGTTCAAGCTTTAGATATCAATCTATTGATTAAAACAAGCATCTTGCAGATGAAATCTTTGCTTCAATGAGAAAGTCAAACAGTTTGGTTTATCTAGAAGTGAAAATGAGTATTGTGTATATGTCAAAGATAGTGGGGGTATAGTAACCTTCCTAGTATTGTATGTAGATGACATACTTCTTTTAGGAAATGACATTCCAACTTCGCAAGAGGTTAAGTCTTGGCTTCGAAAGTGTTTCACTATGAAGGACTTGGGTTAGGCTGCGTATAGTCTGGGGAAAAGAATTCGAAAGGATAGGAGTAAAAGTCTAAATGGACTTACTCAGAATACATATTTGGAAAAAGTAATAAAACGTTTTAGTGTGGAAAATTCCAAGAGAGGAGATGTAACAACCCAAAATTTATAGGAACATTTTCATTTAAATAGTTAATAATATCAACCACACATGTTTCCAAAAATCCCATAATATAACTATATTTTTTAAAAGATCAGAGTTTTCAAATGCTAAGTGCAAAAATACTTGGGAGTGCATGTTGTGCCATCAAGCCGGGCCCTTGACCTTAGAACCATAAGTACTTGAAACACCAAACAAAAACTGTAATCAAACGCTTAGTTGGATTCCCAAAAACACATAAACACATAACCATATATTGCTATGCATACATAAACATAGGTTTACCATGGACTCCCTCCAGGGTCTTCATTTGGAATGTCGTGGGCTACCCATTTGGTCTTGCTAATTGTCATGGTCTCCCCCATGTTCTTCATAAAAGTCAAGACATAAATCAATGAAAACCATAACATAATCAATTACTAACATCTCATAACAATTAATGGGTCGACTTGGTGCATTCAACCCGTGGGTGTAGTGAGAAGGCTCACCTTAATCTGCTGAACATAATAGCGGCTTGCTTAACAGTCTAAAACTTCACACTGAACAACAATAGGAATAACCATAAATTAGGATTATAATCTACCTTAATTAAAAAGCCCTGAAATCTAAGTCCAAGTTCCTCCATAGTGTCCAAAGGTCATTCCTTCCTTAATGGGCCTAACACCCAAAGTCTGCAACCATTACAGACCACAAGGCCCAGAAGTTCCAACAAAGCTACTAATGATCCAATAATGAATTCCAAAAATCAACTGATCCAAAACCTCAGGCCCATGGTCAAACACCCAAAAACCCACATAAGGCCCAATGATTTGAGTCCAACGCTTAATAGGCTGCCAGAATGGTACGCCCGATGTACACATTGGTACGCACAACGTACCTCATCCAGAGGCAGTACACATAGTGATGTGAATATTTTATACACTAGTTTTTTATTTATAATTCCTTGTTTATCGCATCAATACCACACCTTATAGGCAGTGAACCCAATTGGGTATAGTATAGCTTTGATAAGCTAGGGTGTCGAGCAAAAGGGGAATGGTAGTGAATCAATTTAGAATGTTTGATTATAGGTTACACAAAACACAAAAAATCAATAAAAAGAGTTTTATTAAATATTTTAATACCACTTAACATCAAACATCCATAAACTGACTGGAAGACAAATCTCTTTAGGTACTTTTGTTTAGACGAATTACATCTTAAAATCATAGATAATTGAACACACATATTTATTTATTCATGTTCACCGATTTATAAAATGATTAGGTTCATGTTCACTATTACTAATCCTTTAGCAAACAAGTCAATTCAAACAATGTCCAATTGATTAAACTAACAAGTTTCCTAGTGTTCATTTCGAATCAAGTAATACTTGTAATATTAGTTAACAAAAATTTTCAACTGAATCAACTCATATGTGGCTGTTCATCACACATGCTCACACATTAACTTATTTATTTTCTAGTTAACCCTAGGTTCATGTTCACTAATACTAGGCATACAATATTGTTTTCACAAAAATATATGATTCAAGCAATTAAGAAGATATTCATACAACTCAATAAACTTGATTATTAACAAAAAATTGTTATCATTAACACATAAGGATCTTTTAACAAACTTAACAAGATTAATTAAACATGAATAAAACAATCCAAATAGGAATTAATCCATAAAATCAAGTATTCATTTAATAATAAACACAAATCAAAGGGTTTTAATACTCAAATCAGAAAGTAATTGCATCTAGAATCATAATGGAATGCTAAACATGTTCACGTTAACAAACTACATGATTACCAACATGAATCTGCTCTCCAAACCTTCAGATCTTCGCTCCATATTAGCTTAACAGCCTTCCGACCACCTCCTAGACCCTCAAAACAGCTTCTTCGGGGTTTATAGTCATAGGAATCAATCTAGGGTGTAAGATTTCTCAGTAGGGATAATTTTCATCTCTATTTATAGTTTTCAATGTCAACTCAGCGAGATTGGATACCAATCCGGTGAGTTCTTCATTAAAATCCAGTATTCCCCAAGTCAGCGTCAAGAATCGTGAAGCTTCTGATCAACTCGTCGAGTTGGAGGACCTAACTCATGAGTTCCTTTGTAATCAACATTTTCTGAAAGCAGGAAAGTAGTCGGAAATTGCTTTTAGTTTTCAGAACATTTTGAATCTCTTCAATCGGCGTTACGAGTCACGAGATATGGTTAAAACATTGACAAGAGGTGAAGCTGTCTAGCAACACTTTTTTTGGCGTCTTTTTAGCTCTTTTCTCCTCCTTTTGCATTTCACTTCCCATTTTAACTGTAATTTAACATTTTAAAGCGTATTAAGTATCTTTTAGTTCAAAATAACATAAAAATTAGTATAAAACAATAAGAAAACGTCATAAATATATGCATAAATTAGACATTATCACACTGTGTACATGGGTGTACATGTGGCGTACGCACCCGTTGTACCACAGTCCATGCAAAGACTTAATGCATTAAGATTTTACATCAAAAACTCAGATCTAGACCCATTAAGGCTGTAGGGTTTCAAAGCACTCCATGGATGATGGCAATGGGCCCCTGTGACGAATTCTAGGTTAAAAGCCCAAGACTTGTCTTTTCCCTATAAATAGTCATGTATTATTAACAATTAGGGTGAAGAGGGTGAGGCAAAATGTAGCCGCCACGTTGTGAGGTTTCTTGTAGAGTTAGATTCTTATTTTCTTAAGTGTAATTTGTTCCTCACAATTCAATAAATCGAGTGATCATTCGACATAATCTTCATATTTGTGTTTGTTCTTATTTTCCGCATCTTGTTCATCAAATCTTAATTAGGGTTTTAATCCCAACAAGTGGTATCAGAGCGGGTCTTTGAAGATCTATTGATTTTTGAAGTATCGGTTCTTGATTTGGTGATTTTCTGCACATATATTGAAGATTATTGGTGTTTTGGCGGCATGGAATCAAGATTTCTGTGCAAGCTACTGTTCATGAAAACTTATGTTTTCTGTCACTATTCATCTGGGTCTTATTTCAATCCATCTCGTATTTTATTCATGCTTTCTGATAAATCTGATCGATTGTTTAGTCCAAAATCAATATATTGTTTCGTAGATCAATTTCTTTCAATTTGGCCCAAAGATTCGGTTCTTTACTGTTTATCCATTTATTTTTGGCCCAAATTCAATTTATCATTGTTCATCCAAGCTTAATCCATCACACGTATTATGTCTTCCTGTTAACGTTCTTTACCCATTCACGATTATCGATATTAGAAGCCTAAATCACTTTTTGGGTAATCGATTCAAGCTCCTTATGAATCACGATTCTCATGATGTCGATCTTTGCTCCAATTGATTCTTTATTTAATTGATTTTTGTTTTTCAATCGAATCTCTTTTCTTTAAAATCATTTAGCGATTCGTGGATTTGTTCAGCTTGTTGTTCAACTGATATTGTCGATTTCATCATAAATTCAAATTGATGATATGAGCAATTGATATCTATTGATTTTCTATTATCATTCCAAAGTGGTTCATATTAGTTGATTTTGGTAATCTCGATATATACTAAACAATATATGTGTTGAAGCATCAAATTCTGGTAGATCTGTGGTTGTGAATATTCATCAGATGTGATTGAAGTTGCGAAAGTAAATCTGAATGAAGATTGTTGATTTGCATATAGATGTTGAGAAGGTATCATTAATCTGGCCTTGTAATCGTTTTTTTAGCACAAAGAGAAGACTTGCAATGATAGTCTTGCAATCGGAAAGACGGTCTCGTAGTTTACTGATGTTCTCACATAAAGAATAATTTCTTGTCTTTCAAATTTGAATGGGTCTTGTAATTGGATTGTAATCGGAACTTAGAAGATAAAAAGTCAATTCAGAATTTTGCTATTGAATTGAAGGTCTCGGAATCAGAACCAATTTCCGATCTCAAAATTAGATTTCCTGAATTGTGATGTTAGTTGGAATGAATCGGAAAAGAAACCGAAAATGAAAGACATATTCAGAATAGTGATGTTGGATGGCATCAAACGAAACGAGATGGAATGGTCTTTGTGTGTCTGTTCGCTTTTGCAGGTCAAAATTGGTATTGCAAAATCTTTGGTGCGAGTGGACTCACTGAGAACGAATGTAATCAGATTTGAGAGTTTATTGGAATGAAATCATAACAGGGCTCAATTGGTATGCACAATTGTCTAAACGAAAAGTCAAAATCGCTGTGAAAGCCTTACCTGTGAACGCTCGTTTATTGTTCTTCTCTTTGGGGTATAATCATCAAAATTGAAGCAAATCTATGATTGGGTTCGTCAGTTTCCTTAGAACGAAAGAAGGGAAGACAGAAAGCGAACCTGTGGTTCGGCTTGGCCAATGTTTTGCTCTTTGTTCGCATCGTCATGCTTGATTTTGCTTTTGTATCAACGGACTTGGAACGAACCTCGATCTTGGGCTCGCGTGTTTATGCTTGGACCGAAAGAGGAGATGAGCTGAAAGCGAACTTGTGCTCGGACTGAACATGGTTTCGGTTCAATGAACCTGGACCGAACTTGGTTTCGGTTGCTTGTACTCGGAAGCGAACCTGTGAATGGGTTCTTCTTTAAAATTGGTTCGCTTTGGGTATGATTCTTGGCGTTCAAAACTCAAGGATCAGTATAAAGGCTCGTGCTCAAAAAGAACATGGAACGAATTTGTGTATGTAAGCTCTTGGAACGAAAGAGCTTGGAGCGAAAGGGTGATTCGCCTGAAGGAGCTTGAAACGGAAATGGAAACGAAAGGAAATGAACGTTCGGTTGGGTTTCCTTTTTGGGTGTGTAATCAAACGAACCTTACAATCACAAGCGAAACTCATAGAAGCGAAGGTCATAGACGCGAACATTTGAAGCGAACCTGAGATTCGCTTCCGGTTGACAAGATTCGCATCTTGTGCTTGGAATGAAAGTGTAAATTTGGAGGATGTTGATTTCTTGGATTCATAGGTTAGTCGCGAGTTATGTCACTATATTCATTTATCTGCGTCTAAATGGGGAAGAAGATAGTAAAGTTTAATTTTTGGTCCCTGCAACTTCAGCGCATTGGCACTTTTGGTCCCTGTTGTTTTCACAGATTGGTATTTTTGGATCATTTCCAGTTTTTGCTTCAAATAAAGGGGTGTATTGATGCTGAATTACCATTCCAGCAAGTGACAGTTTCGGCCTAATATTCAGAAAAGTTTACTACATTGAGGGCCGGTGAACAGTTTTGGATTTTTTAACGCACATATTTTTTCGTGAACAGAAAAATATGGATTCCATCAAGTCTTGGCGGTTCGGAAAGTCGTTTTTCGTGATAACGTCAAATTTTCACGGCTTTTTCCGGATTTTATACTTCATTGTGTATATCATTTTGTCGCGGGGGAGCTTAGTAAATTTTTATCCATTCAAGATCATTCTCATGACCATAAAAAGGCTTTATAATCACGTTTTCGATTATAAATCGGGGGAGAATTTGGTATGGCCATTCGAAATTGGATTTGTGACTTTTCAAAGTTGAAGATTTTTGATAAAGTTTGTGGTAGAATTATGAAGGTAGCTTTTACAGCGGAAGTTCTTCATCGAGCTCTGCTAAAGCTTTTACAAAGAAGTATCCTTTATAGCTGAAGTTCTTTATCGATCTCTGCTAAGGACTTGTTATATCTCCGACTTCTTGTATTTTCTCGATCAAGTGGCGTTACGAATCATAAAGTTTGGGTTGTTACATGATATTTTTTGATGGCTTATATCATTAGCTTATTTGAAGATCATTGTGACTTGGAGGGGGAGCTCTTCAAATACAAGAAGTGATTCGGTTTCTTTGTTCTGAAATGGGTTTTTATGGCGGGTTTGGTTTTCATGAAGATTCTTTGGGATTACATTCGAAAATGAAGTTTAAAGACATTACTTCAGTGCGTGATTTATATATCCTAGAGCCCATGTTTGAAGACTATTGAAGAATCAAAATTCGTGGATTGCTTCATATATTCCTCCTTGCAGATCTTTTTATTTGCTAGATGCTGGTTTTGGAAGTTAAAGCATTATCATCCATTCCATACTTTGAGGGGGAGATTGTAGGGTTTCAAAGCACTCCATGGATGATGGCAATGGGCCCCTGTAACGAATTCTAGGTTAAAAGCCCAAGACTTGTCTTTTCCCTATAAATAGTCATGTATTATTAACAATTAGGGTGAAGAGAGTATGGCAAAATGTAGCCGCCACGTTGTGAGGTTTCTTGTAGAGTTAGATTCTTATTTTCTTAAGTGTACTTTGTTCCTCACAATTCAATAAATCGAGTGATCATTCGACATAATCTTCATATTTGTGTTTGTTCTTATTTTCCGCATCTTGTTCATCAAATCTTAATTAGGGTTTTAATCCCAACAAAGGCCTCTAAGGCTATAATGTTTCCAAGTTTTAAGGCCTTTCATGGCTAGAAGAAGACCCAAAACAAAGATCAAGCCTCATAAGCCATGTCCTACATCTTATCTCAAGAATAGGGACCACACCACCTCAAAGATTGCACCTTTAAGCATTGAGACACTAGATCCTAACTGGAAATGCAACTAAAATGATTGGGAGTAGCTCATACTCACCAAGATTTAAACTTTTTTGGTCAAAAGGGGAAATCTAGCCTTAACAAAGAACTTAAGGAACATAAGCAAAGATTTGAGCTTTATACCTCAGTGTGGTGCCAAATGAGTAGCAAATGTTGGATCTAATGTCTTGGAGACAAAGCTTTCTTCCTGTGCCACCTTCTTTACCACCAAAGAATCTCAAAATCTCACTACAAAGCCTAAGAGGTTCAAAAATGGCTACGGTTAGCTAAGAGGGCCGAAATAACAATGGAGGCTTAGGTAAGGGATAGTCTTGGGGTCATAATGGGGTTTAAATAGTTCATAGACCCTAATCACTAGGGTTTTGGTATGAGCCATGTACGCCCAGCATACAAGATGTACGTGCAGTGTATGCACCTAGTGTCCTCTACGTCCAAAGTAATAAGAGCTATGACTCACGTACTAAAAAAGATTAAGATTATTATCTCAGGGACTAATAATGCCATAATCTCGAATTCCAAATGTTAAAAACCATCCTGATCAATCATGGATGTTACAACTCTCCCCCATTTGGTCTAGACTTTGTCCTTAATGTCCGTTGGTGCAAATTTATCCGGGTAATGTTCTTGCATCTCGTCCTCCGACTCCCAAGTCCATTCGAAACCCTTCTGGTGCTGCCACCGCACCTTCACCAGGTTCACCACCTTGTTATGAAGAGCTTTAGTTTTTCTATCCAAAACAGTAATGGGCTTCCCCACATTATTCAGGCTCCCAACCAACTGAATATTATACAGAGAATAATAGCAGCCTTATCTGCAACATACTTCCGGAGCTAACACATGTGGAATGTGTTATGGATCTGACTGGGATCGTATGGAAGATCCAACCGATAAGCAACCATGCCAACTTATGATGTAATCCTTAATGGTCCAATGTATTAGGGACCCGACTTGCCCCTCTTCCGAAACCAAATGACACCCTTCCAAGGTGAAAACTTTAGCAACCCAAACTCACCCACTTGGAACTCAAGATCTGATCGACGCCGGTCAGCATAGCTCTTCTGACAGCTCTGCGCAACCCTCAGCTGATCACACACCTACTGAATTAACTTAGTGGTCTTAAGCACCACTTGGGTGCTTCCCATGACTCGATGCCCAACTACACCCCAAAAAACTAGATTCCTATACTTCCGACCATACAACATCTCAAATAGGAGACAATCAATACTAGAATGATAACTATTGTTGTATGAGAATTCTACTAGTAGAAGGTAAGTATCCTAACTCGCTTCAAAATCCAATACGCATGCCCAAAGCATATCCTCGAGTGTCTGAAGTGTCTACTCGATTGGACCATCGGTCTAGGGTGGTAAGCGATGTTGAAATGAAATTGACTTCCCAACTCCTCATGAAACGTCCTCCAGAATCTGGAGGTGAAATGAACATCACAGTCCGAGACCACAGATACCAACACCTCGTGCCTGACCACCACCTCTCGCTTTTCAAACCCTGCACCTGTACCTAGTTAATCATATCCAATAAAGGTGAAATCACCGTCATCCTTAAGCAGACATCTCAAATCAGAGTGTTGGGTGTTTTAGTGCTGCGTCTCTTGGGCCTTTGGCTTTGTATTTTGTATATCCGGGCTGGGCCTTTCCAACTGTCTTTTATTATTAGGGTTATAGTATTTAAGGTGTGTGGATGCACTGTATTTTAAAACTTCAGAAATAGTCTTGTAACCCTACACGTCTCTAGAGTGGCAATTCTTCATCGATTTCTTCTGAGGCTATGGGTTATAATCATTCAACATATTTTTATCTATTTGCATTGCTCTTATTCTTTACTTGTTCAAATATATTCGATCTAACTATGGTTCAATCCTATAAATTGGTATCAGAGTAAGAGACTGTGTAATCTATATGCATCTCATCCATTGAAAGAAGCTTTTAGGGTTTCTGCTATTATTAGATCTTGTTTCAGCCGTCATCATTGGTTGTGCAACTGTTGATGCTAATCTTGATCTTAATATTACCCTAATATTGTTTACACATCTGATTCATATAGGTTTTGCTCTATATACCAACATGCATTTTGAAGATTCTCACGTTAACTCGATAAATCTCTCAAGCGGCATTGGATCCACAGCTAGGATTCCTATCTTGTTCCCTAGTGAATATGAAGTGTGGGCATTACATTTTGAAGACTACGTCCTTGGCCTAGTAGAAAACGAATATATGATCGGGGATGCCCTCGCTGTTGGGGTGTTTGTTCATACCGGAACTAGAAGAGTAATTACAACTGAAGCTGACTATAAAAAGCTTCTTATTGAAGTGAAGGATGTTCCATAGGATGAGAAGGAAAAGTTAATCAACAACGTTAAGGCAATGAGGATTATCAGGATTGCCCTACCACCAGACACCTATCGTTTGGTTAGTTCATATGATATAGCAAAAGGTATATGGGATAGGCTGAAGGAATTGTACTCCAATGACATTGATCTGGAGCATTCGACCCAAACTTTATTGTTATCAGAGTTTCGAGCTTTTGTGCAAAAGCTTGAAGAAGTTTTAGATCAGACCTTCAATCTCTATAATGATCTTCTTAGCAGGATAATGAAACATAAGATTGGATGTGAACTTATTGAGCAAAAAGTCACGTTCATCAATGGTCTACAGTTAAAGCACATGGGTAGTTTAAGAGCTACATTTTGGCTAAGCTTGTTGGTATCTTAAGGTCACATGAAGATGAAGTGACAAAAGAAGGGAAAATTGTTTATGGTGTAGGTTCGCTAGCACTTGTAGCTAAGGGTAATAAAGTTGTAGAAGATGATGATTCGGAATTTGAGCTCTCCGATTGTGAACTTTCTAAAAACGAGTTCGAAATGATGGTCCAACCCAAATAGGTTCACAAAGAAGAACTTCAATAGGAACAAGAACCGAAACTGGCAGGGAAGCTAAAGCTCTTAGAAGGTAAAAGAGGAGAGTACAATAGGTTCTTAGAAATAAGAGTACAAGAAGGAGAAGAAACTTATGGGTGACACTGGCTATGATTGTAACTACTATCATGGCAAAAACCACCTAGCCAAGGAGAGTATGCTACGAAGATTAAATGAGAATAAGGAAGGAGAAGACGGTGAGACATACCATCTCCGAAAGCTCAAGGAGATAAAGAAGAAAAAGAATGCTAATAATTCTATGCCTACTTTGATTGTGCAGGAAAACGATACTGAAAATCAATTTGGCAAGGTTGAAGTCTGGTCTACTGATTCCGAAGATGAGGACGTTCGTAAGCCTACTCATGGAAGAAGTTTTGTGACAAAGGAAATAGATTTGCAGTTTCGAGGTATATGCTTGATGGTGACGAATGATGTGTTAGGACTAATAGGATATGCTACCAATGGTGATCATGCTTCTGACAGCTGCTTCGCTGCAAATAATGTTCCTAAACAAATAAGCGAATGTGAGTAGGTCATCAACAAGGTAAACTCCATTCTAGAGTCTCTAAATATACCCATATCATGTTACGATACTAAACTAAATGATTTCAGATACACTTTTTCAAGTTTTGGTCACAGTTTAAAAAGAACTCGTTTAACAAACTCCAACTTAACTGATCAAATCACCAGGGCTTTGTCAAAGAGTGAGGATAGACGCATATGGATAGAGAAGATACAGTCTGATTTATCTAAGTCTACGAATGAGTCAATTTATTTACATAGGGATAATTTGAGTCTTTTAAAATAGCATAATATTATTTGTTTGATTGCCAAAAGATTTTATTTCTATATTACTCAGCTGCATATTAATTGTGAAATTGGCAAGAACATCCACAATATGATCTTACCTTTTCTTGAGTTGAAAGAAGATGAAATCGATGCGGATTGATATAGGTGCGAATCCATTGTCTCTTCAGGAAAAGTTTCAAATGCATACAAAGTAGGACTGGACAAAACCGAAACTATTCAGAAATTTGACTCACTAAACACCAAGTTATATTCAGAAAATAAACTTTTTGTTGAAAACGTTTATGAATTTGATGATGGAAGTGATATGAGTGAACTCTCTGTAGAGGATGGGGTTGATTATTTCGAATTTGTTAAAAGAGAAATCGGACCTACGAAAGTCTTGATTTCTAAAAATTCAGTTGAGTTCGCACGTATTTTGAAAAACAAACCTGAAGTTTTGAAAGTCAAAGAAACTGTTTTTCCTAAAGTCCAAATTGTGCCTAATCAAGTTTCTGCAACTAAAGGACTGGAAAAAAAATTAAACAACTGAATTAAACGTGTCTGGTCGATAATGACAACAATGATGGATGTGATGAGTACTTCTGGTATGCCCCGATCGATAATGCAGATGAAACCAAAGGTCTATCTGAAATGACCTTGTAGAGAACAAAGAGTAGATACGTAGCAGAACCCTTAAACAAAGTCAATTCATACTACGAAAAGGGAAGTCCAAGGGGAACTAAGAGTGTTCCGAGTGATACATCGTCTATTCGGACCGAAACCTCTACCAGAAAGCCAAGACCTAGGGCCAATATTTATAAATCCTCAGAGCAGTTCATAGCTTTAAAATTCCAAAGGAATGCTAGATATAACAAGAATCTTAAGGAAAGAAAACAGTTCTGGTAATCTAGAAATCAAAATTTCATGCATAAAGAAAAGGTCAATCAAAATGAAAATGTCTCCTCATCTGTGAATCCTAATACCTTTCCACAAAATCATGCCACTAAGGTATTGCATCAAAAAGTTTCTCAAAAATCATCCGTTCAAAATCGTGTGAAACATATGCAGAAAACCAACTCTTAAATGTTTTCTAACAAGAATGTTGCACATTCATTCAAGGTGTCGCAAGACGTTAAATGCAAAGGAAAGATGGATTCAGAGTCTAAAGTTCCTTTGAAAAGATCCAAAGCTAATCTTAAGACAATTGAGAAATAGACTGTTAAACAACAAATCCATAATAAACAAAAGAAACCATTCACCATGGATGCGAATTTAAAACATAAGAGGATTACTATTTTTAAAATCACAAAGAAAGATAAAACAACCTTAATAAAGCGAACATATCTGGTTGATCCTTCTATTTCTTTTCCTGTGGATAGCTCACGAGGGCCCAAAGAACTTTAGGTTCCTAAATATGCTTAACTTTCACAGGAAAAGAAATAGAAGAAACCATTCACCATGGATGCGAATTTAAAACATATCCAATATTTTCTTTGTATAAGTGATGTAAATGAAATGTAGGCTTAGACCTTAAGACAAAAAATGTGTAATTTTTCTTATGCTTAGAATTTGTAATACGATGTATGAAATCATGTAAGTAGTGTAACCCACACTGATTCCTTCTATGATTACTTGGTGTATACAAGTTATATATAATTAAGATCGAACGGACAGTTGAATGAGTGATTATGCCCTAAGCCCACAACCAAACAAGGAACAGGAAGTAAAGCGAAAATCACACATTTGGCTACCTATTAGATCTTCATTATATATAAACCTAACATATATACTAAGTAATCATAGAGTGAACAATAATGGGCCTTTCAAAAATGTAAGTTGCACTATACTAGAAAATAATATACTGTAATTGTACTTGTATGTAATCCTTTTAATGTATGTTTCCTTGATTCACCAGCTGTATTGTAAGATATTGTATTGTAGTTTTATTATTAAATAAAACTATTTGAAGTTATTTATGTATTCGTACACTAATCATATTGTTAATACCAAATTGTGAGTTATTATAACCATGCATGATGACCTAAGATGGCCTGATACGATGTTCTTCAGGTGTTAAAATCGTTATGACATTTATCACCCTAGAACTTACGTTCCAATTGTAGCTAACATTGTTAGTCCTGTGTAGAACTATACACAAATTCACGCTCTCCCTCTAGGATATTGTGGTTGTAAAATCAAGGCTTTTGTTGATACTTATATAAGTACTTGAAGGTGTGTCTCACAAAGCTATATTGACGGTTACATGTAGAATAATGGAAATCTATTTTGTAAGGATAAATCGTTTGTATTACTCTTTTCCTAGTGAAAACCTAGTATGTATGTTCCATAAACTATAACCTATTGTAGTTTATACGTTTTTTTTTTGTATTGTTTTCCGACTTGGTAAAATAGTATGTACGTCCCATAAACTATACCTATTATAGTTTATATGTATGTTTTGTATGTAATGAAAATCCTTGCAATTTAAAATTATGTATAAACGGTAATAAAAATATTTACGAAAGTACCCCCTTGCTCGGCATGTTACAAAAGGGTTAAAGTTTGATTTAAATATGTTTTATACTCATATATATATATATATATATATATATATATATATATATATATATATATATATATATAAAGTTTTATTTAAATATGTTTTATACTCATATATATATATATATATATATATATATATATATATATATAAAAGACATATATAATTGAGATTGAAAAGGCAGTCGGGCAAGTGATTCCACCCTAAGCCCACTACCAAACAAGGAAGATGAGTTAAGATAGAAACACCAGTCCTAAGCCTGTTGAATCTTGATTTTATATATATATATATATATATATATATATATATATATATATATATATATATATATATATATATATATATATATATATATATATATATAAAAGGGAAAAACAAAAGTTTAAATAATTGAAATAGTTTGAAGTAGTTTGAAATAGTTTAAAATGGTTTGAAATAGTTTGAAATATTTTAAATCTTTACACAAGATTTGCTTGTGTTGTACTTGTATTCCCCCTAAAACATGGAAAAATAGTGAAAACGTAGGGGTATGAACTCACCTCGAATGTATGTTCTTGTTTGGATATGAAGTGATAGCGATGATCCTCGGGTTAGAACTCGTGTGGACAGTCATATATTAATAATATTTATACACAATATCGTATTTAATAATTTAAATAATAATTTAAGGTGTTAGACAACAATAGATTATGTAAGAAATACATACAAACATCCTTAGCAATTATTTGAAGGTGTTCTTTGTATTCTTGAGTTAAATATGATGGTTTGAAGATGGTATGAATGTTCTTGGGTTTTGGATAGTGTTCTTGAGGAAAATAAGGAGATTTAAAGATGGTATGAATGTTCTTCAGGACTTTATGAAGATTTCAAGGAAAGCTGGGCAAAATCTTATGAATATATGGTGTCACGGATGAGTTTTGAAAAAAAAAATTAGGATTTTGGTCTAGGAAATGAGAAATGAAGAGTGTTTGCGGTTATGCACTTATATATAGGAAGAGTTTTTGGCCTTACTGGGCCTTAACAAGGAGATTTTAGTTGTTAATGGCCGAAAACCCCTTGATTTCGAACCTAAATTGATTACCAATTGGGATTTCGGTTATGGCTATTCACAAGGAAGTGATTTCGCTTTTTGGCTTCCATAAAGGAAGTGATTTTAGTTTTGATATGGGATTAGATTCCCAAAACTGAAAACCATGTATATACTATGAAATATCATGAATTAATTTAAATGTTTGACTTTTATTTGAGCAAGTGTGATATTTATTGACTTTTATTGACCCAAAATAACCGGTTAATATAGTACAGAGAGCTGAAAGATGGTGGAAGAGTGAACTTCGTTAATAACTCACGGGTTATTGACCCAAAATAACCGGTTATTATAGGATGATAACCAACGGAGAGTATTCAATCCGAAAAGTAGCATATGTGGAAGGATTGCAACACAATCTCGTCAGTGTTTCACAGTTGGTTTCTAGCACAGGATTGAAAGTTTTGTTTAACGATGAAGGTTGCGAGATCAATGAAAAGAAAACAAAGAATATGCTCCTAAATTCTAAACAAAAAGGAAAAATGTTCCCTCTCAGCATGAAACCCATCAAAGGGAAGCCAGCTATCTATCTACTAGCAAAAGCTTCACCGGACGACAGTTGGTTGTGGCATCATAGACTTTCACACCTAAACTTCAAAGACATCAACAAGATAGTTCTTGGTGATCATGTGTGAGGACTACCGCTCTTGAAGTATGATAAAGAACATCTTTGTGTAGCCTGCAAAATGGGAAATCAAAGTAGTAATAGTCATCCAACAATCATGAATACAAAAATCTTAGAACTGCTTGAACTTTTGCATATCGATCTTTGTGGTACTACTGTAATTGAAAGCATTGGTGGTAATAAGTATATTTTCGTTATAGTAGATGATTTTTCCCGATTCACCTGGGTGTATTTTCTTAAACAGAAATCTGAAGCCACTCCGAGGCTCAAAGACTTTATGATGCAGATAGAGCTTCAACTACGAAAGCTGGTTCGCAACACTCACAACGACAAAAAGTTGGAATTTATAAATTAAATGTTAGACGAATTTCTGAATGCGAAAGGAGTTACGCACAAATTTTCAGCTCCTTATAGTCCACAATAGAACGGGGTCGATGAAAGACGAAACCGATTGTTGTGCGATGCTGCAAGAAGCATGCTCTCCTTTACGAGTCTGCCACTCTACTTCTGGGTGGATACGATTGGGACAGCCTGTTTCACACATAATCGATCAATCGTCAATAAGATTTTCTCTTTCACCCCATATGAAATTTTGAATAACCGCAAACCTAATGTCAAAATTTTACACGTTTTTGGTTCTAGGTGTTTCATTTTCAATTCTAAGGAACAGATGAGCAAATTCGATGTGAAAGCTGACGAAGATATCCTCCTGTAGTATTCACTAACTTCTAAAGCATACCAGGTTCTCAACAAAAGATCCAAAATGATTGAGGAAACCTACTATGTTATGTTTGATGATAATTACATGAAGAAGTTTCAGAAGAATGACAGTCCAACGAAGGAGATATTTCCAAAACCGAATCCTGCTACCATCCCACTTTCCAATATTTAAAAGGAGTTCCTGAATCTATTCAATGATCCAGAAAAGGCTATCTCCTTAGAGTCCAAAGCAGTAGATAACAAGGAAGATGAATTGAAGAAAATCATTGATGATACTGCAAAAGAAATGGGACAGGAAAACACCACTATGAAAGATCCTAACATTCTAGTTCTACCTACAGATGTGGATGTTACATCGCAGGGGGAGGGTTATACTTTAACCTCCACATATGATAGTCATGTTCAGGGTGGGAATGAAACCCTGATGTCAGTTTAGAACCACATTTCCAAGGGGAGAATCCGAATCCAAAAGATGATCTTTATACATCATTCAAGAGGAAGAACAGAAATACAAATGATGATTCGGATGTACAATCAGAATTTGAAGAAGTGAATGCGGAATTGGATCCATCATATGATCCAAACTATCCTCCATAAGCTAAATGGACCAAAGATCATCTGAAAACTCAAGTCATTGGAGATTCTTCTTCAGGCGTTCTTATGGGAGCTCAACAAAAGGCGAAGCGAACCACACTATTCTCTAAACTGGAATTTTGCATGTTCAACTCGTTTATCTCCAAGATCAAACCTAGGAATGTTCAAATTGCTATTGATCATTCTGATTGGTTACATGCAATGTAGGAGGAGCTCAATGAGTTTGAATGAAACAAGGTCTGGACACTTATTCCAACTCCAAAAGATGCATTTGTTGTTTGTATCAAATGGGTATTTCACAACAAGTTAGATAAAGAAGGCAACGTCATACGAAACAAGGTACGATTGGTTGTCAAGGGGTAATGCCAGGAAGAAGGCATCGACTATGAAGAATCCTTCACATCATTTTCAAGGTTGTAATCTGTTCGTAGCTTCTTAGCTTATGTTGCACACAAGAACTTTGAAGTAAACCAGATGGATGTCAATGTTCTTTTTTAAATAGGGAACTTGAAGAGACGGTGTATGTGGAACAAACACCTGGGTTTATAAACAAAAAATGTCCTAACCACTGCTATATTCTGGTCAAAACAGTCTATGTTCTGAAGCAAACTCCAAGAGCCTGGTACGAAGCTCTTACTCATTTTTTAAAATAGGATAAGTTTAAACAAGGTTCGATCGACACAATCTTCTTTCGCAAGAAAGAGGGTAGCCAAGTAATAATCTTCCAAATCTACATTGATGACATCATTTTCGGTTTAACTAATCCAAGCTTAACTGCTGAGTTCCAAAAATTAATGGAAACGAAGTTTGAAATGAGCTCCATGTGTAACGCCCGCAGATCCGGGCTAGTCAATTTAGAGATAATAGGGGTTGAAAATGACTTTTTGAAAAAATATTATTTAGAATAAATAATCTTAAACAAGTTTTAGAATACATATCAAGGGTTCCGTACATATAAAGAACGTTGAAATCCGAGTTATAACGAAGAAGTTATGGTCCGTCGAAGTTTTACGGCAAAACTAGCACGACACCGGGAGACGTAAATAGTGAATTTACGATTGGGGAATTTTTAGCCTTAGAAATCGAAACAAAGGTTTTAGTATACGTTAAACCGAGAATATACAAAAAATGAATGCCCAAATCTGACTTTATATGAGGAAGTTTTGAATTTTCTAAGATTTGGCTTAGCATTGCACATCCCGAAACTCGAATTTGAGATCGAGCGGTTTTTGGCCTACGCGACCTAAATGAGAATTGAATATCTCATTAATAGGAACTCAACAGTAGAAAGACAGACGAAAACAGAGTCCGTATGTAGAAGTTATGAATTTTACGCGGACATTTAATAGTATAATCTCCTCGTACTGTTAAATTTAAGATCGGTCGAGAATTAGCCGATAGAGTCAAAATGAAAGTTGTAGATATTATTTTTATCTACGCGTGGATATAAAGAACATCAAAAGCGCAGGTTGTATGTAAAAGTTACGGATTTTAGAAGTCAGAACTATGCTGTGCGAAAACGGGTGAAGTAGCACAATCTTGGCCATTGCTTTCTCCCCAGGTCTTGCCACTAGATGGTGACATGTGGCACCAATTTCAGCCATTTTCACCCTATAAATAAAACCTATCCCACCCACATTTTCTTCACACCTTACCATTCTTTCTTATCTTTACTCTCTCTTTAGAAGCTCTCTCTAGCCCCGAAACCCCCGAAAAGCCAAGGGAACCTCCCTAGCACGAGGCGGAAGCCCCGAAGTGCTCGACGTCTGCGAGAAGAAGAGCTTTTCAGCTCTGGAACTCTGCTCCAAGCAAATCCATGTTTTCTATAAAACCCGCTGTAAGTTAGCTACGTCTACGCTATTTTTAATATAGCTTTTATTTAATTATAGTAACGTTATTAGGAACTTATAATTAGTACTTCGGCTATTATTATTATGGGTTATATAAGTATTGTTTAACACTTATATAATAGTAATAATAGCTAGACTATGAATTAGCCTCGGCGAATAATATAATAAACTCTAGTGATAATAATACTAGGTTTCGTCGAAGGAAATTATTTTTAAGAAGAAAGCGTTGTCTGAGTTCGGAATCACCACCTTTTCAAGTGAGTGCATGGTCACTTTCATCTCACACATAGATATGAAGTATTTAATATAAATTACATGTTATGTGTGCATATTGTTTGAATACTTGTTGTCTATGCTGGGTGAAATATTTTTATACACGTTTTAAATGATTTAAATTGTATATGTATTTTATATCTACAAAACATGTTGGGTAAAACATGGGTAGATGTAATAGTTTATGTGTGACCAATTAAAATAATGAGAGGCCTCGATATAGATGTTATTGATGATCCAGTCATCTAGCGGATTATAGATGACGACCACAGACTATTCTAGACAATCCAGTGGAACGCTAGCAGCATTGCAACTTGTAGGTGTTTATTTGAACTGTGTGCTCACTACGAGTACTCCATCCCCCACGAGGTTGCCTTATTTGACATGAATTGCTGAGGAACCCCCGAAGCATGTGTTGTCACCCCGATGAAAGTCCTTAGAGTAGGTCCCTTGTGTTAGGTGTTTTAGGGACGTAAATTGAGGATAACAGGAATGGGTAGTCGAGTTTGTTTTGCTTGATAAAGTTAATAAACTTATTTATTGTGGGTTGAAAACCCTATGTATTCACCAGGTTTCCCAATCTGACCCACTCAGTTTATTTATATCACAGGTATTGATATGAAGTCACGTTACACTGAGAGATTAAGGAGATATAAATCACTAGTGATAATGAATGTAACTTCTGTTTATGCTTATGTTTATGTATTGACGATGACATCCCATATGTTTTAAAATGAATAAAAATACTTTTCTTCGGAAATGCTTTGATAACGTATTTATCATGTTTTACTGAGAAAAAATTCCGAAACATTTTTAATAAAAGAGGTACTCTGATTTTTATAAAGCATAAACAAAATCGGTCTTTTTTGGCCTTGAAAATGGGGATGTCACACCATGGGTCTGATTAACTTTTTCCTTGTCTTGACCATAAGGCAGAGTCAGGAAGAAATCTTCATAAATCAGGAAGCTCATACAAAGACCTTACTTAGTAAGTTTGGAATGGTGGGAGACTCAAATGTGAAGGTTCCAATCGCATTCAGAACAAAACTAACTCCGTCTCTAGAAAAAACGGATGCAGATACGACACTTTATCGTCACATGATAGGTTCACTAATGTATCTAATTGCTAGTCAACCAGATATCATGTTTTCCGTTTGTTATTGTGCAAGGTTTCAAGCTAATCCTAGTGAACCTCACATGATCCCTGTCAAGAATAGATTCAGGTATCTTAAAAGAACATCTTCACATGGAATATGGTACCCCTCAAAGTCTGGTTTCTTTGTGCAAGAATTTTCGGATGCTGATTTTAGAGGATGCGGGTTAAATAGAAAAAGTACAACTAGAGAATGCCAATTTCTTGATGGTAAACTTTTCAGTTGGCAGTCCAAAAAGCAAATCTGTGTTTCCTTATCAACAACAAAAGCCGAGTACATTGCTGCTGCCTCATGCACTTCCCAGGTCATATGGATTCAAAGTCAACATCATGATTCTGGCCTAAACATGAAACGAATCCCAATATATTGTGAATCCGAAAGCGCCCTTTGCATTTGTCACAACCCAGTGCGACACTCAAAGACGAAACATATAACATTGAGGTATCACTTCATCAAAGATCAAGTGGAAGATGGTAATGTTGAGATACATTTTGTTAGATCTTCAGATCAATTAGTGGACATTGTCAAGAAAGCGCTACCGGAATCTACATTCAATCATATTCTTCAAGGGCTGGAAATGGTGGAAGCTAAATTAGTTCCAAAACCTCTTTTGCCTTCAAAGTGGCACTTTCACTTCCAGTTACACTTTTGCTTTCGTAGTCCATAGTTTGACATGCGAATTGGTGCGAATGCTCGCAATAATTCACTATCATCTTTTGTCCTGCAAATTGGTGTGAATGCTCGTAGCTATCATTTACCGTGCGAAAGTTCTCAGTGTCTCAAAATCAACCATTCACTTGTGCTTTGGAGCTTTTTATATCCTTTTGCATATTATGTATTTATGTTCGATCTTGTTTCTATTTTAATATTTAAAAAAAATACAAAAATATTTCATTTATGTTTTTATTTCATTAGAAAATCAAAATTACAAAAATATTTTCTTTACATTCTTTTCTTTAATTTTACTTATATCAAAATACCATAAATACTAGATAATTGAGCATGTTTTATATCACGAATATTGGTTTTCTCAAATATGATTAATGGGGTCGGTATAAACTTTCTTATCTATGTACTAGTTAAGTGTCCCTAGAATCATGTTGATGCATGTTGTCTGAAGCTTCAATGACTCTATGTTGAATCCTTAATGATTCGTTAACACCAATCATTTCTTCGCATTTAGGCAGTTCATTCATATAAGTCTTGAGCTACCTTTCGCATAGCAGAGGTATTCTATATTCTTTAGAACCACGTTATACCTTTCTCCATTACTTTTGCATTCACCAATGTAACCCTCGAGACTCTTAGACATTACCACTGAGGTTTATGGTTACACAACTTCTATGTTGATAATCTTCAATTTGTTATCACCACAAATTGAGTGAAACCCAAAATCCAACTCACTTATATGAATTGACGGCGAACAATATACATGTTCTAGATTTTTAATCAAGGAATTAACGAAACTCCACTTTCATGGTCACTACCAAGAAATCTCTTTTTCTTTTGCGAGATCTTAATGAAATGCTCTAGACCTTAGACGTTTCTACCATATAGATCCAATTTTTATTTTTCTTGAGATTTCCATGCGAATCCATGTCACTTAAAATAATTCCAAATCTTACATGCTCAATTGACTACACTGGTCAAACAATTACTTCAATCGAACTTTCAGACTTATATCAAGTTTCGTAGTTTTGTTGTAGATAGAACCACCCAATAAAGCATTTTAAAAGATACATTTCACTATTTCTTAACGAAAAAGTGATCGCATTTCAACGGGAAATCACAAAGACACTTCTTAATCATGGTATTCATGATTTCGTTTAGTTTCGTAGATAAATTGATGATGTCTCATTGCGAAGGGTTGTATATACACTGGATATGAGAGGTATTTATCAGGATTAACTGGAAAAGAAGACAACTGAATCCATTACTAAAAGGGTGGCGTTGATGCGACAATTTATTTTGGATAAGAATTCAAATGTGCGTGTGAAATTTGAAACGATGTCTACTGTACCACTGCCTGGCAAGCATGCATGGCATCACAATTGTCAATCACGTCTTTTTAGGAGACTTTTTAGTAACCAATACACCATACATCTGGATTTCTCTCTCCAAACAAATCATATAAAGGGATTTTGGCGATTCAATTCATATTACCGCTTTCAAATATCTTCAAAGAGTTCTGACGATTAAACCTCTCTACTGTTGATCTTTCTCTCTAAGAAATCAACAATGGTAGGTTCTTCAGAAACCCCTTCTATTCAAGATCGATTTGCACAATTGTCGCTTCTTACTATCACGCCTAAACAAAACTTGATTTTGGATCTTGACCCTCTTAAGTGCGACAGCTACATGCTACCCATCATTGAGTGCTTTAAATATTCCTGTCTGGTTAAAGCTATGACCACATCCGAGATTGTTCTGATGCCCCTCTTATCGAAAGCCTACTCGTATGCTTGCTACATCAAGGAAGTACAAAGAATCACCTTCGAAGTTCACGACAGGAAAACCTCAATCACCAAATCCCGATTTTGCTCTTTACTAGGGCTCGCTCATACTGATGATATGGTTGACCCTGATTCCGTCTTCATCGCAACCATCATGAAGATGTTCTTCCAAATGGGGTACAAAGAAACCCTAACTACCATCTCAAAGTTCTGGAAAGCCAATCTACCACTTCAATGGAATTGGCTTTTTACCCGGTTGTTCAAAAGCTTCTTTGAGCGTGTGACTTGCTCCGATTGTGCCAGTAAGTTATTCATGACCATCATATATGGGATCTACATGGGGATCAATATTGATTTTGGGGTTGTTCTTTAGGCTCAATTGGTCCAAAGTACCCATTCTACAAACCAAAACAGTGGAATTTCCTGTGCTCGCTTCTGGACAATGGTCGTTCAAAGGGAAATTGAAAAGTTCCAGATTCTTGTGATGCAATATTTCTTCATTTATACCATTTCAGTCTTCCACACTACACACATCATTATTCCAAACAACTCAAAATTCTCATTTGTTGGCTTTATTCCTAAAGCCGTGTTTCGTGATGTCCCTGCCGCAACCAAGATACTTGAAGCTTACAGAAAACTTCAATTTTCAGGCTTTTATCCTTTAACCGATGACATGCAAACAATATTAGAAGAGGATAATAAGCCTAAGAAAGGAGGAAAGAAGAAAGTTGCAAAGGAAGGTACTTCAGCACCCGCTCCAACCCCCAGGAAATGAAAGTCACACATTGGTTCATCTGCACCAGCTTCATCTCCAACAAATAAGTGAAAGATAAAGTAGGTTGCTCGCAAGCCCAAGGCTCCAACGCCAAGCCAAAGTGAAGATTCATAGTCAGTTACTCACTTTGATGTTTGCATTTCAATTGATGAGACTGTAAACATGAAGACACTCCAACAACCTCGCATCATGAGGTTTCACAGCCGATTTCTACGAATCCTGAGGTAACCTTTGAGAATCTTATCTCAATTCCTATTACCAATGAATTTATTGAGGATGTCTCTATTACTTCTCCTACTGCTACTCTTTCAACACCTATCTCCATTTCCCCATGCCCACCTGTTTCTTTGGGCGTTTCGTAAACCGCACCTCCTATTTTCACTGATTCCACAACGACCACTGTTGAACCTTTTATCATTTTCAACGCATCTGATGCAGGGGCAAGGGATTCAGGTTTCACTGTCGGTTCTTCTACCCAACTGGTCTTCCCTTTCCAAATAGATGATCTAGACATTATTCAGTGGTGATGACGATGACTTCGCGGGATTCACTTACAATCCTTTTAACAATCGGACTGAAAGTGATGACGAAGATCCAGTCACACAAGGGAAACTCAAGGCGATCAATGATAGACTCGATTCGTTGCTTCAATCCTCCAAGGCTTCTTCTACTGAAGATTATTCACAAGCAACAATCAAATCGTTCCTGGAGACTCTTATGAATGAGCATTCTGCCAATCTCGAAAAGACAAACAAGGCTGTGAATTCATCTGCTTCTGTGTGCATCCAAACGACCGAAAAAGTCGATAAACTAATTACAGATACTTGTGAGTTCATGGAAAAATTCCAAAGCTCTTTAGAGTCTAACACCACAAAGGCCAATGAGGTAATTTCTTACATGGGCTCAACTCTTAAAACAGAGAAGGCAAAACTTTTAAAGGTTCACACTGGTCTTCAATCTGACCATGTTGAGTTTAATTCCTCCATTTCCTTGAAGATCACAAAGCTCCAGGATAAATTAGCGATAGAGAGCAAAATCATGGATGTACTTGCTGTAAAGACTGAAAGGGTGAAAGTCTTGACAGTCAAGTTAAAAAATTCTGAAAAACGAGTCAATGATTTATTATCCAAGAAAGTAGACATAAAGAGTTGTATAATAGATGTCAATGGACTGCTTTCTGAGATTATTGAGACTCGTGATTCCATGATCACGATCACAGTTACAAAGCATTTTGTAGAGAAACTCATGCCTGTTTTTGCCATTCTGAATTGACTGGAGGGTTTTCCAAAAATTTTCTCAATTCCGAAACAAGGGGGAGAAGAAGGTAAACTGTCTAAAAAGGGAAATCACAAGCCATCTGTGAAACCTATTGTCAAGCCCAAAAGCAAATCTGAACCAAAAGGCAAAGAAAACCTTTCCAGTGAAGAAAAAATTATCAATAATAGCAAAGATGAAGAGCCTGATGAAAATGAGTTAAAAAGAAGAAAAGAACGTGAAGCTCAAATGGATAAACGTCAGAGGATCATCGTGAAGCTGAAGTCATAGAAAAAGCTTAATGCGAAGCTCTCTTCGCACTGGAAAGCTGAAAGAACTTGTTTCCAGTGTGGACACTAAAGCAAATCCCGAATGAAGTTGTTGGTATGCCAAATCAATATTAGTTGTAACCAGTTGTCTCCTTTGATCTTCAGAATTCACAAGATTTGCAGCTAGACATTCCAATTTTTATTGAAAGCATTTATGTTTTTCATCTTTGTGAAAGTTATGAATGCCCTTGTGACAGACAGTGGTGCTAATCACTTACTCTTCTCCTTCTACCTCAAGCATATGAAGCTACAATATGAGACGTGGAGTGAGAGAAAGATTACAGAAGGGAAGGACACTGGTCCTATCGAAACCGATAGCTTCCCAAATGCAAAGTTTAAGGTTGCGAGAGGTTCATCCAGTCAGGTCTGCGAATTCACCCTTGTTGATATTCCATGCATTAACCGATATGATTGGACCATGCTTTACAATGTTTTTGCTAAGGTATGGTTAGAAGTATGAAACCATCATTACTCACCTCAAGCAAATGCTAATTTCTTACATTTATGAGGTTATGCAGATAGATGCTAAAATTGTTGTTGTGCTGCGAAGGAAGCTAGGTGTACTTCCCAAGGATAACCCTGATGGTTTTAAAATGATGAAACTTGGGAAGATACATAAGAACGGATGGTGTGTGGCCTTTCAACTAAAGGAGCAAAATGATGTAGACTATCAAAAAATTTGTTTCTTTCTTGCTGACAATCATTTATACACCACCTCGTATCTTGAATATATTTTAGAGATTATCAACAGGTACAAGGGTAATAGCAAAGGTGACAAGAATTGCTTCTTGGATATGATTCAATGGTATATCCCAGTTCGCAAGGTTCTGCTGATCATCATTCCAAAAAGTTTTTCAAGTGCAGAAGCGAACCTAGTCTTGAAGTACTCTCACCTCAATCGACGCAAAATGGGAGATTGTTGAGTATTTTAGTGTTGTGTCTCTTGGGCCATTGGATTTGTATTTTGTATATTCAAACTGCCCCTTTCCACCTATCTTTTATTATTAAGGTTATAGTATTTAAGGTGCATGCATGCACCGTATTTTAAAACTTTGGAAATAGTCTTGTAACCCTACATGCCTCTATAGTAGCAATTCTTCATCGAGTTCTTCTGAGGCTGTAGCTTTTAATGATTTAGCGTATTTTGATTTATTTACGTTGTTCTTATTGTTTAATTGTTTGAATCTATTCGGTATCACTAGGATTCAATCATATCACGGAGCACTTGCCGTCTTATGGCTCAAAGCATCGGCCACCACATTGACCTTCCTAAGATGGTAAAAAATCTCACAGTCGTAATCTTTTACCGCATCTAATCATCTCCTCTACCTCATATTCAAATTCTACTTATCCATGAAATATTTCAAACTCTTGTGATCAGTGAAAATGGTGCATTGGACCCCATATAAATAATGCCTCCAAATCAAAGGGCAAATACCACCACCCCTAGTTCTAAATCATGAGTGGGGTAATTCACCTCATGAGGCTTCAGCTGCCTCGAGGCATAAGCAATCACATGCCCCCTCTGCATCAGAGAAACACCCAAACTTGAAATAGAAGCGTCAAAATACACCACAAAATCATCCAATGCCTCGGGCAGTGCTAGAACTAGGGCCTCACATAATTTCTACCTCAAAGTCTCAAAAGTCGATTGTTGATCTGTACCCTACTGAAAGATCACACTTATCTTGGTCAAATGGTTTAAGGGCACGACAATCTTGGGGAAATCCTAGATGAATATCCGATACTACCCTTCTTGCCCCAAGAAAATTTGGATCTCGGGTGTGTTCTTCAGATCCTCCCAACATATTATTTCCGCAATCTTGGTCGGATAAACCAAAATGCCCTCTTGGTTGATGATGTGCCCCAGAAACTGCACCTCATGCAACCAAAACTCACATTTGAACAATTTGGCATAAAGCTTCTCCCTCCTCAATGTCTCTATCACCTCCCTCAAATGTTTCTCATGCTGCTCCATGGTCTTAGAATAGACTAAAATATCATCAATGAAAATGATCATAGACCGGTCCAACATCGGACTGCAAACCCGATTCATGAGATCTATGAACGTTGCTGGAGCATTGGTGAGCCCAAATGGCATCACCACAAACTCGTAATGACCATAACGAGTTCTGAACACCGTCTTCGATATGTCTTCATCACTAACTATGATCTGATGATACCCTGAACAAAGGTCAATCTTGGAAAACCAAGATGCACCCTAAAGTTGATCGAATAAATAATCAATCCTCGGAAGCGGATAACAGCTCTTCACCGTTCGCTTGTTCAGCTCCCGATAATCAATAGACATCTTGTGTGACCCATCCTTCTTTTTCACGAACAGGATCGGTGGTCCCCATGGGGAACTGCTCGGATGAATGAATCCCCGGTCTAGCAGCTCTTGAAGTTGCGTAGACAACTCCTGCATCTCCGGTGGATCTAAATGATATGACGCCTTGGCTATCGGCACGCACCCGACACCAAATCAATATGAAACTCCACCTTCCTCTTGGGAGGAACCCCAGGAAACTTCTCTAGAAATACATCTGGAAAATCTCGCACAATAGTTACACTACTCAAGTCTGATGTGGCCTCCACCCTCATATCTGAGACATAAGCCAAGAAACTAGAACAACCCTGCTGAAGGATTCTCCTAGCCCTCGCAACCGAACAGAGAGTTGGCCCATGCGAGGCTCTCTCCCCACGGATAACCAGTTCTCCCTAACTTGGGGTTCAAACCCTCATCGGCTGACGCTCTTAATCTATCATGGACCTAACCAATCCTTCCTGATGATCACCTTTAATTATCTCAAAGGAATTAGAACCAGATCAATTAGAAACCTCTCCCTGAACATATTTAGGACACTTTTCCGAAATACCCTCGCAACGCTCATGGTACGATCATCCGCAATCTCCACCTCAAGTGGGGAATCCAAAGTCCCCATATCATCTTGAAACTTCTTGATGAGCACAAAATATATAAATAACTGGGTAGCCCCCGTATAAAAAAGAATATGAGACGACAAATCGTTGACCATAAATGTCCCTATACAAGATCATAACCATATAAACGTAATCAATAAAATAAATAAAACATAAATAGATCACATACTAGTCATGACGTCTAGTGTGTTGGAATAGTGTCTAAGGCTATAACTATATTTGGCAAGTTTTTGACCCGATTGTGCATGGTCCTTTTGGGTTGCCTTCACCATAGCAACTTGACAGGATAATTTATAATGAGATAAGAAATATTATATTATGAGAATATTATAAGGAATAATAATATTGTTATTTGATTAATATAAGTCATAAATTTATTAGAAATTAATTTGGTGACTTAAAGAGATTAATTCAATAAAGTGGCATAAACTGTCAAATGTGTGATAGTTGTATTTTGGGCTATGAATCTTTATGGATGTGAGGGTGGACGATTTTAGGGTTTGGAGAAAACTAGAAATCATCCAAGGCCTAGTATATAGGGATCATTTGATTGCTTAGGGACTAAGTTATTCAATTAGGGTTTAAGGTGTAACCCTAGTAGCTCATAGTATATATAGACCCATTGGGTGGAGGAAATCGGCACTCATGCAAGACAAGAAACCCTAAGGCCGATTTTCTCACCCTCATCTCTCTCTATTATCATCCTCTTGCTAGTTGGTGTTTGTAATCCATTAGAGGAGTGACAAATGTGACTCTAAGCTCCACAGACAAGAAGATTCAAGCAATCAACTCAAGGTATTCCTTTAGATCTGATTTCATATGTTATGATTTGAATGTTTATACTAGATCTATCAATAAAAGTCTTGGATACATTGTATGTTCCATTAGAGAAACCTAGATCCAAGCATTAGGGTTTGCATGTGCACATAGGAAATTTCTTATGGCTCAAACCAATCATAGTGTTGCTCGCTAACCACATGCACAACATGTCGAGACTGCTGCTCGACACACTCCACCATGCGGGTTACCAAACTTGGCACATCAGCCACGGCCCTGCTAGCCCCTGTTGGGAGGATCGGAGGTCTTAGTCTTCTTGACCTCACCCATTGATGCCTGAACTTGCTCTGAATTCTTCTTGGTCCAGAGCTCCAACTCAATTTCCTATTCCCGGGCCTTCTCTACCATGTCATTAAGGGTATATCATCCCTCTGCATGGAATGATACCTCGTCTTCTTCATATCCTCATCCACAACGTAAAGCGGAACCAAAAGTGCTCTTTCTCGAAACTTGGTGGTGGTCTACGCTACAGTCTATGAAGTCTTTAATAGATCCTAAAACTCTCTCACCAAATGATTCACCTCGACGGACAGTCCAAACTCCTAATCAAACCTCTTCACAAAATCCTCACAGGTCATCTCAGCCACACCCGCCGATCCCACCTCGTGGGTAGCCTTCTCCCAGTAGTCTCGTGCTCGATCCCTCAACATGCAAGATGCGAACCCCACCTTTTCCACCTTATGGTAAAAGCTCGTGTGTAAGTCATTATGCATGTCTGCCACCCAACGTCAACTAGTGATGGATGTCGGACACCAAAACTACTTAGGCACTCTACATGCCTTTAACTCCATTAACGAGAGTGCTCGGGCCCAATCTGGCCTGTAACAATCTTGGCTCTGAAATACTTGAACTGCTCTTCCATGATCTACATGATGCCCTCCTTGATGGTACCAAAGATCACCGGGGTAGCGTCAAGTATACCAAGAGTAACCTCAACTGTTATAAGATCGTGCAGCCTCTCAACAATGGGCTCTGCACCAGAGCCTGGACTTGATCCTTATCCTGATCCTGAATTTGAACCACGTGTGATAATCACCATCCTCAACTAAAAAAATAACACATGACAAAAATGATAAGGGATTCCACCTCACAAGAAACCTTAGAGCTTCCAGGTATGACATTGTTTCGGGTACAGGTCCTGTGCTTTCAGTAGTATGAGCCCAATACTACGTTGCACACCTACCTGTATCTTCCCCAATGCCATACCCGATACCCCTAATTCACCCGATCACAAGTTATGACCCATAAAACACAACACCAACTCAAATCCTAGACTATCCTAGGATTTTCCAATAACTACTAAACTTGAAACTTAAACCAATCATAGCAGGTTTCCTTATGCATGCAAGTTACACACAAATAGAATCACATAGACTATCAAATAAGCTTCTACCCTAAACCACAACCAAACAAGGAACATGAATAAGATAGAATTCATCATTCTAGGGCTATGCAATGCTAGAATTATACAACTTTGAAGGCATACACATGGCAAGTAATCAATTCAATCATCATTTCCAAATATAGTTATAGCATGGCTAGTACATTGGGAACACTTACTTGAGCTCGGCCGATTACGCACATTGCACTCTCCCATTTTACTTATAAAAACAGTTTTCAAGAAAATTTGTAACTTCTGGTTTCTTTTTGAATAAGGGTTTACCATTTCCTTAGTTTGAGTTATGACACACCCAAGAGTGTGATCAAATCCCTCAAACCAAGGCTCTAATACCAACTTGTAACAACCCAAAATGTATAGGAACATTTTCATTTAAATAGTTAATAATATCAACCACATTTGTTTCCAAAAATCCCATTACATAACTACATTGTTTAAAAGATCATAGTTTTCACATGCTAAGTGCAAAAATACTGGGGAGTGCGTGTTGCGCCATCAAGTTGGGCCCTTTCCCTTAGAACCAGAAGTAGTTGAAACACCAAACAAAAATTGTAAGCACACGTTTCGTAAGATTCCCAAATATACATAAACACATAACCATATATTTCCATGCACACATAAACATAGGTTTGCCATGGACTCCCTCCAGGGTCTTCATTTCGAATGTCATGGACTACCTCCATGGTCTTTCCAAGTGCCATGGGGTCCTCCATGCTCTTCACATAAGTCAATGCAAACCATAAAATAATAAATTACTAACATCTCATAGCAATCAATGGGCCAGCCTTGGTGCCTTCGACCCATCGGTGTAGTGAGAAGGCTCAACTCGATCTGCTGAACACAATAGCTGCTTGCCTAACAGTCTGAAACCTCAAACTAAACAATAATACAAATAACCCTAAATTAGGATTATAATTCACCCTGATTACAAAGCCTAGAATTCTAAGTCCAAGTTCATCCATGGTGGCCCAAAGGTCATTCCTTCACTAATGGGCCTAGCATCAAAAGTCTGCAACCATTATGGGCTATAAGGCCCAAAACTCCGAACCAAGTTACTCATTATCTAATAATGAATTACAGGGCTTAACTGATCCAACACCTCAAACCCACGATCAAAAACCCAAAAAACCACATAAGAACCAAAGATTTGATCGCAATGCTTGACAAGGCTGCCTAAACTGTACGCCCAACGTACACACTAGTACGCACAACATACCTTAGTTAGAGGCAGTACGTATGACGTGCATGGCTGTACACAAGATGTACATGCCAGCTATACCACAATCCATACAAAGGCTGAATGCATTAAAATTTTACATTCAAAACTCAGATCTAGACCCATTAAGACCTCTAGGGCTATAAAGTTACCAAGTTTAAGCCCTTGCATCGCTACAAGAAGTCCAAAAACAAATATCAAGTCTCATAATCGCTTTGCCACATTTTATCTCAAGAATGGGGACCAAACTACATCAAAGCTTGCAACTTTAAGCATTAACACACTAGATCCTAACTCGAAATGCAACTAAAAGGCTTGGGAGTAGCTCATACTCACCAAGATCTAACCTTTATGGGTCAAAAGAGGAAATCTAGCCTCAACCATGAACTTAAGGAAACACAAGCAAAGATTTGAGATTTATACCTCAATGTGGTGCCAAATGACTATCAAATGACAGATCTAAAGTATTAGAGACAAATCTTTCTTCTTGCAGCACCTTCTTCACCACCAATGAAGATCAAAATCTCACTACATAGCTCAAGAGGTTCAAAAATGGTTAGGGTTATCCAAGAGGTCCCAAATGACAGTGGAGGTTTAGGTAAGGGAAGGTCTTGGGGTCATAATGGGTTTTAAATAGTGCACAAACCCTAATCACTAGGGTTTTGGTCTGAGCCACATATGCCCAACGTACAAGATTTACGTGCAACATACGCACCCAGAGTCCTTTATTCCCAACGTAATAAGAGCTATGCCCCACGTACTAAAAAAGGTTATGATTCCAATCTCGAGGACTAATAATGCCATAAACTCAAATTCCAAAGGTTAAAAACCAACCTGATAAATGTTGCGTGTTACAGGAGAACTACCCATCCAGAGTAATGCCAAACTGAGTAAGACTCATAGTCCAAGTACCGATGCAGAAATAGCATAAATAAGTAGGATTCCATACGATTCTGCTGTAGGATCTATCATGTGTGCTATGATATGCACTTGCCCTGACATATCATTTTCTTTGAGAATGGTCGGCTATAATCAGGTAAATCCAAGTAAAGCTAATTGGATAGCAGTTAACAATATACTTAAGTATCTGTGAAGGACTAAGGATAGGGTCCTAGTACTTGGAGGTAGTTATACATTCAGAGTAATTGGGTATAGTGATGCCATATTTCAATATGATAAAGACAACTTCTGTTTACAATTTGGCTGGGTGTTTACTTTAAATGGAGGAGCAGTTACTCGGAAAAGTTCCAAGTAAGAGACAGTGGTTGATTTTACTTGTGAATCCAAGTACATAGAGGCAATTGAAGCATCAAAGGAATCTATTTGGTTAAAGAACTTCGTTAGAGATCTTGGAGTTGTTCCAACCATTGAGGAGTTGATAGATCTTTTATGTGATAATGAATGGGTGGTTGCCTTGACAAAGGAACCAAGAGATCATGGAAGATCAATACATATCAACAAAAAGTACCATTCATCAGACAAAGAACAGAAGAAGGTTAGCTCACTATGAAGAGAATATCATCTGAAGAGAATTATACAGATCCACTTACAAAGGGACTGAGTAGGGCTAGACACATTCAACATGTGGGAAGCATTGGTCTGAGTGATGAGGTTAGTTTTAGTAGTTATATACTTAGTTCAAAACTTGTAACAAAGTAAATGTAATTGAATTTTGGTGATTAAATAATAGAGAATTGTTTATGAGTTTGTTTACTACCTTTTGTCAATTATTTGTTCTTGTGTTTCATTTTTTGCATGTTTTACTTCCCGAATAATATGATTATTCAAAATTCCACAGTCGATCATACTTTTGGAAGTAAGTAGTGAATTAAGATTGTCATGAATTGAGTTGTAGATTGTCTAAGGGGTTTTAGACATAGAAATCATATTTCTATATTGTTCATAAGTACTTTGAAATGGATATTTAAGTATTGGATTAACCCATACTCAGAGCATTACTTCATGGAATTAATCACGAGTAATTCTGAGACGATAATATCTTATAATCTTCAAACATAGATGCATGAGTTGTACTTTAGATGTTGCTTGATCATTGATAATATGTAAACACATAAGTTACTTGATGTTATAAAACGTATTGTGATACATGATTTGATGAGTAAATGGTGCAAGCATATAAGTCAAAGTTTATTTGTTCATTTTACCCTACCAAGAAAAGCGATATCTTTGGGCCCCTTGGTGATTTGGTGTTGACTTATAGCGTCGGCCCCAGCTATGACTAAATTGATGTTTTCGATTAGAAGTTCTATGTCATTACAAATAAAAAATTAGGAAACAAAGTATTACAATGAGATTGATTCTATTCCATGCCTCATGTTCGAATGTTAGCTTTCAGAAGAGAGGATTATATGATCACTTATCTTGCGACACGTAACTGACTAGGTCAGAGTTCGACAATGGCTTTTGGAAGCTACAATTTGCTAATCATTTTAGAAGTTATACTGGCAATTATATTTATAGACTTATCTAAGTGGGAGACTGTTGCATTAGGTATCTAAGCCAATAGCTAAAATTGGTATATACTTGAATGGATAGGAGCATAGTCCTTTTGTGTTTCCCTCAAACCTAGCAATTGGACAATCTGATTTTAGAGAGAAAAACTAATTTATTATGTGAATAATAAATTAAATAAATGGTTTATTAATGTGTTATGAAAATAATACATTGCTTATAAATCATATTATTTAATTAATAATTAATCATAAATTAACTGGAACTAATTTTAGGATTAATTGTATTAATTATAAGTACAATGACTGTTTTGTTATTTATTAATAGTTGAGAAAGGAAGGTTCTTTAACCTCATGAAAGAGGTGGATGAAAATCTCTAGGGAAGTCCTAAGAGACTTCGCCCAAGGCCCCTTGGACAAGGGGATAGGGTTGCTTGGTCACCAAGCAAAGAAATCTAAGGCTTATCCCTTAAACCATAGGTTTGGCACCAAGTTTCCTCAACTATATAAGGAGTTCCATAGTCTTGATTTTGTCCATATCTTCCCTCCATAAGCATTAGATGAAATTCCCTCCTCTCTCATCATTAATTCTCTTGCTAGTTTGGGTGTGATTCCATTAGAGGCACGACACTTGTGGTGCTTGCTTCTAAGAGATTAACAAAGAGGAATTCTAGTTGTTTTATATAACAACTAAGAGGTATGTAATCCAAAAACCCTCTCATCATAATTTCGAAAATAGCCTAGGGTTTGTTGGTTTCTTTTTTATGTTCTTAGTTATAATTTCAATAGAGAAAACATAAATCCTATTTAGGTTGCATACAAACTTAATGGTTTTTTTTGTTTACCTAAATCCCATCAAGATGACCCCCAAGTAGTGTTAATTCTATTGCCATGTCGTGGTCACATCTAGACAAAACAAAGACGATAAGTCTCGCCACCACGTCATGGTCCTTCCTTGGCCACACCATGCTTTCTAGTCGGAAAAGTTTTTCTTCAATAACAACTTAATCCATAAGGACCAAAGCTAAAAACATGAAATCTGATTCCTAAGAGCTTCATAATGGAGAATGTTGCCAAATTTATCCATTAGGATGGTCCGAACCACCAAGATCTAGACTTTAAGTCTTAAAGGGACCAACAATGCATCTTTCTCAACTAAATCATTAAGTCTAAGTCTCCAACCTTCACATCTGAATCAACATGATGATTATATGGATAAAGTTTCCAACTTTATCAACAATAATGTCTCAAACACTCATGGTCTAAACTTTAATACACCAAAATGAGCTAAAGGACAAAGATAACTTTCATGGTTAAAAGGGAAGGCAAAAGATAATAACTCTCCTAGTCCATATGGTCCAAGAAGCATTCTAAACTGATCAAAAGATGTTGGAGTCCACTCAACTCCTAGATCACTTATAAACTAGAAAAAAATGTGCTAAAATCACAAATAAAGAGATCTAAATAACTAAAGAGAAAGATTGGAACTTTATACGCGCAATAGTCCTGAAATGTAGTGCTTTTGATGGATACAAACATGAAACATCATTCCTTGCAACCAAAAGAACGTTCTTGATCTTTAAGCTTCATCAAAATATCATAAAAAGCATCCAAAAAAGGAGAGACTGGAGAGGAGGAGCTCAAATCAAGAAGAAGGAGGCTATGGTTTCTTCCAAAGGGTTCTGGATATAATTGAGGCTAAGAAAATACCTTAAAACATGAATCCTTACCTTTAAACACCTTGAAAAATCTAAAAATTCGTGAGCTTGGGCTATATAGTTTTCACCTCATAACAGCTTGCTTGTCACCCCGTGACGACTCTCATGTCGTGACAACATTCATGTTACCTCATTACAACGGTTTTCACCCAATTTCCCTCCAGCTTCAAACAGTCAAAATGTGTTCGTTTTAACTCTGTTTTCAGTGATCTTTATATGCATTGAAAGGTATTGATGAGCCTCACAACCCCATATAATTAATTTTGACTTAAAACATACCAACCTAAAATCATTAATTTATGCAAGCAGTCTGATGCGTCACTTTCCCATTTTACCCTTGGCTCCAAAATAGAAGTTAAGGGCTTATGTAACACTAAGAATCTAGAAGGCTAAATAAGGAAAGGAAACCCCAAGTCAGAAAGGTCTATTTTCCGAGTCCAAGGAGTATTACTCGACATGTAGAAGCAATATTATGATTTGGGATGAAGAACCTACTCGACGAGTTGGTCTAGGTTTGGGAAATGCTAAATCTGTGTTTTTGTACGCTATTTAAGGATCTTAATCACTTCATTTCAGCCCCATTTCCATCCTCCATTGTCCAAACCCTAGATCTCAAACCATAATGCTATAATGAGCGATTATTGAGTGTCCTTGAGTGCTTTGAAGATTAAGGAAGAAGGAGGAGCTTTGGGAAGCAAGAAGGAGCTAGTTGATCCAGTCATATCACCTCATTTCCATCATTTTCTAGTAATCAAGTTACTTTCTTGACCATTAGTTCATTAGATCTCCTCCTTTCTCTTTTATGAAGGTTATGGTCCTAGAATGATAGATTTTGGGATTTGGACGCCCCAAGCAAGGATTCCATCAAATCTGGGATCATTAAGGGTTGTTATGGTGTAACGGTGCAAACTTTATGCTATTGGAACCCTCATGCAAGCCTTAAGGAGTTATTATGGATTTTTAAGCCCCAAAAGGCCACGCATGGAAGAAAAGGCAGAGACTTTACATGAGAAAACAATGTCTAAGACCTGGATCTATGTTAGTACGCCTTAGTTTGGAATACTTTGGATTTTGGACAAGAATCTATGTCTTAAGGAGTTAGGGTTTGAGCTTAACCCTTGAAGGAAAGGTATTAACATGTCAAGTTGGAAACTTTACCCCTCTAGTAGTGTTTCTAGGGTGTATAAGGAGTTTGGAGTGTAGATATGAAGTGTAGAGGGCTTAATAAGTTAAGATGGCCCAAACTGACTGAGGGCTCAGTGAATTCAGGGAGGGACTCGACGAGTCGAAGTGAGTTGTCCCGTTTTTGTTCATGCTAGAACTTGACGTGTCTGAGGATTGACTCAACAAGTTTATCTGATAAAATGCGACCATAACTAGCCATGGAACTCGGCGAGTCAAGGATTGACTCGACGAGTTGGATCGCGATTTTAGGTTTCTGATTTATGGAACTCGGCGAGTTAAAGGAGAAACTCGATGAGTTGAGTCAACTCGGAGCGTTGACTTTGACCGTTGACTTTTACTTTGACATAGGTTGGCCTAGTTTGACATTTGAGGTCATTGTGGGATGAAGTGTTATTTTGGTACTGATAGCTCGGGGAGTCGAAGGAGCAGCAGTTCGGAGAATTGTAAGATAGCAGCCAGAGAAGTAATTGGAGGACTTCAGCAGTGCAAGGTGAGTTTCCCTCGAGTAGGAACAGGTCGAAGGCACCAATGCCGACCCGTTTATATACGTTATAATATGTCAGACTCAGGCCCTGATGTCAGGGTTAGCCCGATGTAGTTGATATGTTATGTGTTCCGGACTTACGTCCAATGTTGGGGATAGCTCGATGTAGATTGTACATTTCCAGACTTCGGTCCGATGTCGGAGCAAGCTCGTGGAAGGTTAACATTTCCAGAATTCAGTTCGATGTCGGGCAGGTCCCAAGGATGGAATGCTTTTTTATTTATACTTGTTTTCTTTCTGGTACTTTTATTTTCCTGGTAGGGATGTGGGTGTGGGAGAGGACGGGGTTCCATATCTCATTATTAGCAGAGTAGGGGCGGGTCCCAAGATAGGTGGGGCCTTGAGATTAGAAGTTATAGTATTGTGTTTGATTGCTATGTACTAGCATGATTATGAGTATATGTTTGTATATGTATATCGAGCGGGGCTCGATACCAGGCGCGGCTTGATTTCGGATTCTTCCGATTTCGGGCGGGGCCAGATGTAGCGGGCTAGGCCCAATGTTTGTAGTATGTGTTTATATGTATGCTTTGTGGTAGTTTGTGGAGACTCCCTAAGCTCGTGCTTACAGTTTCAGGTATTTCAGGTAGAAAGTTAAAGAGCTCGGGATGACTGCATGGCACATGTGACAACCCTATATTTTCCAAAAGCATTGTAACACTCAAAAGTCAAATACAACTAAATTAACCTTGAAAATAAAGTATTCAAATATCTAAGTTGGGATGCATCAAATATTAGATAACATGTCAAGGTTTCTGAAAACATAAAGAACGCTCAAAACCGGGTTATATTGAAGAAATTATAACCACTCGTATATTGACGACACGCCGTTAAAACATTATTTAATGTAAAAAGTAAAATCGCAATAATATGCATTTTAGCCTTAAGCATCTAAACAAAAATCGTAGATCTCGTTGAAAGGTGAGCGTGCATAAAAAGATCGCCCAAATTGGACCTCGTATGAAGAAGTTATGAATTTTCAAAGTTTCGTAACAGTAGTAGAGGGCTAAAAACTCGAATTGAAGATCGAGTGTAAATTAGCTAACGCAATCTAAATGAGAGTTGAAGATCTACACAATAGGAGCAAATTGATAAAAAGACAAACGGAAACCGACGCCGAATAAAGAACCTATAAATCTTCAACGAACTTTAGGAGGCACGGCCTATTTAAACTTATGTCATTAAAAATAAAGTCAAAACTAGCCGACGGAGTCTAAAGGTACGTTGTAGAGCATAATCTCACCTACGCGTGGATATAAAGAACACGAAAAATGGAGCTCGTACGCGAAAGTTACGGAATTTAGAAGAGGACAGGCCAGATTACGCCCCGCGTACTCTGGGAGTACGCCCCGCATACTAGACCCAGAGTCGAGTCCCATCGGCCCGCCCACTCTACGCTTAGCTAGCCAGGAGTCGTAAGCCATGACCCATTGTTACGCCCCGCGTAACCGAGGTACGCCCCGCGTACTGCGTACGCCCAGCGTACGCCGTAGGTACGCGCCGCGTACGGGGGTTTCCAACCCTATAAATAGATGGCATAAGCTCGAGTTTTTGCACACCAATCACAATTCCTCAGTCATTCTCTCATACTTATAAGCTCCAGAGACCCTCCCCTCACCTCGGTTTCCGCACTCGAGCCCCCGATGAAAAACGAAACACTTTCAAAAGAAGTAAGGTCATTTCATTGTAAATCTATTTATACTAAACAATGTGAGATATTCAAACTTCAACGTACATTTATGTATGCATTTCCAGTCCTGTATTATATAACCATAATCTCTTGGAGGGAGAGCGTGATACTTGTGAATAGATCTACACGGGATTGACAACCCCGCACCTAAACTACTAGCTATAGTTAGACCGACAGGTCTGGGGTGACAAATGTCATAACACTGAAACACCTGAAGAATGTTGTTACAGGCCGTCAGTGTCAATAGCATGGTTATAAAACTCACATAAAAAGTATAAAACAAGATTGATTTACGAGATTCATATGTGCATTGCAGTTTTCTACATTATTTTTCATACAAAGTTGTTTTCATCATTCAAGTATAAAAGATACCAACACATTCCAACTTTGGAAACTTTTTGAATCACTTACAAGAAAATATTGGATTTTCGGAAAACCTCGTTTACCAATTTACTACCAAAAAGGATATACTTTTCAACTCAAAACACTCATGAACTCACCAACTTAATTGTTGACACTTTTTCAAAACCACTTGTATTTCTCAGGGAATCAGTGGTACAGGTAACTACCAGCTTTTGGGAGAAGGAACACTAAGGATGTTTTTATTATTGAACATTTATCATCATATTGTTATATTCTTTTGATAACATGTATAACGCAACAATATACGTCTTCATTATATATATATATATATATATATATATATATATATATATATATATATATATATATATATATATATATATATATATATATATATATATGATGGTTGTGTTACTTTCTTTACAATATTCAATTGTTGTGATACTACGTGAAGTCATCCACCCCCGAATGTTTCCGCCATTCTGGTTTGGGGGTGTGACAGATTGGTATCAGAGCATTGTTTATAGTGAACTAAGTATATCAAACCACATAAGATATACAAACTATAAATACAACGGGAACCAAAAACCCTCTGACAGAACATTTTCAAAGAAATATATTTTCTTTAAATATATAAATTTTTACCCACATGTATCATTCTCGTATCATGACAAGTTTTTCTAAAAAGTAGTAAGGCAAGTTGCGATACCACGATTGGGCCTTGGGGTATGTAATCAAATCGAGAATAAATATAGCCTGATCAACTATATTTATCCTGGATTTGACCAATGTACGTCGAGGAATGGTCGTAGTAGTCAACAAGCCAAAAACTTATAAAATCTAGATTCGCTAAATTGAAATACTATAAGTCTATTGTAAAAAAATAATTGAACGATAAAATATTTGCGCTCCGTAAAAAAAATATAGATAGGCATAGGAAGTCGTTAAACAGAAATTTCTTTTCTTATATAAAAAAAAAAAAAAAAAAAAAAAAAAAAAAAAAAAAAAAATCTCATACCTCTATCCCAGTACAGACAAATGGCCGAATTTCCTTTACCGGGAGACCCCTACTACCTAAACCAGGGTAACGACGGCTGGATAGAAGAAGACCCGGAGGAAGACCCAGAGGAAATTGAAGAAGAGGTTGAAGAAGAGGTCGAGGAGGGAGTCGGAGAAGAATTCGAAATCGAAGTCGGAGAAGAATACGAAGTCGACGAGGAGATCGTGGAAATTTCTAGCGGAACAGACTCCGAACCGGAAGTAATTGACCCTCCCATCCCCCATCCTCCCGTAATTAGACCATATCAACCGGGACCCATCCCCATCTGGGGAAGCCACCTCTACTACTGGAGCCGTCAGCAAGGTGTACGCCCTCCATTCGGCATGTGTCGGGATTTTTACAACGTCAGTGGGGGAGGCTCAGCTGATTGAACACTTCCTATTGTCGTGAACGCTATAGCTAACCAGATCTACTAGGCAGACCAACAAGCAACCAGAGTTCGCGAGATCAATGCTGCTACGCAAGGTAACGCCACTGACATCCGTCGTTTGGAAGGACTACATGAGAATACCCAAATCTACACGGGGACACTTCAGAACCAAATGATAACGGCTCTAGATGATATAAGAGAGATGAAAGAACAACAAGCAGATCTCGAGAGGTGACTGATGGGAGTCAAACAGTCGGATGCCGAATCCAGCTCCAAACGCCACAATTAGAGCTTGTTTAAGCCCCAACAATTTTGTTATAAAATAAGATTTTGGATAAAAGTTTTTCTTTCTTTTCGCTTATTTCCTTTTGTAACCGTAATCGGAGACCACTAAGTAGGTCAAATTTTCCCAAACAATATATGTAACAAACCACGGGTGTAACCAATATATATATATATATATATATATATATATATATATATATATATATATATATATATATATATATATATATATGTATATATGTATATGAAGTACTTCTTTATTATATCTCTCGGCAACTTATGGGTTTAACTAAAATTTCTATGCCTACCCTGAAACCATAAACTAAAGTCAAAACAAGATACAAAATACAACTAACATACTATTGTCCAAACCTTAGAAACTTATAGTATTCATTCTTATTTTTCTCTACCAGAACATGCCTCCTCGTAGATCAACACGCAGAAAATCAACTCCAACACCACCTCCACCACCCCCTCCAACTATGGATGCAGCTATGTTCCAAACTGTTGTAACAGCCGTTGTAACCGCGACGATGGCTCAAATGAGCAACAATGGGTCAGGAGGAGGAATAAATAGCTTTACAAATGGCCCAAGCCAAGGCCGTTTCGGAGTCTGCACTTACAAAGACTTCACCAATGGAAAACCTATTCCTTTTTATGGGACTGGGGGAGTATTGGCTCTGTCCCAATGGATAGAAAAAACGGAAGCCGTATTCAAAATTTACGCATGCCCTGAAGAAAGCAAAGTAAAATTTTCTGCTTTTACTTTCGCTGAACGCGCACTAACGTGGTGGAACGGCCACGTCAAGACACTAACCCTAGTGGTGGCGAACTCCATGGGTTGGGAAAACCTGAAACGAATGCTTCTACGAGAATACTGCCCAAGAGGCGAGATTCAGAAGCTTGAGCAAGAATTGTGGGGCCTTTCGATGATAGGCTCGGACATCGCAGGCTGCACCAACAGGTTCAGTGATTTGATAACACTTTTTCCAGGGATGTTGATTCTAGAAAGCCAAAAAGTGGAGAGGTACATCTGGGGACTATCACCCCAACTTCGAGGAAGTGTGTTAGCTTCCAAGCCCATGACCTTCGACTGCACCAAGGAACTGGTGCAATCTCTCGTTGATCATGGCGTCTGCCAAGGAGTCACGACTATCGTAGCTGAACCAACCAAAGGGAACAACGACAACAATAACAATGCCAACAACAACAACAACAAGAAATTCTGGAGCAAGAGAAAGGGGCAAACCTCGCAAGAACTTTCAAAGAAACAAATGGTGGCGGTTCATGCTGCTACTGCTCCCGCCACAACTCCTACAACCACGGCGCCAACAAAACAATATGCAGGGAACTTGCCCAAGTGCAGCAAATGCAACTACCATCACCACGGTAATTGCCGCGAGATGTACTGTAAGAACTGCGACAGGAAAGGGCACACTGCCCATTTCTGTAAAGCGCCAGCGCGGCCAGTCACTCAAGTTCCTGGTACTGGGATAAGCCAAGCATGTTATGGATGTGGAGAAACTGGGCATTTCAAGAGGGACTGCCCCAAGACAAGGAATGTTGGTGGTATTGGGAAAGTGCTGGCGATAGGTCAAAATGAAGCAATAACTGATCCAACAGTAGTTACGGGTACGTTTCTCCTCGACAACATTTATGCATGCATATTCTTTGACTGCGGTGCGGAGAGAAGTTTTGTGAGTCATAAATTCAAACACCTACTTAACCAAAGACCCCAACCACTTAATAAAACATTCACTGTAGAAATGGCTAATGGAAAAACAGAAAGCACAAGTGATATGTACGTAGGGTGCACATTAAATTTAAACGAACACTTATTTCAAATCGGCCTTATGCCCATTTCGATAAGAAGTTTTTATGTAATCATCGGTATGGACTGGTTGAGTCTTCACCATACCGACATTC
The DNA here is from genome assembly GCF_052625555.1 of Lactuca saligna. Taxonomy (NCBI): domain Eukaryota; kingdom Viridiplantae; phylum Streptophyta; class Magnoliopsida; order Asterales; family Asteraceae; genus Lactuca; species Lactuca saligna. The sequence continues at coordinate 167,430,808 of NC_136422.1, read as the reverse complement.
TTTGCCATGAAAAGGCCGTTCGTCTCAATCTGCCCAACGGTGAAAATCTTATCATATATGGAGACAAACCTAGTTCAAATTTGCAAATCATCTCCTGTATTAAAGCACGAAAATATCTTCGCAAGGAATACCATGCCTTTCTAGCCCACGTAGTAGACCAGAAACAATAACCAAAGAACATGAAAGACATTCCGGAAGTCTGCAACTTCCCAGACATTTTCCCAGAAGATCTTCCAGGAATCCCACCGGAATGTCAAGTCGAATTCAGAATCGACTTAAATCCCCCGAGCTACCCCAGTAGCAAAGTCACCTTACTGTTTAGCTCCAACTGAGATGAAGGAACTATCCAGTCAATTGAACGAGCTGTTGAGCAAGGGATTCATCAGACCAAGCTTCTCACCATGGGGAGCACTAGTCCTGTTCGTGAAAAAGAAGGACGGATCTTTTCGCATGTGCATCGATTATCGAGAGCTGAACAAACTGACAATCAAGAACCGATATCCCTTACCACGCATAGACGATCTGTTCGACCAACTACAGGGAGCGAGCTACTTCTCAAAGATCGACCTAAGATCTGGTTATCACCAACTGCGAGTACTCGAAGGGGACATCCCCAAAACGGCTTTCCGAACACGATATGGTCACTACGAGTTTGTAGTAATGCCCTTCGGATTGACAAACACTCCAGCGATGTTCATGGATTTGATGAACCGAGTATGTCGTCCCTTCCTGGACAAATTCATGATCGTGTTCATAGATGATATACTCATCTATTCTAGAAGCCAGGAAGAACACAGCCAACATCTGCGCCAGGTTCTGGAAACATTAAGGGCAGAGAAACTTTACGCAAAATTTTCCAAGTGCGAATTTTGGATTCAGGAGGTGGATTTCCTAGGACACGTAGTAAGCAAGGAGGGAATACACGTGGATCCCTCGAAGATCAAGGCAATAGAGAGTTGGACGATTCCAAGAACCCCTACAGAGATCCGACAATTTTTGGGACTCGCCGGGTATTACCGAAGGTTCATACAAAATTTCTCCAAGATTGCCAAGCCACTCACCACACTAACTCAGAAGAATGTGACCTTCGACTGGGGAGAAAAACAAGACGCCGCGTTTCAAACGTTAAAACGAGCATTATGTAGTGCGCCCATCCTAACCCTGCCAGAAGGAACGGAGGACTTCGTGGTCTATTGCGATGCCTCAAACCAAGGACTCGGGTGTGTCCTGATGCAACGAGGGAAGGTCATCGCCTATGCCTCAAGGCAACTAAAGACGCATGAAGTGAACTACACAACGCACGATCTTGAGCTAGGAGCAGTCGTCTTCACTCTAAAGATATGGAGAGACTACCTCTACGGCACGAAATGTACGAGCTTCACTGACCATAAAAGCCTTCAACATATCCTCAAACAGAAAGAACTCAACATGAGACAAAGACTGTAGGTAGAACTACTAAGTGATTACGAATGCAAAATTCGATATCACCCCGGAAAGGCTAATGTAGTGGCTGATGCACTCAGTCGAAAGGAGTACGCAGGTCACCGAGTGAAGTCCCTAACTATGACAATCCATTCACACCTGTCCACGCAAATCAAGGAAGCCCAAATAGAAGCCTTAAAATCCAAAAATGTGACAGGAGAAGCCCTAAGAGGAATGGATAAGAACCTTGAAACCAAGAGCGACGGAACTCGTTATTTCATGGATCGGATATGGACACCGAAGTGTGGTGGATTCAGAGAAATCGTCATGGATGAAGCCCATAAAACACGATACTCCATACATCCCGGCTCCGACAAGATGTATCTCGACCTCAAGAAGTTGTACTGGTGGCCGAACATGAAAGCCGAAATTGCTATTTACGTAAGTAAATGTCTGACGTGCGCTAAGGTCAAAGTAGAATACCAAAAGCCTTCGGGTTTATTACAACAACCAGAAATACCCGAATGGAAGTGGGAGCGGATAACCATGGATTTCATAACCAAGTTACCCAAAACGACAAGCGGACTCGACACCATTTGGGTAATTGTCGACAGGTTAACTAAATCAGCGCATTTCCTACCGATCAAAGAGATGGATAAATTGGAGAAGTTAACAAGGACATACCTCAGAGAAATTGTATGACTGCATGGTGTGCCCGTATCCATTATCTCGGACCGAGATAGTAGATTCACCTCAAGGTTTTGGCAGTCGCTACAAAAAGCTTTGGGGACAAGATTAGATATGAGTACCGCTTATCACCCACAAACCGACGGCCAGAGCGAGAGAACCATACAAACCCTAGAAGACATGCTGAGAGCTTGCCTAATCGATTTTCGCAAAGCATGGGACACACATCTACCCTTGGTCGAGTTCTTGTACAACAATAGCTACCACACTAGTATCAAAGCTGCCCCGTTCGAAGCCCTCTATCGCCGCAAGTGTAGGTCACCTTTATGCTGGGCCGAAGTGGGGGACACACAACTAGCAAGAGGACAAGCAATTGACAACACGCTCACTGGACCAGAGATCATAAGGGAAACTACGGAGAAGATTGTTCAAATCCGAGAACGTCTAAAGGCATCAAGGGATAGACATAAGAGTTATGCAGATAAGAGACGAAAACTCTTGGAATTCCAAGTTGGAGACCGTGTCCTACTAAAAGTCTCACCTTGGAAAGGATTAATACGCTTCGGAAAACGTGGGAAACTGAACCCTAGATACATCAGACCATTCGAGATCCTTGCCAGGATCGGTCCAGTGGCTTACAAACTTAGACTACCTCAGGAACTCCACAATGTACACCCAACCTTTCACGTATCAAACCTAAAGAACTGCTTATCCGATGAGACCCTTGTCGTCCCTCTAGACGAAATTGCAATAAATGAAAACCTCCAATTTGTAGAGGAACCAGTAGAGATCATGGATCGGGAAGTCAAAAGAACTAAACAAAGTCGCATACCTATCGTAAAGGTCCGCTGGAACGCCAAGCGAGGACCTGAATACACCTAGGAACGAGAGGATCAGATGAAACAAAAGTACCCGCATCTTTTTCCCTAAACTATAAACTCTATCTTAGATTAAATTTCGGGACGAAATTCCCTTAACAGGGGGATGATGTGACAACCCTATATTTTCAAAAACCATTGTAACGCTCAAAAGTCAAATACAACTAAATTAACCTAGAAAATAAAGTATTCAAATATCTAAGTTGGGATGCATCAAATATTAGATAACGTGTCAAGGTTTCCGAAAACATAAAGAACGCTCAAAACTGGGTTATATTGAAGAAATTATAACCACTCGTATATTTACGACACGCCGTTAAAACATTATTTGACGTAAAAAGTAAAATCTCAATAATGTGCATTTTAGCCTTAAGTATCTAAACAAAAATCGTAGATCTCGTTGAAAGTTGAGCGTGCATAAAAAGATCGCCCAAATTGGACCTCGTATGAAGAAGTTATGAATTTTCAAAGTTTCGTAACAGTAGTAGAGGCCTAAAAACTCGAATTGAAGATCGAGTGTAAATTAGCTAACGCAATCTAAATGAGAGTTGAAGATCTCCACAATAGGAGCAAATTGATAAAAAGACAAACGAAAACCGACGTCGAATAAAGAACCTATAAATCTTTAACGAACTTTAGGAGGCCCGGCCTATTTAAACTTATGTCATTAAAAATAAATTCAAAACTAGTAGACGGAGTCTAAAGGAAAGTTGTAGAGCATAATCTCACCTACACGTGGATATAAAGAACACGAAAAACGGAGCTCGTACGCGAAAGTTACGGAATTTAGAAGAGGACAAGCCAGATTACGCCCCGCGTACTAGACCCAGAGTCGAGTCCCATCGGCCCGCCCACTCTACGCTTAGCTAGCCAGGAGTCGTATGCCATGACGCATTGTTACGCCCCGCGTAACCGAGGTACGCCCCGCGTACTGCGTATGCCCAGCATACTTTGTAGGTACACGCCGCGTACGGGGGTTTCCAGCCCTATAAATAGATGGCATAAGCTCGAGTTTTTGCACACCATTCACAATTCCTCAGTCATTCTCTCATACTTCTAAGCTCCAGAGACCCTCCCCTCACCTCGGTTTCCGCACTCGAGCCCCCAATGAAAGATTTACGCTTCAAAGATCCCCGAAGAGTCCGACAACGCAACTATTCGCGGTCGAAGTTCTACTCAACTCTAGCCTCTCTCTTCAAACCTAACGAGTGAGTTCATACCCCTACTTTTCAATTCTTTTCATGTTTTAGGGGAGGAATACAAGTACATTACATGTTAAAGTATCGTTTTATAAACATATGTAACATCCGGACTTTTGCCAGGTATCATGTAAATTGAATTTTGTTAAATTGTGAGGGGGACTCGGCGAGTTGGAGCTCAGACTCGCCGAGTACAGACACGGATTGGATGATGGATCGCGCCCGGACTCGGCGAGTCCAGGATATGGACTCGGCGAGTCTGCGCTGTGCAGTGAAACCCTAAATTTCCGGGTTTAAGACCTATTTAAAGGGCCTTATGGCCGTCATTTGTGCTCACCCAACCCCGAGAGAGAAACCCTTGAGTGCTTGGACGATTTGAGAGAGAAAGGAGCATATCTTGACCTTGTGGGTGCCATTTAGCAAAGAAGGAGGTGATCCTTGGCAAGAGGAAGTAAAGGAGGTTGCTATTTCGTGGATTTAGAGCCTAGATCATCAATCTAGAGGTATGATTTCGGTTTATATTCTGTTTGGTGAAGTATTATGCGATTTAGGGCTTTTTGTGGACATTTATGGGATGATTTGATGCCCAATGGTTCCCTCCTTGTGCTGAGGTTTTGGATCTGGATCCATAGAGGTCCAGAGAGCCTCACTCCTCAAGCTTTTTGTATGGCAATGGAGTTCATGACCTTGTGTTGTAGTATTTGAGTCAAAAACATCATATATGGTCATATAGAGGTTGTATGTGCATCAAGATTGTAACTTTACATGCTAAATGAGCTTGGAAGGACTGGATCTATGGGTTAATGGACTGGATCTGACCTTATGAGCAAGCTTGAGTCATTGTATGGCACGGACTCGCCGAGTCCGAAGAACAAACTCGGCGAGTAGCATGAATGTTGCCCGACCACACAGTGAGTGGTCTCGCCGAGTTGGGAAGGGTGGACTCAGTGGGTCAGGGGGGAGTCAGAGTGGACAGGTGGACTGAGTCAAACTGGACTCGCCGAGTTGTTCTTGAGACTCAGCGAGTTGAGTCGTGGTGGCCCCACAACTTATGCCAGGTGGAACTCATCGAGTTGGGAGAATGCTCGACGTGTCAAGGGAGGATCCCAGGGAAATTGGTGTATACGCTCAGACTCGCCGAGTCGCTATAGCGTACTCACCGAGTCTGGTCAAAGTTGACCGTTGACCGTTGACCAGTGTTGACCTAAGTTGACTTGTTATAGTATGGTCAACCCTAGTTGGGAAAGTGTTAATTAGGGATGTATTGTGCTATAGGGGGACTATAGCTCGGCAGATCGAGTGATTAGCGATTTCAGATTTACGACTTACCGAGACACACGATGTGAGTCTTCTCATTATACTTTACCTTGAGTAGGTAACCAGAGTTATGTGATAAAGTATTGGTATGCTATGTATGTTACGTGTTGTACTGCATTATTTCTATGTGATTTATGTGGTGCATATTTATCAGAGCTAGAACCTGAGGGTTCACAGAGTTTGGGTGCACGGACCCACAGAGTTATAGCCTCGAGTGGCTAATATGTGTTATATGTGGTATTTTGGGGAACTCACTAAGCTTTGTGCTTACAGTGTTTGATGTTATTGTTTCAGGTACTAGTGACGATCGCAGGAAGGCGCCGGCTTGATCCGTACACACACACACGCTCGGAGTTTGATATTATGATCTTGGGATTTTGTATTGTCTTGTTTGGGTAATTAAATGGTTGTTTTTATAAATATCGATGGAATTATGTTTTATAGAAATTAAAAAAAAAATTGTTTTGAAATTTACGGTGTTACAATTGGTATCAGAGCCTGGGTTTGAGGGATTCGGGTACACCTTTGGGGGTATTTGAACTCAAACTGAGGAATTGGAAAAGTATTTTCAAAATAAAACCAAAATTTTCTAAGAGTAAAATATTTTCTTGAAAAGGAAACAGATTCCAGGAAGAAACGCGTGTACGATCAGTCAGCGCCCGAACGGTGAATTCCCAAAATACCTTTATATTATGTGATAATTAATATTAATATGATGTGTTTGCATGCTAGAGTAGGCTAGGTATTGCTAATAGGACTAGAGTGGCCTGATTTGTGATGCCTTAGCCTAGGGAGGGGTGAGCTGCTATGAGATGCTGAGAGTGAGTAGATAGCAGCTAGGGGTTTGTGAGAGATCTGTTAGAAAGTGATTTAAGCATAATAGAGTACTTGGGGTTTGGGATCCGAAGAGGAAGATTTGGGGTGTGTACTGAGACGGTGCGGACAGTAGTATTGGGCCCGTACTACTGAAAGTACCGGTGCGGTACACGGCCCAAATAAGAATCTTGGGATACCAAGAATCAAGGATGGGTGGATTGTCGAATGTAAGAGTGTTCGAGTGAATTCTAATTATCGCATGTTGTATTTCAGAGGTTGATCATGGTGAGGACACGTCACATGCCGGAGGATGCCGGAGCTAGTGATGAGGAGATTCGACAGATCATTCATGAGGAGGTGGCTGCGGTCATCAGAGCTGAGATACCAGAGATGTTTGGGTCTATTAAGACCGCGTTGATTGAGACATTTCATGAGCGCTATGCCGCTCTTTCTGAGGCTGCTGTCGCAGTGGCTACCGCAGCGATCGCTGCGGTGAGGCCCGAGGGAGGTGATGCGTCACTGTTTAGGGAGTTCAGCAACACCAAACCACCAGAGTTTGATGGTACGCAGGATCCGGTGGCAGCTATGAGGTGGATATCTGACATGGAGGGATGCTTCTTCACTTGCTCGTCCCCTGAGCATTTGAAGGTTCGGTTCGGGCTGAACCAGCTTCGCTTGGGAGCGAAGGACTGGTGGAAGTTTGTGACGGTGCACTTCACGCCTACTGAGCTTTCGGCAGTGACCTGGGAGAGGTTTACTACCATGTTCCGAGATGAGTACGTTCCTCAGGTGGAGAGGGAGCGTTTGGCACAGGAGTTTCTGACCCTCAAGCAGGGCACCGAGTCAGTTACAGCGATTACGAGGATGTTTCATGAGAGGGCGATGTTCTGCCCTGAGCACGTGTCCACCGAGCAGGCACGTATGAGTCGTTACCTGAGCATTCTGAGACGGGATATACGGGAGTTCGCTGCGAACTCCTCGTATCGGACATTTTCTGAGCTTCAGGCAAATGCCCGGAAGAGGGAGATTGAGCTTGAGACTCAGGCCAGGGAGGAGGCGGAGTCTCTAGGGAGGGATCGGCGGCCGGCACAGTTCCAGCCGGCAGCCAAGCGGGCCAAGCCCGCTGATCCCAAACCCGGGAGCCAGAGGGGCCGCACTTGTGGGAAGTGCAGCAAGGGTCACGATGGAGTCTGTCGAGCAGGGTCTTGCTACAAATGTGGCAAGGAGGGGCATATGGCCAAGGACTGCCCCAAGGGGTTTGCAGTGTGCTTCCACTGCAACCAGACCGGACACCGGAAGGCAGAGTGTCCGCTGCTGCGCGGAGCGTCTCAGGGATCTGCTCCCGCCGCCATCAGAGCTACAGAGAGTCGGCCCGTGAAGGCCGAGGCACCGAGAGCTCGAGGGAGAGCCTTTCAGCTGACTGCGGAAGAGGTCCGCGCTGCACCCGACGTTGTGGCTGGTACTTTCCCTTTTTATTATTTATTTTTGGTGTTGATATATTATGCTTATATTATGCTATGCATAGGTACCTTCCTCGTGAACTCTGTACCTGCTTTAGTGTTATTTGACTCGGGTGCGAGTCGAACTTTTGTATCTTTGACATTTAGTCAGCATATCAGTGTTAGTCGTGGGGCACTGAGTCGGCCCCTGCGGGTTCCATAGCCGCCGACAAAGTGATTTGTGCCACGGAGGTCCTCCGGGGATGCGTATTGGAGATTTTTAGGGTTGAGTTCCCGATCGACCTGATTCCTATTGCGATGGGTGATGTCTGTGTTATAGTGGGCATGGACTGGTTGAGCCGTTTCGGCGCGGTTATCGATTGCGAGCGTCAGCTGGTGACCATACGAGATCCTAGTGGGAGAATTCTTTCGGTTTACGGCGAGGGTACATGTTCGGGATCAGCCTTTTGTTCGGCCGCTAGGGCGAGGCAGTGTTTACAGCAGGGCTGTAAGGGTTTTGTGGTGCACGTGATGGATACGGGAGTGATCTCCGAGAGACCGAGTTCAGTGGATGAAGTTCCGGTGGTGCGCGAGTTTCCAGATGTTTTTCCCGAAGAGTTACCAGGTGTGCCTCCCGTGAGGCAAGTGGAGTTCGGTATCGATTTGGTTCCGGGAGCCGCGCCTATCGCTAAGGTTCCTTATCGCCTTGCACCTCCAGAGATGCAAGAGTTATCCTCGCAGCTTCAGGAGTTGCTGGGGAAGGGGTTTATTCGGCCGAGTAGCTCGCCGTGGGGAGCACCCATTCTGTTTGTGAAGAAGAAAGATGGCTCGCATCGCATGTGTATTGACTACCGAGAATTGAATAAGCTGACGGTCAAGAACCGTTACCCGTTGCCGAGGATCGATGATTTATTCGATCAATTACAGGGAGCATCTTGGTTCTCCAAGATCGATTTGAGATCAGGCTATCATCAGGTGAGAGTGCGGGACGAGGACATCCAGAAGACAGCATTCAGGATGCGTTATGGGCATTATGAGTTTGTGGTGATGCCTTTTGGGCTCACCAATGCCCCGGCTGTGTTCATGGACCTCATGAACAGGGTATGTCGGCCGATGTTGGATCGGTCGGTGATTGTGTTCATTGATGATATTTTGGTATATTCGAGATCTAGAGAGCAGCACGAGGAGCATTTGAGGGAGGTTCTTGGAGTTTTCAGATCGGAGAAACTTTATGCAAAGTTTTCCAAGTGCGATTTCTGGTTGCGGGAGGTCCAGTTTCTGGGGCACCTCGTTAATCAGAAAGGGATATTGGTCGATCCGGCCAAGGTTGACGCAGTGATGAGGTGGGAGGTGCCAAAGTCACCTTCGGAGATCCGGAGCTTCCTTGGGTTGGCAGGGTATTATCGGAGGTTTATTAAGGATTCCTCCAAGATTGCAGTGCCACTCACCAGATTGACCCGGAAGGGCGTTACATTTTTATGGGGTCCCGAGCAGCAGATCTCCTTTGAGACGCTTCGTCAGAGGCTGTGTGAAGCTCCGGTATTAGCTCTTCCGGAAGGGATGGAAGGTTTTGTGGTATTCTGTGATGCATCAATATTAGGACTGGGAGCGGTACTGATGCAGAAGGGACATATGATAGCATATGCATCGAGGCAGTTGAAGCCTCACGAGACGAGGTACCCCACACATGATTTGGAGTTGGGGGCAGTGGTGTTCGCCCTCAAGATTTGGCGGCACTACTTGTATGGGGTTCGTTGTACGATATACACGGACCATAAGAGCTTGAAGTACTTGATGGATCAGCCTAACCTGAATATGCGGCAAAGGAGGTGGTTAGATGTGGTCAAGGATTATGATTGCGAGATCTTGTACCACCCGGGCAAGGCTAATGTGGTAGCCGACGCGTTGAGTCGCAGGGCGGAGAATACTCCACTGCGAGAGGTATGTTTGAGATTGACAGTGATAGCTCCAGTTCTGGATGCCATCCGTGGGGCACAGGCCGAGGCTGTGCGACCGGAGATGCAGAAGAGAGAACGGGTCGTTGGGTTGGTTTCTGAGTTTGTATCGGATAGTCGAGGGCTTATGACTTATCAGGGCTGGATCTGGGTACCGTATGTGGGCGGTACGCGTACTACATTGATGGAGGAGGCTCATAGATCGAAATTTTCGATCCATCCCGGGGCTACGAAGATGTATTTGGACTTGAGGAAAGAGTATCGGTGGCCTTGTATGAAGAGGGATGTCGCATGGTTTGTCGAGAGGTGTTTGACCTGTCGAAGGGTAAAGGCCGAACACCAGAGACCGCATGGCAAGTTGCAGCCATTGGAGGTTCCTGAGTGTAAGTGGGAACAAATCACTATGGATTTCATCACCAAATTGCCGAGGACTGCCAGAGGAGTCGATGCAATTTGGGTGATTGTGGATAGGTTGACAAAGAGCGCTCACTTTCTTGCCATCAGTGAGAGTTCTTCGGCGGAAAAGTTGGCGGAGATTTATGTGAGGGAAGTTGTATCTCGGCATGGGGTGCCGATCTCGATTGTTTCAGACCGTGATGTGCGTTTCACTTCCCGGTTCTGGAAGAAATTTCATGAGGAGTTGGGTACTAAGCTGCATTTTAGTACCGCATATCACCCACAGACCGACGGCCAGAGTGAGCGGACGATTCAGACACTTGAGGACATGCTTCGAGCATGTGTATTGGATTTTGGGGGTAGTTGGGATACGTATTTGCCCTTGGCAGAGTTTTCCTACAATAACAGCCATCATTCGAGCATCGGTATGCCGCCCTTTGAGCTGTTGTATGGTAGAAGGTGTCGGACTCCCATTTGTTGGGGAGAGGTTGGGCAGAGGGTAATGGGCAGTACAGAGATCGTGATTCAGACGACAGAGCAGATACAGCAGGTCAGACAGAGGTTATTGACCGCCCAGAGCCGACAAAAGAGTTATGCGGATAGACGCCGGTCCGAGCTGGAATTTCAGGTTGGCGACTTCGTTCTCCTGAAGGTTTCTCCTTGGAAAGGAGTGATCCGGTTCAGGAAGAGGGGCAAATTGGGGCCCCGGTTTATAGGTCCATTTCGTGTGATTGCAAGGGTAGGCCGAGTAGCCTATCGGTTGGAGTTACCAGCAGAGTTGGGGCAGATTCACAACACTTTTCACGTATCGCAGTTGAGGAAGTGTATAGCCGATGAGTCGGCAGTGGTTCCATTAGAGGATATTCAGGTTGATGCAAGCCTGAATTATGCTGAGAGACCAGTGGCCATCAGGGATCGGAAGATCAAGGTTTTGAGAAACAAGGAGGTACCTCTGTTTTTGGTTCAGTGGCAACATCGGAAGGGATTAGAAATGACCTGGGAGCCAGAGCATATGATGCGGGAGCAGCACCCGGAGCTGTTTTAGAGCGAGACTTCGAGGGAGAAGTCTAGTTCTAGTGGGGGAGAGTTGTAACATCCGGACTTTTTCCAGGTATCATGTAAATTGAATTTTGTTAAATTGTGAGGGGGACTCGGCGAGTTGGAGCTCAGACTCGCCGAGTAGAGACGCGGATTGGACGATGGATCGCGCCCGGACTCGGCGAGTCCAGGATATGGACTCGGCGAGTCTGCGCTGTGTAGTGAAACCCTAAATTTCCAGGTTTGAGACCTATTTAAAGGGCCTTATGGCCGTCATTTGTGCTCACCCAACCCTGAGAGAGAAACCCTTGAGTGCTTGGATGATTTGAGAGAGAAAGGAGCATATCTTGACCTTGTGGGTGCCATTTAGCAAAGAAGGAGGTGATCCTAGGCAAGAGGAAGTAAAGGAGGTTGCTATTTCATGGATTTGGAGCCTAGATCATCAATCTAGAGGTATGATTTCGGTTTATATTCTGTTTGGTGAAGTATTATGCGATTTAGGGCTTTTTGTGGACATTTATGGGATGATTTGATGCCCAATGGTTCCCTCCTTGTGCTGAGGTTTTGGATCTGGATCCATAGAGGTCCAGAGAGCCTCACTCCTCAAGCTTTTTGTATGGAAATGGAGTTCATGACCTTGTGTTGTAGTATTTGAGTCAAAAACATCATATATGGTCATATAGAGGCTGTATGTGCATCAAGATTGTAACTTTACGTGCTAAATGAGCTTGGAAGGACTGGATCTATGGGTTAATGGACTGGATCTGACCTTATGAGCAAGCTTGAGTCATTGCATGGCACGGACTCGCCGAGTCCGAAGAACAGACTCGGCGAGTAGCATGAATGTTGCCCGACCACACAGTGAGTGGTCTCGCCGAGTTGGGAAAGGTGGACTCAGTGGGTCAGGGGGGGAGTCAGAGTGGACAGGTGGACTGAGTCAAACTGGACTCGCCGAGTTGTTCTTGAGACTCGGCGAGTTGAGTCGTGGTGGCCCCACAACTCATGCCAGGTGGAACTCGTCGAGTTGGGAGAATGCTCGACGTGTCAAGGGAGGATCCCAGGGAAATTGGTGTATACGCTCAGACTCGCCGAGTCGCTATAGCGTACTCGCCGAGTCCGGTCAAAGTTGACCGTTGACCATTGACCAGTGTTGACCTAAGTTGACTTGTTATAGTATAGTCAACCCTAGTTGGGAAATTGTTAATTAGGGATGTATTGTGCTATAGGGGGACTATAGCTCGGCAGATCGAGTGATTAGCAATTTCAGATTTACGACTTACCGAGACACACGAGGTGAGTCTTCTCATTATACTTTACCTTGAGTAGGTAACCAGAGTTATGTGATAGAGTATTGGTATGCTATGTATGTTACGTGTTGTATTGCATTATTTCTATGTGATTCATGTGGTGCATATTTATCAGAGCTAGAACCTGAGGGTTCACAGAGTTTGGGTGCACGGACCCACAGAGTTATAGCCTTGAGTGGCTAATATGTGTTATATGTGGTATTTTGGGGAACTCACTAAGCTTTGTGCTTACAGTGTTTGATGTTATTGTTTCAGGTACTAGTGACGATCGCGGGAAGGCGCCGGCTTGATCCGTACACACACACGCTCGGAGTTTGATATTATGATCTTGGGATTTTGTATTGTCTTGTTTGGGTAATTAAATGGTTGTTTTTATGAATATCGATGGAATTATGTTTTATAGAAATTAAAAAAAAATTGTTTTGAAATTTACGGTGTTACAACATAAATGAAGTTTCTATCTTCGAATATCGATACAAACAACTTTATGTATATAAAAGATATTATATCACTAAGTTATTTTCACCAAATGGAACATACTATCTGTAAAACTATAATGGGTATAGTTAACGAGTCAGTCGTACATTTTACATATACATCTTGAAAAACGAAACACTTTCAAAAGAAGTAAGGTCATTTCATTATAAATCTATTTATACTAAGCAATGTGAGATATTCAAACTTCAACGTACATTTATGTATGCATTTCAAGTCCTGTATTATATACCATAATCTCTTGGAGGGAGAGCGTGATACTTGTGTATAGATCTATACGGGATTGACAACCCCGCACCTAAACTACTAGCTATAGTTAGACCGGCAGATCTGGGGTGACAAATATCATAACACTACAACACCTGAAGAATGTTGTTACAGGCCGTCAGTGTCAATAGCATGGTTATAAAACTCACATAAAAAGTATAAAACAAGATTGATTTACGAGATTCATATGTGCATTGCAGTTTTCTACATTATTTTTCATACAAAGTTGTTTTTATCATTCAAGTATAAAAGATACCAACACATTCCAACTTTGGAAACTTTTTGAATCACTTACAAGAAAATATTGGATTTTTGGAAAACCTCGTTTACCAATTTACTACCAAAAAGGATATACTTTTCAACTCGAAACACTCATGAACTCACCAACTTAATTGTTGACACTTTTTCAAAACCACTTGTATTTCTCAGGGAATCAGTGATACAGGTAACTACCAGCTTTTGGGAGAAGGAACACTAAGGATGTTTTTATTATTGAACATTTATCATCATATTGTAATATTCTTTTGATAACATGTATAACGCAACAATATACGTTTTCATTATATATATATATATATATATATATATATATATATATATATATATGATGGTTGTGTTACTTTCTTTACAATATTTAATTGTTGTGATACTACGTGAAGTCATCCACCCCCGAATGTTTCCGCCATTCTGGTTTGGGGGTGTGACAGCACACACCACAATTTTCATCCTGTAATATTTTAGAGTCTGATATTTTGAGAGATGGATTTGACACAATACTTTGATATGATATTTTAGATACACAACATGTGATTTTATTTTGTTATTTTATGAGTTCTGGGTTTTTCTTTAACGATTTAAAACAAAAAAATTTGGACTGTATTTTTGGGATGTTACTAGCTGATATCAGAGCCATGATTTGAGGGATTCGGGCACAGTCTCGGGTGCGTCTGAACTCAAACTAAGGAATTGGTATAGAAAATTTTTCAAAAGAAAATCCTTTTTACTAAAAGAACTTTCAGAAAAAGAAAAGAATTCTGAAAAGAGAATATAACTTTGAAAAGAGAAAGGGGTGTGGTGCATGCAATCAGCCGAACTCAAGTAACTACAGCTAAATTACACATACAAGTTTATGCTATGATATGTTTATGAGAAATGCATGCTTGATTAGGGATTAAGATCTAGGAAGGATTCTTTATGTGCCTGTTATGAATGAATCAGCTTTATGAACTGCATCCTAGTACAGATTAGTCAGTATGGTGGCCTGATTAGTATACGCTTGATTATGTGTACTCAATACTCGAATGCTGCTTGCTTTGTGCTTTTAGGAGTTCTATTTGTCTTTTACTAACTGCTAAATGAATATGTTTAGTTACATATTGCAAGGACTACATAATTTCAGAAGGTTAGTTCTAGCTCTATTTTGCTGCTCTTGTTTGAGACCAACCGTTGTAGGGTAGGATCTCTCATTCGAAGAATTATCTGGTGTTAATGATATGTAATAGTATTCGCGAGCTAGTTAGGGGATGATAGCAGGGACTTCTTAGGCAGCTAATGGTGGAGAGTGGGATGGTGATTACCCTAGGGCAAGCCTAGGTTGAGAGTATTGATGGGATAAGTAGTAGTAGTGGAAAGGGACTTGGTGGAGTCAAGGAAATCCTTAAGGAAAGTATAGATAGATGTGTAAGTTAGTATTGGCCCGTACTACTGAAAGCAGAGGATCTATACTCGAGTCAAGGAGGCCTGAGATTAAACCTAGAAACTTCTAGTGCGTGTGTTATCCCTAGATAGTGATGTGTATCCTGATGATTGTTATGTTATATTGCAGTACGGTGACACTACGGGGTAGACCAGTGGGCAACTCTCTGGAGCCAGGAAGCTCGATGAGTAGATGAGAGAGTTTAATTCAGTTGAGATTACATGTAGTATTCTAGACCATACTCCTCTGATCTTTACTACGTTCAAGAACGATATTATGGAGATTTTGGATGAGATATTGGGTGTGTTTCGCACGAAGATGGCGGCCATGATTGGGGCACGCACACTGACGTTCAGAGAGTTCTGAGCCTGTGGAGCTCTAGACTGTCATTGGGATAAGGACCCCATTACTAGTAGTCATTGGTTGTCAGACATCGGAAATGCCTTCTGTTCTAGGCGGTGTCCCGAGGGGGACAAGGTCCGACTTGCCTTCTTTATTCTGAAGAACAAAGCATGTGATTGGTGGGAGGAGGTTGGACATGCTATTGGAAACGAGACCGAGTTAGACACGATGACATGGAGCGACTTCTCGACCAGGTTCAAGGCCGAGTTTGCACCAATTATTGAGGAGAATCAGTTAGTACGGGAGTTCCAGGACCTCCATCAGACTATAAAGACAATGGCGGAGATCACCACCAAGTTTAGGGAAAGTGACCTTCTTATTCTGCAGTATACGGCGGACGAGGAGATGAAGAAGGATCGGTATCACGAAATGATAAGGAGTGACATCAGGCAGTTTCTGAGCCGTTCCGGTTGCAAGACACTGGAGGATATGATCTCTCGATCCAGGGAGATGGAGACCGTCTTAGAGGCAGAGAGCAAGAGGAAACCAAATGAGGTTCAGGCTTCTGCAGGGTCGGGCGAGAGGCCCAATTTGTCAGATTCTAGATTGAGAGGTCATCAAGATCGTAGCCGATGTGGCAAGTACAGTAGGGCACACGAGGGTGCATGTAGGAGCGGTAGTGGTGGTGATTCATGTTGCTTCAAGTGCGGCCGGATCGGTCATTATATTAGGGATTTTACTGCTACCACCACCCAGGGATCAGACCTGATCTGCTTCCATTGCAGTCAGAGGGGCCACAAGAAGGCCTAATGTCCGAGTTTGGCAGCAGGAGGACAGGTGATAGCACCTGCCCTTGCAACATTGAGGATCAACAATGGCCGTCAGGGCTGGGCGAGGTGCCTTCGGCGAGGAGCAGGGCATTTCAGTTGGTTACAGAGGAGACACGAGCAGCCCCTGATGTGGCAGGTGTGTATATATGCTTTTTATTATTTTTTTATTATGATTTTAATTCTATTGTCTCGCATCTATATGAGTCATTGTATCTTGGGATTATATTTCCTGCTTATGTTCTGATTATATGTCATCTACATACCATGGGTCTTAGGGTAGTAGTGTGGGGACGTCTCCGAATAAAGTGAGTTCTCAGGATACGGTACCTGTAGCAAGTATGATTTAAACTCGGAAGTGTTCTGACAGTCTTCAAGGGTCTTACTACTTTAGTGTCAGTTAGTTTTGAAAACACCAACAGTGGTAAGTGTTAGTTGCCAGCAAGATTGATCACTTGATGATACGAAGGATTGGAAATCTTTCCATTTAGGTGTGTTGTAAGAGGTTAGTGGAACCAAAGTGGGGGAGAGTTCTCTAAGGGTTTAGGAACAGAAGAAAGTAAGGATTTAGGATGAGTTCGCATTCTCGTCATGAAGGAAGGCAGCCCAAGTGGCTGATTGGATTGAGGGGTATGAGAGTTGCGAGTTTGGGAAACTTCTCAACACCGGGTTTCGCGTATTTTTTTTATAACTAGCTTAAGAATTAGGATGGGAATTCCAGTAAGGACGCAATTTCAGCAAGGAATTTAGGTTGTATGAATGATTGAAGTGGGAAGTGTTGTAAGACTACAGGATAACCATAGCATTCACTAGTAGCCAGATAGCGGAGTATGGGCGAGGCCTGAATCTCCTTGTCAGCGGAGTGTGGGAGAGGCCCATATCTCCTAGTCAGCAGAGTGTGGGTGAGGCCCGTATCACCAAGTTAGCATGATCAGAATCAGGAAACGATAGGTAGATTGAAATCGAGGGAGTTGTTCTAATAATACATTAAGTGAGGGATCATATTATTTAATTGGTATTGATTAAGAATTAATTTATAATTAATTTAGTGATCAAGAGAGACTAATTAATTGATATATATGAGTTGGGCTAATGATCCATGATTTGATTTGTGATGGGCTTACGGGTTAGTCCATGAAGTATTTATCCAAATCACATGGAAGGATCATAAGTTTATGTGTACGGGTTAGGGTTACACATGACCCTTGAAATTGCACACTCACACACACACACACACACACACACACACATATATATATATATATATATATATATATATATATATATATATAATTGGTTAGCACCTTGAATTCCAAGAAGTAGAATACGATTTCTAGTCTCCTAAATCTCTATAATATACATCTAGTTGTTTATTGGTGTTTATGACTTGTTTGAGGCACAACACTTGGGGTGCTAAGTTCTCGTAAGTCCAAAGTCTTACTAGCTACATAAAAAGGTAATCTTCTAACTAGTATTATGATTTATCTATCAAAATTTTTATGCTAGTTTAGGCTTCATGCTTTGCAAACCAATGTAGCATGTATAATTAGAGAAAACTTAGGTCCAAAGCATTAGGGTTGTATGTGCACCATTGGAATGTTAGAGTACACAAAACCCAACAGTGATTTTCAAAGCTGAAAAAACTGCAATTTCGGATTCTACCAGGGCCTACTCGACAAGTCCATGTATGAACTCGATGAGTAGGTGCCTTATGGTGATGAACTCGTCGAGTTCATAAGTGCATTCGACGAGTTGGTGCATCTGATGGCAGAATCTTTGACTTTTTGGCATCTTTTGGATTAGGAACATTACCACAAACTGTTTTGGTTCATAATATTCGATTTTAATGATATGGTAATGTTAATCCCCATCCAATAACATGATGTTATCAAATTTTAAGATAATTACAAAATTTTGTGAAAAATTGGTTATTTGTAAAATTTCAAGTTATCATGTAATATGAATCAAATTAGGTTAAATTGGTAAATAATCATTATATGATGATTGGATAACTTAATTTGATCTAGAATTGTTTCTTGAAGAGTTCTATAACTTGTCCTCAAGTTATGGAACGTGAAAATTTATCATTCATGAAACACTAATTCTCATAAGTTACGAAATTCCAAAGGTCTTGTAAAGTTCATAAGTTGCCCTCAAGTTATGGAATTGGAAAGGTCTGATCAATGAAACAATAATTCCATAAGTTATTGAAATCAAAATTTTTGAGAAGTTACAAAACATGACCTCAAGTTTTGGAACTTAAAAAGTTACATTTATGAAACTTTAATTCCAAACCCTAGAATATTAAAAGTTTAAAATTCAATCATATATTATTATAATATTAAAGTTTAATACTTATATATGTGTAAGACAAGTCATTCTTACAGTTTGTAGGCCTCATTCACTAATTCGATCTATAAGGGGGGTATATGTGATAACCCGAAATTTCAATCATATGCAATAGATCAGTTCAATCAAAGTTACCCTCGTTTTGCTATCTTTTAACACTTTTAAGGTCTATTTGAGTGTTCTAAACCTAGTACAATCAAGGTAGGATCCTAGAAATGGGATAACTCGATGCATATCAAGCAAACTCGAGCCAAACACTCCAACATATGGAATGTGCGGCCGCACACTTGAGTGTACGGCCACACACATGTGTGTGCGGCCGCACACCCATCCCAGCCACACACTCCCACCTATATATTCAACACTTGGTCATTTTTGAACACTTTTACACTTCTTCAAGGCTGGAACTTGAAATCCTCTCAAGTATCATCCAACTTTTCACTTCAATCTTCAATCAAGTAAGTGATTCATCCTTTG
The DNA here is from genome assembly GCF_052625555.1 of Lactuca saligna. Classification (NCBI taxonomy): domain Eukaryota; kingdom Viridiplantae; phylum Streptophyta; class Magnoliopsida; order Asterales; family Asteraceae; genus Lactuca; species Lactuca saligna. The sequence goes on along the minus strand of NC_136422.1, from coordinate 167,411,901 downwards.
ATTAGCTAATACATAACCTTAACTAGCCTTCCCCTTTGCTTTGAATCATGAAAACACCGTTTTGGTGTTAAATCCTCAAAAACACCAAGAACACACACTACCTTTTTGGACTTTAACTACCCTTTCAAGCCTCTATAACGGGTATACACTTATCATAACTTGTTGTATGTTAAGAACACTTGATGATATACTTGAAAAACACAACTTTGTCATCTTCATAAAGGGTGTGCGGCCGCACACCTTCATGGTGGCCGCACACACCCTTTTTAGGTCTAAAAATGATAATGAACTCCATATCAGGCAAAATCATGAAGTAAGAAACCTTCCTAGATAAGTCCTAAAGCCTTAAAATACGTTTTGGCACATTTCTTAGGAAGTGTGTGGCTGCACACCTACTGTGGCCGCATACACACAAATATTGTGTATTTTGACCATACACTCCCTTGTAAAGCCATACACCCCTTATATACAATCATATATGGTTGTAACACTTCAATATAAGTGTTTACTAGTCCCTAAGGTGGTTCAAATTCAATAACTAGTTGTTATAAGCACTAATTGTATACATACATACATACATATAAATATATATACATATATATATATATATATGCGTGTGTGTGTGTGTGTGTATATATATATATATATATATGTCATTATATGGTTAATAGGATTCAGTTGTGCTCAAGTCTCCAATTGGCACCCAACGATCCTATATCGATCATTCATCTGAGTTACTCACTACAGGTGAGTTCATACCCCTAAATCAACCTTTTTAAATTAATTTAAATTCTTTTATGGGGGGGATTACAAGTTGAAACATTCTAGTTATCAAATCAATCACACATGATTAATAACTAGAAAAAAAACAGAGAGATTTTCTATTACTTTCACATTGTTATCAAACTTATGGATTCAAATACTTTGAAATGTTTGTCAAACTCTTTTACATACTAAACTCATTATCAAGCTTGTTATTATATGCCAAACTTTCTTTTACAGCTTTCAAACTATTATAATGTCAAAACCATGCCTAATGCATATATTGTTATAAAAGTAAGGTTGTAAGGACTTAGGACTGATAACTCACTTTATTTCTTGTTCCTTGTTTGGTTGTGGACTTAGATTACGCTGTTGTTTGTCTGAGTGTCATTTGTTCCTTAGTTATATATTATGTATATATGTATAGATATAAAAGGCTTTTATCTCAGTTCAATACATTCAGTCATACAAACAATTCTACTATTAAACTATAATAGGTATAGTTTAGGAAGATACTACTCATTACTTCTAGTGGAATGAAGCCTACAAAGAGTTAGTTCATTCATGAGTCAATACATACTATTATTAGAAACTATACAAATATACTATGATGAGAAACTAAGAGACCTTACTATTATGAGAAACTATACAAACATACTATGATGAGAAACAGATACAGAATACTATAACGAGAAACAATACACACACTACACTATACAAAAGAACATACTACATACTAGACAGAGAGAACATAGAATACTCTAGTATACACAATACATATGCAAGTATACTATAACATAAATGTGAACCACTATTTCGGGGCATGTCATCACTGCCATGGCTCGATTTGTATCCAGAGTCTCCTGGAGGGAGAGCTTGAATTTACGTATAGATATATACTGGATTGACTATCATACACCTGGCTGCTAGCTACAGTGGGACCTATATGCCTACGAGTGCCAACTGTCATTTCTTCTGACGTCTTTCATCATCGTGTTTTTAGTCGATATTATGGTGCAATCAAATCACATTATACCTTTATAAATAATCGGTTTAAGGTAGTTAGTACAGAAGTAGTTACTATAATACAACACTACAGTACTATATTGTTTTCCCATTGCATTCACTTTGTGATCTTCTCACATAAACGGTAATGTATAAACTATATTTTGTTAATGATAGGCATACTTGGGAAAATTACACACTTTTACAAGAAACGAACATACTAAACAGGCGGGCCTTGTTAGAAGGCTACTTTTAGTAGAAACTATAGGATTTTCTAGGAGATACAAATATTTACAAACATTTACAAACATCTACAAACATATACATACTTATACATTCAAACACTTACAAACATTTTCATACAAACAATGTCACTAAAATGCTTATGAAATCACCATCTTTATGGATGACAAACTCTTTCAAAATAACTTGTATTCTCAAGTCATCAGTAGACAGGTACCCATGTCAACTTTTGAGAAGATGGAGCACATTCAAGACTCATCTTTTCTTTTGATTCATATTTTTGGTGTCTTATAAACTATACAGAACACTTGTATTAAAGTACATTATTAACCCAATGGATGATTTTGTTTGCTTGTTTACTACTATTTTGTGTTATGATACTGTACCGAACGTTTCTGTCGTTTCGTTTTTGGGGTGTGACAGATTGGTATTAGAGCATTGTTTATAGTGAATTGAGTATATCAACCCATAAAAGATATACAAACTATAAACACAATGGGATTAAAACACTCTGACCAAGAGTTTCTACTTTTAAATAATAAAATATTTAACTAAGTATACATGCCTGCATCAATGCTAAATTAGTGTCACTAGGACAGAACAAAAATATTACGATTGTTGAATATCTCAAGTAGGCTTGGGGATGTTTGGTCAGTCCTGGGAGTGACATAGCCTGATCAACTATGTTGGTCTGAGAAGTGATTAGCATATGCCCGAGAATGGTTGTGATATGGGAACAAGTGTAAAAACTTACCCACACTACTACAATGAAAACATTAGAACAAAACATAAACCTAAAATACTATAGGAGTATTTTGTGTTACCATAATTGTTATCTGAGAACTAAAATGTTCTTTATTAGTAGGTCAATAGTTGCTAAGTGGATACGCTAAGGTTATATGTAACTAAGATGTGATAGACTGAGAATCTGTGGTCTTTGCTTTACTCCCTGTTCCTTGTTTTGTTGTGGGTTTAGAGTTAGGGTCACTTATTTGAAGGTCTATCCTATTTCAATTACATATAAATGGTATGCATTATACAAGTATCGAATTAACTAATAAAGACAATCTTATAATTATCTAATTAGTACGTCTATTAATTATTTCTTTATCCATATTCTCGCATAAATAACATGGTTGGATTCCATCCCCACGGTGACCCATACTTCCCAAACGAAGGCAATGTTGGATGGCTTGAAGAAGAGCCAGAAGATGATCATCCAATCCCTTTGGATGATCACCACACGGAAGGTTTTTCTAATAGTTCTGACTTCGAGCCTGAATTGACTTCGAGCCTAAAGTCAATATCCTACCCCCTGTGGCTCCTGTCCTAAATCTTAACTCTCATCCAGCTTTTCAAGGCCCGACGCCTGCATGGGTGGAATGCGTGGAAACATGGAGCCAAGAGCAGAATCAGCCCATGACATTCAATGGAGACCGAATAATTTATGATGTGAGCGAAGGAGGCTCAGCAGACAGGATTCTACCAATCCTGGTCCGCAGAGTTGCACGTAATGAAATACAGGGCATGGCAGCTCTCCATCGAATCACGAAAGTTGATGCCAATGCGAGGATGCATACCATTCTCACAATTCATCTTGAAGATGCTCGGGAGAGGTCTAGGAGAGATGACGAGATACTGCAGTAAGAGCTTGCTGCAACTCAGGCTGAAGTCATAGAACTCCGGGTTCGCCAAAGGGTTTATGAACGACACCTTCTCGACATGGAGCGTCAACTGGCAAGCTAGAGGGTTCACCCAAGGGGTACCCATCGCCGGTAAAAGATGCTATAGTCTTCCTCTATTTTGGTTTAAGGAATAGCCTTCGTATCTATGACCTATGTAGCACTTTCCTGTAAAATATTTTTTTCTTTCAGTACACTATCTAGACTACTAAGTTGTCGACATTTTATCTTATATGGTTTAACATAAGACCTACTGTGATGTCATTTTTCCTGAACTCATTTACATCATTATTACTAGTAATATTGGCAGTTATCTAATCTACTGAGAAGTCTATACCCTTGTGTTTTCCCTACTCTATTGTTGTGTCTTTATTCCAATCATACACTGATTCTAATGTTTGGACTATGGCGATTTAGTCCATGGATCACTATCATCATACTTACAATCTATTCTTACTATTATCATCATCTCCATAAACTTTTAGCAAAAGATGCCGCCTCGCAAGCATCCGAACAGAGACACGCCTGTAAATCAAACTCCACCACCACCACCTCCTCCACTAATCGATATTGCAAATTTCAATGTTGTAGTAGCTGCGGTTGTGGCAACAGCCATGTCTTAATATCACTCTACCGGTGCCAAAGGAGGTAGAACACCTATTCATTCTACTCAAGGTGAAATCCCCGTGCGCTCGAGAGAGTGCTCATACAAGGACTTCATCAATTCCAAGCCAAAGTTCTTTAAAGGGACTGGCGAAGTCATTACCCTCTCGCAATGGTTCGAAAAGACAGAGTCGATCTTCAAAATCTGCTCCTGTCCCGAAGGGACCAAGTTCAAGTTTGCTGCTTACACCTTCGAGGTAAAAGCCCTGACATGGTGGAATAGCCATGTCAAGTCACTCACTCTAGTAGTGGAAAATTATATGGGATGGGAAACTTTGAAAGACCTCTTGATTGAAAAATACTGCCCGTGGGGCGAAATCCAGAAATTAGAACAAGAACTATGGAGCCTAACCATGAAGGGCTCCGATATAGTTTCCTATACCACCAGATTTAGTGAGATAGTGGCCCCATGTTGCAACATGGTTCCCACGGAGGGAAAGAAGATAGATAGGTATATCTGGGGGCCAGTGCCTCCAGTTCAAGGGAATGTTTTAGCTTCAAACCCCACTACCTTCCATAGTGCCAAGCGATTGGCACAACGTCTCATTGACCATGGGGTCCGTACCCCGTAATCAACAACAACTCTAGCCATCTTTGAACCCTCCAAAGCCACTGACAACAAGCGAAAGTTTTGGGATGAAAAAAAGAAGCAAAAAGTTGCTAAAAAGCAGAAGGTCGTGGTGGTTGATGCTGCGATAACACCTATCGTTGCTGCTCCGGTGAAGCAGTACGCTGAAACTTGCCGAAGTGCAATAAATGCAGCTTCCACCATAACGGTCCCTGCTGGGAAATGCAGTGTTCTAACTACAATAGGAAAGGATATACTATCCATTTCTGGAAAGTTCCGGCAAGGCCAATCACCCAAGTCCCCAGCTCTGGTGTGGCCAGGCTTGCTATGGATGTAGAAAGGCAAGCCACTACAAAAGGAACTACCCGAAGGCAGGGAATGTCAGTGGAGTGGGAAGAGTTTTGCCTATAGGCCATGAGGAAGAAGTTATGGACCCTACAGTGGTCACTGGTACATTTCTCCTTGATGACTCTTATGCATGCATACTATTTTATAGTGGAGCGAAGAGAAGTTTCGTGAATCAGAAATTTGCTCACCTACTTAAACAACAACCGCGCACACTTAAAGAACCATTCACTGTAGAAATGGCTAACGGGAAAACTGAGAGCACTAGAAGTATATACATAGGATGTCCTCTAACTCTAGATAGACATACCTTCTTAATCGACCTCGTGTCGGTCTCAATTAAAATTTTCAACGTCATAATCAACATGGATTGGTTGAGTCTTCATCGCGCCGACTTCATGTGTTACGAGAAGGTTGTTCGCCTTAATCTGCCGTCTGGCAAAACCCTTATCATCTACAGTGACAAACCTGGCATGAACCTTCGCATCATCTCAAGTATCCAAGCTTAGAAGTATTTGTGTAAGGAATATCATTTGTTCCTTTCTCATGTTGTTGATACGAGCCTAGAAACAAAAGACCTAAAGAACATCCCAGTAGTGTGCGACTTTCCCGTCATTTTTCCAGAAGAACTACCAGGATTACCTCTGCAACGACATGTCGAGTTCAGAATCGACTAAGTCCCAGGAGCTACCTCAATAGCCAAATCGCCTTATCAGCTGGCACCAGCTGAGATACAGGAACTATTTGGTCAACTTAACGAACTGCTCAGCAACGGCTTCATCAGACCTAGCTTCTTGCCATGGGGAGCACCGGTCTTATTCGTAAAGAAGAAAGACGGATCGTACCATATGTTCATCGACTACAGAGAGCTCAACAAACTTACGGTCAAAAATCGTTACCCTCTGCCTCGCATAGATGATTTGTTCGACCAACTTCAAGGGGCGAGTTGGTTTTACAAGATTGATATGAGATCCGGATATCACCAGTTACAAGTGCTTGAGGAGGATGTTCCGAAGACAGCCTTCCGAACTCGTTACGGACACTAAGAGTTCATGGTGATGCCATTCGGATTGACCAATGTGCCCAAAGTATTCATGGATTTAATGAATAGGGTATGTCATCCTTACTTGGATCACTTCGTCATTGTATTCATCGATGACATAATTATCTAATCTCATAGTGAGGAGGAGCATAATAAGCATCTGTGGCTGATCTTATAAACACTACGGTCAGAGAAGCTCTATGCGAAGTTCTCTAAATGAGAACTTTGGATCCGAAGAGTCAAATTGCTAGGTCATGTTGTCAGTGAAGAGGGAATCCACGTGGACCCATCCAAAATCAAGGCCATTGAGAACTGGTCAGCACCAAAGAAGCCTACAGAAATTCGTACAAAACTTCTCAAGAATTGCGAAACCTCTTACAATACTAACCCATAAAGGTGTGGCCTTTGACTGGAAGAGAAACAAGAAAAGGCGTTCCAAATGCTGAAACGAGCCTTATGCACCGCATCGATACTATCCCTCCCTGAAGGAATAAAAGACTTTGTGGTATATTGCAATGCATCCAACCAAGAGCTCGGTTATGTCCTCATGCAATGAGGTAACGTCATCGTCAATGCCTCAAGGTGGTTGAAGACACACGAGGTCAACTACACCACACATGATCTTGAGCTAGGAACAATTGTGTTTGCTCTGAAGATCTGGAGACACTATCTGTATGGTATGAAAAGCACAATCTTTACAAACCACAAAACCTGCAACACATACTCACCCAGAAAGAACTCAATATGAGGCAACATCGGTGGGTCGAGCTACTCAATGACTACGAATGCGAAATTCGTTATAATCCAGGTAAAGCCAATATAGTAGCAGAGGTCCTAAGCCGGAATAAATATTCTGGTCAAAGAGTAAAATCTTTGACTATGACTATCCATTCGCACCTGTCCACACAAGTTAAGGAGGCTCAGATCGAAGCCTTGAAACCTGAAATGGTGGTGGGTGAATCCCTGCGAGGGATGGATAAAAATTGGAAGTTAAGGATGATGGAGCTTATTACCTCATGGACCGAATCTGGACACTGAAACACGGTGGCTTCAGAGACTTGGTCATGACCGAAGTGCACAACACGCGATATTCCATCAATCTGGGTTCAGATAAGATGTACCTGGATCTAAAAAAAAGTTATACTTGTGGCCTAACATGAAAGCAGAGATTGCTACCTTCGTGAGTAAATGCCTTACTTGCGCCAAGGTCAAGGTCGAATACCAGAAACCCTTAGGTTTACTAGAGCAACCAGAGATACCACAATGGAAGTGGGAGCGGATCACTATGGACTTCATAACCAAGTTGCCCAAGACAACGGGTGGACTTGATACCATTTGGGTCATCGTTGATAGATTGACCAAGTCCGCACACTTCCTGCCTATCAAAGAAACTGAAAAGATGGAAAAGCTTAGAAGAACATACATTCGGGAGATTGTACAAATGCATGTGTTCCTATATCTATTATCTCCGATAGAGATAGTAGATTCACTTCGAGGTTCTGGAAGTCACTACAAAGTTCCCTAGGGACGAGGCTAGACATGAGTACAACCTACCATCCTCAGACTGATGGACAAAGTGAGAGAACTATCCAAACCTTGGAAGATAAGTTGCGAGCCTGTGTGATCAACTATGGGAAGGCATGTGATACTCATTTACCCCTTGTCAAATTTTCCTACAACAACAGTTATCACATGAGCATAAAGGTTGCTCCATTTGAGGCCCTCAATGGCCGGAAGTGCAGATCTCCTCTGTGTTGGACTGAGGTGGGTGACACCCAGCTAGCTAAAGGACAAGTTCCTGACAGCACTCTTACAGGTCCGGAGATCATTCGGGAAACGACAGAGAAGATCATTCAGATTTGTGAACGATTGAAACCCTCTAGAGACCGATAGAAAAGCTATGCAGACAAACGAAGGAAACCTTTGGAATTCCAGGTGGGAGACCACGTTCTTTTGAAAGTCTCACCTTGTAAAGGCTTGATACGCTTTAGAAGGCATGGGAAGCTCAATCCAAGATACATACGGCCTTTCGAGATTCTCGCTAGAATTGGCCCAGTAGCTTACAAATTCAACCTACCCCACGAACTTAGCAACATAATTAGAGAAAAATTAGATCCAAAGCATTAGGGTTATATGTGCACCATAGGAATGTTAAATCAGACAAAACCCAATAGAAATGTCAAGTGCGAGCACTTAAGGAGTACCGGAAGGATTGTCGGTTGTGGTGAGAGTAATACGCGCAGGAATCATAGTGGTAGAAGTGTTCTAAAGATTTTACCTCCAAGGATTAGTATTTCGCTCAGGAACATTAGATGAAAGGCCAAAAGAAGTGGTCCCTTCGAGGATTGGACCGAGCAGATGAAGTTATGCATCATATAGTTGGTTGGGAGTTATTTGTGGGGTAGGAGACCGTAACGGACTTTGAAGATGAATTCTAGTGTAAGTGGGGGATAATTGTAACACTTGAAATATAGAAGGCTAAATAAGGAAAGGAAACCCCAAGTCAGGAAGGTCTATTCATCTATTCCAAGGAGGATAACTCAACGAGTAGAAGCAAGATTGTGACACGGGAAGAAGGACCCACTCGACGAGTCGGTAAGAACCTTCTCGACGAGTTGGTATGGGTTTGGGAAACCCTAAATCCAGGTTTTTGTACTCTATTTAAGGATCTTAATCCCATCATTTCCACCCCATTTCCATCCTCCATTTTCCAAATCTTAGATCTCGAACCCTAATGCTATAGTGAGCCATTATTGAGTGTTCTTGAGTGCTTTGAACCTTAAGGATGAATGAGGATCTTGGGGAAGGAAGCAGGAGCTAGTATATCTGGCCACATCACCTCATTTCCATCATTTTCTGGTTATCAATTTTCTATCTTGTCCATTAGTTCACTAGATCTCTTCCTTTTTCTTTTATGAAGGTTTATGGTCCAAGAATGATAGATTTTGGGATTTGGAAGACCCAAGCAAGGATTCCATCAAATCTGGGATCATTAAGGGTTATTATCGCATATAGGTGCAAATAGTATGCCATTGGAACCCTCATGCAATCCTTAAGGAGTTATTATGGAATTTTAAGCCCCAAAAGGTCATGCATGGAAGAAAAGGCAGAGAATTTATGTGAGCAATCAATGTCTAAGGCCTAGATCTATGTTAGTACACCTTAGTTTGCAATACTATGGCTTTTCGACGAGAATCTATGTCTTAAGGAGTTAGGGTTTGAGCTAAACCCTTGAAGGAAAGGTATTGACGGGGAAAGTTGGAAACTTTACCCCTCTAGTAATGTTTCTAGAGTGTAAAAGGAGTTTGGAGTGTAGATCTGAAGTGTATAAGGCTTAATCTGTTAAGATGGCCCAAAATTATTGAGGGACTCAGCGAGTCTAGGGAGGGACTCGATGAGTCGCAGTGAGTTGCCCCGTTTCTGTTCATGCTAGAACTCGATGAGTCTGAGGATTAACTCGATGAGTTGATCCGATAAAATGTGACCATGAGTAGCCAGCAAACTCAGCGACTCATGGATTGATTAGACGACCTGGATCACGCTTTTAGGATTCTGATTTATGGAACTCGGCGAGTTGAAGGAGGAACTCGGCGAGTTGAAGGAGAAACTCAGCGAGTTGAGTCAACTCGGAGCATTGACTTCAACTTTGACCTAGGTTGGCCTAGTGTTACTTTTGAGGGTATTTTGGGACTAAGTGTTATTTTGGTACTGATAGCTCAGGGAGCCGAAGGAGCAGCAGTTCGGAGAATTGCAAGATAGCAGCCAGAGAAGTGACAGCAGGACTTCAGCAGTGCAAGGTGAGTTTTCCTCCAGTAGGAATGGGTTGAAGCCACAAATCTCGGGCCATTTATGTATGTTAGCATAGTCTGGACATAGGCCCGATGTCGGGGTTAGCCCGATGTAGTTTATATGTTATGTGTTCTAGACTTAGGTCCGATGTCGGGGTTAGCTCGATGTAGATTGTATGTTTCCGGACTTCGATCCGATTTTGGGGCAAGCCCGAGGAAGGTTAAGTTTCCCAGACTTCAGTCTGATGTTGGGCGGGGCCCGAGGAAGGAATGCATGTTTAGTTATACTTATTGTCTTTATGATACTTGAATGTTCCTGGTAAGGAGGTGAGTGTGGGCGAGGACCCGTATCCCATCACTAGCTGAGTGTGGATGAGGTTCCATATCTAATTCTTAGCAGAGTTGGGGTGGGGCCTTGAGATTAGCAGTTATAGCGTTGTGTTTGATTGTTATGTACTAGCATTTGTACGATTCTGGCGGGGCCTGATGCCGCATTCGCCTGATTCTGAGCGGGGTCTGATGTAGTAGGCTAGGCCCAATGTTTGAAGTATATGCTTATGTGTATGGTATATGGTAGTTTGGGGAGACTCACTAAGCTTCATGCTTACGGTTTCATTTTTTGTTTCAGGTACTTCAGGTAGCAAGGGAAAGAGCTCGGGATGATTGCATGGTACACACTACAATTTTCAGCCTGAGATATTTTAGACTCTAATATTTTGATACATGGATTTGACACAATACTTTGATATGATGTTTGAGATACACGACATGTGATGTTATTATGTTATTTTATAAGTTATGGGTTTTTCTTTAACGATTTAAAACAAATTTTTTGGACTATATTTCTGGGATGTTACAGCTTAGATCACATAACCAACATTATCAACATTCGGTAGGGTCTAAAATCTATTTCCTTGAATCCTAAGGCCTTCACAAGATTGAATTACAATCCACAATCCTGAAATAAGAAACATGTCAAAACTTAATGTTACGTCTACAATCATCATAATTTAGGCATTCTGATGATGCTAAAATGGGGGAATAATGAGTTTAGTTCTACTATGTTGTCACTTGATCATTCATATAATAGCAGACTCTCTTGAAAGAAGAAGATTATTTCCAGGATTCAAGAAAGTATTCATTTCTTAAGTCGGGGGGGGGGGGGGGGGGGGATTTCTCATCTTAGGGAGAACTAAAGTTGGAAGCAAGGTTTTCGAAATTAGGTTTTGACATCACTAGATAAATGAGATAGTAAGGTTAATCCATATGATCTAGTGAGTTGAAATACTCTTACACGCTAACCACCAGTGCAATGACAACATCAACACAAGGCTTCAAGTACCAACGCTAACATGTGACATTACGTACAATTGCATTTATGTTGTATGTAATTATAGTATTATATTGTATTTTAGATATCTGATATGATATCTTGGTGATAATGATCAGTTTTCATATTTTGAATAGATTAGAATCAATCCCATGATTGAAGGGTTTCTCTAGAACAGATTAGTACACTACAAGAAAAATAGCCTTTAATGACGCGCAAACAATGACACTCACGGATTCACGTTACCCATTTTTGGGCGTCCTTAAAAATAATGTCAGACTTCCAAAATTTGAAGGATAGTGGACACGCATTTTTGTGTGCCTCTAAATTAGTGTCTCAAGAAAAAAAAACTAAAAACACGGAGGGCGCTTTATCTTAAACGTGCGTCTTCTGTAGGTGTCGCTTTATAATTTTAAGGAAACACGCCTTGAGAAGATAACGGGGGAAACGAAACTATAAAATTTTGCAAACCCGCCTTTCTTTTCTACCTTCTTTTCTTTATCTTCACAATCAACTCTGCCCTTTTGTTTCTCTATTTCGATGGTTGTTTCCCTCTTGCCCTAATCACGTCATCGCCGCGAATCGAACACCGCCAGGCAGTGGAAGAAGATGATGAAGTTTGTCGTTGTCGTATGCCGCCATCCCTTGTTGTCTCTAACTATCTCTGCCCTTTCTTTATTCTTCGCTTCTATGATCTCAGCCTCTTATTCACCCCTCTAAATCCTTACTTGTGAGTCCACACCATGCTTGTTTTTATCTTGTTATGTAAAATCAAGAAACATTCAAAAAACCTTAGGGTTTCGCTGTGAGGCCTCGTTTCTTCTTATCAGTATCGGATTTCTTCTTGGTTGAGGGGCCAGATTGATGAGACCTGTGAGAATTCTGAGATCGATCATTGCTCCCTGTGTGACTGTGTGAGGATACAAAGATTAATGGTTGCGACAGGGATTAGCAAACCTCCTTATATCTTCTCTACCAGGTATAATAAATGTTGGGTTAAGTCTCTAGCTCTGCATTCTCTCTACCTCTGCATTCCCTCTCTCTCTCTCTCTCTAGAAAACCCTAATCACCCTTCTGGTTTTCTGAACCAGGAAAAAGCGTGGTTTGTGCATTTGTAAACCCGATATAGAGATTTTTGGGTCCGATTTTTAGGGATTACCATAAATCCCCCTAAATCCAACCATTACACTTGTTCATTCATTCCCCATAAATCCCTTCATCTTGATTACGATCTACAAACCCCCTAAATCCCCCAGTTAGAGTATCTACCATGGATGCTCTACGCCAACCTAATCTCGATCTTAGTAATTCTTCACCCCTTTCATCAATTTACACCAAAACCCCTCAAACACCAACCTCTTCAACTTTTCCCTATAAGTATCGATTATCTTCTTCCAGTTTCAATGGTTACCATAGCAAGTGTAAAGTACCAACACCACCTCAAGCTTTACCCAAGGAAAATTCGAATGAATCAGTTGAATCCAATAAGAAATTGATTGATTCAATCGCTAAAGGTTTGATCAGGCTCGCTGCTGCAGTCTCTGTTTGTTTTGGATTCGCCAGCTCTTGCCGAGTCCTTGACAATAGCATTCCCAGCTTCTCATACGCATGAGGTAGGTGTTCAGTTCGATCATCTTTTTTAGTAGTTTGTTTGGGTTGTGCAGATAAGGTGTTCAATCTATTGCTTATATGGGTTTGGTAAAATTTGATTTCGTAACAGGTGAATGTTGTGCAACGAACTCTCGTAGAGACTTGGGGTTTGATCAGAGAGACTTTTGCTGATCCAACTTTTAATCATCAAGGTACGATTCATTTCTGTTGTTTTATGTCATTTAGTGTCAATAAGTTTAACGTAATTTTATGTGTTTTCTGTAGACTGGGACTCGAAACTCCAGCAAACAATGGTGGAAATGCATCCACTTAGAACAGCTGATGCCGCATACAGCAAGATTAAAGGAATGCTTTCTACTCTTGAAGATCGCTTCACTCGCATTATCAGTTCAAAGGTGCAACTTTTCCCATTACTTTTACAAAAATTGTCCCTGTGGTTTCTAAAAGAGTTTTCAGTTTTGGACTAAAATTCAGAAACAACAGGAACCATTTTTGTAACTTATTCTTACTCCTAGATTCCAAAAGGGGGAACTTACTCTATTTTCTTTTCGGCAATGATTTGTACAGGAATACCAAAGTTTTAGAATTGGAAGTGATGGAAACGTACAAGGAGCTGGACTATTTGTGAATACTGAACCAGAAACCGGGCATCTGGTTTGTGATGCTGAGACTTGAACCTGAGACCTCAGTTATGGATTCTTATTTATTTTTTATTTTTAAAAATTTAAAATTTTTTGTTTCAGGTTTTATTGTCCTGTGTTGAGGGTAGCCCAGCTGCTAGAGCTGGAATACATGTAGGAGATGAGTTGATTGAAATAAATGGAGAGAGAGTTAAAGGGATTAGTGGTGAAGCTGCTGCACAAAGGCTTAGAGGTTATGTTGGGACAAGTGTTACAGTCAAAGTGCACAATGTAAGTTTCTTACATTTACGTTTGGTAGGAAGGAATGGAATGGTTGATTCCTTTCCAAAGGGTTTTATAGAAATTTGTGCATGTTCATATTTCTGATCTACATGGAAAAAAGTTGGCCATTGACTCTAGTTTTAGAGAGGTGAAACTACCCCGGGAATTCATCAGACTTTCTCCTATATTAAGTGTCATCATTCCTCATAGAACACCAAATGGTCATGTATCCAAAACCGGATATGTAAAGCTATTAGCCTTCTCCCAGGTGCTTATTAATTCTCTAAATCTTAGTATTACTTTATAACTTCATATCTTAAATTCATCTAACAACAAGCTTTTGTAAACAGAGTGCTGCTAACGATATAAAACACGCCATTCGTGAATTTGAAAATCAGGGTGTTGAATCTTACATTTTGGATCTCTGAAACAATCCAGTAAGTAGCCTAAAGTTGACTTTAGTAAACTTTTGTTTGACTATTTACTAGTATTTACATATATATATGTTTATTTATAGGGTGGTTTGGTGAAGGCTGGACTTGATGTTGCTCAAATATGCCTGGATGGAGATGAGACTCTAGTGAACACAATAGATAGAGATGGGAACATGTTTCCTATTAACATGATCAATCGCCATGCTGTTACTCGTGATCCGCTAGTTGTTCTTGTATGTTTTTTTTTTTTTTTGACATGAAAATCTATATATTCACCTTCTGTCACATCTTTTGCTAGTGCTGCCATGGCAGTGAGACAACGGCCACATCAGAAGAAGTATAAGCTGAGAACTGGCTGTGTTAATGTGTCCCATTTTCATAAACCTGGTAACAGGGTGCACACAAAGGCTACAGCTCAAGAAACATGTGACAGTTGGCGAAAAAGGTGTTGTTTTATTCCCCCCCTTTTTTTTGATATTTTACATTTGTATAAACCTAATATGGTTTTGATTTCTGAAATAAATTGATTTGTGCAGGGGAAACGAGGTTTATAAGAGTGGAGATTTATCAGAAGCTGAAGTATGTTATTCAAAGGGTATTAGTTCAATACAACATACAAAGACACCTGGCGTTTGTATACAGCCTCTTATTTTCTATTATATCAATCGTGCAACTATACGCATGGCTCTTGGAAGAATGAGGAAAAATGTTTAAACGACTGTAGAATGGCTGCTGCATTAGATCCCAATTTCATGAAGGTCAATAAGCTCCTATTCAGAGAAACTACTTAATATGAAAGGAGAGGCTCTTCTCATGGTATGTGAATGTGATTCATAATCTTTGTTAGTTTAATAATTGAAATTGACTGATTTGCCCCTACTTATTACACAGCTGGGGAAGCATAAAGAGGTGGTTCAACTGTGTGAGCAAACCCTAGATACGTCGGGTACTCAAAATTCTACCAATTTTTTTAACTACTTTCCCTTTACTTTTGAGTTTTAACCTCTTAATATTATATGATATTTATAAATCAGGGAGGGGAACTTCAGTGGTGAAGATACTATTAGGATTACCACCATGAACAAGCATGGGAAGCATGATTTGGATATTCCAGTCATTGTCAACCCAAGAAATGATCCCCCATTTATTAATATCATTGAGTTCATCATGTTGGAGAATGCGACAGAAGATGATATTCACTTTCCAGGTCATATTCACTTTCCAGGTATATTACAGTTTACAAGAAATAACAACGTACTTTTATGTATTTGCTTATTGTGAAAACATTTTACTTTTATTTCTTTCTATTACAGTTTACAACACTGCACTTTTCATTTATGCTCTTACAAGATTTGTTGTAAGTCCTTTAATCCCAAGCCACTGATAGATCCTTGTTGAATCTATCATAAACTCCAGGCATTTTAACCCCTGATTCAATTACGTGATAATATTAAGATAATTCCCAGCTTTCGAGATGTGGGTACCTCCAAGAAAGAACAAAGTGAAATTCATAATAATTCTTAGCTGCTAAACAAAAAACTCTAGGGACTGGTCCCCTAAAACAGTCCTGGGACAAAGTTAGTGCTCTTGACATAACAAAACAGCCATAATACCAGAAAAAACCATCCTACCCCTAGCCAAAAAGATAACAGAAATGTTGGGGCTTATCAATACCAACGGCCCAATCTTTCACCTTGTCCTCAAGGTGAAGGAAAGAATGGTTCGTCCTTGCATTCCTATTCAAGTGTAGTTGCCAAAATGAAAGGTAAACCTGAAACAACTCAAACTTCACGTGTAACATCAATAACTTAAGAGAATAGACCAAAATCTCCTCTGACTTCTTCTTAAGTGACTCCTGTTGCTGTTGTTCTCCTTCCATCTCTTCAAGTTCGAACCCTTGTTTGGTGGCTTGCCCTACAATCACTGGCTCCAATTCCTCTAAGATCATCTTGATAACTTTATCAACCTTCCCATTTTTATTACTCATTACACTTGAGGAGAAGTATTGGTAATGAAAACTGGGACCCTCGCTTGGTATCCTCACCACCTCAAAAACATTCTTGAATTTATGTGGGACTTCACCAATGACTTGTGCATTCCCACCTTTTTTCACAACTTCCCAACCATTCTCATTAGGATCTAAGGTGATGTACCATCCATATCCACCAGAAGTAACTGATGCATTAAAGCCCTTGCTATGTAAACTTGCTAATTCAGCTTCAATTCCTTTAGTAAAACCATCACCTGAATCATCTAAAACCTTAAGGGGGCACAACAGGAACTCTTCCAGCCGATAAAGCTCACCATAAGTAACTTCACTTCCACTTCCATTTGCCCCAGGAAACTTATTTGGCAACAACTTTAACATCAAATCTTTGCTAACATCTTTTCCCTTTTTAGCAATAACAAGTATTTCTTTATCTATCTCTTCATCAATCCCTTTCTTCTTCAAATTCTCCAGGATCCAAGAGCTCTCCATACTCTTCTTGTTCTCACCAGTAATGACATTACTTCCACCAAGATCATCATAACCAACTGTAATTGTAACCTGTTCAAGACCTTTTTCCTGTATTTTGATTCCAGCAAGCATACACCAATTCCCCTGCACTCTTTCTTGGGGAACCATAACATCACCCAGGGGGTCCTGATGTTTGGATAAGGTGACATTAGAATCTTCAGTAACCTTTTGAAATGTGAAGTATGCTCCATGCACCAGATATTTAGAGAAATACTTGTCACTTTTGTTAACAGTCACAAAAAGATGAAATATTTCTCCACAGTTTTGGAGACAGAATTTTTTTCCATGACACTATCATATTTATTGAAATCAACAGTAGCTAATACACCATATCCGATACATAAGACAACATTAATATCAGTAGAAGAGCCAATGTGCCCAGGTGAATCAACAAGAATGCTCAATAACTCGGTTTGGATGACAGAGGATCCAAAATTGAACCCTAGGGTTTTGAAGACGATATTAGGATAAGCCAACGCCTCCAACCTTGAGGAGCTGGGTATCATGGTTGAGTAAGAGGTGGCCAATTGACGTTCGATCGGCAGAAGAGAAACAGAGGTGCGAAGAGGAATTAGCGCCAATTGTGTCGTTGGTTGGATTAAACTTATGTGAATATAAGGTAGGTATAATCCCTGTTTGACCAAAGTCAGAGTTGATTCAGTAAAACTTGGGCTTGAGTTAGAAAAGTTACCCATCAACTCCACAGTGCGCTTAGTATTTTGTGAGCCCAAGGTGTTGATCACAGCCCACTTATCTCTCCTAAGTCAGGTATTAAAAATTCCACCTTTTGCCCTTGGCTTGATGCATATTTACAATTTAGCTTATTATTTTGATTTACACTTGCAGGAAATTAGAGGCGAGGAGCTACATAATGATGTTTCATAGGTGCTCCCTGGTTATAAACAGGTATGAATATGATTTACACTTCCAGTTCACATTGTATCCATTTCTGGAAAGGATATTTGGCCCTATAGTAATAGCTCGTATTGCAGGAGTAAGCAATTTTTCTTTAATTTAGTTTTTCTTTTACCATTTGTTTAATCTAATTATTCATTTTTTATGTAATTATTGATTTTGCATGAGAGAATTTTTTTTTTATATATGAATCTTGAAAAATGGGATGTTTGGTTGTTAAGTGAGGTCTTGAATATGTTTTGTGTAGGTTGTGTCTATACCACTACTCACGAGTTATCCATTCATAGCCATGTTGACTGGATTTGCTCTCTCGTTGACTTTAAATTGTGCATCTATTATAAAGAATGTTTTATATGTAAGTTTTTCAGGGACTAGATCTGTCTACTTCATTAATTGCATGCTACTATTAGTTAATTACTTAATATAAGATAATATTTGCACATATTAATGCAACATGCAAGAAATGTTATAAGTATTTTTATCTTGATAATTTGGTTTCTTGTCATCAACAGGTATCCATCATAACGGGGACATTCATGCTACAAAATAAAGTTGTGGTAAACTTCACCTCCTCAGTTCTATAGCTTTTTTTAGGGTTAGATTCATAAAGTAACAATGCACTTTCATTGATTTATTTATTTATTACAAGTTTAAAACATCCTAATTTCATTTTTTCTTATTAGAACATTGTACTTTCAAAAATCTACCCAATTATCTTATTGTATAGCTTGAGTGCATTTGTTGCTTAATCTTAATAATAATTCAGTTTTATATTATCTTATTGTCATGTTTGTTTAGTAAGCTTAAGAAGAGTAAACAAGGTATCCTTATCTTAGTTGCAGTCAAACCACAAGCTTCCAGGGCCAATTAAGTTGCTGGGACATTTTCTGAAGTCAAACACCTTCTTCTTGCATATAAATTCAATAGCAAATTCAGTACTTTCTTGTGTATAAGTTCTATTAGAAGACAAACATATTTTTGATCCCTTTGATATCCATTTGTCTACTATTGGAATGATTATTTGTGACATTAACTTTTGTGCAATATATTATCTTTTTTGTATATGGTATTTTATTTTTTATTATGATACATGAAATGGAAATTTAATTTGAAAATTAGTAAATCTACAAATAATTTTTTTTAAATAGTTAAAATTATGATACGCAAAAATGTGTGTCATTTGCATTTATGACATGGCCTTTCTTGACAGGGGATTTCTTGATACGCATTGCGTGTCATTAACACGTGCGTCGTAAGGTTACGATACGCAAATGCGTGTCGTCTTCCGTTATGACATGGCCTTTCTTGATACGCATTGCATGTCGTAAACGTGCGTCGCAATTGCGCGTCGTAAATGAGCGTCGTAAATGCGTGTCGTCTATAGACGACGCGCAAAAGCGCGTCGTCTCTCTTTATGACATGGCCTTCCTTGACGCGCATTTGCGCGTCGTCTGAGCCCTTTACGACGCGCAATGAGCGTCGTAAAAGGCTGTTTTTCTAGTAGTGGTATATAATCATGTGTCAGGATAAAACCCTAATAAGGTCTTTGTGACGGCTTTGTTCCAATTTCTTTGTGCACCCATTCACCTGGTGAGAACTTTTCTAAGTAAAAATCATGTTTGTGATAATCTTCCTATTCTTTTGTTTTTCATTAAATCTTGTTTGTATCCGATCAAACGAACCTTCAAAGCTGGTGAGACCAACAAATCATGTGTGTATATATACGTGTGCGTGTAATATATATATATATATATATATATATATATATATATATATATATATATATATACACATATATATACATATATATATATATATATATATATATATATATATATGATAAGATTTTAAGCTTCTCAAAATTCATACGTATATGATAATGACATCGTCTATTATTACATGCATAGTGTTGGGTTTTCAAAACTAGTTTAAAAAACATTATATTTGACAACGGAAGACTTGATCATTTTTTAATAACATAATGAAGTTTAACCCACCAATGATCTTCTTGAAAAGTTTGGAAAGATAACAAACACAACCAAAGAAGAAGAAGAACAAATAACAACCTTTCTAGTTCTTTGGATCCTCTTAGGAGGCTTGGAAGTTGATGAAGAATGATGAAATTTAGACACACCAACAAACAGCCAACTTGATGTGGATGCTAGTCTAAAATTCATTACTCTTAATCTTTAAGCTCTTAACCAATATTAACTACAAGAGAGTATAAGAATAAGCAATTAATCTGCAGTCATGAACAAAATATGAGAGAAAATACATACACATATGCATGTTTTGGATTTTGCATTTTTGAAGAGGAAGTAGTGAAAGCCTTCCTAAATCAAAGACATTACTCAAGAGTTCTTAATGCACGATACCTCTATCCCTATTGTTTATTATTATTTTAAGAAATGCAACTAAAGCAGGTATCCTACAATAAACTAATGTGAATGAAATCTTGTCTCTTATCACTCCATATCTACGATTTTGAGGCCAAGGAAGAGGACAAAAAGTATAAAAGTCTCTTCAAGTTTTATAATATATAAAACCTCATTTCTTTAGACAAAAGACAATAGTGTGTCTAGTCAAAAAGGTTGTATATGACTTAATAAATCATACCATATTATATATTATGTTACTTTCCATTGAAAATTAATATTTGCATGAAATAAATTATTTCCAATTAATTATAAGAGTTTCTTGAAAATTTGTTAAAATCAATTTCCAATAGATAATTAATTGTGTCAAGTTGTTGTTGGTGTGACCCATTAATATCATATGTTAATTAGCAATATCACTTTAATATGATTCTTGAGCATACTAGATCTTTCAATCTCCCACTTGCGCAAGATTCATATTAGACTGATATAGGCAGTGGTGAACATCTAGCCATATTTCTCTACCCCCATCAACATATGACTTTGTGCCATTCTATCAATTCCCAACTCCAAAAAAGCTCCAAGCTACAATTGGTGTATAAGGTAAGTTTATCAATTAACTCTTTGTCACAAACATCATGTTAAACATGAGATACAAATCACAATCAATCTCATTTGGTGTTCAGTTTTCGATAAGGTGCCTTAGATGTCTAACTCTCAACACATAAGAGGAACAAATCCCATCTTGCCTACATAAGCCTCTTGCATAGTTCATACCATACCTGAAAACAGATTGTATAACTATCTGGTTAACGACCAGGAGACCAACATTTGACCATATCTAAGCACAACACTCCCTACACTTAAGTCCTATTATGTATCTTAGGTGTTAAGGATACAAAGATAGTACCATTTAATCAAGTATCGTTCATGATATCAATCCATAATATGATCTTGATGTGATTCAGTCCAGTACTAGTTCTCTAACAAGTACCTATGAAACTTGGTTACAACCCATTGCCTACATTCGTCGGTTGAAAGTCAACCAATCCAATTCATATTGGTCTTACTTCATAATTGATCCCACAATTATAACTGACTATGAACTTTTAGAATAATAATGTTATTCATGTATTAAACATGTTAATATAGAAAACAACAAGTATTGATGTTTTGATCAAATTCAGTACATCAAAACATTATATAATAGTTGTTGTTACAATGTTCAAATATCCCAATACTAAATCCAAATCAAAATCCCATTTCTAGAACAATAAACTCTTACAGCTGAAGTGTGACCATTCATACTTAGCTCACAAGAAGGACTTTACTAATGGGTTTGACTAATCTTAATTGGCATGAATTCTACAAATACTATCATCTCCATATTTGACTTTACTCTTAGTATAGTCAAATATCTTGTAGTATATGATCCACTTTTTTTTGGTGACATAGATTCTCTTAGCTCGATTAAGTATACTCTCGAAGTCATAAATATTTCTCTGTAATCCTTGAATGGAATAGATCAACATAGTTTTTCAATGAACCCATTCATCCAATCATATTAGATTCAAACTTCTAAAGTTGTGTACTCTTATTTTGTAGTATATTGTGGCTAGACCTCCTTCCAATAAAACTTACTCTTCAACCTACAATGAAGTCAAAATCCAATTATAATTCATAATTGTATATATTTTCTTAGAAATCAGAACCTTATGTCGCTCTTTACACGAAGATTTTATTATAAAATATTTGTCTCATATACACTCTTTTAGTTCTTCCAAAGTACACTTAGAATGCTCCTATAGTCATCCAGTGACTTAATCATGTATTCAATTGGTATATTATGATATGCTCATCGGATGATCATACATCGGGTCTTATGCATAATATGGCATAAGTGATAGATTCATTTTCCAAGCAAATTGAATATAAATCATTTCAGCTAGTTCAAACCTATTAGTTATGTTCTTTTGAGACTACCTCAAAATCAGTGCCATGTGACAATGTAAAGGTTCCTTCAAAGGAATCTTTTATATTGATCTCTTTCGATGTATTTTCAATATATGCAAAATGATATAAAACTTTTTACATTCATTTTATCTATCTCTATAGATTTTACATTAAAATAATGTATCTTATCCTTCCTAAGTCTTTCATTTTAGAAACACATTCCGAGTCAAGGTGAAAAAGGCCTAACATGGTCAAAATGTAATTTCTTATGATTAAGTATGTCTCACTCATAAAGATTAGGAATGTCACTATTCTCCCACTAGTTCTTAGTAAACACATATGTTCTACTCATTTTGATATAAAAGCATACCTTGTGGTTTTACATTAAAATGACGATTGCAACATTGAGATCTTTGAATTATATAAAAGTATATCTTGAAATCTATTTGTTATATCTCATATTGTGAATATGAATTTATAGTAAACAATATCCTTATTGATCTAATCGTAGCTACTAGTGAAAAAGGTTTGTTTATAGTCAATGTCATGAGTATGATAACGACCATGGCCAATGACATGAGTGTGAGAAAATCCTTTTATAACAAGTCTTGCTTTAAATGTATATAGTTATCCATGTAATGTATTCTTTCTATAAGAATTAATTACTCTTTCTAGACTTGCTTTAGAGAGGAAGTTCAATCAAGACCATACTTGATTATCATACATGAACTACATCTCATGTTCATGACTCTAAGTCGCTAATCAGATTCGATATTTGACATAGCATCTTGGTATTTGATGGATTTGCTAGAAACCATCAATAAAAGCTCATCAACGAGAGATTCCACATTTCTCAAGTCATTATTCAGGCTTATTGCTCAAAGCAGATAGTTTATGACTAGGACCCTTAAGTGTATACAATGTTATATCTCTTGAGAGATTTTATCTTAATACATGAACTCATTCATTGAAGTTGTATTCATTGAATATTATTGTTTCATTAAGTCATTGAAGAAAATGATAATTCATGGTAATGAGAATGGATTATTAAACTACAAAATTTTAACAAAATTCAGTTAGTATTTTTAATATTTAAATTCTTTAATAATTAATACCCTTTTAGTTTCCAAAAACATTAATTATCAAAGTCTAGGATCCAAGTTGCAAAACAAATAAATGGTTATGTATCCTTTATCCCATCCACTTGAATTCAACACGGTAGATATCGATTATCAGTTATATGTTACTATATAATCCTTAGATTTATGCGATCGCTAATAACAAATTTCATTAGACATGTTTGATCACATCTATGCCTCGAAACTCTCTTGCTTAGGTATCATTTATCACAAAAGATTTACGATCAAATCATTGAATTTGAAAAACATGTGTAATTAGCCTATAACTTAGTTATAGAAATCACGAAGACACCCCAGCCATCAAAAGATAACACTAAGTGGTTAGGTATCATTTATATCACTAGTGCATACGAGTTTTCTTTAAAATGGATTTCATAGATTTGAGGTTTGTAAAAAGGATATTTTATATGTTTTATAATTCTAGTTTTAAAAAAACAAATGATATCATGGTTATTACATACATATAATAAACCATGGTACCTATTTTCCAAAGAAAATCACTTTTAAAGGTTCTATATAAAAAACTAGTTTTATATAATTTTACATGATTCAATTTTAATAACCTGTAACATCAAGTTGAAAATTTTGGATGGACTCGACGAGTTGGAGCCTCAACTCGTCGAGTTGGGTCGCGACTGATGACTAGGATTAATGAGTGGACTCGACGAGTTGATGAGCCGACTTGACGAGTCAGCGCTGGAGACAGAAACCCTAATTTCTAGTGTCTAGGCCTATTTAAAGACACTTGTAGCCTCCTTGACACCCCCATCAGTGACATTCGTCCCTTGAGAGAAACCTAAAAGTCATTTGTGACTAAGAAAGGGAAAGAGGCTAATTTGAGGTCATTTCTTAGAGAAGAAGATCAAGAGCGTTGCAAGGATCTCAGAGGAGAGTTTGTGGATCAGTTTCATCTTCATTTCAAGCTTCAGATCTGGTATAAGCTCTTGCCTTCCTTGTGATTGAATACATTTCCTTTGGTTGTAAATTTAGGGTTTGTATCACCATTTTTGATGGGGTTTTCGGTGAACACAAACCCTTTTTCGAGTTATTCAATAGATCTGGACCTTGTGAGGTCCAGAGAACCAGAAAGTAGAAAGCCATGACTGAATAATCTTGTAGCTTTGAAGCTATGAAGCTTTAATGGAGTCATAATGGTATATAGAGCAATATACACCATGCATGAACCCTAACTTCAGACCTTTATGTGACTTTTATATGATAGAAGGCCAGATCTATGAGTTAGAGTTCCAGATCTGACCTTAGGAGACCTTATGAGTGATGCAAAGGAGACGACCCGTCAAGTCTCTGAGATGACTCGACGAGTCGGATCGGGTTCAACCCAGTACCATGGACCCAAATATAACTCGTCGACATGGGGGTCAACTCGATGAGCTGAGTGAATCCTGGTGACAAAAACGTTTGGACTCGGTAAGTCATATAAGTGAACGCGGCG
The DNA here is from genome assembly GCF_052625555.1 of Lactuca saligna. Taxonomy (NCBI): domain Eukaryota; kingdom Viridiplantae; phylum Streptophyta; class Magnoliopsida; order Asterales; family Asteraceae; genus Lactuca; species Lactuca saligna. The sequence goes on along the minus strand of NC_136422.1, from coordinate 167,387,173 downwards.
AGTCAGGTCAACCTGGTCTGTTGACTTCGTGTGTGGGTTAGTTAGGAACTTTTGGGAAATCTGGAGGGGTAGAAGGGTCTTATACCCATCCTAAGGGTTAGAAAATAAGCAAAGAGGGCTATAGTTGGAAAGAGTAAAAATGTGTTATTAATTGAGATGCCCGTTTAATGTGTTAGGTGAAGGCTAGTCCGGATTGTCAAAGTGTGTATCTATTTCCTACTAGTCCCGAGGTGAGTCTTTTCTCTATACTTACCTTAAGTGGTTACCTACGTGTGACCGGAGGGTCTTATATGCATACTCTGTGTTTAAGATATCATGTTAATTGTATTGAGATATTCTATTATTGCTTATGATATGCATGCTTTGTTTATTCGAGTATTGATTAGAGGGATCAGATGGTCCAACCTGAGTTATGGGAGCGGAGGGTCCTAATGAGACACATTGACCAGAGGGTCTTATTGAGGTACAACTTCGAGTGGCTAATGATCTGTGTGTGGAATTTTGGGGAACTCACTAAGCATTTATGCTTACCGTGTTATGTGTTATGTGTTTCAGGTACTTCTGAAGACCGCTGAAAGGCACCGACATGATTGTACACCTGCATCGACGAGAAGTGATGACCTGGGATTTTGAATAAATGTTTTGAGAATTTGTGGATAACTGTTACTTGTGATTTTTGGAAAAATGTGAGATGTGTTTTACATTAATTTAAAAATGAAAATTTCAGTTGGAAAATTTTACGTTTTTACAAGTTGGTATCAGAGCCTTGGTTTGAGGGATTCGGATGCACCTTCGGGTACATTTGGACTCAAACTGAGAATTTGAGAAAAGTTTCAAAAAGAAAAGAGTTTTCTAAAAGAGAAATAGTTTTAAGAGAAATTTAGAATGAGCAGTTTGTACAATCAGCCAAATCCCGAACGGTGACTTTCCAAAATACCCTCACTTACTTACTTGTGTTATGAGATAATTTATAAAATAATAGTGATGCATGCTAGAGAATAAGCTAGGTATTCCATATCATAGGGCTTGGGTGCCTGACTTATGATGCCTTAGCTTAGGAATCATGATTATTTGCTATGTGCTCTGAGTATGTGCTAATAAGAGTGGAGAACATGAGCATTTAGAGTAAGAGATATGAGACGAGAATAGTCTGGTATTGAGAGAGGTAGAGTGCTTGGAAATTAGAATCCTTGGAGGAGGAATTAGGTTGAGTACAGGTCGGGTGTGGAAGGTAGTATTGGGCCCGTACTACTAAAAACATCTGATTTGTATGCAGCCTAAGTAAGAATCCTTAGGAAGCTAAGGAACAAGTAGATAGAAATAATCGAGTGTGAGTCTACTCGAGCTAGTCTCTGACAAATTTTGTGTTATGTTTCAGAGACATCATGATGGGGACTCGCCACAACCCTGGAGGTAGCGGGACTAGTGATGATGAGATACGGAGGATCATCCATGAGGAGGTGGCTGCAGCCATCCGAGCAGAGATTCTTGAGATCTTTGGGTCTACTAAGACCACCTTGATCGAGACATTTGACGAGCGATACGCTGCTATCACTGAGGTTGTTGCTGCTGCCGTCACTGTAGCTATCGCCACTGCTAGACCTCAGAGATGTGATTCGTTGTTGTTCCAAGAGTTTAGCAACAAGAAGCCACCAGAGTTTGACGGGACTCGGGACCCGATCATTGCGATGAGGTTGATATCTGATATTAAGGGGTGTTTCTATACATGTTCGTGTCCAGATCACTTGAGGGTTCGGTTTGCGCTGAACCAACTTCACTTAGGGGCGAAGGACTGGTGGAAGTTTGTGACCTCTAGTTTCACCTCTATAGACCTTGGAGCTGTGACATGGGAGAGATTTGTTCAGATGTTCCGAAACGAGTACATTCCCCCGGTGGAGAGGGAGCGGTTGGCACAGGAGTTTCTGTCTCTCAAGCAGAAGACTGAGTCAGTCACTGAGATCTCGAGGATGTTTCACGAGAGGGCAATGTTCTGCCCTGAGCATCTGCCCACTAAGTAGGCACGTGTGAGCCGTTACTTGAGCATACTGAAGAGGGATATACTAGAGTTCGTGGCGAACTCATTATAAAGGACATTGGTCGAGCTCCTGGCCAATTCCAGGAGGTGGGAGATCGAGCTTGAGTTGCAGACCAGAGAGGAGGAGGAGTTTTGGGGAAGGGATCATAGACCAATGCAGTCGCAGCCGGCGGCCAAGCGAGCCAAATTCGCTGATGCTAGAGTTGGGGGCTAGAAGGGCCGCACTTGTGGCAAATGCAGTAAGAGCCACGAGGGTACATGTCGTATGGGGATTTGCTACAAGTGTGGAAAAGAGGGGCACATGGCGAAGGACTGCCCCAAGGGAGTCTCAGTTTGCTTCCATTGTAACCAGACAGGCCACCGTAAGGCCGAGTGTCCTCAGCTCGTGCAAGGTTCAGCACAAGGATCTACACCAGCTTTGGTGCGTGCTACTAATAGTCGGTATGTGAAGGCCGAGACGCCGAGGGTTCGTGGGAGAGCCTTTCAGCTGACAGCGGAGGAGGTCTGCGCAGCACCTGACGTTGTGGCCGGTATGTAACTTATTCTTTTCTATGATTTTATTGAGATAATTTTCATTATTTCATGCTGTAAATAGGTACTTTTCTTGTAAATTATGTACCTGCTTTGGTGTTATTTGAATCGGGTGTGAGTCGCTCTTTCGTGTCTCTAGCTTTTAGTCACCACATCAACATTAGACGTGAGGCTTTGAGCCGGCCTCTGAGGGTTTCCATAGCCGACGAGCATGCGGTTTTTGTTACTGATTTGAGGGTGTACTCAGAAGATTTTTGGTGACAAGTTTCCGATAGACCTAGTACCGATCGTTATTGGTGATGTTTGTGTCATTGTGGGCATGGACTGGTTGAGTCGATTTGGATCCATGATAGACTATGAGCATTAGTTGGTGACTATTTGAGACCCTAGTGGGGGAGTACTTATGGTATAAAGAGTGGGTACAAGGCCTGATTCGGCTTTCTGCTCTGCTGCCCGAGCGAGACAGAGTTTACAGCAGGGGTGCTTGGGGTATATGGAATATGCAATTGATACGTGGGTTACTATTGAGAGATTGAGTTATATTTCCGAGGTGCCGATTATGTGTGAGTTTTAGGATGTGTTTCCCGAAGAGTTGTTAGGTTTTCCACCTGAGAGACAGGTGGATTTTAGGATTGATTTGATTCCAGGCGCGACACCTGCAGCCAAGGCACTCTATTGCCTTGTGCCGCCAGAGATGCTGGAGTTATCCTCTTAGCTCTAGGAGCTGTTAGGGAAGGGTTTCATTAGACCGAGTAGCTCGTCGTGGGGAGCTCTAATGCTTTTTGTCAAAAAAGGATGGTTCACACCAGATGTGTATTGATTATCGGGAGTTGAACAAGTTGACGGTGAAGAACCGTTATCCACTTCCAAGGATCGATGACCCGTTCGATCATTTGCAGGGTGCATCTTGGTTTTCCAAGATCGACTTGAGGTCTGGTTATCATCAGATAAGGGTACACGAAGAGGATATTCAGAAGATGGCCTTTAGGACTCGTTGTGGACATTACGAGTTCGTGGTGATGCCTTTTGGACTCACCAATGCACCGGCAAGGTTCATGGATCTCATGAACTGGGTGTGTAGGCTCATGTTGGATCGGTCGATGATTGTGTTCATCGAAGACATTCTTGTGTACTCGAGGTCCAGGAACAACATGAGGAGCACCTCAGAGAGGTTTGGGGGGTTTAAGATTGGAGAGGCTATATGTCAAGTTCTCCAAGTGTAATTTCTGGTTACGAGAAGTCCAGTTCCTAGGGCACCTCGTTAGTTAGAATGGGATATTGGTCAACCCGGCCAAGATTGAGATAGTTATGCGATGGGAGGTACCAAGATCTCCATCCGAGATCAGGAGTTTTCTGGGTCTGGTCAGTTTTTATCAGAGATTTATCACAGACTTCTCCAATGTTGCAGTTCCTCTCACGTGGTTGACCCGGAAAGGTATTGATTTTGTTTGGCGTCATGAGCAGCAGACCTTATTTGAGACCCTTCGCCAGAGATTGTGCTAAGCACCAGTGTTATCCCTCCCCGAGGGAGTGGAGGACTTCGTAGTTTTCTGCGATTCACCTACATCGGGATTGGGTGCAGTGCTGATGCAAAGAGGGCACGTGATCGCATACGCATCGAGGCAGTTGAAGCCTCATGAGATGAAATATCCTACCCATGATCTGGAGCAGGGGGCGGTGGTGTTCGCGCTCAAGATCTGGTGTCACTATTTGTATAGAGTCTGGTGTACCATATACACAGACCATAAGAGTCTGAAATATCTTATGGATCAACCCAACCTGAATATGAGGCGGAGGAGGTGGTAGGATGTGGTGAAAGATTCTGACTACGAGATTACATATCATCCGGGCAAGGTTAATGTGGTAGCTGATGCCCTGAGCCTTAGAGTAGAGTGTGCTCCGATCCGAGATATATGTATGAGCATGTTGGTAATAACTTCGGTCTTGGATACCATCCGGGAGGCCCAGACGGAGGCCGTGAGACCAAAGAACCGCAAGAGGGAGCAGGTGATTGTGTAGGTATCCGAGTTTGAAACGGATAGCCGAGGGCTTATGACTTTATGAGGGTGGATTTGCGCATAGGTCGAGATTATCGATCCATCCCAGGGCCACTAAGATGTATTTAGACCTGAAGAAGGATTTGGTGGCCCTATATGAAGAGGGATGTTGCGTGGGTAGTTGAGATATGCTTGACCTGCCGTCAGGTCAAAGAAGAGCACCAGCATCCACATGGTCCATTCCAACCTCTAGAGACTCCCCAGTGGAAGTGGGAACAAATATCCATGGACTTTATCACCAAGTTACCGAGGACTACGCAAGGAGTCGACGCGATTTGGGTGATCGTGGACCGATTGATGAAGAGTGCTCACTTCCTTGCTGTTAGTGAGAGCTCTTCGGCGGAGAAATTAGCTAAGATTTACGTGAAAGAAGTGGTGTCTCGACATGGGGTGCTGGTTTCGATAGTGTTAGACCGAGACGTGCGTTTCACCTCTAGATTCTGGGGAAATTTCACGAGGAGTTGGGCACGTATTTGCATTTCAGTACCGCGTACCACCCGCAGGCATATGGACAGAGCGAGCGGACGATTCAGATGCTTGAGGACATGTTGCATGCCTGTGTCTTGGATTTGGAGGAATTTGGGACGCATACTTGCCTTTGGCTGAGTTTTCTTACAACAACAACCACCATTCGAGTATGGGTATGCCTCCTTTCGAGCTGTTAGATGGGAGGAGGTGTCGGACTCCTATTTCTTGGGGAGTAGTGGGACAGAGAGTGATGGGTGGCACTGAGATAGTACTCAAGAAGACTAAACAGATTCATCAGGTTAGATAGTGATTACTGATGGCCCAGAGCCGCCAGAAGTGTTATGCAGACAGACGACGCTCTGATCTGGAGTTCCAGGCTGGAGATTATGTGCTCCTGAAGGTATCCCCGGGGAAAGGGGTGATCTGATTCAGAAAAAGGGGCAAGATGGGGCCCTGATACATTGGTCCTTCTAGGGTAATTGCCAGGGTTGGCACAGTAGCTACCGGCTGGAGCTACCCGCAAAATTAAGTCAGATCCATAACATATTTCATGTGTCCCAATTGAGGAAGTATGTAGCAGATGAGACGGAAATTGTACATCTAAAGGACATTTAGGTGGACGCAAGCTTGAATTACATTGAAAGGCCAATTACGATTTTAGATCGATAGATGAAGGTCCTTAGGAATAAGGAAGTGTCCTTGGTTAAGGTCCAGTGGCAGCATCAAACGGGATCCGGTTTAACTTGGGAGTCGGCTTCAGAGATGCGGGAGTAGCATCCGGAGCTATTTGTGGAGCAAGACTTCGAGGGCGAAGTCCAATTCTATTGGGGGAGAATTGTAACATCCGGTTTTCCTGGTATATTATTTTGAAAGCTTAAGTTGAGAATTTTAGATGGACTCGATGAGTTGGCGCCTCAACTCATCGAGTAGGGTCGCAACTGATGACTAGGATTAATTAGTGGACTCGACGAGTCGATGAGCCAACTCGACAAGTCAGTGTTGGGCCTATTTAAAGACAATTATAGCCTCCTTGACACCCCCCATCAGTGCCATTCATCCCTTGAGAGGAACCGTCGAGTCATTTGTGAGCAAGAAAGGGAAAGAGGCTAATTTGAGGTCATTTCTTTGACAAGAATATCAAGGGCGTTGCCAGGATCTCAGAGGAGATTTTGTGGATCAGTTTCATCTTCATTTCAAGCTTCAGATCTAGTATAAGCTCTTGCATTCCTTGTGATTGAATAGATTTCCTTTGGTTGTAAAGTTAGGGCTTGTATCACCATTTTTATGGGGTTTTGGGTGCATCCAAATCATTTTTCGAGTTATTCTATAGATCTTGACCTTGTGAGGTCCAGAGAACCAGAAAGTAAAAAGCCATGATAGAGTAACCTTGGAGCTTTAAAGCTATGAAGCTTTAATGGAGTCATAATGGTATATGGAGCAATATAAACCATGCATGAACCCCAAGTTCAGACCTTTACATGACTTTTCTATGCTAGAAGGCCAGATCTATGAGCCAGAGTTCCATATCTGACCTCAGGAGACCTTATGAGTGATGCAATGGAGACGACTCGTCGAGTCTATGAGATGACTCGACGAGTCGAATCGGGTTCGACCCAATACCATGGACCCAGAGATAACTCATCGAGTTGGCGGTCAACTCGATGAGTTGAGTAAATCCCGGTGAGAACAGTGAGAAAAACGTTTGGACTCAGTGAGTCACATGAGTAAAATCGAGGAGTCATGTCAACCTGGTCTATTGACTTCGTGTGTGGGTCAGTTAGGAACTTTTGGGAAATCTGGAAGGGTAGAACGGTCTTTTACCCATCCCAAGGGTTAGAGAATGAGCAAAGAGGGCTATAGTTAGAAAGAGTAAAAATATGTTATTATTTGAGATGCTCGTTTAATGTGATAGGTGAAGGCTAGTCCGGATTGTCAAAGTGTGTATCTATTTCCTACTAGTCGCGAGGTGAGTCTTCTCATTATACTTACTTTGAGTGGTAACCTACGTGTGATTGGAGGGTCTTATATGCATACTCTATGTTTAAGATATCATGTTAATTGCATTGAGGTATTCTATTATTACTTTTGATATGTATGCTATGTTTATTTGAGTATTGAGTAGAGGGATCAGAGGATCCAACCTTAGTTATGCGACCGGGGGGTCCCACTGAGACACATTGACCAGAGGGTCTTATTGAGTTACAGCCTTGAGTGACTAGTGAGTTTTGTGTGGTATTTTGAGGAACTCACTAATCATTTATGCTTACCGCTTTATGTGTTATGTGTTTCAGGTACTTCCGAGGACCGCGGAAACGCACCGACATGATTGTACGCCTGCATCGAGGAGAAGTGATGACCTAGGATTTTGAATAAATGTTTTGAAAATTTGTGGATAATTGTTACTTGAGATTTTTGGAAAAATGTGAGATGTGTTTTACATTAATTTAAAAATGAAATTTTTGGTTGGAAAAATTTACGTTGTTACATAACCGATATGAAGTTTGAGTGCATTTAAACCTTTTATATCTTTAATAAAACTTCCTTTTATTACTTATATATTTGGACTTTGTATAAGTTATAAAAATCATCATTTTAAAACTTATATTTGAGTATTTCAAAATTGACATTATTAACATTTTTATTAAATCAAATTTTATTTTAAAACTATAACTTTTTACATCGTATGTCTGCATTATAAATTTTGAAAACCAAAGTCCATGTGATTTTTATTTTGTCCAAAAATTATTTTGGCATATGAAAAAACTAATTTATCAACCACACATAGTACTTGCATAAAATAAACAACTCAAACATTCATAAAATTATATGTGTATAAACATAACCAACTAATGATATTTTTTCTGAATCAATACGAAAAATGTCAAGTCCATTCCTAAAGGGAAATTTTAAGGGACAAAAAATATTTTTGTAATGTTGTTGTAGAAGCTCTCATTTTAGTAAACACCCCTTGCTTGCAAAATATTGGAAAAACTTATTTAAAGCAATATTTCAGCAATATGCAACACTTTCACAAAGTGCTGCAGAAAGTGTCGCAAATGTTCAATAGCCATTTGAAAAATCTGCCAACAGCAACAACAACAACATTTAGCGACAATTTGCAAAATGTCACTGTAAATCCTACACACCTTAACTTGCGAAAATTGGACTTTGGTCTTCAAAAAATGGCTCCAACTTCATTTCTTGTTACATTTTGTGAAAATAAACTATTTCTAACAAGTAATTTATTACTTAGAAAAATAAACCAAGAAAACTAATCTATTTAATTTATTACATACCATATGAACAAATAAATTATTACAACCATTTTATAATAGAAACAACCAACACAACAAAACAACAAACATAATGGTCTTTGGCTAGTTTATACACACTTTACATATCAACATACACATAAAATAAACTTTGTTTTTATAAAACACCTTTAAATGACAAAAGATGCATGAATCAAAATACTTTCACACGCTGACCACCAGCGCTAGCACCAACAACAACATCAGTGCAAGACTTCAAGTACCAGCGCCAGCGTGTGACGTTCTATACAATTGTATTTATGTTGTATGTAATTATAGTATTATATTTTGAGATATTGTTGGTTTTGGAACCGAATTAATGTTTATGACATAATTTTTATAAATAATTATTGGGAAATCTTCAATAAAGTCCTCATATTTTGGGTCTGTTTTTGGTTAATCCCAAACTAAATTTTGTTTACAAAAAAGACAAATTACCAGCCAAAACTTCAGATTAACCATTTTGGACGGTTTCGTGGATTTAGCGAGTCTCGTGTCTTTTATCGTTACATGGTTAAATTATTGAGACTTTTCTAAAGATTATGTTATTTTTTACTAATACCAAAATATTTGGAGTTTTTTAAGAATCGCTCTTGAACTAATGTATATTATTATTGACAAATCATTTATAAACCTAACATTTTTTTATTATAAACAACAAAAAGTATAGTTGTTGATGATTTCTAGAAATGGAAAAATGGATTAAGTATCTTCCCAGTATTACTTGCTCTCAAATTCAAACAATCTACGATCCTCTTTTGTCATTCAATGTTGACTTTTTACTCTTGGTAGATATGTGTTATCAGATGGTTTTTCTCATGTAAAGTATGAAAGTTTGGTAATAGTTAAGTTAAAGAAATAAGAGAAATACACACATAGTTTATCTCACTTGACTCCCAAAATGATGCATAAGAGCGTTTTAGACAATTTGAAGTTGTCAACAAGCAATATCAGGACGGATACTTTGTCTACTTGTCTATTCTTATAAATTAATTACAACTATATATTTTTGTTTATAATATAAAAAGATATGTTATGTGTTATAAATGACATGTTAATAATATTATACATTAGTTCAAGTGTAATCTTCAAAAAATCTCAATATATTCGTTATTGGTAAAAAAATGATATTATCTTCAGAAAAGTCACAATATTTTAGCCGGTTAACGAAAAAATACGGGATACTAGTTAATGAAGAAAGATAGGATAGTAGTTAAATCTGTGAAACCGACCGACAAGGGTTATTTAGAAGTTTTAGTCAATAATATGTTTTTTTTAACAAAATTTAGTTTAAGATTAAACTATAAATTGATTCAAAATATTAAAATTTTATCGGAGATTTCTTATAATTATTTCGATAAATGCCCGTTATGTTATCCATTTTGTTATAATCTCTATAAAGTCCTTTTATTATGACTTGGATTGGATTGTTGTTTTAGTCACATGAAAACATGAATGTCGGTTCTAAACATATATACAAAATATAATGGGTTCAGTTTTTTGTTCTGTTCGATTATTCTTCTGTTTATCGGGTTTCTGAAAACTATAAAAACAAGACCATCGATCTTTCACATAAATTGGTGTTATTTTCTATGTTTTGCTTTGATTTCAAGCCTTTTCCACACCTCTTCTATCCATCACTCGTTGGATCAAAGTAGTGAATCGTTATTTTAAAGGCAGCTAGGTGGTAATCTCTTATCTCTACCTATCTGCCTCCTTTACATTAGTGGTAAGCTGGATGTTCAGTCCAATCTGTCGGGGTAACAACTAATATATGGAAACTCTGTAGGACTATCCAGTTTAATATCCAACCATTTTTTGGGATCGGCGGCACTTCAATTTTGAGTGAATTTAATAACTTTAGGAATGAATTGTGTTTGTGTTGTTTATCACATTATTGTTGCTTTGATTTAGGTTTTGAGACACAATTATAACCGTTTAGTTTGTGCTTTTATTAGGATGTTCATTTTATGGGTTTTTTTCAGAGTGTTTCTGGAAAAGCATTGGGAGATATTTAGTGAGGGTTTGTCATCAATGCAAATTTGATTTTGTTTTGTTTTTGATTTAGTAATCGCGTGTTTATTATATTCTCGTTTGAATAAAGCCAATCCCCCTTTTTTTCTATGAGCCTCCACAATCAAATTAATGGTGGAACATTTATGTGTCTGCATGGTTTGTTTTGGTTGTCTAATATCTTTATTTGTTTGAATATGAATAGGCATTATGTTTGGTTTAATTTAGTTCGATATGTTGTTTCCAAATCTAGCATCGAATGTGAACCAAAGCCAACATGTTTGAGTTATATTTTACTTTCAACGAATTAAACAAGAAAACTTTAAAAAAATTAACTAATTTAAAAACAAATTAAATATTAATTTTATATATATATATATATATATATATATATATATATATATATATATATATATATATATATATATATATATATATATATATATACATATATATATATATATATATATATATATATATATATATATATATTAAAATTATCCTACCTTAGCTACAGTAAAATTATCCTACATGTCTATTTTTGGCTTTCTTTTTCCGTCTTTGTTTTTTGGGCACTTTCTGCCATTTGATCGATTTTTGTTGCTACGCGTTTGACGTCTGTTGTCTTCACCGTTTTCTCACCCAATCACTTTTGGATTGCTGGCGTTTTTTCCGATCTCATGGTTCCACCGATTATTCTTTATTACCGATTGATTTTATCTACCTTCCACCAGAACTTCTATCTTGCACTCGAATCCATCTTCTACACCTAGCCTACTTCCCATCGCCACCACAATTCTCGATTTTATGTCTCCTTTAGATTTGAGAAGGACCTACATCAATACTTCTTCAGGATTCGGAAACCGTCCGACATCGATTACACTGCGAACCTCGATTACACGTGAGATCAAACGAGAATGGAGGAGGACGATTGCAGAGAAGCAGCAATGTTGGGTATGTAAGTTTTTCTTTGATTCCTCTGATTATCTACAAGAAATAGTTATATCAGATTTATGACTTCATGATTTCTTCGTGCGTTACTTCTTCTTCTTTTGTTGTTTATATAATCATTTTGACAAATGCATCTGGGTTTATGTCGGTTTATCAAACATGACCAACAAAAACTGCAAAATCAAGGCTAAATCCGAACCGGTTCATATTGAATGTCAGTCTTTCAGCTTTGCAACCGTCATACTTGGAGAATCATGTGATTGAACATGAAAAAGGGGACGACTTCCTAACTACGGGTTTGGGAAGTGGGTTTTGGATGACAAACATGCCTATAAGGCGTTCGATGAAATGTCTGAGCCAATTAATGTATTCATTCCGCCTTACTTTACCTGATTCATTAGTTGATTAGATTTGTTTCATCATCTATTTTCTTATTTTGTTCAGGCTTCCTTAGTGGGATACAATTACAGCTTTTGAGGTGCAACCCGAGTTTGTTTTCCAGTTATTAGAAAATGAAAGAGGTATCCATTATAGCTATTAAAACTACCAACTTTTGAAAGGGGTAATCTGATTTTGAGTATTTCAATAATAAGATCAACCAATCAGCTTAAAGGAGTTGTATGTGACATTATTTTGATAGAACATCTAAAATTGATTGTGTGGCACCTAAAGAATCCAATAATCTGAAACAAAACTGATTTATCCATCCATTGAAGATTAATAAGAATAACTTCATCATTTAGTTAACATTCGTAAAACTTACTCATTTTCATATTTAGAATCAATACTAATTTAACTCAATTCACTTTATTTTTGTTGTTTATAAGCACATTGAAACACTCTATTGTTCATATAAAGCGCATGAGTCACAACATATCTTTTATTTCTCAACCCATGATAATGTGAAGTTAAAAAAGGTACCATTTTTTATCTTTTAGGAGTGTTTCTATGCACAATTTAACCAAATTTATATTTGTTTAAAGGAACACATTTTTTTGAGCATAGTGAATTGAATGCATTGAATGAACTTATTCCAAAGTGCAGACAAGAGGAGGTACATTTTAATGACATGATTTCATATGTAATTATATATATATATATATATATATATATATATATATATATATATATATTACTTTATTTTTATTTTTTTCCATTATAACAGTTGAGGCAAAACATATTTGCGGAATTACAGCCGATAAACACTCCGTTTAAGTTAAAAATCAATTTTTTTTGGTAATATTATATTAAAAAGTGTTTTTTATATTTCATTACATTTAATAGCATATGGTATTTAATTATTTTCTTATTCTAAATGATTTTTGTAACATACATTGTTTGAAATGATGGTTTTCTATTGTTAATAATACACAACTCCAAATGCATTGTTATGCATTAAAGATTTTGGTAAGGAGAAGTTGACGCCTGCATATATGCTTTCAGATGGAAAATTAGATAGAGCTGGAAGAGCCCAAAACTTACCTAAAAAGGTCAAAGATGGAGTCAGAGGTGTGGAATCACATCAAGAAAACACCCCTTCAGCTAGAAGTGTTGATCGGGTAAAATTTTCGGGTTTCGGGTAATTGGTTCGGGTAATTCGTGTTTTTCATATAAAAAAGTTTACCTGTTACCCTACCCAAATTAAATTCGGGTATGGGTAATTTGGGTAATGGGTCGGGTAAGGGTAATTCGGGTATTACCCGATTTTTATTTTCTTTTAATTTTTTTAATGGCACCTAAAAATAAATATAATGAAATAAGTATGTCGTGCTAAACTTTGAACATTGAGATTTTTTACTCAATAATATTTGAGATATCAAGTATTCTTTCCAAACTTTCGATCTTGCATTGAATTCTTGTTTTTTTCTCTTTTTCTTGTGGAACTTGATAACTGGTTGGGTTGTCAACTTCAATCGTCTCATCTTCTACTTCAATATAGTCATCCATTGGTGACGAATACCAACGAAGAGCGGACGAGGTACGATGGTTTTTTGACGTGGGGAAAATAGAACGAGCCTCAATGAGGGAAATTGGGATTTGGGAATTGGGAGGTACAGATATACTCGTAAAGGGACATTATTTGTTATATATATTTCGGGTAATCGAGTATACCCAAAACCCAAAAAACTTACCTTTTACCCGAACCGAAAAAAATTATGGTTACCCACTTACCCGAAAAAATTAACCAGATACCCGATTTACCTGATACCCGAAAAAATCGGGTGGGTAATTCGGGTAACGGGTATTCTTGATAGGGCTACCTTCAGCCTCAATCATAGCGGTTGGTGATGAAATTATGTAAGTTTCTTCATTATTATTTGTATTATTATTTTTATAATTTTGTTGACTAATGTTTATGATTTCACATTGCTCAGTTCTGGAAAGATGGAGGATGAATTAAGACATTTGTTGTTCAGGAAGCTTCATTATATTCATTGGAGTGTTTGCCATATTGCTGTTGTATCAAGTTATGTAAGTTTCATATGAGAATCTTGAAATAATAAGGTAAAGAAACACTATTTATCGAATTACCCCTGAATTGACAGTTTATTTGTTCTATATTGGTAGATTATGTAGCTCAAGAAGTTGAAATCCAAAAGTCTACAAGTTACATGGTATGGCATTTATCACATGTAAATGTGTAAATATGTATGTTATCATTTTTTATTTTTCATATTCTGAAATTGGTGAAATGAAATGTTAATAAAATAAATATTTATACAGGTTTTCTTATATGGAGGAGTTGGTCCATTACCTTCAGATGTTTCCATTGCAGGAGTTGCCAAAGCTCTTAATGTTTGTTTGGTGAGTCATTTACATTTTATTTTCTTTCTATTTTATGAAATATATAATTTTGGATTTTAATTTGAAATGTTATAATAATAATAATAATAATAATAATAATAATAATAATAATAATAATAATAATAATAATAATAATAATAATAATACAAAATACTATCAAAATTTCACCAAAGACAATCGTTAAAAATGACAAGGATCTCCGTCCCATATCATTTAATCATTTATTTCTCTATGGCCACTTCTATTTCTCTGTGGCCACTTCCTTGAAGATCTTGACTTTGAGAACAAGTGTCACAAATGTTCTCTATCTGTTTGCCGAAATGCTTGATCGGTTGTCTGTCTTCTGTTATGCATTTCCTTTTACTTTATAAGTTTTTTTATTCTAATATGTCTCGCTCACAGTATAAACCTCAGAAGTGGATCCTACTTAATGAAGAGAAGATTGTCTGAATAACCTAAATCTTGCTATTGTAAGTGTAACACTTTATTTTTTTCACAGAATAATTTGCCTATGTGATTCTAACAACTTCTATCTTACATTTGTAGGTTTGTCATGTGTATTCTGGAAAATCGACATTTTCAGGAATATTTCTACACCTTCTGGGGCAAATATCTCAGAATTAAATGCATAAGTTTAACAATTTTAGCAGTTTATTCAATAAGGTAACTGTGATTTCATTCACAATTTTAGGAGTTTATTACAATTTTGTTATCTTTGACAATAGTGAATATATCAAAGGTCAATTATATATTGCCAGAAATTTGTTTTTTTTTTTTTTGTAGTATGATCAACAAGCATTACTTATGTCTGAAATGGTGTTGAAGTAAAACAAGCACCCAGCTGCAAAATCACATGTTTCGAATACCCAGTTGAAGTGCAAGGTCGGTTTAAATTTATCGATAATTTTTCTGTTTTTTTTTCAAAATCTATTGAAAATGAATTAGTATTGCCAAATTTATATTTTTTATATGTTTCATCCTCTTTTTACCAGATTGGAAATTTGGGCAAGAATGGCAGATTGCCAGATTGTTACAGCTGAAAAAAGAGAAGGCCAAATCATTATTAGGTACATATGTAAAAATAAATAATAAGTATCAAGGGTATTCTTGGTATTTTAGCAGCTACTAATACATGATTAAACAAAATGCATTCATTTATTCAAATACAATACATAATTTATTGTAGGCGATTGTTTAATTTTAATCCAAAAGTTGAAGGTATCAAGATTCAATATATCGAGTTTTTTTTGTTCGAAAAATACGTTCATATATAACATTGTACTTTTAAAGCTAAAAATATGATGTTGGAAGTGGTAAGTGGATAATTGGATGATATTGCTATAATACGATAGATTTTGCAAAGTAATCTTCTAAAATGTTGAATTTCGCCAAAGAAACACCATGTGCAATCGATCCCATATATTAAATCTTGATATATTGTTGTAAAATGTTGTAAGAAGTGGAAAAAAAAATACTTAGTTTATAAAAAGTCTAATTTTTTTAAATATTTACACAGAGTTAAAGTACATTTTAACACCATTAATTTTGCAGATTTAACCATTGAAATAGTTGTTGAACTGAAAAGGTCTAGAAAATTTTTGAACTACAAACAATAACTAAATTAATAAAATTTCGTAGATTTGATTTTGCAAGGTTAGTATTCAAATGCAAAAATCATAATTTCTGTCATGAAAACATTATTATTATTATTATTATTATTATTATTATTATTATTATTATTATTATTTTGGTAGGTGGTAGGAATCTTGAAATACTATATTTACAACAAAATAAAGCTTTTATGTTGTTTATATGAAAAAAAGGGTTCATGGAGAGGAAAATGAGGAAGGAGGATGTAATAATTTTCATTTTTTACTCAAACTGTGTTCTTTTTTTTTTTAACATTTTATAGATTTAACATGTGAAAGGCGATACTCTAATTTCTTATGATGGGAAGTGCAGCTTCTGGAAATTTCACAAGTTCCTGAAGAGCATGTGAGTTTTGCATATGGAAAATAGCCAACGATTTCGCATATGGAAATGCTCCATCTGCGAAATCAGCATGCCATCTGCGAAAGTACAAGCAGCTGTGCTTTAGCTGCTTGTACTTTCGCAGATGGTTTTTTTTTTTTATATATAGGGGTAATTTCGCAGATGGAGAAGGTCCATCTGCGAAATACTCTCACTCCTATCTGCGAAATACTTATATTTTTGTATTTTTTGTATTTTTTTTTTTTTTAGTTTGACTAAGAAATGAATTAGTTTGACTACGAAATCATGTTGCTATATAAAAAGTTTTGTAGAAAAATATCATGTTGCTACATGATTTCGTAGTCAAACCAATTCATTTCATAGTCAAACTAAAAAAAATACAAAAAAAAAAATCAGTATTTCGCAAATAGGAGTGAGAGTATTTCGCAGATGGACATTTTCCATCTGCGAAATTATCCCTATATATACACAAAAAAATTATAAAAAAAAACCTACGAATGTACAAGCACCTAAAGCACAGCTGTGCTTTAGCTGCTTGTACTTTCGCAAATGGTATGCTGATTTCGCAGATGGGGCATTTCCATCTGCGAAATCGTTGATTATTTTTGTAATTTCGATATTTTTTTGCTATTTTTGTAATGTTATTAGTGTAAATGACTATTTTTGTCATTTTCTCTTTATTTAATGGTTTAAAATGAAATTTTTGGTTATGATTTTTGGGATGTTTATTTATGTATACTTGTTGATGCTGCCAAAAGTTGAAATTATTAATAAAATTAAGTCAATTTTTAAATATGATTGCGATTGTGTTTTACGTAACCAAAGTTTCAATGGATATTTAATTTGGTAATATCATAAATAAGATAACTGATATTTTAGATATACCCACAAACCCGATAAGCATTTACTAATCAAGTACCAAACATGAAATATTTGACCTCTAATATGTATTATTTTAATATATAGTTTAATTTATTATTACCATTTTAATATTAAAACTCAACATTTTGATGATACCCTATCAATTTTTGGTCTAATATCTATCTGGTTAATATCCCTAATCAATTAGTTGACAATTATATTGGAGAGGACGTCAGTAATAAAACGGAACATATGATTTGCAGTTAATGTGTTGATGGATAGTACGATCCGACCCGAAAAGAAATTGTGAATTGTCAAAAGTAACATCAAAGGGTACCATACGTTTTCGTGAAGAAACCGTTTTCAACGTTGGTGGGGGAAACACAGAGACAGTGTGTGTAATTGTACTTGTGTGTGAGAGAGAAATATAGGGAGACAAAGATAGTGACAAGACGATGAAAGTTGGAGGGGCCCTTTTGGATCTTTTCAAATCTGCGCTTCTCCCTTTTCTTGTTTTTCTTTTTGCAGCCTTTCTCCTTAAAAACCTCTCCTTTTTCTTCCAATTTATTATTACTGTTTTCAATTATTGATTCCAAAACAATATTTTCAATCCAATATTTATCATTACTGTTTTCAATTATTGACAAGTATTTAAGTAAAATATCTCACATGTTAATCAGCATTTAGCCGATGTCGAACGAGTCATAACGGGTCAATTTTGATTTGATTTTGTTAAGCATTTAGAACTAGACAGAGTGGCGGTGTGTATGTTGAGTGGACACGTCATTTTTTTTACATGATACATAAGTGTAGCATTGTGTTAAGGAGCGATAATGTGTCTTTAGCATACATTTTGAAAAAACACAAAAAACAACCAGCCAATCACAAAATACACTTTATCTCTTCTCTTAGGCTATGCGGTATCTTTACAACATATATATACGTGTGAAAACAATTCTAGAGCTTTTTCACAACCAATCCACTATACTTTTGGGATGGTGTTCACTAGTGACGCACTAGTGACGCACTAGTGAACACCCAATAAAGAAGAGAGAGGGGGAGAAAAGGAAGAGAGAGATAGACACAATGCCTTTAGTGATCTTTAAAGTTTTGAAAACAAGAATGCAAAACAAATAACCAAAATAACTCTTTGATTAATTGGAAAATCACTCAAAACCAATGTTTTTACAATCTGTTCTCATAATCATAAACTCGATTATAGATAGGTATATATAGCCTAACAAACCAACTTGTATTAGACTAGGAAACTTATGACCAACTTGCCATAAACTAAACTTTCCATAAATTAGATTGCTTGGTCTCGAAGTCCTCATCGACTTAGGATTCCAACAATCACCCCCGAATCTCTAAGTCCTTCTAGAGAATTCTTCAACCCGGTCCGTATTTAAAAAACGGATTCGTCACTGTCGTCACGTTCCGAAAAATCACCGTCTTTTAATTTTTGGAGTCGTTCCGGACATTCAGAAGCAAAGTGACCCGGTTTGTCACACCGAAAACAAATCACCTTAGATCGATCCTTTTCCCTATTTTTCCGATTCTTCCCACAGCAACAATTACAATTTTTGCAATCAGAATTAGAATTGGACAGTTTATTGGGCCGACTGCTTTGAGAAACCCTATTATTCCCTTTGGGCCCGCCTGATCCGCCCGACCTGGATAACCCACTATATCCGGATCCACTTGACCCATTAGTCCCATTAAACTCATTTGCTTTATTAGACCCAATCGATCCTTTCCAATTTCCCTTCGTTCCCGATGAGTTACCCCCACCAGTCGACGACCCACCTCCATCTCCGGTCGATTTTTCGGCAAATAGAACCCTCGATTGTCCTTCTCCAGCATCGACTTCCCTTATTCTTTCTTCATATGCCTTCAATTGACCCACTACGTCTTCAAACCCTACCGATTTTAAATCTAGTACCTGTTCAAGAGATGCAACGATGTGAATGAAGTTTCTGGGTAATGATTTGAGGAATTTCTTCACTAATTTTGATTCCTCAATCGTTTCTCCTAATGCCGACGATGTAGACGAGATTCCGGACAGCTTTCCGGCAAAGTTATCGATTGTTTCTGACTCGAGCATCTTCAGGCGATCGAATTCCGACATCAAGGTTTGTAATCTCGCTTCTTTGACTCTATCTGCGCCCACATTACGTGCTCTAATCGCATCCCACAATTTCTTGGCTGAATCCTGATCTCCAATCTGCATTATGAGGTTTTCTGGTAGGGCTTGATATAGCAAACCCATGGCAAGGCAGTCCTTTTCTTCATTGACATCGGTTCCTGGATCAATCACAGTCCAGGCTTTGTGGATGCGTAAGACAACCTTCATACGCATTGCCCACACGGTGTAGTTAGTGGATGTGAGCATCGGATACAAAACTGAGGTTGTCCCAACCTCCTTCACTCTCACCGGAGCTTCTCCTTCTCCTTCTCCCCCTGTATCTGTCATGTTGACCTGACTCGTCAACAGGTACAAATCGATCTCACAGCTTCTCAACCTAAGCTCTGATACCAATTAAAGTTTTGAAAACAAGAATGCAAAACAAGTAACCAAAATAACTCTTTGATTAATTGGAAAATCACTCAAAACCAATGTTTTTACAATCTGTTCTCATAATCATAAACTCGATTATAAATAGGTATATATATAGCCTAACAAACCAACTTGTATTAGACTAGGAAACTTATGACCAACTTGCCATAAACTAAACTTTCCATAAATTAGATTGCTTGGTCTCGAAGTCCTCATCGACTTAGGATTCCAACAATCTTTCGTGGTAGCCACCACTCCACAAGACACCTACCATACATTGGGACGGTGTTCACTAGTGGAAAACTCTTCCACATAGGATCCATGTAGGATACCTACGCGTGGGAAGGTCTCCATACCGTATGACCTTATCTCTTAAAGCAGCCGGCGAGTGGACCTTGGAACACACTATTAACTTACACTAGGGGGTGTTCAAGGGATGCTAAAGGGTTGGTGAGGAAGATGGTCCATGCCACTCTCTAAATATATCATCTTCCTATAATGTTAAAATTTTTGGGTGTTTCAATTGTTTAATTTCTCTGAGAGTTTTGATACACTTTTAGATTGAAATCTTTCGATGGTATAAACGAAAATTTTACTAGATAAAACTCAATGTTTTTGAATTGGGAATGTAGAATGTAATGATATGTGTACCAAATTCGAATAACTAAAACCTAGGAAAATAACCAAGATTGAAACTAGTGAAAACGGTAATATGATAGTTACAAAACCATCATTTAACTGCTATAAAACCCAGTCTTTATATTGGGACAGAAAATAATATCTAAAAACACAATTCCGGATTTTCATGATTTTTTTTATAAAAAACAATATTAACAAAAATAAAATAAAATACCTAAGTTGACACGGGGTTCTACCCTTTTGACCCCGCTACCAGGGGCGTTGCCTACGGACCTTCATCATTCAGGGTTTTCGTAAGTACCAGTGCACTTCAAATCAAAATAAACTCAAATAAGTGTGCACTTTGTACCACCTTTACTTGTTCGATATTTATTACGATTACATTGTTCGACAAATTCATCCGGTCACATTTAAATAATATTGGCGATACAAATCACCAACAATGAACAATTTTGCTATTTCTTTAATGTATTTTATTTATGATTATTATTAGAAAAGTTGTAATATTTTGGTATACTTGAAAGAAAATACAGAAAACGACAATATATAAGGTAAGAGTTTGGAAAAACTTTTTTTTTGTTGGTTTTACATATTTACCGGGAATATTTGTCTTTTTCTATTAATTTGATCAAACTATTAAGATTTTTTTAAATTATCTTACTATTAACCAAAAACCAAAATATTTGTTTTTTCTGAAATGTAATCATATATCATTTAAAGTCAAGTAAAATTTTTTATTTTGTGTGACTATTGTCCATCATTTTGTGACATGAATATAAACTATATGTAGCATTTGCCATGATTTAGTTACAAAACGATTTTTTTTTTTTTTTTTTTTTTTTTTTGAGAAGGGGGGAGAAAGAGAGAGAAAGAGAGAAAGCGGAGAAAAGTATTAATAAGTTCTATCATATGCTTTTGACAAAATTACAAAAATAGTCTTTATGGTTTGCTAAAAGTTACAAAATTAATCCCTGCTAATTTTTTTGACGAACATGGTCCCTGTGGTTTCCAAAAATTGCATCAATGGCCCTTTTTGCTGACGCCGTTACTGTTCATCCGTTAGTGTAAGGGTATTTTGGTGTTTTCAAGTAGTAGCGACTGGGTTTGTGACTATGGATAAACCATAAGGACTATTTATGTATTTTTTTTATATTTTATGTTTATAAGTTTGTGACTTTTCCACCCATTTATTTTTTAAAATATCACTTTGAACCCTTCACTTTGAACTTTGAAAAATATTACTTTCACCCCTCTATTTTCTAAATTTTCGTGTTTAACCCTGTATTATATATAATTTGTTTTTTATTAATACCTTTTGTTCGCTAACCTAAAAAAAACTATTTTTATGTGTTTATTTTCATATATTTGTCGGTATAATTCAAGGTGATCAACGTTTCGATTATAATTTAGAACTTTCTTTCGTTATTTTTTTTAAAGTTACATGGTTTTTTTTTATAAATTTGTCGGTTTAAATTCGAGCTTATTTTTTGACGTAGTTTTTTTTTTTTTTTTTTTTTTTTTTTTTTTTTTTTTTTTTTTTTAAACTTTATGTACGTTTTCTACGTATAAGACGGGTCATATATAATAACTTTCGTTTGTTAATTTTAAAAAATATATTATATTCGAGATTGTCTATGTTTTGATGTATTTTTTATACATTTTGTGCTTAATTTTTTATACATTCCTACGTATAATTCGGGTCATATATAATAAATTTCGTTTGTTAGCTTAAAAAATTTAGTATATTCGAGTTTGTTTATGTTTCGACCTAACTTTTGTTTCATGTTTTTTACGTATCAATATAGATTCGAGTTCGTCTATATTTCGACGTAATTTTTTTTTATGTTTCGTGCGTATTTTTATGTACGTGTTTTTTTCATTCATGTTTTTTTTTTAAGTCGAAATGCAACTTTTATGACTATAATCACCAAAATTCAACTTACAAAATTCAAGCTTATAATTACGCGTTTATCTATTATATGCGAACAAACTTATTCGTAGGAAAATATATAAAATAAGCACCAAAACGTACAAAAAAATTAAATTAAATCAAAACATAAAAAATAAAGAAAAAGAAAAACTCAAATTTATATCAGCACGTGCATAAAAATAAGTAAGATTTTTTTAAGTTAACGAACGAAAGTTTAAATAATAAAAAATATATAATATGTGACCCTAATCATAAGTAGGAAACGTACAGAAAACAAAGCACGAAAAAGTTAAAAAAATATGTTTCGCAAAACGTTTTGGTGCTTATTTTATGTATGTTTCTACGTATAAGTTTGTTCACATATAATAGATAAAAACGTAATTATAAGCTTGAATTTTGTAAGTTGAATTTTGGTGATTATAGTCATAAAAGTTGCATTTCGACGTAAAAAAACATAAATGAAAAACACACGTACATAAAAATAAGCACGAAACATAAAAAAAAATTACGTCGAAATATAGACGAACTCGAATCTATATTGATACGTAAAAAACATGAAACAAAAGTTAAGTCGAAACATAGACAAACTCGAATATGCTACATTTTTTTAAGCTAACAAACGAAAGTTATTATATATGACCCAAATGATACGTAGGAATGTATATAAAATTAAGCACAAAATGTATACAAAATACATCAAAACATAGACAATCTCGAATATAATATATTTTTTAAAATTAACAAACGAAAGTTATTATATATGACCCGTCTTATACGTAGGAAACGTACATAAAGTTAAAAAAAAAAAAAAAAAAAATCTACGTCGAAAAATAAGCTCGAATTTAAACCGATACTTTTATAAAAAAAACATGTAACTTTAAAAAAATATAACGAAAGAAAGTTCTAAATTATAGTCGAAACGTTGATCACCTTGAATTATACCGACAAATATATGAAAATAAACACGTAAAAATACTTTTCTTAGGTTAGCGAACAAAAGTTATTAATAAAAAACAAATTATATATAATACGGGGTTAAACACGAAAATTTAGAAAATAAAGGGGTGAAAGTAACATTTTTCAAAGTTCAAAGTGAAGGGTTCAAAGTGATATTTTAAAAAGTAAATGGGTGGAAAAGTCACAAACTCATAAACATAAAATATATAAAAAAAAAAATACATAAATGGTCCCTATGGTTTACCCATAATCACAAACCCAGTCTCTGCTACTTGAAAAGACCAAAATACCCTTACACTAACGGATGAACAGTAACGACATCATAAAAATGGCCATTGATACAAGTTTTGGAAACCACAGGGACCATGTTCATCAAAAAAAAATTAACAGGAACCGACTTTATGACTGTTGGCAAACCATAAGGACCATTTTTATAATTTTGTCTATGTTTTTTAAAGTCAAGTAAATATGTATTTTGTGTGATTCGTGTTCCTACAATGGTCACATGAATTTTATGGTCAAACAACGTTTTATATATATATATATATATATATATATATATATATATATATATATATATATATATATATATATACTAGATGAATCCTCGTACGTTGCGTAAGAATATATTTATAAAGTTTTTTATAACGTCAAACAAACACATACACACAATTATTTAATCATTCTCCTAACATATACTAGATGAATCCCCGTACGTTGCGTAAGAATATATTTATAAAGTTTTTTATAACGTCAAACAAACACATACACACAATTATTTAATCATTCTCCTAATTCTATAAATTGTGAATTAATATTTATAAATAAAAAAACAATGT
Organism: Lactuca saligna; assembly: GCF_052625555.1. Taxonomy (NCBI): domain Eukaryota; kingdom Viridiplantae; phylum Streptophyta; class Magnoliopsida; order Asterales; family Asteraceae; genus Lactuca; species Lactuca saligna. The sequence continues at coordinate 167,363,227 of NC_136422.1, read as the reverse complement.
TAACAAATGTATATAAAACGTATATTGATTTCTATATATATCGAATAACAAATACTATAAAAAATAAACATTTGATGATTTGATTAATCATTTTAAGGTTTGTAAATTATATATAAATTGTATGTTAATTAAGTTATGTATTTAATGAATAACAAATATATGAAAAACATAAATGTTACAACTTTTTAATAACATAAAAACAATTCAATGTTTACTATAACATTTGTAACAAAAAAAAACTTAATAAACACTGGTCATACAAATAATATATAGAAGACACATATTATATATATATATATATATATATATATATATATATATATATATATATATATATACAAAAACACACACACACATACCTACACACATGTACATACATACACACTATTAAAATAATCATATTACTATTATTAACTTTTGAAATAATTATATTTATACCAAATTAATATAAAAACTCATTATAACATATTTGATGCCTTTAAGGAATACAACAGAAAATTATTAATAACATTAAACTAATTATAAAAGAATAGTTATTGTTCCAAAAAAAATCCACCTAGTAATAACCATAATGCAGTAAAAGGTCTTTCTTTTTTTCAACTCTTCATATTTTAATTAAAAATATCTTAAAACACGTGACTGTTTGTGAGAAAACTTATTTATATATTACTAATATTAATACAATGTATATAAATGAGAAGAAAATAAAAAGTTACTACCAATTACTAATCATATGTTACAAAAGATTTTGCGTTGTGGTGATTAATAACGTTATATTTGAAATCATAAGTATACATAAATTATAAAACTATTTTGTTGTTGTGAAAATTTCAAATAAATTTGATTTAAGTAAATCTTCAGCATTGTGTAGAATAAAATTATATATATATATATATATATATATATATATATATATATATATATATAGATATATATATATATTCACATACACACACATACCGAGATACACATATATACACGCTATTAAAATAATCATACCACTATAATTTTGAAATAATTATATTTATATGAAGTTTATATAAAAATTCATTATGACATGTTTGTTGTCTTTTAAGACATACAATAAAAAAACTTATTAATAACATTAAACTAATTATGAAACAAACTTTGTTAAGCTTGTAAACTTCTCATTTTAGGCCAATTTATATAAGGTTTATACAACTTGCTATGACTATGGACTTGAAATTAAGCTTTTATGATACAAATTATGGAGTATATCAATATACTTATTGCTTTAATCAATTACAATATGTGGTTCAAAAAACCTTTTATACATGTATAAATGTAAACATAAAAGGAAACAAAAATATAAGAAAAACAAAGCATATTGAAATATTCATAACAAAAACAAATAGGCTATTGATGATGTTCTCACGTGTTACTTCAAAAATTGCAAACCACAACTCGAATTGCACATCACTACTGGAAAAAAGTTTAACACAATCAAACAATGAGTAAAAAATGATATATTTATCCACAACATTGACTTGTAGAGCTTTTTTAGGGACTCCATCACTGCTAATACATTCTTAGAGAAATGTTCCTATTGAAATTACTTTTTCTTATGAAATACTTCTTGCATGTAAGAGTTTATATAGCATGTTTGGTGTTTAATGATAAATCAATTACTTAGAAGACATTTGAAAAGTCATTTGAGAATATGAACAAACAAATGAATTTCAAATCAATGTGGTGCTTAGAAATATAGTCATTTGAGAATATGAAAAGATAAAAGAGTTTCAAGTCAATGTGGTGCTTAGAAAAATGCTTTTATTTTCATTTCCTTATGACATCCTTTGTACATTTAAGAGTTTATATATCATGTTTGGTGTTTAATGCTAAATTAGTTACTTAGAAGACATGTAACGACCCAAAATTTAAGACCAAAAATTTCTTTTAATAAAACATTACTTTAAGCAAAGTCATCATTCCAAAACATAATCTGAGTATAAGTTTTCAAAACACATGTTCATTATCAAAGTAAACAATCCCAGGTTGTCTAATCTATGGTGTGTGCCATGCGATCACCCCGAGCTCTTCCCTCCGCTACCGGAAGTACCTGAAACCAAAACTAAAAACCGTAAGCATGAAGCTTAGTGAGTTCCCCACCCTACCACATACCATGCATAACCACATACTGCACATACTGGGCCATGCTCGCTATCTTGGGCCTCGCCCCTACCTCGGGCCTCGCCCGCTACAACGGCCCCGCCGCTCCAGGCCCCGCTTGGCTTCGAGCCCTGCTCGGATACAGATCTATTTTACTTAGGCCTCGCCTGTCACAGGGCCCCGCCCGCCAACAATTAATAACATATACACATATCACAGGGCCTCGCCCGCCGACTAATAATATCATATAACATATCACAACACATAAGTTAAACTCATACGACTGATCCTGTCCTAAGGCCTCACCTATCCTGGGCCTCGCCCTTGTCTTGCTACTGATGAGTCATGGGACCCCGTCCATGCTCCTACTGGTAGTGAGATACGGGCCCAACCCACTCTCACCCCTTCTCTAGCTTGGGCCTCGCCCCTATTCTGCTACTAATGAGATGTGGAACACCATCCACACTCTGCTATTGGCGAGATACGGGACCTCACCCACACTCACCTCCCTACCAGGCACATACATGTATCACACAGACAACAAGTATAGACTATCATATAAACAAATCCTTGGACACCCGCCCGCTATTAAGGGACCTCGTCGTGAAAATCATACTAGCATATTGTGCCTAGGGCTAACCCCCGGGTCTTCTACTCATAACTACATGGGCAGGCCTTAGACCCATTCACACAAAGGGAAACTCACCTGCACTGGTTGAACTTGCTGATGATCTCACTAGCTGCTGCCCAGCAACTCACTGAACTCCTGCTCCCCTTGATCCTCGAACTAACAATATCAAAGCAATACTGAGCCTAACTGACCCCCAAAAGACAACCAAGTCAACCCTGGTCCAAGATAAAGTCCTGGTCAAAGTCAACCTTCCAGGTCAACCCTACTCACCGAGTCACCCTACTGACTCACCGAGTTCAAATGTTCAGATTCCTTCCATTTGCATCTCGACTCGCCGAGTCAGTCCATGACTCGCCGAGTCTACCAATTTCTGAGTCCTGACCTGTCCAACTCAGCGAGTCTCCACCCAACTCACTGATTCGAGTCTCAACTCGAAGGGTTTGGGGTTTTGCAACTTGACTCGCCGATTACAAGGCAATTTTCATCTGGCTCGATGAGCTGTTCATCCCACTCGTCGAGTTGCTCCTGACCTTCATGCTACTCGTCGAGTCCATTAAAATCCCTTTACATGAAGAGGAATTTGGAGTCTTGCATGGACTCCAAACTGTAGATCTACCCTTCCCAAGCCTATTTCTCACGTAAATTTGCAAACTTTACGTGTAAAGAAGGAGATCTAAGCAAAATACACCATAAACTAGGGCTTAAGGTAAAGAGGCTCCATAATCAACTCAGGGGCTGCTACTTTATGCTTCTCAAGACCATAATGAGCTTAGATCTGAAGTAGCAACCTCAGATCTGGCTTCTAACTCAAAAGAGGTAACTAATCATGGCTAGAAAACCCCCAAAACTCACAACCATACTAGATCTAAAGGAGAGAACGACTTAATACCTTCAATAACTCATAAAACTTCCCCAATCTTTGGATCCAAGGCCAATCCTTGAAGCTCCAATGATTCCCCTTCTTCTTCTTACTTCAAATCACCCCACAAATGGCTTGGAAGCTTGAATGAGCAACAACGGGGCTTAGGGTTCAATGTTCTGGGTGAAAGGGGCAGTAAAGGAGCCCTAGGGGAGAGAATGAGATGTTTAAATAGGCTCCAAGTCCTGATTTTAGGGTTTTCCTCGCACAGGCCAGACTCAACGAGTCCCCTTGGCCGACTCGCCGAGTCGGTCACTTACTCCTCGACCCGGATCCCACTCGGACTCGCCGAGTTCATCCTTGGACTCGTCGAGTCTCCCTTAAAATTAAGGTTTTCTTTCCTTTCTTGGCCTTCCAAACTTTGGGTGTTACAACTCTCGCCCACTTAAACTAAACTTCATCCTCGAAGTTTGCTAAGATCCACTGCCTGTGATCTGCATCCAATACCCCACCAATTATTCTAACACCAGCTGCCTACCTTCGCTGGCCTTCCACTCAGTCGTTCAGACTAGCATCAATCCTTACGGATAATAATCTGGGGTCCATCCTAACCCTGAACATTATGGAAACACAACTTACTCAACCGAAAATCCTTCTGGTACTCTCCGATTACTGCAACTGAACCCATAGGGGTTCACCCCTTCTTTCCTTGCGCGATTTCCTTGCCTTCCCAAGGCGATGCTCCATAACCATCTATCTCCTCTGCCACTATGAAGACCCTGTCTCCACCAAATCTATTACTCCCGCTACTCCCAGTACGGGTCATCATCGCCAGTATCCACTGGGCATTCTTTCTACTATCATTTGGTGTCGAGCACCCCATGATCGACTAACTGAATTCCATCATACGCTGCATACTCGCACTACTACTAACTGGAAATCCTGCTATTCCTTATTTGGCTTCTGGATAACCTGAGACCACCGTGGTCCCTACCAACCTATCAATATCTGGACTACCGGCTCCCACCGATCGATGACCCAACACAACCACTAGTCTCTCCCAGTGACATTCGAAGAAACTTCCACCACCTATACTGCTCAATCTATTCTACCATGCTGGCTGTAGCACTTGGTTTCCGGTATGTGAATTTTATTTGAGCATTGCCCTAATTTAGCCTTGGACTCGGCGAGTCATAAGGTCCGACTCGCCGAGTAGGGACGAGACTCAGGACACGTTTAAGTGGGCGACTCGGCGAGTCCATATCCTGGACTCGGCGAGTCACTGCTGCTGGATGAAACCCTAAGTTTCAAGGGTTTGCACCCTATTTAAACCACTCATTCCGCCCCAACTCATCCCCATTCACCCCCAGAACTCCCCCAACATCGTTTTCCCTTGTTTCCTTGAGAGATTGAAGTGTTCTTGGTGTATTCTTGAAGGTTTTGAGGAGAAAGAGGAGTAGATCAAGAAGAAGAGAAGGAGATCAGCCATCTTTGTGTCATTTCAACATTTTCCTTGAGCCGGAGGACTCCCGGAGCAGCAGCAGCCAGTTAGTTCCCGATCAGTTCAGCAGCTACTTTGAGGTGAGTTACCTTCCAGTAGTGGTGGGTCTAAGGCCACACTGCCGGCCCACCAGTAGGAGATGTATGATAGATGATTGTCTTTGTGATATCATCTAGGTTTGCTATTACCTGTTATGTTACATGCTATCATGATACGTTATATGCAATAGTAGTAGAGTACGGTCGTTAGGACCGCTGGGTAGTCAGACACCCCAGAATTATCTGACTGTATGTGATGGTATGCTTGTATGTTGATCTATTATGATATGCGATAGAGGTAGCGGGAGGGGACCAGTCCCCAAGGATCGGTTGTTAGGACCGATGGGTAGTCAGCACCCCAGAATGGCTTGACATGGGTAGTCAGCACCCCAGAATGGCTTGACACGGGTAAGACGGCACCCCAGAATGGCCGTATGGGTAGGTCGGCACCCCAGAATGGCCGTACCGGGTAGTCAGGCACCCCAGAATAGCCTGGCAGTACGTATGTTATGTGTTTGTATGGTATGTGGTACGTTGGGGGAACTCACTAAGCTTTGTGCTTACGTTTACAGTTTTGTTTTCATGTACCTCTGCACCGAAGGGGAAGGAGCCGGCGCGGTAGCGGCACGTCATACGCACACTCTTCGGTTTCCGCATTTACGAGATTTACTGGGATTGTACTCTGATATTTTGATGGGATGTATGGTTTGACCTTTTAGAACATGGTTGCGATGTGTTATGGTGTGATCAAACAATGTTTTTATTTATTAATGTTTTCTAAAGTAATATTTTAAAATGAAATTTTCGGACGTAAAAATTGGGTCGTTACAAGTTGGTATCAGAGCCCTGGTTTGAGGGATTCGGACACGCCTTCGGGAGTGTTTGGACTCAAATCGAGGGATTGAAAGATTTTCCAAAAGAAATTGTTCTTTAAACCCGGAAAAGAGTCATAAGAAAGAGCAAAGTGTGTGACGTGCGCGACCGGCCGAGCTCAAGTAAGTATTCCCCATAGTACCCATACAAGTTTATGTTATGTTTATCAGCTTACGTAGAACTGCATGCTAGAATAGGCTAAGGATCTAGGAGTGATGCCTTATGTGCCTGCTTATGTGTTACAGCTTTATGAATATTGCATGCTAGAATTGAGTAGACAGCAGTAGGATAGCCTGTTTAGGTTATGCCTGATAGTATGAGCTTAGCATCCTATGTTAAGTGTCGTTTCTTGTTATAAGAATAGTTTTGGCTTGAGTCTGTTTTTCCCCTTATCCGAATGCTGCTTGCTTCGTGCTTGGTGGGATTCTGAGTAATGGGAATTAGCCACTAGGTAAACACGTCACACCACATGTAATCAGGGTTGAATAATCCCAAAGTATTGGAACTAGCCCTATTGCGCAACTCTTGTTTGAGTCCAACCATTGTAGGGATGGATCTTTTACTTGAAGGATTATCTAATCCTCATCACATGTGATGGTGTTTAGGTGGTGGCTAACTGGCATTATGAGGAGACCTACAGCAGCTGAGGACCAGTCGTGTTGAACTTGAGTCTTCCCTAGGGCAAGCCTAGGATGAGAATAACAGAGAGTAGCAGTAGTAAAGGGGAGCTGGTGGAGTCGAGGAATTCCTCGGAGAAGGTACGGATAGATGTGGAAGGTAGTATGGGCCCGTACTACTGAAAGCAGAGGATCCGTACCCGAGCCGAGGAAGGCCAAGACGAGACCAAGGAACCTGTAAGTAGTTGGGATCCCTCAGAAAATAGCAGTACCACTAATGATTATTATGATGTTTTGCAGAATGGTGGTACTTCGACCGAGACCGACAAATGGCGGGTCAGGAGAGGGGTCGGGTTCGGGATCAGGCACCGAGCCGATTGATGAGAGGCTACGTGAGTTCATCACGTCGGAGATCACTAGGGGCATCCTTGAGTCGACCCCCATCATCTTTGGGTCGATCAAGGAAGGGATCGTGGAGTTGATGGAGGATCGCCTACGGGCATTCAGGAGCGACTTGGCCTCTAGCTAGTCGGGATCTCGCACACTGTCCTTCAAGGAATTCAGGGGCAGTGGTGCGCCGGATTTCCATGGGGTGAAGGACCCCATTGTCGCCAGGCGGTGGATTGCGGATATTGAGTCCGCCCAGTTGACCAGCTTCTGCCCCGAGGGGTCGAAGGTGAGGTACGCAGCAGGGTGTTTACGGGACCGAGCCCGGGATTGGTGGGAGTCAGTGGGTGACTCGTTGGGAGCCTCGGCTATCGAGGCAATGACCTGGTCGGACTTTGTGGCTAGGTTCAGGGCAGAGTTTGCACCAGCGGTCGAGCTTCAGCAGCTGGCCAGGGAGTTTCTAGACATGAGGCAGACGATAGAGACCGTGGCGGAGATCACCGCCAAGTTTCGGGAGAGGGCTTTATTGGCGCCCCAGTATGCAGGTGACGAGGATATGAGGAGGACTCGTTACCATGATATGCTACGAGCTGACATTCGGGAGCATGTTAGCTTTTCGGCTTGCCCTACCCTGGACTCCATGATTGCCAGGGCTAGGGAGAAAGAGATAGATTTGGAGCACATCCGGAAACGGAAACTTGAGGACGGTCAGACAGCAGGGGCTTCGGGGAAGAAGCCCAAGGGATCAGATGGGAGGCCGAAAGGCCAGTCGGGACCGAGCCGCTGCAGGAGGTGCGGCAGGCCGCACGAGGGGGCGTGCAGGATGGGATCGTCAGGCTGCTACAAGTGCGGCAAGTTTGGGCATATCAGCAGGGATTGCACTGCTCCTGCGATAGTTATTCAGACATCGGAGTTGCTGTGTTTCCACTGCAACCAGAGGGGCCACAAGAAGGCCAATTGCCCCATGTTGACAGTTTCAGCGCCAGTGAAGGCGCCAGCTCCAACGACCCTGCGGATCACGGATGGCCGTCAGGGCAAGGCAGAGGCTCCAGTGGTGAGGAGTCGGACATTTCAGTTGACTGCCGAGGAGGCACGCGCCGCGCCCGATGTGGTGACGGGTAAGATTCCTTCCTTCTATCTTTTATTTTACGTTGTTATGATATTGATATGTGCTCCGTGTGTATACATGTGTATTAGGATCGTTCCATGTGAACGGCATCCCGGTTCAGGTATTGTTCGACTCGGGTGCATCCCGATCGTTTGTTTCTCTTGCTCTTAGCAAGAGATTTCATGAGACTTCAGGCGAGTTAGATTGCCCGCTAGAGGTAGAGATTGCTGACGATCGATCGGTGCGAGCATCGATGGTGTTTCGAGATTGTGTTCTGCGACTGTTTGAGGAGCGTTACCTGGTAGACTTGGTTCCCATTCCATTGCGTGGGAACAAGGTGATTATTGGTATGGATTGGTTAAGCCCTAATGGGGCAGTGATAGATTGCGCGCAGCAGCTAGTGCGAGTCAGGACCCCAAGCGGGGAGAGTTAGTGATTCATGGAGAGCGGCCGCAGTGTGGACCCACTGTATGTTCAGCAGCGAGGGCTAGGCGCTACCTTCAGCAGGGATGCGCGGGTTATGTCGCGTATGTGATGGATACCCAGGAGGCGGGTAAGGCGACCGTGAGCGAGGTCCCGGTGGTTCGAGATTTTGCTGATGTTTTCCCGGAGGAACTACCTGGGATACCTCCGGAGCGACAGGTGGAGTTCAGGATTGACCTCATTCCCGGTGCGGCTCCGATAGCCAAAGCACCATATCGGTTGGCTCCTCCCGAGATGCAGGAGTTGTCTACGCAGCTGCAGGAGCTGCTGGACAAGGGATTTATTCGACCGAGCAGTTCACCCTGGGGAGCCCCGATTCTGTTTGTAAGAAAGAAGGACGGGTCGCATCGGATGTGTATAGATTATCGGGAGCTGAACAAGGTAACGGTGAAGAACCGATACCCGCTTCCAAGGATTGACGACCTATTTGACCAGCTTCAGGGAGCATCTTGGTTCTCCAAGATTGACTTGCGTTCGGGGTATCATCAGATGAGGGTCAGGGAGGAGGATATGCAGAAGACTGCGTTTCGGACGCGCTATGGTCATTACGAGTTCGTGGTGATGCCGTTTGGGCTCACCAATGCTCCTGCCGCGTTCATGGACCTCATGAACCGCATGTGTAGACCGATGCTGGATCGGTCTGTGATAGTCTTTATCGATGATATCTTGGTCTATTCCAAGACTCGGGAGGAACACGAGGAGCACCTGAGGGAGGTATTGGAGACCCTGAGGAGGGAGAGCTTGTATGCCAAGTTCTCCAAGTGTGAGTTTTGGTTGCGCGAGGTGCAATTTCTTGGACACCTCGTCAACCAGAACGGGATTCTGGTTGATCCGGCCAAGGTCGAGGCCGTGATGAGATGGGAGGTTCCGAAGTCTCCATCCGAGATTCGGAGCTTCCTGGGACTGGCGGGCTACTATCGGAGATTTATCCAAGATTTCTCCAAGTTAGCCGTACCCCTAACACGACTGACGAAGAAAGCCGTGGTCTTTCGGTGGGGACCCGAGCAGCAGGCTGCGTTTGAGATGCTGAGACAGAAATTGTGTGAGGCACCGCTCCTAGCCCTGCCTGAGGGCGTAGAGGATTTTGTGGTTTACTGCGATGCGTCCATTTCAGGGTTGGGCGCAGTTCTGATGCAGAGGGGGCATGTCATTGCCTACGCTTCGCGGCAGCTCAAGCCTCACGAGGCAAATTACCCGACGCACGATTTGGAATTGGGGGCGGTGGTCTTTGCCCTCAAGATTTGGCAGCATTACCTCTATGGGGTTCGGTGTACCATCTACATGGACCACAAGAGTTTGAGGTGCCTCATGGACCAGCCGAATCTGAATATGAGGCAGCGGCGGTGGTTGGACGTGGTGAAGGATTATGATTGCGAGATCCTTTACCACCCGGGGAAGGCCAATGTGGTGGCCGATGCGCTTAGCCGCAAGACGGTGCCGATCAAGGACGTCTGTTTGAGGATGACTGTGGTGACTCCCCTGTTGGAGCAGATTCGGGAGGCTCAACAGGAGGCTATCAAGGAGGAGCATCGGAAGAGCGAGCGCGTGGTGGGTCAGGTTTCCTCCTTTGATTATGATGGCAGAGGACTTTTGACATTACACCGTAGGGTGTGGGTGCCGTATCACGGTGGCGTGCGTCAGATTTTGATGGAGGAGGCGCACAAGTCCCGATTTTCTATTCATCCCGGGGCGACGAAGATGTATAGGGATCTTCGTCCGGATTATTGGTGGCCTTGCATGAAGTGGGATGTGGCATGGTACGTCGAGCGGTGTTTGACTTGCAGGAAGGTCAAGGCCGAACATCAGAGACCGCATGGCAAGATGCAGCCGTTGGACATTCCACTGTGGAAATGGTAAGATATCACGATGGATTTTATCACAAAGCTTCCCACGACCGCACGTGGAGTGGATTCGATTTGGGTCATCGTGGATAGATTGACCAAGAGTGCTCACTTTATTCCGATTCAGGAGAGCATATCGGCCGAAAAATTGGCCGACATCTATATCAGGGAGATTGTGGCACGGCATGGGGTGCCAGTATCGGTAATCTCGGACAGGGATGTGCGTTTTACTTCCAGATTCTGGAAGAAATTCCATGACGAGTTGGGCACTCGTCTGCATTTTAGCACTGCCTTTCACCCGCAGACAGATGGTCAGAGTGAGCGGACCATCCAGACTTTGGAGGACATGTTGCGGGCGTGTGTATTGGATTTCGGTGGTAGCTGGGATACCTATCTTCCCTTGGCTGAGTTCTCCTACAACAACAACTATCACGCGAGCATTGACCGACCACCGTTCGAGATGTTGTATGGGCGGAAGTGCAGAACCCCGATATGTTGGGGGGAGGTTGGCCAGAGAGTCATGGGAAGCACCGAGGTGGTGCTAGAGACGACCGAGAGGATCCAGCAGGTTCGGAGCAGACTTCAGACTGCACAGAGTCGGCAGAAAAGCTACGCTGATAGACGTCGATCCGACTTGGAGTTCCAAGTCGGGGATATGGTCCTCCTGAAAGTCTCACCTTGGAAAGGTGTCATTTGATTCAGGAAGCGGGGCAAGTTGGGCCCAAGATTCATCGGGCCGTTCAGGGTTGCAGCCCGGGTGGGCAAGGTGGTGTATAGGCTGGATCTGCCAGCCGAGCTCAGTCAGATCCACAGCACCTTCCATGTTTCGCAGCTGCGGAAGTGCCTGATGGACGATTCAGCAGTAGTACCGTTGGAGGATATTCAGGTTGATGACAGCTTGAATTACATTGAGCGCCCAGTCGCAATACTTGACAGAAAGACCAAGACGTTGAGAAACAAGAGGGTGGAACTAGTAAAGGTGCAATGGCAGCACCGCAAGGGTTCGGAATGGACTTGGGAACCGATGGACGAGATGATGGAGCATTACCCCGAGCTGTTTCAGGACCGGGCAGCAGACTTCGAGGACGAAGTCTAAAATAAGTGGGGGAGATTTGTAGCACCTGGTTTCCGGTATGTGAATTTTATTTGAGCATTGCCCTAATTTAGCCTTGGACTCGGCGAGTCATAAGGTCCGACTCGCCGAGTAGGGACGAGACTCAGGACACGTTTAAGTGGGCGACTCGGCGAGTCCATATCCTGGACTCGGCGAGTCACTGCTGCTGGATGAAACCCTAAGTTTCAAGGGTTTGCACCCTATTTAAACCACTCATTCTGCCCCAACTCGTCCCCATTCACCCCCAGAACTCCCCCAACATCGTTTTCCCTTGTTTCCTTGAGAGATTGAAGTGTTCTTGGTGTATTCTTGAAGGTTTTGAGGAGAAAGAGGAGTAGATCAAGAAGAAGAGAAGGAGATCAGCCATCTTTGTGTCATTTCAACATTTTCCTTGAGCCGGAGGACTCCCGGAGCAGCAGCAGCCAGTTAGTTCCCGATCAGTTCAGCAGCTACTTTGAGGTGAGTTACCTTCCAGTAGTGGTGGGTCTAAGGCCACACTGCCGGCCCACCAGTAGGAGATGTATGATAGATGATTGTCTTTGTGATATCATCTAGGTTTGCTATTACCTGTTATGTTACATGCTATCATGATACGTTATATGCAATAGTAGTAGAGTACGGTCGTTAGGACCGCTGGGTAGTCAGACACCCCAGAATTATCTGACTGTATGTGATGGTATGCTTGTATGTTGATCTATTATGATATGCGATAGAGGTAGCGGGAGGGGACCAGTCCCCGAGGATCGGTTGTTAGGACCGATGGGTAGTCAGCACCCCAGAATGGCTTGACATGGGTAGTCAGCACCCCATAATGGCTTGACACGAGTAAGACGGCACCCCAGAATGGCCGTATGGGTAGGTCGGCACCCCAGAATGGCCGTACCGGGTAGTCAGGCACCCCAGAATAGCCTGGCAGTACGTATGTTATGTGTTTGTATGGTATGTGGTACATTGGGGGAACTCACTAAGCTTTGTGCTTACGTTTACAGTTTTGTTTTCAGGTACCTCTGCACCGAAGGGGAAGGAGCCGGCGCGGTAGCGGCACGTCATACGCACACTCTTCGGTTTCCGCATTTACGAGATTTACTGGGATTGTACTCTGATATTTTGATGGGATGTATGGTTTGACCTTTTAGAACATGGTTGCGATGTGTTATGGTGTGATCAAACAATGTTTTTATTTATTAATGTTTTCTAAAGTAATATTTTAAAATGAAATTTTCGGACGTAAAAATTGGGTCGTTAAACTGGCACTACAATTCCTTGGGATCCCCGATCCCCTATCTAGACACTAAGATCCCTACCAGGTCGCACCTGTGCTGCTAAAACTTACGGGCCTCGCCCACGGGTCTCACCCGAACCTATCCTTCTAGTCCCACTTGTCTAACCACTCTCGTACGGGCCTCGCCCACGAGTCTCACCCAACCATACTACTGAGCAACCCTACTCTCAGGTCTCACCTATATTTCTATTCTCATACAGGCCTCGCCCACGGGTCTCACCCGACTATATCCTAGAGCGGCCTCTCCCAAGGTCTCACCTCTCAAGGGCTATACATGCAAACTCCTTACCATTCTCATCCATTACCCATTCCTGATCCCTATCTGAATGCTAGGAGATAAGGGCCTCGCCCCGACTCCGCCAACGAAGCTACTATGGAATGCTATGGCTTACCCGCAGTCTTACATCACCTTTTATCGTCGTCTGCTAGTGAATGCTACGGCTGCCCCATAGTCTGACAACACTTTCCACTACTAACTGCGAGTGAATGCTACTGCTGCCCCATAGTCTTACAACACTTTCCACCACTGACTGCTGCTGAAGGAAGCTGAGGCTCTCCTGTCGCTCTTCCATGCTCTACATGCTGTCTCTGGCACGATCTACTAAAACGAAAGCATCTCATGCTATCTGACATCAAGATCCTCGTTCCGACTCACACGCGTCGTACAGGCGATCCTTCAACCTGAATTCCCAACTACATACTAACCATCACCAATACACGCACTGGCTGAGGGGGAGTTTCTCAAAATCCTAACCCTGAACTCCTCAATCATCAAACGCTGAACTACCTCTTTTCCTTCTCAGAAGTCGCGTACTCGTTTTGGATTTGAGTGCTCTTACCCTTGTACACTCGGAGGGTTCTCCCCCACTTCGATCATGCTTACACCTCGCTGCTCAATGAATAGAGATCCCAATCCTTGCTACCATTCCATAATCAATTTGTTGAGAAACCCCAAACTTACCATAGCTAGGGATCTAATCGATCCATTTCTAAAACTAATACAGATCCGAACTAGCGAGACATACCGAGTCCCTCCAACGCATGCTACAGTTACTGCACCCTAAGTAACCTTCTTCGATAGAACCCATCCCTTAACTACTAACCAAATATCCAAGGTATGCAGATGGCATATAACTCGATCACAATCAAACTGCTCAAAATCAAATGCTCATACCGATAATGATGCAGCAGCCATAACAATATAACATCATGCACAAACAAAAGAACTGAAAATGGAAATCGCATACCTGCAACGTCCGGTGCTGCTCGCATCTCCAAAGTAGCCATCTGAAAAGCCCTGCCTCCTACCATAGGCGCCTCTGCACTGCCCTGACGGCCGTCTGTGATCTTCAAGGTTGCAGGGGCAGGTGCCATCACCAGTCCTGCTGAAAAAAAAACTGGGGCACTAGGCCTTCTTGTGGCCCTGCTGATTGCAGTGAAAACATATCAAGTCTGATCACTGAGTGATGGTAACAGTACAATCCCTGCTAAAATGACCAGTCTGACCGCACCTGAAGCAGCCAGACCCACCACCACTACCACTCCTGCACGCGCTTCCGTGCGCCCTGCCACACTTTCCGCATCGACTGCGGTCCTGATAATCCCTCGATCTCGAATCCGATCCCTTGGGCCTTTTGCCCGAACTCGCGGCTACCTGAACCTCATCTGGCTTCCTCTTTCGGATCTGCTCCAAATCAATTTCCCTCTCTCTGGCTCGAGAAATCATATCTTTCAGCGTCTTACAGCCGGACCTGCTCACGAACTCTCTGATGTCAGCCCTCAACATTTCGTGATATCGGGCCTTCTTCATTTCCTCATCCGCGACATACTGCGGTACGAGAAGAGCCCTCTCCCTGAATTTGGTGGTGATCTCCGCCATAGTCTCAGTAGTCTGCGTCAAATCCTGAAACTCCCGGGCCAGCTGCTGCACCTCAATAATCGGCAAAAACTCCGCCCTGAACCTAGCTGAGAAATCGCTCCAAGTCATCGCGTCCAACGCGACATCATCACCGACAGCATGACCAATCTCTTCCCACCAATCCCTCGCTCTGTCCTTCAGAAGGCAGGAAGCGAGTCTGACCTTGTCCTCCTCAGGATACCGGCTCGTACGGAACGCGTTGGCAACATCATCCAACCATCTGCTGCTAGTGATGGGGTCCCTAGCCACATGATAATCTGGTGCCCCGCAAGCCCTAAACTCCCGAAATGTCAAGGTACGCGCTCCCATCAATGCCATCATCTCAGTACGGAAGGCTCCCAGCCTCTCATCCAAATTCTCCAATATACCCTCCTTGACCGTGCCAAAGATCACAGGAGTCTGAGCTAGAATACTGCGCGTAACCTCAGCTAATATCAACTCTCTCATCCACTCCTCAAGCTGCTCGGCCCCTGAACCCGAGCCTGATCCCTCTCCGGCGCCTGATCCGCCCGTTGGTCTCTCTCGCAACGTCACCATACTGAAACATATAACATAACCACTATCATAATACTCCTCACTGCTGCGAGACCAAACATACTCACTACCAGGTTCCCGATCTTGTCTTGGCTTTTCCCGAATCGAGTACGGATCCTCTGCTTTCAGTAGTACGGGCCCATACTACCTTCCACATATATCTGTACTTTCCTCAACAACTGCTTCGACTCCACCAGGTCCTTTTTCTACTACTACTGCTCCTAGCACTACCTCATCCTAGGCTTACCCTAGGGAAACCTCTGACTCAACTCAAACCAGCCCTCAGCTGCTTAAGGTCTCCTTGTGATGCCAATTAGCCATCACCTGGATACCATCACATGTGACGAGGCTCAGATAATCCTTCAAGTAGAGGACTCATTCCTACAACGGTTGGACTCAAACAAGAACTGCGCAATAGGACCAAATCTAACACTCTGAGATTATTCAAGCCTAATCACATGTGACGTACCGTATCGACCTAATGACTAACTTCCATCACTCAGAATCCCACAATGCACAAAGCAAGCAGCATTTAGACAAAGGGAAAATCTAACCATAACATACTCAAGCAATCATATCCACATAGCAAGAATCTGAACTAGCATGCAACACAACTCATAAACTCAGGCATAACCTAAACATGCTATCCTACTACTATCTATTCAGCACTATCATGCAGATCAAAAGCACATATAACAGGTACATAAGACATCCTCCCTAGATCCTTAGTCCTAATCTAGCATGATGTTCTATTAACTGATAATCAAAACATAGACTTGTATGGGTATTTTGGGGTACTTACTTGAGCTCGGTTGATTGCATGCACCACACCTCTTTTCTCTTTTCAAAGTTCTATTCTTTCTAAATTCTTTTTGCTTTTCTAAAAACCGTTTTCTATCTCAAAACTCTCTTTTTTACAAAACTGTCTTTTCATTTTGAAAACTTCTATACCAATTCCTCAGTTTGAGTTCAGACACACCCGAAAGCATGTCCGAATCCCTCAAACCAAGGCTCTGATACCAACTTGTAACGACCCAAAATTTAAGACCAAAAATTTCTTTTAATAAAACATTACTTTACGTAAATTCAACATTCCAAAACATAATCTGAGTATAATTTTTCAAAACACATGTTCATTATCAGAGTAAACATTTCCAGGTTGTCTAATCTATGGTGTGTGCCATGCGATCACCCCGAGCTCTTCCCTCCGCTACCGGAAGTACCTGAAACCAAAACTAAAAACCGTAAGCACGAAGCTTAGTGAGTTCCCCACCCTACCACATACCATGCATAACCACATACTGCACATACTGGGCCACGCTCGCTATCTTGGGCCTCGCCCCTTACCTCGGGCCTCGCCCGCTACAACGGCCCCGCCGCTCCAGGCCCCGCTTGGCTTCGAGCCCTGCTCGGATACAGATCTATTTTACTTAGGCCTCGCCTGTCATAGGGCCCCGCCCGCCAACAATTAATAACATATACACATATCACAGGGCCTCGCCCGCCGACTAATAATATCATATAACATATCACAACACATAAGTTAAACTCATACGAGTGATCCTGTCCTAAGGCCTCGCCTATCCTGGGCCTCGCCCTTGTCCTGCTACTGATGAGTCATGGGACCCCGTCCACGCTCGTACTGGTAGTGAGATACGGGCCCACCCCACTCTCACCCCTTCTCTAACTTGGGCCTCGCCCCTATTCTGCTACTAATGAGATGTGGAACACCATCCACACTCTGATATTGGCGAGATACAGGACCTCGCCCACACTCACCTCCTTACCAGGCACATACATGTATCACACATACAACAAGTATAGACTATCATATAAACAAATCCTTGGACACCCGCCCACTATTAAGGGACCTCGTCGTGAAAATCATACTAGCATATTATGCCTAGGGCTAACTCCCGGGTCTTCTACTCATAAATACATGGGCTGGTATTGTGTCCTTAGACCCATTCACACAAAGGGAAACTCACCTGCATTGGCTGAACTTGCTGATGATCTCAGTAGCTACTGCCCAGCAACTCACTGAACTCCTGCTCCCCTTGATCCTCGAACTAACAATATCAAAGCAATACTAAGCCTAACTGACCCCCGAAAGACAACCAAGTCAACCCTGGTCCAAGTCAAAGTCCTAGTCAAAGTCAACCTTCCAGGTCAACCTTACTCACCGAGTCACCCTACTGACTCGCCGAGTTCAAATGTTCAGATTCCTTCCATTCGCGTCTCGACTCGCTGAGTCAGTCCATGACTCGCCGAGTCTACCGATTTCTGAGTCCTGGCATGTCCAACTCACCGAGTCTCCACCCGACTCACTGATTCGAGTCTCAACTCGAAGGGTTTGGGGTTTCGCAACTTGACTCGCCGAGTACAAGGCAATCTTTATCTGACTCGACGAGCTGATCATCCCACTCGTCGAGTTGCTCCTCACCTTCATGCTACTCGCCGAGTCCATTCAAATCCCTTTACATGTAGAGGACTTTTGAGTCATGCATGGACTCCAAACTGTAGATCTACCCTTCCCAAGCCTATTTGTCACGTAAATTTGCAAACTTTACGTGTAAAGAAGGAGATCTAAGCAAAATACACCATAAACTAGGGTTTAAGGTAAAGAGGCTCCATAATCAACTCAAGGGTTGCTACTTTATGCTTCTCAAGACCATAATGTGCTTAGATCTGAAGTAGCAACCTCAGATCTGGCTTCTAACTCAAAAGAGGTAACTAATCATGGCTAGAAAACCCCAAAACTCACAACCATACTAGATCTAAAGGAGAGAACGACTTAATACCTTCAATAACTCAGAAAACTTCTCCAATCTTCGGATCCAAGGCTAATCCTTGAAGCTCCAATGATTCCCCTTCTTCTTCTTCCTTCAAATCACCCCACAAATGGCTTGGAAGCTTGAATGAGCAACAACGGGGCTTAGGGTTTGATGTTCTGGGTGAAAGGGGCAGTAAAGGAGCCCTAGGGGAGAGAATGAGACATTTAAATAGGCTCCAAGTCCCGATTTTAGGGTTTTGCTCGCACAGACCAGACTCGCCGAGTCCCCTTGGCCGACTCACCGAGTCGGTCACTTACTCCTCGACCCGGATCCCGTTCGGACTCGCCGAGTTCATCCTTGGACTCGTCAAGTCTCCCTTAAAATTAAGGTTTTCTTTCCTTTCTTGGCCTTCCAAACTTTGGGTGTTACACGAAAATTGAAAAGTCAATTGAGAATATGAAAAGACAAAGATTTTTCAAATCAATGTGGTGCTTAGAAATATAGTCATTTGAGAATATGAAAGGACAAAAGATTTTCAAGTCAATATGGTTCTTAGAAAAATGCTTCTTTTATAAGATACTACATGAATTCCCGCGCGTTGTGCAGCAAAGATTAAAAATATATTGTTAAAATATTGAAAATATATGTTTAAAATGGTTAATGTTATTGACATTAACTTTGAGATACTGTTTTTACACTAATTATATATATATATATATATATATATATATATATATATATATATATATATATATATATATATATATATATAATCTCTATTATTTTGAACAATAATATTTATTAACACCAACCCACATTCCTCAATAATAGAATTAAATATAATTATCTATTTAGTATTAACTTTAACAATTATTATTATTGGTTAATTATATTTTTACTTCTGCGATCATTTTCTAATGTCAATAATGATGTTAATTTAAAATACAATTTATTTATAGCTAAATGTAATTTATAATTTAATGTTATTATAATTTAAAATTGTTATTCATTGGTTTTAAACCACTTATTATTAATAATATGTTAAAGAAGACTTTTAAGAAACACTTAATATTATTATTAAAATGTGAAACATAAACTAAATAATAAAGTGATAAGATAGACACTTTGTATTTCAAAAGAGACTTGCATGGATAATATGACATATCCATGTAATTTGATTTTATTATTTATACTTATTGCTTATTAATTTTAAAACCACTTGTTATTATTAATAAGTGAAATAAACTTTTAAAAAACACTTATAATTATAATTCAAATGTTAAACATATACTAAAATATAAAGTGATAAGATATAAAATTTGCATTTAAAAAAATTCTTACAGGGATAATATAGATAATATGATATATCCATGATTTTAATTAATTATTGTTTTGAAGCAACATGAACATACAAACATGTATACAATAGTTAACTAAATATTATATATATATATATATATATATATATATATATATATATATATATATATATATATATATATCACCTTTCCATAACATATGATCGATAAAATGAATCTAATCTAATTTATATTAAAATTTCAACCACGACTTAGAATGATATTTTTAAAAGAATACTTAAATCAAGAAAATACAAAGAAGAATTAGTATATAACAAACTTACAAATTAAAAACTTCAACATAATAACATGTCTCGAAAATTGTTCAAAGCCCTCAAACCAACAAAAAATCTTTAAACTTGTTTTCTTTATGAAATTTGTATGTGATTTGTATTTGTGTGTCTACTCAAAAATAATGACATTTTTATAATAGAGTATCAATTAATTGCTTATTAAATATATTATATAATTTATAAAACATTTGAATTGTTAATCATTATTAAGAGACTTTTAATTGGTATTTATTAAAATAGGAGGTTTCAAATGCATTTGGTGTTTGCAAATTTTTATGGGGGTTTCAAATGCATGAGGTTTAAGGAAAAATACAAGCTTATATATATATATATATATATATATATATATATATATATATATATATATATATATATATATATATATATATATATATATATATATATATATATATATATATATATATATATATATATATATATATGGGAAAAGTGAATATATCCTTAAAGGTATATAAGCTTAGGTACCCAAACTTACCATACTACATCGTTTTGTATCATATATTGATATTGTAGTTGTCCAATGTTCTTATAATTCAACTTCTAACTTGAATTACTTTAAAGATTTTTATAAATTTCATATTTATCTTCCTTTTACATAATTGTCATTTTCAACAACAATATATAACATAGTAAGTGTTCGACAAAAAAATGTGATGTAAGAGAAAGATAATAGTGAAAATTTAAAAATATTGAATATAAATCAAGTTAAGGATTGAAGTTTAAAAATATTATAATGATATATCAAACAAAACGACATATTATTATAAGTTTGGGTACCTAAGGTTATATACCCTTGAGGGTATAATCACTTTTCCCTATATAAAAAATTTGAAAAAAAGAACTTTTTTTTTATAAAAAAAAATTATTATTTATTTTTTTTTCAGAGAATTTTTATAAAAAGCTGCGATTTTTTATAAAAAAAAATTCAAAAAAAAGTCTTGTGATCTCTAAGTATTTTTTTTTATTCATTGTTATGATTTTTAGGGTTTTTATTTTTCATAAAACCTAAACCTATATATATATATATATATATATATATATATATATATATATATATATATATATATATATATATATATATATATATATATATATATAGGGTTTTTATTCATTTTTATGATTTTTAGGGTTTTTGTTTTCATTTTTATATATATATATATATATATATATATATATATATATATATATATATATATATATATATATATATATATATATATATATATATATATATATATATATATATATATATATATATGCAAAAGTGGCTAAAAGTGTTAATTAGTGCGACCATATGTTTTTTATGGTCAAGTAAATATGTATTTTGTGTGACTATTGTTCATCGAATGGCCACATGAAATTTATGTGTTTGTGATTTAGTAATATTTAGTTACACATCGATTGCTTTTTTGGAGGATTTAGTCACATATAACTAAGAAAAAAGTGACCAAAAGTGTTTATAAGTGTGTCCATATGCTTTTTAAAATCATATATATATATATATATATATATATATATATATATATATATATATATATATATATATATATATATTGTGTGTGACTATAGTTTATCTAATGGCCACATGAATTTTATATTTACCTGGCATTTTGTAATATTTAGTTACACAAAGAATTTAACAAACAATGGCAAAAAGTGTTAATAAACATGACCATATTACATGGGTGCAGCTTTTAGTCACATTTAACAAATCAATAATTTGTCTTACAATATGAATTTTATATATATATATATATATATATATATATATATATATATATATATATATATATATATATATATATATATAGGTTCAAATATGGATTCACATATATTGTACGGACGTGTGGACGGTGTTATTCTACGAGAATGACTAAGAAATGTGTTTTTTGTAATGTGAATACATTTAACTTCACATAACTATTGTCATTATCACACGTTCTAACTAATTAAGTTGTCTAAAATAATATTATAGACTTTTAACGATTATCATTCTGTCAAAATGTATTCTTGATAATCGTATTCTGTAAAAATGAAAATTAGTGAAAAACGATGCGCGAGAACAAAAAATTAAAATATAACACCCTAAATCTAGTATATCTTGAAACCCTCAAGAATTTAATTTTAGCATGATTGGCCCTTTAAGTATGTTGGGCGTACTTAGGTGTACGCTTATTGTACTTTTGAGACCATTTTCAGCTCTAAAAAGTGCATTTGTGGCCCTTTTAGTGGTTATTGCAAGAAGAAGAGTTGGTTAAGCAAGCTTGATTCGAGTTGGTGCTTCAAGATCTTGCATCATAGTCGTCTTGCAAAGCTTCTGGAGCACCGGAGGTTGCGGACTATTAGGAGAGCAACTTTTTTATTCAGCAGTCAGAGTTGAGTCTCCTTTCCATACCAATTGGTTGAAGGCACCAAGGCCGCCCCATTACCTATTATGTATATTGTAACACCGAAAATTTTCAAAACAAATTTTTCAATTTTTATAAAACATAATTTCGTTGATATTCATTAAACAACCATGTTAATATTCCAAACAAGACAATACAAAATCCCAAGATCATGATATCAAGCTCCGAATGTGTGTGTGTACGGATCAAGCCGGCGCCTTTCCGCGGTCGTCACTAGTACCTGAAACAATAACATCAACACTATAAGCACAAGGCTTAGTGAGTTCCCCAAAATACTACATATAACACATATTAGCCACTCGAGGCTATAACTCTGTGGGTCCGTGCACCCAACTCTGTGAACCCTCGGGTTCTAACTCTGTGAACCTTCCGGTTCTAACTCTGTAAACATGCATAGCATCAAACACATAGAAGTAATGAAGTACAACACATAACATACATAGCATACAAATACTCTATCACATAACTCTGTTTACCTACTCAAGGTAAAGTATAGTGAGAAGACTCACCTCGCGTGTCTCGGTAAATCGTAAACCTGAAATCGCTAATCACTCGACCTGTCGAGCTGTCGTCCCCCCTATAGCACAATACACCTCTAATTAACACTTTCCCCACTGGGGTCGACCACACTATAACAAGTCAATCTAGGTCAACGCTGGTCAACGGTCAACGGTCAACTTTGATCGGACTCGGCGAGTACCCAGGTGACTCGGCGAGTCTGGGCGTGTACACCAATTTCCCTGGAATCCTCCCTTGACACGTCGAGCATTCCCTCAACTCGACGAGTTCCACCTGGCACGAGTTGTGGGGCCACCACAACTCAACTTGCCGAGTCTCAAGAACAACTCGGCGAGTCCAGCTAGACTCAGTCCACCTGTCCATTCTGACTCCCCCTTGACTCACTGAGTCCACCTTTCCCAACTCGGCGAGGCCACTCACAGAGTGGTCGGGCAACATTCATGCTACTCGCCGAGTCTGTTCTTCGGACTCGGCGAGTCCATGCCATGCACTGACTCAATCTTGCTCTAAAGGTCAGATCCAGTTCATTAATCCATAGATCCAGTCCCTCCAAGCTCATTTAGCACGTAAAGTTACAATCTTGATGCACATACAACCTTTATATGACCATATATGATGTTTATGACTCAAATACTACAACACAAGGCCAAAGACTCTATTGTCACTCATAAAGCTTGATGAGTGAGGCTCTCTGGACCTCTATGGATCCAGATCCATGGCCTCAACTAAAAGAGGGAACCAATGGGCATCAAATCATCCCATAAATGACCACCACAAGCCCTAAATTGCATCATGCTTCACTAAACAGAGAATGGTCCGAGATAATACCCCTAGAGTGATGATCTAAGCTCCAAATCCACGAAATAGCAACCTTCTTTGCTTCCTCTTGCCTAAAGTCTCCTTCTTCTTGCTAGAACACACACACAAGATCAAGAATGGCTCCTTTCTCTTCACAAATAGCTCAAGAACACAAGGGTCACTCACTGAGGGTTGGGTGAGCACAAATGACGGCCATAAGGCCCTTTAAATAGGCCTCAAACCCGGAGATTTAGGGTTTCATTACACAGCGCAGACTCGCCGAGTCCATATCCTGGACTCACCAAGTCCATATCCTGGACTCACCGAGTCCAGGCGCGCACCAATATTCAATTCCGCGTCTCTACTCGGCGAGTCTGAGCTCCAACTCGCCGAGTCCCTCTCACAATATGACAAAATTAGATTTACAAGATACCTGGTAAAATCCGGATGTTACATATATGCTATTTGGACTATTTGATATGTAATGTGATAGTTGTTTCTGTGTATTGTGTATGGAAGACCTCGGGGGGGGGGGGGGGTCCCGAGGCACTTAGGTGTAAGACCTTGGAGGTATTCCTTGGCATCCTAGGTCAAAGATGTTATATTAGATGTCTAAGCCCAATTTATTATTGGTATGTATTCGAACTGACTTGGCATGGTCCATTTGGATTCCATGGCATTAGAACGATTTGGATAGACTTTTGTGAGAAAAGGATATTTATGATTTATTAATATATTATAAGGTCTAATATATTAATATGAAAATCAATTTATTTAATTAGTATTGATCAAGAAGTAATTTTGTAAGGTCCTTGATGGAAGGATCCATACGAATGATCAATCAAGCAAATAAAATAATAAAGAAGGAAAGTCGAAGAATAATTTTAAATTGGGCTTGCATAGGATTAGATCTGAGAATCATCTAATACAACTCAATGGACCGAAAACACAGTGAACAACCCCTTACAAATGACAACCTGACAAGCTATATATACCAACATGCATAGACCAAAAATAGGTTTTCGGTCACACCCTGACCGAAAACCTTCCTAGGCCGAAAACATCAAACATACCGAAAAGACTCCAAATAACAGTCACAAATGCCCTAATTCATCTATACATGTATTGCCTAGCCCAAACCATATGCTTTGACCTTTCAATCTCCCCCTTGGTTTGCGGCTAGCATAATTCAGTCTTTATCAACAACATCACATCGGTCCCCTCCATTGATCCACTCCACATTCCCTTTTGGATAATTTTGGCCACCATCGAAGTGTACTCCATTGCAGCATGCTCGACGATCTCCTCAACGACTTTAATTTGATGCAAAGACAAGTGATGGATATCCAACTTTCCAAACTGAAGCAAGTCATTTTTGTCATAGAGATGAAAACTGCCATTTGGAAGTTTGATTATAGTGGTAGCTGTTTTTTCATCATAAATCCAGTAGAGCATGTTTTCAAGTGACCTATCTCTGAAGTTTTGTAGCACATGAACTTGCCTCACTTGGTTAGTGGGAGGCCACATCACTGTTCTGAAAGGTCTGTCTGTCTTTGGATCGATAACTTTTAGGTATAGCTTGATGATAGACTTCACAGTCTTCATGGTAGGAAATCCCTTCTTTGTCTGATTTTCCAGGAATAAACTGAATTGAGTTGCTTGAGGATTTCCTGACGGATTCGTAAATGGAGCGTCAACAAGTTCAGTGAGATCAACACTTGTCCAAGATTCGATATCATGAATATTCTTGTAGTTCCGTCTCACGATCCACATATTCAAGCGGTCTTGGAATCCCCATGATCTGATTCCAGAACGGTCATCATAGGTATGAACAAATCTATTTTTCTCAAGGCCAGTACGAGTGATTTTTTGTTGACCAGGAGGCGCGTCATCATCTGAATTTTGCTTGAACATGATTTGATTTTTCTTGGAGGATTCTTTCAACTTTGCTTTCTTTATGGCAATTATATGTGGAGCTTGGACAGGTTCTGTAGGAAAATTATCATAAATCTTAGTTTTATTGGATGTGGAGGAGTCACTAAGATGGGTTCCAGATGGTGGGTCAACTCAAAGGATTTCCACTGAGGACTTGAATTTGTCACCAAGTTCCTCTGTCAGCTTTTGTTTCATATCAAAGTAGCATGCTGATGGAACTCCAAGGTGAGTCTCAAGAGATGAAAGTTTCTTAGTCTTCATTGACTTATCTGCCTTAAGATAATCAATACGAACAATGAGCTGCGCATTGGTGGCCTCAAGATTAGCAATTCGGGATGAATGCTGACTGATCATAAGGTGTTTCTCGATAAGTTCTGGTTTAACACACCAATCTCTTTTCGCAGCTCAGGCACTGAGGAGTAATCATCTCCAGACAAACATTCCTCAAAAGATATTCCTTTTCCACGAGAGGAATGAGTTGGACTTAATTGTTAGGCCATATTAATAGCTAGCCTCTTAGAGGCAGCATCATGAGACGCCTTGGAGGAGATAATCCTTGGCCAGTAGACAAACCACCAGCTTCATGGATTGAGCTAGGACCTTCTTGAGTGGGTACAAAAGAAGAAGGATCAAGTGTTTTGGATGGAGGAGTCACGGTAGTTTGAGTCAGGTCAGGAAAAAGTACTCCTAGCCTTTGATCATTTCTGTGTCTCTTCAAAGGAGGCTAGGAGGTCAGAGTTGTCTGGGAGTCACTTACAATGGGCTCGGATGTCGGAAAAAAATTGTCAAGGGGAGGAATCCCTGATGATGTGTCCATAGGAATTGATGAATCAGCCATCTGAACGGTAGATGGAGGCACAGTCTCTTGAGAATCAGCTTTCTCCCTTATCTCTGGTGTTTGATTAGCACCATCATGGATACAGTCAAAGAAGTCATCAACGTCTTCATTTGACAGAAGATTCTTATTTACATCACAATTTACCGCTGCATCATCTTTGTCGTAACCAGATAGATGAAGATCCTCATAATCATCATCTTTTCCTCTTCCACTGAAATCACTTTGAACTGTCACATTCGCAAGATCATGTTCTTCAGCAACTATGGTAGACGGAGCAACATCTTCATTCTCATGGTCTGAAATGGTGATGACATCATCATTCACATTTTCATGATCTGATGATGCTTGATCTGTAGACTCTTGTTCCGGGGACCCATGAGATTCTGATGAGTCGGCCAGATCCACAAACTTTCCAAATTTTAAGAGTGGATACTTTCCCTGAAACATGATTTTCCCTTTTTGATTTTGCTTGATGAGGCTTATAGTGTTGGTACCAAATGCTTTCATATCTTGCTTGATGAGGCTTATAGTGCTGGGACCAAATGCTTTCATATCTAGTATCTCTCCTGTCTTGACCATCTTGGGATATTGCTTGTTGATAAATATTTGAATGAATCTTGGGTACAACAAGAATTGATCTTTTGACTTCTTGCTGGCATTTGTGGTCATCTCCTCCAAAATGAATTTTGAAAAATTGAAGTCAATCCCTGCAGCCAGTGCAACAATTTCCTGAGTATTCATTGAAGAGATCTCATCTAAGCCACCCTTCCTTCCAGAAATGCAGTTAATGAACACGTGAGCTAGAAACCTCCAATAAGGAGGTAACAACTTTTTCAAAGTAGGTGCAAAGACTCCTTCATATCCCATTTTCTCGACATATATTTCAACTTGTTCCAAATCGATATTAGTTGGGTATGTTGCCAGATCATCAATCATTAAAACATCCATGATAAATTGCTCAGTGATAACAACTTTACATCCTTTGATAGGAGCTTCAATGATCACTGAGCCATCTTCTCTTTTCTTGACATTTGTAGATCTCCAGAACTCATTGATTAGGTTCAGATGTATGATTGGGTTCCAGGTTAGTGCAGTGAAGTTGCAACATTCCCTTAATCCAAACATCTTTGACTTGAATTCATTGTGTGCCACTGGGGGATCATCTAGGAGAATTGACACGTTATGACTTTCAGCAACCTTAAGATTTGCCATTTCTACCTGCACAAACCTAGCCAAGTGAGAAAAACTTTTGATTTTAACAATTAAAATAATTTTCTCAATTAAATCAATTTAATTGGCCATTTGATTTAAAATTTATTAGACAAAATTAGGTTCTTGGTTGACAGGTTCAAGACCGAAAGCTCCTTAGAATTTAAAAAATAGCTTAAATATGAGCCGATAATGCTGTGAGCCGGTGGACCGAAAACGGCTTAACCGAAAGTCGAATAGCCGATGAACCGAAAGTCAGCTTTTGGCCGGAAGCTCCTGACAGAAAACACATCGACCGAAAGCACGCCGACAGTTCATATTTTGATGATTTAGCCACGATTTCGTGGTCGATTCACTACGATTAATTCTTTTCCATAGTCGAAATCTGTATACCTTTAAGGTTAATGAGTCGATTTAAAGAAGTCACATAGAAAAAAAATTCGAGGGTAGTGAGAGAAAAGAGAGTTTTCGGTCAGGATGAAGAAAATAAGGGGTGGAATTGAATTCGGTGAAACCTTTTCCTTTATAAACCTAATCCATACCCGGATCCATTACCCATGGGCTACATCTCCTTTTAAAATTATGAAAGCTCAATTTTCAAAATATTTCAAAAATAAAACTCTTTGAGGATTAATTACAAATAAAAATACTGAAAATAGAATAAAATAAAAATTAAAATAAAACTAAAATTTGAATTTTAACCTAAATTTTATTTCTAACTAAAATTAATAACCTTTTGAGATGTGGGATCAAAGTTGTTAGACAATCATTTTCCATTTGTCAGTACCTCTCCTTTTATGAATCGATCTAGTCGATTGCCGGTATTGTGATCCACTTAAGCATGAAAACCGGTGACAAATTTTAGATATGCTATCAGTGACTAGACAGATTGATCCTAAGTTACTAGATAAAATTCCTAAGGACCATTTATCTGACAACGACCAAGGATATTGTTATCCACCTAAATTGAGCAGCGAGATCTACAGATAACCTATAAATTGTTCAATTTTAGTTGTACTAGAACGCGTTTCCCGCTTCCTGACATACCCCAGTAATCAAGGACTTCCGAGAAACTCCTTAATTTAGGTGAACATATAATTATTAGGAGAGAGGATAGATTTAGAATGCATATGTTGTACACCCAGGTCGGATCTCTTCCAATCACGCAGAGGGTGAAACATATGACTAACTGGAATTTTAGAGGGATTGAGAAGTAGAAGGTTGCATATGCTGTGTACCAGGTCAGATTATTAATCACGCAAAGGAGACATCATATGGCTAACAAACAGAAAGAATAGCATAGATAGGAGATGCCGAGAGATAGAGTTGCATATGTTGCAGTCCAGGTTGGATCTTTCGATCACACAAAGGAGGAAACATATGACTAACAGTAAGAAAGAAAGAAAATAATTTTCTACAGACCTACTTTATTGGAATTCCCGAATCACCCCGTCAATAGTGGAATTAAGGACAGAATCCGTACATTAAGGAAAAATTAAACCACAGTTCTAGATACGGATTTCTTTAATGTGACCGGTAGATTCTCATGTATATCTTCCTACTCAACCTACCCAAGCGTCATATTGTCAGGCTAAATGGAACTATCTAGGTCAAGCTTTATCAAGTCTCTAGATTCCTTAAGTTCATCTATACCTAGTCAAGTCCATTAAACGTTTCGTGTCTACCAACGCATCGAACACAGAGTCTACACAATTCAGCTTTTGGTACCTTACACAGATTTAGATTGCCTGTTATCACTTGTTTTATATCACTTCCCATATACTTCTTACACAAAAGAATCATTTCAATAATATTTTTGAGTTTTCTAATTTTCTAATGTTTTTGGATTTTCTTATTTTCTAATTTTTGTTTGTTTTTTTTTTGTTTATTTCTCCCCCTAAATTTGTGCATGAGTGAGAATGAAAAATAAATGCGCAAATTTAAACTAATTTAGAGAAAAATTAATTCTCAAAACGAATCATTTTAAAAAATTTTACCAACACATCGAATCGAGCTTTGTTAAACGAATTTGTGAGCAAATCCGTCACATTATTAACAGTGGGAACCTGTTCTAGCCGAATTAGCGAGCGCTCATAAAAATCTCTGATAAAATGAATTTTGATATCAATGTGCTTGATTTTTGAATGTTGGACCGGATTTTTAGCAATTTGGATCACAGACTCATTATCATAGAAGATAGGGGTTTCTTGAAAATTGAAACCGTAATCCAACAGCTGATGTTGGATCCATATGACTTGAGAACAACAAGTAGACGCAGCCACGTATTCCACTTCGGGTATTGATGTTGAGATTGTATTCAGTTTTTTTGCACTGCCAGGACACTAGCCGATCACCTAGAAATTGACATCCACCTGAAGTCGATTTCCTATCAAGATCACAACCTCGATAATTGCTGTCAGCAAAAGCATACAGATCAAATTCAGAATTTTTCGGATACCAAAGACCTAGTTTTGGGCTGCCTTTGAGATACCGAAAAATTCTTTTGACAGCAATAAGATGAGAAAGTTTAGGATTAGCCTGATAACGCGCGCATTGACAGACCGCAAACATAATGTCTGGGCGGCTTGCAGTTAGATACATTAGCGAGCCGATCATCGATCTGTAGTATGTTTGATCTACGGATTCGCTTTTAATATCAGGAGACAGTAAGGTTCTCTCCGCCATGGGTGTCAAGGCAGGTTTGGCATCTTTGAACTTGAACTTCTCAAGCATATCCTCCACATATTTGGCTTGATGGAGCAGGATTCCGGCTGAATGTTGTTGGACCTGAAGCCCCCAAAACATGGTTATTTCGCCCAACGAACTCATATTGAATCTCTTTTCATAACGTCTTCAAACTCCTTGCATAACTGTGAACGTTGACTCGAAAATGATGCCGTCTACATAGATTTGTACAAGAAATTGATCTGTGCCGACATGCTTTATGAATAGGGTCTGATCGATAATGCCCCGTGAGTAGCCATGATCGAGCAAGTGTTGAGTGAGAGTAGCATACCAGGCTCTAGGAGCTTGATGTAGCCCATACAGAGCCTTGTCTAACTTGTAGACATGGTTGGGAAATTTCGAGCTGACAAACCCAGGAGGTTGATCAACATAGATTTCTTCCTTCACCTTGTCGTACAAGAAAGCCGTCTTGACGTCCATTTCATAGACAATGAAGTTCATGTAAGAAGCATAAGCTAGGAAGATACGAATAGCCTCCAAGCGTGCCACCGGAGCATATACTTCTATATAATCAAGACCCTCAATCTGTCTGAATCCACGGACAACCAATCTCACCTTATTTCGAACAGTTACACACGAATCATCCTGCTTATTCCAAAATACCCATCTTGTGTTGAGAGACTTCTTGAATTTAGGTAATTCCACCAACATCCAAACCCCGAGCTTTTCAAACTGATTAAGTTCGTCATGCATTGAGTCCGCCCAGCTGGGCTCATTCAAAGCCATTTCTATGTTCTTGGGCTCTATTTGAGAGATAAAACAAGAATAGAGACATGTGTTGACGTCTCCACTCTGGATTCTAGTTCTGACACCATCGCCCAACTGGCCAATGACATTCTCGATTGGATGATCGCGCTGTATACGAGAGGGTATTTCTTGACTGATTTCATTGAGAGAAACAAGAAGATTATGAATATTAACAGCGCCTTCATTTGCTGAAGAATCCACGGTAGATGAAACAGTTTTGATTGATGGATATGCTACAAACTCATCAGCGATTCGTTCAGGAAAGAGAAGTTCCATCAGATTTTGAGTGACAGCGGAAGCATCTTGGTTCATGAACTCTCTTTCAACTGGAGTTAGAGTAGTAACATCATAATCTGGAGCAGATTGTTGTGTTGAGGACTCTGGAGAAGTGATTGGAAAAAATGACACCACCGGGGGATCAGTTGCAGAAACCAATGGCGGTCTGTAAACAACCTCTTCATCATCGTATTCAATGATATTCTTCGAGCCAGAGGTAGAACTAGCTTGGTTATCAGATGACACACTAAAAGATTTGAATAGTGACGTGTAGTCAAATAGCCAATCAGGACCCACCCTAGTGTCCGTTTCATTCTCTTCCAGCTAGCGTACATCAAAGGATTCCACGATTTGCTTCGTCTTCTTATTGTATACCCTGTAAGAAGGATGAGCAGCGTATCCAACAAAATGGCAGTCATCAGCTTTTGCATTGAACTTTAGGTTGGGCTCCAAGTGGAGAAGGGTGCAAGGGCAACCAAATACTCTGAAATGGCTGACAGATTGCTTGTGTCCATATAGAATCTCATACAGAGTTTTTTTATCTGGGCTTTGTTGATCAAGACACAATTTTGAATGTAGCAAGCAGTGTTGATCACCTCTGCCCAAAAGAAAACTGGAAGTTTAGAATCACATAGCATCATCCTTGCTGCACCTTGTAACGTTTGATTCCTCCGATCAGCAACACCATTTTATTGTGGTGTCCGAACTGAACGAAACTGACGCACAATACCCTTCTCAGTGCAAAACTGATCAAGAACTGCATTCTTGAAATCTGTTCCATTATCTGTGCGTAGCGCTTTCACTCAGTGGTTGGTTTGGTTTTCGATCATTAAAATGAACTTCTTGATAAGGTCAGCGATTCCAACTTTGTTGGATAGAAAGAAGACCCACATGAAGTAAGAGAATTCATCTATCACAACTAGACAATATGAATTTCGGTTGATGCTGAGAATGTTAACCGAACCAAACAAGTCCATGTGCAACTATTAGAGCACCTAACACATGGAATTGACCTGCTTTGGCAAATGTGGCTTTCGATGATGTTTGCCTTGAGCACATGACACACATTTTTCAAAAGTGATGAAATCTCTGATGGGTAGACCACAGACCATTTCGTTTTTGGCAAGACAGTTCAGATTCTTTGCATTTGCATGGCCAAGTAGACGATACGACAACATAGCGTTTTGTTCTGAGACTTTTGAAAAGAGACAAGTAACTTCATCGGGTATGTTGTTGTTCATGTAAATAATGTAGGCATTCCCATCCCGCTTTGATTTGATGCCACTCCTTTGGGATGACAATGCCAGGCTTTAAGATTAGACATTCCTTATTGGTGAAGTGTGTCGAATAACCCTTATGACAGATTGGAGAAACACTCAATAAACTGTGCTTCAACTCAGGAGCATAGTTGACGTTCTCAAAACTAAGCACTCCATTGGTCACCATTCCTTTTTGCGTGATTTTTCCGCTCTCTCCGCCCGTGAAGGAGACATATCTCCCATTAAAGGTCTGAATGTTGTGCAGTTGGGAGATATATCCTGATATGTGTCGGGAGCAACCACTATCGACATAACCAGGGTTTGACGACATTCCTCCGCAACTGTCCCTGCACGATGAGCGGAATCATTTAGATTTGGGGACCCATGTCATTACAGTCCTGGGTTGACCGTTAACATTCATAGATTTATCTTTTGATTTTCCTGAATTTGAACTCTCATGTACATCAGATACAGAGGATGATGATGACTAATTAGACTTTAATTTTTGCACCCATTGATATTCAAGTTTTGAAACAATTTTCTCTTTAGTTTGCTTTGAGCAAGTGGATTTTCTAGTTGAAGAAGTTGAAAAGCCAGACCTGCATTTTGACGAAATCGACTTTGGCTTAACTTTGGTCGATTTTGGCAAACGGTTTGGGAATTTATTAAAAACTTGTTTGTTCTTATGAAAAACTGCCATTTTCTTGTTTTGATTTGCTTTCCAGTCATCATCTCAAGAGCGAGTTATTGAGGACTTTCTAATTAAAGACTGTCCTCTAGATTCATTCTCCCCTGTTTTCGACAAGTAATACACAAACATCCGATTAAGACAGTTGCAGGCAATATGACCAGCAATACCACAATTGAAGCAAATTTGTTTATTATCATAGGACTTGGTACTAGTTTTTTCAGATTTCTGGCTTTTATTATCTTTTCTAGAATTTTCACGTTTGCAAGAACAAATACTAGATTGTGTAGCAAACGCAAAAGATGTAGAAGCTTTCGAATCAGATTTAGCAACTTTATCAGAAACAACACCATTATTTTCAAAATTATCAGTCTGAAACAACACACCACCAGAAACAAAGACATCAGGTTTTGAGTTTAACACAGACTCATCATAAAATTCAACACCAAATTTAGACACAAAACTATTCGACTCAGACTTTTCAGCTTCTTGCTCCCCCTGAGCTACTGACACATCGTAGCCAAAATTTTATTATTAGACTGTGTTGCTCGTTTAGAGATTGGCTTCCGATAAACCATGAAAGGTTCTCTATCAATTTCTTCTTGAGATAAAGGAATAGCAGTGTAATTGTGATTGGAGGGAGGAGAGACACTCTCAAGTCCTAATCCTAGTTTTCTCTGGTTACCATAAGTAATGTCCTTCCACTGCATTTGTTCCTCAATCATTTTTGCAACTACTTCACTTGACCCATCAAATTTTTTAAAATTAAATTCAGCATTTTCAAATCGGTTTTTCAATGCGTCAAGTTCAGCGGTTACAACAACAAGTTTTCTTTTGAGATGATCATAATTCTCACACTTGTTGCTGTAATCCTCTTGCAATTTCTAAAAATCTTTTTTTTTGTTCTCTAATTGAGTTTTCAAAGACTTTTGATTTTTCCTAAGAGTATATCCTTCATACTTAAGGTCCTCATTCTCTCTTCTAATTAATTCAATTTGGTCACATAAGAATTTGACAGTTTTCATACAAGATTGAGAGCAACTATTTTCACTGACCTCGCGTTTGGCAAGCTCTGTAGTGGTTTGCACCATGAATGCAAATTGAAGATTCATCATTTTCTCTTCAAGATCCTTCTCTGCTTCTTCTTTCACACCATCCTTGATCTAGGCAAGATGATCATTTTCATGTCCTAAAATATTTAGAGCCTGAATCTGGTCTTCCCAATCAAAGGATTTAGCCACCATAGCAAAGTTTGTAGTCTGATTGATTATAGAGGATCTGTTATTGTTGTTCGCCGGCACCATAACTCGCTCATAATTCTCTCTTCGGTCTGGTTTTGGACATTCTCGGGTAAAGTGTCCAGGTTCATGACAATTATAGCACCTCAGCTTTCCTTTGTTGAACCCCACTTTCTTGTCAGAGTTCACACTCCAGTTGTTCTTCCCAGTTTTCTTGGAGAATTTTTTTTCCCTAAAAACCGCCATATCCATTTGCCATGTGATGTCCATTTCCTCCACATCCTCTGGATGGATTTGATCTAGGTCAGCAAATGATAACTGTGGGGAAAGTTCTCCGGCCACAAAAGCGTTGTAACATTTTACTAGACCAATGGCGAGAGCCAGATTTTCTTCTTTTTCTTTCAATGATGAAGATGGAGGATTAATTCCATAAGCTTGAATGGGTGCATTGGAGGATGAACCAACGATAGAACCAGCTTGTTGAAGAGAAGATTGAGATTGAGAAACTTGAATATTTTGCATTGAAGGGAAGACGTATGAAGTTGGATGATGAGTCATATAGTGTTGAACTTGAGGAACATGAGATACTTGAGAAACTTGAGAAGTAGAGAATCTTGGGAAAGCAGTGTTGTTGGTGGTTTGGATGCCAAGATTTGCAGAGTATGAATTAACATAATTAATCTCTCTTTGCTTATCATCGAGATCGCAAGCCTTAATGATCGCCATCGTTTCAACCAAACTCACAAGGTTCAAATCTTTTGTCTTCTTTATCATTGAGATATTCATATCCCAAGATTTCGGTAGAGAATTCAGCAGCTTCTTATTGATCTCAGATTTTGTAACAATAACACCAGCAGAGCTCATTTCGGTGGTAAGTGTGATAAACCTTTGCAATTGATTCTCAAGAGATTCCCCCAAGACATAGTTAAACATGTTGAACTTCTGTCGTAACATGTCTTGTCGACTTTGTTTCATGTCTTCATTCCCTTCGTATACTTGAATCAATGCCTCCCATAATGCCTTTGCCGAAGTGTATTCACGAAAACCTTGAGCAATTTCTGGGGATAATGCCATAGTGAGAGTGGCAAGAGCCTTTTCCTGTTCCTCGACCCTCTCGAAATCATCGTCGGTGTAGTTCTCAACTTGCTTATCAATTATAGTGCATCTTCCAATGTTGTTGTGATACGGATTGGACCTCTCAAAATACTTCTCCAATTTTTAAAATCCTTCATCTTGATGTATTTTCAATCAGATATTTCCATTCAGGAAATCCTTCTATTGATAACAATTGGGGAATTCGAGAAGTGGTACCCATAATAACATCCAATTCATGATGACCAGACATGTTTTGAGATTCCATATTCCCATTTTTTAATTTAATTTTTTTAATGATTTTTTTTTAATTTTTAGAAAAATTAACTTGAAAAATAAACCAAAAGATTAAAGAAAAATAGGTTTTCGGTTTCTGAGGATTCAAAGGTTTTCGGTTTCTGAAGGTTCAAGGGTTTGAAGATGACAATTGTAAGGTCCTTGATAGCAATTATAAGGTCCTTGATGGAAGGATCTATACCAATGATCAATCAAGTAAATGAAATAATAAAGAAGATGAGTAGAAGAATGATTTAAATTGATCTTGCATACAATTAGATCTGAGAATCGTCTAATACAACTCAATAGACCGAAAACACAGTGAACAACCCCTTACAAATGACAACCTGACAGCCTATACATACCAACATCCATAGACCGAAAACCTTCCTAGACCGAAAACATCAAACATACCGAAAAGACTCCAAATAACAATCAGAAATGCACTAATTCATCTATACATGTATTGCCTAGCCCAAACCATATGCTTTGACCTTTCAAATTTGGAATTAATTATGTGATCAAAAGACATAATTAAATATATGGGGATTGATTGTGTAAATCATTCGTTGTTATATATGTGAGATTATGATCCATAGGTCCTCATGTTGGGCTAAACCCATGAAGTAACCCATGGATACTCGATGGAGGTTTTAACCCATGGAGCATGAAGAATATGGAAGTACATGAGTTACATGGTATAACCCTAATATCCACAATATATAAGGACCCCATGGCTCAAGAAATCGGCCCTAAGGGTTCATATGAGAGGGCTAGCCAATTTTGAGCATAAGGATTGTGACAACCCGAAAATTTCTATCATGTTCAATCTAACACTTCATTGAAAGTCAAACTCATTTCTGCTATCATTTAGCACAATTTGAATTCTATTTGAGCGTTCTGAGCCTTGTACACTTAAGGGATAAGTGTCGGGGTTTATCTGCTGAAGCTATAGTACAAAGAACAAGCCTGAAACACCTTCACCAGGAGTTCACGGCCACCACAATGGAGTTTATGGCCATAAACTCTATGTGGGCCGTAAACTCTCCTTATATGATCAAGTGAAGGCCATTTGTTCATTCCTTTCCTTTCCCTGGCTGATTTCCTCTCAAATCCTCTCAATTATCATCCCGATCTTCAAAACTAGTAAGTTTCTTTCCCTAACTAGTTGATATCTTACTTGAGCTTGTGGTCTTACATGATTTCATTCATGAAATCATTCCATTTGTGTAGATCTTCAAGTTTCACCAAGAACACCAAGAACACACACTAGTGTTCTTGGCCAAAACCGACCATTCAAGCTCCTATATCATAAGTACTCTTGTTCTAACTCATTGTACACTAGGTTTAACATGTTTAGGCCTTAGAAACATCAAGAATCAAAGGTTGAATGAGATTTTACAGCCAAGGATCTCCTAAGGCTGTAAACTCCCTTTAAGGGTGCAATGATGCCCCCTCTTCCTTCCTTATGCCTAGAACTTAGCCTAGAACCAACCACCATTGAATTAGGGACCTCAAACATCAAAATGGTACTTCATACCATGAGTTTACGGTCATAAATGCATGTGGAAGTGGTCCCCGGTCCGTAAACACAAGTTAAGGTCAATTATTAGACCTTAAACTCAATAACAATGCCTTACACTCCTTTGTTGCAACCCAATGACCTCCTTACACTTTAACCAAAGTGTTTTCCACGCATTAGGATATTTATACTTGTCTAATTAGTGTTATAATCACTAATTGTTTACATACATATGTCTTTATATGTTATTAGGATCATTGTGTGTGTTCAAGTGTTCCCTTGACACCTAGCACTTATCCGACACTTCCATACGATCCACTCGTTACAGGTGAGTTCATATCCCTAAATTAACCTTTTAAATGTTTTTAAATGTTTATCAATGCTTTTATGGGGGGGGGGGGGGGGGGGAATACAAGTTGAATCATGCTAGTTATTATATCATCACATGTGATTAATAACTAGCATACAAATGGATTAACTATAGTTTTAGCTGTTTACTCAGTATAATACTTCCAAATGACTTACCAAAATGTTTTTACATGTTAAAATCTTTATCAAACTATTTTACATACTGTAACTTCCTTACAAACTCTATTACAATTGTGTTTCAAACAAAGGATTTCTTATACTTTAAACTATTCTTCTCAAAACAAACCGCTTACAAATCATTTTATAAACTGACATCAAGTCATAAATTCTTATTTATTAAACTTTTCAAAGGTTTTACAAAACGTCTTTTATACTTTTATATTGTCAATTGCATGCCTATATATGTATAGTTATATAAGTAATGCTTAAAGGACTTAGGACTGCTAGCACACTTTAATTCCTTTTCCTTGTTTGGATGTGGCCTTAGGGTATCGGCTATTTGTCCGAATGTCGTCTAAATATTAGTTATATATCATGTATACATATATAGACATAAAATTTCTATAATTCCATTTAGTACCTTTGGGTAGCAAAGGCCTACTTTCGGTTATACATGTACATTACTAGTAACTATAATATGTATAGTTAAGAGATACTACTTAGTATTCCAAGTACAAGGAATCACAAAAGAGTCAGTTCATTCATGAGTCTATACTAATACATTACATACTATATGAAGAGATACTATTATATACTATATGAAGAGATACTATTACATACAATTACAGAGATACAATTACAGAGATACGATTACGTAGATACTATTACATACGATACGAGACTGACCATTCTACACCCAAGGCTGTTAACTACCATTGGGAAAATGCACATCGACGGATGTCTACGGTTGTATTGTTCGG
Organism: Lactuca saligna; assembly: GCF_052625555.1. Lineage (NCBI taxonomy): Eukaryota > Viridiplantae > Streptophyta > Magnoliopsida > Asterales > Asteraceae > Lactuca > Lactuca saligna. The sequence continues at coordinate 167,324,626 of NC_136422.1, read as the reverse complement.
CGAGTTACCACGCCGTGAATATCCTAGTACAAAAGGATAAGATTTTAGTTACTATATTATTTTCCTTATTACCTTTATTTTGTGTCATATTCACATAATCGATGAGGTAGATTAGATTTGAATAATAATAGTTGTACAAGGGAAAAACCTTCACTTATGTAGAGATTCAAACCTTCAAAATAGTCGAGTCTTGGTAGAAGACTACATTTTATAGTAGTAGGAAATATGGGATTTTCTAGGGTTTTTATACTTATACGAACTTTTCTTCAAACATTTACAAGTCTTTTCCTTACAATTTTACAAATCAAAGACACAAATACTTATGAATTCACCAGCTTTATTGATGATACTCACTTTCAAAATAACTTGTATTCTCAGGTCACAAATAGACAGGTACGACGACCAGGTTTTGTGAAGACGGAGCAGTCAAGACTCGTCTTTTATTTTGATTATTCATTATGTTGTTATATATTATGAAAGAACACACTTGTATTTAAAAGTATACTATTAATGCAATGGATGATGTTGTTGCTTGTTTACTACTTTGCATTGCTGTGATACTTTACATGACGTCCTCCGCCCCAGAACGTTTCCGCTGTTCTCGGTTTTGGGGTGTGACAAGGACTTTTCTCTCAAGTTATTTCAAGTTATTGTTGATGTTGTGTGAACCATTTGAGGTGTCACACTTAAGACACTCGGCTCTTAAGCTCCATGGAATCAAGCTACAACACAAAAGGTATGTTACTCTAGCTAGTATCTTATTTGGTATATGAAAATGCATGCTAGTTATAGGTTTAAGGCCTTGGAAACCATTTACATGTATAATTAGTGAAAACATAGATCCAAGGTATTTAGGGTTGCATGTACACCATATGATGTTGTAGTATACTAAAATCCTTCAGTGGTATCAGATCCTAGGCTTGTTTTCATTTACACTTGATGCAAATGGCTGAAAATCGAAGTTTTTTGCTGGCTGGACAAGGGACTCAATAAGTCGATGAGTAAAATCATCCAACTCGTCGAGTTGGTTCATGCACTCGACGAGTTGGACCCCTAGACAACATATCTTCGAGTTTTAAGACTGTAATTGCTCTAGAATCATTACCTTAAACTGTTTTGGACTTATAAAACCTATTTTTGATGTCATGATGTTCATTCTAATCAAATTCAAAAGATAATTGTCAATAGATTCATGTTTTGTATTAGTTTAATGATTAGGCTAATTACATGAAAAATGTTTGATTTGAATTCTCTTGTCCTTATGAGTTAGCTTAGATTAATAGAAAAGTTATGTGATAATGTGTTTTCAATCCAAATTAATTTAAGAGTTCTTCATAAAATGTGTTTTTTGTAACTTGTCCTCAAGTTATATGAAAGGTCACATTTGTGATTTTTAAAACTCATAAGATTTCCATAAGTTATGAAAATGAAGAGTCTTATTTTCTTAAATGATTTTAAAGTGTTCCATAACTTGTCCTCAAGTTATGGGACTTGAAGAGTTTTTCATTAAACTACTTTAAACTCATAGATTATGAAAATGAGGAGTCTTATTTTCTTAAATGATTTTAAAGTCTTCCATAACTTGTCCTCAAGTTATGGAACTTGAAGAGTTTTTTCATTAAACTATTTTAAACTCATAAGTTATGGAATTGAAAAGTTTTTGACTAGTTCAAAACTTTCCCTCAAGTTTTGGAATTTGTAAAGTTTCCCTCATGAATACTTTAATTCCATGTTAAGCCCTTAGAATTTTAAAAGTTAAAATTCAAACCTTATACTATTATAATATTAATAGTTAATAGTTATATACATACATACATATATATATATATATATATATATATATATATATATATATATATATGTATAAGAGTAAAGTCAGTCTTACCATTAGTAGGCCTCATTCACCAAGCAGGTCTATAAGGGGGTATAAGGTTACTGCCTATAAGATGGCAGTTTAATGGGTGTTCACTCTCACCCACCGCTTCCTTGACTGGTGGAGGGTCGTTAGCCGAACGGGTAGGACAAGGATTATAATTCTCCATTCATTAAAAGTATTAATGATAAATACTAAGTAACTAAACACTTATGAATTCTCAGTCTTAGTTACTTAGGAAAATGTGAATTTGGTGCTAACCCATGAAATTACACTTTGCACTTTCCTTAAGTCGGTTAGTGGAGCGCGTGTGGTTAACCAGCACACTATCTTGATTTAACACGGTCGGTAAAGGGTAACTTAATGTTTATCATAGTATCGGTGGAGTGCGTGTGGTTAACTGGCACATCGATTGAGTGATAATTATTAAGGGTACCAAGTATATTTGGATGGTTATTCACACATTGTTTTGTGATCGTCGACATCCCAATCATAAAACTTGAGAGGGCACAATCGAGATTGAAACATGCCATTGAAAAGTTCAATGAATCTCAAAAGATCTAGGAGTTTCAAATCCAATTAAAACCTAATAAATTATTTCGTTTTTCATGATGGAAATTGGTGAATCGTCATTCGTCTACCTTCAACTATTTTATAGCTTGGATTACAGCATCCCTCTTCCAAGTTATAAAATATTGTAATGGATCCTAGCCTTAATATTTCATATTGGGTGTTATATTAAGGACTTAAAGCAACTGACTTGAATATCTCCCATATGAGATGTCTGGTTTAGAAATCTATGATCATCCCAAATCTCTTGGAACAAGCTCTCCTAATGAAGATGATGTCCTGAAAATCATACTTCACTTATTCCTCCTCCTCCAATTATTCTCCCTAACCACAAGTTCTTGAATAGTTCAAGGTCACGCAAGCCCTATTGGCAAGCAAGGTCTATCTGTGCTCACATCTTGGAGATGAAGTAACATATTGACAAGCCGGGGGAGTTGGGTGTCAAAGTCTTGAGAAAGTTGGTTGTTCAATCACTTCCTAAGTCACATAGTGAGTTCTTTGGGACCACTATGTAACAGACTATGACATGACCCTTAATGATCTTATCTATTTGGTTGGTGCTGCTGAATCAACAATGATTATGAGCTCTGATAAAGCAAATTTGATTAGTAGATCAAATTCCCAACCTACAATGGGCATTGACAATTGGTAACATTAGATATCAAGAAAAGTTTTCTCTTCGCAATGGAATGGGATCGACCATAGTCAACTCGGTTGACCAAATGGTAAAGAGAAAGGAAAGTTTGAGATAGTACAATGTACCATTCCTAAAGGGTCCATTGGCAAAGGAAGGGGAATTGGTTGCGAAGCTGCCCTAACTACCTAAAAGCTTTGAGAGAAGGTCTAGTCAAAAAGTTTGACTCTACTTCAGGTAAGTCCACTATCTAACTCAATTTAGTTCCTATTTAGAGATTCCTAATACATTTTGATGTATGGCAGGATCAAGCAAAGGGAAGGGAAGTTAAAGAAAGAGTATGCTGAATCTGATCGCGAAGATGGATTTTAATCGCATGGTTCGAAGATCGGATTCTTGAGCTACTACTTAGGAGTTATGATAGATTGCTAGAAAATATGAAATAACCTAGTGTCCATTTAAAGTTCCATTGTAAGTAAAAGTTTTTTCTGCAGTTATAAATAAATAAATTTGTTTTATTGTATTATATCTCCTTGCAATGGCATTTATGAAAAAACTATGTTTGTATGTTCCTAGCAATAATGGAAATATGAATTTGATTCTTTCATTCGTGGTAGTGTCTAAATTTACCAAGTAGGTAAGATTCTCATCACCCAAGTTTCAATTGGACCGAAACTTGGAATCATTCAAGTTGTACAGTATGATGAATGAGAATTTTCATCTTTGGAAAATTAAGACTAATTCCTTGTTCACATGTATATGTGAGTCAAGTAAAGGACTAATGGATCGAGTACACATTCTTGTGCACTGGTCAAGTCCACCACAAAATATCGATAAGACTATTCGTCATGATTTACTAAGGTTTAGTAAATATCTTTATACTTACAAGTTTAAGTATAATTCTGAAACATTGGAAAAGTTTCGATGTATGGCAGAACGAATGGGAAGAATAAAATTAGGCAGAAAAGATAAAAGTTTCTCAAATATGAAAAGATGGAAGAGTACTTTAGTATCATTTTTTGTGATCATCTCAATGATTAAGAAACCATATGACAAATTGGTCCTCTAAGGACATCTTAGTGCATTCTTATGGCTAAGGAGAGGAGTCATGAATTGTTGAAATGTTTAAATTAAGAAGATGAGTCATACTTCGTTCCGAAACAATTCTTAGAGTCATATTCCAAGATTGTAACTTGAGTGACATAGGTTTGTTAACACTTGTCAAATGTAAGAGTAAAATTTTTTCTACTCTTGTACATTTGAAATTGGTAAGTTGTGATGTTTTGGATAAAACAAAGACCAACTAAGGCCAATTGTGTGAAGTGTTTGTCCTTATAAGAATCCCCACCATCTCTTGAATATTTATTTGTCAAGGAATGGTTATTGGCAAGAGAGTCTTATATGTCAAGAGGACAGTGGGAGTCTTACAAATCCTAAAAGAGTTTCAAGAACTAATCAAGAATAAAAAACTGTTGTTTATCACTAGCACATGACTTGAGGTTTATAACCTATCGTGTTGGCATATTCCTATTTCTATGCCCATTCCAGTTAAAGTTGGTTTTGTATATGAGTTCTAAGAGTTCTTAATTGGTTGCATAACAACTTGGAAGCAATGGCAGGCCCTTGAGCTGTCAGGTGGCAATAAGTTAAGACTGCAAAAGTTCAGTCCATATGAATTTGGATTGTCACTAACCTTGTCTCATGATTATGGTTTTGACAAATTCACATGGATAGGAACTCATACACCATAAAATCTAAAAGTCATAAGGTTTCTCTTCGATTATGATTACGGGATCCCTTTTCATAATCTGAATTATGATAACTTGGCAAATAGAAATTGAAATATTATAGCAAAAAGACTGGTCTAGTATCATGTCTTTATGTGAGACATCATGAATCATGTCCCATATGCTTCGAATATAGGGTCAATTGCATGTGCTATAATATTCATCCTTTCTAAAGTTTCCAAATGCTCAGGGCATTAAAAGGGAAAAATTCTAGAATTAAATATGACTAAAATGATTAAGCAATTGTCGAGGACAATCTAAGGTTTACCAAAGATTGGTTGCTCAGGGACAATTGGAAGTATAGTGTTAATTTTAGGAGGACCATATTAACATATTATGAAAAGAGTCAACTCTTGTTCAGAAGTGATAGTGAAAAATGGAATATGGAAATGTTTTCATTGGTGGAAGTTATTCATTCTATCTTTGTAAGATTAGAGAACTTAATGCAAAAAGGATGTTCAAAGCAATGTACTTTGAATTTGAGACTTCGCTTCCATGGAATTGATCTCCACTGGAATACTCTGTAATGATTGTTGACAAGTCTCTGTGACTTTGTGCATAATCATTACAAGAGGACCAGTGCATATAAGTTTAAAATCTAACAGATTTCGGTAAATGGCAAGAATTTGGAATTCTTGCATTTGTGATAAGGATTTGGGATTGTGAAATGAGAATCATTGGAACTATGTTCAATCGATCTATTCCATAAAGTAAAGATCATAGACACACATAATGTGCATACTTTATGTATGTCGTGACTAGTGTTCAGGAAAAAACATAGTGTACATGCTTCGAGCATGGGACAAATATTGTTAATTCAAGTATAAAGTTGATAATTTGAAATAGTATTCAATGAACAATGTGTAATCAATATGGTTTGTTCTATTTATATTCACAAGTTCTGAGACCATATTGGATTCGATTATTCTTGTGTTTCACTTTGCATGTTTTGACTTCCAGAATAACTAGGTTGATCTTCCTGAATGACTAAGTTATTCAAACCATCCAAAGTCGATAATACGTTGGGAGTAGGTATTAAGGCAAGACTATCATGAAGTTGGTTTGTAGATGTCCAAGGTAGTGGACATAGCAAGAGTTGCTACAACATTCATGATTGCTCATAAGTTCTGAGTATTGGATTAAATCCACACTCATTTGAATCACTTCATGGATTTTATCACGAGTGATCATGAGACGATAATATCTTATATTCTTCAAACCTAGAGATATGAGTTGTTTCCCATGAGTTTGTTATACATTGATTGTATGAAAACGCAATGGTAACTCGATGTTATAAAACGTGCCTTTATGTATAATTCAACAAGTAGTAGAACAAGCATATGAGTCGAAGTTTATCCATTCCTTTTAACCTTAAAGGGATAAAAGCGATATATGTGGTCCCCTCGATGATTTACTGATGACACCCCTAAGTGCTTGGCCAAGCCTGGACTGATTTGATTTGTTCAATTAGTCGGTCGTCATAAATCCAAAATCGGGAAACAGATGGACATAGAGAATGATTATAATCCATGTCTCAGTCCATATGATATCTAGAATGGAGGATTATATGATCCCTTATCTAATGGACAAGTCATTTACTAGATCAGAGTTTGACAGTGGTTTTAAGAGCTACGATTGGTAGTCGGATTTTGGAATCATACGCAATAATAGTTTTAGACTTATCCAAGTGGGAGATTGATGGATTAGATGTCTAAGCCCAAATTATTATTGGTATGTATTCGACCCGACTTGGCATGGTCTATTTGGGTTACATGGCATCAGACCGATTTGGATAGAGTTTTGTAAGAAAAGGATATTTATGATTTATTAATATATTATAAGTTCTAATATATTAATATGAAATCATATTATTTAATTAGTATTGATCAAGAAGTAATTTTGAATTAATTATGTGATTAAAAGAAACTAATTAAATATATGGGGATTGATTGTGTAAATCATTCATTCTTATATATATGGGCTTATGATCCATAGTTCTTCATGTTGGGCTAAACCCATAGAGTAACTCATGGATACTCCATGGAGCTTGAATAATATTGAAGGACATGAGTTATATGGTATAACCCTAATAACCACAATATATAAGGACCCCATGGCTCAAGAAATCGACCCTAAGGGTTCATATGAGAGGGCTAGCCAATTTTGAGCATAAGGACTTTTCTCTCAAGTTCTTCCAAGTTGTTGTTGATGTTTTGTGAACCATTTGAGGAGTCACACTTGAGGCACTCGACTCTTAAGCTCAATGCAATCAAGCTACAACACAAAAGGTATGTTACTCTAACTAGTATCTTATTTGGTATATGAAAATGCATGCTAGTTATATGTTTAATGCCTTGGAAACCATTTGCATGTATAATTAGTGAAAACATAGATCCAAGATATTTAGGGTTGTATGTGTACCATAGGATGTTGTAGTATACTAAAACCCTTCAAAAGACCCTGGGGGAGGAGGGGGGGTTCCCGAGTCATTGGGCTAAGACCATATGGGGGTTCCCATGGCACCCAGAGTAAGACCCTGGAGGGTTTCCAGGGCTTCCTAATTTATTGTTTGCATGACTTATGTTTTATGTATAGCTGTTAGCTAGCATGATATGTTGTACATGTTTGTGTGTGGGTGTGGTATGGGGAACTCACTAAGCTTTCAAGCTTACCGTTTGTGTATTTGTTTTAGGTACATCTGAGCCCAATGACAAGGGAAAGGCGTGATGGCGCGACGTGCACTCTATCTCTCTTTTTCACTAATATGTTTTGGGACACTTTGATTATTTAAACAACGCTGTAATGAATGTGGATTTGAAAGCAATTATATTGGAATTTCATGGTTTATGCAAGCGTGTTTACTAATTAAAAATAAAAAAAATTCTTTGTAAAATTTGGGTCATTACAACCAACCTATTCACATTACCAACCAACCTATTCTCTTAGTCATTGTCATTGAATAGTACTTTCCACACACATTCACATAATAGATACCATCCACATCTTAATGTAGTTATATATATATATATATATATATATATATATATATATATATATATATATATATATATATATAATCTTATACTCTCTTCGTCACAAAATTATTGTTCACGTTTGACTTTGTAAGTCTTTTTTATTCAACTTTAACCTTAAATAATTTAATTTTTGTTATATAAATTTTTATTCAAAATATATGAATAGATTGATTTTAAATATATTTTCATTGTTATAAGTTTCATAAAAAATTATATAACAAAAATAAAGTTAATTATGGTGAAATTTGACATGAAAAAACTTCAAAAGTCAAATGCGGACAATAATTTTGGGACAGAGAGAGTAAAAGAAATCCTACTATTTCTAAAAATAGATTGAATATAATAATAATATTTTTTTAAAACGTCCAAACCATTAAGTTAATAGTACAACAACCCATAAATAAAATAATATTATGTATATACTCTTTAAATCTAGAATTTTATGAGGTCTAACTAATAATGCTTTAAGTATTATTACCCAAGGTTGTCAAGATCGGGATTCTACGTAAGATCGTTTTTAGGTTTGCAAGATCGGAATCGGGATCCTAAGATTCCAAAAAATAAAACATAATTTTAATTTATAATTTTTAAACATGAAAAATATTTCAAACATTTAATTTTTCGTCCTAAAGTTATAAAAACTTCAAAGTATTAATCATAAGCCACAACAAAAAATGATTAACGGTAAATTGGTAAATGATAAAAGCTATTAGGTAGTAAAATTAATTTTCATTTGCAAAAAACAAAAAAAAAAAAAATCAAGGGAAGGTAGGATCGAATCAGATCTCGATCCTACTATTAGGTTCACGATTTTGACAACCATGCTATTGCTTATACATATTGAATTTTATATCTCATGATTTTTTTACTGAAAATGGGGAGATTCATATAAATCTTTTAGACATTTCAACCCAAAACGTAGCTTAGGTCAACATTGAAGAAAGGGGGGGCTTGCTCAATTAAACTCTAAAACAGATTTTGAATTTTTTTGACATTAGAGCTTCTAATTTTCACGGCCCTATCCTGTAAATTACATATTTCATGCGTGATTGAGGAGAATGAACTAGAAATTCAAAAAATCGCTATATTTTCCCCTTATCTCGGCCACCCCGCTGCTTTAAATTAGAAATTTAGGTATGAGATAATGACTTAAAATGGTAATATATTTTTCGATTTGTACACATTTGGTCACTGAGGTTTTTTTTCGTCTACATTCACCCCTTCAACTTGTTAAACTGTACACATTCAGTTCTTATGACCGGTTATTCCAGGTTAGCCGAGAAATATGACTTAATAGGATAATATATTTCTCATTTTGTACACATTTAGTTCTTAATATTTTTGTACACATTTAGCCCTTAATATTTTTTTGTTTCAAAAAAGTTATTTTTGTTTTTGTACTCATTCAGTATTTATATATGATTTCCTTAGGTTTTTTCTCACGATATTTTACGTGTGACAATCATTGATGAAATGTGTGGGGCTATTGATATTTATGTGTAACGTCTCATTTTCACAACCAAAAATATTCATTTTTAAATAAGGAAAAAGTCCCTAAATATAAATCCATTATTAAGAAAAAATGTTTGTTCCGAAATACATTTATGGAAAATCAGAGAAATATAAGAAACGCGAAATCCTCAATACTGTTGATGAGTGTGTACACTCATGCCTTCGAACAACTTGGTAAGCACAAAGTTTAGCCAGTTTCCCACAAAATACTCGATACAAAAAACGTATTATCATGCATAACAAGCCCACACTCATCAGATTGGAATACCTTTGCCCAATCAGTCATCAGACTGGAATGCCAACATACAACAGATCCACTCAGTCATCGGACTAGAATACCTAGGGTTTGTCGGCATGTTGCCTTAACCCAACCACTCTTCTCGAGCCTCAGTGCCTACGGCTTATAGCCGACCCGCATCAGCTATTCTGGCCTACAACATATAGCAGGAACACGTCAACCTATCCCACCACCATATGGCTATCCCACGTAAGATGTCGTGAAAAAAACCTAAAGAAATCATTCATAAGTATTGAATGAGTACAAAAACAAAAATGATTTATTTTGTAATAAAAATAAATATTAAGGACTAAATGTGTACAAAAATATTAAGGACTAAATGTGTACAAAGTGAGAAATATATTACCCTAAGTCATTTTTACCGGCTAACAGGGAGTAGCCAGCCATAAAGACTAAATGTGTACAGTTTAACAAGTTGAAAAGGTAAATGTGAACGAAAAAAATGTCAGTGACTAAATGTGTATAAATCAAAAAATATATTACACTTTTAAGTCATTATCCCTTTAGGTATTTACATCCTCTAATTTCTCTATGCTCCCTCTCTCCCCCTTCAAAAGCTTCATGTTTTTGCTGGTTCAAAGATGGTGGTGGTTGAAACAATGTTTTGTAGCTCTGAGAGCTCCCTGTTCACAGACCACGAACACCAAACGCCTCTATTCCAGCTTCAACTCGGCACGGCTTCAGCTGTCTTCAGCATGTGTCATATGTTGCCGATGGTCCTCTCTAAAAACCCGAGACAACACCTTCATCAAATCTCCGAACACAAATATCAACGAACCGCAGGTGCGATTTAAACCTTTAAAATCGTTATTTTTCAGCTTATTGGTTCTTATTTTTGTTTATATGCATATAATTTGTTACTAGGTCTGAACTTTTGAGCCCAAAAGTTAAGAAATTGATGTATTGAGTGGTTGGAAAGGTCCCCGCTCACAAATCTTCAGATTTTATCAAGCTATTTGTCTAGGAACTGTTAGTATACATGGATGCAAAAATGAACACACAATTCATATGTTTTAAGATTTAGCAAAATTATGGGTGTATGTATGTATTTTGTTGTCTGCGTGTTACATTGTGTGTATGTATGTGTCAAAAATAGAAAGTGTCTTTGACCATGTGTAATTGTGTGTATGTATGTGTCAAAAATAGAAAGTGTCTTTGACCATGTGTAATGTGATTGTGTGTGTCCCCTCATCTCATCTCCTTTGTATGATTCCAATTTTGCAGTTTTTATCCTATCATCCCAAAACAACAAATTGTTCTCAAGTTCTAACATTTGAAAGGTAACATTGATTTTGTAATGTAAACAAGTTTTGTTGGCTTATGGTTTTTTTTTTTTTTTTTAATCTCTGTTGTGAATGTAATATCATGTTCTGTGATTTCTTAATGTTGTTTTTTTTATCTTTTATCTTAATTTTTTGATGCTGAGTTTTTTGTTGCAGAATAAGCATCATTCTCACAATATTTAACATACTCTTCTACTGCAGATTCTAAATAAAGAATTTCCAAAGTGGTTTTTATTTTTTACATCTTTTTAGTGTGTGGTTTATAACACATGGTTTTACATAAATGACCAGTGGAGATACCACACCCTGGACGTATTTACATATGATGAAATCCCAGTGAAGACCTTTTTTCAAGCTAATCTGAAATTTACTTATTATAGTATTTTGTTATGAAATTATCTATTTTTTTGTTAATGTGTTTATATTTTTAAGAATCTAAGTAAAGAATTTGTATAGAGTGTTTGAAAGATCAAATGGTGAAAAAAAAGGTTTGACATGAGGACTGTAAAGTAGAAAGTATTCCATGTAAGTCTATGTGTGTATGTATGTTGCTTGCTATAGTAAGAAGGGATATATTCCTGCTCACAATTCATTATTTTGACCATCTCGTGCATACTATCTCTTGATACTTTACTTTATATTTTTCATACGAAATACTAACCATATCATTGGTAAAATGATCACATGAATACAGTTTCTATGCTAAATATTATTAAGGTTAATTTTTTTAATTTTACAAAAAAAAGGATAAAAATATAATATTGAATTTTGAAAAGTTAGCTCATTGTTGATATAAAAGGGATATTTTGTACGTCCCAATTATGAATTTCATTTTCTGACCTAAATTTTTTGATATTATTTGAAAATGAAACATGTAATCAAATGGTTTAGATCTAACGACCTAAATAATGTTTCTAATATCTTTCAAAAAGTAAATTAATTTGGATAAAAATAATATTTACCATAATGAAAAAAAAGTCCGGTCGTCGAAACAAAACGTCGCTCGAAAATTATTTACCAAAATGAAACAAAAGCCGCTCGGAAATAACTTACCGTAAAAGGCTATTCATAGAAAATAAATTGTTTTACATTTTCCAAAACCAATGTAATTGGAGCCTAAAACTAGTAGTCGCCTGTTGCATTGCAAGTGTGTGTGTATGATTTTTAAATTTTATGTTTTATAAAGGAAACTATTTGTGGATGCATTGTATGTTTTTCATAATATGATATGTTTTCGAGAGAAAATAATTACCGATAGAAACTATTATCCAATAAAAACTATTCATATCACCCACATTCAATATCCTCTTTTATATTGAAACTAATCATTGTCTTCTACCAAATTACCGAAAAAAACTATTCGTCACCCGCCGTTTTACGCGGGTAAACGTGTGTGTATATATATATATATATATATATATATATATATATATATATATATATATATATATATATATATATATATATATATATATATATATATAACATCGAACACAAACACAACAAAATTGGAATGTACATAATTGAACTAAAATTGAAATTGGAATGTTGTACATAATAAAATCCTAAACTAACATATCAAAATAATCTATACATTTAACATATCACAATTTTAAAGAATTTTGACTCTTTAAGTTAGTCATTGCTTGCTCTTGCACATTTGTGTTTATTTTATAATTTAGGTGCAGCTGTGTTTTCACCAAGCTTTTGTATGGAAGTTGGTGATGTTACCTGTAGGAAACAAAAGCCGCATGTATCAAACATTATATATATATATATATATATATATATATATATATATATATATATATATATATATATATATATATATATATATATATATATATATATATATATATATGGGTCGATAAAACACATTATGTACCTTTTCATCAAATACCACTTGATTCTTTGTCACGCAAAAAAAAAACCACCTACTACATCCTTAACTGTTTTGAAATCACTCTTTCCTATGTCCAATATACATGTTGCACCCGCTAACGATTTTCCAATTGACACTTTGTATCAATCCTTTCGGAGTTCTTTGTTATGAAGCGTTTTTTTCCCATCTGGTGTAACGCCCGTAGATTATGGCTAGTCAATTTAGAGACGATAAACGTCAAAAATGAATTTTTGATAAAAGATTATTTAGAATGAATCATTAACTAAGTTATAGTATATGTTACAATTTTCCAATTGACACTTTGTATCAATCCTTAACTAAGTTATAGTATATGTTACAAGGATTCCGTACATATAAAGAATGCCGAAATCCGAGTTATACGAAGAAGTTATGACCTGTCGAAGTTTCGCGAACAAACCGACACGACGGTGAATGACGTAAAAAGTGAATTTACGTTAAAGCGACATTTAGCCTTAGCGATCTAAACGAAAGTCATAGATTTCGTTAAACCATGAGCGTGCATAAAAAGAACGTCCAAATCTGACTTTGTATGAGAAAGTTATGATTTTTCTACGTTTCGACTTAGCGGTATGCAGCCCGAATACTCGATTTGAGATGGAACGGTTTTTAGCCGAAACAATCTAAATGAGAATCGAAGATCTTGTTGATGGTAGTGTAACGGTAAAAAGACAGACGAAAACGGACGTCGGGTGAAGAAGTTATGAATTTATAACGGTGATTTCTTATCCCGGCCTAATAAAAATAAATTGAAAGTTAGCCGATGGAGTCTAAACGAAAGTTGTAGAGCGTAGTCTCACCTATGCGTGGATATAAAGAACGTCGAAAGCGGAGTTCGTATGAGGAAGGTATGAATTTTTGAATTTTATTAGATAATTAAAATATTAAATTTCATTATAAATTTCGATATTATCCGAAGGGGGGGGGGGGGGGGGAGTCAGCGACCTTATCCAGGTTACGCCTAGCATAACTGGGGAACTACGCCCAACGTAGTGAGTGATTCAGCCCCTATAAAAGGGATGTGAGGACTGCCGATTCATTTTCTCATTTCCTCTTCTCCGAGACCCGAAGCAAGTCTCAAAGCCCAAAGATCCCTAGAAAGTTAGTTTTCAAGCTGAAGCTCTGCCCGCGTGAAGCCTGATTTTGGAGGAAACATCCCAATCTCGTCGCAAAAGATTATTTCAAGAGCCGTAGTGCTGTCCGATCATCTTCTGATCAAGTGGGTGTATAGTTACTTTTTTCTAACACATAAAGATAAAGTATTAACTATGAAATATGTGCTATGTGTTATATATTATTTGTCTATTTGAGATGAGCTTGGAATTGATGTTTTTATACGGGTGTTAAATGGTTTAAACTGTGTTTGTATTTATATCTACAAAAAATGTTGGATAGAACATGGGTAGATGGAATGGTTGGTGACGATGCAACTTTGTGCCTATTGAGTAAGCCTTGGTGCCGATGCGACTTCGTGCCTATTGAGTAAACCTTGGTGACGATACGACTTCGTGCCTATTGAGTAAAACCTTGGTGACGATGTGACTTCGTGCCTATTTGATGAACCTTGGTGACAATGTGACTTCGTGCATGTTGACAATGCGCCTGATAGTTATGGATATAGTATCTGATAGATAAACTTTGGCAGCAATGGACTTCGTGCTAATTCCTTAGGTAAATCCTTAGGAATGAATGAATGAAGGATAGTGGGTTCTTAGGGTAAACCCTTGAGAAAATAAAGGAGATATGGGGATGGGTATTTGAGTTAATTGTTTGATAATTGAATACAATAAATGTATTATTGTGGGTTGAAATCCTTATATGCTCACCAGGCTCCCAAGCCTAACCCACTCAGTTTTCTTTGTATCACATGTATCAATACGAAGACATATTTCACTGAGAGATTAAAGGAGATGTAAATCATTAGTGTAAATAAATGTAAATTTTGTTTATGCTTATATGTCTGTATTGGAACATGACATCATAAGGTTTTGTTATATAATGAAAATACATTCTCTTTGAGAAATGTTTTGATAAATTCTTATCATATTTTATTTTGGGAACAAATTCCGCAACTCTTTTAATCAAAAGATTACTCTGATTTTATAAAAACAAAGCATAAACAAATCGGTCTTTTCCAGTCGTGAAAATAAGGATGTCACATCTGGCTTGTATACGATACCCAAAGCAACAATACTTGATCTCTTTAAGTGCTAATATACACTTTAATTCCTAAAAATAATGATCGTTAGTATATATGCATATATGCATCAGAAATTAATTAAACTAAATAAATAATATATGGACATGTTCGAATACATACTTGTGGTAGTACTAGTGGTGGATACATATTTTCTTGCAATTAAGACTATGGACGTTGAGACGTGTTTTGTTGTGATTCATGTGTTTTGTTATATCCCACACATCCAACAACTCATGTATGTAAAATTCCAAAATCACAGGGGGATATTAAAATCAACGTAATTCAAAGGTATTACTACTTACAATTGTTTCCATTCTCTTTTTCTAATTTGCACGTCTATTAGACTACTAAATGCTCGCATCCTTCTCACATCCAACAACACTTAACGGTGTTCTGCCCTCCTGATCAATATTGCTAGCTTTACGATTAATCTCCACTAGAGACACTTGCAATATAAATTAGGAAATGCATTTGTTAGCAATAGAAAATGAAAATGTTAGCAAAATTACAATAAATGTCTTTCCTTTGATGTTGGAAACTAAGTTGATAATGAATGTAACTTCTTCCCTTGTGCATCCGAGTCTTCAGTTTAGTAACCATTCCCAAAAATAATATTGATTCACATTAAATGAAACGAGTTATAAGGCATCATCGATAACTGACATATTTGATCCCAAATATCCTATCAAAGTTAATGAAACAAGCATCCCACGAACAAACTTCACAATAGAATAATCAATTGTATGCAATGTTAAAAGTCCTTGTAATATTGCAGACAGAATGGTGCATTGTACAAGTTAGATGGCAACCATGGAATTCTATTGGTTTTAGCCATTCCCTTGACAAGATGCATTCAACCTTGGAACTGATGAGATGTAATAGATAAATAACAACCATAAATGTTCTAATGGTTTGTTTTTACACAACAACTACATCAAACATATTAATAAACAACTCTTTGTTTATTGTAAGACAACTTTTATATAACCAAAATTCATGGAAAAATGGTTATATAAAAAATAAACACTTTTAAACTACAAGTTGCCAAAGAAAACAAATATGTATATTTCTTTAACCAAAAAGAAATCCATTTTTTTTCTCAAAACCAAAGATTATCAAACATAAAAAATCATTCTAATAAATAAAAGATGGCTGTGATTTTGATACATAAAATACGAGGTTTTTCATAAAAAGGGCGAACGGAAGCTTTAAAATTTAGTAGAATTTTCAAGTGTATTTCAAAAACAAAACCATCAAGGATCCTTTTACATAGGTTGACGTCACAACTGACATTTTAGCTAGGAAATTCTATTCCTGTGTAACCATTCACCGATTGTAAATTATGTTCAACAAAGAGTATAAAAACCCTAAGAATCCCGATTTGAGTACATATTGGACTAGAATTTCCTTATTGGGCCTAATGGACCAATAAACACCCAATTCAACTTTATTAGACTTATAAGCCCTAATTGGATCCTAATTGGACCCAATTCATAAAGCTAAAACATTTTGGACAAATTGGGTCTAGAATGATTCATTCTAACCCTAATGGGCCTTATTGGTCCATAACTAATCCAATTACCATTAGTGAGCCATAAGCCCATTCTTTTATTCTAATTAGGTCGTGAATGCTTCCAAGGGCCCAATGGGCCAAAAAATCTTATGTGTAGGATCCAAAGATCCTAACTAAAGTTAATGGGCCCAAACTACTCCACCCTTTCTCCTAGTATAACATTTTCAGCCCATGACTTAAAAAAAAAAGGAAATGGAGGTTGACTTTGGAGGTGCCACCTCCATATTATACACCAAATAACAAGACAATTGCATCTCATTCTTCCATGCAAGCTTGTATGATCCAACATGCATCAAGATTTCTCTCTCTCTTCTCTTCTTGATGTTTCGAACGAGAGCCAAAGCACACACACACACACACACTTGAAAAATTCTCTCCAAACTTCTCTAAAATCACCCTCTTCCTTCCTCCAAGATCTAAAAAATTTGCTAGGATTCTAAGGATCTTCATCAAGTCATTCAAATCTTTGGTAATTTATTGTCAAACACAAGTATCTCCTTTCATCTTATCATGAAAAACTCTTTCTTACATGGTTCTTATTCCATGATCACACCTTAGAAGCTTCTTAAACTCGAGATCCACAACAAAG
The DNA here is from genome assembly GCF_052625555.1 of Lactuca saligna. Lineage (NCBI taxonomy): Eukaryota > Viridiplantae > Streptophyta > Magnoliopsida > Asterales > Asteraceae > Lactuca > Lactuca saligna. The sequence continues at coordinate 167,307,351 of NC_136422.1, read as the reverse complement.
GTGTGCTAAGACCAAAAATTCTTTCCACTTCTTCTTAAAAAACCGAAACATCTAGCAAATGTGAGTTCATACCCCATTGTTTTCAGTTTTCATATGTTTTTTTGGGAGAGAATACAAGAAAAATGTGTAGATCTATGTGTTATATGCATGTTTTGTGTATATTCTTAGTTTATTTGGTTCAAATGTGTTAGATCTTAGAAAATATTGAAATTTTATGGATTATTTAGCAATGATCTTTGAACTATGAGATTTTATACATCACATTATCAAGCCAAAAGTAATCACATGTTTAAGATACAAAAGATTTCAACAAAAACCTTGTTAAAGGTCAAAATTGTCAAGAAAAACATAAGATAACGGCAAAAAGTGTCATTTATGTTTCCATAAGGGCCAGACAAGCCCTACATGTATAAAAAGGTATTTTATGTTAAACATACTTTAAAAAGGGCCAAAAATGCAAATTTAAGCTTAGTGGGCCAAAACTTTTGGACCTCACGGTTTTGGGCCCAATTTGCGAAAAAAATGAAGTTTAGTCAAAGTTTGAGTAATAAATGTAAATACACCAAATTTAAGGTTGAAAATAACATTTATTTTCAAATTGGACCAAAATTGTAAAATTTTCCAAAATTAGGCCGAAAGTGTAAATCTTTACAAACAAGGGGCTGAAAATGCACTTTTCTGCAAAACTGGGTTCTAAATGTGAAAATATAACTTTTTGGGCTAAATCCAGAAATTTTTAGACATTTAGGACAAAATTGGAAACTTTTATAAATTATAGACTAAAGTGTCATTTTTCAAACTTTGGGCCTTAATTACACATTTGAAGATTATTGACCAAAAACGTCGTTTTTACAGAAGAGGATTTTTATTATCAATTTAATAAATCTCGAGCTAAAACAAATAATGGAATAAAAAAACGAACGAAACACGTCAATAACTATTTATTGGGCCTAAGATTCACGTTACTTGGCCATTGGGCCCTAAGGACCCAATTAAGTGTATATTGAACCCAATGTTTTCCATGACGTGTTTACTGGGTGTTACGACCCACTTACATGTTAATTTGGGCCTAAGTTATGGATTACATGTTTATTGGGCTTTTGTGGCCCATCTACATGCATATTGGGCCTAAATTACCCTCTTACATGTTATTGGGCCTTTGTGATCTAATTACATGCTAATAAGGCTTGGAATGGAAGTTTCAGATGTTAGTACGCCGTAACTATACCTTTGCGTAATCATTAAACTTCGTATACTTATATATGTACATTTCGAATACAAAGACAAACTACATATACGTAAACACTAAACACAGTACAAAAGGGTTTGTGAAATCTAGTGAGAGATGTTAGTTGGCACCTTTGAGTATACAATCGTAGCCTGTAGTTATAATCCGAGTTTCTTGGTAGGAAAGCATGAGTTTGTGTATAGATCTATATGGGATAACCCCCCACACCTTAGCTGTTCGCTACAGCTAGACTAGGCCAGTCTAGGGCGATAAAACCTTTAGCAAGACCGACATTTGGAAAATACCCAGACGGGCGACCTAGTCATTATCATGCATGGTTATAATGACTCATATAGGGATTCAATAGCAAAACTTTAACCTTTTGAAGATAAACTCTTCGATTGTGTCAATGCAAAAACGACTTATTTATCAATACAAGAATCTAGATGTTGTTATAAAATAGAAAATATCAGATTTTCTGGAGAAATTATCCATGTAAATTTATCATTTACTCACAATACAATGAATTTAAACTACTCTCATACAAGTTAAAACTATAAAATTCACACATGCATTTATACTTGATTTTCACATCATTTTCAGTCAATTTACAGAAAATATTGGATTTTCTGGGTTTTTACAAAGATACAAAGGCTTTTATTCAACCATACTTATGAACTCGCTAGCATTATACATGTTGACCATTTTCAAAATAACTTATATTTTCAGGTAATCGTTAAGCAGGAAGGATTTGCAAGTGTGTATGGTTTCATTTTGTGTGATAGCACTTATCGTACTTTTAACAAATTGAACTTATGTATTTTAACAATGTACTTGATGTGAACAATGTTGGTTGTATTATGTAATGTTGGTGATGAATGTGTTATGTTTCATGTATATTCAGTGTGATGATTATTCAATTGTTACTCACACAAGCCTCCAGACGTTTCTTCCGTCTGGTTCGGGAGTGTGACAGTTAGAAGGATATAAAAATAACCATTATAAGTTTAAGAATGACAAACTTTTGAGCCTTTAAACCCACTTTGTTTTGGGGTGTTGATGAAGATGGAAATATTAGAAAGGATGATCTTTTATACAAGCAATCCACCACCAAGTGTAAGTTCCAAAGAAATATTGGTTTCCTTATTGTATACTTTGTTGTTTAATGTGACATCCCCAAAATCACGGCCAGAAAAGACCGATTTTCATTTATGCTTCTAAAATAATTTCAGAGTAAATCCTTTTGATTTGAAAGAGTTGCGGAATTTGTTCCCAAAAACAAAGTATGGTCAAATAAGATTTACTAAAGCATTTCTTAAAGAAATGTATTTTTCATTATATAATCAAAACTCGGGATGTCATGTTCCGATACATACCATAAATCATAAACGATAACATTACAAGTCATTCAACAAATATATACATATACAAACTTGTAAACAAAACAACTTGATAATTCATCCATCTTATGCCCTTGTACCACTTACTGTAATACAAATAAAACTGAGTGGGTCAGGTTTGGGAGCCTGGTGAGCATATATGGTTTTCTGCCCATAATAAATAATTATATTTAATTCCACCAACCAACAATAACCCAATTACCCGTTCCCGTTATTCTCACATTACGTCCCTAAAACAACTAACACAAGGGACCTAGTCTTAGAATATTTCATTGGGGCGACAACACATGCTTTGGGGGTCCCTTAGCAATATAAGTCAGATAAGGCAACCATGAGGGGGATGAAGTACAACGAATGAACACCCAAGTTCATTAACACCTATAGGTGGCGAACCTGCTAGCGTTCCGCAAGACTGTCTAGAAAAGTTTGTGGTCGTCATCTAAACTCTGCTAGATGACTGAATCAAAAACAACATCGAGGCCTCTCATTTGTTTATCACACATTAACTATCTACCCATGTTCTACCCAACATATTAGTATATAAAAATATATATTTTTATACATAGTTTAAAACCCGTATAGCATGTTCAATCAATACATATTCCACATAACAGACGAGGCACACACACATAACACACATTTCATAGAGAATAAATCAGATCTATGAGATACTAGAAAGTGAATATACATTCACACATATAACAACAAAATATACACACAAGACGTATATCGTATAAAATACCTCATAGTTATGCGTTTGAAGAAAGTAACTACACACTCACTTGATCAGAAGATGATCAGACAACACTACGGCTTGTAGAAGTAGTATTCTTCGGTGAAACCGTGATCACTTCACACACCGGGTTTCTCGCGGGCAGAGCTTTGGCTCGGAAACTCTTTTCTTATTAGGATCTTCGGGCTTCGGGACTTGCTTCGGGTCTCGGGATTGATACCGGGGCTTCGGGGGTACTTATTTGCACGTAAATCGAGGTAATATGGGTGAGAGATGAGAGAATGAGCAACCCTAAACAGCTAGCCCTTCAAATCTATTTATAGAGAAAAACTGGCCCTTTCCACGTCGTGGCACCCTTTTTCCACGTCGTGGACTTGATCATCACTGCATGCGCCATCGCAAGTTGCATCTGGGGGACTCTCGGAGGTGTCAGAAGACTTTCCACGTTGTGACACTACTTGCCACGTCGTGGTATCTGATAGTTTTGGGGTTTCGCGCCTCGAACTTTAGAAATTCATAACTTTCGCATACGAACTCCGTTTTGGACGTTCTTTATATCGACACGAAGGTGAGATTATGATCTACAACTCTCGTTTAGACTTTATTGGTTAATTTTGATTTCATTTTTAATATATTATAAGTATATTACTTATATATTATTTTTAGTAGGCCGGGATAGGAAAACTGTGTTCGGAATTCATAACTCCTTCATCTGAACTCCGTTTTCATCTGTCTTTTTATAGTTGGACTACTATAAATGAGATATTCAATTCTCATTTAGAAAATTTTGGCTAAATACCACTCGATCTCTATTTCGAGTATTCGGGTTGTATACTGCTAAGTCGAAACTTCGAAAAATTATAACTTCCTCATACGAAGTTAGATTTGGGCGTTCTTTTTATGCACACTCTTGATTTAAGTAAATCTACAACATACGCTTAGATCACTAAGGCTAAATATCGCACTAACGTAAATTTCACTTTTTACGTCATTTGGTGTCGTGCCGGTTCTGTTGCGAAACTTCGATAGGTCATAACTTCTTCGTTATAACTCGGATTTCGGCATTCCTTATGTCTCCGGAATCCTTGTTTCGACCACTAAAACTTTATGAAAAGATACCGGATTTATCTAACATTTCATTTTGACGCTTATTTTTATTCTTAATTAAATTAGGTCACATAATTAAGCACATAACACATAATACTTAAATATTTCATCATTAATACTTCAAAAAGAGTTACAAGGGTTAACCTAGACTATTACATCAATGATAATGCCTAGCCTGGAAACGCGGACATTACAATTCTCTCCCCCTTAGGATGATTTTGTCCCTGGAATCACACATCAACAAATAAATGCGGATAGCGACTCAACATGTCACTATCCGTTTCCCAGGTGAGATTTGACCCATTCGTATGTTTCCAAAGGAAAATCACTAATTCGACCATCTTGCGTCGAAGCTTCTTAGTCTTTCGGTCAACAATTTCCTCTGGTTCTTCAATTAACCTCTTGTTTTCATCAATTCTCAATTCAAAAATTGGAATTATATCCGGAACTTCTCCCGTGAACTTCCTCAAATAACACACATGAAAAGTGTTATGAATACCATTTAGTTCTTCTGGTAATTCGAGCTTGTAAGCTTGGTTCCCAACCCTTTGAAGAACTTTAAACGGTCCAATAAACCTTGGACTCAACTTTCCCCTTTTACCAAATCTTATAAGTCCCTTCAATGACGAGACTTTAAGCAAAACCGAATCTCCAACTTCAAAAGTCATCGGCCTTCGCTTCTTGTCATCATAGCTCTTTTGATGATCTTGAGCTGCTAACATTATTTCCATGATCACTTTCAACTTCTCAGCAGTTTGATGGACCATCTCGGGACCCATAAACTGCTTTTCCCCAGCCTCAAGCCAACAAGACAGCTTACGACACTTCTGTCCGTACAAAGCTTGATAAGGTGCCATCTTTATGCTTGAGTGGAAACTCTTATTGTAGGAAAATTCTACCAAAGGTAAATGTTTATCCCAGTTACCTAGGAATTCCAGGGTACATGCTCTCAACATATCTTCAAGTGTTTGTATTATTCTTTCACTCTGACCATCAGTCTGTGGATGGTAAGCTGTACTTAAACATAACTTGGTACCGATTTCCTCTTGTAGACTTTTCCAAAACCTTGAGGTGAAACAACTATCACGATCCGATACAATCGTTAACGGAACACCATGATGCCTCACAATTTCCTTCACATAAGAATTCGCGAGCTTTTCCATAGACCATTTCTCATTGGCTGCTATGAAATGCGCACTCTTAGTGAATCGATCAATGACCACCCAAATCATGTCGTGACCATTCTTTGTTCTGGGTAGTTTAGTGACAAAATCCATCGCAATGTCTTCCCATTTACCTATAGGCACAGGTACAGGTTCTAAACTCCCATATGATTTCTGATGTTGTGTCTTGACTCTCGCACAAGTCACACACTCGGCCACATACTTCGCAACATCAAGCTTCATCGTTGGCCACCAGTAGTAGGCTTTCAGGTCCCCATACATTTTAGTGCTACCAGGATGAATCGAGTACATGGTCTTGTGAGCTTCTTCCATCAGAAGATCTCTGACTCCTCCTATCTTAGGTATCCAAATCCGATCTTGGAACACCTTCAGTCCATGATTGTTTATACCGAACACCAACATTTTTCCCAAACATTCTTACTTTCGGTCATTCTTCTCAGAAGCTTCCTCTTGAGCTTTCTTTATACCTTCCACAATGGTCGAGACAACTTCAATTCTCAACGCTCTTGGCCTCTTCCTTTCAAGATTGACTTTCCGACTGAGAGCATCAGCAACAACATTAGCTTTACTAGGGTGGTAAAGTATCTCACAGTCGTAGTCCTTAAGTAACTCTAGCCAGCGTTGTTGCCTCATATTCAATTCTTTCTGATTAAAGAGATATTGGAGACTCTTATGATTAGTGAAAAGTTTACACTTTGTGCCATATATGTAATGCCTCCATATTTTCAGAGCAAAAACTACCGTTGCCAACTCCAAGTCATGAGTAGGGTAGTTCCTTTCATGCTCTTTCAGTTGTCGAGATGCATACGCGATCACCTTATCTCTTTGGGTCAAAACACAACCCAACCCAACTCCAGATGCATCGCTATAAACAGCGAAGTCTTCAACTCCATCCACTACTAGAAAAATAGCCTTTTACGACGCTCATTGCGCGTCGTAAAAGGCTCAGACGACGCACAAATGCGTGTCAAGGAAGGCCCTGTCATAAAGAGAGATGACACACTTTTACGACGCTCATTTACGATGCGCAATTACGACGCGCGTTTACGACACACAATGCGTATCAAGGAAAGCCCTGTCATAAAGGAAGACGACACACATTCGCGTGTAGTAACCTTACGACGCGCGTGTTAATGACACGCAATGCATATCAAGAAAGCCCCTGTCAAGAAAGGCCATGTCATAAATGAAGATGACACACATTTTTGCGTATCGTAAATTTAAATGTTTAAAAAAAATAAATTTATATATTTATTAATTTTTAAATTAAATTTGCATTTAATTTCTCATAATATAAATAAAATACCATATACAAAAAATACAATCCATTGCATAATATAAAATAAAATTTCATACTAAAAAAATAAAATAAATTGCACAAATTATAATGTCATACGAAGAATCATTCAAATGTTAAACAAAAATAATACATTGCTAACATGGGTTATACATTCCTATAAAACTAACAAATAATCGTACAACTCTGTTTCTTACTGGAAAGGAATGCCAAACATGATTACAAGTCTCCCTTAATCTTGATTACTCACCTGCTTAAGTAGAATGCTGTTGTTGAGAAGGTTACCTAGCAACAGAGAAAAACACAACACCTCTCCCACAATCACAACATCATTTAAAGAGAAAGGGTTGTCAATTACTTTCATTCAATCACAAAAATATTAAATAAAAGGGTGAAAAAGTAACTTACTTTCATTAGAAAGAATATTGGAAATAGTGAAGCCAAGTAACATAATACCTGAAAATCCCATGAAGAGCAAAGTAATTATCTATTGTTATTAGTAATAATCCCATTTCTAGACACTATAGGAAATAATATTCCAGTAAGATCAAAGGAGAATATTCTATATGATTAGATTAGGGTAGTAGACAAATGACCTAAAATGTCCAATCTTACTTTCATTAGAAAGAATATTGGAAATGCTATAAACTTCACTCCATAGGTAAGTGTTCCCTAATGGACGCCATCTTATCCGACCTGATTCTACTAAATTTAGAGGAAGAGGAAACTCGTGTCCTGGATATACAGGGTCCAAAATCTTAGGAGATCACCAAATGGGATATCGAATCTGACTTCCAAGTGTCCAAGTTGTGGTGTCTTTTACATGGTTGCTGGGGTCTTTGGTCAAAGCTGTGAGCATGAAGTTTAGAGCAACATTGACTAAAGGAGTCAACTGATTGGGTGAAGGACCTTCTAAGATGGATCCAAAAGCATAAGTAGCTCCTTCCCTTTGTCTCCAATCTGGTTTTGTTATGTTTTCTTCAATGAAAGGCATCACAAGTGGAACAATATCATTTCCTACTGTTCTTGCAACTAAACCAAGACAAGTTCCTCCTTCCATTTCAGATTAAGCAATAATATTTTATTATTTTTTAAATTACATGTGCAAATGCATAAATTGCACGCAAGATTCTTGAATAATCAGTTCGAAGCATTTGAATAACAATGTCTGCTAGTAATGTTCCCCATAGCCTGCATAAATAAATATAAATAAATATAAATACATAAATAAATAAATTATTATTAGTGGAAGGGTAAAAAATGAATAATACATAGGACCAAGTAACACCATTATGCTCCTAATTAACACCAAGATATCGCGATGCAGCACCTGCTAACCCATGTTCACAAAATCACCAATCAATAAACAATTCTTTCACTAAAAAAAATTCACAACTTAATATTATATTATTTTTATATTTAATATCCAACAATCTGCAAATGACAACAAAATAAATAGATTATGATAATATAAATATATTATATTTATATCCAAATCCAATCACTTGTTTTGCTGCAAGTAAAGCTACTCTTGACTCCAAGTTTATAGCTGCCATTCGTCCACCCTGATAACCATCATAACATTAACATATCAAATATATATATATATATATATATATATATATATATATATATATATATACACCAATTTGAGAACTTCCTTCTTTATTTGATAATTGACAGCTTCCAAGAACACCTTGCCTGATAATTTACTTGATATCTACAACACCACATGATTTTGTTCGTTTTTTTAACTAACCATAACCATGAAAGTTGCTTTAAGTGCATGCCCAAAAGCAGATTCCACATCGACATTGAGCTGAAACATGGATGGCAAGCTCTCCAAGAATGCATCCACCATTCATTTCTTTATCATATTATTTACAACTTATCATAAAGCAAAATATACCAACATTATACTTTCAAGTTTTGTCTTATCAAGACATTGTACTTTGAAAAAGCTACTCAATTATAGGCAGCATTTAACCAATCATTTTCTTATTAGGACATTTATATCCTTATATTTGGACATCATTGATTTTGATTTAATTGGGCAGATTTTTTTTAGTAGATTGCTAAAATAAGAAATACTTGGTTTGGTCTTCAATTGACTTGGAAATTATTTCATTCAGCCGCTTCCTGCTAAACGGATCATTTCAAGATTTGAAAACTATTTAAAAAAAGTGATAATTGTAGAAAACAAATTGATAACCTTCTAAAATCTTGGGAGCTAAAAGACTAAAATGATAATTTAAAAGATATCAAGTGGTCTGAAAAATTCATATTTAAAAAAAATGTATTTTAGAAAACGAGGCATCCCGGAGGAAATAGAAAAAGAAAAAAGAGTAAATTACTAATTTAGTCCCTATGGTTTACACAAAACTACAAGTTGAATCCAATCATTGAAATTGTCCCAATAATGTCCTATTTTGTTGCGGATATGGTCCCTATGTTTAACTCAAAATTGTAAATTTACTCCAAAAATTGAAGTCATTATTATATAGCCGCAACACAATGCAAATTTAAGGACGACATTTGGGACGATCTCGAAATTTGGTTTGAACTTGTGATTTTTAGTACATTATAGGGACCAAAATTGTAGTTTAATCGAGAAAAACAATCTAGGACAAAATTGTAATAGGTTAGCACATAATTAGATGATGACTCGTCTTTTTATATCAATCAGATTGATCAAAGTATTCTTGGTGGGCTTGTGGCGGAATTTTGTCATAAGGTGTTTGACATGTCTATAAAGACACGTGCCAAACAAATCGAGAGGTTCTTGTGAGACCCCATCAACTTTCATACCTAAACCACTTGTGTTTGTTGTTTTTTAATCACACACTCGAGGCTTTTTGAAATTACCTTCTTGCCCTCATGACAGCCTTCGTTTTTCAATTCTTTCCCCATGGATTATTTACATCTTATCCAAGTTATGGATTCTAATAAGTTCACAATGAGATCATCTGGCAACGGAATAAATATATCATCCAAATTAGAGACAACCATCAAAAACGAATGAAAAAGTACAACTACGTACAACAAAAAAACTCTTCAATTGTTTTGCTCACTCCACATTAACTCTAATATAAGTTATATGAGCTTTATAATAATACAAAAAATATCCAGATATTGAATACAAAATATTTTGTTTGTTACTTGTGTTAACCGTCTATTTTCTCGGTTCCCATACAAGAGTAATGATATGCATGTATGTGCCAGCAGCAAATTATATGTTGAGATTCAAGATCCAGGATCCTCTTCTCTATATTATCTACAAAAAAAAGAACACCGTTATTTACCTTGATTTGAAACAACATTCTACAGAGCAAATTATATGTAAGGGGGCTAGTGTATTTTTATTTTCATTGGTGTGAGCTGCTGCTGTTAATATTGAGTTTTCAGGAAAAACATTCAGACTCATGAGATCCCAAGCATCCGTAATCATATAAAATGTTATGAAAGCAACCTCAATGAAGTATTCTACAACAGTGATATTGAGATTCATTTTTTGACTCGAGATGAACATTTGTCATGACTGGGCTGTTTTGAAGGGTGCTTTTCCCTTGCTTTCTTCTTAAGCTTACTTGTTTTGTTATTCTTTTATTACTATAAATAATAAATTCAAAAAATTTCATTCACTAATATCTAAAGTGGAAATAAACTCAATACTATAATTTATTTTTTTTTAAACTGTTAATAAATACTATATCCAAATATACAAATACCATGACAATACAATGTAATCATTCCATTCCATCCAACCAAACAGACCCGTATAAATCTTGATAAATTTCTCATCATTAAGAATTTAAAACAAACAACTTGGCAGACATACCTTCTGAACAGTCCCATAACAGACACTGAAGAAGAGATGCTGAGCTGCAGGTCACCTTCCCATAAACATTCACCAATCGCTACACTAGGAGCCAAAACTTTTCTCTCTGCAAAAGTCTCCCCACTTTTCACACTTGACAACTCCACAAGTAATTCCACCTCAGAAGAAGTGCTTCCACCTCCACACGTGCTTCCACCATAGTTTTAACAGTTTCACCACTTTTTTTTCTCTCTTTGGAATTTCTACAAACACTTTATGTGCATATTTATTAAGCATGTTCTGAACCTCTACAACCCAATTGTTAGCATCATTCTAGTCAATTCCTTTGTCCTGTAACGAGTATCTTTGAAAAAAAGAGTGTTAGAATCAAAGGAAATGGAGGTGGGGGGGGGGGGACGAAAGAGCGTTAGAATCGAAGGAAATATCTTTATAAGAAAATGAGATAATACAAGGTATATGAGGTATGCAAATGCATCACAGGAAAAAAAATGAAGAAGATTGTTTTACACCATATGTACCTATGTCCTGTAATGGGTATCTGTTGCAGGTATGTTCAATTGTGCCTTCCATTCTTGAGAGCTAAACCAGCAAAATGCATAAAAATATAAGTTCATCATTCTCTGATTTCAGTACTACATGGTCTCAAAGAATACATGTATGTGCAATTGATCACTCAAAGAGTACGTACATACATAAATGAGTTTATATTCTCTTTTACACACTGATATTATATGAATAAGTTATATGAATGAGTTATAAAATGGTCAATAGGCGTGACACTAATGGGCATATGGCTTCAAAGTCTGTTTTGATAAAATACAAAGATGATGATGGCGATTTGTTGACTATAACATGTACCTGTGAGCTCAGATTAGCTGAATCAATTGCAGATAGCCTTGTGCTTCCAGATAAAGAACCCTATACCTAAAAAATCGACTTATTTGGGGTTTTTAAATTGCATGTTGCCAATGTTACCCCTGAGCAGGAACCACCATTGTTAGAAGAAGTAGAAGAAGATGAAGTGGAAGAAGAAAAGCTGGTTGAGATCAAGAGTATTGAAATAGAAAAGAATGGGTCCCATTCCAACTTCGAAAGTGAACAAAACTGGAAAAGGAATCTGAAAAAAATACCCGATGATCCATAGTTGAAAGAAGTTGAAATGGAAGATTGATTGTTTGAATTCGCTCAGTTATTTCGAACCCTCACACGTATTCGGTTGAGAGAAAACGAGAGAAGCGGAAGCTTGAAAGAAAATAAAACCCTAGCACGTGCTAGAGAGAAGGGAGGTAGGGATGGCTTAGAGTTTACAAAGAGACGGGAGGTAGAGAATGAAGGGAGATCTAGAGGAGAGAGTATCAGAGAGGGAGAGTGGATTGCAAGGATGAAAGATAGATAGAAGATAGAAAAAACTAGGCGGGTTTTCAAAATTTTGGGGATTTCATTTCCCCCTTGTCTACTAAAAGCACGTTTCATTAAAATTATAAAGCGACAGGTATAGACGACACGCGTTTAAGATAAAGTGCCCTCCGTGTTTTTTTTTCTTGAGACACTAAATTAAGGGCACGCAACAATGTGTGACGTAAATCCTTAAATTTTTTGGAGAGATAACACTATTTTAAGGGCACATCCTTTCGCGTATCATTAATCAGTGCGTGTCGTAAAAAGCGCGTCATTAAAGGTCTGTTTTCTAGTAGTGATCGGGTAGAGATAAAATCGGTGCCTCGCATAGCTTCTTCTTTAGCTTCTCGAATGCTTCTTTATGCTTATCACTCCAAGCATAAGTAGCTCCTTTGTGGGTCAAAGCTGTTAATGGACTAGCGATCGAAGAAAATCCTTGGATAAACCTTCGGTAATATCCGGCTAATCCTAAAATGCTTCGGATCTCCGTGGTACTTTTTGGTTGTTCCCACTTCATTACAGCCTCAATCTTTGTTGGATCGACAATTATCCCTTCCTGGTTGACCACGTGACCCAAGAATTGGACTTCTCGAATCCAAAAATCACATTTGGAGAACATTGCATACAACTCCTCCTTCTTCAAAACTTCTAACACTTCTCGCAAGTGTCTGCCATGCTCCTCTTGGCTTTTCGAATAAATCAGAATGTCGTCTATGAACATTATCACAAATTTATCAAGGAATGGATTACAAACCCGATTCATTAAATCCATGAATGCTGCCGGAGCATTGGTTAGTCCAAACGACATAACCAAAAACTCGTAGTGTCCATATCGTGTTCTGAATGCAGCCTTCTCTATATCTTGCTCTCTTACTTTTAGCTGATGATATGCTAACCTAAGATCGATCTTCGAGAAATAGCTCGAACCTTGCAATTGATCAAACATGTCATCAATCCTTGGCAACGGGTATCTATTCTTTATTGTTGCCTTATTCAGCTCTCTGTAATCAATTCACATTCTCATGCTCCCGTCTTTCTTCTTTACGAATAACACCGGAGCTCCCCAGGGCGATGAACTAGGTATAATGAAACCTTTATCCAATAACTCCTGAAGTTGCATCATCAGCTCCTTCATCTCCGTTGGTGCTAATCAATACGGTGCTTTTGCTATTGGTGTGGTTCCTGGTAACAAGTCTATTCTGAACTCCACTTGTCTATCAGGTGGTAATCCAGGAAGATCTTCGGGAAATACTTCCGGATAATCACACACCACTAGAATATTCTGCATCACCTTCTTTTCCTTCTTAGCATCAATCACGAATGCTAAATATGATGTATATCCCTTGGTCAAACACTTTCTGGCTTTCATTAGGGAAATGATTCCATAATTTACTCGGCGTTTGTCCCCGTACACCATAAATGACTCTTTCCCAGACGGGTTTACTTTTACTATCTTCTTTCTGCACAATATCTCGGCGTCATTGGCGCTAAGCCAATCCATTCCTAGAACGATGTCGAAACCATTTAGTTCAATAGGCAATAAAGTTCGACTTATATGCATTTACCATTCACTCATCAAATCATGCACAATAATGCATTTTATAACAAGTTACTGATGCATTTATGCATTATCAATGCACAACAAACTTGCAAATAATAAACCATATATCTAGGTTTCAAGACCATATGATATTATTGTCTTGCGATCACCCATGATAAATTCCATGAAGTCATACCAGCAAGCGTGGGTCTAATCCAATCCTCAAATCTTATTCATAAGCACTCATGAACGTTGCAGCAGACTTTTGCTATGTCTAATACACTTTACACATTTTTCAAACCAATTCATGATAGTCTTTATTTATACCTACTTCCAAAGTATAAGCGACTGTGGACTATTCAAATAATCTTATTATTCAGGAAGTCAAAACATGAAAAGTGAAACAACAGGTATGCAATTAACATAGGATGTGTCAAGTATGGAAATAACTCATATGACACAAAAAAAGGCTATAAATGATCGCGAACGGATATTTTTCCATTCGAAAGGTGGCCTACATGGAAGGATTGCAACACAATCTCATACGTGTCTCGCAATTGGTTGTAGGAACTGGCCTAAAGGTCTCATTTGATGATGAAGGATCCGAGATCATTGAAATGAAAACAAAGACAGTTCTGTTGAAGTCCCAGTGCAAAGGCGAAATGTATCCATTAAATCTGAACCCGATACGAGGGAAGCCTATTGTATGTCTTTTAACGAAAGCTCCTTTTTGATGAAAGTTGGCTATGGCATCGGTGACTCTCGCACCTTAACATCAAAGACATCAACAAGCTAGTTCTTGGTGATCATGTGCGAGGTCTGCCACTTCTAAAGTTTGACAAGGAACATTTATGCACTGCATGTGAAATGGGAAAGCAAATCCAGAAGAGTCATCCCACACATGTTAACACAAAGATCATCAAACCTCTTGAAATTTTACACATTGGTCTATGCGGTCCATTGGCCATAGAAAGTATTGGTGGTAGTAAGTACATTATTGTAATTGTTGATGATTTTTCACGTTTCACCTAGGTTTTATTTCTTGAACAGAAATCAGAGGCGTCTCCAAAGCTCAAAAACTTTATAAAGAAAGTGGAGCTTCAACTGCAAAAGGTGGTTAGAAATCTCAAAGAAGATAGAAGAAGCCTATTATGTCACTTTTGATGACAATTACGTGAAGAAACTTCAATCCAGTGAAAGTCCACAGGAGGAGATCTTTCCACAAACAGGTCACGTCAGAGCTCCTATATCAAATCTGTTTGAAGAGTACATGTTGCTCTTTCATGAACCAGTGAATGAAATTCTCTCTAAAGCGAAATCGGCTGATAAGAAGGTTGACAACCTGAAGAAGATAATCAACGAAGCTGCAAAAGCTATGGAAAGCGAATCTCAAGATTCTAGCGAACCTCAAGGTCCAAGCGAACCCACAAATGACCGCACCACATTCTAGTAGGAGGGTTCATCCTCACCAAAATAATCTCATTTACCTTTCTATGGGGAGAACCCATCTCCAACAAAGAACCATGAAAGTCCAATCGAGTGGGAGAATTCTGACCCCGATGTTGAAATTGTTTCATCATTCGATGGGGAGAATAGTAGTACGAATGATGACGACACTCATTCAGAATTTGACGAAGAAATAAATGTTGAATTGGATCCAGTTTATGATCTGAGTTTCCCTCCACTCACAAAGTAGACACGAGATCATCCAAAAACTCGAGTAATTGGTAAATCACATGAGGGAGATCTTACACGATCTCAACTGAAAGTGAAGCAAACTGCTTTATTCTCTTAAGTAGAATTATGTATGTTTAATTTGTTTGTTTCCAAGATTGAGCTAAAAAAAAGTCAATTCTGCACTTGATCACTTTGATTGGGTATAGGCAATGCAAGACGAGCTAAATGAGTTCGAGCGAAATCATGTCTAGAGACTGATTCCCACACCAAAGGATGAATCTGTGGTTAGTTTAAAAAGGGTATTCCGGAACAAGATGGACAAAGAAGGGAACATGATACACAACAAGGAAAGTCTAGTAGTTAAGGGATATTTTTTGATAGAAGGGATAAACTGAAGAAACCTTTGCTCTTATTGCAAGGTTAGAATCAGTTCGGATCTTTCTGGCATACGCTGCTCACAAGAATTTCAAAATTTTTTAAATGGATGTCAAGTGTGTGTTCTTGAATGGAGAACTAGAGGAGATAATGTACGTTGAGCAACCAATTGGATTTGTGAACGAGTAGTATCCTGATCATTGCTATATTCTAGACAAGGCGATCTACGGTCTAAAGCAAGCCCCGAGAGCTTGGTATGAAACACTAACTCGCTCTCTTAAAATGTCAAAATTCAAACAAGGTTCGGTTGATCTAACCTTCTTATGCAAGAAAGTGGGTGAACACCTAATGATCGTCCAAATTTATGTTGATGACATCATATTCGGTTCTATGAATCCTAGGTTAACGGCTAAATTCCGGAAGTTAATGGAGACTAAGTTTGAGATGAGCTCAATGGGTCCGATTAACTTTTTCCTTAGACTGAACATATGACAGGGACCTGAAGGCATATTCATTAATTAGGAGGCTTACACAAAGACTCTACTGACGAAGTTTGGTATGATGGGAGATTCTAAAGTAAAGGTTCCAATGGCATCCGGAACGAAGTTTACACCATCTCTGGAGAAACCAGTTGCTGATATGACACTCTATCATCAGATGATAGGGTCTCTAATATATCTAATAGCTAGTAGACCAGATATTATGTTTTCTGTTTGCTATTATGCCAGGTTCCAAGCTAATCCACATGAACCTCATATGGTGGTTGTCAAAAATATCTTTAGGTATTTGAAGTTAACCTCGTCTCTCGGTCTTTGGTACCCAGTAAAAATTGGCTTCTTTGTTCAAGCATTGTCTGATGTTGATATGGGAGGATGTGGTCTATACCGAAACAGCACCACTGACGGGTGTCAATTCCTTGATGGAAAACTTGTTAGCTGGCAATCCATGAAACAAACATGCGTGTCTCTTTCTACGGCCAAAACTGAATACATCGCCGCAACATCTTGCACTTCACAGGTCATATGGATACAAAGTCAAATTATAGACTATCACATAAACATGAAGAAAATTCCCCTCTATTGTGATTCAGAAAGCGCTATTCGGATATGTCACAACTCAAAAACGAAACATATAGCACTGAGATACCACTTCATCAAGGATCATGTAGAAAATGGTAACGTTGAAATCCACTTTATTCGATCTGCTGATCAATTAGTTGACATTTTCACGAAATCCTTACCTGAAGCAATTTTGTAATAAAATACTCCAAGGCTTAGGAATGATGGAAGCTGAATCAGTACCAAAACCATGTTAGCCTCATTAAAATTAGACAAGCGAAATAGAGTGAACGTCGGTCTATTTCGGTTCCAGACTTTTCGTAAAGTGAAATGAACCGAACGCTCGGTCCATATCGCTTCATCACTCCAAAGGTGAAATTTTGGTTTTATAATTTTTGTACACTATATATCTCTTTTCTCAATTAATTTTATGGTTTTTTTTCTTTTCATAAAATCTAAAACTCTTTTCTTTTCTATTTTTATTTCTTTTTAGAAAATTCATAAAATCCAAAAGTATTTTCTTTTTTGTTTTTATTGTAAGTTTTCAGAAAAATCAAAATGATCAAAAATATTTTATTTTGTGTTTAGTTTTATTCATTTTTTTTCTCACAAATAAAACCAAAATACCAAAAATATCACATTGAAAGGACTTATGGACAACTTCCGATGTTGAAGCTGGGGCATGTATTGTTGGATTAATGTCTAAGTCCGTAACTATAATTGGTAAGACTTGACACGACCCGACATGGTCCATTTGGGTTGCATGGCATCATGTATTTGGATAGACTAAAATGAGAGAAATAACACTTAAGGTTGGTTAATATATTATAAGTTCTAATATATTAATAAGATTATTTAATTAGTATTGATCAAGAATTAATCTGGAATTAATTAAGTGATCAAAAGAAGACTAATTAAATATATGGGTTGATTGTGTAAATCATCCATACTTTTATAGTGGGATAAGACTCCATGGATTATCAAGTTTGGCTAAAACCCATAGGATGCTCCATGGTGTATTTGAACCCATAGATCCAAGGAAATGGAAAGCCATGACAATTAGGGTTTACCCTAATTGTGACACTATATAAAGATCTTATTCTTGGAAAAATCGGCCACTATGTGTGAGTGAAAGGGCTAGTCGATTTTTATGAAGTGTGGATTTCTCTCTAATCTATTCCAAGTGTATTTGGTGTTGTGTGAACCATTTGAGGTGTCTCAGTTGGGGCACTAGGCACTCAAGCTTCATGAAGACATTCTACATCAAAGAGGTATGTAATTCTAACTTGATATATTCACATGAATCAATGTTATTATGCTAGTTAGGATGAATACCTTGGAAAGTTCATATTTGCATGTATAATAGAGAAAACATAGATCCAAGGTATTTAGGGTTGCATGTACACTTAGGAGTGTTAGAATGCTCAAAACCCAACAGTGGTATTAGAGCCTAGGCTTGTTTTCAATTATACTTGATGCAAATTGTTGAAAAATGATGAAAAAAAATCGATTTTCTGGTTTTTGGGCACTGGACTCGTCGAGTCCACTGATGAATTCGCCGAGTCCATGAAGAAAATCATCCTACTCGTCGAGTAGGTTGATACACTCGACGAGTAGGAGCCCTAGACAACATATTTTCGAGTTTTTTTTGGTTAGAAATGGATTAGGAACATTACCCTAAGATGTTTTTGGACTTATAAACTTGTTTTTGTATGTGGTAATGTTCATGCTAATCCAATTTCAAAGATAATTGTCAATAGATTCATGTTTTGTGTTAGTTTAAAAGTTATGCTAATTACATGAAAAACATTGATGTGAATTATTTTTGTTCATATGAGTTGCTTAGATTAATAGATAAGTTAATTGATTATGTGTTTTCAATCCATTTTAATCTAAGAGATGATTCTAAAATGTGTTTGTGTAACTTGTCCTTACATGAAAGGTCACATTCAAGGTTCTTAAAACTCATAAAAGATGGCAAAGGTTACAAAATAAAGAGTCTTGTTCTCATTAAGTGGTTTTATGATACCATAACTTGTCCTCAAGTTATGCAGGTTCAAGAGTCACTTCATTACGTAATAAAATGTGTAACCTTAATTAATTCCGTAAGTTACAAAATAAAGAAAAGTTACATTCTTTTATTAGTTTAAAGTCTTCCATAACTTGTCCTCAAGTTATGGAACTTGAAGAGTCTTTTAATTAAAACTACTTTAAACACATAAGTTATGGAATTAATTAGTTTTGAATAGTTTCAAAAAACTTTCCCTCAAGTTTTGGAATTTGAAAAGTTTTCACTTATGAATACTTTAATTCCAGGTTAGCCCTTAGAATTTTAAAAGTTAAAATTAAACCTTTATACTTTATAATATTATAAGTTAATAAATATATATATATATATATATATATATATATATATATATATATATATATATATATATATGTGTGTGTGTGTGTGTGTGTGTGTGTATAAGAGTAAAGTCAGTCCTACCATTACTAGGCCTCATTCACCAAGCCGGTCTATAAGGGGGTATAAGGTTACTGCCTATAAAATGGCAGTTTAATTGGTGTCCACTCTCACCCACTGCTTCCTTGACTGGTGGAGGGTCGTTAGCCGAACGGGTAGGACAAAGACTATAATTCTCCCTTCATTAAAAGTATTAATGATGAATACTAAGTAACTAAACCTTTTATAAATACCCAATCTTAGTTACTTAGGAAAATGTGAATAAGGTGCTAATCCATGAAATTACACTTTGCGCTTTGTTTAAATCGGTTAGTGGAGCGTGTGTGGTTAACCAGCACACTAACTCGTATTTAACAAGGTAGGCAAAGGGTAACTTAATGTTTACCATAGTATCGATGGAGCGTGTGTGGTTAACCGGCACAGTGATTGAAGGGTAAACACTGAAGAGTACCAAGTAATTTGCATGGTTACTTCACACCTTGTTTTTTGATCCTCGGCATCCTAGTCACAAAACCTGAAGGGCACACTCGAGATTGAAACATGCCATTGAAAACTTCAATGAATCTCAAAAGAATCTAGGAGTTTCAAAACCAGTTAAAACCTAATTATACATTTCGTTTATCTTGGTGGAAATTGGTGAATCGTCATTCACCTACCTTCAAATATTTTATAGCTTGTATTACGGCATCCCTCTTCCAAGTTATAAAAGTATTGTGTTGGGTCCTAGCCTTAATATTTCATACTGGGTGTTATATTAAGGACTTTAAATCAACTATCTTGAATATCTCCCAAAAGATGTCTGGTTTAGACATCTATGATCTTCCCAAATCTCTTGAAACAAGTTTAGGGTTGCATGTACACTTAGGAGTGTTAGAATGCTCAAAACCTAACAGATATAACTCCATTTATCTTTGTACTTGCTAAGTGTCCCTAGAACGATGTTGCTGCATGATGACCGAAGCCTCAAAGACTTCAAGTGAAGCCTTAATGATTTGATATATACATATCTAATTTTCCCAATCAGGCTGATAAAATCACTTAAGTCACGAGCTACCTTACTCTTCTCATATTGACTCAAGACTTAACTACTTTTTCACTTTCGCATAGCAGAGGTACTTTCGGTTATTTCATCACTTCATCACTTTTCTCCATCATATTTCACTTCATGAATGTAACCCTTGAGACACTCAAAATTTACAACTGAGGTTTATGGTTACACAACATCTACATTAATGATCTTAGTTTCGTTTCACCACGTGCTAAGTGAAACCCAAAATCCAACACCTATAATGAATTTACGGTGAACAATCAAACGTTCTAGTCTTCACCCAAGTATTAACAAAACCACTTTAGTGGGAAGTACCAAGAAATATATTTTTTATTTTTTGAGTGATCTTTATGAAATTATCTAATACCAAGAACTTTCTGATGAGTTTTGGCCATAAGAACATCCTATGTGCTCATACAAACCCTAATGCTTGGATCTAGGTTTCTCTATTGTACATGCAATTCATCGAAGACTATAAACCCTAGATCTAGTATATGATAATCAATATAACATATGAATTAGGGTTTAGATCATACCTTGATTGTTATGTAGCAATAACAATCTCAATTCCTTCTTGTAATGACTTTAGAAAGCTTAGAGTCACAAATGTCACTCCTCTAATGGTTCACAAACACCAAGAGTAAGAGGATGAAGAGGAGAAGAGAAGGAGGCTGCCCAAAATCATCCAAAACCCTAGAGAACAAGTTCACCACGTTTTTGGGGATTAAGGGTGCTATTTATACATGTAGGCTATTAGGGTTATAAACTAGGAAACCCTAATTTGACTGCTTAAGCCCTAAGCAGCCCATGGATTCCTTTCTTAAAGGCCTTGGATGATTTCCAATGGGTTTCCCCATAGAATTCATCTAACCTTATAATATAAGGAAATCCATAGCCCAATTACAATTATCTTATAGTTACAATTCCAGTCCCTTAAGTTTAATTAATCTCTTTTAGCCACAAAATTAATTATCAATTAATTCTTGACTAATATTAATAAAACAATATGATTTCTCCTTTAATATATTATTCCCATAATATATTAATAAATCATACTTAATCCTTTCTCTCTATAATTCATCCTATCAAGTTGCTTTGGTGAAGGCAACCCAAAAGGACCATGCACCATCGGGTCAAGTACATACCAAAATAGTTATGGACTTAGACACTAATCCAACAGTCTCCCACTTGGATAAGTCTAATAACTATTCTGCGTATGACTTCAGATCCTGATCTGCAATCGTAGCTTTCTAAAGCCGCTATCAACTCTAATCCTATCAGATATGCGTGTCCTTTAGATAAGGGATCATATATTCCTCCATTCTAGATATCTCATAAGACATGATTTCTAATCATTCTCTCTGTACTATTTCCCGACTTCCGATTTATGATGACTGACTAATTGAACAAATCAAATTAGCCCTAGCCCGGCCGAGCATTTAGGTTTGTCATCACTAAATCATCGAGGGGCCCAAAGATATCGCTTTTATCCTACTTTGGATAAAAGGAACGGATAAACTTTGATTCAATGCTTGTTTGAATTCACTCACCGAATCACACACAACAATATGTTTTATAACACCAAGTTACTGGTGCGTTTACATGTTATCAATGTGCAACCGACTCGCAGGATACAACTCACACATCTCAGTTTCAAGAATATAAGATGTCATCATCTCACCAATCACTTGTGATGAAATCCATGAACTGATCCAAGTGAGCGTGGGTTTAATCCAATGCTCAAATCATATTCATAAGCACTCATGAACGTTGCAGTAAACATTTGCTTATGTCTAATGCTCTTTAGATAATCCACACACCAATTCACAACAGTCTTCATTCATATCTACTACCAACATATAAACGACTGTGGCCCGTTTGAATAATTTGACTGTTCTTAACCAATTAAATTATTCAGGAAGTCAAAACATGCAAAGTGAAACACAAGAATAATACTAATCCTGTAACAACCCGAAATTTTGTTCCCTCGCCGTAACCGTTTCATTAATAAAACTCGTCTTAAGCGAGTTGTTTCGATTTTGTCTTCGAGCTAGGTCAAATAAGTTAAAACTTTTATTTTGACCATCTAAGTATCCAAACATGTTGGAAACATGTGAAAACGTCCCAAACTAGTAATTTGAAAATTTTTAGTTTCGACCATATCGGGTAACGACTACTTAATCGGGTGTAATCCAAAGCATCGGTTAATGTCGGTATCGGATAAAATTCCACCGTGTATCCAATTCAAACCATATTTAAAGTGAATTAAGACTCATTTGGAGCCTTTTGACTCTCTCTCTAACCTCTCTCCTCAACTCAAGAATTTGGTCCAAAAATCATCCATTTCAAGCCTCAAAACACCAAGGTAATCACCCTAGCTCCTAGTATAACATCCTTAGCCTTCATTTTCATGTTCAAATCATGGAATAGGACCATAAACATGTGTTTACAGCCCTGGAACAACCTTAGACCGTGAACACATGTAAATGTGTTTTTGAGCCTTAAAACCCATCCAAATCACCATAGGAGCTACGATATGGCTTAAGGACTTATTGGATTAGACTTAGAACACCTTGAATATCATTTTTGAGGAGTAAACATGAGTGTACTGCCCATGAACAAGCTTGGGCCGTAAACACCATTTCATCGGGAGTAAACTCCTTTTTGGGTGTTAAAATGCAACTTACACACCTCATAAGCCTTGGAATAAATCCTAGAACCAACCAAAAATTATTTGGGGGCCTTAAACATTACAAAAACCCTACATTTGAGAGTTTACAGCCATAGCATATGCTCCAGGGCCGTAAACTCCTATATATGTGTCATTTGATGCCCTAAACTCACCCCAAGTCATGTAAAATTGAGTTGAATCATTTGTGATTAATCATTGACCTTCAAAACAATTATTAATGATGTGGGTGAGAGTTTACGGCCGTAAACTCATCATTTAGTCCATATAGTTGAGTTAAATCCTTGATAATGCCCTAGAACCAAACCTAGCAACACCCCTCATTTGATTTAAGGCCATTTAATACATAAAACACCCCACCATGAGTTTACGGCCGTAAACTTATGGGGATGAGGTGTTTATGGCTGTGAACACTCCCTAGAGTTTACTCTTGGAGAGTAAACTCCATATCCTAGCCATTCATGTCCAGAAACATCACCCGGGTCACTCCAAACACTTAATTTGAAGTGTTTTCACGTCTTGGAGTGTATAATCATATCTAATCAGTGAATTTAAATCTAATTAGATATATTTGTGTATCATTTAACATTACATAGGAACCTCGCTCGTATTCAAGCCTCGATTCAACGCCTAGCATCCCATTCGACACATTTCCACGCCTGGTGAGTTCATACCCCTACCCTTTTTCAATGGCTTTTCAATGTTTTCATGGGGGGGAATACAAGCAAAAGTACAAGAATATCTTGTACTTGAATTCATTATTTCATTTAATTGGTTTCATAATTCTTACACTTTTAAGAATTGAAAACAAATTAACAAACTGTTTTAACTTGCAGAGTTGTTTGTTCAAACCGATTTTTCAATTCTTGTTATATATTGTTATGTTTTATACATCACAATTGATTGTTCATACTTATATTGATAGAGTTTATAAAACATATGCAATGTCTGTAATAACACACCTAGGTTCGAGTGTAAAGGACAGACACCATTAGAAAACATAAAACATTTGTAATGTCCTTGATAAAACACCTAGGCTCGAGTGTAAAGGACAGGATCCATTAGAACTTAGATATTCATAGATACTACTTCCCTAGGCACGAGAAGTAAAGGGAAATATTAAATATTGGAGACTCGTCCTCTGTAACACTTCCTTGGCAAGAGAGAGTGGAGGACTACCCTTGTAACCAGAATATCCGAATGTAGGAGAGCGTGACTTGAGTGTATAGATCTATACGGGACTGACAATCCCGCACCTGGCTGCTAGCTACAATCGAACCGAAAGGTTCAAGGGTGACGAAAGTCATAAAAAGGATACTGGCCCTGGCCCGAGTCATATCTAGTCTGAAGTATGGTTAAGGACTCGCAATCAAGATTATTAATGCTTTACACTTATTTATTAGTTTTATGTACGTAATAAAACTAATGTACCTTTGAGGATAAACGGAATCGGTAATAGTTCGCACATACAGAATCGGTAACAGTTCACACACACACACACATTCAGGAAAACATGGGGTTTTCCTGGGGATAACATTGAACATAATCAGAATCGGTAACAGTTCACACACACACACATTCAGGAAAACATGGGGTTTTCCTGGGGATAACACTGAACATAATCGGAATCGGTAACAATTTACACACACATACATTTAGGAAAACATGGGGTTTTCCTGGGGATAACGTTGAACATAATCGGAAATTGGTAACAGTTCGCACACACAGAATCGGTAATAGTACACACACACCTGTAGGAAAATATGGGATTTTCCTAAGTAACAGTAGTACGTAACCAGAAAAGTATAACAGGTTAGATAACTAAACTTTACAATTCACAAGAAAAATCATGTTTTCAGTGTACAACTTTACTTTACATGTTGATAAACGATAACCAACTTTTTTTAAGAAAATATGGGATTTTCTTGGTTAACCACTTTTTCAGGAAACCAAAGGAACTCGTGCATTTTCATAAAAACAAACCGCTTATGAACTCACCAGCTTTATGCTGATTTTCAGACCGCTTGTATTCTCAGGTCCGCATTAGACAGGTACCCGACGATCTCTTTTGTTGAAGATGGAGTGCATAGAAGACTCGTCTTTCTATTGTTTAAACTATGTATGTATGAAACTTGTAACACTTTACTTTTCAACTGATGTAATGAAATCTATGTAATGTAATGTTTTGTGTTTTACTTCGCCTACTATGTACATTGGTTATGATATTCACATGAAGTCACCTTCACCCCGAGACGTTTCCGCCTTCGGTTTCGGGGTGTGACAAATCCCATATGGCCTCAAACCTTTTGAGTATAAATAAAACACTTTTTATTTATCACCATATCGATTACTCATTATTTGTTGTTTCGGGAAATCAACTTCTTACTTGAATTACAACACTTATCCCATGCTCTCAGCATGCACACAATGTTTACCTATGGTTCTTACATTGTGAAAGAGATCAAATGAACACATTTCCAGTCATACTCATTCCACAACTCCCAAGCCTTATCACAAGTGTAAGGATATCAAATTCTTGCCACTTACAAAATATGTTAGATTCTAACATTTTATGCAATGATCCTTTCGTAATGTCACTGCACTAAAGTCACAATGACTATTGGCAATGAAATTACAAAGTCCTCTATCGGAGATTGTTACAAGACAATTCCATAGATGTGATGTCTCTCACTCAAAGTACATTTCTTTGAACATCCTTTTTGCATAAAGTTTCTAATCTAGACATATATTGTCAATATCTAACTCCCAATATGGAAACCTTTCCATACTTACCATACGACAACTTATTCTTAATAGAATCTTATCTATTCATAATAATGTCAGTATACTCCATCCAATACTATACTTCCAACTACTCACAAGCGACCAATCCTCGGTGAACTTTGGATTGTCCTTTGATAGTTGTTTAATTATCTTAGTCAAAACCGATTCTTGTCCTTTTTCCCTCTAAATGCGCTAGACATTTGGAAAATTTTAGAATGGTCAAAACCGAAGCGTATGGGACACGATTCATAATGCCTTACATAAAGATTTGATACTTTATCAATCTTCTGCCATAATATTCTATGTAGTATGCTCTCACAATTCGAATTATGAAGAGGAATCGCATAATCATAATCAAAATTTAAGAACACACTATGTATCCTTGACTAAAGTTATTAACATTCCACAACCTAAGCCTTTAGTTTTGAAATGAAGCATAATACTCTCTCCCTTAATTATAGCAAAAACAACTATTCAACCCTTACAACTTTGCAAAGCATGACTCTTATTTTCTATAACTAATATTGCTAACTTGCAATATTTTCCTTAATAATCATACAATCATAAAATTTATGCTCCCACTATCATGATGATTATTATATACATAACACTTATGCTCCCACTAGCTTTGACATGTATTCAGAAAACAGCTTAACTTCCAGAAAAATAATACTTATTGAATTTCTTAAGTTTATGTTTCTAATACCTAATGCTATGATAAGTCTTTATCAAGGCTTCTCAAACTTATACACCTTTGCTTTAGATATCTCATATGTGTGTCTAAACAATTGATACTAATTGCCAAATCTCACAATTCAAATCATGGAAAGGGATACCGTAGCCATAATCGAATTCGAGAATACTATTTTACAATCACTATCTTCTTAAAATTTCTATTAGTGAATGCATTTTCTTACAGTCATTTTCATGAAGGAGGGAATCTTATGACACTTAGATTTTAATTGTGTATGTGTGTGTTCCTATCCATGTGAATTTGTCAAAACCAAGGTTTGCGACAAATCCAAAGTCATATGGACTGAACATTCTTAATCTTGACTTCTTGCCTTATGGTAACACAGCTTCCCACCATGTCTTCCAAGTAGTTGAGCAGCTCATACTTTCCATTGATCAAGGTGCCTGCCTTTTATGCGTTCAAATGAGAACTCATAGAACTCACTGTTGGATAAGGTGTCTAAGTCCATAACTATTTCTGGTATGTACTTGACCCGACCCGGCATGATCCATTTGGGTTGCATGGCACCATGCAATTGGATAGACTAAATGAGAGAAATAACACTTGGAGATTATTAATATATTATAAGTTCTAATATATTAATAATATTATTTGATTAGTTTGATCAAGAATTAATTTAGAATTAATTATGTGATCAAAAGATAACTAATTAAATATATGGGTTGATTATGTAAATCATCCATATCTTGTATAGTGGGCTAAGAGGCTCCATGGATTGTCAAGTTGGGTTCCACCCATAGGATGCTCCATGGATGCTCCATGGGAGTTACAAACCCATGGGTCATGGAAATGAAGAGTCATGACACATTAGGGTTTAACCATAGATGTGTCAACACTATATAAGAAACATGTTCTCCACCTAAAATCGGTTACACTAAGAAACAAGAGGGCTTGGCCGATTTTTGAGAAGTGTGTGTTCTCTCATAAGTTCTTTCAAGAGCATTTGGTGTTGTGTGAATCATTTGAGGCATCACACTTGGGGTGCTAGGCTCACAAGGTTTCAAGGAACACAAACAACAACAAGGTAAGTAATTCTATCTACTATTCAAGTTAAAATTGTTCCCCATGTATGCTAGACAGGAATATAACCTTGGAATTCAACTTTGCATGATAATTAGACAAACATAGATCCAAGGTTATTAGGGTTGCATGTACACTTAGGAAGTGTTAAAATGCTCAAAATCCCATCAGTGGTATCAGAGCCTAGGCTTGTTTGTTTTTTTATTTGTGCTTAAAAGTTGAAAAAAAAAAGTTGAAAATCTTGCTGTCTGGGAGTGGACTCGTCGAGTTCATGTGTATCTTCAACCAACTCGGCGAGTGAGTTCATGCACTCGGCGAGTAGGGTCGACTGATTGCAGAATTTCGATTTAGTTGCTGGAAATGAATTAGAAACATTACCCTAAACTGTTTTGGTAATTGAAAACTTGTTTTTGGTGGTGTAATGTCTTTGCTAATTCATTTACAACAACTAGTTATCAAAATTACAAAGTTTTAAGTGTAATTTATGAATGTGTTCATATTCATTTTCTTATTCTTATGATGTTTTAGATGATCATAGGAATTATTTGTAACCTATGTGGTAGATTAATTCTTGATCATAATGTGTTTTAATGGAATCCATAACTTGTCCTCAAGTTATGGAAAAACCAAGAGTCACACTTGAATTAAAACCATTAAAACAAACACAAGAGTTAGAAAAATGAAGAGTCTTCATTTTATTACTCTATTAAACTCATAAGTTACAAGAAATGAAAAGTTTTGAAAGTTACAAAACTTGCCCTCAAGTTTTGGAACAAGTAAAGTTAAGTTAAAACTTTAAGTTCCAACCCCTAGAATTTTAAAAGTTAAAATTCAACCCTTATACTTATATTATGATGATTTAATAATTATATATATATATATATATATATATATATATATATATATATATATATATATATATATATGTATAAGAATAAAGTCGTCTTACCGCTAGTACGCCTCATTCACGAAGCCGGTCTATAAGGTGGGTATAAGGTTGTTGCCTATAAAATGGTGACTTAATGGGTGTCTACTCTCACCCACCGCTTGCTTGACTGGTGGAGGGTCGTTATCCGAACGGGTAAGACAAGGACTTATAAACTCTCATTCAAAGTATGATGAATATTATAAAGTAACTAAATGTTTTATTAAATTCCCAATCTTAGTTACTTTAGGAAAATGTGAATAAGGTGCTAATCCATGAAATTACACTTTACACTCTGTCTAAGTCGTTGGTGGAGCGTGTGTGGTTAACCGACACACTAACTTGGACTTAACAAGGTAGGTAAAGGGTGACTTAAGGTTTATTATAGTATCGGTGGAGCGTGTGTGGTTTACCGGCACATCGATTGAGTGATAAACTTTAAGGGTACCAAGTGATTTGTATGGTTACTTCACACCTCGTTTTGTGATCCTCGGTATCCCAGTCACAAAACTTGGAGGGCACTCTCAATATTGAAACATGCCTTGAAAAGTTCATTGAATCTCAAAGAATCTAGGAATTTCTAAGAACCATTTATAAAACCTAATATCTAATATTTCGGTTTTCGTGGTGGAAATTGGTGAATCGTCATTCACCTACCTTTCAAATATGGTATAGCTTAGATTACGGCATACCTCTTCTAAGTTATATTATATTGTGATTGGATCCTAGCCTTAATATTACATTTGGGTGTTTTATTAAGGACTCTCTTAAATCTATACTAAACTTGTTCTCCTCTTTCAGATGTCTTCAAATAATGCTTCTGTCTCGAATCCTAATGGTTCCTTTACTCTTATGAGTTTGTGTAGGAAAGTCACCTTTGATGGATCCAACTTCAATGAATGGATCAGAAACATCAGGATGATTACCCGCTACGAGGATAAAGAATATGTCCTTGACAAGGAGCTTAAGGAGATTGATGAGACCACTGCAACTCCTTAGGAGATCGCTGACTTTCAGGCACATGAAAGGGATGCTACGAAAGTAGCATGCATCATGATGGCCACAATGACAGCAGAACTCCAAAAGTCCTATGAGGATTTTCTACCCTTATGAAATGCACCAAGATTTGGTGGAAAGATACCATCAAAGTGCACGACAAGAGAGGTACGAAATCATCTGCTCCATGATAACAACCATGATGAAGGACGGGGATTCCGTCACGAGCCACATGCAGAAAATGCAAAGATATGTGGATCGATTGCTGAAGCTTAATGTGAACTTCCCTGAGGAGCTTGCAATAGATATAATTTTGCGCTCCTTACCATCGTGCTATGATCAATTCCGCATGATATATCACATGAATAAGGAAGAGGTCACACTCAGCAAACTTCAGGGACTTCTCAAGACTGCAGAATCAGGTCTTAAGGGGAAGTCGGTTGCTATCACTCCTACTCCAAACTCAACTCCGGTTTTGGCAATCGGGAAAAGTCGAGGGAGGAAGAGAAAGAGATCTTCGAAGGGTACCAAGGCTCGGACCCTTGATGGCTCTTCTTCAGGTGGAACCAAGAAAGGTTTCATTACTCCTTCTTCTGTGTAACAGCCCGGAATCTCAAGTATTGTTAAAATTATATTTTGGGGTGTTTTAAAGGGGGGACTCGGCGAGTTGGAGCCAGACTCGCCGAGTAGGATCGCAGACCTGGTCGCGGGTTCGCGACTGGACTCGACGAGTCAGATAGGGACTCGGCGAGTCTGCGCTGTTTAGCGAAAACCCTAGTCGTTCAGGTTTGGGACGTATAAAGGGGACTTATAGGCTGTCATTGTTCGTTTTAGCCTTCTGAGAAGAACTATAAATCGATTGTGTGCATCTAGATCAAGATTAAAGGCCATTGGTGATTTTGAAGGAGTTGTTGTGCAAAGAAGAGAAGGGCTTGGCTAAGGAACAGCAAGGGGGTCACATTATGAGGATTGGGGACACAGAGAGCACATTATCCAGGTAAGAATTCGTGTATACTCTGCTATGGTGATGTATTTTGAGGATTAGGGTTTATGGAACCCTTTTATGGATAGATTGAATGTTACCCTTGTTCCCCAAATGATTGTAACCCTGTATTAGGACCCTTGGAGGTCCAGAATACCCCCATGTCTGTGCATCTCGGGAATTGGTGAAGGTTTTGGATTGAAATCCTTATGCCTTAGGTCAACATGTGAATTATAAGTCTTGGGGTGTAGCATGAGCACCGAAATGAGGACCATACATAATGGATCAGACTAGGAAGGCCAGACCTATGAATGATCGGAGCAGTTCCGACCTTAGGGAGCAGTTTGAGCGGCTGCATGGCATGGACTCGCCGAGTCAGATGAGCAGACTCGGCGAGTAGCTTGAAGAATAACTGGGACTCGTCGAGTTGTTCCTCAGACTCGGCGAGTGGAGTCGGGGTGGCCCCGTGATTCTTCCAGGAGTAACTCGTCGGGTCAAGGAGGATACTCGACGAGTAGAAGGGAAACCTTAGAGGATTGGAGGACGACTAGACTCGCCGAGTCGCCAGAGTACTTGCCGAGTCCGGTCGAGTTGACCGTGGACCGTTGACCACAGTTGACCCATGTGTGATTTCTTAGGGTCAGTTAACGTGGAAGATAAAAGTATTAATAAGAGATATATGATGTTATAGGGAACTTGTAGCTCGGCGGATCAAGTACGAGGGATTTCAGGAGTTGCTAACTTTCAGTATCCGCGAGGTGAGTCTTCTCACTATACTGTACCCGGAAGGGTTTGACTATGTGACTGGAAGGTCGGGTATGATATGTGTTATAAGTGATATAAATGGAAAGGTAATTGCTATGCGTGCTATGTATGTTTATATGGGCCGGAAGGTAATATGTTATGCGACCGAAAGGTCGAATATGATATATGATATATGTGCTATCTGTGTTAGGTTAAATGTATTATGTGCTGTGTATGTTTATGGGCCGGAAGGAAATATGTTATGGGCCGTTAGGCAATATGTTATGGGCCGGAAGGCGAATATGTTACGGGCCGGAAGGCGGGTTGTGTTGTGGACCGGAAGGTCAGGGCCTGGAAAGGGGTATATGCGTAAGTTGTATATTGGGGAACTCACTAAGCTTCGTGCTTACAGTGTTTGTGTTATGTTGTTTTCAGGTTCTTTCAGTAACACGGGATGGCACCGGCTCGATTGTACACACCAGAGAAAGAGTCAAATTTTGGAGGATCCTGGTTTTCTATTCAAGTGAAAATGAAACTATGCTTTGTAATTCAATTATGAACGAGATTTTTAACAAGTGTTTTAATATTAAAATGATTATTTTAAATGAAAATTTTGCCTTGAAATTTACGGTGTTACAAATTGGTATCAGAGCCTTGGTTTGAGGGATTCGGATGCGCCTTCGGGTAAATCTGGACTCAAACTGAGGAAGTAAGAAAAAGTTTTCAAATAAATAGTTTTCTAAAAGTGAATAAGAGTTCAAAGAGAAAGCAAGAAAGAGAAGTGTGTACAATCAGCCAGAGTCAAACGGTGATTTCCCAAAATACCCTTACTTTTGTGTTATGAAATATTTATGATGCACTTTATGAGATATTATTGCATGCTAGAGACAGGCTAGGTATTTTATATCTTAGGACTAGAGTGGCCTGATTTGTGATGCCTTAGCCTAGGGTTTGTTGTTATATGTGCGTTATGCTTTTGAGTATGTGATGAGTGAGAGTATCCAGTTAGAACGCACGAGGGGTAGAGTTACAGAGTTCAGGGGTATTTTTGAGGATGAGCTGAGAAGGTGGAGTTATCACAGATAAGGAGTCCTATGTATTCTTCGATGCTCGAATGCTGCTTGCTTTGTGCTTTGTGGAACTCTCGATGATGGGAGTCAGCTACTAAGTGAGTATGATGATATTCAGGAGGTAGATGGCTGACATCATTAGGAGCTCTTCAGCAGCTGATAGCAAAGAAGTGGGAGGACGACGGAAGAGACTAGGGAGTAAACCTAGCCAAATGAGTGCGCTAGTAAAGTAGAGGATTTCGCTGGAGAGCGGGCACGTGCGATGGGATTGGTGAAAGAGCAGGTCGAGCAGCTACTTAGGAGCTCTGGGATGGTCCGTGTGGAAAGTATGGGTAGATGTGGCAGGTAGTATGGGCCCGTACTACTGAAAGTAGAGGACCCATACTTGTTACAGGGAGCATTCTGAAGGTCCTAAGGAACAGATTGAGGAGTGATGTTATGGTTCGAGTACCATACATCGGAGCAGATTGAGAAGTGATGCTATGGTTCGAGTACCATACATCGGAGCCGATTGAGGAGTGATGTTATGGTTCGAGTACCATACATCGGAACAGATTGAGGAGTGATGTTATGGTTCGAGTACCATACATCGGAGCGGATTGAGGAGTGATGTTATGGTTCGAGTACCATACATCGGAGCAGATTGAGAAGTGATGCTATGGTTCGAGTACCATACATCGGAGCAGATTGAGGAGTGATGTTATGGTTCGAGTACCATACATCGGAACAGATTGAGGAGTGATGTTATGGTTCGAGTACCATACATCGGAGCAGATTGAGAAGTGATGCTATGGTTCGAGTACCATACATCGGAGCAGATTAAGGAGTGAAACTATGGTTCGGGTACCATACACCGGAGCAGATTGAGAAGGGTTGTCATGGGATTAGTACCATGGTTCGTAGTGAATGATGTTGGTGATTATTTTATTATCCGGTCATGATCGATGAGGTAGAGATCGGACGCTATGGGTTTTAGGCCTGCAGACCATGATTGAGTACGAAGAGGCGTCCCTCGAGAGGAAAGGCGAGTGCCTATTAGAGTATTTTGGTAAGGAGTTAAAGGAAGGAGAAAATTTCGGTCTGAGTTGAGCAATCAGTCGATAGGGGAGAGGTCATCTTCTAGGTGGGTGGTGCTATTTTTGTTCGTGTGCAAGACACGGGAGGCCTGATGTTTCAGTTTTGGGTTTGGGGGTACACCCTACAGGTCGTATCAGTGATGATTTTCCCCAGAGTAGCAGGTGGCAGGTGTGCCGTGAGGCAGTGACTTATCGGGAGCAGACAGTCAGTTGGGACTGAGGTAGTCGAGGACCACACCACACCTAATTGAGAATAGTAGGTTGTGTTATAGTGGTAGTAGTGGGGAGTTCAGTTGAGTTTTGCAGTGCAGGGAGTTTTCGTCTATGTTGGGAGTGGGTCCCTGTCCTTGGGAAAATTCCGGTGTTGGAACATTAGTTGATGAGTTGAGGTGAGAGGAACGATGATTTTGCGGTGCAGTCTATGAGACAGGGATGTTATTGAGCAGTTGAGATGCTTAGTGTTGGATTGGTATGAGATTTGGAACGATTAGAGGCAGTCGTGATGAGAGGTTCTTGAGGAGTTCATCAGAGGTTCAGAGTATAGGGGGTTGATTGAGTTCCTTAAAAGGGAATTATCGGGCGTGGTGTAGCACTTTCCGGGGACAGGTGCGATTTCGCTGGTGGAAAAATAGTCGTGGGTTGGTTGTGTGCTAATTGGTAATGGTTCGAACCCTAAGTGGGGGAGAACCGGGTGCAGTATGTAAAGCAAAGATTTGTCAAGAGTAGTTATAAGTGGAGTATAGAGATATGCTGTAAGAAATCATGAGACCAGAGATGTCGGTGATCGAGGAAAGGGGTCAGAGTGAGTTAATGCGGGAAGTACTTGAGGAGGAGGACGAATGTATCCATGACAGGTGATTGGTGTTGTTGCAAGTAGATAGAGAATGACTGGGCGGCCAACTCCCGGGGTCGGTATGCGTATCCTTGTTTGGATCTTGAGCGTCGGGAAAAAGAGTTTCGGAGAATTATCAGCATATTTCGTAGAATCAGCGTTTTCTCGTATTCCAATCGAGAAATTATATGCACTGAAGTTGTAATGGGGGAAAAATGTAGATCTAATTATGGGGTTCAGAGGAGATGTATTATTGTGCCTATATGATGCTTGGGGCAGGAGATCAGTGGTTGTGGCAGGATCTTGTGATGTTTTGTTGGGGTATTCTGAGATATCCGGGTATGATATCTTTATTTCGGAGTTACTTGTGAATCCTGAATTGAATCGACGTGTGGCATATCAAGTATCTGTGAATCTAGTGGGAGCCCTTCGAGTATAGGCATCCAGGGAGATTATTGAGAGAGTGGATTTTCGCAAAGATGGGCATTTGTTACGTTGATTGCCTCCAGAGTTTGTGATGGATATTCGAGCCGTAGTACTCCCTACTCAGAGGGTGTTGTGATGTTGCGTGGAGTTGCAGTACTCACTAGATGGCAAGAGAATTTCGATGTTGGAATGTTTTTCGAGTAGTGCATGATGTGGAAGAGTTGGGTTTGAGTAGCCCTGGTATTGAGTCCTTGGAGCTTGGATGTTGAGTCGGGGGCGAGACGGGGGTCTCCGTCTCTGTCAGGAGATGCGGGGAGATACGCAGGGATGATGCGGAGCAGAAACCAGAGATTTGAGTTGAGACGATCCTCGGTTGGATTGTATTTTTCTCGCATGAGGAAAAGAGGATTTCGTGACTTGCGTGTCACTGGGCCGGGATAGTGGTCACGGGGAGGAAGTTAGTGGGACACTTGGATCATGATACGGGTGACGTTGGGGGCTCAGCTGTGGAGCCAAAAGTTGATCTGGTACTCAGTCTTGAAGAGGAATATGAGAAAGGAGATTATCCTGATGACATCTAAGGACACTTTAGAGAGAGTGAACGATTCAGACGCTCGAAGACATGCTTCAGGCATGTGTATTAGATTTCGGAGGAAGCCGCGGTACGTATTTATCCTTGGTTGAGTTGTCCCATATCAACAACCATCATTAGTGCATTGGTATGCCGCCCTTTGAGCTGTTGCATAGGAGGTGATATTGAACCCTCATTTGCTGAGGAGAGGTAACGCATGGACCCGAGAGTCCTTGCGAGCAGATCCAGAGCATGTGCGATACATGGAGTAGTGGCAAGGTCGTCAAGCGGATTTCCCTAGGCAAGGGAAGAGAAAGCTATGTTGGGGCTAGTGCAGTATGTGTATGCGAATACAAGAAGGGAACTCGTTTGCTGAGGAGAGGTAACGCATGGACCCGAGAGTCCTTACGAGCAGATCCAGAGCATGTGCGATACATGGAGTAGTGGCAAGGTCGTCAAGCGGATTTCCCTAGGCAAGGGAAGAGAAAGGTATGTTGGGGCTAGTGCAATATGTGTATGCGAATACAAGAAGGGAACTCGTGAGAGTTGCTCTGAGAGTGCGAATGGGTCTCTCAGTCGTTCCGAAATGGATAAAGTGGGTTTTGGATCGGGGATCCGGTGATTCATGGTTTCCTAACCCTTATGGGTCGAGTGATCGTTGAGATTTGGAGCAGAATTGCATCGTGGGTAATTCTCGGTTACAGGGAGTAGTGGGCAGTACAGAGATCGTGCTTCAGTCGACAGAGCAGATTCAGCAGGTTAAACAGAGGTTATTGATTGCCTAGAGCTGACAGAAAAGTTATGCAGACAGACGCCGGTCCGAGCTTGAGTTTCAGGTCGGCGACTTCATACTCCTGAAGGTCTCTTCTGGAAAAGGGGTGATTCGATCCAGGAAGAGGGGCAAGTTGGGGCCCCGGTATGTTGGGCCTTTTCGTGAAATTGTAAGGGTAGGACGAGTGGCCTACCGTTTGGAGTTGCCAGCGGAATTGAGATAGATCCACGACACTTTTCATGTGTCGCAGTTGAAGAAGTGTATAGTCGATGAGTCAGCAGTGGTTCCACTAGAGAACATTTAGGTGGATGCGAGCCTGAGTTATGCTGAGAGACCAGTGGCCATCAGGGATCGGAAGATCAAGGTTCTGAGGAACAAGGAGGTACCTCTGGTGTTGGTTCAGTGGCAACCCCGGAAGGAATCGGAAATGACTTGAGAGTCGGAACGTGAGATGCGGGAGCAGCATCCGAAACTATTTTCAGAGTAAGACTTCGAGGGCGAAGTCTGATTCTAGTGGCGGAAAATTGTAACAGCCCGGAATCTCAAGTATTGTTAAAATTATATTTTGGGGTGTTTTAAAGGGGGGACTCGGCGAGTTGGATCCAGACTCGCCGAGTAGGATCGCAAACCTGGTCGCGGGTTCGTGACTGGACTCGACGAGTCAGATAGGGACTCGGCGAGTCTGCGCTGTTTAGCGAAAACCCTCGCCGTTCAGTTTTGGGACGTATAAAGGGGACTTATAGGGTGTCATTGTTCGTTTTAGCCTTCTGAGAAGAACTCTAAATCGATTGTGTGCATCTAGATCAAGATTAAAGGCCATTGGTGATTTTGAAGGAGTTGTTGTGCAAAGAAGAGAAGGGCTTGGCTAAGGAACAGCAAGGGGGTCACATTCTGAGGATTGGGGACACAGAGAGCACATTATCCAGGTAAGAATTCGTGTATACTCTGCTATGGTGATGTATTTTGAGGATTAGGGTTTATGGAACCCTTTTATGGATAGATTGAATGTTACCCTTGTTCCCCAAACGATTGTAACCCTGTATTAGGACCCTTGGAGGTCCAGAATACCCCCATGTCTGTGCATCTCGGGAATTGGTGAAGGTTTTGGATTGAAATCCTTATGCCTTAGGTCAACATGTGAATTATAAGTCTTGGGGTGTAGCATGAGCACCGAAATGAGGACCATACATAATGGATCAGACTAGGAAGGCCAGACCTATGAATGGTCGGAGCAGTTCCGACCTTAGGGAGCAGTTTGAGCGGCTGCATGGCATGGACTCGCCGAGTCAGATGAGCAGACTCGGCGAGTAGCTTGAAGAATAACTGGGACTCGTCGAGTTGTTCCTCAGACTCGGCGAGTGGAGTCGGGGTGGCCCCGTGATTCTTCCAGGAGTAACTCGTCGGGTCAAGGAGGATACTCGACGAGTAGAAGGGAAACCTTAGAGGATTGGAGGACGACTAGACTCGCCGAGTCGCCAGAGTACTTGCTGAGTCCGGTCGAGTTGACCGTGGACCGTTGACCACAGTTGACCCATGTGTGATTTCTTAGGGTCAGTTAACGTGGAAGATAAAAGTATTAATAAGAGATATATGATGTTATAGGGAACTTGTAGCTCGGCGGATCAAGTACGAGGGATTTCAGGAGTTGCTAACTTTCAGTATCCGCGAGGTGAATCTTCTCACTATACTGTACCCGGAAGGGTTTGACTATGTGACTGGAAGGTCGGGTATGATATGTGTTATAAGTGATATAAATGGAAAGGTAATTGCTATGCGTGCTATGTATGTTTATATGGGCCGGAAGGTAATATGTTATGCGACCGAAAGGTCGAATATGATATATGATATATGTGCTATCTGTGTTAGGTTAAATGTATTATGTGTTGTGTATGTTTATGGGCCGGAAGGAAATATGTTATGGGCCGTTAGGCAATATGTTATGGGCCGGAAGGCGAATATGTTACGGGCCGGAAGGCGGGTTGTGTTGTGGACCGGAAGGTCAGGGCCTGGAAAGGGGTATATGCGTAAGTTGTATATTGGGGAACTCACTAAGCTTCGTGCTTACAGTGTTTGTGTTATGTTGTTTTCAGGTTCTTTCAGTAACACGGGATGGCACCGGCTCGATTGTACACACCAGAGAAAGAGTCAAATTTTGTAGGATCCTGGTTTTCTATTCAAGTGAAAATGAAACTATGCTTTGTAATTCAATTATGAACGAGATTTTTAACAAGTGTTTTAATATTAAAATGATTATTTTAAATGAAAATTTTGCCTTGAAATTTACGGTGTTACATTCTGACCCAAAAGAGGCTGAATGCTTCTATTGCCATGAAAAAGCTCATTGGAAGCAGAACTGCCCAAAGTACCAGCAGGATGTGAAGGATGGGAAAGTCAAACCCAACCATGCAGGTATTTACACTATCATTTCTAACAACTCACCCCATTCGAAATCTTGGGTCCTTGATACCGGTTGTGGTATTCATATTTGTTGTGACTTGCAGGGACTAAGAAGAAGTGAGAATGTGGAGCAAGGAAGAATAAACTTGATGATGGGGAACAGGAAAGCTTCACCTGTCACCAAGATTGGAGTTTATACTTTATCGCTAAGTAGTGGGTTTAGTTTAGATTTGAATAAGTGTTGTTACTCGCCAGGAATGGCAAGAAATATTATTTCCTTTCATGCTTTGTACAAACAAGGGTTTACCTTTTCGTGTAATAATGAAGTTGGTTCTATTGATGCTTTATTTAATAATGTTCATTATTTTAAAGCATTACCTTGTGATGGTGTGTATGAAGCTGTATCTGTTGTAGATAACTCAGGAAATAATGTTTTGTGTATTGATTCTACTAATAATAATAACTTGGATAAAACATCATTATGGCATTGTCGTCTTGGACATATAAGCAAGAAACGCATAGGCCAACTCTAAAAGGATGGAGTCTTGGAACCGTTTGACCTAAAGTCAGATGATAGTTGCGAATCATGCTTACTTGGAAAAATGACAAAGTCACCCTTCACAGGCTCGTGTGAAAGAGGTGAAGGTTTGTTGGACCTTATACACACGGATGTGTGTGGACCATTCAAACATGCCACAAGGGATGCTAATCGTTATTATTTGACTTTTACTGATGATTATAGTAGATATGGATATGTCTACTTAATCAAGCATAAGTCAGAGACTTTCGAGAAGTTTAAGGAATTTAAACAGGAAGTCGAGAATCAATTGGGCAGGAACATTAAGATGCTTCGATCCGATCGAGGTGGTGAGTATCTTAGTTCAGAGTTCCTCGACTATCTAAGGGAATGTGGGATTGTCTCACAATTGACACCTCCCAGAACACCACAGTTGAATGGTGTGGCTGAGAGGCGTAATCGACCTTGTTGGACATGGTTCGTTCCATGATGAGTCGAGCTTTGCTACCAATCTCATTCTGGGGGTATGCCTTAGAGACTGCCGCTCATATCCTTAATCTAGTCCCTACAAAGAAAGTTGCCAAAACTCCTCACGAGATTTGGACTGGTAAAGTACCTAAACTAGACCACATCAAGATTTGGGGTTGCGAGGCTTTCGTGAGATGCAAGACTCATGATAAGCTCAAACCCCGAAGCGAGAGGTGTATTTTCATCGGCTACCCACAGCAATCCTTTGGTTACCTCTTCTACAGACCTAGTGACAATGTGGTCTTTGTAGCAAGAAGAGGAGTCTTTCGAGAAAGAGAGTGTATAAACCAAGGAGACAGTGGGAGGCAAATTGATCTTGAAGAAATTCAAGAGTCAAGTGGTGAAGGAACTTCAAAATCTAGCCCTCAACTTGAGGAGGAAACTCCTGTTGAGCCAATTGACGAATCTGTACCTCTGAGGCGTTCCACGAGAGTTAGGAGTGCACCTGAGCATTACTATGGATTCCATATTACTACAGAAGGTGAGGCACTTATTAGTGATGGAACACTAGTAAGTCAAGATGACCCTAACAGCTACGAGGAAGCCATGGCAGGCCCCGAGTCTGCTAAATGGAAAGAGGCTATGGATAGCGAGATACAATCCATGTATGACAATCAAGTTTGGAACTTGGTTGAGAATGTACCAGGTCGAAAGACTGTAGGGTGCAAATGGGTCTTCAAGAAGAAGACCGACATGGATGGTAAAGTACACACTTATAAGGCTAGACTAGTTGCAAAGGGCTTCTCTCAAATTCCTGGAGTGGATTATGATGAGACCTTTTCTCCGGTAGCCAAGATTAAGTCTATTCGGGTTCTGTTAGCCATAGCCGCATTTCATGACTATGAAATTTGGCAAATGGATGTCAAAACCGCTTTCCTTAATGGAAAGTTGGCTGAAGATGTTTACATGAGTCAGCCAGAGGGTTTTGTCAGCAACGAGTACCCCAATAGAGTGTGTAAGCTTGAGAAATCCATTTATGGGTTAAAGCAAGCACCTCGCAGATGGAATCTTTGCTTTGATGAAAAGGTCAAGGAATTTGGCTTTTCTAGGAGTGAAGATGAATCTTGTGTGTATGTCAAGGCTAGTGGGAGTATAGTTAGCTTCTTGGTATTGTATGTTGATGACATACTACTCATAGGAAACGACATTCCAACCCTGCAGGAAGTAAAGTCCTGGCTTGGAAAGTGTTTCGCTATGAAGGATCTTGGTGAAGCTGCCTATATTTTAGGGATAAGGATCTTGAGAGATCGGAGTAAAAGACTAATTGGACTTAGTCAAAGTACCTACTTGGATAAGGTGCTGAAGAGATTCAGAATGCAAGACTCCAAGAAAGGAGAGTTGCCCATCCAGAGTAACGCCAAACTGAGTAAGACACAAAGCCCTAGCACTGAGGCTGAGATAGCACAAATGAGTCGAGTACCTTATGCTTCGGCTGTAGGATCGATCATGTATGCTATGACGTGTACTCGACCTGATGTAGCTTTTGCCCTGAGCATGGTTAGCAGGTTTCAGGGGAACCCTGGCAAGGCACACTGGACTGCGGTAAAGAATATTCTCAAGTACCTACGAAGAACTAAGGACTGGGTCCTTACCCTCGGTGGGAGTGATGACTTGAGAGTTGTAGGGTATAGTGATGCTAGCTTCCAGACTGATAGGGATAACTTCCGCTCTCAGTCGGGCTGGGTCTTTACCCTAAATGGAGGAGCAATTTCTTGGAAGAGTTCCAAGCAAGAGACAATGGCAGATTCTACTTGTGAATCAGAGTATATTGCAGCTAGCGAGGTGGCAAAGGAGGCGTTATGGCTGAGGAACTTCATTGGAGGCCTTGGAGTTGTACCAGCTATTAAAGAGCCAATGGAAATTTTCTGTGATAGTGAAAGTGCTGTTGCCTTAGCCAAGGAACCAAGGGATCACGGGAGATCCAGACACATCGACAAAAAATAACATTTCATCAGACATCGGATCGAAGAAGGACTCCTCGTGGCAAAGAGGGTATCATCAGATGAGAATCCGGCAAATCCCCTCATGAAGGGACTGACTCGGGTTAAGCATCTCCAGCATGCTCGGAGCATAGGGCTGAAGGATGATATTAGATTTAGTAGTTAGATAACCTCGAAATTTGTAAAGTGTAATTGACATCTGATGATGAATAAAAGTGTTCTATTTATGAGTAAAGTGTTGCTATCTCTTGTCGATCGTTTACTATATTTCTTTTGCATGTTTTGACTTCCAGAATAATTTTTGTTTGGTATAACATATTATTCAAACCTCCACAGTCGGTCATATGTCGGAAGTAGGTATGAATCAAGACTGTCATGTTTGGTTGTAGAGGTCTTGGACAAGGCTACAGCAATCATGAGTGCTCATAAGTTCTGAGCATTGGACTCAACCCACGCTCACCGGAATCACTTCATGGAATTCTATCTCGAGTGATCGTGAGACGGTAATATCGTATAAGTCTTCAAACCTAGAGATATGATTTGTTACTTACAAGTTGGTTATGCATTGATTGTACGAAAAATGCATTGGTAACTCGATGTTATAAATCGCGCTCTTGTGTGTAATTCAATGAGTGGTAGAACAAACATATGAGTCGAAGTTTATCTGTTCCTTCTTGGATTAGAAGCTGATATCTGGGCCCCTCGATGATTTTGTTTTGACCCATGTACCGGGCCCGGTCAGAACTAAATTGATGTGTTCAATGAAGTTCTTTGTCAAACAAATCGGAAATCGGGAAACAAACTATTGGACAATAAGTAAGACGTTGTTCCGTGTATTTGCCCGACTGATATCTAGAACAGAGGATTATATGATCACTTATCTTAAATGGCGTACCATCATCTTCTCAGTTCCGAGAAACCTTGTAAAGAGCTACGATTGCCGATCGGTTCCTGAAGTCATACTTGCAGTAATAGTTATTAGACTTATCCAAGTGGGAGACTGTTGGATAAGGTGTCTAAGTCCATAACTATTTCTGGTATGTACTTGACCCGACCCGGCATGGTCCATTTGGGTTGCATGGCACCATGCAATTGGATAGACTAAATGAGAGAAATAACACTTGGAGATTATTAATATATTATAAGTTCTAATATATTAATAATATTATTTGATTAGTTTGATCAAGAATTAATTTAGAATTAATTATGTGATCAAAAGATAACTAATTAAATATATGGATTGATTATGTAAATCATCCATATCTTGTATAGTGGGCTAAGAGGCTCCATGGATTGTCAAGTTGGGTTCCACCCATAGGATGCTCCATGGATGCTCCATGGGAGTTACAAACCCATGGGTCATGGAAATGAAGAGTCATGACACATTAGGGTTTAACCCTAGATGTGTCAACACTATATAAGAAACATGTTCTCCACCTAAAATTGGTTACACTAAGAAACAAGAGGGCTTGGCCGATTTTTGAGAAGTGTGTGTTCTCTCATAAGTTCTTCCAAGAGCATTTGGTGTTGTGTGAAGCATTTGAGGCATCACACTTGGGGTGCTAGGCTCACAAGGTTTCAAGGAACACAAACAACAACAAGGTAAGTTATTCTATCTACTATTCAAGTTAAAATTGTTCCCCATGTATGCTAGACAGGAATATAACCTTGGAATTCAACTTTGCATGATAATTAGACAAACATATATCCAAGGTTATTAGGGTTGCATGTACACTTAGGAAGTGTTAGAATGCTCAAAATCCCATCACTCACATGTGTAATTGACTCAATTGGAATGGCACAGAAACAAAATAGTGTCAACACGATAGGTTGTAAAACTCAACTCATGTGCTAGTGATGATCAATGAGGTCTAATTTGATTTGTTCTTGAAACCTTTCAAGACCACTAAGACTCCCACTAACTCCTCAACATATAAGATTCTCTTGTCAATAAAAATTTCTTGACAAACAAATATTCAAGAGTTAGTGCAGTTTTTATCAAAACACTTCATAAATAGGTCCTAGTTGGTCTTTGTCTTATCCAAGACATT
This sequence comes from Lactuca saligna, assembly GCF_052625555.1. Taxonomy (NCBI): domain Eukaryota; kingdom Viridiplantae; phylum Streptophyta; class Magnoliopsida; order Asterales; family Asteraceae; genus Lactuca; species Lactuca saligna. The sequence continues at coordinate 167,263,930 of NC_136422.1, read as the reverse complement.
ACAACCTTCCTCATTTGATGAATGTTATAAACCTCCTTAATACTTATCACTCAATGTCACAATCTTAACTCTAAGACTTGTTTTGGAACGAAGTATGATTGACTTCTTGATTTAACCATTTCTTCAATTCTTGATTCCTCTTCTTAGACATACAATTGTACTAAGACTCACTTAGAGGATCAATTGAGATATGGTTCTTAATCTTTAAGACCTATCATAAAGCATAAAAGGTACACTCCCTTCTTCTTAGAATGGAGAAACTTTTATCTTTCCGCCTACTTTATTCTTCTTATTCGTTCTGCTATTGATTTAAACCTTTTCAATTAATTCAGAATTACACTTAATCTTATAAGTATAATCATATTTATTAAACCTTTAGTAAATCATGACGAATATCTTTGTTATTCTTATGGTGGACTTTGTTCAACACACAACATTGTGTACTCGATCTCCTAGTCCTTCAATTGACACTTTCTCAATGAATTAGTCTAATTTCCAAATATGAAATTTCTCATTCATCATGAAACCAAGTTGCGTGATTCCAAATTTCTGTCCAACTGAAACTTGGGCAATGAGAAACTCTCCTTATTTGGTAAATTTTCAACATTTCCATAATTAAGAATCAAATCCATTATTGCGAATAATAGAAACATTCAAACATCAATTTTTCATACACGCCATTGCAAGGATAAATAAATAATATAAAATCAAAATTTATTTTATTGCGGAAAAAATTTGTCCTCACAATGCAATTCATTGAAAAACTATGCTAATACATATTTCTTAGCAATCTAATTCTAACTCTAAGTAGTAGCTCAAGAATCTAATCTTCAAGTAATGCGATCGAAATCCATTTCTTCACGGTTAGATTCTGCTCACTTCTTCCCTTAAGCTTCCTCTCTTTTCTTCGATCCTACAAAACATCAATTGTAATCTTATCACATTATGTATTAAGAATCTAGAATAGGAGCTGAAAAGAGTTAGTCAATGGATTTTACCTAAGGCAGAGCCATACGTTTTGACTCTCCCATCTCTTAGATCTCTTAGGTAAATAGGGCAACTTCGTCTCCAATGCCCCTTTTCTTGGAAATAAAAGCAAATTGACTCTTTTGGAACAGGACATGGAACTACTTCAGACATTTCCTTTTTCTTATGATCAAACTTTTCGATCATAGCATGTCTTTCGTTGCCATTTTTTGTATCCATAGAGGTCTTGAAGGTAGATTCACCAATCAACTTTGCTTCTCTAGTGCGCCAAACCATTGATGATTCAGCAACAATAAGCATATAGGTGAGATCTATAACGGTCACGTCGCAATTCATCATATAGTACTCTCTTATGAACGCACTATACGAGTTAGGAAGTGACTGACGAACCCAATCAACAGACAACGGATCCAAACATTCTTAACCTATCAATGTGTGACTTCATCCCTAGGACATGTCCACACACCGACTTTCCTTCTTCATGTTTACTTGCCAAAAGGGCTTGAGTTAGGTTGAACTTTTCAAGCCTTCGAACTTGTGGGTTAGGGAGAATAATTGGAGGAGGTGGAGGAAGTGAAGCATGATATCTTGTTCCTCGATCGAATCGTGGAATATCATCTTCATGTGGAAAGCTTGTTCCACGGGATTTAGGAAGACCATAGTTGTCGTACTTTGACATCTACAAAACAGGAGAAAACAAATTCAAGTTAGTTGATTGATTGAGTCCACAAAGTGTAATTTCATGGAATTGCATCAATTCACTTTCTCCTAAGTAACTAAGATTGGGAATTTCTAAAACATTTAGTTACTTTAGTACTTCATTATACTTATAATGGAAGGTTTTGTCCTATCCTACCCGTTCGGCTAACGACCCTTCACTAGTCAAGAGTGCGGTGGCTAAGAGTGGATACCCATTCAATCGCCATTTTATAGGCAATTTCCTTAAACACCCCTTATAGACCACCTTCATGAATGAGGCCTACTAACGGTAAGACTGACTTTTACTCATACATACACACACACACACACACATATATATATATATATATATATATATATATATATATATATATATATAATGTTAGACTTTTAATGTTATATACAATATAGGGTGTATTTTACACTTTTAAAATACTAGGTGGTCAAATTTAACGATTATACTTTTAATTCAATTAAATGTAAACCAAAAATTTTATTGATTTATTAAACCTCTTTTAATTATACGCCTTAATTAATTAATAAAACCATAAGGGTGTGATATGAACTTTTCAAAACAATACTAGGGTTTTAGAATTTAACATTCCTAGATTAAACTTTTAATCAACTTTTAAATTCCAAAACTTGAGGGCAAGTTTTGAAACCTTTTCAAAACATTAGGATTTCAACTATTTAAATTTCAAAACTAAACCTTCGAGTTCAAATTTAAACTATAAAACCTAAAGGGGAAAATTGAAACTTTTCATAACACAAGGATCAAATAACAAATAATATAAATTAAGCAATTAATTTCATCATTATCTATATTTGACCTAATTTCAATTTCTTGCAAAATAAGTTACCCAATTAATACAAATAATCAAATCTTTATCATACAAGGAAGTTATTATCTAATCAATTGGTAATTATCTTGTGTTTTGGCAAAGATATTCTTTAAGAAACTGTCAAAATTCGTATTTTATAGGTTTAAAACGAATATGGTAATTATCCTTAAGCAAAACAACAACAAAATCCGAAATTTCCTCTGTCTGACGCTCCGACTCGCCGAGTCACACTTTGGAACTCGCCGAGTAGGCCTGACTCGCCGAGTCCAGGTAGTGACTCGCCGAGTCAGGTCGAACAGAAGGCCAAAAAACAATTTTTAGCTATATAATGCATCAATACAATAGAAACCAATCTAGGCTCTGATACCACTGATGGGTTTTGGCCATAAGAACATCCTATGTGCTCATACAAACCCTAATGCTTGGATTTAGGTTTCGCTATTGTACATGCAATTCATCCAAGACTATAAACTGTAGATCTATTATATGATAATCAATATAACATATGAATTAGGGTTTAGATCATACCTTGATTGTTATGTAGCAATAACAATCTCAATTCCTTCTTGTAATGACTTTAGAAAGCTTAGAGTCACAAATGTCACTCCTCTAATGGTTCACAAACACCAAGAGAAAGAGGATGAATAGGAGAAGAGAAGGAGGTTGCCCAAAATCATCCAAAACCCTAGAGAACAAGTTCACCACGTTTTTGGGGCTTAAGGGTGCTATTTATACATGTAGGCTATTAGGGTTATAAACTAGGAAACCCTAATCTGACTGCTTAAGCCCTAAGCAGCCCATAGATTCCTTTCTTAAAGGCCTTGGACAATTTCCAATGGGTTTCCCCATAGAATTCGTCCAACCTTATAATATAAGGCAATCCATATCCCAATTACAATTATCTTATAATTACAATTCAAGTCCCTTAATTTTAATTAATCTCTTTTAGCCACAAAATTAATTATCAATTAATTGTTGACTAATATTAATAAAACAATATGATTTATCCTTTAATATATTATTCCCATAATATACTAATAAATCATATTTAATCCTTTCGCTCTATAATTCATCCTATCAAGTTGCTTTGGTGAAGGCAACCTAAAAGGACCATACACCATCGGGTCAAGTACATACCAAAATAATTATGGACTTAGACACTAATCCAACATTTTCTACCCAAAAGATCTAGTTTAATTTTGTTTTTGAGATTTCGACAACATCATTAAGTCACTGAAAAATGTTCAAACCCACTTTTTTTATAGGCCACATTAGTCTCACAAGTACTTCATCTCACTTTCGGACTAATATCAAGCTGCCTAATAAGATTGAAGTGAAAGCCACCCTAATAACCTTATACTAACAATATGCCTTTCAATGCTTCTTAATAAGCATATGATCGTATTTTAACAGGAAACCATATAGACACTTATAAGTCTCTCTTGACTTTGAAGGAAGAGATTCGTGCTCGGGATCCACTGTTTCGTGTCTTAATTGACATCACTTATATCCCACAAATAATTTGTTTTATTTTTTCCCTTTGTCACACACTTGCACGAATATCTTTATGATTTTCCACAAGTCTTGATCATGGTACTAATGGCTATTTCTCAGATATACAGTTTCGGTTCAATATGATGTGATGGAACACTATGTTGGGAGCGAAGGCTATTTATTGCATGTGAAGCGAAAGGGTGATTCAACATTTGAAAGGAAATTTGAAACGTTTCAAAATTAAAGAGGTGGTGAAAGGATAAGATTCAAATAAAGGCACGTAAGAAGATCAATCATCACCAATTGTCATGTCGACTGACACGCTTTTTGGAGGTTTACAGTTGTCAAATCATGCCCAATTAGGCATCGATTCTGAAATTACAGCTATATTGTCATCATTGAGTTTCTCTCACATACTCTCTCAAGCATTCAAGCGACAATTTCTGTCCACTGTTCATGTTCTCCACTTCAAGTTTCATCAATGGTAGATTCATCATCCCTTCATGAACATAGCCCACAGTCCTTACTTCTCACCATCAAGCCAAATCAAAACCTGATCATCGAACTATCTCTTTTTCATTATGATCCTTACATGCTTCAGGTGGTTGAATGCCTCAAATATTCAAACTTGTGATTGCTCTCACCAAGGTGGAATCGGTCCCGATGTCGCTCCTTTCTCAAGTCTACTCAACGTAGCTATTCGATAAAGCCAAGGAGAGGATTTTCTTTGAGATCTTTAACCATAAGACTTCGATTTCAAAGGCTAGGTTTGTTTTTTGCTAGGGCTTGTCATCCGCGACTCCATGATCAACCCAGATTCGATCACTACAACTTAGTTATTCACCATTTTTTATGATATGGGGTACACCAAAGTTCTTACAACAGTGACGAAATTTAAGAAGTAATGCCTTCTTCCAAAATGGAATGGTCTTTTTACTCTCCTCTTCAAGGGTTTATCGGAGAGGGTTGCAGGGTCTAATGGGGGCATGCAAAGCATCCATGACTCTACTTTACGGTATTTACCATGGGGTCAACATGGAATATGGGTCTATTCTTTGGACTCAACTGGTAAAAAGCCTTAACTCAACTTCTCGTTATTCTGAAATTTCTTTTGGTAGGTTTTGGACCTTAGTTACTCAATGGACAATGGAGAAATTCCATATTCCAACAATGGTGGATTCTTTAATGTCATCTATAGCCACTTTTCACATGACAAAGATTATTGTTGCCGATCTAACCAAATTTATGCTTATTGTTTCAGTTCCTGCATCAATGTACAAGTGTTTTTCTGGGGAAAACAAGCTCATGAATGAATACAAGAAGCTTCCTCCTACGAGACCGAGATAGATCACCCCTGAAATGTAAAGCTCGCTCGATGCTGCTGATAAACCAGTGAAATGAGGGAAAAAGGATTATCATTGAAAGGGCAAGAAGGAAGGACCATCATCTAAAGCTGCTATGCCTAAAAAGTGAAAGTTAGAACAAGCAGCTCCTTCCGCTCCTAAGAAGCGAAAGATCAAGAAGAAGGCACATAAGCAAAGGGTTTAGTCTTCAAATGATTCAGAATATGTTCGTCTGATCATACACCCGAATAAGAGTCAAGTGACAATGAAGATTCTGAAAATGAAGGTTCGGTTTGTGGTGCTTCGCTTCCACCTTCACAAACTCATGACGTTAGCCGAAACTCACCTGCTTCCTCTCCTACTCACTCTGTTCCAATAACAATTGTTCTATGGCCTCCTCCAACATCATCTCCAACAATAACTTCTATTCCAATACTAACCCCCTTATTCACCAAAATTACCACCACCACCACAACTACAACCAAACCTCAAGTTCGTGTCAACGTATCTAATACAGGGGCACCTACTTCCAGAACCGAAACCCCAATTACCACTAAACCTCCATCTCTACCTATCTCAAATGAATCTGACACCATTCTCGGTGGAGTGCATGTTGAGTTTGATTCCTTCTACTATAGCCCCTACAGAGTTCAAAGCGATGATGATGATGATGCTCTTGTGATGAAATGACACTTAAATGATCCCAATGAGAAGCTTGACAAACTGATTTCCTCTTCCTCTTCTACTCCAATAGAGACTTACTCTGAGACTTTAATTAAAGCTACGATGGCATCTTTTGTCAAGGAACATGACTATTCTATTTCCTAAGCTGCAAAAGCCATTGAAGCTTCCACTTCCTCTTGCCAAAAAGCGACCACTCAACTGTTGAAGAATCCACAAAAGAATGAAAGATAGGGATCGAAAACGTCGAAAAACTACTTTCTAATGCTAATATCCTTCTCGATTCTCTTCAGGTAGGTGCTCAAAAGAACGCTACAATTGTTACTAACACTATTAAGAATCTCACCAAATCACTTCAAGCTGAGAAGAAGCATTTTGATGAAGTACGCCAAAGCATCAAGTTTGACAACACCAAGTTTCAAACATTAGTCAATGCTCGTGTTGATAAACTCCAAGCTGATATTGCCTTGGAAAACAAAGTTATGGATGATCTTGCCCTGAAACCCACACATCTTATGACTCAGACCTTGAAGCTCACTTAGGCGACCAAGGAAATATATGCACTCAAGTCTAAGCGAGCAATTATCAAAAGCTCTGTTGGTGATGCACACTCTCTGCTAATTAACCTCCTAGAAGCACATGATTTGTTTCTTACTATCACTGTCTGAAGGCACCTGGCTGAGAGGTTGAGACCTGCTCTTGCAATACTGAGTCACATAGAAGGTGTTCCAGAGTTTGGTGTCCCTCCGAAATAAGGGGGAGAAGTAAGTCAGGGTCAACCACAACAAATTCCAACAAGCAAACCTATTCAAATTTCTTTGCAACCGTTGATTGCCACTGAACCGAAGGGTAATGAAGCTTCGAGTTCTAGTGTGAACGACAAACGTAAAAAGATAATCGGTGATATTGATGAGGAAGAAACCAAAGAAGATGATATTAAAATAAAGCAACATGAGTGAGAGATTGACGACAATCTTTGCATTGCAAGAGAATAAAAATAGAGGGAAAGAAAACGAAAAGAAGCTCATGATACAATGGAATGTAGCAAAAAATTTATTTCCTTTGTGGTCGTTGGAGAAACAATTAAAAGAAGCAATCGAGTCCCCTAGCACTCATTGGCTTGAACCAATCATTTCATTTGATTGTGAAAATTCAAGAGACTCTCAGTTCGACATGCCTATCACTCGAAAGGCATTTGTGTTTCATTGCTTTAAGCCAACAGTTGCTATTCCATCTCCTAACCTGAAGGTTGATCGAGAATTAATTGACTACTATCTTGCATTCTCTCAACCATAATATTTGACCTAGAGCGCAAAAAAGATCACATTGATTAAGGTATTGAAACCAAGTTCTCCAGGGAGTTTTATAAATGTGAAGTTTATGGTGACCCGAGGCTCTGACAACTCAGTTCTTATGATCTCTCTTGCTGATCTTCCAAACTTAAATCAACATGACTGGATCCTCCTGAACAACATTCTGCTACTTGATCAACAATAGTACGAGCCTATCATCGATCACAACAAACAAATGTTGGTGTGCTACATTCATGAGGTTTCCAAGATGGATCAAGAGACTGCCACTGCCTTAAGGAAGAAGCCCACAATCGAACCAATCAGGAAGGCAAGCGACATTAACAAGATGCAGATGGGCAGGATTGACATGACATATCACACAGTTATGTTGACTAGAGCCGAAGACCAAAAGTGCTTGTTCTCTCTTGAGGATGAACACATGTTCTCCACTATGTGTCTGAAGCACATTCTTGACATCATTCACATGTGTAATCAAAACAGTGAAGCTGATAAGAAGAATTTTTCGGATATGCTTCAAGGTATATTGTCTTCCGTCAAACTCTTCTCGCCATCATACCGAAGCTATTCAAGACTGTGAAGAAATCTACTCTCACTCAACTGAAATGATCTCTCACCTCAATTGATGCAAATGGGGAGACTTTTGAGTCCAGGAGTTGTTTCATTGGGCTAGTTTACTAGATCCATTAATGTTACGGTCTGGGCCTGTCCAGCCATGTTTTTGTAATTAGGGTTTAGTATATATGATGCATGCATGCATCATTATTGAGATGATTCTTGATAATTATCTCTTTTATTGTATTGTAACCCTAGCATACCTCTACAGTAGAAGTTCTTTGTCGAGCTCTTTTGAGGTGTTGCAGTTTTAATCATTCATCACTTGTTTGATTCATTCTATGTTTTTGCTATTGTTTACTTTTTGATTTACTTGTTAAGAATCTATACGATCTTAAAAGATTTTATAACTCATAAACTTGTTATATGAAAACCATATAACACAGGTGGAACACTAACTCTACTGGAACGTCTAATAGGTAAGGACTCGTCAATCGGTTCAACCGAAGTTTCCTCCTCGGGTTGATCGCCAGTGTTAGAGGTTCCTTCATCATTTGACCCTTGAAGCTCTTCAAGATTGATTTGTCTCCCACTGTCCCCTAGGCTTATGAGTCCTCACTCTTGGAAAACCCCTCACCTCACAACGAAGACAACATTGTCACTCAGTCAATGGAAGAGATATCCAAAAGACTTCCGATGAAAATACACAGCTCACTATGAGGTTTGAGTTTATCATGAGTCTCTCGTCTTACGAAATCCTCACAACCCCAAACCTTGATATGTGCCAATGAGGGAGCTTTCCGTGTCCACATCTCGTGAGGTGTTTTGGCAACCATCTTTGTAGGGACTAAGTTAAGGATATGGGTGGCAATCTCTAAGGCATACCCCCAGAATGAGATAGGTAATGAAGCATGACTCATCATGGAACGAACCAAGTCTAGCAATGTCACACCTCCAAACCATCAGAACGGATGACAGAAACGTCCGGAGACGGGTGACGTCATGTGTAGTATCACAACAATCGTATCATAGCAATAAAAGTAAACAGAACAATTACATTACAATATGAATATTTACATTTGTTTGAAAACATAGTTTGTATACATCAAAAGTAGAAAAAGATAAAGATGAGATTCCAAAATGCTCCGCCTTCTCCACAAGCTGGCAATGGTACCTATTTATCGTTGTCTTGAGAATACAAGCGGTTTTGAAAATGTATCAGCATAAAGCTGGTGAGTTCATAAGCATGTTTTTGTATTGAAAACTAGTCACTGAATTTGTACAAATGATTTCTTTTCATTATAAGTAAAATGTCATTTGTATCAAAAATCATTGTTACCGAGTTCTAAAATATGTATGCATGCTTTCCAAGAAAATCCAATATTTTCTAACATGTTTGTTGATTTCTGTATGAAAAGTTTGTTCCGGTTGAAAACCCTAGCTACCACCAGTATGTAGAGTATGTTCTATTTGAATACCCTGGCTACCACCAGTATGTATAGTAGGTTTATTACTCAAATAAAACTAAGAGTTGGATCCCTAGAATACCCTCCAATAAGTAGATAGGTAGTTTTATTGATTAAATAAAAATATTGAAGAAAGAAATCCCACAAACAAAGATTAGTTGATACTATTGTGAGTTCGTATAACCATGCTAATATGAATGATGAACCTCCTTGATGTTTCTTCAGGCGTCGTACGATTACAAAATTTGTCACCCCAGGCGTGCCCGCCTAACTGTAGCTAACAGTTCATGTGTGGGATTGTCGATCCCGAATAGATCTATTCACAAATTTCACGTTCTCCCTCCAGGAGACTCTGGTTATACTAAAGGTGAGGATTTACTAGTACCCCAAGGGCCATAACGAAGATAGGTCTCACAATCCTGTATTAACTAGTATACGTGCGGTTCGATTGTTCTCGAGTTCGAAATCGTTTGTAACAATGTATAGTAAAAATAATTATACATAAAATAATTATTTAACAAGATACTCTAGTTTTCTCTACGTAGTAATGGATAAACCAAATACGTCATAATCTATGTATTTGACTTTGTTCGAAGTTTGAATCTGTAAAACCGGTGATGAATTTCCCAAACTATACCTATTATAGTTTGACTGGTAAGTTGTGTTCGTGTACTGTTCTAAAAAACTATGCAATTTTGTTTAGAAAATGTCCCTTATGCTTCGCATATTACAAAAGGGATAAAGTATCTAAATGTTTGATGTAAATTTGTTGTAATTGCTTGTTTTTTTAACTTATGAAAAACCGTTACGTTTGGCTTGTATTCCCCCCGAAAACGTTTTAAAATCTGTAAAAGCGTAGGGGTATAAACTCACTACTTAACGTAGGATCTGAATGTACAATTGGTATGGGTGTTGAGTGTCAATTGAGGTTTCGTACGCAAGTGGATCCTATTAACATATGGTATCACATATATGCATTAGATTAAGGTAATTCATGACTAAACATGACGGTAAACCACCCTAAGGACCTGGAATGCTTAAACTAAGTGCTAGAATTACGTGTGATTGAAGATGGGGAGGTTGCGGCCGTAATCAGGAGTGTATGGTCATGGATTTGCAGCTTAATAGGGTTTACGGACCAAGTGTTTGCGGTCCATGGGTTTACAGCTCATGGGTTTACAGCCCAAGTGTTTGTGGTCCATGGGTTTACGTCTCATGGGTTTATGGCCCAAGTTTTTGAGGTCCATGGGTTTACGGCCATAAAAACTTGATGAGAGGTGTGATTTTTGGTGTTCCGAGGTCCTTTCTAGCCTCTTGGAAATGTTCTAAGGCTTGTGCACAGCTCAAGGAAGGGTTTTAAGGCCAATAATCAACCAAAAATGGAGTTTACGACCAATGAAGGGTGTACGGCCGTACACATGGTTTACGGCCGTAAACTCATTTTGTGTTCGTGATATGAGTCGATTTTTAGGTGAAAATAAATGATTCCTAGTAGATATGAAGCATAGGGAGTAGTCACTTACTCTTAGTAGGCATGAAATGAGGTTTTTAGCCACCAAAAACTAGTGTGTGTTCTTGGTGAGAGAGAAAATCTAGAACAAGATAAAATTCATGAGATGAAACATGGATTCATCAGTAGAAAAGAGCTTAAAACACAATCAAAGTGAAGAATCACTTACATTTTTAGGGTTCTTGAGCAAACTCGAAAATTGTAGAGAGAAATAGAGATAGAAAGTCTTTGGAGTGTTTAAACTATGAAATGAAAGCCACTCATCCCTTATATAAGGGTGAGTTTACGGCCAAGGGGTGGGGTGGGGGTGTACGACCGTAAACTTGAGTATTTAATTAGACCCGAGAAGTTGACAGAAAATTTAATAAAAATTAAATTTTATTAACAGAGGCGGGTTAAAATAATGGAATAAATTTCAGGTTGTCACATCATCCCCACGTTAGAGGGAATTTCGTCCTGAAAATCGAACATAGAATAGAAATCATTGATTTGGAAAGAGATGAAAATACTTCTGTTTCATCTTATCTTCATGCTCCCAAGTGAATTCGGGTCCCCGTTTGTCATTCCAGCGAACCTTCACTATCGGGATGCGACTTTGTTTCATTCTTTTGGTTTCTCTATCCATGATTTCGACCGGTTCTTCCACGAAGATGATGTTCTTGTTAATTTCAATCTCATCGAGAGGGATTACAAGGGTTTCCTCGGATAAGCACTTCTTAAGTTTTGAAACGTGGAAGACAGGGTGAATTTTGCTAAGTTCATGCGGTAAACGAAGTTTGTAGGCTACGGGACCGATCCTAGCAAGGATTTCAAATGGTCCTATGTACCTCGGATTTAGCTTTCCATGCTTTCCAAAGGTTATCATGCCTTTCCATGGCGTGACTTTCAGCGGAACATGGTCTCCGACCTGGAACTCCAAGGGTTTTCGTCGTTTATCGGCATTGCTCTTTTGTCGATCTCTCAAAGCTTTCAGTCTCTCCCGGATTTGTATGATCTTTTCAGTGGTTTCACAAATGATTTCTGGACCAGTGAGAGTGTTGTCGGGGACTTGTCCCTTGGCTAGCTGTGTGTCGCCCAACTTAGCCCAACACAGAGGGGATCTGCACTTACGGCCATAGAGGGCTTCCAACGGCGCTACCTTGATGTTGGTATGATGGTCGATGACACATGCTCTCAACATGTCTTCTAAGGTCTAGATGGTCCTCTCACTCTGCCCATCTGTCTGAGGATGGTAAGCTGTACTAATATACAGCTTAGTTCCAAGAGCTTTCTGTAGGGACTGCCAAACTTGCGAGGTGAACCTGTTATCTCAATCAAAGATAATGGATATAGGCACACCGTGCAGTCGAACTATTTCTTGGATGTAGATTTGTGTGAGACTCTCCATTTTTAATGTTTCTTTGATTGGCAGGAAGTGGGCGGATTTAGTCAATTAATCGACTATTACCCAGATGGTGTCGTACCCACTCGGAGATTTGCATAATTTAGTGATAAAATCCATGGTAATCCTTTCCCACTTCCACTAGGTATCTCTGCCAGTTGAAGCAAACCTGAGGGCTTCTGATATTCGACCTTCACCTTGGCACAAGTCAGACACTTTCCCACTAATGTAGCGATCTCAGCTTTCATGTTTGGCCACCAATATAGTTTCTTGAGATCAAGGTACATCTTCTCCGAACCAGGATGAACAGAGTATCTAGTCTTGTGAGCTTCGTTCATGACAACCTCTCTGTAACCACCGAACTTTTGGGTCAAGATCCGATTCATGAAATAGTAGATTAATCGTCTCCCTTGATCTCTAAGTTCATTTCCATTCCTCTCAAGGCTTCACCGACACGTTTTCTGGTTTTAAGGCTTCCCGTTGAGCCTCTCTAATTTGTGCGGATAAGTGGGAATGGATGGTTATTGTCAGTGCCTTCAGTTTACAATCTGAGCATTCCTTCCGGCTAAGGGCATCTGCCACCATATTTCCCTTGCCAGGATGGTAGCGTATTTCACACTCGTAATCTCTAAGTAACTCTACCCATCACCGTTGTCTCATATTCAACTCCTTCTGGTCGAAAATGTGTTGTAGGATTTTATGGTCAATGAAGATAGTGCACTTGGTTATGTAGAGGTAATGTCTCCATATCTTCAATGCAGAGACCATGCTCCCAACTCTAGGTCGTGAGTTGTATAATTGACTTCGTGTGCCTTTAGTTGCTTTGAAGCATAAGCAATAACCTTTCCTCGTTGCATGAGCACACAACCTAGACCCTGACTGGATGCATCACAGTAGACCACGAAGTCCTGCGTCCCTTCGGGTAGAGACATGATAGGTGTGCTGCATAGAGCTTGCTTCAATGTTTGGAACACAGTGTCTTGTTTTTTACTCCAACAAAAGGGTACGCATTTCTGAGTCAGAGTGATTAGGGGTTTGGCAATTTTGGAGAAATTCTGGATAAACCTACGATAATAGCCAGTGAGACCCAAGAATTGACGGATTTCTGTGGGCATCATCGGTGTTGAACAGTTCTCTATCGCTTTGATTTTGGACGGGTCCACATGTATTCCTTCCTCACTTACCACGTGACCTAGGAAGGTTACTTTTTGAATCAAGAATTCGCACTTGGAGAATTTCGTGTATAGCTTTTCCGTCCTTAGAGTTTCTAGCACTAATATCAAGTGTTGCCTGTGATCTTCCTCGCTTCTGGAAAAGACAAGCATATCGTCAATGAACACCATTACGAACTTGTCCAGGAAAGGATGACAAACCCAGTTCATCAGGTTCATGAATACAGTCAGTGCGTTGGTTAGACCAAAGGGCATTACTATGAACTCGTAGTGACCATATCGAGTCCGCAAGGCTGTTTTAGGAACATCACTCTCATGGAATCGCATTTGATGGTACCCCGATCTTAGGTCTATTTTGGAGAAGTAGCTGGGTCCTTGAAGTTGGTCGAAAAGGTCATCGATCTGCGAAAGAGGATAATGGTTTTTGACAGTGAGGTTGTTCAGTTCACGGTAGTCAATGCACATCCGAAAAGATCCATCCTTCTTTTTCACAGATGGAACTGGGGCTCCCCAGGGTGAGGAACTCGGTCTGATGAATCCTTTTCTGAGTAGCTCATTGAGCTGACTGGATAACTCCTGCATTACTGTTGGTGCTAGGTGATATGGAGATTTAGCTACGGGGATAGCTCCAGAGATTAATTCGATGCGAAACTCGACTTGGCGCTCAGGAGGGATTCCCAGAAGCTCTTCGAGAAAGACATCAGGAAATTTGCAGACTTCGTGGATGCTCTCAAGGTCCTTTACTTCGTGTTTCTCATTAACAACATGGGCTAGGAATGCATGACACTCCTTTCGCAGAAGTTTTTAGGCTTTGATGCATGAAATTGTACGAAGGTTTAAGCTGGGTTTATCACCATAGATCACAAGAGTTTCTCCAGAGGGAAGATTTAGATGGATAGCTTTTTCGTAACAAAGTATATCAGCATGATTGGGGCTCAACCAATCCATGCCAATGATGACATCGAAGCTTTTTATGGAAACTAGCATAAGATTGATGGGAAAGGAATGATCATTTAGGGTAAGGGTACAACCAATGAATATGTCGTTAGTGTTCTCCTTCTCACTATTAGACATCTCGATGGTAAATGTTTCGGTTAGCGGTTAGGATTTACATTTGAGAAGACGTTTGAATTCACGACTGACAAAACTCCTCTCCGAACCAGAATCGAAAAGAATGCATGCATAAGAGTTGCCAAGGAGGAACGTACCCGTAACAACAGTAGGATCTGCAACTGCCTCCTCTTGTCCCATCGCTAGAACTCTCCCGGTGTTGCTAGTTGTTGTTGTCTTGGGGCAGTTTCTCTTGTAGTGCCCAACCTCGCCACAGCCATAACAGGCTTGACCAACACCTGCTCTAGATATATGATTGGTTGGTTAGGGTGGTGTTCTGCAGCTTCGAGTCGTGTGACCCTTTTTGCCACAATTACTGCAGAGCATTTCACGGCATGGGCTGGAAATATGATGATGATGATACTTGCACTTGCTGCACCAAGGGAGGGTACCTGTATATCTGCTGGTAGGTGCTTGAGTCGAAGGAGCAACAACAAGAGTAGTAGTAGCATGGACTGCCACCTTATGTTGCTTCTTGGAGGGCTCCTGCGATAACTGGCCCTTTCGCTACTTCCAGAACTTTCTCTTCTCGCCACTCCCTTTCGCTACTTCGGGAGTGGCTATCACTTTATCTAGATCAACCCCGTGATCTATGAGAGTCTACGCCAGGCACTTGGCATTGTCAAAAGTGATTGGCCTGGCTGCCAAGATAGTTCCTTGAGTTGGGGGCATCAATCCCCAAATGTATCTCTCTATCTTTTTGCTTTCCGGGGTGACCATTCCCAGGAAAAGAGGTGCTAGGTCTTCAAAACTAGAAGTTTAGGCAGCGATGTCGGAACCCTTCATTTTCAAGTTCCATAACTCGTGCTTCAGTTTCTGCATCTTGCCCTGTGGGCAGTACTCAGCAAGCATGAGCTCTTTCAATATTTTCCAACCCATAGGATTTACTATCAGTAGGGTTAGGAATTTGACCCGACTATTCCACCAGGTCAATGCTCTGTCGGTGAAAGTGCAAGCGACGAATTTCACCTTGTTGGCTTCAGAACAAGAACGAATTTCGAAAATGGACTCTGTCACACCCCCAAACCAGAATGGCGGAAACATTCGGGGGTGGATGACTTCACGTAGTATCACAACAATTGAATATTGTAAAGAAAGTAACACAACCATCATATATATAAAATGAAAACGTATATTGTTGCGTTATACATGTTAACAAAAGAATATTACAATATGATGATAAATGTTTAATGATAAAAACATCCTTTGTGTTCCTTCTCCCAAAAGCTGGTAGT
The DNA here is from genome assembly GCF_052625555.1 of Lactuca saligna. Taxonomy (NCBI): domain Eukaryota; kingdom Viridiplantae; phylum Streptophyta; class Magnoliopsida; order Asterales; family Asteraceae; genus Lactuca; species Lactuca saligna. Next base: position 167,248,145 of record NC_136422.1, on the reverse strand, counting down.
TTACCTATATCACGGATTCCCTGAGAAATACAAGTGGTTTGGAAGAGTGTCAACAATTAAGTTGGTGAGTTCATGAGTGTTTTGAGTTGAAAAGTATATCCCTTTTGGTAGTAAATTGGTAAACGAGGTTTTTAGAAAATCCAATATTTTCTTGTAAAATGAAAAAGTTTCCAAAGTTGGAATGTGTTAGTAACTTTTATAAACAAATGATAACAATAATTTTGTATGGAAATATAATGTAGGAAAACTGCGATGCACATATGAATCTCGTAAATCAATCTTGTTTTATACTTTTTATGTGAGTTTTATAACCATACTAATGACACTGACGGCCTGTAACAACATTCTTCAAGTGTTGCAGTGTTATGACATTTGTCACCCCAGACCTGCCGGTCTAACTATAGCTAGTAGTTTAGGTGCGGGATTGTCAATCTCGTATAGATCTATACACAAGTATCACGCTCTCCCTCCAAGAGATTATGGTATATAATACAGGACTTGAAATGCATACAAAAATGTACGTTGAAGTTTAACTATCTCACATTACCTAGTATAAGTAGCTTTACAATGAAATGACCTTACTTCTTTTGAAAGTGTTTCGTTTTTCAAATTGTATAAAATGTAGGATTGACTTGCTAACTATACCCATTATAGTTTTTCAGATAGTATGTTCCATTTCGTAGACATAACTTAGTGATATAATCGCCCTTGTATACATAAGATGTTTGTATCGATATTCGAAGTTAGAAATTGCATTTATGTTTATAAAATGATACTTTTAACGTGTAATGTACTTGTATTTCCCCCCTAAAACATGAAAAAGAATTGAAATGTAGCGGTATGAACTCACTCGTTAAGTTTGAAGAGAGGGGCTAGAGTTGAGCAGAGTTTCGATCGCGGATAGTTGCGTCATCGGGCTCTTCGGGGATCTCTGCAACGTAAATCTTTCGTCGGGGGCTCGAGTGCGGAAACCAAGGAAATAAAATGGTCTCTGGAACAGGGAGAAATGCTGAGAAATTGTGAAGGTGTGCCAAAACTCGAGTTTTATGCCCTGTATTTATAGGGCTGAAGATCCTCGTACGCGGCGCGTACTTCCGGAGTACGCGGGGCGTAGTCAGTACGCGGGGCGTACTTCGGTTACGCGGGGCGTAATAATGCGTCATGGCTTACGACTCCTGGCTAACAAGGCGTAGCTTGGGCGGGCCGATGGGACTCGACTCTGGGTCTAGTACGCGGGGCGTACTCCCAGAGTACGCGGGGCGTAATCCCTGCTTTCAACTTCTAAATTCCGTAACTTTCACGTACGAGCTCCGTTTTTCGCGTTCTTTATATCCACGCGTAGGTGAGATTATGCTCTACAACTTTCATTTAGACTCCGTCGGCTAGTTTTGACTTTATTTTTAATGATATAATTTTAATAGGCCGGGCCTCCTAAAGTTTGTTAAAATTTCATAGGTTCTTTATTCGACGTCGGTTTTCGTTTGTCTTTTGATTGTTTTATTACCACCGAGGAGATCTTCAACTTCCGTTTAGGTGGCGATAGCTAAATAACACTCGATCTTTAATCCGAGTTTTTAGCCCTCTACTACTGTTACGAAACTTTGAAAATTCGTAACTTCTTCATACGAGGTCCAATTTGGGCGATCTTTTTATGCACGCTCATCTTTCAACGAGATCTACGACTTTTGTTTAGATACTTTAAGGCTAAAATGTATTTTATTGAGATTCCACTTTTTATGTCAAATTATGTTTTAACGTCGTGTCGTAATTATACGAGTGGTTATAATTTCTTCAATATAACTCGGTTTTGAGTGTTCTTTATGTTTTTGGAAACCTGGGCATGATATCTAATATTCGATGCATCCCAACTTAGATACCTGAACACTTTATTTTCGAGGTTAATTTCATTGTTTTTAGCTTTCGAGTGTTTACAATGCTTTTGGGAAAAATAGGGTTGTCACATCATCCCCCTGTTAAGGGAATTTCGTCCCGAAATTTAATCTAAGATAGATATTACAAATTAGGAAAAAGATGCGGGTACTTTTGTTTCATTTGATCCTCTCGTTCCCAGGTGTATTCAGGTCCTCGCTTGGCGTTCCAGCGGACCTTTACGATAGGTATGCGGCTTTGTTTAGTCCTTTTGACTTCCCGATCCATGATCTCTACTGGTTCCTCTACAAATTGAAGGTTTTCATTTATTGCAATTTCGTCTAGAGGGACGAAAAGGGTCTCGTCGGATAAGCATTTCTTTAGGTTTGATACGTGAAAGGTAGGGTGTACGTTGTGGAGTTCCTGAGGTAGTCTAAGTTTGTAAGCCACTGGACCGATCCTTGCAAGGATCTCGAATGGTCCGATGTACCTGGGGTTCAGTTTCCCACGTTTTCCGAAGCGTATCAATCCTTTCCAAGGCGAGACTTTTAGTAGGACACGGTCTCCAACTTGGAATTCCAAGGGTTTTCGTCTCTTATCTGCATAACTCTTTTGTCTATCCCTTGATGCCTTTAGACGTTCTCGGATTTGAACAATCTTCTCCGTAGTTTCCCGTATGATTTCTGGCCCAGTAAGTGTGTTGTCAGTTGCTTGTCCTTTTGCTAGTTGGGTGTCTCCCACTTCGGCCCAGCATAAAGGTGACCTGCACTTGCGGCCATAGAGGGCTTCGAACGGGGCAGCTTTGATACTGGTGTGGTAGCTATTGTTGTACGAGAACTCGACCAAGGGTAGATGCGTGTCCCATGCTTTTCCAAAATCGATTACGCAGGCTCTCAGCATGTCTTCTAGTGTTTGTATGGTTCTCTCGCTCTGGCCGTCGGTTTGAGGGTGATAGGCGGTACTCATGTCTAGTCTTGTCCCCAAAGCTTTTTGTAGCGACTGCCAGAATCTTGAGGTGAATCTACTATCTCGGTCCGAGATAATGGATACGGGCACACCGTGCAGTCGTACAATTTCCCTGAGGTATGTCCTTGTTAACTTCTCCATTTTATCCGTCTCTTTGATCGGTAGGAAATGCGCTGATTTAGTTAACCTGTCGACAATTACCCAAATGATGTCGAGTCCGTTTGTCGTTTTGGGTAACTTGGTTATGAAATCCATAGTTATCCGCTTCCACTTCCATTCGGGTATTTCTGGTTGTTGTAATAAGCCTGAAGGCTTTTGGTATTCTATTTTGACCTTAGCGCACGTCAGACATTTACTTACGTAGGTAGCAATTTCGGCTTTCATGTTCGGCCACCAGTACAACTTCTTGAGGTCGAGATACATCTTGTCGGAGCCGGGATGTATGGAGTATCGTGTTTTATGGGCTTCGTCCATGACTATTTCTTTGAATCCACCAAACTTTGGTGTCCATATTCGATCCATGAAATAACGAACTCCGTCGTTCTTGGTTTCAAGATTCTTATCCATTCCTCTTAAGGCTTCTCCTGCCATATTTTCAGATTTCAAGGCTTCTATTTGGGCTTCCTTGATTTGCGTGGACAGGTGGGAATGGATCGTCATAGTTAGGGACTTCACTCGGCGACCTGAGTATTCCTTCCTACTGAGTGCATCCGCCACTACATTAGCCTTTCCGGGGTGATATCGAATTTCGCATTCGTAATCACTTAGTAGTTCTACCCACCGTCTTTGTCTCATGTTGAGTTCTTTCTGGTTGAGGATATGTTGAAGGCTTTTATGGTCAGTGAAGATCGTGCATTTTGTGCCGTAGATGTAGTGTCTCCATATCTTTAGAGCGAAGACGACTGCTCCTAGCTCAAGATCGTGCGTTGTGTAGTTCACTTCATGCGTCTTTAGTTGTCTTGAGGCATAGGCGATGACCTTCCCTCGTTGCATCAGGACACACCCGAGTCCTTGGTTTGATGCATCACAATAGACCACGAAGTCCTCCGTCCCTTCTGGCAGGGTTAGGATGGGCGTACTACATAATGCTCGTTTTAGCGTTTGAAATGCGGCATCTTGTTTTTCTCCCCAGTCGAAGGTCACATTTTTCTGAGTTAGTGTGGTGAGTGGCTTGGCAATCTTGGAAAAATTCTGTATGAACCTTCGGTAATACCCGGCGAGTCCTAAAAATTGTCGGATCTCTGTAGGGGTTCTTGGAATCGTCCAATTCTCTATTGCCTTGATCTTCGAGGGATCCACATGTATTCCTTCCTTGCTTACTACGTGTCCTAGAAAATCCACCTCTCGAATCCAAAATTCGCACTTGGAAAATTTTGCGTAAAGTTTCTCTGCCCTTAATGTTTCCAGAACCTGGCGGAGATGTTGGCTGTGTTCTTCCTGGTTTCTAGAATAGATGAGTATATCATCTATGAACACAGTCATGAATTTGTCCAGGAAGGGACGACATACTCGGTTCATCAGATCCATGAACACTGCTGGAGCGTTTGTCAACCCGAAGGGCATTACTACAAACTCGTAGTGACCATATCGTGTTCGGAAGGCTGTTTTGGGGATGTCTCCTTCCAGTACTCGTAGTTGGTGATAACCAGATCTTAGGTCGATTTTTGAGTAGTAGCTCGCTCCTTGTAGTTGGTCGAAAAGATCGTCTATACGTGGAAGGGGATATCGGTTCTTGATTGTCAGTTTGTTCAGTTCTCGATAATCGAAGCACATGCGAAAAGATTCGTCCTTCTTTTTCACGAATAGGACTGGTGCACCCCATGGTGAGAAGCTTGGCCTGATGAATCCCTTGCTCAACAGCTCGTTCAATTGACTGGACAGTTCCTGCATCTCGGCTGGAGCTAAACGGTAAGGTGACTTTGCTACTGGGGTGGCTCCGGGAATTAAGTCGATTCTGAATTTGACTTGACGTTCCGGTGGAATTCCTGGGAGATCTTCTGGGAAAATGTCTGGGAAGTTGCAGACTTCTGGAATATCTTTAATGTTCCTTGGTTCTTTCTTCTGGTCTACTACGTGGGCTAGAAAGGCATGGTACTCCTTGCGAAGATATTTTTGTGCTTTAACACAGGAGATGATTTGTAATTTTGCACTAGTTTTGTCTCCATATATGATGAGATTTTCACCGTTGGGAAGATTGAGACCAACGGCCTTTTCATGGCAAAGAATGTCGGCATGGTGAAGACTCAACCAGTCCATACCGATGATTATATCAAAACTTCTTATCGAAATGGGCATAAGGTCAATTTGAAATAAGTGTTCGTTTAAATTTAATGTGCACCCGACGTACATATCACTTGTGCTTTCTGTTTTTCCATTAGCCATTTCTACAGTGAATATTTTATTAAGTGGTTAGGGTCTCTGGTTAAGTAGATGTTTGAATTTATGGCTCACAAAACTTCTCTCCGCACCGCAATCAAAGAGTATGCATGCATAAATGTTGTCGAGGAGAAACGTACCCGTAACTACTGTTGGATCAGTTATTGCTTCATTTTGACCTATCGCCAGCACTCTCCCAATACCACCAACATTCCTTGTCTTGGGGCAGTCCCTCTTGAAATGCCCGGTTTCTCCACATCCATAACATGCTTGGCTTACTCCAGTACCAGGAACTTGAGTGAATGGCCGTGCTGGTGCCTTACAGAAACGGGCTGTGTGCCCTTTCCTGTCGCAGTTCTTACAGTACATCTCGCGGCAATTACCGTGGTGATGGTAGTTGCATTTGTTGCACTTTGGCAAGTTCCCTGCATATTGTTTTGTTGGCGCCGAAGTTGTAGGAGTTGTGCCGGGAGTAGTAGCAGCATGAACCGCCACCATTTGTCTCTTTGAAGGTTCTTGCGAGGTTAGTCCCTTCCTCTTGTTCCAAAATTTCTTCTTGCTGTTGTTATTGTTTTCGTTGTTCCCTTTGGTTGGTTCAGTTACGATAGTCGTGACTCCTTGGCGGACGCCATGATCCACAAGAGATTGCTCCAGTTCTTTGGCACTGTCGAAGGTCATGGGCTTGGAAGCTAGCACACTTCCTCGCAGTTGGGGTGATAATCCCCAGATGTACCTCTCCACTTTTTGACTTTCTAGAATCAACATCTCAGGACAAAGTGTTATCAAATCGTTGAACCTATTGGTGTAGCCTGCGATGTCCGATCCTTTCATCGAAAGGTTCCACAATTCTTGTTCCAGCTTCTGAATCTCGCCCCTTGGGCAGTATTCCCGTAGGAGCATTCGCTTCAAATTTTCCCAACCCATGGAGTTCGCCACCACCAGGGTTAGTGTTTTGACGTGGCCGTTCCACCATGTCAAGGCGCGTTCAGAGAATGTACAGGCAGCAAATTTTACTTTGCTTTCTTCCGGGCATGCGCAAATTTCAAATACGGCTTCCGTTTTCTCTATCCATTGGGACAGAGCCAATACTCCTCCAGTTCCATAAAAGGGAATAGGTTTTCCATTGGTGAAGTCTTTGTAAGTGCAGACTCCAGTACGGCCTTGGCTTGGGCCGTTGGTAAAGCTATTTATTCCACCTCCCGACCCATTGTTGCTCATTTGAGCCATCGCCGCGGTTACAGCGGCCGTTACAGCAGTTTGGAACATAGCTGCATCCATAGTTGGAGGAGGTGGTGGAGGTGGTGCTGGAGTTGAGTTTCTGCGTGTTGTTCTACGAGGAGGCATGTTCTGGTAGAGAAAATAAAAATGAATACTATAAGTTTCTAATGTTTTGACAATCGTGTAGTTGAGGGTTAGTCGTATCTTGTAATTTGTTTTGACTTTAGTTTTTGGTTTCAAATTAGATATAACAATTTAATTAATTTCGAGAGGTATATAAAGAGGTACTGCATATATATATATATATATATATATATATATATATATATATATATATATATATGTCACACCTAAGGTGTGTTTCATTAGGCTTCTAGGAAAATTTGACCTATCTAAGAGGTCTCCGTTTACAGATACAAAAGAAAATAAGAGAAAAACTTTATCCGCGGTCCTAGTCTATATCAAAATTTGTTGGAGCTTGAACAAACTCTACTTGTGGCGTTTGGAGCTGGATTCGGCATCTGACCATTTGACTCCCATCAGTCGCCTCTCGAATTCTGCTTGTTGTTCTTTCATCTCTCTTATTTCATCTAGAGCTGTTATCATTTGGTTCTGAAGTGTCCCCGTGTAGATTTGGATATTCTCATGTAGTCCTTCCAAACGGCTGATGTCGGAGGCGTTACCTTGGGTAGCAGCATTGATCTCTCGAATTCTGGTTGCTTGTTGGTCTGCCTGGTAGTTCTGGTTAGCTATAGCGTTCATGACAACGGGAAGTGCTCGATCAGCTGAGCCTCCTCCACTGACATTGTAAAAATCCCGACACATGCCGAATGGGGGGCGTACACCTTGCTGACGGCTCCAGTAGTAGAGGTGGCTTCCCCATATGGGAATGGGTCCCGGTTGATGTGGCCTGATCACTGGAGGATGGGGGATGGGAGGGTCGATTACTTCCGGTTCGGAATCTGTTCTGCTAGAAATTTCCACGATCTCCTCGTCGACTTCGTATTCTTCTCCGACTTCGATTTCGAATTCTTCTTCGACTTCTTCTTCGATTTCCTCTGGGTCTTCCTCCGGGTCTTCTTCTATCCAGCCGCCGTTACCTTGATTTAGGTAGTAGGGGTCTCCCTGTAAAGGAAATCCGGCCATTTGTCTGTACTGGGATAGAGGTATGAGATTTTTATAAGAAAAGAAATTTCTAATTAACGACTTCCTAAGCCTATTTATATCTTTACTGAGCATAATGTTTTATCGTTTAATAATAGACTTATAGTATTTCAATTTAGCGAATTTAGATTTTATAAATTTTTGGCTTGTTGACTACTACGACCATTCCTCGACGTATATTGGTCAAATCCAGGATAAATATAGTTGATCAGGCTATATTTATTCTTGATTTGATTGCATACCCCAAGGCTCGATCGTGGTATTGCAACTTGCCATACTACTTTTTAGAAAAACTTGTCATGTTACGAGGCTGATAAGTGCGGGTAAAATGTATATATTTAAAAGAAAATATATTTCTATGAAAATGTTTTTATCAGAGGGTTTTTGGTTCCCGCTGTATTTATAGTTTGTATATCTTATGTGGTTTGATATACTTAGTTCACTATAAACAATGCTCTGATACCAATCTGTCACACCCCCAAACCAGAATGGCGGAAACATTCGGGGGTGGATGACTTCACGTAGTATCACAACAATTGAATATTGTAAAGAAAGTAACACAACCATCATATATATAAAATGAAAACGTATATTGTTGCGTTATACATGTTAATAAAAGAATATTACAATATGATGATAAATGTTTAATGATAAAAACATCCTTTGTGTTCCTTCTCCCAAAAGCTGGTAGTTTACCTGTATCACTGATTCCCTGAGAAATACAAGTGGTTTTGAAGAGTGTCAACAATTAAGTTGGTGAGTTCATGAGTGTTTTGAGTTGAAAAGTATATCCCTTTTGGTAGTAAATTGGTAAATGAGGTTTTTAGAAAATCCAATATTTTCTTGTAAAATGAAAAAGTTTCCAAAGTTGGAATGTGTTAGTAACTTTTATAAACAAATGTTAACAATAATTTTGTATGGAAATATAATGTAGGAAAACTGCGATGCACATATGAATCTCGTAAATCAATCTTGTTTTATACTTTTTATGTGAGTTTTATAACCATACTAATGACACTGACGGCCTGTAACAACATTCTTCAAGTGTTGCAGTGTTATGACATTTGTCACCCCAGACCTGCCGGTCTAACTATAGCTAGTAGTTTAGGTGCGGGATTGTCAATCCCGTATAGATCTATACACAAGTATCACGCTCTCCCTCCAAGAGATTATGGTATATAATACAGGACTTGAAATGCATACAAAAATGTACGTTGAAGTTTAACTATCTCACATTACCTAGTATAAGTAGCTTTACAATGAAATGACCTTACTTCTTTTGAAAGTGTTTCGTTTTTCAAATTGTATAAAATGTAGGATTGACTTGCTAACTATACCCATTATAGTTTTTCAGATAGTATGTTCCATTTCGTAGACATAACTTAGTGATATAATCGCCCTTGTATACATAAGATGTTTGTATCGATATTCGAAGTTAGAAATTTCATTTATGTTTATAAAATGATACTTTTAACGTGTAATGTACTTGTATTTCCCCCCTAAAACATGAAAAAGAATTGAAAAGTAGGGGTATGAACTCACTCGTTAAGTTTGAAGAGAGGGGCTAGAGTTGAGCAGAGTTTCGATCGCGGATAGTTGCGTCGTCGGGCTCTTCGGGGATCTCTGCAACGTAAATCTTTCGTCGGGGGCTCGAGTGCGGAAACCAAGGAAATAAAATGGTCTCTGGAACAGGGAGAAATGCTGAGAAATTGTGAAGGTGTGCCAAAACTCGAGTTTTATGCCCTGTATTTATAGGGCTGAAGATCCTCGTACGCGGCGCGTACTTCCGGAGTACGCGGGGCGTACTTCGGTTACGCAGGGCGTAATAATGCGTCATGGCTTACGACTCCTGGCTAACTAGGCGTAGCTTGGGCGGGCCGATGGGACTCGACTCTTGGTCTAGTACGCGGGGCGTAATCCCTGCTTCCAACTTCTAAATTCCGTAACTTTCGCGTACGAGCTCCGTTTTTCGCGTTCTTTATATCCACGCGTAGGTGAGATTATGCTCTACAACTTTCATTTAGACTCCATCGGCTAGTTTTGACTTTATTTTTAATGATATAATTTTAATAGGCCGGGCCTCCTAAAGTTTGTTAAAATTTCATAGGTTCTTTATTCGACGTCGGTTTTCGTTTGTCTTTTGATTGTTTTATTACCACCGAGGAGATCTTCAACTTCCGTTTAGGTGGCGATAGCTAAATAACACTCGATCTTTAATCCGAGTTTTTAGCCCTCTACTACTGTTACGAAACTTTGAAAATTCGTAACTTCTTCATACGAGGTCCAATTTGGGCGATCTTTTTATGCACGCTCATCTTTCAACGAGATCTACGACTTTTGTTTAGATACTTTAAGGCTAAAATGTATTTTATTGAGATTCCACTTTTTACGTCAAATTATGTTTTAACGTCGTGTCGTAATTATACGAGTGGTTATAATTTCTTCAATATAACTCGGTTTTGAGTGTTCTTTATGTTTTTGGAAACCTGGGCATGATATCTAATATTCGATGCATCCCAACTTAGATACCTGAACACTTTATTTTCGAGGTTAATTTCGTTGTTTTTAGCTTTCGAGTGTTTACAATGCTTTTGGGAAAAATAGGGTTGTCACAGACTCTATCTTCTCGAGCCATCGAGTCAAGGCAAAATTACAACAATAGACAAAATAGCATTTATGTTCCATCTTGATATTTGAAAACAATGATTTTTACAGATAATAATAATACATGAATTGCCTTAATATATAGGCATATGTTATAACAAGTAAACTAGGTCACCTGTAATCCAATCTATCTTGTGTAACACTGTAAATTTTCATTTAAAAATACAATTATCTCATTTCAAAATCATAAAAATCCCACAAATATCAAGTTATCAGTACACATGTTCCAAAACTGAATATATCACAAATCCAGGATCCTCTAAAAACATATCTCCAACTCGGGTGTGTATACAATCAAGTCTGTGCTTTCTTGTGATCGTGAGAGGTACCTGAAACACATAAAAAATAATATAGTAAGCACGAAACTTAGTGAGTTCCCCAAGATACCACACACATCGCATTAGCCACTCGTGACTAACTCAATATGACCCTCCGATCAATGTGTCTCAGTGGAGACCCTCCGGTCCCACAACTTGGGTGGACCCTTCGGTCCTAACTCAATAAACTCATAATAATAATGCTCAACATAAATCACAAAGACATAATGAAGAATACCATAATACACAAGTAAGAACATAAGTCACCTCGGTCGCAAAAAGATACCACTCATGGTAAGTATAGTGAGAAGACTCACCTCGTATGAAATTGGATAACCTCAAAATCGAATCACCAGTCTAGCCTCTGCCGAACACATATAATATTTATCCCTAATTAATAACGACCCTCTAAGAAGTTAGACTAACCCTTCTTCAAACTCTCAGAAGGGTAAAATACGATTTAACCCCTCCATGGCCTTAAAAGTCCACATATTGACCAAACCCTAAGATTTAACCAAAAGTCAACGGAGGTTTGTACGCTGCGCGTACAAGATCTCTACGTTGGGCGTACTCCGATGCCAGACATGCATCGTGGATTCTTAACCTTACATTGTGCTTACTAGGATTACGCTTGGTGTATGCCCCAGTTTTGATCTTCCTACTCTTTTGGTCTTAATTAATTAAGACCTTGCCTTATATCACAGATCTGGACCCCCAAAAGTCTCTTACTCCATAAAATCAGTTACTTTAAGCCTTTTCCTGGTTGATAAAGTCACAAACACCCAAAACTCTCATTCTCTTATTTCAAAATGCTAGTATCTCATGCATGGGTTGATTCAAACGTCCAAGTCTCGATTTTTATGACACTATACCACTAAAGACTCTCAAAGGAGCTACTCATAATCTATGCAGATTGATTTCTGATAAAGCATCCAACTTTGGGACCAAAACCCTAAATGGTCTAACATGATGCACAAATCAAAAGAGTGAGAAATCATTGAGCTTTATACCTCCAAATGAAGCTCCCAACAAAGATATGCTCAGATCTACAGCCTGCACTCCCACTCCTTGTTCTTCAAAGTTCATTCTTCACTCTAAGAGCACACAAGATCACTTAAATGCTCTAAAATGGACACAAACAAGCTCAATGAAGAAGGATTAGGGTTTGAGAGGGTTGTTTGTCTGAGGATGGTGGCCAGGAATGAGGCCATCATATCCTTTATATAGGGATACACCCCAAAAATAGGGTTTTCACTCTAGGCCTAGTATGCCCAGCATACCCTTTGGTATGCCCATCATACTAGGTGGCTTCCACGTCAATAATACGCACATGAGTATGCTGAGCGTACACACGCGTACACCCCGCGTACTCATTTACCACCTTTTTCTCCATAAGGGCTAAACTTGACAATTACCAAAAGAACAAGGGTTTATAAGGTATACCTGGTCTTTGGATGTTACAATTATCTCCCACTAGAATCAGACTTCGCCCTCGAAGGAAGGCTCCAAAAATAACTTGCGCATATCAGACTCCGGCTCCCAAGTGCACTCGGACCCTTTCTGATGTTTCCACTGGACCTGAACCAAGGTACCTCATTGTTCCTTAGAACCTTCATTTTCTGATCCAAAATCGTAATCGGCCTCTCAATATAATTCAGGCTTGCATCCACCTAAAATTACTCTAATGGCACCACTATCGTCTCATCGGATACACACTTCCTTAACCGAGACACATGGAAGGTGTTAGGAATCTGACCCAACTTTGTTGGTAGCTCTAAACGGTAGGCTACCCTACCTACTCTGGAAATCACTTTAAAAGAACCGATGTATTGGGAGCCCAACTTTTCCCGTTTCCTGAATTGGATCACCCCCTTCCATGGGGATACCTTCAGGAGGACAAAATCTCCAACCTGGAACTCTAGTTTGGATCGTCGCCGGTCCACATAACTCTTTTGGCGACCCTAGGCTATCAGTAACCTCTATCTGACCTACTAAATCTACTCGGTCGTCTTCAATAATATCTTAGTGCCACCCATCACTGCTGCCCTTCCTCTCCCCAATAAATGGAGTCTGACGCCTCCTCCCATATAAAAGCTCAAAGGGAGGCATACAATACTCGAATGATGGATGTTGTTGTAAGAAACCTCAGCCAAGGGAAAATAAGTGTCCTAACTTCCTCCAAAATCCATAACACATGCGCGCAACATGTCCTTAAGCATCTGAATGGTCCGCTCGCTCTGTGCGTCTGTCTACGAGTGGTATGCGGTACTGAAATGTAAACGAGTACCCAACTCTTCATGAAATTTCTTTCAGAACCTGGAAGTAAAACGGACGTCTCGATCTGACACTATCGAGGTTGGCACTACATGTCTTGCTACCACCTCTCTCACATAAATCTTGGCCAGTCACTCTACAGAAGAGCTCTCACTAATAGCGAGGATGTGAGCACTCTTCGTCAGCCGGTCTACAATCAACGAAATAGCGTCAACCCCACGCGCAGTCCTCGGTAACTTGGTGATAAAGTCCATAGAAATTTTGTAACAACGCAAATTTTCAAACAAAATTTTCATTTAAAATAAGTGATTTATTTCAACCAAATATAATTATTCCAAACTTCATATCAAAATACAATCATAAAATCCCCAAGATCTCAAAACATCAACAGTGTGTACGCGTCATGCCGGCGCCTTCCCACGGTCCTCGCTAGTACCTGAAACACATACATAACAACTGTAAGCATAAATGCTTAGTGAGTTCCCCAGTATACTACTTACGCATATACGCCTTTCCAGGCCCTGACCTTCCGGTCCACAACACAATCGCCTTCCGGCCCATAACATATTGTCTTCCGGCCCATAACATATTGCCTTCCGGCCCATAAACATACACAACAAATAATACATTTATCCTAACACATATAACGCATATATCATATATCATATCCGACCTTTCAGTCACATAACATATTGCCTTCCGGCCCATATAAACATACATAGCACGCATAGCAATTACCTTTCCATTTATATCACTTATAACACATATCATATCCGACCTTCTGGTCGCACAGTCAAACCCTTTCGGGTACAGTATAGTGAGAAGACTCACCTCGTGGGTAATGAAAGCTAGCGACTCCTGAAATCACTCGCACTCGATCCGCCGAGCTACAGACTCCCTATAATATCGTATATTCCTTATTAATACTTTTATCTTTCAAGACACTGACCCTAAGAAATCACATGTAGGTCAACTCTGGTCATCGGTCAACGGTCAACGATCAACTTGACCGGACTCGGCGAGTCTAGACGTCCTCACCAAATCCTGATGTTCCCTTTCTACTCATCGAGTATCCCTCTTAACTCGACGAGTCCCTCGTGGAAGAATCGCGGGGCCACCCCGACTCCACTCGCCGAGTCTGAAGAACAGCTCAACGAGTCCCAGTTAATCTCCAAGCTACTCGCCGAGTCTGTTCATCGGACTCGGCGAGTCCATGCCATGCAGTCGATCAAACTGCTTCCTGAGATCAGTATTGTCCCGACCATTCATAGGTCTGGTCCTCCTAAGCTGGTACAACACGTAAGACCTTCATTTAGGTGCTCATGCTACACCCCAAGACTTGTAATTTACCTTTTGACTTAAGGCATAAGGATTCCAATCCAAAACCTCTCTTAATTCCCGAAATACACAAGCATGGGACATTCTGGACCTCTAAAGGTCCTAATACAGGGTTATAATCGTTTGGGGAACAAGGGTAATAATCAATCTAGTCACAAAAGGGTTCCATAAACCCTAAATCCATGCACATATCAACATAGCAGAATATGATCCGAAATATTACCTGAATAATGCACTCTCTGTGTCCCCAATCCTCAGAACTTGATTCCCTTGCTGTTCCTTTAGCCAAACCCTTCTCTTCCTTGCACAATAACTTCTTCAAGATCACCAATGGCCTTCAATCCTTGCTCTAGATGCCCACAACCGATTTAGGGTTCTTCTCAGTCGCTAAAGACGGACAACCACCAGCTCGGCACGCCCCCTCATGACCCTTGCCGCACTTCCCGCAAGTGCGGCCCTTCTGACCTCCCGTCCTCAAATCAGCGGACTTGATCCGCTTGGCTGCCGGCTGAGACTGAGCCAGCCGCCGGTCCACCTGCCGAGACTCGGCCTCCTCCCTGGCCTGGGTCTCCAACTCGATCTCGCGCTTCCTGGCATTCGCCTGAAGCTCAGTAAAAGTACGATAGGTTGACTTTGACACAAACTCCCGGATATCCCTCCTCAAAACGCCTAAGTACCGGCTCATCCGCGACTGCTCTGTAGACACCAGCTCAGGGCAGAACATTGCCCTCTCATGAAACTTCCGCGTAACCGCCGCAACCGAATCAGTACCCTGCTTAAGGGTCAAGAACTCCTTAATCAATCGTTCCCTCTCCACTGGGGGAACGTACTCGTCCCTGAACATGTCAGTAAACCTCTCCCATGTCACTGCTGTAATCTCCGCCAAAGTGAAGTTCGCCATCACGAACTTCCACCAATCGTTCGCTCCCAGACGGAGCTGATTCAAAGCGAACCGCACCCTCAGGTGCTCCGGGCATGAGCAAGTGTAGAAGCACCCTTCAATGTCAGCGATCCACCGCATTGCAGCAATCGGATCCTGCGTCCCATCGAACTCAGGGGGTTTTGTGTTGCTAAATTCCCGGAATAGCAACGAATCGCCCCCTTGCAGCCTGGCAGCGGCCACGGCTGCGGTAGCAGCAACGGCTGCAGTCTCAGTCAGTGCGGCGTACCGCTCTTCGAACGTCTCCATCAAAGTGGTCTTAATAGACCCAAACATCTCCGGGATCTCAGCCCGGATTGCTGCAGCTACCTCCTCCTGAATCATCTGACGAATATCCTCATCGCTCACACCGCTCGAACTCGCCCCGTGGCGTGTGGTAACCATGATGTCTCTGAAATACAACATAAAAATATCAGAGACTCCATCAAGTACAATTGTACTCGATAACGCAACCCTACTCAGTCTCCGATATCCAGGGAGTCTTACTTGGGTCTTCCACCGACCCGGTGTCTTCGGTAGTACGGGCCCAATACTACCGACCACACCGTATCAGTATTCGTCCCAAATCTTCCTCCCCAAACCCCGAAAAGTGAGTACTCTACTTTGATATGCACTATCTACCTGCACGCTACCAAATATCTCATATCGGCAAACTCCCTAGACTAAGGCATCATAAATCAGGCCACTCTAGTCCTATCATGAATACCTAGTCTTCTAGCATGCATAACAATTCATAATTCATTGCATAACATAACATTGTAAGGTATTCTGGGGATCTTTACCGTTCGGTCGCTGGCTGATCGTACACACTGCTTCTTTCTTATTTACCACTTTACCATTTATAACAACTTATGCCTTTATTATTTTTAAAAGATTTTCCTCAAATCCTCGGTTTGAGTTCAGTTACACCCGAAGGTACACCCGAATCCCTCAAACCAAGGCTCTGATACCAATTGTGACAACGCAAATTTTCAAACAAAATTTTCATTTAAAATAAGTGATTTATTTCAACCAAATATAATTATTCCAAACTTCATATCAAAATACAATCATAAAATCCCCAAGATCTCAAAACATCAACAGTGTGTACGCGTCATGTCGGCGCCTTCCCACGGTCCTCGCTAGTACTGAAACACATACATAACAACTGTAAGCATAAATACTTAGTGAGTTCCCCAGTATACTACTTACGCATATACGCCGTTCCAGGCCCTGACCTTCCGGTCCACAACACAATCGCCTTCCGGCCCTTGAGATAATCGCCTTCCGGCCCATAACATATTGCCTTCCGGCCCATAACATATTGCCTTCCGGCCCATAAACATACACAGCAAATAATACATTTATCCTAACACATATAACGCATATATCATATATCATATCCGACCTTTCAGTCACATAAAATATTGCCTTCCGGCCCATATAAACATACATAGCACGCATAGCAATTACCTTTCCATTTATAGCACTTATAACACATATCATATCCGACCTTCCGGTCGCACAGTCAAACCCTTCCGGGTACAGTATAGTGAGAAGACTCACCTCGTGGGTAATGAAAGCTAGCGACTCCTGAAATCACTCGCACTCGATCCGCCGAGCTACAGACTCCCTATAATATCGTATATTCCTTATTAATACTTTTATCTTTCAAGACACTGACCCTAAGAAATCACATGTAGGTCAACTCTGGTCATCGGTCAACGGTCAACGATCAACTTGACCGGACTCGGCGAGTGCTAAGGCGACTCGGCGAGTCTAGACGTCCTCACCAAATCCTGATGTTCCCTTTCTACTCGTCGAGTATCCCTCTTGACTCGACGAGTCCCTCGTGGAAGAATCGCAGGGCCACCCCGACTCCACTCGCCGAGTCTGAAGAACAGCTCGACGAGTCCCAGTTAATCTCCAAGCTACTCGCCGAGTCTGTTCATCGGACTCGACGAGTCCATGCCATGCAGTCGATCAAACTGCTTCCTGAGATCAGTATTGTCCCGACCATTCATAGGTCTGGTCCTCCTAAGCTGGTACAACACGTAAGACCTTCATTTAGGTGCTCATGCTACACCCCAAGACTTGTAATTTACCTTTTGACTTAAGGCATAAGGATTCCAATCCAAAACCTCTCTTAATTCCCGAAATACACAAGCATGGGACATTCTGGACCTCTAAAGGTCCTAATACAGGGTTATAATCGTTTGGGGAACAAGGGTAATAATCAATCTAGTCACAAAAGGGTTCCATAAACCCTAAATCCATGCACATATCAACATAGCAGAATATGATCCGAAATATTACCTGAATAATGCACTCTCTGTGTCCCCAATCCTCAGAACTTGATTCCCTTGCTGTTCCTTTAGCCAAACCCTTCTCTTCCTTGCACAATAACTTCTTCAAGATCACCAATGGCCTTCAATCCTTGCTCTAGATGCCCACAACCGATTTAGGGTTCTTCTCAGTCGCTAAAGACGGACAATGACGGCCTATAAGTCCGTTATATACGTTCCAAAACCGAACGGCTAGGGTTTCCGCTGAACAACGCAGACTCGCCGAGTCCATAATGGACTCGTCGAGTCCAGTCGCGAACCCGCGACCTAGTCTGTGGTCCTACTCGGCGAGTCTGGCTCCAACTCGCCGAGTCCCCTCCTAAAACACCCCAAAAACCATATTATAACAATACCTGAAATTCCGGGCTGTTACAAATTTGTTCCCACTTCCATTGGGTAATCTCGATAGGCTATAATGGACCATATGGACACTGGTGCTCCACCTTAACCCGACGACAGGTCAAGCACCTATCAACTACTTATGCCACATCCCTCTTCATACAAGGCCACCAATAGTCTCTCTTCCGGTCCAAATACATCTTAGTGGCCCCTGGGTGGTTCGAGAATCTCGATCTATGTTCCTCTTCCATCAATACATGATGAGCTCCACCTGTATAGGGCACCCAAATCTTGCAGTTCTCTGGTCTCACAACCTCAACTTGAGCCTCTCGGATGATATCTAAGACTAGAGTCATCACCGTCATCCTCATGCACACATCCCAAATCGATGTGCTCTCGGATCTACGACTCAAGGCATTGGCTACAACATTAGCCTTTCATGGGTGATATAAGATCTCATAGTCGTAGTCCTTCACTACATCAAACCATCTCATCTGTCTCATATTCAGGTTCAACTAATCCATCAGGTACTTTAGGTTTTTATGGTCCGTATATATGGTACATCGGACCCTGTACAAATAGTGTCACCATATCTTGAGGTTGAACATCACCGCCCCCAACTCCAGATTGTGGGTGGAATACCTCGTCTCATGAGGCTTTAATTGCCTCGATGCTTATGCTATCACGTGCCCCCTCTGCATCAACACCGCACCCATCCCTAATATGGACGCATCACAGTAAACTACAAAATCCTCCACCCCTTCGGGAAGGGCTAACATTTGGGCTTCACACAATATTTGGTGAATAGTCTTAAATGAGGCCTGTTTGTAACAGCCCGGAATTTCAGGTATTGCTTTAAAACTATTTTTGGGGGGGTTTTTAGGAGGGGACTCGGCGAGTTAGTGCCTGACTCACCGAGTAGGACCACGGACTTGGTCGCAGATTCGCGACTGGACTCGACGAGTCCATTAGGGACTCGGCAAGTCGACGCTGTTCAGCAGAAACCCTAGCCGTTTGATTCTGGATCGTATATAACGTCTTTAGGGCCGTCATTGCTCGTCTTTTGGCCGATTGAGGATAACCTAAACGTCTGTGGGCATCTGGAGCAGGAGTGAAGGCTAGTGGAAACTTGAAGGATTTGTTGGGCAAGAAGAGGCAAGGTTGTGGTCAAAGGAGGATCAAGAGGATTGAGCTCTGAAGGTTGGGGACACAGAGGACACGTTTTCCAGGTAATACTCGGACCATTTCTATTGTTTTGGTGGTGTACACGAATATAGGGTTTATGAGACCCATTTGGGGATTAGATAGATTATTATGTTGTTACCCAATCGTTTATACCCCAGTAATAGGATGCTTAGAGGTCCAGAAAGTCCCATGGGTGCATGTCTCGGGACCATGCGTATTTCAGGAGGCAGATGATCGACTGCATGGCATGGACTCACCGAGTCCAATGATCAGACTCGGCGAGTAGCTTGAAGATTTACTGGGACTCGCCGAGTTGTTCTTCAGACTCAGCGAGTAGTTGAGGATTCATTGGAACTCGTCGAGTTGTCTTCGGACTCGGCGAGTGGAGTCGGGGTGGCCCCGCGATTCTTCCACGAGGACCTCGTCGAGTCAAGAGGGATACTCGACGAGTGGAAAGGGGAACAACAGGGGAAGTTGGGGAGGACGTCTAGACTCGTCGAGTCGCCTTTGTACTCGACGAGTCCGGTCAAGTTGACCGTTGACCAGAGTTGACCTGCATGTAAATTCTTAGGGTCAGTTGTCTTGAATGATAAGAGTATTAATAAGGGTATATGATATTATAGGGAGTCGGCAGATCGGCGGACCGAGTGCGAGTAGCTTCAAGAGTTGATAGCTTACATTACCACGAGTTGAGTCTTCTCACTATACTGTACCCGGAAGGGTTTGACTGTGTGACTGGAAGGTCGGAAGCATCATGTGTTTTATATATGCTATAATTGAAAGGAATAGTTGCTATGCATGCTATGTATGTTTCTATGGGCCGGAAGGCTATGTATTATGTGACAGGAAGATCAGGTATGATATATGATATATGTGATATATGTGTTAGAGTAAATGTATTATGTGGTATATATGTTTATGGGCCGGAAGGCAATCATGTTATGGTCCGGAAGGCAATTATCTTATGGGCCGGAAGGCAATTATCTTATGGGCCGGAAGGCAATTATCTTATGGGCCGGAAGGCGATTATCATATGGGCCGGAAGGCATTGTACTGTGGACCGGAAGGTCCGGGCCTGGAAAGGCGTATATGTGTAAGTGGTATACTGGGGAACTCACTAAGCATTTATGCTTACAAGTTGTTATGTATGTGTTTCAGGTACTAGCGAGGACCGTGGGAAGGCGCCGACATGATGCATACACACTGCTGCTATTTGAGATCTTGGGATTTTTACATATGTATTTGTTTGAAACATGAAATAAATATTATTGGTTGAATAACTTCACTTTATTTAAAATGAAAAATTTATTCGAAAATTTGCGTTGTTACACTGTTGCTCTGGCCCCCAAGTAAAAGTAACACCTTTTCGGGTCAACCTGGTGAGAGGAACAAGAATCTTGGATAAATCTCTTATAAATCTCCGATAGTAGCCGACTAAACCTAGAAAACTCCTAATCTCGGTAGGGGATCTCGGCACCTCCCATTTCAAAATTGCCTCAATCTTGGCCAGGTCAACCAATATCCCATTATGGTTAACGAGGTGTCCTAGGAACTGGACCTCTCATTGCCAGAAATCACACTTGGAGAATTTGGCATAAAGCCTCTCCCCCTTAGTACTCTAAGAATCTCTCGAAGATGCTCCTTATGATGCTCTATGGATCTCGAATACACCAGGATATCATCGATGAACACGATCACCGATTAATAAAACATAGGCTTGCACACCCGGTTCATGACGTCCATAAACACTGCCGGAGCGTTGGTGAGCCCGAAAGGTATCTCCAAAAACTCGTAGTGTCCATAACGAGTCTTGATGGCCGTCTTCTGGATATCCTCCTTGAAAACTCTCATCTAATGATATCCAGACCTCAAATCAAACTTGGAAAACCAAGATGCCCCCTGTATTGAACAAATCGTCGATCCTTGGAAGTGGATAACAGTTCTTAACTGCCAGGTTGTTCAACTCCCTATAATCAATGCACATCCGGAGTGAACCATCCTTTTTCTTGACAAAAACAAGCGTCGCTCCCAATGGTGAGCTACTTGGTCTTATTAAACCCTTCCCCAACAGCTCCTGGAGCTGTGAGGATAACTCTTGCATCTCTGATAGTGCAAGGCGATCAGGTACCTTGGCAATAGGCACCACACCCGTAACTAAATCAATCCGGAACTCCACCTGCCACTCGGGAGACACACCTGGTAACTCTTCGGGAAAAACATCTGGGAAATTGCACACTATCAGAACCTTAGAGGTAGAACTCGACCTCTCTGAAACAACCCGCGTATCCATCACGTACGCCAAGAAGCCAATACAACCCTGTTGTAAACTCTGCCTCGCCATGGCAGCAGAGCAGAAAGCTGACCCAGATCTAGTACCCTCGCCATATATTGTAAGCACTCCCCTACTAGGTTCTCGTATGGTCGCCAACTGACGCTCGCAGTCAATTACTGCTCCAAAATGGCTCAACCAATCCATGCCCATGATGACACAGACATCACCCGCTATTAGCACCAGATCTATCAGGAACTCGACACCAAAAATCTCCAGTACACATCCTCAGAATACATGAGTAGCAAAAACCACATGCTCGTCAGATATGGAAATCTTTAGAGGTTGACTTAACGCCTCATGCCAGATACTGATGTGACGACTAAAAGCTAAAGACACAAAGGATCGAACCGCACTCGAGTTAAATAACACCAAAGCAGGTACCTAAATACAGTACAAAATAAGCACGATAAATCTCAAAATAAATATATAAGGAAATACGTACCAGTCACGACATCAGGTGTTGCGCTGATATCCTTTGTTGTCACTTGAAAAGCTCTCCCACGTGCCCTCGGGGCCTCAGCCTTCACCGGCCAACTATCAATAATACGCAAAGCAGTAGGAGTGGAACCTTGGGATGATCCCTGAATATGCTGAGGGCCATCGGCCTTGCAATTCCCTTGGGGGAAATCCTTCGCCATATGCCCCTCTTTTCCACATTTGTAGCAAATCCCCACCCGTTAAGATCCCTCAGGACTCTTGCCACACTTACCATAAATGCGGCCCTTCTGGCCTCCTGACCTCATATCAACGGGCTTAGCCCGCTTTGCTGCCAGTTGTGTTTGTGCCGGCCTCCGGCCTTTACCCTGAGACTCTGTTTCCACCCTGGCTCGAGTCTCCAGCTCGATCTCTCTCCTCCTGGCATTTTCCTGAAGCTTGGAAAATGTCTGATAAGACGAGTTCGCCACAAACTCTCGAATATCCCTCCTCAGAATGCTTAAATACCAGTTAATACGTACCTACTCAGTAAACGCGTGCTCGGGGGCAGAAGAACGCCCTCTCTTGAAACATCCTCGTAATCTCCCTCACCAAATCTATCCTCTTCTTAAAAGACAGAAACTTATGGGCCAATAGTTCCCTCTCCACCAGGGGAGCATACTCATCTCGGAATATCAGCGTAAACCTCTCCCATGTCACTGCAGTATGCTCTATAGGAATAAAACTAGCTGTCATAAACTTCCACCAGTCCTTTGCTCCCCAGCGAAGCTGGTTCAGCGCGAATCGAACCCTTAAATGCTCTGGGGATGAACAAGTGTAAAAATATCCTTCAATATCATAGATCCACCTCATAGCAGCAATCAGATCATGAGCCCCATCAAACTCGAGTGGCTTTGTGTTGTTGAACTCCCAAAATAGCAAAGGGTCACCTCCCTGTGGCCTGGCAGTAACGAGAGCTGTAGCAGCAGCCGCCTCAGTGATAACAACATATCGCTCATCAAAATGTTTCGATCAAGATGGTCTTAATAGAGACCCAAACATCTCATGAATCACCTCTCAAATGGCTGCGGCCACCTCCTCATGAATCATTCTGCGAATCTCATCATCGCTAGTCCTACTGCTCTCAGGATTGTGGCATGTACCTACCATGATGTCTCTGAAACACAACACAAAAATCATCAAAGACTCGCTCGAGTATACTTACACTCGAACACTCATTCCTAGTTGTTCCTTAGCATCCTAATGATTCTTACTTGGGTTGCTTACATATCCGGTGCTTTTAGTAGTACGGGCCCAATACTACCTTTCTACATGATCCTATAGTCACCTCAAGTCCTCCTCCTAGGATCCCAATTCACAAGTACTATATTTCTCTCAAATAACACACTACTTTTGCGGTGGACTCCTTATAAACTCATCTAGATATCTCTCCTAGATTATATCTCGACTCAAAACTCTCTCTATGTGATTCGTGCTTAATACTCTTACTCAACATATACTCAAAGCACATCATAGACAGTAGGAACTCCTGGGCTAAGACATCACAAGTTAGGCAACCCTAGTCCTAAAATATGAAATACCTAGCCTATACTCTAGCATGCATAACTAATATCTCATAAGAATCTCATAACACAAATGTGAGGGTATTTTGGGAAATCAGCATTTGGGCTCTGGCAGATTGTACACACTACTCCAAGTTGTTTTCTCTTAAACTCTTTCGCATTTTAGAAAAAACATTTCTTTTGAAGCTTTTTCTCAAATCCTCATTTTGAGTCCAAACATACCCGAATGTGCATCCGAATCCCTCAAACCAAGGCTCTGATACTAACTTGTAACAGTGTAAATTTTCAAACAAAAATTTTCATTTAAAAACAATTATCTCATTTCAAAATCACAAAAATACCACAAATATCAAGTTACCAAAACACATGTTCCAAAATAGAATATATCACAAATCCAAGATCCTCCAAAAACATATCTCCAACTCGGATGTGTGTACAATCAAGTCGGTTCCTTCCCGTGATCCTAAGAGGTATCTGAACACATAACACATAATACGGTAAGCATGAAGCTTAGTGAGTTCACCAAAATACCACACACATCATATTAGCCATTCAAGGCTAACTCAATACAACCCTCCGGTCAATGTGTCTTAGTGGAGACCTTCCGATCCCACAACTCGGGTGGACCCTCCGGTCCTTACTCAATAAGCTCATAATAATAATAATACTCTGCATAAATCACAAAGACATAATGCGAAATATCACAATACACAAGCACATAAGACACCTCGGTCACACAAAGATACCACTCATGGCAAGTATAGTGAGAAGACTCACCCCGTAAGAAATCGAATAGCCTCGAACTCGAATCACCGGTCTAGCCTCCTCCTAACACATACAATAATAATCTTTAATTAATAATGGCCTTCAAAGAAATTAGACTAACCCTTCTTCAAACTCTCAGAAGGGTAAACAACCATTTTACTCCTCTATGGCCTTAATATTCCACAAATTGACCAAACCCTAAAAGTCAACCAAAAGTCAATGGTGGGGCGTACGTTGTGCGTATAAGATCTGTATTTGGGTGTAATTCGATGCTGCTCATGCAACGGGGATTTTCAGCCATACGCTGCGTGTACTAGGATTATGCTCGACGTACGCCCCAGTTTTGCTCTTCCTACTGTTTTGGTCTTATTTAGTTAAGACCTTGGCTCATATCACATATCTTGAAACGACCCAAAAACACGACCCAAAAATTTTCGTTTTTCAATATAATCTAAACCGTAATATAAGTATCATAACATAAAACATACGCGATGTATCCCCAAAACATAATAAAATATTGTGCGGAAAACTGTATCATACAACATCAAAAGACATCCCAAGGATAAAAGCTATACTGTGGTGTGTGCGATGCTGTCACCCCGAGCTCTTCCCTTTGCTTGCGGAAGTACCTGAAACCAAACTGAAACTGTAAGCACGAAGCTTAGTGAGCTCCCCCAAACTACCACATACCATACAATAACACATAAACACATATTGGGCCTTGCCCACTGCATCGGGCTGAAGCCCGGAAACTGCATCGGACCGAAGTCCGGAACTGACTGGGACCTTGTCCCCTGCATCGGACCGAAGTCCGGAACTAACTGCATCGGACCGAAGTCCGGAACTGACTGGGACCTTGTCCCCTGCATCGGACCGAAGTCCGGAACTAACTGCATCGGACCGAAGTCCGGAACTGACTGACTGCACATGGCATAGCATAACACATCAACTAGCATAAAACATATACGACATGCTACATCGGGCCGTGGCCCGGAACACATAGTACTTAACACATAAAACATAGCACACAAATCCTATTCGAACCACGAAGGCATCGAACATACCAACTACTGCATCGGACCTAAATCCGGAAACTACTGCTAACTAAATGGGCCGACATTGTGGCCTTAGACCCGTTCCTACTGGAAGGAAACTCACCTCATAAGCTGGTTGCTGAGTATGTGGCTCGGAAAGCTAACGGCGGCTGCTCCTGAATCTCCTCGGCTACAAGTCCATAAACACACTCAATCAAATACTAAACACTGCGCTTGGGGTAAAATGACTCTTTTACCCTTGGTCAAAGTCAACTCTCTTTTGGGCTGGCCCAACTCGGCGAGTCCTACTCTCACTTTTCACTTTTACTCACTGCTACTCATCGAGTCTGGCATCGACTCGACGAGTACCCTCTTGATCCAAGAATCGCGACCGGCTTCTCGATATAATTTAGGCCGCTATCAACCTGAATGTCCTCTAAGGGAACGACTGCTGTCTCATCCACCAAACACTTCCTCAACTGCGACACGTGGAAGGTGTTGTGTATCTGACTAAACTCCTCAGGGAGATCTAACCGATAAGCAACCCGACCCACCCGGGCCAAAACCCTGAAAGGACCAATGAATCTGGGGCCCAATTTTCCCCTCTTCCGGAACCTAATGACACCTTTCCAAGGTGAGACTTTCAGAAGAACCATATCTCCCACCTGGAACTCTAAGTCCGAACGCCTCCTGTCGGCGTAGCTCTTCTGCCGACTCTACGCAGTCTGCAGCCTACTACGGACCTGCTGGATCAACTCAGTCGTCTTGAGCACCACTTCGGTGCTCCCGATGACTCGCTGACCGACCTCGCCCCAACAAATTGGGGTCCTGCACTTCCTGCCATATAACATCTCAAAAGGAGGTCGATCAATGCTCGCATGATAACTGTTGTTATACGAGAATTCCGCTAACGGAAGATACGTATCCCAACTACCCCCAAAATCTAGAACACATGCCCTAAGCATGTCCTCGAGAGTCTAAATCGTCCTCTCGCTCTGCCCGTCAGTCTGAGGATGAAAAGCGGTGCTGAAATGGAGACGAGTACCCATCTCGTCGTGGAACCGCTTCCAGAATCTGGACGTGAAATGAACATCTCGGTCCGACACCACCGATACCGGCACTCCATGACGTGCCACAATCTCTCGCACATAGATATCGGCTAACTTTTCCGCCAATATACTCTCCTGAATCAGAATAAAATGGGCACTCTTCGTCAACCGATCCACTACTACCCATATCGAGTCCACCCCGCGTGCGGTCCTGGGGAGTTTGGTGACAAAATCCATGGTGATGTCCTCCCATTTCCACATGGGAATGTCTAACGGCTGCATCTTGCCGTGAGGTCTCTGGTGCTCCGCCTTGACCTTCCGACAGGTCAAACATCTCTCCACATACCAAGCGACATCTCGCTTCATGCAGGGCCACCAATAATCAGATCGAAGATCTCGATACATCTTCGTCGCTCCTGGGTGGATAGAAAATCGAGACTTATGAGCCTCGTCCATCAATACTTGCCGTACCCCACCCCAGTACGGTACCCATATCCTACCATGAAGCGTCAACAAACCCCGACTGTCGTAATCAAATGAAGCTACTCGGCCCACTATCCTCTCACACTTCTGCCTCTCCTCCTTGAGGCCCTCCATCTGAGCCTCCATGATCCGCTCCAACAACGGAGTGATCACTGTCATCCTCATACACAGATCTCTGATAGGGGCCGTTGACACCTTGCGGCTCAGGGCGTCGGCCACCACATTGGCCTTCCCTGGATGATAAAGGATCTCACAGTCATAGTCCTTCAGCACGTCTAACCATCTCCTCTGTCTCATGTTCAAACTCGGCTGATCCATAAGATATCGCAAACTCTTGTGATCCGTGTAAATAGTACAGCGGACCCCATAAAGGTAATGTCTCCAAATCTTGAGGGCAAACACAACTTCCCCCAGCTCCAAATCGTGGGTAGGATAATTAGCCTCGTGAGGCTTCAACTGTCTCGAGGCATAAGCTACTACATGGCCTCGCTGCATCAATACTGCTCCCATACCTGTGATCGATGCATACAATAGACTATGAAATCCTCTACTCCTTCTGGCAAGGTAAGGATCGGAGCCTCGTACAATCTCTGCCAGAGAGTCTCGAACGCCGCCTGCTGCTCAGGCCCCCAACGAAAAACCACCGACTTCTTGGTTAGCCGGGTGAGCGACACTGCTATTTTGGAGAAGTCCTGAATAAATCTTCGATAATACCCTGCCAACCCCAGGAAGCTCTGAATCTCAGATGGAGACCTCGAGACCTCCCACTGCATCACGGCCTCAATCTTGGCCGGATCTACCAAAATACCCTTCTGGTTGACGAGATGACCAAGAAACTGCACCTCGCGCAACCAGAACTCACACTTGGAGAACTTTGCAAAAAGTCTCTCCCTCCTCAAAGTCTCCAACACCTCCCGTAGGTGCTCCTCGTGCTGCCCCTGTGTCTTGGAATACACCAAGATGTCATCTATAAACACTATCACCGACCGATCCAGCATCGGTCTGCACACACGGTTCATGAGATCCATGAACGCGGCTGGGGCATTGGTGAGCCCAAATGGCATCACCACGAACTCATAATGACCATACCGGGTCCTGAAAGCAGTCTTCTGTACATCCTCATCTCTAACCCTCATCTGATGATAACCGGAGCGTAGATCGATCTTGGAGAACCAAGACGCTCCCTGAAGCTGATCAAACAAGTCATCTATCCTCGGAAGTGGGTAACAGTTCTTCACCGTTACTTTGTTCAACTCCCGATAATCAATGCACATACGATGCGACCCATCCTTCTTCCTCACAAATAAGATCGGCGCTCCCCAAGGCGAACTGCTCAGCCGAATGAAACTCTTGTCTAACAGCTCCTGAAGCTGTGTAGACAACTCCTGCATCTCAGGGGGAGCAAGTCGATACGGTGCTTTGGCTATCGGAGCCGCACCAGGAACTAGGTCGATCCTGAACTCAACCTGCCTCTCTGGAGGTATCCCCGGCAAATCCTCGGGAAACACATCCGGGTAGTCACGAACAATGGGAACATCATCAATCGTCGTCTTGCCCTTCTCCCGGGCATCCAAGACGTAAGCTACAAAACCGGCGCAACCCTGCTGAACATAGCGCCTCGCCCTTGCGGCGGAACAAAAGATCGGTCCTTGTTGGGGCCTCTCGCCCTGAATCACTATCTCTCCCCCACTAGGAGTGCGAACCCTCACTAACTGTAGCTCACAATCAATCACCGCCCCATTGGGGCTCAGCCAATCCATGCCCACAATAACTTTATTCCCACGCAGGGGAATAGGAACCAGGTCCACTGAAAACTGCTCATCAAATATCTGAAGTGAACACCCTCTATGTACTCTGCCGACCCTCACGGTCCTATCATCTGCTATCTCAACCTCTAGTGGACAATCCAGCTCCCCGGGAGCTCTGCTAAATCTCTTGCTAAGCGCAAGCGATACAAATGATCGGGTAGCCCCCGAATCGAACAATACCAAAGCAGGGATGCCGTTCACCGAGAACGACCCTAAATAAAACATATCATCAAGTAATATTCAAACGATATAATAACAATTAAAGATGAAGGAAAGATTCATACCCGTCACCACATCAGGAGTCGCTCGCGCCTCCTCTGCTGTCATCTGAAATGCCCTGCTCTTCGCCACCGGCGCATCAGCTCGGCCCTGCCGGCCATCTGTAATCCTCAGGGTGGCAGGGGCAGGTGCAACCACCTTCCCTGCTGCAGCTAAACTGGGACACTGGGACCTTTTATGTCCCCTCTGATTGCACTGAAAGCAAATCAGATCTGATGCTGTAACCGTAGTAGCAGGGGCCGTACAATCCCTACTCAAGTGCCCAATCCGACCGCACTTGTAGCAGCCGGAACTCCCTGCCTTGCACGCCCCCTCGTGCAATCTCCCACACTTGCCACACCGACCGTGGCTCTGCTGACCCCTAGACCTGTGATCTGAAACCTTGGGCTTTTTGCCCACACTGCCTGAACCCGAAAACGCCTCCGGTTTCCTCTTCTTCTCCATCTCGAGATCAATCTCCCTCTCTCTAGCTCTGGAAATCATGTCGTCCAGCGTTTTACAACTGGACCGGCTCACAAACATGCGAATGTCACTCCGCAACATCTCATGATAACGGGCCTTCTTCATCTCCTCATCGGTTGCATACTGAGGAACAAGAAGGGCCCTCTCCCTGAACTTGGCGGTGATCTCCGCCACTGTCTCTGTAGTCTGGGTAAGGTCCTGAAACTCCCTAGCTAACTGCTGTACCTCAATGACTGGTGCAAACTCCGCCCTGAACCTGGTAGAGAAATCAGCCCAGGTCATGGCATCTAATGCCACATCATCCCCGATGGCATGTCCGACCTCCTCCCACCAATCTCGTGCCCTGTCCTTCAGAAGACAGGACGCCAATCTGACCTTGTCCCCCTCGGGACACCTGCTAGTGCGGAAAGCATTGGCCACATCCGCCAACCATCTGGTACTCGCTATGGGGTCCCGCGCCCCATGATAGTCTGGAGCCCCGCATGCCCTGAACTCCCTGAACGTAAGTGTGCGCGACCCCATCACGGCCGCCATCTCAGAACGGAAAGTACTCAATCTCTGATCCATCAGCTCTAAAATACCCTCCTTGATCGAACCGAAGATCACGGGAGTCTGCTCTAGTATGATGCGGGTAACCTCAGAAGAAAGGAACTCCCTAGTCTGCTCATCCATCTGCCTGGCCTCCAGGCCTGATCCCGATCCTGATCCCCCTCCGGCATCTGAACTGCCGGCTGCTGGCCTCAGACGCAAAACTACCATTCTGAAACATATCATAACAACATCAGAACACTGAAAAATCTCAAGGGACCATAATACTACTACTAGCTTCCTGGTCTTGTCTTGGCCTTCCTTAATTCGAGTACGGATCATCTGCTTTCAGTAGTATGGGCCCCTACTACCTTCCACATCTATCCGTACTTTCCTCAAGAACTGCCTTGACTCCACCAAGTCACTTCTACTACTGCCATTCTCTGCTACTCTCATCCTAGGCTTGCCCTAGGGAAACTTCAAGCTCAACGCGACTGGTCCTCAGCTGCTGTAGGTCTCCTCATAATGCTAGTTAGCCACCACCTAAACACCATCACATGTGATGAGGATCAGATAATCCTTCAAGTAAAAGATCCGTCCCTACAACGGTTGGACTCAAACAAGAGCTGCGCAATAGGGCCAGTTCCAGCACTCTGGGATTATTCAAACCTGATTACATGTGGTGTGACGTGTTCACCTAATGGCTAACTCCCAGTACTCCGAGCCCCACCAAGCACGAAGCAAGCAGCATTCGGACAAGGGAAACAGACTCAAGCAAAACTATTCTTATAACAAGAAACTGCACTAGCATAGGATGCTAAGCTCATACTATCAGGCATAACCTAAACAGGCTATCCTACTGCTGTCTACTCAATTCTAGCATGCAATACTCATAAAGCTGTAACACATAAGCAGGCACATAAGGCATTCTCCTAGATCCTTAGCCCTATACTAGCATGCTGTTCTACTGAAACTGAAACTGAACAAATAACTTGTATGGGTAATTTGGGAGTACTTACTTGAGCTCGGCTGACCGCATGCACACACCTCTATCTTGTTAAAAACAATTCTTTCTTTCTAAGTGCTTTCAAAATTCTTTTTGTAAAACATTTTTATTTTACTAAAATCTTTTATTTCCCTTAGTTTGAGTTCAGATACACCCGGTAGTGTATCCGAATCCCTCAAACCAGGGCTCTCATACCAACTTGAAACGACCCAAAAACACGACCCAAAAATTTTCGTTTTTCAATATAATCTAAACCGTAATATAAGTATCATAACATAAAACATACGCGATGTATCCCCAAAACATAATAAAATATTGTGCGGAAAACTGTATCATACAACATCAATCCAAAACATTAAAAGACATCCCCAGGATAAAAGCTATACTGTGGTGTGTGCGATGCTGTCACCCCGAGATCTTCCCTTTGCTTGCGGAAGTACCTGAAACCAAACTGAAACTGTAAGCACGAAGCTTAGTGAGCTCCCCCAAACTACCACATACCATACAATAACATATAAACACATATTGGGCCTTGCCCACTGCGTCGGGCTGAAGCCCGGAAACTGCATCGGACCGAAGTCTGGAACTGACTGGGACCTTGTCCCCTGCATCGGACCGAATTCCGGAACTAACTGCATCGGACCGAAGTCCGGAACTGACTGGGACCTTGTCCCCTACATCGGACCAAAGTCCGGAACTAACTGCATCGGACCGAAGTCCGAAACTGACTGGGACCTTGTCCCCTGCATCGGACCGAAGTCCGGAACTAACTGCATCGGACCGAAGTACGGAACTGACTGACTGCACATGGCATAGCATAACACATCAACTAGCATAACACATATACGACATGCTACATCGGGCCGTGGCCCGGAACACATAGTACTTAACACATAAAACATAGCACACAAATCCTGTTCGAACCACGAAGGCATCGAACATACCAACTACTGCATCGGACCTAAATCCGGAAACTACTACTAACTGAACGGGTTGGCATTGTAGCCTTAGACCCGTTCCTACTGGAAGGAAACTCACCTCGTAAGCTGGCTGCTGAGTGTGTGGCTCGGAAAGCTAACGGCGGCTGCTCCTGAATCTCCTCGGCTACAAGTCCATAAACACACTCAATCAAATACTAAACACTGCGCTTGGGGTAAAATGACTCTTTTACCCTTGGTCAAAGTCAACTCTCTTTTGGGCTGACTCGCCGAGTTGGGCCACCCAACTCGCCGAGTCCTACTCTCACTTTTCACTTTTACTCACTACTACTCGTCGAGTCTGGCATCGACTCGACGAGTACCCTCTTGATCCAAGAACTCAGACCATCTTCATCCGACTCGCCGAGTCGTATGAACAGACTAGACGAGTTGTTCTTGATCCCAAGAAGATTGCCTTGGACTCGCTGAGTTGATGAACAACTCGCCGAGTCCCTCCATCACTGAGTTCACCCTCAACTCGCTGAGTCCACTCTCTAACTCAACTCGTCCACTCGACACCGATAAAACTGAAGAACTCGGGACTCGCGACCCAACTCGTCGAGTCGTTCTTCCGACTCGCCGAGTTGCCGCCATGCAACAGATTTTTACTCGATTTTGTTTGAATCCAATGCATACAATTGATAGATCTGAGTCTAATAAGCTGATTTACCATGTAAAGTTTCCAACTTTACGTGCACAACCTCATGAATAAGGGAAATAAGGCTAAAAGATGCATAAAATGGGTAGATCTATGGTTATCATGCAATATAACTCCAAAAAGACAGTAGATCTAGGCTCTACAACACCCCAACATTCCGATCCATAGATATATCGACTTAATAAGACGTTCATGCAAGTGTAAGGCTTGGAACAAGCATCAACTAGCTCTTAGGAGAGCTCTAATGGAAGTTTAAAGCATATAACAAGATGGAACTCCGAAAATACCTCAATTAACTCTGATTTGGCCTTGGATCTTTGCACTACAAAACTTCTCCTTGCTTCTTCCTTCTTCTCCTTCTTCACACCTTCACAAAATGGCACCAAAACACATATAAGCTCTTCAAGGGAGGTTTAAGGCTCTATCACTGCGTTCTCAGGGTGAGGGAGGCGAGAATGGGGGCTATAAGGTGGTATAAATAGTGGGCAACCCGGGGATTTTAGGGTTTCACCCAGACAGATGGACTCGCCGAGTCAGGGATATGGACTCGTCGAGTCCCCGGCTCACGCGTGCCCTCAGGCGCGACCCTACTCGGCGAGTCAGGCTAGAACTCGCCGAGTCCCTCTTGAAAAACTCACTATAATTACCAATAAATCAACATACCGGGAACGGATCGTTACATATCTGGACTCCTTAAAGACTCTTACTCCATAAAGGCAGTGACTTTAAACCTTTTCAAGGCTGATAAAGTCATAAACACCCAAAACTCTCATTCTCTTATCTCAAAATGCTCATATTTCATGCATGGGTTGATTCAAACGTCCAAATCTTAATTTTTATGACACTATACCACTAAAGACACTCAAACGAGTTTCTCATAGTCTCTGGAGCTCCATTTCTTATAAAGCATCCGACTTTTGGATCAAAACCCTAAAATGGTCTAACACGATGCACAAATCAAAAGAGTGAGAAAGATTTAAGCTTTTTACCTCAAATGAAGCTCCCAACATAGATATGCTCAGATTTATAGCTTGGACTCACACTCCTTCTTCTTCAAAGCTCCTTCTTCACTCCAAGAACACACAATATCACTTTAATTCTCTCAAATGGACGCATACAAGCCTAATGAACGAGGATTAGGGTTTGAGAGGGTTGTTTGTCTGAGGATGGCGGTCATGAATGAGGCCATCATATCCTTTATATAGGGACACACCCCAAAAATAGCGTTTTCATTGTGGGCCTAGTACGCCCAGCGTACCCTCTGGTACATCTTGTGTGCTGGGAGGCTTCCGAGTTAATAATACGCACATGAGTACGCTGAGTGTACACACGCGGACGCCCCATGTACTCTTTTACCACCTTTTTCTCTATAAGGGATAAACTTGACAATTACCAAAAGAAAAAGAGTTGATAAGATATATCTGGTCATGGGATGTTACATCTCGAATATTTTTCTAGTGATTTTCTGAGAATACATGTAGTTTTGAGGGTCAACACAAGGTTTGTGAGCGTTACAGATTTTATGCTAACCGCAATATTACTTTTAAATAGTCCAAAAAGTATTATCTTTGTATGAATAACAATAGTTGAAATGGTGTTTGTAATGAGTCTATAAAAAACAAAATGTATCCGTAAATCCATACTTTAAGTTGTGTCTGTAATAAATCCTTGAAATCCGAAATGTGTCTTGTGTATGACTAAATCCATACTTTAAACTACGTTCGTACTAAATCCTTGAACGCCAAAATATATCTTTTGTATAAGCAATCCATACTTTAAACCGTGTTCTTAATAAACCTTTGAATATCCTTGAAAACCAAACTGTTTTTCACATAAGTAATTCCATGCTTAAAATTCGTTTTGAAAGCAACCAAGCCTATGGTTGAGAGAGAGAGAGAGAGAGAGAGAGAGATTCTAGTTAATTTTTATAGTGAGTCACGTAACCGAATTAAATGACTTGAGTGTACCCCTTACAATGCTTCATTGGATGTTGTAGTAAAAATTGTAGACACCTATCGCCTGCTTCGATTGATCGGTCGAGGGTTGTAACTAGCAACCGTAGATAGGGATGTCAACCCATATTGATCTATACATATGTATCTCGCTCTGAAGATTAACGGTTACAGTAGTTTGGGTATGCTAAGTATTTAAACTCAACTAATGAATAACATCTCACCAAAAAGACCTTAACTAAAAAGTTGGTGGGTAACTCTCAGCCATGACATAATTGTGATTAAGTCAGTAAGCATAATAAATATCATGGTATAAGGTTTATAAAAGCCAAGTATGTTTGACATGTATGTAAAAGTGTTAAATAATAATATTTTTATAAACTAGATTTATTGTATTTTCGCATAAAAAGGAAATTGATTGTATAAAAATATTTAGGCACATGTATTTCCCCCAAAATAATTAAAATATATAAAACGGAACCGTAAGCACTCACCCTTGAAGCATGAATTCCAATCGTTTGAATTTGGTTTGTTTGAGTAGTTTGACATTAGAAATCGTAAATCCATAATTCTTGAACTTTGAAATACTCTCGGGATCATTTTGTAACAAATTTGAACTATCGTGGATTGATTTCTAATTTTGATAAAGTATATGGGGCTTTTAGGTAATTTAATTTAATGGTTAGGGGTATTTTGTTAATAAAAAAATACCAAGTGAGGGGTTGTTTGTGGATAAATGGAATATTTTTTGGGGATTGGGACCTATTTTTTAAGAAGAATTTAACAGGGAGGGTAGTTTGGTCATTTTATAACTAAAATGACTTAGGGCATGGTATCCGTGTTCAAGATTTGATCGGGCAAAGCATATGAACGAAGGAGTCGAATCGAGTTTGGAGAGAAGGAAGCGGGAAGTCTCGCAGGCGCGCGGCTGCTACTCCGAACGTCTTGGCCGATCACGAAGAGGGAGACGACTCCGGTGCTTGGCCGAACTGAAGGAGAAGAAGAGACGAAAGCAGCGAGGCCCTCTTTTTCTTGTCCGACGATTGCAGACTCATCGCATCCTAGGGGCATGCTCCGGTGATCGTCTAGCCGAAGAAAAGGAACGGTCCATGGGTGTCGCGACGAGGTGAGACCTTCGGAGGTCTGGGGTTGTTGGGAACAGAAGAGGAAGAATGCGAGGGCGAAGGAGGTCTCGATGGTGTTTGCTGGAGAACCCCCCCCCCCCCCCCCCCCCCCCCCCCCCCTCGTTTTGACAGTTCCGATCAACAATAGTTAAGAATTTTCTTTTGGTATTTTGTTTGTTTTAACATGAATCTATGGAATGGACAAAATAGATATTTGGGTTTGCTTTTGACAGAAAATCGACAGGCTTAAGTGGGTGTTTGGTTTTGGTTCTTCACAGGAAAGAAGGAAGGACGAGGGAGGGAGAGGGAATATGGTGGGAGGTGGTGTTGTGTGACCGGTCTTGCAGGGATGGGATGTCACAGGTCGTCTTCTTCGTCTTCTTATTTTTACTGTAAAAGGTAAATGTTTAATCAATAGGTTTAGACGGGTTTTTGGGTTTGATTGTTGTTGGCTGTTTGTGAATCGAAGTTGTAGATTTTCATCATTGTACAGGTTATGGATTTCTGTTTGAGTGTTCTCACGGGTTGAATAAGAGTGCACGTAACCTTCCAAATCCTGTTAAATTTTGATGTAAAGGAACAAGGAAAAAGCAAGTGCAGGCGCGATGTCGGTGACTTGTGTTTCACTTGACAGCTCACAATGAGAAATGGCTTCTAACTGGTTTGTTTTATGTGTATCTTTGTATAAAATG
Source organism: Lactuca saligna (assembly GCF_052625555.1). Lineage (NCBI taxonomy): Eukaryota > Viridiplantae > Streptophyta > Magnoliopsida > Asterales > Asteraceae > Lactuca > Lactuca saligna. The sequence continues at coordinate 167,212,025 of NC_136422.1, read as the reverse complement.
GTTTGTTTTGTGTATATCTTTGTATAAAACAAGACTTGTACAATAATTTGTATAAATATAGAAAATTATTCACAATTTTCTTTTTACATAATATTATGTAATATGCCTTTATTGTTGATAATAATAGTAAATCTATTTTTCTTTATTAATTTTTATCCAGTTTGAGTTTTTTTATCATCCATTATAGCAACGTATTTTCTTTCCATGTAAAATTTTCATTATTGATTTTCAAAAATATTTTTCTGTTTATACAATCATTCATGTACATAAATTCACCAACATTAAATTTATTTGATTTTATATAGTAATTTGCTTAAAAGTTAAAATTTCTTTAACTTTTATTAATCCATTTCTTATAATTATCTAGTCATGTGCTGCATACAGTTTACTTGTTTTGTCAACAATTATTTTCATTACTATGTTTACCACATACCGAACTTCCACTTACATAATATCATTAAGTGTTTCATATATAACTATATTTAGTATGGTGCTATTCTAGTTTGTGAAGGAAATTTATTTCTCTCTTAAAACAGTTAACATACAACATGTACTCTCCCCAAAATATAAAATCTAAAAAGGACGGGGGCTAAAGAACTTACACAAACCGGTATTGATTTTTTAATTTTTAATTTTTTCAGGACTACATTACCAATAGACTAAACTGCACAAGTGTTTTTGTGGTTTGCTCAAAATTGCTACTGTGGTCCAAAAAGTTTTGGATTATTATCAGAGGTCTAAAGTTTTCATTTTGTAGCTTGTTTGATCCAATTTGTTTTGATTTTTTTCAAAATAACAAATTTGCCCATTTAATATGATTTCTTTTTTCATATTTTTTTTTGATTTTCAGATTTAAAAAAATAAAAATAAAAATAAAATAAATCTTTCTCTTATTTATTTTTCTGATTTTTAGATTTAAAAAAAAAATCAAAAATAAAAATAAATCTCTCTCTCTCTCTCTCTCTCTCTCTCTCTCTCTCTATATATATATATATATATATATATATATATATATATATATATATATATATATATATATATATATATATATATATATATATATATATATATATATATATATATATATATATATATATATATATATATATATATACACACACACACACACACATCCCAAGAACACATACCACTAGGGATGAGCTTTGGAACCGGACCGGTTCGGAACCGGAACCGGTTTTTCTATATTATAAGAACCGGGAACCAGACCGCCGGTTCTAGTGCCGGTTCCAGTTCCGATCCTAGTTTTTCGGTTATTTTTCAAAATAGAACCGGTTGAAATACTATAGATTATATGTTATCTTCTAGAACTCGTAAATGATTCAATATTTAACAAAATTATGACTTTTTAGATTCTAAATTGAAGTACAAATACTAAATTACATGATGAAAAAAAAATCAAGTAATTCCGATTTCATATAAGTAAGTCATGCGCATTTTAAAAGTGGGGACAAATTTCAAAAAAATAATAAAAAAATACCGAAACATAAAAAACGCATCATTGATATGTTGTCTTCTGGGGTCTATAACGGATTCAATATGTAACCAAAATATGTGTTTTTATAGTCTAAAATGAACTACAAACACCAAATTACGTGTTGGAAAAAATTATGACTTTTTAGATTCTAAATTGAAGTACAAATACTAAATTACATGATGAAAAAAAAATCAAGTAATTCCGATTTCATATAAGTAAGTCATGCGCATTTTAAAAGTGGGGACAAATTTCAAAAAAATAATAAAAAAATACCGAAACATAAAAAACGCATCATTGATATGTTGTCTTCTGGGGTCTATAACGGATTCAATATGTAACCAAAATATGTGTTTTTATAGTCTAAAATGAACTACAAACACCAAATTACGTGTTGGAAAAAAAATTAAATAATTCTGACATCATATGAATGAGTTATACACATTTAAAAAATGGGACACATTAAAAAAAACAAAAAAAATAATGCTGAAATAAAATAAAAAACGCAACATCGATATGCTTTCTTTTGGGGCATGTGTCTGATTCCATATCTAACAAAAACATATGTTTGTACCATAAAAAATGAATTACAAACTCCAAATTACATGTTGGAAAAATAATCAAATAATTTCGATTTCATATGAGCGAGTTATACGTATTTTAAAAAATGAAAAAATGTCAAACCGGTTCCGGTTTTTAGAATCGGGACCGGTTTTCATAAAAATGGAGAACCGGTAACCGGACCTATTACCAATTGCGGTTCCGGTTCGGTTCCGATTACGATGGTTCTAATGCTCATCCCTACTCCTATGTATCGTATAGCTATGTGCGCTTACATACAAATAAAAGTGCTTTACTAACTGAAGGGATACTTTTATACCATGATCCCCCATGGTACCACTACCATCGCCCGTTATATACCAGTTGTGAATACTTAAGATGAGTTAGGCAGTCGACTGAGCATCTTTGCCTTAAATCCTCAACCAATTAAGGAAAGGGGACCTAAGCGGAGTGACTCACTCTAAGTCTGCAACATCGTAGTTGCGCACAACCCTGATGTATATGGTGAGCCATAATAGCTTCTCTAAAGGATCTTTTAGTTCTTCTTGAATATTTCGACCTATTTTAACATGTGAGTGGTTATAGTTACTTTCAAGTGTTATCCCCAAATTTTAATCTTATATGAATATAAATTATTTTTAAAAGTAATTACTATTTTGAAAAACGTACCACTACTCGTCGATGACTCCGAGGTAGATTCTCCTGCTGTGATCATCAGAATGCGTCCATCCGCGCCTGAGTTCCTTATTATTGGGTAGTCCTTCTGACGGTGTCCAGTCTCACCATAGCCATAACAAGCTTTGTTTTCTTCAGCTCCGAGGACTTGGGAGATCGGTTGAGCCGGTACCTTGCAGTAACGGACGACGTGTCCTTTTATGTGGCAGTTCAGACACTGTATTTCTCGGCATACTCCGGTGTGGTGGAAATTGCACTTTCCACATTTCGGAAGGTTTCCAGCATATCGACCGGCAGGTGCTGAAGCAATAGGCGTCGTAGTGGCGTATATAGTACTCATTGGTTGCTCTTGTGGGGTGTCTTATCTTGTTCTCTTCTTCTTTCTCTTGTTCTTTGACTTCTGATTATAGTCCTCTTCCCGTGATGGCTCGGGAATAGGGACTTTTACACCTTGGCGGACTCCATGGTCGATGAGTCGCTGAGCCAGGCGTTTAGCACTATCGAACGTGGTTAGGTTAGAAGACAGCACATTTCCTTGGGTCAGAGCAGTCGGACCCCAAATGTATCTTTCTATCTTCTTGCTCTCCGAGGTAATCATCTCGGGGCATAGAGCTACTAGTTCGCTGAACCGGTCATGTAGGTCACTATGTTTGAGCTGACCATAGTGAGATCCCATAGCTCTTGTTCCAGTTTTTGAACCTCGCCTAACGGGCAGTATTCCTCCCGCATTAACTCTTTTAGGTTTTCCCAACCTATTGAGTTTGCCCCTGATAGAGTCAGTGACTTAACATGGCTGTTCCACCATGTTAGGGCCTTGCCAGAGAAGGTGTAGGCAGCAAACTTCACTTTGCTTCCTTCTGGGCATAAACAGATTTCAAAGACCAACTCTGTTTTCTCGAACCATTGCATGAGGGAAATGACTCCTTCAGTCCCATTAAAGGATAATGGTTGGCATCTGGTGAAGTCCTTGTAGGAGAACTCTCCCTGGCGCACAGGGACCTCACCTTGAGTAGAATCGGTAGGCGTTTCACCTCCACCTGTACTGGTGGGGTGATATTGTGCCATTGTTGTTGCCATAGCCGCAGCCACTGCAACATTCAGAATTACTGCATCGATTTGTGGAGAAGGTATGGGAGTTATCGGGGTAGTGTGTCTGGGTGATCTACGAGGAGGCATCTTTTGCTAAAAGAAAACAAAAATGAGACGGAATAAGTCTATAGCAATGGACACAAGCCGAAAGCTGAAAAAACAAGGTTATCCTAGTTCTGGATGTATTGGGTCCTGACTTCCACAGGGTTCTAGGAACAATTCATAAATGAGTCTATACCTAATAAACTCTATGAATTTGAAATAACTATCCTCGAATGAATATCTATTTCCTGAATAACTGTTACCAGCTGCATGTAAGAAAGTAATTCTAACACATGAAATGAGAGTAGTGTTTCCACTCGCTTGATAAATTAACCTAATTAATATTTATTAGTGTGACGCGTAAGACGTTTTGGGTACTTCAGCTGATCCTTCCTTGAAATCTTCTCATGAACTTGTCCTTGTTTCCTCATGGACTCTTCTGTTGCATACTATGAGGAAGTGGATACATTTATCTGGCCTTGTAGTGCGAGAATGGATGTGACTAAAGAATTTATGAGCTTTAAGGTAACTTTATGGGGTGATCCTTACGGAATCCTCCTATAATTGTACAAGGTACACCAATTTGTATTGTATATAATTAAATATCAAATAGACCTTCGAATAATTGATCCCACCACAACACTACTTCCTTAAGAGGAATGGATAGCGAAGCCTAGGTCACAGATTCTATGTCTATAAGATCTTAATTATATATAAAACTTTATGAATATACCCTGTAATATTATAGACCTATCCGCAAGGGTCTTTTAAGTTATCACATAAGTTATTTAACTGGACTAAAATACTCCTATAGTATTCTAACTCTGAATCTACTTGTTCTGGGTTCTCTTGACTGGTGTTCAGGTAAGTTTTAACTCTGTTGCAACACCACATCATTCTTAAACACATGTCGGTCACATCTCGAATGAATATAGTTGATCAAGCTATATTGATCCTAGTTATGATTACATAACTGTTCGGGTTGACGACAGTGCCCAACCTTTAAATACTTTTTAGTTCTGTTCTCCTCGTGAAACTATTTCTATTATGTACATGTATGAGCAAGTAGGTATATTTTTATAACTTGTAGTTATACTCTAAAATATATCATTATCTAGAGCACTAAAGCCCCATTGTATTTATAGATGTATATCTTTTATCGGTAGATATACTTAGTTCACTATAAACAATGCTCTGATACCAATCTGTCACACCCCAAAACCGGAATGACGGAAACATTCAGGGGTGGAGGATGTCATGTTTAGTATCACGAGATATGTATATGGTAAGCAAGTAATGAACAACCATTTCATTTAGAAAGAAAGTGTTTACAATATATGTGTTCACAAAACATAGAAGTCATAAACAAATAACAAAACAAGACTTGAAGTTGTAATGCTTCGTCTTCTGAATCCCCAGCACGACCACCTGTCTAATAGTCTCCTGAATACAACTTATTTGAAAGAGTTGATCAACAATTAAGCTGGTGAGTACATAAAATTTTAGTGATGTGAGTAAGCTGTAAAGTGTTGTGGAAAATGTATATGTAAAAGTGATGTACGCTGTAAGTTCTGTTTTGAAAGGTTCGCCTGTTCCTCTAGAAAACGATATATTTCCTACTTGAATGAAAGTTAAGTAAAATGACACTATAAGCCTTTCTATGGGTACTAAGTGGGTACAAGTTATATATACTCAGAGTAAACATAAAATCGATTGTGCGCAACTGCCCTAAGCTCACAACCCAACGGGGAATAGAAAGTAATGCCAGCTACTTTTCAAAAATCGTTATCCCCTACCCCGAATAGATGACCTCTTCGACCAGCTCCAAGGAGCCAGCTACTTTTCAAAAATCGACCTGAGGTCGGGTTATCATCAACTACGAGTTCAGGAAGAGGATATCCCCAAGATGGCATTCAGAACTCGTTATGGGCACTATGAGTTTGTAGTAATGCCATTCGGGTTAACTAACGCGCCTGCGGTGTTCATGGATTTGATGAATCGAGTGTGTCGACCCTTCTTGGATAAATTCGTCATCATATTCATCGATGATATCTTGGTCTATTCGAGGAGCGAAGAAGAGCACAAACAACACCTACGACTAGTTCTGGAGATTTTAAGAACCGAGAAGCTTTACGCCAAATTCTCAAAGTGTGAATTTTGGCTCCGTGAAGTAGGATTCCTTGGCCACGTAGTAAGCAAAGAAGGAATACATGTGGACCCCTCAAAGATCAAAGCAATCAAAGATTGGTCAACACCTGCAACGCCAACAGAAATCCGATAGTTTTTGGGACTCGCAGGCTACTATCGAAGATTCATACAAAATTTCTCCAAGATCGCTAAGCCTCTCACCACCTTGACTCAGAAAGGTGTGGTGTTCGAATGGGAAGATAAACAAGAAGCCGCCTTCCAGACACTAAAGCAAGCCCTATGCAGCGCATCGGTCTTGTCTCTTCCAGAAGGAACCGATGATTTTGTGGTGTATTGCGATGCTTCGAATCAAGGCCTCGGCTGTGTGCTCATGCAAAGGGGAAAAGTTATCGCTTATGCATCCAGGCAACTGAAGACACATGAAGTTAATAAAACAACCCACGACCTTGAACTGGGAGCGGTGGTGTTCGCCCTGAAGATCTGGAGGCACTATCTCTACGGCACCAAGTGCACCATCTTCACTGATCACAAAAGTCTTCAGCACATTCTCAATCAGAAAGAACTTAACATGCGCCAAAGAAGATGGGTGGAATTACTGAATGACTACGAATGTGAAATTCGTTACCACCTAGGCAAGGCCAATGTAGTAGCCGATGCCTTACGCAGGAAAGAATACTCGGGTCGCCGAGTAAAATCCCTAGCCATGACCATCCACTCCCAGCTAGCCACCCAGATCAAGGATGCCCAATTAGAAGCCTTGAAAACAGAAAACGTGGCAAGCGAAGCACTAAGGGGGATGGATAAGAACTTGGAAGTCAAAGGGGATGGAACTCGTTATCTCATGAATCGAATCTGGACACCGAAGTTCGGTGGGTACCGAGATGTTGTAATGAACGAGGCCCACAAGACTCGATACTCCATTCACCCTGGGTCAGATAAGATGTATCTAGACCTCAAAAGGTTATTCTGGTGGCCAAACATGAAGGCTGAAATTGCTATTTATGTGAGCAAGTGCCTCACTTGTGCCAAGGTCAAGGTGGAATATCAGAAGCCATCAGGACTACTTCAACAACCGGATATACCCGAGTGGAAGTGGGAGCGAATAACCATGGACTTCATAACCAAACTGCCTAAGACATCAGGTGGGATGGATACCATATGGGTGGTTGTGGACAGATTGACCAAGTCCGCGCACTTCCTACCAATAAAGGAAACAGACAAGATGGAAAAGTTAACCAGGACGTACATTAAAGAGATCGTGCGACTACATGGTGTACCAACATCCATTATCTCTGATCGAGATAGTAGATTCACCTCGCGTTTCTGGCAGTCCCTACAGAAGTCTCTGGGAACCAGGCTAGACATGAGTACGGCCTACCATCCACAAACTGACGGACAAAGCGAGAGAACCATCCAGACGTTGGAAGACATGCTGAGAGCCTGTGTGATAGATTTTAGAAAGGCATGGGATACCCATCGACCGCTTATCGAATTCTCTTATAATAACAGTTATCACACTAGCATTGGAGTCGCTCCATTCGAAGCTCTCTACGGTCGTAAGTGTAGATCACCACTGTGTTGGGCCGAAGTTGGAGATACTCAGCTAGCCAGAGGGCAAGTCCCTGATAGCACCCTTACTGGGCCTGAAATCATAAGGGAAACCACAGAAAAGATCATTCAAATTCGGGAAAGACTAAAAGCGTCTCGTGATCGACAAAAGAGTTATGCGGATAAGCGACGCAAACCTTTAGAATTCCAGGTCGGAGACCGGGTACTACTTAAGTTTCCCCCTGGAAGGGGATGATACGTTTCGGTAAACGGGGGAAACTAAACCCAAGGTACATCGGTCCGTTTGAAATCCTTGCTAGGATTGGTCCTGTGGCGTACAAACTCCGACTACCACAAGAACTTAGTAATGTTCACCCTACCTTCCACGTATCCAACTTAAAGAAGTGTCTGTCTGACGAGACACTCGTAGTACCACTCGAAGAAATCGAAGTTAATGAAAATCTCCACTTTGTGGAGGAACCCGTCGAGATCATGGATCGAGAGATCAAGAGAACAAAACAAAGTCGCATTCCCATAGTGAAGGTTCGTTGGAACGCGAAACGAGGGCCTGAGTTTACCTGGGAACGTGAAGATCAAATGAAGCAAAAGTATCCACATCTTTTCCCAAACCCTTGAAGTTCCCAGCCGAATTTAAATTTCGGGACGAAATTTCCTCTAACGGGGGGATGATGTGACAATCGTCAATCTTGAGTCAAGTCAAGACCGGTCAACTCGATTAAACCTTGTGTATTAGGGTTTGTGTTATGTTCATACTGTATAACTTGCTATATTAATGGGAAAACATCACTTGAGAAAAGTCTTGTGTTAAAAATTTCCTAAACTCTAGTTCTAATCAATGAACTAGACCGATAAAACAATGTTGCATACTCATCGGGAGTGTGTAAGATCCTTAAACAAGGCTTAATAGGGTTCACGAACCATGCATTTCGATGCCGGACACTCACAACTATCCCACATGGAACCTCTCTCAATCGTTTCCACACTATCTCTCTCTATGTCAAACCTCTCCCAAATCTCTCCAATTATGCGAAATCTCTCTCAAATATCTCTCTGTATTAGAAATCTCTCCAAGAATGTCAAATCTCTCCCAAATCCCTCTAAGTATGTGAAAACTCTCGCAAATACCTCTTTGTATGAGAAATCTCTCCAAGAATGTCAAATCTCTCCCAAATCCCTCCAAGTATGCGAAATCTCTCTCAAATATCTCTCCGTATTATAAATCTCTCCAAGAATGTCAAAGCTCTCCCAAATCACTCTAAGTATGTGAAAACTCTCGCAAATACCTCTTTGTATGAGAAATCTCTCCAAGAATGTCAAATCTCTCCCAAATCTCTCCAAGTATGCAAAATCTCTCTCAAATAGTTCCCGTAACTTTTTAGAATCATTCGGGTCATTCCGACGCTTAACCGTGTCAAAAACAGCTTAAAACGGGGTAAAAACGAGAAAAATAGACATTAGGAACCGAAACCAAGAGAGAAGCTTCTTAGGACCCCGAAGGTCCTCTTAGGGACTGAGAGCAAGAGGAGCCGAACCGAACCCTCCTGAGCCGAACCGAACCCTCCTGAGCCGAACCCGAAGGTACTGTTCACCATTAACCAAAACCGAACCTTGCTCAAGAGGAACCGAACCGAAGGTACTGTTCACCACTAACCGAAACCGAACCCTGCTCAAGAGGAACCGAACCGAAGGTACTGTTCACTAACCGAACCGAAGGTACTGTTCGCTACAGTCCGTTCGGTTCTGACATTTACGCCTCTTATTCCCGAACCGAACCCCACCCTCGCTACTGACCCTTCGGACCGAACCCTCGCCCATCACTTCTCGCGTCTGACTCGCCCCTTTCGTTTCCCTCTGTTCGTTTCTGGCTACAATCCTCAGCATGGACCGAGTCTCGGCCTAGGGACCGAACCTCGGCCTAGGACCGAGAGGTCTCGCTGGGAACTCATTTTCTCCCGGTTTTCGCGTAGTTTTGCGTTTAAGGCCCGTTTTTAATTATTTTAACGTGGGAATTTTACCCAAAATCATATTTTAACATAATAAACCCTAAATATTCACAATTTAATCATATTTTCATAAAAATCTTTATTTAAATAATGAAAGCAAGTGGGTAAAGTACAAAGAGGTGGAGTGTTGACTTTGCTTTACCTTATAACACAAGCAACCACTCCCACACCCACTCTATGACCAGCCACACCTCCCCACCTTACCTAGGTCACATCAATGTCCTTTCCACTCAATTATCACTCTTTCCCATGTTTTTGAGAGCTGAATATTCATCCTCTCTCCTCACTTCTCTCATTTGCTCTCATTTCACAAGAAGATCAAACTCTTTCCTCTCTCACTTTCTCTCTCTAGAAATTCGAGATTCAAGGGCTGATTTTGAGTTTTTCCTCCACATTTGGTAAGCATAATCCATTCTCTTTATGATTATCTCACTTATTTCCACTCAAATCATGGATATCTTAAACAAACTCTCTCATAATTGTGTTAGATCTTCGAATCTTCAAGTGATTCTTCAAGTGTTCTTGGGTTGAACACTTCTCTTCTTCAACACTTACCTACTGAAATCACTTAAGGTGAGTTCATACCCCTACATTTTCATGTTTTATCAAGTTTTCAGGGGGGAAATATAAGTTAAAACACTAAGAACATAATTAAATTTTTCTAACAGCCTTCATCAGAAAAGTTCAACTCCATTCACGGACTGTTTTGGGCATCTTAAACATTTTTTTTTTCAAAACTGTACAAGGTACAAATAGTTCAAGTTTGTAGATTTAAAATGACTACTTGCACATCTCCATACGATTTTTCTACAATTTAGGGTGATTTTTACAAAACTGCCTATCATTTCAAACAACAATCCGGACCAGTCTGTGATTATGGACATTTTCACCCAAGTTGGAGGTCATTAAAAATCGTGATAAAAATTATGAGTAAACTAGACACATTTTGTGAACTCTCAGAATTTACGGATCTAGTTTTCGACTTCGTATGATTTTTCTATGATTTTTACAAAACTGGGCAGAATTGCTAAAGTTAGCCAACAGCATGTAAATATCCTAACACTTTGTAATATGTTGAGCAAAGTGTATAATCATAAGTTCTAATATTTGAATGTGTTTCCTTATTAGTTTATCATTGTGAACTGAAACTAAGTCATTCATATTAAATATTATTCATTCATTTAGAACACGTATTATGTAACTATAAAAAGTATAGTTGGATAAATTCACAACACTAATACATTTCCATAAAAAGAATTCATACATATTATATACATTTTAGATAAACTATAATAGGTTTAGTTTATGATACATCACTCAACACACTCGTACAAAAAGGGTACATTCATACAAGAATGATTTATATCCACACATATTTCACGTAAACTTGTTAACCTATGTTGTGAGACTCTCTCTCCCCGTACGTCCGAGTGCGGGATATAATTCCTGGTAGTTATAATCAAAATCTCCTTGAGGGAGAACGTGATACTTGTATATAGATCTATATTGGGTGTGACACCCCACACCTTGCTGCTAGCTACAGTGGGACCTGCAGGTCTACGGGTGACAAATGTCATTTCATTTTCGCGACGCCTGAGAAACGTTGTGGCAGGTTCACATAGTCACAGTATGATTATAGCGACTCACCTAGGGAGATAACAATTCATAAAGTTTACGGGGTTTCATAAAATCGAAGTAGGTTTTAGGTTGATAAAGAAATTTACTTTCCATATCATTTTAACTCACGACATTTCTACTTAGAAATGATGATTTCTTATACATTTTAGTCTTTGGTTATAAGGCTACATTTTTCGGATTTCAAGGAAAATATCGGATTTTTCTGAAACAAACGCGACATTTACATGTGATACACTTCTACTAAGTTTATTAATAAAAGCTTATGAACTCACCAACCTTTGTGTTGACACTTTTCAAACAACTCGTATTCTCAGGAAAACACTAAACAGGTAATCAAGTGCTTTTGAGGATGGGACATTAAGACGTCAAACTTTTCTTATATTGTCAACATATTGTAATTGATTTTGAAACATGTAATTCATACAAGTGATGTAACTTTTTCAATTATATATATGTTGGTTGTGTTTGCTTAAATTACTATTGAAATTGTGGTTATGATACTATACATGAAGTCCTCCACCCCCGGACGTTTCCGCCATCCTTGGTTTGGGGGTGTGACAAGTTCTTTAAGAAAACCTATATTTCTTATAGTAAAAAAATGACTACTGTGACTACTTTTATAATAGCTTTGTTTATACTGCTATATATAATCTGATACCGGGTAGAAAGTTAATTGAGTGAATCTGCCCTATGCCCACAATCCAACGGGAACAGGAAGGAAGGCGGAAAACACACCGTTAACTATCTATTGGGTATTAGTTTTATATATAAACATGGTGTATAAACTAAGGTGTTATAGAGTTACTCACCTAAAGTCTCTAAAACTGTACTGGCTTAATAAAATGGATTAAGCCCTTATCTCGGAATCTCTAGTTTTGTATACCAAAAGTACTGACTTTGAAAAGTAAGTTTTGTACTATGACAACCCGAAATTTCCATTCTTTACAAACCATATAAAGTCAATAGAAGTTAGAACGGTTACAGTGAATTTCTAGACTTTTGGGTATAAGTTTGAGTATTTCAGGATTTACACTTAAGGAGATATCAGGAGAGTGGATGCACTAGGGTTTTGTGCAACTCTGTTATTCCAAAGCTCGTTGATATTAGAATTCAATGCCTGAATAACAATATTTTCTGCCAAAAAAACCCAGGACTATATATAGGATTCTGAACCAAATTTATTCATTAGTTAAATTTCCAACTAGAGAAAAGCCATTTTCTCGCTCGCGGATCTTCGGGTTTTCATCCCAAAATGTGAGTACTTCTATCTAGTTGTATTATATAACTTAGATTGTGTTTAATAACATCAAAATCATATCAAAACAACAAGATTCGAGGGTTTACCGCCCAAGAACACCTTGGGGAGTAAACTCTTTTATAAGGGTCAAATGGTGCCTAGTCCCTTCCTTAAGCAATGAAACTAGTTTGGACTTATACCCTAATGAGTTTAGGGCTAGAAAACAACCTCAAAACACCAAGTAAATGGTGTTTACGGCCAAAGATCTTCTTGGACCGTGAACACTAAACTTAGGGCCAAAGTATGCCCAATGTCCCTCCAAACTTTGGAACTGAACCTAGAGACTACCCATGGCATGTTTAGACATCAAAAACATTAAGATTCAAGGGCTAAAAGTGAGTTCACAGCCAAGGATGTTCCTGGGCTGTGAACTCCATTTTAAGTTGCCAAAATGCCCTAAATGCCTTCATTGAGCCAAGAGACTAGCATAGCACATTACCTTGATGTGTCTAGGACCCAAAACAATCAAAATACCAACACCCATAGGTGTTCACGGCCGCAAACACATGAGCAAATGGTCCATGTGTCGTAAACACAAGTTAGGGGTGTTTTGATGCCACAAACACTTCCTAAGGCTTAGGCTTGAATTTAGAATGCTTCCTTGTGACCTTTAGTACCCTCATAAACTTAAATGGCCATGAGTTTATGGCAATAAACTCATAAGGGCCGTGAACTCCTCAACGGAGTTAAAAAGAAGCCGTAACACTCTAGTAAGCCTTGAAGCACTTCACCACTTAAGTTTTAATAGCTTTAAGCTTCATTTAGTGACCAATGGAGAGTTTACGGCCAGGAGTTTACTCCCCTAGGCCGTAACTCCAACACACATGGTCTTTGGACCATAAACTCCCGTAAGAGGTCTGGCACTCCTTTGTTGCAACCCATTAGCCTCCTAGCACTCGACCAAAGTCTTTTCCTCGCATTAGGATGTTTACATATATTTAATTAGTGTTATAATCACTAATTATTTATATACATATGTCTTCATATGTAATTAGGACCATTGTGTGTGTGTCTAAAGTCTTCACTTGACACCTAACAGTCCTACCTCTTCAGTTCATCAGTACCACTCACAACAGGTGAGTTCATACTCCTTAATCAATGTTTTAAATGTTTTTAAATGCTTTATGGGGTGGGGGGATACAAGTAGAATTATGCTAGTTATTATATCAATCACATGTGATTAATAAGCAGCATTCAAATGATTGGCTACTTATTAGCCGTTTTACCAATCAGTTTCCTTCAAATGTTTTTCATAAATGTTTTATGTGTTTAAAACTCCTTATTAAACTGTACATTTTACTCTGTATGTTTCATTCAAACTCATTTACAATTATGTTTCAAACAAATATTTCCTTATACTTAAACTGTTTTATCAAACCCATGCTTTCAAAACGTTTTTTTGATTGACATCAAGTCGATCTTTTCTTAGATAATAAAACTTATTTTATGCTTTTATATTACCAATTGCATGCCTATATATGTATAGTTATATAAGAAATGTTTAAAAGACTTAGGAAGGCTATCCACCCTATTTCCTTTTCGCGCTTGAGATGTGGTCTGGTGGGACATCGGGTATCCGTCCGAAGGTTGTCTAAATATTAGTTATATATCATATGTACATATATAGTCATAAAGGTCCTTCCAGTTCATCCAATGCCCTTGGGTGGCAAGGGTATACATCCATGTTCATACGAACCAGTTAAATTACTAGTAAGCTACCATATGGGTAGTTTAGGAAGATACTAGAACTATTACTAGAACGCGATATCATACAATGAGTCAGTTCATTAATGAGTCAATACTTGCTAGATAGAGAGAACATAAATTACAGCTAGTACACACAATATATTACTATACATGCTAGAAAGAGAGAGAACACACATTACAGCTAGCACACGTAGAACATTACAGTACATTACTATACTATTACATAGATATGTTTACATGATTACATTTACATATACAACTATACTAGAAAGAGAACATATACAACTATACTAGAAAGAGAACATATACAACGATACTAGAACGAGTAACAATACATTACATATACACGAATACGTTAACATAATTGTGCTCCACTGTATCGGAGCATGCCTTCAATGTCATGGACCGAGTTGTAGCCAGAGTCTCTTGGAGGGAGAGCATGAGTTTGCGTATAGATCTATACTGGATTGACTATCCTACACCTTGCTGCTAGCTACAGCCGGACCTGCAGGTCTGCGGGTGCCAAACGTCATACCTTTTTATGACCTACATCGTCGTGTTACCTAGTCGATAGTATGGTACAATTAATCACATAATACCTTAATATAAATTCGGTTTAAGGTAGTTAGTACAGCAGTAGTTCCTATAATACAACACTACAATACTACATTAATTTACCCTTTACATATAGTTAGTGATCATTTCACTTAAACATTATTGTACAAACTATATTTTGTTAATGATAGTTACACTTGGGAAAATTACACACTTTTACAAGAAACGAACAGACAAAACGGTTAGGTCTTGGTAGAAGACTCCCTTTTATAATAGTAGGAAATCATAAGGATTTCTAGGGTTTTTCAAACGTTTACAGTTGTTTTACAAACATTCACATACTTACACGAACTTTCTTTCAAAACATTTTCCAGTCTTTCATTACATGTTAAACAAATACCTACATACAAATTAAGACACATTAATACTTATAATCTCACCAGCTTTAAAAATACTCTCTTTCAAAATAACTTGTATCCTCAGTGATGGGTTTTGGTCATAAGACATCCTATGTGCTCATACAAACCATAATGCTTGGATCTAGGTTTCTCTATTATACATGCTTTGAATCCAAGACTATAAACCCTAATTCTAGCATACATGTAATCATACTAATATGTAATTAGGTTTAAGATCATACCTTGATTGTTATATAGCAATAACAATCCCAAATCTCCTTGTATTGACTTTGGAAGGCTTAGAGTCACAAGTGTCACTCCTCTAATGGTTCACAAACACCATAAGCAAGAGGATGAAGAGGAGAGAGGATGGAGGCTGCCAAAAACGTGTGTAAACCCTTACAAGAACATTAGCCACGTTTTTTAGCCTTAAGGGGTCTTTATATAGTTCGGCTATTAGGGTTATCTAACAAGGAAACCCTAATTTGGATGCTTAAGCCCTAAGCAACCCATAGACTCCTTTAATTAAGCCCATGGACGATTTCCTTATGGGTTTCCCATTAGAATTCGTCCATCCATTAATACAAGGCAATCCATGGCCCAAATTGCAATTATCTTATAATTACAATTCCAGTCCCTTAAGTTTAATTAATCTCTTTTAGTCACAAAACTAATTACCAATTAATTATTGACTAATATTAATTAAACAATATGATTTCTCCTTTAATATATTATTCCCATAATATATTAATAAATCATATTTAATCCTTACTCTCCATAATTCATCCTATCAAGTTGCTTTGGTGAAGGCAACCCAAAAGGACCATGCACCATCGGGTCAAGTACATACCAAAATAGTTATGGACTTAGACACTAATCCAACACTCAGGTCAACAATAAACAGGTACCGATGCAAGATTTAGAGAAGATGGAGCTCGTTCAAGACTCATCTTTCATTTTGTTTATACTTTAGTGTCTATTATAATTGACAGAACACTTGTATTAAAATTATATTATTAATGCAATGGATGATGTTGTTGCTTGTTTACTACTTTTCATTGTTGTGATACTGTATATGACGTCCTCTACCCCAGAACGTTTCCGCCGTTCTTGGTTTTGGGGTGTGGCAGATTGGTATCAGAGTATTGTTTATAGTGAATTAAGTATATCAACTCATAAAAGATATACTAACTATAAATACAATGGGATTAAAAGTACTCTGACCAAGAGTATATACTTTAAATAATAAAATATTTAATTAAGTATACGCGCCAGCATTCATACTAAAATCAGTGTCACTACGACAATACAAAAGAATTACGATTGTTGGGCAACACATGTGGACTTAGAGACATATGGTCAAAACTGGGAAGATATAGCTTGATCAGCTATATTATCCGAGGGTCGACTAGCATGTGCCTAAGTGTGGTTGTGTGGTTGCAACAAATCAAAAATCTTACCAACCCTACCACAATGAGAACAGTAGAACATAACATTAAACTTAAAATACTATAGGGGTATTTGGTGTTACTATAAGTACTTTATACTTGAGAAATAAAATGGGATCTTCATTACTAAGTTGATAGTTGCTAAGTGGATACACTAAGGCTATATGTAATTGGGATGTTATAGACTTAGAATCTGTGAAAATTTTACTTTACCCCTATTATGTGTGAATTTGGAGTTAAGGTCACTTATTCGAAGGCCTATCCTGTTTTGATTACATATAACTGGTATGCACTTCACAAATAGCGATGTAACTAATGAAGATTTTTTGAATAATTATCTAGATAGTTCGTCTAATAATTATTTTCTTACCGAAATTCTCGCGTAGATAACATGGTTGGACTCCATCCCCACGGAAACCAGTACCTTTCGAATGAGGTCATTGTTGGATGGTTTGAAGAAGAACCAGTTAATGATCATCCTATCCCTTTGAATGATCACCATGATGAAAACCTTTCAGATGGTGCTAATTCCGAACCCGAGGTTGAGAACCTACCCCAGGCAGCTCCCGTTCCAATTCCTAACCCTCGTCCGGCTTTTCATGGCCCGACGCCTCCATGGGTGGAATGTTTGGAAACATGGAGCCAAGGAAAATATCAGCCCATGCCATTTGATGGTGACCGAAGCTTTTATGACCTGAGCAATGGGGGCTCAGCAGACAGAATCTTGCCAATCTTGGTCCGCAGAGTGGCCCGAAATGAGATTCAAGGCGGGACAGCCTTACATCATATCACATAAGTTGTCGCTGATGCGAGAATGCATACCCTCCGCACCATTCGTCTAGAAGATGCTCGTGAGAGATCTGAGAGAAACCATGAAACCCTGCTGCAAGCACTGGCTGAATCACGAGCCAAAGTCATAGAGCTCCGAGTACGCCAGAGGGTGTACGAAAGACACCTACTTGATGTGGAATGTCAACTGGTTGAACTAAGAGTTCCCCAGAGGGATGACCATCGCCAGTAATAGATGTTTTACTTTATTTTCCTTGTTAAAAGGGATTGTTTTTTTGTCTATGCCCGATGTGGCATTTTCTATGAAACTATCTTGTACTGTAAGTACTTTTGGTTAGGTCCTTATGCTGTCAAGAACTATCTTCTCTGGATATGTTGTAAGACCTTTTGCAAGGTCATATTCCTAAATTTTACGTCATGAATGTCAAAGATATTGACATTCGGCTAACTTCTGTGTCATTCTTTATACAAGTACTCTTATCATACTTTCATTGGAGTCTACCTGAAACATGCTTTAGTCAAGTCATTGGACTATAGCAATTTAGCTCTGGAGACATTTCCAAGTCTCTTTTAGTGGTTGGATCATGTTGTTCACCAACCAATGATACCTCGCCTTGAACGACAAACGTCATGAGACCATTCTACAAACTCATTTCCACTCAGTACTAGGACTGCATCGTAGGGATGTAGGTCAAACCTTCGCGAACATACTTCTATTCATTACATAAACAGTCGAACTACGTCTACGTTCAACCATGCTCGCTCACAAATTCATTTCCTTTCCATAAAACAAAATCATGTCGCCAAAGATAAACGATCAACCCCTCAACAAAACACCAACTCTTCGGATTGATGCAACTAACTTTCAAGCTGCAGTCTCGGCTGCCGTGTCAGCTATTTTGACCCACCTTAACGCTAACAACGCAAATGTTAGCGGGGTTGTTAACAACAATTCTAACCCGGGTAACAATCAAACACCTCAACGAGCAGCAAACTACCACGACACCCCAAGTTCCGAGACCAAGAGTTACAAACGGAAGTTTTGGGCCAAAAAGAAGGACAAATCGCTTCAGGGGTGAACAAGAAACAACCACCGGTAACAACCCTCACAGCCACGACATCGGTACCTCCTACTACCATCCCTTTGAGTATACCAGTTGTCCCTAACCCAGCCATACAATCTGCTGGGAATCTGCCAAAATGCATCAAATGCAGTTATCACCACCATGGACCTTGTCGAGAGATACAGTGCTCAAATTGCAACAAAAAGGGGCACACCATACGTTACCGCAAGAGACTAGTAAGGCCGATTAACCAGGTGCCCAACACCGGTGTGAACCAAGCTTGCTACGGTTATGGCAAGGTGGGTCTCTACAAAAGGAACTGCCCAGAGGCAGCAAATGCTGGCACAGGCGGAAGTATGCTACCGACCACCGCCGTAGGAGAGAATACTCCGGACCCACGTTAATGTAATTTAGGCGTTTCGTTGTAATAGACTTATAAACTACCCAAAACTAGTGCAACTAGAGTCTTATCTTTTGCGGGATCCTTTCGGTATAAGGATGCTCGTGCTGCGTATACTTGCTTTTTGTAGTATACCTTATTTCGCAGTAATAGTCCTGTAGTAGTCTAAAGTACTGTAACTCTTTTGATGGTTGCACAATTGTGTTTTGTCTATAAACGCCTTATGTACAAATCTAATGTCTTTAAGTTTCCGTATGATTTCGACATTATCATACGACTCGATTCAATTTGATCCTCACAAAACAGCTTCATACGTACATCTCTTTATCAGTAAACGTCTTTTTAGCGAAACCTTCATTTCAGAACACCGAAGTACTCATGCGTGGAGTACCTCATAGTTCTTTTCTTTTCTGAAGAAATCCCTGAAGTACCACTTGTGCAGTACGTCAAGTTCAATCCAAGGATTCCTTGCGGTTGATCTATCATTGAGGAATGTATACATAAGAGTGATATATAATCAAGGTTCTACAGGTTTAGAATTGATGATTCCACTTTAACTTCTTTTTCCTCGATGGGATGTGAGCTTAAAGAGGGATCAGTTATTCGACTACCTTTACATTCTTAATTATATATGACTCATATACACGAGATTGTGATTGTGAAACCATATATGCATTGTAATATGAACTTCAGGACGGAGACTGCCCAAGACTACGAGTAATCGCATTGTCATGTGAACAAACTTAGAACGTAGTATGACTCCTGTAAACGGATCGCCCTATAGTCTAAACACCTACGGAGATACAAGAACAGCCCGAACAACTTAGCAAACTACAAAGAAATAGAATTGGAAGACTAGGCTTCTCACCCTAGAGAGCCCCGGTCTTATTCTTCCAGAGGTCGACGGATTGCATCGTATGTACCTTAGATATCGAGGACTCCATCAAGATTTTCCATTAGAAATTGATGTCTCTCTGCCTCGCATAGATGAAGCGGTTGAGCAAACGCAAGGAAATAATTACTTTCAGAAATGGACCTGAGATCCGAATATCGCTAGTTTGAGTGTGAGGGAAGGATGACCTGAAGACTACCCTCCAAACTCAATGCGAACACTTCGAGTCCGTAGTGATACCCCTCGGATAGGCAAATATGCCTGTAGAATTCATGAGTTTAATGAATAGAGCCCGTCTTTCTTACTTGGATCAGTTCGTCATTCTCCATGTAACGACTTACTTATCTACCCTCATAGTAATAAGGAACCCGCGGAAACATTTCCCTCGGAAATACTTTTCGCAAAGTTCTCTGAACACGAGTTTTGGAATTGAAGAGTCAAAATTTCCTAAGACACACTGTTAGTGATGTGGAAATTCTTGAGTACTCTGACAATTTATCAAAACCATTGAGAATTGGTCGACACCAGATCCGCCGACAAAAATTCGCCAAATTCTAGGTCTTACAGACCTATTGTCATAGTTCATCCAGAACTCCTCCCAAATCATAGAAACCTTTGCGACTTTGACCCAGCAGGGGGTGGCCCTTGACTGGGAAGTTAAACAAGAAAAAGAAACCTTGGAGATTCCAAGTGAGTGACCAAGTTATTTAGGAAAACTCACTATGGGAATGGCTTAATGTGCTTCATAAAGCATGGAAAGCTAAATTCAAGATAGTCAGGACCTCCGAGATTCTTACCAGAATCGGTCCTATATCTCACAGACTAGACCTACTCCACGGACTCAGTAACGTACATTTTACTCTTCGTGTCTCGATCTTGAAACCGTACCTTTCCGTTAGGACACTCGTAAGCCCACTCGACGAGATCGAGATTAACGAGATCCTCGCCTTCGTATTAGAACCGTAGTGACCCTCGACCGAGTCGTCAAGCGGACGAAGCAGCATCGCCTCCCTATAGTGAAGGTTCGTTGGGATACCAACCCAGGACCCAATTTCACTTAGGAGCGCGAGAACCAATCGATTAGTAAGTTTCCCACCTATCGACTCGATCATTCATACCTACTTCCTTATCTAAATTCTAATTTCGGGATGAAATTCCCTTTTACAGGGCGATGATGTGACAACCCGAAATTTCCATTCTTTACAAACCATATCAAGTCAATAGAAGTTAGAACGGTTACAGTGAATTTCCAGACTTTTGGGTATAAGATTGAGTATTTCAGGATTTACACTTAAGGAGATATCAGGAGAGTGGATGCACTAGGGTTTTGTGTATCTCCGTTATTCCAAAGCTCGTTGATATTAGAATTCAATGCCTGAATAAAAATATTTTCTACCAAAAAAACCCAGGACTATATATAGGATTATGAACCATATTTATTCATTAGTTACATTTCCAACTAGAGAAAAGCCATTTTCTCTCTCGCAGATCTTCGAGTTTTCATCCCAAATTGTGAGTACTTCTATCTAGTTGTATTATATATCTTAGATTGTGTTTAATAAGATCAAAATCATATCAAGACAGCAAGATTTGAGAGTTTACCGCCCAATAACACCTTGGGGAGTAAACTCTTTTATAAGGGTCAAATGGTGCCTAGTCCCTTCCTTAAGCATTGAAACTAGTTTGGACTTGTACCCTAATGAGTTTAGGGCTAGAAAACAACCTCAAAACACCAAGGAAATGGTGTTCACGGCCCAAGATCTTCTTGGATCGTGAACACTAAACTTAGGGCCAAAGTATGCCCAATGTCCCTCCAAACTTTGGAACTGAACCTAGAGACTACCCATGGCATGTTTAGACATCAAAAACATTAAGATTCAAGGGCTAAAAGTGGCCAAGGATGTTCCTGGGCCGTGAACTCCATTTTAAGTTGCCAAAATGCCCTAAATGCCTTCATTGAGCCAAGAGACTAGCATAACACATTACCTTGATGTGTCTAGGACCCAAAACAATCAAAATACCAACACCCATAGGTGTTCACGGCCGCAAACACATGACCAAATGGACCATGTGCCGTAAACTCAAGTTAGGGGTGTTTTGATGCCACAAAAACTTCCTAAGGCTTAGGATTGAATTTAGAATGCTTCCTTATGACCTTTAGGACCCTCATAAACTTAAATGGCCATGAGTTTACGACAGTAAACTCATAAGGGCCGTGAACTCCTCAAAGGAGTTAAAAAGAAGCCCTAACACTCTAGTAAGCCTTGAAGCACTTCATCACTTAAGTTGTAATAACTTTAAGCTTCATTTAGTGCCCCAATGGAGAGTTTACGGCCAAGCGTTTACTCCCCTAGGCCGTAAACTCCAACACACATGGTATTTGGACCATAAACTCCCGTAAGAGGTCTGGCACTCCTTTGTTGCAACCCATTAGCCTCCTAGCACTCGACCAAAGTGTTTTCCTCGCATTAGGATGTTTATATATGTTTAATTAGTGTTATAATCACTAATTATTTATATACATATGTCTTCATATGTAATTAGGACCATTGTGTGTGTCTAAAGTCTTCACTTGACACCTAACAGTCCTACCTCTTCAGTTCATCAGTACCACTCACAACAGGTGAGTTCATACTCCTTAATTAATGTTTTAAATGTTTTTAAATGCTTTATGGGGTGGGGGGATACAAGTAGAATTATGCTAGTTATTATATCAATCACATGTGATTAATAAACAACATTCAAATGATTGGCTACTCATTAGCCGTTTTACCAAACAGTTTCCTTCAAATGTTTTTCATAAACGTTTTATGTGTTTAAAAATCCTTATTAAATTGTACATTTTACTCTGTATGTTTCATTCAAACTCATTTACAATTGTGTTTCAAACAAATGTTTCCTTATACTTAAACTGTTTTTATCAAACCCATGCTTTCAAACCATTTTTTAGATTGACATCAAGTCGATCTTTTCTTAGATAATAAAACTTATTTTATGCTTTTATATTACCAATTGCATGCCTATCTATGTATAGTTATACAAGAAATGTTTAAAAGACTTAGGAAGGCTATCCACCCTATAGTACAGTAGTAGTTCCTATAATACAACACTACAGTACAATATTAATTTACCCTTTACATATAGTTAGTGATCATTTCACTTAAACATTATTGTAAAAACTATATTTTGTTAATGATAGTTACACTTGGGAAAATTACACACTTTTACAAGAAACGAACAGACAAAATTGTTAGTTCTTGGTAGAAGACTCCCTTTTATAATAGTAGGAAATCATAGGGATTTCTAGGGTTTTTCAAACGTTTACAGTTGTTTTACAAACATTCACATACTTACACGAACTTTCTTTCAAAACATTTTCCAGTCTTTCATTACATGTCAAACAAATACTTACATACAAATTAAGACACATTAATACTTATGATCTCACCAGCTTTAAAGCTGATACTCTCTTTCAAAATAACTTGTATCCTCAGGTCAACAGTAGACAGGTACTGATGCAAGGTTTAGAGAAGATGGAGAGCTCGTTCAAGACTCATCTTTCATTTTGTTTATACTTTAGTGTCTATTATAATTGACAGAACACTTGTATTAAAATTATATTATTAATGGAATGGATGATGTTGTTGTTTGTTTACTACTTTTCATTGTTGTGATACTGTACATGACGTCCTCCGCCCCAGAACGTTTCCGTTGTTCTTGGTTTTGGGGGTGTGACATGTACTAGCAAAGCTGTGCGTTGACTCTGTGTCCTATAACCTGATCCATAACTGGTACCCTTATGTTGACTTAATGGATACTAAGCATAGATAAATATAGATTCGGGTAGATAATAGATTGAGTGACCTCATTCCAAGCCCACATCCAATAGGAACAGGAAATGAAGTGAAGAGCACACATCCTATTAACTGTCGAAATCTACTAGTATATATGTATCCTATAGTGTATACATTAAGGAATCATAAAGCTAGGATTATGATCCCAACCTTTAATCGTAGCCTTCTACCAAGGCATCTTCTGATCTGTGTTAAACCCGACTGTTCCTTTGTCAAATGTAAAAGTATATTCTCCCTAGTTTATAACTATCTTAACTAGAAAATAGATCTACTTTCAAGTCGTACTGACACTTTATGAAAGTAATGGGAAAAGTAAGTACGCAGATGTCGTTTATAATGACATGTGGATGTACTAATAACCTAAAAACATATTTTTTTTATTATGGTCATAATGTGAAAGCTAGAATCCCTACTAAACGCTCTCAATGTAAAGAGATTTAGGGAACCAAACGCGACCCCGACAATTTCTTGCAAGCCGGGTAATTCACAATAAAGTTATATGATCATGTATACCCAATATAACTATCACTAATGCCTTGGTGATTCATTGATATAATTAGATCCTGTTTGTGTGTTCTCATGCTATAGCAACTTAACCTGTTTGTTATGTTCTGTTCTGGTATTGTTTGATTCTCTTCACTGTTTGTTCTATTATGGTATTGTTTAATTCTCTTCATTATTTGTTCTGTTATGGTACTGTTTCTTTGTGTACTTTATTGTACTAGAAGTAATGAATAGTATTCTCCTAAACTATACCTATAATAGTTTACTAATGTTCTACCTGGACTGTTACTGAAAAGACTCATTTATCCACTAAGTTATGCTTATACTTTAAAAACAGAGTTTTGTATAACTATAAAGTAACATAACTTTAAAAGAGTTTTGAAATGTTTTGACAACTTATAAATAACATAAGTAACATTTTGAAAGATGTTTAACAACAAACATTTACAGAATTATCATTTTGTTCAACTTGTATTCCCCCGTTAAAACAGTTAAAATAGTTAAAAGATTCATTATGGTGTATGAACTCACCTGATGTGGGTGATTCAAACGGGTATGCGCGTACGGATGAGAAGTTCCACGAATGAAGTCCTGAGACACAATAAGTCCTAAATGATATATAATGACACATATCGGCATGAATATAGTGTTTATAACAACTATATGAAAGGAAACACCTTCCGGGACTAGGAAAGACCATGACCAAGTGTTAGAATTACATGTGATTCAACAAAGGAAGGTAAAATGACACTCACATGAGTTTCCTACCTTGGTTTTACGGCCCAAGGGAGTTTACGGCCGTAAACTCATGGTTACTCGTGTGTAAGTGCAAGTTTGAAGGCTAGGCGATGATTTAGGGACCTTAGCTCTACCCTAGGATGAGGAAGACCACTTTCTTTAGAGTTTTTGAGGTGTTCAAGGCCCTAATGAGTTTACAACCTTAAACTCATGGCCACTTATATTTATGAGGGTTGTTTAGGGTCCTAAAGGTCATAATGAAGCATCCTAAATTCAATTCTAAGCCTTAGGAAGTGTTTGTGGCATCAAAACAACCCTAACTTGAGTTTTCGGCCCTTGGACCATTTTGGCTTGTGTTTGTGGCCGTAATCACCTATGGGTGATGGTATTTTGATTGTTTTGAGTCCTAAACACATCAAGGTAAAGTGCTAGGTTAGTCTCTTGGCTTAAGGAAGGAATTTGGGGCATCCTGGCACCATAAAAAGGAGTTCACGGCCCAAGATCATCCTTGGCCGTGAACTCTCTTCCAACCTTTGATTCTTAATGTTTTTAAGTGTCTAAACATGAATCCTAATTGAATATGTAGTATAGTGCACTTATGATCTAGAGGCTTGAAATGGTTGATATTGGCCAAGAACACTAGTGTGTGTTCTTGGTGTTTCTTGAGTATCTAAACAAACATGATTTTCATGGATGAAATCAATGTAAGAAGCTAGTTAATAAGATGTATTAAATAATCAAGGGATAGAATACTCACTAGTTTTGAAGATCTAAGGTGATTGTTGTGATGATAGTTGAGAGAGAACCAAGGAGAATTGGTTAGGGAATGAGAGAAATGACTCTAAATGACCATTTGCCTTACATATGCTCTTGAGTTTATGGCCCCATGAGTTTACGGCCATAAACTCATGGTCTTGTGGCCGTGAACTCACTTAGATGAGGTTAGGGTTCGTTTTGCTACATTGTGGTTCTAGCATGTACTTTCTAACACTTATTCCTTAAGTGTATTAGGCTCAAAACTCCTTAGAATGACGTGTAACAAGGCTAGAACTTTGTACTAATGATTTTGACACTCAGTTGAGTTGACTGACTGAGCTTATAAAATAAAATTTTACGGGTTGTCACACAATTGAGGTGGAAAGAAAATCGTGGCAGGTTAATTTATATATCATCTCTTTGTAATTTATTTTGTTGTTCAATTGAGATAAATGTATTTGTATCTCTTTGAATTTTATTAGTATTTGGTTTTTGTTTTTTAAGAATAACATTAATACTTTTTGAAAGTTGTATGAATGATCGATGTAAATCGTAATAACATTTGTATATATGCAAATTAATATATAGTCATTAATGCTTTTTTCATTATGGTCTTCATTTGATATCTTCAGTTTATTATTTGATTTGTAGTTAGTGGGTTAACTCATTAAAATTAGGTTTAATCGTGTTTTTCGAATCTCGTTGTGTAGTTTTAAATTTTCATTTAATTTAATCCACCAATTATTTAACTTATAGTAAAGTTATATATTCTAATTGTGTGATCTCAATCATAATAATATTTTCTTGATGCTTGCATTTTGATGTGGAAAAAAACACGAATAGTGAATTAATGTTTTTGTTAGATTTTAGTGTCTTTATTTCTTTTTTACATTTTAGGTTTTGAAGAGACTACGATTGATGCGATGAAGAAAAAAACATAGAGAACGAGAGTCTATTCTAACAGAAATTACTCTATAAGAATGTATAAAATGATTCTTAACAATAATATTTTTCAGAATGGATTCATGTTTCTGTTAAATTTTAAAGTTTTTTTTCTTCTTTTTTAACCATTCTTAGTTTTTGTATTTAAGAATAAACTTATTCTTAACCATTATTAGTCTTATATTTTTTTTTAGAATGGATGTAATTATTATTTATAGTCTTATAGTCATATTCTTTAAGAATTAATGTAATTAATGATTCTTAAAGAATAAATTCCGTTTCATATAAAATCAATATTATTTATAAAATGTCATTGTTGATAATATATGTTATAAAATTCTTTAATCAGGTTAATTATAAAAAAATATATATATCATAAATGAAGCCATATTCTGTAAGGATACAATCGGAAATATCTTTACAGGTGTACGACCAGCATTTTGTTATTTCTGAAAGAATAAAATCGATTATTATAACAAACCACATTAGAATTAAAAATGGATTAATTTAAAAATCAAGATTTTTAAAATTAAGAGAATTAATTATCCCTTAATATATGAAAATTCTTTTTTCAAACACAGTTTAATTGATAAAAATACCCTTATACTGAAATTTAAGTGATTATATAGTACATGTTATCACATTGTAATATCCTATACTCTTAAATCACGAATGTTCATTTTATTATTCTATTGGTCTAGAATTGTCTTTACGACCACACAATAGATGTCATCCGCATTATAAACTAGCCTTATGTATGTATGTATATATATATATATATATATATATATATATATATATATATATATATATATATATATATATATATATATATATATATCTTGGTAGTTATAGCAGTCCAAAATCAAATATCGGTCAAGGGCCGATATTTGAGATATAGGTTATCGCGGTGAGATATCAGTTGGATATCAGTACTTTTATATCATGCATAATATATATATATATATATATATATATATATATATATATATATATATATATATGTGTGTGTGTGTGTGTGTGTGTGTGTGTGCGTATATATATATATATATATATATATATATATATATATATATATATATATATATATATATATAACATAAGACATATATGATAGTAATATCAAAAGTCAAAACTCATAAGTGTCAATGCTTCAAGCATAATGATACGTAAGCCATGGAATCTTCCTCTAAAAAAATCAACCAAAGCTTCCAATTATTGTATAAAGATTTTTCACATCAACTCTAATATCATCATCTTCATAATCATCATCATCATCACCAACTAAAAATGAAGTACTTAACATAACAAGATGATCGAACCTATAGAAATTAGCAAGTTAACACTTCAATATTTAATAATTAACAGAACAATAGGATCAGTTAAGACTTAAAACGATGAGTCTATAACTTAAAACTAACAATTAAGTACTTTACATAACAATAGGTTCAGATAAGTTAACACTAATAGAAGTAAGTAAAATTTCTTAATTGATATCCCCCCTGGAAATATCGGTTAAATATCAGTAAGTATCACCGATTTTTACGGTTCCGATATTTGACACCGATATGTTGAAAGGTACCGATAACCGATATCCGACATGGAAATCACCTGGAAATCGTCGATATTAACTGCATATATATATATATATATATATATATATATATATATATATATATATATATATATATCGGTTAAATATCAGTAAATATCACCGATTTTTACGGTTCCGATATTTGACACCAATATGTTGAAAAGTACCGATAATCGATATCCCACCTGGAAATCATCGATATTAACTGCATAGACATATATATATATATATATATATATATATATATATATATATATATATATATATATATATATATATATATATATATATGACTAGGTTATTTTGTTTCTTACATTTAATATATGTCTGTAAGCATAATTATGGACCAATGGATTGATAAAATCAATGGTTATGATCCGAGGGTCTACGATATTATAATTGTGTAACATCTACCATATAATCATACAAATTTCAGTATAAGGGTGTTTTGATCAATTAACCTACATTAAAAAAGGAAATTTTCGAATTTTAAGGGATAATTAATTTACTTTTTTTTTTAAATCTGAATTTTTTAAATTAATTCAAATTTAATACTATTATAATTTTTAATACTAACCGATTTTATTTTGTCAGAATGATACAGAGTCAAACATAAACTAGTAAATATATTTTTGAATTTATTATAGCAGAATATGGTTCATTCGATATATATTTTTTATAATTAACATGCTTAAAGAATTATACAACATATTATCAAAAATAACATTTTCTAAAGAATATGAAATTTATTTTTTAAGAATCACTAATTACATTAATTCTTAAAGAATAAGACTAAACAATTACTACACTCATTCTAAAAAAAATTATTAACAATGGTTTAAGAGTTACATTTATTCTTAAAGATTCAAACTAAGAATTGTTAAAAAAATAAAAATAAAAACATCAAAATCTAACAAAAATATTAATCCATTCTGAAAAGATATTATTGTTAAGAAACACTATATACATTATGGCAGAATACATTATGCCAGAATACTCTCCTTCTCCATGTTTTTTTCTTTTTTCACATCAATGAGAACCTCTTCGAAATCTATATCCACAAAGAAAACATAATCAGCTTTAAAATATTAAAACTTTTAGTATATTCTAAAAGAATAAAACTATAAATTCTAATTGAATGTATTCGACATTAAAGACTTTTAATTTATTCTAACAGAATGTAATACTCGAGTCACTTGATCAAGTATTCCCCAAGTCACTTGATCCAAATAATCGACTCAATCTAATTACAGTGATTCTAAAGCCTATTGTAGCTAACACAGAGGACAATACGTTGGAAAAATATCATATTATTACAAGCAAGAATGTGGGAATATGACAGTTCAAAGATCACAAAATTTTTCTGAACAAAATAAAAGTGCTAAACATATAGTTGTAACATCCAATGTTCGAAGGATTGTAACTCAGTCAATATTAATCCAAATAAAATGACTTCAGAACCTAACTAGTAGCTAACTCAAAGGAGAACATGCAGAAAAAAAAATCAAATCATTCCAAGCTAGTATAAGAGAGATATGATAGTTCAAGATTACAAAAAAAAAATTGGCTGAAATATTTGATTCAAGCATTTTAGCAAACAATTGGCAGAAAAAATCGAATGATCAGATCTTTATACTCCATTTGATGAAACATACAACATATGTAATTAATAATTACATGAATGTGACTAAATTTACAATAAAAGAATGTATACCTTCAAATACTAACGAGTAACTTGAGATTTCATACCATAAAATCAAGATTCCATTATGATAGAATTAGAATTTGATCTTCCATTCCAATAGAATCGTTCTCAGATACACCCAAAATAAAAAATAAAAATTTGTGGTAATTATCCAATCAAGACCACTGCTTTGTACATAAAAAGTTAGACAATTGCAAAATTTAATATAATTTTGTAAAAATGTTTTGGTTAATCTTGATACTAACAAATGAAAAATAAATTTGTTTATATTTTTTTTCTGTGTCACATATACAAAAACCAAAAACAAAAACACATATAAAATGTTTTGCTTCTCTTCGGTAGGAACATGAAAGCCACATCAAAACACAAAAATATGTTGTTCAACCCATTGGTGTAAAAACCAAATCAACAAATTGAAATATATATATATATATATATATATATATATATATATATATATATATATATATATATATATATATATATGCATCAAACAACATATTCAAAGTCGATTTTTTTTTTTTTTTTTAGATTTATGTGTAGGATCAAAAATCAAATCAAAGAAATTAAAAGAAAACCCAAATCAATAAAAGTTGAGATGAAAATTTTGATTTAACTTACCTTTATACTACGAGATGCAATTCTTGATTTAACTCCATCTTCGCATTCTGTTGTGGTAATAACACTGCCTCTCATGAATAAAGTTCTCACCTTGCAAGGAAATCGTAGATCCAAATAGAGAATCGGTGTTCTAAGAGTTAAGAGGGAGGCCATGGTCAGAGGAGTTGAAGGGGACTTCAAAGAGGCAAACGCCAGAGGTGGGAAAAGAGACAATACGATGGATTTTGATAAAGGTGTCTGTTGGTGATTTAATGGGGTTTATAAATTGATTTTCCTTTTCCAGATTTAAAGGTTATTAAAGATTCCAATTAATCATTACAATAGTTAATAGAAACATATATATATATATATATATATATATATATATATATATATATATATATATATATAGGGTAAAGTGAATATACCTAACAACCTTATATAAGCTTAGGTACCTAACTCCATAATATTACATCGGTTTGTATCATATTTACATTGTAATTGCCTAAGGTTCTTAAACTTCAACCCCATAACTTGATTATTTCCAAAATCTTTGTACTTTCACCAATATCTTTCTTTTACATCACGTCTTTCTATCGAATACCACCTTATGGGCTTCATATTCTACCGCTACAAACGAAATGATGTAGGAGAAATATAATCATGAATTTTCAATTTTTTTTTTGAAGTAAATCAAGTTTAGGGATGATGTTTAAGAACCTTGGATGATTGCAATGAAAATTTAATGCAAAATGACGTAGTTTGATAAGGTTAGGTATCTAAGCTTATATAAGGTTGTTAGGTATATTCACTTCACCCATATATATATATATATATATATATATATATATATATATATATATATATATATATATATATATATATATATATCAAATACGATAATGTAACTCGTGTATGATACTAGCAAATGATGATTTTATTTAGTTTTATATTGAAAAGTGCTTCCAACCATAAGTTTTTAGGGTTTAAGTTTCGTTCGAAAGAGAATATATGGAGTGTGTATGTTTGTTCTAAAAATATTTTATTTTATTCCATTTAGGTAATAAAATATAAATTAACTTGCAGACAAACAAATATTCTTCGTGCACACTTCTATCCACATATTTTTCTACAGACATGAAAAAATGTGAAAACAGACCATAAATATTTTTCTTCTCTATAAAAACAAACACCTCCAAAATCTTTTTAATGTTGCATTTACAATCAAATAATATAAGCTAGGAATATTTTTCTAAGTCACAAATGGTGTATTTGTTAAAAGGGTGCTTTCAATTTTCCATCGAACATAACTCATGGTGTAAAAAGAAACCTCATCTTCATGAAAATTTTGACCACATGTAAACCAAAAAAACACAAAATAGTGCAAAGAGAACAACATGAAGAACATGGTTTGCTCCTGATTGAATGATACTCTTGTTTAATTTCCTCATGTTGTTCTTCACCTCTGCTTGAGCTTTTATTAATGTCATTTGCTGTTAATTAGAATTAAAAAAAATATATATATTAAAAATGCAAGCCTTTTAAAGATTGAGATTGTAAAATGTGTCATAAACTCATAATTCAGCCATAGGAAGAAAAAAAAAAAAAAAAAGAAGAAATAAGAAACTACAAGAAGGATCAGATTAATTCCATACCAGTTGATTGATAAACTCATTTTGATTCTTGGCTTCTAACTCAATCTCTGTGGCTACCTGTTAAAACATAAAGTCATGAATCACTTCAAATTATTTAAGAATAAACCATGATTATGTAGTTTATATAAATATTGTAACATAAGAACACAAGAAAACTATTAAAGAAAAAAAGCTACTTACATTCTTTAACTGTCTAACTTGTTTGTAGAGGCCACCAATGTGATCATCCAGGTCAGCATGAACTGGATCAATGCGAAGCTGGATTTCATCAGAATTAGTAACAGGTCTAGTGCTAAGCCCTTCTCTGTCAAAAATTATGAACAACAAATATTTTAAAAAAAAAGGGATAAACTTTACTTTTTCTATTAACTTGTTGAGAAAATATAGAACTCGAGAGAATCACAATTCAGAAATACCTTGATCTATATGAAGCAGCACCATAGTAATTGCTACCTTTGTGAGAACTAGATGCCATTGAACTGAAGGAACAAAGAATGAAACTGAACGGAATCAGTGTGTAATGTAAGGAAATTAAATTTTCAAGGATCCAGATTAAGATGAAGCTTGAAAAAGGACATTATCGTATGATTGTCGGTTCCCAATTATAACTGAAAGTACTCAATCGGACAAGAACAAGATAAACGCACAAACACTATAACAAATCAAGCTCACAAACTTCAAAAGCTGTAAAAGCCAAATTTCTATCGATGTATTTAGTAATACAAGTTCTACGCATCCGATAGGTAATTTACATTATAGAGGATGATAATCAAGCCATCACTTAAGAAATCCATACGAAATATTGGAGAAAATTGCGTAAAAATGTTTAGGGTTTAATAAATCGGTAAAAGTGATTCGATTAAACGCTTAATAGAAGATCAGAGAGCACTTACCGGTGGAACTCGTTCAAAGCGGACTAACTGGAGCGATTGGAGAAGAAGTTAGATGAAATGCAGAAATCCGACCACCGCTTCTGGATAAATGAATTAATATTTAAAGCAAAATTATTTATTTATAAGTTATGACTTCGAGCCGAAGATTGTTTCTTCATTATCATTTTATTAAGACAAAACTACGGCATTGGTCTCTGTCGTTTTTCAAAATAGGCGTTGATTAAAGACAGTTATTAGAAGCGTTACATGTTCGGTTTTTA
Organism: Lactuca saligna; assembly: GCF_052625555.1. Lineage (NCBI taxonomy): Eukaryota > Viridiplantae > Streptophyta > Magnoliopsida > Asterales > Asteraceae > Lactuca > Lactuca saligna. Next base: position 167,178,757 of record NC_136422.1, on the reverse strand, counting down.
TGGTTTATTTTCTTTCCCTGATCCTGTTGCCATAAAAAGATAATTTTTTTTTTTTTTTTTTTTTGTTATGTTTGACAAAACTGTAAAAAAAATCACTGTGGTATGTACATTTTTGGATGTTGATCCTGAATTTTAAAATTTAAATAAATGGTCTTTTTGAATTAGTTTGGTTATATATTAGCTTCTTCTAAAATTAAAATGAGTGTAATACATTTAATATATTTATTTTTTATTTTTCTTTTATTTTTTTAATTTAATACTTATATTTTTTTTTAATAATTAAAAAATAAAATAGTGTCTCTCTCACACACACACATACATACACACATCTCATACTATCTTCTTCCTCAAGAAAACTCGTATAATTTCACACATACATACACATTCTAATTAAACACACATTTACACACAGATTCTAATTAAACACACATTTACACACACTAAATGTTATGCTTGGATTTGGACTTGAGAAACAATTTTGTGTTCTTGGTTCTTGTGCTCTTCAATCTTCAACCTATATTTCAAGAATAAACCTAGATTTGATCCTCATCATCTTCCTTATCAAAATTCAGGTCTGATCTTCATCTTGTTCATCAAAACCTAAGTCACTAAACATAAATCCCTACAATAGCTCACTAACTACCATTGTTCCTATTGTAGAACCTCGTCAGTTCTCCGATCTCATCTCCTCCAGCTCCAGTTTTTTATCCAAAGATGGTGGCAAGAACGAGTTTTTTTTTTTTATTAAAAAAGATGGAAGGTTAGTGGCTGGAGGAAGAAGGAGTGATATCTAATTCATACACATCTACATTCCTGAAACAATTTAATATTCATACACACATATACCTTCTTGAAACAGTTTTAGATTCACACATACACACACATATCTATTCTTCCATCTTTTCCCCATCCTCATGCTCGCTGCCTTCAACTCTGATGAATCAACACCATCGTCATTTTCCTTATTCATCATCAAACCTACAAATGCTAACAACATCACTATAGTGAACCACCGTTCTCTCTATCGTTTTTTCATCTATCACCAACATTACCTTTGTATCCCTATATTTGCTCATTCTCATCATCAAGAACAATCGAAATCCCCCCACCATCTTCACGCTTTATCGTCGTCGCCGTCATATACTATCACACCCCTAGTTGGTGGCGAAAACACCGGGTAGTAAGACGACATCATGGATCACAGTAATAAGCATACATTGAACATACAACAATACAATAGTAGAATAAGTACTTTTATTCATTGAAAGAAGTAGATTATAATATACTCTATTCCAGGGTACAAGAAAGTACAAAACAAGCCTTAACATATAGGCAACGAGGAAATACTAATATATAAAAAGACGACTACAATCTCATGATCATCCTTCTAGTATGTCTTCCAATAACCTAACTTCCTGAGAGTACATGCGTTTTGGAAGAGTGTCAACTTAAAAGTTGGTGAGTTCATAGGTTTATAATAGTTGAATCAAAACATACTTTCTCCCTAAAGTATAGCTATATTAAAGTTGGTGTATACTTTTCGAGACCGAAAAGCATTATTTAGATATATAGATACATTACTATCCTATATATAAATGCATATTTATTATCCTGACTTCTATAAGTAAGTTCTTGAAAAAAAGATATTCCTTATAGGCATTTCCAGTTTCCTATATTCTTTTATATGTTATAGGTATTTCAAGCTTCCTATACATATTCCATTCATTGTGAGTGTTATAACTAAGCTATTTCAGACCGATATGCCTCTCCCCAATGCTTCATAAGGGCGTCAATGTAGTAGAAAAGAAAATTATCACCCAGTGTTTTAATCCTATAAAAATAAGTAGTTATTGCATGTACCCCTGGTAAGAGAAACTGAAGAGAAAATGATTTTTTGAAAGTTGGTTGTTTCATACTCCGATGAATAGCAAGTTTGACTAGTGAATAGTGTTGTTGATCGGTGTGAATAGTACCTAGTCAGAGCTTTGATCGGAAAACCACACAAATATGTTCGAAAACTACTCCGATGATGGCAGGCGGTGGCGAAAGTCGACGATCTTGGCTTCGTCAGAGCTGCTGATCGGAAGATGGAGACTAATCGAAGTTGTGCGGATGATTACTCGATGGAAACAACAATGTCAACCGGATGTTCTGACCATTCTCGGATCTCCAGCGAGGCAGAGGTGGGCTGCTAGTGGTGGCTCATAGTGGCGATGGTAACCGAGAGAGAGAGAGAGAGAGAGTGTGTGTGTGTGTGTGAGAGAGAGTTTGGCATATGGAGAGAAATGTGTGAAAATGAGGGAACCTCTCCCCTTTATTTATTGTAAGTTCCATTATGATCCAAGGTTCTGTATCGAATCCGATCTGACAGTCCTAATCAATCCTAACTTTTCAAGCTTATCCTAGATAGGTGATGGGCCTTCGGGAATATTCAAGATGCGGCATTTTCGTTAACTAAATCAAATACTATACATTTTTATAAGAAAGATGGTTCGATTTATTGTCATGAAGAGATAGTGTAGCTATCCTTACTAAGCGTTTGTAAGCTTTTTTCAGGCGCTTTCCGTTTATAGTTATGAACTTTCACTTCGTAAAAGAGTCGAGACGACGTGAGGTGGAAAAGTTAGCTTTTGAATCAAATACTACATCAAAACCTGATTCTAAATATATAACTTTTCTATAAAAACTCAAAAAGGATTCGACATGTTGTATGAAGATTACTTAAGGAAGAAGGTAAACCTTAGTCGTCCAACCCTATCCTCAATAGTTCGAAGTATTTTCGAATGTAAAAAGTTAGGAACATGATAATTTCCTAAACTAAATGAGACTCATGGGAAATTAACTGGGAATAAAAAAACATTTCCTAAGACGTCTCGTTTTTCATTTGAAGTTAGGTTTTGACACCTATCAGGTGGTAAGATATAACCCGGTTGTTCATGTTCTTAAAACAGTCATATCATTTACATAAGAACTTCGTTTTCGATGTTTTTTATGTCCAAAATTTCCAATTTTCTTGAACTATTGACGATTCTATTGATTCCCCATAATAATGTGTAATACATGTTAGGTCTATTACAACAAAACCATGACTTATTTCATATTAGGTCTACTACAACAGAGATTACATTAACATTGTTCATTTAATGATGACCTAATTTCTACAGTTGTCACATTCTCCCCTTGTTAAGAGAATTTCATCAGAAATTTTAACTTTTACTGCTCTCCATCGCAGCCTTAATAAAAAGTTTAGAGTACTTGATTCTTCATCTGATCTTCCTTTTCCCATGAGAACTCCGGTCCTCGCCTCAAGTTTCATCGTACCATTACTAAAGGGATACGACTTTGTTTTACTCTCTTGAGTTCTCGATCCATGATTTCAATAAGTTCCTCCACAAAATGGACCTTAGAATCAACTTAGATTTCGTCGAGAGGAATGATAAGTGTTTCATATGTAACACTTGGATCCAAGTATTTTCCTTTTTAGTCCTTGAAACAAAATTTATTTTTTGGAAAAGGTCCCTTTCTATGTTGGGCGTACGTTTTGGTACGCTTAGCGTACATGCACACCTTGGAGCGGGAATCTTGGCCACGTACATTGGGCATACACAACCAGTCTTTAAACCCTAATTTTAGGGCATGACGCCTATTTAAGAATCCTTATGAGCTTTGGACCCTCACCTTTATCAGCATCCACGGCTATTTTCGTCCTTAAAACCCTAGTTTTCCATTATAAGTGATTTTGAGCTTGGAAGTAACTTTACTAGCCTTTTTAGTGTTCTTGTAAGAAGAAGAACTTGGTGATCAAGATTTGGACGAGGTTGAGCTTCAAGATCCTGAGTCTATATCACCTTAAGAAGCTTTTGAAGACAAAAAGCTCTTACCTTGGTGATTTCTTTTGGTTATTAAAGTTAGGGCTTATTATGAGCTAATTTTTGGTCCCATGAGCTCTCTTGTGAGTTTGGAAAACTCCAAGAGTTTGAGGAGCAAATCTTTATCCCTTATAGGTGTTAGATGCATAAAAATGTCTTCTTGATGATAGAAATGAGCCCATGCATGAAATAAGATCCTTAATGAGAGATTTGATGGGTAAAGTTAGATGTTGGGCCCCATTAAGAGATGCTAAGGCATAAAGCTTCCAACTTTATGTCTTAAAATCCCATTTTATTCGACACTTGGAAGTTGGAGTGAGGGGCCATAAGAAATAATCACTTAATGGCTTAAGGAGATAAACAATGTAGTACGTTGGGCGTATCAACGTGTATGCAACGCGTACTGGCTTGCGGACTCGTAAGTCGAGCATACACAACGTACACCGAGCGTACACCCTTTAGTGGGATTTTGGAGCTTGGTTGGCCTTGGACTTTTGGGTTTTAGCTAGTTATTGGGATTTAGCCTATTCAAGGTATATGGGCTTTAGATTTTTGGTTTGTGGGCCTTTAGTGACTCAAGTTGGGACCTTTGGGCCTTGGGGCCCAATAGTGGGGGTTAAGGGTCAAGGTTGGCTAGTCCCATTATAGGTGAGGAGAATGGGCTCTACCCTTAGGAGTTTAGATGTAATCTAGGCCCATGGTTATGTCTTTTTACCATTTCCTAATTAGGGTAATTTGTATATGTTCAGTGTGGGATATTTCGGATCAGTAGCCGAGTAGTTAGTATTTTTCAGCAGATTGAGGTGAGTCTTCTCACCATGTTCATGGGTTGAAGGCACCAATGTTGGACCATTTCTTATTACGTAAAATATTGCTGACTTTTGAGATAATAGTATGGAAGACCATGGGGTTATCCCATGACACTTGAGTGTAAGACCAGGATTTGGTCGTCGACATTGGAAGGACAGACCATGTGGGTAGCCCATGACAAAGATATGAAGACTAGGATCTGGCCCTCGACATTGTGTGTAAAGACTATAGGGTTAGCTCATGGCACTTGCATTTTTTCTTGTTAGTATGTGATGCAACTAGGAAACTCACTAAGCCTTTTCTTATAGTTGTTTAATTATGGTTTCAGGTACTTTTGGTACTAAGGGGAAAGGCCCGACTTGATGGCACAATATTCATTCTTCACTAGTTTTCCATAATTTGACATGTTACTGTTGGGTCAAAAATATGGTTTATACTTTGGTTTTCTGGGGAATTATATTTTTCTGTATTATTTATGGAGTTTACGGTCATGTTTACGGTTGAGTTTACGGCCGTAAACTGATTTACAGCCCATTTGTTTCCAACCCATGTTCCCTTAGTATAAATATAAGTATTAGGGTGTGAGGAATGATTGAAAAAACCCAAGAGATTGTACGGCCAGAGAGAATAAGGAGTGTATGTGTGTGTGAATCTTTTGTATCCGGATCTTCATTCATATCAATACATACAAAGATTCATATTATTCTTCTTCTCCTTCTCTTCTATTTGATCTGACATCATCCGTTTGATCGGGATTTCGCACCATCAAACGGATCTGATTGATACACGGGCAAATTAGGGACTTACAATTGGTATCAGAGCCAAGTTGTATTAGTCAATTTTGTCAGATTTGGGGAATTATTTGATCTTATTTTCAAAATATTCTTCTGTTTTTGGATAGATCTCTGAAAAATAAGGGGGGTTTGTTCTTCGTATTTTTCATAAAAAAGGGTTTTTGATCGAGTTTTGGAGCAAAAAAGGGCAAAAAACGGTGTTTTTAGTCGTAACCAGCGAGGGGGTGGCGGCAGCAGCTAGGGTTTCCGAGGAGCTTACGGTCGGCATCGGAGTATATGGTCGGGAGCTCGCGGCCCGAGGTTTGCGGCCTCGGCTTCGGTGGTTTACGGCCTTGCACCTCGGTCCTCGATTCGCGGCCAGAAGGAGTTCCGGGTTTCGAACACTGAACCTCCAAGTTAAAAGTCTGTGCGTTATCCAACTCGCCTAACAGCTTCCATGTGTTTTCCCTTCGAAATTTAAGCTATAAACCGCTCTAAATTCAATTCCTTTTAGTTCTAAATTTTACACTTTCAGCCCAAAATTCAATTCCTTTTAGTTCTAATTTTTTTTTCATCCAAAATAATAAAAATAATAACAATAAATAAATAAATATTAATTAAATTAAAACTAATAAATAAAATTATATTTTAATTGTTTTTAATTTTTTTCTTTTATTTTTTTTAACTTTTGACCTTAAATTTTGACTTTGACTTCCAAGTTTGATTTTTGACTTTAAACTTTGACTTTTTCGTTTAACTTTTAAATTTTCAAATTTAGCTTTTTGGTTTGACTTTTCAAGTTTGAATTTTGAGTTTAACTTTTTAAATTTGACTTTTGAGTTTAACCTTTTAAATTTGATTTTTAAGTTTGACTTTTCAAGTTTGACTTTTTAAATTTGACTTTTCAAGTTTGACTTTTTAATTTTGACTTTTAAGGTTGACTTTTGATGTTTATAATCAAAGGGTTTGACTTTTATGTTTGATTTTGGTTTTTAGTTGTGCTTTTTAATTGATTTTAAGGTCTACGAGGGAGTTGAAAACATGAAAGAGAGTCGTCAGGATATGTTAAGACAAAACTTCAACATGTTCGATTATATCCCTGGAGAAACCCTCGAAACTCAGTTGCAGTGATTTACTACACTTACTACTGAGATGAATATAGTTGGGATCTTCTTGACTAGGTCCGAGATAAACAAAAAGCTGCTAAATTCACTTCCGAAATCGTGGGATATGAACGTGGCTATCATCAAGAAGACAAAAGATCTCAATCATCTTAGTCTTGTTGATGTAATTGAAGAACTTGATGCTCTGAAGTGTGGAAATACAATGAGTTCTGTAAACCTTCCGGTCAATGAAGTTTCATTTTCTCAATCATGTGAAGTTTCATGTACACTATCTAGTGAAGATACGATTAAATTTCTTCGAGAACAAATTGATTTATTAAAAAGAGAAGTTGAGGACCTGAGATATGAAGGATATCAACTCAGGAAACGACAGAAACCCCTGAAGGCTGAGTTAGAAGCAAAAACCAAGGACTTTAGGAAACTTCAGGAAGAGTATAGCAACAAGTGTGAAAATTATGATTATGTTAAGAGACAACTTGTTGCTGTAACTGAAGAACTTGATGCTTTAAAAATTAAGTGTGGAAAAACTGATTTCAGTTTCAAAAATTATACTGCGTCAAGTCAGACAATCGAGTCCTTATATGAAACCCAATTAAAATTCAAAGAAAATCAAAACAAGGGTCTAGGGTATGATAGTGTACCTCCTCCTTATAATCATAACTACACATCCATCCCTATGACACAGGATGAAACTGACAGGGAGCCACATCTTTGATATAGAAAACAAGTTGGATTTGTGTCAGGAGGAGTTATTAATGTTGAAAATACTAATGTTTCTAATTCATGTGCAGGTAAAGTAGCAGAAGATGAGAACAAGGAGAGCACTACTGAACAAACCAACGACTCCTTGAACTCTGAATCTGTTGTTTCGAACTCAACTGCTTCTGATCAACCTTCCGTTGAGAAATACAGGGCACCAATTCCAATGCAACAGAGTTCTTGTGGCAAGTGTGCATGTGGGAACAACAAGAGACAAGGCAAGGCTACGCCACCAGGGGCAGGAAGAAACAATTTTCCAATGAAGAAAAGGACTTGTTTTCACTGTGGAACACCTGGTCACATTGCCCGAAACTGTCCTAATCGCGCGTATGTTCCCTACTACGCACAAGGATGGAAAAATGCGCCAAGTGGGAGATACTTCAAAAGAAACCCTTCCAGGTCACGCTCAGACAATGGTGAATGGAATGTGTAGAAGACCAAGAACCAATCCCACAAGGCCAAGAGTCTAAATCCCAAGGGCAAGAAGGGAATATCGGCCAAGAAGTCCAATCCAAGAGATGCTCCCGTGCAGCCAAAATCAAAGTCATCTCAACGGCCGACATCAAGATCAAAAGCAAGTACTGAGCCACCCATCAAATCGAAAAAGAAATGGGTTAAACCCAACTACAAATGGGTTCCGAAGGCTCAAACTCCAAATCAACTAACGACTCTAATATTTCTACATCTTCTGTTTGTGATAAGCAAGACATGTCATGGGAGAGAGTACCGTGCAAGGATGACAAAGGTCGACCCAGTTTCAAAATGGACTGGGTTCCAAAGACCAACTGATCCCACTCTGTATTGGAACAGCTTTGGAGGCATATCATCAGACTTTGGTTTGTTGATAGTGGCTGCTCCTGGCATATGATTGGGGACATATCTCAACTGTACAACACTTAGAACATTATTTGAGAGCATGTGTCCTTTGCGGGAAGGGAAGAAAGGAAGGGATCATTCATGGGGTTAGTTCTTAATGACGTAAAGAATTTTCGGATCTGTTCTGAGATTACGCATGTTGTTCTCAGACCTTCTGGATGCAAATTCAATCGGCGACTTACGGTTTGCGTTTTCTTGTCTATACTATAGAGTTTTTCATAAGCTGATTCGCTTTAAAGACTAATTTTTGTTTTAGGATAGTTTAAATTTTCGGATTTACTTTCGTTTCTCTCCTATGCACAAATTTAGGGGGAGAAATAAAAACAAAACAAAAATTAGAAAAGTTTCAAAAATCCAAAAACATTAGAAATTCAGAAAATTATATATATATATATATATATATATATATATATATATATATATATATTGTTTCTAATAGTCTTGTTTGCTGTTGAAGGACTGTGAAGTGATATTATCAAGTGATAACAGTCAACCTGAGTCTGCGTAATGTACCCAAAGTTGAAGGGTCTATGCTAGGACTTGATGCATCGGTAGGCACGAAAGATTCTAAATGGACATGACTAGGCAAAGTTGAACTTAGGAAATTTATAGACTTGATAAATTTTGACCTAGTTAGATTCGTTCAGCATGACAATACGACGCTCGGATAGGTTGAGTAGGGAGATATAGATGGGAATCTACCTGTCACATTAATTAAACTCGTACTTGGAACTGTGGCTTAACTTTTTCTCGATGTGCGGATTTTGTCCTTAATTCTGGTTGGATGGTGTGACTGGTAAATTCTGATAAATTAGGTCTGTAGAATATCATTTTCTTTCTTTCCGTCTGTTAGTCATATGTTGCACCCTTTGCGTGATTGGGAGAGATCCGACCTGGATTGAAACATATGCAACTCTATTTCTCTGCAAGTTATATATATGAAATTCTTCTTATCTGTTAGCCATATGTTGTCTCCTTTGCGTGACTTCTAATCCGACCTGGTACACAGCATATGCAACTTTCTACTTCTCAACCCCTCTAAAGTGATAAGTTATTAAATTCTGAATCTATCTTCTCTCTGAATGGTTGTCTGCTCACCCAGTGTAAGGAGTACTCTGGAAGTTCTTGATGGCTGGGGCATATCAGGAATCGGGAAACACGTTCCAGTACACTTAAAATTGAACACATACAGATTGTCTATAGATCTCGCTGCTCAATTTAGGTGGACAACAATATCCTTGGTCGTCGGTAGATGAATGGTCCTTAAGATATAGTATCTAAGGAATTAGGATCAGATATAATTTTTAGGAACTTAAGTTCACCTTGTCTTGTATCAAATAGTATGTCCTAAATTTGTCACAATTTTTCGTGTTTAAGTGGACAACAATACCGGCGATCGACCAGACAAAGACGTGAAGATAAAAGGTACCGACAAGTGGATAAAGGCTGTCTAAAAACTTTGATCCCAAATCACTCTTAAAGTTAGATATCATTTTTATTTTTGTTAAATTTGTCATAGTTTCTTCTAATTTAAATATTAAGGGAGAATTAAAAAATAAAAATAATAAAAAAATCAGAAAAATTCAAAAATCAAAGAAAAATCAGAAAAATTAAAAATCCAAAAGTAGTGTTATTTCTGTTTTATTTCTTGTTCAAAAAAATCCAAAAATATTTTTGTTTCTGTTTTAATTTGTGTGCTAAGTTTTCTTTTAGTTTTGTTTTGTCTTGAAAAGTGATTTCAGGTATAGATGAGACTCATGGAGTTTGTATTGAAGATTTCTGAGCCAAAGCTTCGTTTGTGAGCATCGAAGAATTCACATTTGAAGGAGCAAGAAATGAGGATTATTCTTTCAACATTCAATCCTTCAACCCCAGAAGCAAGGTGAAACAAAAATTGAAGATTATGTGATGGATTGCATTGAAGCCTTCTCAATCAGTCTGCTGCTACTGTTGTACCTGCTGAAGTGATCCAAAAGATTTGTTCTCTTTGAAGGTTCTCAAGCTAAAAGCGTTATCTTTCAAGAATCAGTACATCAAGCATCCTCACCTAATGTGTGTTCAATTCCAAATCTTGAAGAATTGACCAAGTGCTCAAGATGAAGTCATTCATTGAAGATAAATGCTGAAGCCAATCTCTCATTGAAGATTGACAAGAAGAGCCAGCTACTTTTTAGGGGGAGTTTGTTGGGTCAATTAAGAAAAGAAAGCTATAAACCAAGGGGGAGATTGTTGGGTCAAAAATATGGTTTATACTTTGCTTTTTTGGGCAATTATATTTTTCTATATTATTTATGGAGTTGACGGTCATGTTTACGGTTGAGTTTACAGCCGTAAACACCTTACGGTCGTAAACTCATTTACGGCCCATTTGTTTCTGGCCCATGTTCCCTTAGTATAAATATAAGTATTAGGGTGTGAGGAATGATTGAAAAAACCCTAGAGATTGTACGGCCAGAGAGAATAAGGAGCGTATGTGTGTGTGAATCTATTGTATCCGGATCTTCATTGTAACGCCCGTAGATTAGGGCTAGTCAATTTAGAGACGATAAGCATAAAAAAAATGAATTTTTGATGAAAGATTATTTATAATGATTAATCCTAACTAAGTTATAATATATGTTACAAGGTTTCCGTACATATAAAGAACGCCGAAATCCGAGTTATAATGAAGAAGTTATGACTTGTCGAAGTTTCGCGACAGAACCAACATGACGCTGAATGACGTAAAAAGTGAATTTATGTTAGAGAGATATTTAGCCTTAGTGATCTAAATGAAAGTTGTAGAGTTCGTTAAACCATGAGTGTGCATAAAAAGAACGCCAAAATCTGACTTCGTATGAGGAAGTTATGATTTTTTGAAGTTTCGACTTAGCGGTATGCAGCCCGAATACTCGATTTGAGATCGAGCGGTTTTTAGCCGAAACAATCTAAATGAGAATCGAAGATCTTGTTGTTAGTAGCGAAACGATGAAAAGTTAGGCAAGAACGGACGTCAAACGAAGAAGTTATGAAATTATAACGAAGTTTTTCTGTCCCGGCCTTCTAAAAATAAATAATAAAAATAAAAGTCAAAATTAGCCAACGGAGTCTAAATGAAAGTTGTAGAGTATGGTCTGACCTTCGTGTGGATATAAAGAACGTCGAAAATGGAGCTCGTATGCGAAAGTTACGCAATTTAGAAGTTCGACGAGTCAATTACGCCTCGCGTAATTTGAGTACGCCCAGCGTACTCAGTCGGATGCAACTTGTCTGACCGATACTCGAGTGCCACCAGTCGACGCACGCAGTGATGTCAAAGTATGCCCCGCGTAACCTGAGTACGCCCCGCGTACTGAGTACGCCCTACGTAATTTGAGATTACGCCCCGCGTAATCCCAGACCCAGCAGCCTATAAATAGAACTCGAATTCAGCTAATTTCTCTTGTTCAAACTCTTCCCTCTCTCTAAGTTTTGCCTCGATTTGCATGCCAATCATACCCCAAAGCCCCGGTAATATTCCCGAGCCCCGAAGTAAGATCCGAAGCCCCGAGGATCCCGAAGAGCGTTATTCCCGAGCCGAAGCGCTGCCCGCGAGGAGCCCGGTTTTTGTGAAGATCTTCTAGATCTACGGAGAAGCACTACTTCTGCAAGCCGTAGTGTTGCCCGATCATCTTCTGATCAAGTGAGTGTATAGTCACTTTCATCTTACACATAAATATGAATTATTTTATAAAATACGTGTTATGTGTATAAATATATATATTGTTGTTTATATGCGTGAGTGCATAGTACTTTCTTCTAATACATAAATATAAAGTATTAGCTATGAAATACGTGCTATGTGTTATATATTAACTATCTATTTGAGATGGATTTGGAATTGATGTTTTTATACGGGTGTTAAATGATTTAAATTGTGTTTGTATTTATATCTACAAAAATGTTGGGTAGAACATGGGAAGATGGAATAGTTGGTGACGATGCGACTTCGTGCCTATTGAGTAAGCCTTGGTAACGATGCGACTCCGTGCCTATTGAGTAAGCCTTGGTGACGATGCGACTCCGTGTCTATTTGATAAACCTTGGTGACGATGTGACTTCGTGGCTTTTGTGTAAACCTAGATGACTATGAGACGTAGTGCCTATTGTGTAAATTGTGGTGACTATGAGACGTAGTGCCAATTGTATAAACCCAGGTGACTATGAGACGTAGTGCCTATTGTGTAAACCGTGGTGACTATGAGACGTAGTGCCAATTGTATGAACCCTGGTGACTATGCGACGTAGTGCCTGTTGTATAAACCGTGGTAGCAAATGGACTGTGTGCCAGTTCCTTAGGTGAATCCTTAGGAATGAATGAAGAAAGTATAATCGATTCTTAGGATAAAACCTTAATAAATAAAGAAGATAATGGGGATGGGTATTTTGGTTGATTGTTGATAATTGAATATAACAAATGTATTATTGTGGGTTGAAAACCCTATATGCTCACCAGGCTCCCAAGCCTGACCCACTCAGTTTTCTTTGTATCACAGGTATCAATACGAAGACATATTTTACTGAGAGATTAAAGGAGACGTAAATCATTTAGTGTAAATAAATGTAAGTTATGTTTATGCTTATGTGTCTGTATCGGAACATGATATCCCGAGATTTGTTATATAATAAAAATACTCTTCTTTAAGAAATGCTTTGATAAATTCTTATCATATCTTGTTTTGGGGACAAATTCCGCAACAATTTTCTTTAAACGATTACTCTGATTTTAAAAACAAAGCATAAACAAATCGGTCTTTTCTGGCCGTGAAATTGGGGATGTCACATTCATTCATATCAATACATACACAGATTCATATTATTCTTCTTCTCCTTCTCTTCTATTTGATCTGACATAATCCGTTTGATCGGGATTCCGCACCATCAAACGGATCTGATTGATACACGAGCAAATTTGGGACTTACAATTACTCTGTTGATTTGATATTATTATAAATGAATGGTTTTGAAACAATGTGATGATTGTAACTTTTGTGTTTGTATAAAAGAGAAAATTGATCCTAGTTTTTAGGTTGTTACAAGTTGGTATTAGAGCCTTGGTTTGTAGGATTCAGGCACATTTCCGGGTGTGTCAGAACTCAGACTGATGAAATGATAATCTTTTCAAAATAAAAGGAACTAAATATTTTTGAGGACACTGTAATAAAGAGGGGAGTGCAATGTGTGCAATCAGCCAAGCTCAAGTAAGTGTTTCCCAAAGTTACCATACTTATGTGCTATGATTAGTATGCTTGAGATAAGAAATGCATGCTAGATTAGGGTTAAGGATATTTTTATGAATCCTATGATAGAATTTCCTAAATTGTGTGATGCCTAGTAGCTCGATAGAATGGATGCTATGTATTACTTGGAATTGATATTAGCTCAATTATTTTCTATATGTATGCTTTCAAAGTTGTATATGCTTAGGACTGTATAGCCCTAGAATGATCATTTTGGCCTCATTTCCTGTTCCTTGTTTGGTTGTGGATTTAGGGTACAATCCTCATTCGATGGTCTATGTGATCCTATTTTGTGTACAACTTGCATGGATAGGGAAACCAACGGTGTTGATTGAGGTTCCATGTACTACTAGTATAGAAGTTGAGAGTTTTCTATAAGAATCTATAATATGTATGTTGTGTAGTGGGGTAACATGGAGGAATCATATTAACCTTGGGGATGGTACATGTATATGTGGAAGGTACTATTGGGCCCATACTATTGGAAACATAGGAGCTATACATGAGATAAGGGCTGACCTGGAATCTCTAAGGAGACTAGTGTCAAGGAGTCCCCTTGAATCTCTGATTGATTTCCTTTATTTTGTATTTTCAGTTTGAGGATGGTGATGACTACTCGTGGAGGTTCAGGTTTAGGTTTGGGCTCTGGAGCGGGTTTAGGTTTAAGTGTTGAATCGATTAATGAGTGGCTGTGTGAGCTCATCGCAAATGAGGTTACTCGCGACATCCTTGACGTTACCCCAATGATTTTCGGTACCATCAAGGAGGGGATAATGGAGATCATGGAGGAAAGGCTCTAGTCATTTCGAGCTGAAATTTCCACAGGCTATACGTGGCTCGAGCTCCCTCTTTCCAGGACTTCAAGGTGTGCAGGGCACTTGAGTTTTTTAGGCTTAAGGACCCCATAGCTAGCCGAAATTGGATCGCTGACATGGAGAATGCTCAGTGAATGGGCTTTTGCCCTGAGGGTGAAAAGGTTGGATCCGCGATCTACTTGCTGAAGGATAGCGCGTGCGACTGGTGGGAGGAGTTTACCTGAGCTGTATGGATAGTAGGAGTGGTAGAGATGACATGGAAAAAATTTTTGGGAGATTTTAGAAGGAGTTTGCACCAACCATTGTAGTGCAACAACTAGCAAAGGATTTTCATGACCTTCGCCATACCATGTAGATTGTGGCAGAGATCATCGTAAAATTCAGAGAGAAGACACTATTGGTTCTGCAGTATGTTGCAAACATGGAGATAAGGAAGACGAGATATCATGTTATGCTGATGAATGATGTTAGGGAGTTTGTGATCTTCTCGGGGTGTAAAACCCTGAATGACATGATTGAAAAGGCTTGCAAGCGGGAGATTGAGTTGGAGCTTTGGGAGAAGCAAAAGTCGGAGCAGGTTCAGACAGTTGTGGGTCCAGCCAAGAGGCCTAAGACCTATGATACCCACACCATAGTCTATCAGGGTTGGGGCCATTGTGCCAAGTGTAACAAGCCTCATAGTGGATCTTGTCGAACATCAGGCTCAGCATGTTACAGTTGTGGCCAGTCGGGACACATGAGTAGGGACTATCCCAATAAGGGTCTGATTTGCTTCCATTGCAATCAGACTGGACATAAAAAGGCCGATTATCCTAGATTGACCGGGGGAGCTATGGTTGCGCCCGCACTACCCACTTTGAGGATTACTGACAGCAGTCAGGACAAGATGGAGGCCCATGTGGTGAAGAGTAGGGTGTTTTAGTTGACGATCGATGAGGCCTGTGTTGGGCCAGATGTTATGATAGGTATGTATTCTAGCCTTATCTTTTATTATTTCCTTTATTTATGCTTATGTTTAATATAATCTTGTATAGGGACCTTTTTGGTCAATGGTTTGTCTGCTCATGTCCAATTTGATCTGGAGGCTACCCGATCCTTGATGCCTCTTGCGCCAAGCAAGAACTTTCAAGACGCTCTGGGAACTTTGAGTTCCCCTCTGGAGGTAGAGATTATGGATGGCCGTACTGTGAGTGCTTTGAAGGTCTTCCGAGGGTATGCTTTGAACATGTTCAGTGAGAGGTTTCCTATTGACTTGGTACTGATTCCCTTGAGGGGATTGAAGGTGATCATCAGGTGGATTGGTTGGGGCCCAATAGGGTTGTGATTGATTGTGAGTGGTAGTTAGTGAGAGTTCGAACCCTAAGTAGGGGAGAACTGGTTATTTTTGGTGAGAAAGCTTCGCATAGACCAGCTCTCTATTCAGCTGTAAGGGCCAGGAGGTGTTTTGCAGTAGGGATGTTCTGGGTTTCTGCTTATGTTTCAAATACACGGGTTGAGGCCACGTCAACGTTGATCAGGGTACCCATTGTGTGGGATTTTCCTGATGTTTTCCTGAGGAGCTACTGGAAGTACCTCCCAAGAGGTAGGTTGAGTTTCAGATTGATTTGATGCCTGGTTCGCCTCTGATAGGCAAGGCATTGTAACGCCTTGCACCACCTGATATGTAGGAGTTGTCTACATAGCTGCAGGAGCTGGTAGACAAGGGTTTCAACCATCAGATAAGTTCTCCGTGGGGAGCACTGATCCTGTTTGTGAAAAAGAAAGACAGGACGCACAGGATGTGTATCGATTATCAGGAATTAAACAAGCTAACGATTGAGTCCAAGTCATAGTTGACCAGGGTACCCATTAGAGACCTCACGGCAAGGTGCAACTGTTACCCATCCCTATGTGGAAGTAGGAGAACATCACTATGGATTTCACCACAAAGTTGCTCATAATGGCTCGAGGTGTTGATTCTATCTGGGTAGTCGTGGACAGGTTGACAAAGAGTGCACACTTTATACTGATTTTTGAGAGTATATCTGTGGAGAAGCTAGCATATATTTATGTTCGGGGGTGGTGGTTAGGCATAGCATGCCTGTATCGGTGGTTTCAGACCGAGAGGTTCATTTCACCTCCAGATTTTAGACGAAGTTTCATGAGGAGCTGGGAAATCAACTGCATTTCAATACAACATACCACCTACAGACCGATGGCTAGAGTGAGAGAACGATTTAGACACTCGAGGATATGTTTTGGGCGTGTGTTGGATTTTGGAGGGAGTTGGGATACATACCTTCCTCTGGACGAGTTCTTTTACAACAACAATTACCATGCTAGTATCGATCGACTTCCTTTTAAGTTGTATGGAAGGAGGTGTAGGACATTGATTTTTTGGGGTGAGGTTGGTCTTCGGGTAATGGGAAGCTACGAGGTGGTGCTTAAGATCATAGAGTTGATTCAGGAGGTACATGATAGGTTGCAGGTTACGCAGAGTCGTCAGAAGATTTATGTTGACCGATGCCGTTCGGGCCTCGAGTTTCAGGTGGGAGATTTTATGCTGCTGAATGTGTCAACTTGAAAATGTGTCATCCGATTTTGAAAGTGGGGTAAGCTAGGTCCCTAGTTTATTGGCTCTTTCAGGATTATTTCCCATATGGACAAGGTTTCTTATCTGCTGGATCTTCCTGATGACCTTAGCCAAATCCATAACACTTTCCATGTGTCTTAATTATGGAAATGTGTAGCCGATGATTCAACAGTGATTTCGTTGGATGATATTCAGATAGACAAGCGCCTAAATTACGTGGAGAAGCCGATTATGATTCTCAATAGAAAACTAATTAAGAACTTGCAGAACAAGGTGGTGAATTTGGTGAAGGTGCAATGGCAGCACTTGAAGAACTCTGAGTGGACGTGGGAGCCGGAGGACGAAATAAAGGAGCCTAATCCGATTTATTCACATCAGCAGACTTTGAGGATGAAGTTTAATTCAATTGGGGGAGACTTGTAACACTCGGATCCACCTATTTTTCTTTTTAGTCCTAGAAACAAAATTTATTTTTCGGAAGGGTCCCTTTGAACTTTGGGAAAAAAATTTGGTAAGCTTAGCGTACATGCACACCTTGCAGTTGGAATCTTTGCCACGTACATTGGGCGTATGAGGCATATGTTGGGCATAATCAACTAGTGTTTAAACCCTAATTTTAGGGCATGAGACCTATTTAAGCATCCTTATGATGTTTGGACCCTCACCTTTATCAATCTCTGCTAGTATTTTCGTCCTTAAAACCCTAGTTTTAATTGTAAGTGATTTTGAGAATGGAAGTAACTTTAGTGGCCTTTTTTGGTGTGCTTGCAAGAAGAAGAACTTGGGGGTCAAGATTTGGATGAGGTTGAGTTTCAAGATCCTGAGTCTACATCACCTTAGGAAGCTTTGGAGGGTAAAAGGCTCTTGCCTTGGTGATTTCTTTTGGTTATTAAAGTTAGGGCTTGCTATGAGCTAATTTTTGGTCCTATGAGCTCTCTTGTGAGTTTGGGCAACTTCGGGAGTTTTGAGTAGTAGATCTCTGTCCCTTAGATGCATGAAAGAAGATCCTTAATGAGAGATTTGATGCGCAAAGTAGATGTTGGGCTCCATTAAGACATGCTAAGGCATAAAGTTGCCAACTTTATGTCTAAGAATCCCATTTTAGTAGACATTTGGAAGTTAGAGTGAGGGGTTGTATGAAATAAGCACTTAATGGCTTAATGTGGCAAACAGTGTAGTACGTTGGGCGTACCAACGTGTACGCATCGTGTACTAGCTTGAGGACTCGTACACCAAGCGTGCACCCTTCAGTGGGCTTTTGGAGCTCCATTGGCCTTGGACTTTTGGGCTTTAGCTAGTTATTGGGTTTTGGCCTGCTTAGGGTAGATGGGTTTTAGATTTTTCGTTTGTGACCCTTTAGCTACTCAATTTGGGCTTTATAGGCCGTGGGGCCCCATAGGGGGTTAAGGTTCACGGTTGGCTTCTCCTATTATAGGTGTGGAGAATAGGCCCTACCCTTAGGAGTTTGGATGGAATCTAGGCCCATGGTTATGTCTTTTTACCATTTCCTAATTGGGGTAATTTGTGTATGTTCAGTGTGTGATCTTTCGGATCGGTAGTCGAGCAGTTAGTATTTCTCAGCAGATTAAGGTGAGTTTTCTCACCATGTTTTTGGGTCGAAGGCTCCAATACCGACCTATTTCTTATTACGTAAAATATGGCTTACTTTTGTGATAATAGTATGGAAGACCACAGGGGTAGCCCATGGAACTTGAGTGTAAGACCGGGATTTAGCCTTCGACATCTCAAGGAAAGACCATGTGGGTAGCCCATGGCACATATATGTAACATCAGGATCTGGCCCTCGACATTGTGTGTAAAGACTATGGGGTAGCTCATGGTACTTGCATGTTTTCTTGTTAGTATGTGATACAGTTAGGAAACTCACTAAGACTTTTCTTATAGTTGTTTAATTGTGGTTTCAGGTACTTCCGGTACTAAGGAGAAGGACTCGACTTGATGGCATAAAATTCACTACTCACTGGTTTTCTACAATTTGACACATTACTCTGATGATTTGATATTATTATTAATAAATGGTTTTGGAACAATGTGACAATTATACCTTTTGTGTTTATTTAAAATGAAAAACATGATCCTAGTTTTTTGGTTGGTACATCATCATACAAATACTTCTTAAGATTTGATACATGAAATGTGTCATGTACATTCTTGTGTTCTAGAAGAAACTTGAGTCTATACAGTACAAGACCAATTCTAGTTAGAATTTCAAAGGGTCCTATATATTGCGGATTTAGATTGCCTCTCTTTCCAAACCTTATCATTTCTTTCCAGGGAGATACTTTTAACATCACCCGATCTCTTACTTGAAATTCCAAAGGCTTGCATTGACGGTCAACGTAACTTTTATGATGGTCACGTGCAACCTTTATTCTATTTTAAATCAGGATAATCTTTTATGTTGTCTCATGTATGATCTCAGGACCAATAAGTAGTTAGTCTCTCGCATACTTCTTTGCTAGCTGGGTATCTCCTACCTCTGCCTAACTTATTGACGGTCGCCAATTGTATCCATAAACCGCTTTCAAATGGTGCAGATTTGAATCTAGTGTGATAACTATTATTGTAAGAAAACTCAACTAAGGGTAGGTGAGCATTCCCTTTACTTCCAAAGTCTATCACACAAGCTCAGAGCATGTGTTCTAAAGTCTATATGGTCCTTTCAATCTGACCATCAGTTTGCGGATGATAAGTTGTGCTCATGTCCAAACGTGTTCCTAAGGAGTTTTGTTGTAATGTCCCAAAAATTAATAGTAAAAATTTTCATTTTAAATCCATAAACAATACAATCAATTTGTTCCAAAACCAACCAAAGTGATTATATCATTTAAACATCAGAGTAAAAGTCATAAATAGCCAATGCAGAAAACGCATGGGGATGTTGTGTAGACATGTTGGGCCCTTCCCTTGTGAACCAAAAGTACCTAAAACCATAAACATGAAAGTATAAGCACAAAGCTTAGTGAGTTCCCCAAAATACCACATACATTACATACAACAGTGATTACTATGTGCCAACTGTACTCTTATAGTTGCCATTATGGCATGAGTCATATCACAGTCTTTCCTTGCCAAGCCGATAGTCAAAACCTGGGTCTTACAAATAAGTGCCAAGAGAAACCTACTAGTCTTCCATGAAAGTATCACAAAGACATCTGACATTCTATATATAACTACAAAGGTCCATACTTTGGTCTTGCATACAAATATTCGGGAGCCATGTCTAGGTCTTTCAAGCAATTTCCTAGTGCCAACACCTAATATTTCTTCATAACTTAATCCAGTGGGCCAACATTGGCGCCTTCGACCCATAAGTATAGTGAGGAGACTCACCTTAATTAAAAAGTTGACTAACACTCAACTTAATATCCTACCGACCACAAGTAACCACTCTCTTTCCAAATGATGGGTGCTTAACACCTCATATCAATCCACACAAGGTAAACCCTAAGTCTAACTTCAAAAAATAAATTTTGACCAAAAGTCAACCCAAGCCAAAAGTCAATGGTCAACATCAAAGTCAACAGCCCATAATGTCAACTATTTAGCCTCACGTCGTAAGAAGTCACTCGGTCTGATTCCAACTCATATAAACTCAACTCAGCCAACTCAGACATGAAAAGTCACTAGAGCTAACCTCATGAGGTGAGAAACCTTCTCTCACTTCGTGAACCCCAAGAAGCTTAATAGAAATGGGGTCATTCAATCTTCACGTCCTGAGACCATACGCCTCACGTTGTGAGCACAGTCTAAAGCCAAAATCCAAAGATTTAAGTCCTTAATCCATTAATCCTTTGACTCTAACTTACAGAAGGTCTTCTTACTCCATATCACACATGAAAGTCAATGCTTCTAAAGCATGTATGTCAAATACATGTCTAGATCTCATTTAAATCAATATTGAAGAAAAGATCATCCAACTTTCATGCAAGGTTCCAGAACCCAACCATCCATTAGATCTGAACTTCATGACACTCTAAAGACACTAATAACCCATAAAGTTTCCAACTTTATGGTTTCCATTCATTCAAACTTGCTCAACCAAGGAGAAAAGTGGGACAAAACTTATATCTAGCCACGAACAACAATAAAGGTGGAAATATTGACACTTACAAGGGTCTAGAAACAATACGAGGTGATGATGATGGTAATGATGATGATGAATCCTTGCAAGCCTCTCCAACAGATCACCTTCTTCTTCTTCTTCTTCTTCTTCTTCTTCTTCTTCTTCTTCTTCTTCTTCTTCTTCTTCTTCTTCTTCTTCTTCTTCTTCTTCTTCTTCTTCTTCTTCTTCTTCTTCTTCTTCTTCTTCTTCTTCTTCTTCTTCTTCTTCTTCTTCTTCTTCTTCTTCTTCTTCTTCTTCTTCTTCTTCTTCTTCTTCTTCTTCTTCTTCTTCTTCTTCTTCTTCTTCTTCTTCTTCTTCTCTTCTTCTTCTTCTTCTTCTTCTTCTTCTTCTTCTTCTTCTTCTTCTTCTTCTTCTTCTTCTTCTTCTTCTTCTTTCTTCTTCTTCTTCTTCTTCTTCTTCTTCTTCTTCTTCTTCTTCTTCTTCTTCTTCTTCTTCTTCTTCTTCTTCTTCTTCTTCTTCTTCTTCTTCTTCTTCTTCTTCTTCTTCTTCTTCTTCTTCTTCTTCTTCTTCTTCTTCTTCTTCTTCTTCTTCTTCTTCTTCTTCTTCTTCTTCTTCTTCTTCTTCTTCTTCTTCTTCTTCTTCTTCTTCTTCTTCTTCTTCTTCTTCTTCTTCTTCTTCTTCTTCTTCTTCTTCTTCTTCTCTTCTTCTTCTCTTCTTCTTCTTCTTCTTCTTCTTCTTCTTCTTCTTCTTCTCTTCTTCTTCTTCTTCTTCTTCTTCTTCTTCCTTCTTCTTCTTCTTCTTCTTCTTCTTCTTCTTCTTCTTCTTCTTCTTCTTCTTCTTCTTCTTCTTCTTCTTCTTCTTCTTCTTCTTCTTCTTCTTCTTCTTCTTCTTCTTCTTCTTCTTCTTCTTCTTCTTCTTCTTCTTCTCTTCTTCTTCTTCTTCTTCTTCTTCTTCTTCTTTCTTCTTTTCTTCTTCTTCTTCTTCTTCTTCTTCTTCTTCTTCTTCTTCTTCTTCTTCTTCTTCTTCTTCTTCTTCTTCTTCTTCTTCTTCTTCTTCTTCTTCTTCTTCTTCTTCTTCTTCTTCTTCTTCTTCTTCTTCTTCTTCTTCTCTCTCTCTC